>NC_134454.1:6462123-7712123 GCF_030867145.1 Opisthocomus hoazin | reverse complement strand
CCTCTCCTGTCCTCCAGGACCTCTCAAAGATGATGGAGAGTGGCTCAGCAATGACATCCGCCAGTTCTCTCAGCACTCGTGGGTGCATTCCATCGGGGCCCATGGATTTGTGGGTGTCCAGACTGCTTAAGCGATCCCTCACACAGTCCTCCTCGACCAAGGGAAAGTCGTCCTCTTTGTAGGCTTCCTTGCTTACATCCAGGGCCTGGGATTCCTGAGGGCCTGCCCTGGCACTGAAGACTGAAGCAAAGAAGATATCCAGTAGCTCTGCCTTCTCCGCATCCTCCGTCACCAGGACACCCGCCTCATTCAGCAGCGGCCACACATTGTCCCTAGCCTTCCTTTTGCTACTGATGTAGCTGCAGAAGCCCTTCATACTGTTTTTGACATCACTTGCCAGCTTCAATTCCATGTGGACCTTGGCTTTCCTCGTTGCATCCCTGCATGCTCTGATCACATTCCTGTATTCTTCCCAAGTGGCCTGTCCCTCTTTCCACATTCCATGTACCTTTCTCTTCCACCTGAGCTCCACTAGAAGGTCCTTGTTCAACCATGCAGGTCTCCTGCCTCCTTTGCTAGATTTCTTTCTCAGGGGGATGCACCGCTCCTGAGAGTGGAGGAAGTGACTTTTAAACAGCGACCAGCACTCTTGGATCCCCGTGCCTTCGAGGGCCCTGGCCAACAGGATTCCTCCCAGTAGCTCCTTGAAGTAGCTCCTTCATTTTGTTGAACTTCATGACATTCCTGCCAGCCAATCACTCCTCTCAGTTTAGTACTTCCCAACAACTTGCTGAGCATGCACTCTGTTCCACCATCTCTAGGTCAGTATTGAAGATGTTTCAGAGTATTGGACCCAGTATCAATCCCTGTGGCACACTGCTAATGACTACCTTCAAAGCTGGCCTTTGTGTCACTGATCACAATCCTGTGAGCTTGGCAGTTCAGCCAGTTTCCAGTTCTCCTCAGTGTCCACTTATCTAACTCATACTTCATCATTTTGTCTATGAGGATGTTACAGGACAGTGTCAAAAGCCTTGATAAAGTGCAAACAAACAGGATCCTCTACTTTCTCACCTAATCCACCAAGTCAGTAATCTCACTGTAGAAGGCTATCAGGTTGGTCTGATATGATTACTTCCCCATGACTTTCTTTCGCTCTGTAGTTTGGAAATTGTTTCCAGGATTATTTGTGCCATCACCTTCTCTGTGATTAAGGTGAGGATGCTCTGTCTGTAGTTCCCTGGATCTTCCGCTTCAAGAAGGGAGAGCTTTGCCTCTCCCAATCACCATGACCTTTAAAACATAATCCCAGTAACATTAGCCAGCTCTCTCAGCTCTCTTTTGTGCACTCTACCAGGTCCAAAGGACATAAGTATGTCCTGTTTGTTTAAATGGTCATAACCTGATCCTCCTCCACAGAGCACGGGCCTTCCTTGACCCAGGCTTTCCCACTGGTGCCACATATCTGCAACTCCTGAAGGCAGGTCTTATCAGTAAAGACCAAGGTGAAGAATGCATTGGGTACCCTGGCCTTTTCCACATCCTTTTCCACCAGATCTGCCTCAAATTACAGCAACAGAACTCATCTTCAGCTACTATCTGGACATTCAATTCTCTCTTCTCCCTTCCACACATTTCAATATTTAAGTAGTCCCCGAAGAGAGTGTATAAAGCAACTGATTTCTTATAATGATCTGCTGTTCCCTTGTGAGCAAACTCCTTGCAGAGTACATGGGATTGTGACATCACATTTGTTTTAGTCATACTGCTACAGTCTGAATGATACTTTGCTTATTCAGCTCAAAAATAAACCACCCGCTTCACCCATTACACATTTGACTCACATACTGAAGAAGAAATACAGAATGGAAGTGACAAGCCCAGGAAACAACTGCAGTGTGCAGCCAGAAGTGACTAATAATATGATTTGGGAACCAAACACTAAACATTTAGGACATCATTATCTGGTAAAAGATATTTTTCAACACTACAACGGTTTCATTTCAAATATTCAAAACAGTAACAACAAAGAAAACTGAAATAGTATTGGAACTTAATTGGAAAAAAAAAAAATCGAACTCAAACACAGGGCATAATTGGCATGTTAATAAATTTTGATACAATAACTTAGCCAAACACTTTAAGGAAGCAGAAGTTGTTTAAAAGGACGGACGTATGTCTGAACCTGCAACACTAATTTTTTCTTACTGAGCATTACTGCAATCATAAAATAACACTATTTTTACATAATAACAGCAGATACTTGCTGTGTTCACACTTTTTATAAGAGCACTGTCATGCCAACTTCTTCAAAGGAACTACACTGATTTTAACGTCACATTTGTCATGTCAATGCAACCTTCAAGTTCAAAAGAGACTGTCTTCTACAGAAAATGAAAAAACAGCCTTAGCTACTGACGTCTCAATTACTTACAATATTATTTATCTAATGACTGCAGGTTTATTTTTTTTATTTAAATCATGTAAATGACTGCAAGGTGGTAACACTGCTATTCTCATACACATATAAGAATTGAATGCTATATTTTCTCAAGGCACGAATAACCTTGTTACTGACAGTGATTTTGTCTTGGTCGTTACATTGAATGATCAACTAAGAGAACACTAAAATAAAATTAGCCTTATAGTGATTGAAGGTGCTGACCTGTAACAAGAAATATCTGTGCTTCTAAAACGATCCACAAATTACCCAATTTCCTAACACAGGACACTCTGTTCTAGTCTGCTTCAAAAATCATATCCTGAGAGACAGCAATTCACACACTGTATCTGGAAAATTCTTGAAAGAGAGCCTCTTAACGACAACTTTCTGATCAATAAACTAATACATAATGGCTAGCAGCAAAAATTATTTTGCCCAAGAGTTACATTTAACATTGCATTATCATGGTCAGTATTTTCAGAATAGTAAAAAATTCTATTAAAAACGAAACACAATGAACTAGTACCAGAACGCGTGAATGTAAAGCTACATAAAATATTTAATATTCTTTCGACATCTTTCTATTTATTACGGTATTCTTTTGCCATTTTGCTTCCAAACTTCGCTGAAGCCTGAAGAAATCTGAGAGATTCTCAACTGACAGAAATATAGAAAAATACCAAAGAAAATCTGTAAAGCTTGGGCAGAAAATTCTAATACTGAAATCTCTGGTAATGAAAGTAAAACATGCACATTCTGAATAATTACTTTCCATAAATCCGACAGTGATGTCTTTCAGCAGTAGATTATATACTAGCTCATTGGGGAGCACAGCCAAAAGTACCTGAATGATGAGTGAGCAGAGAGCAAGAAAGAATGAGCATAAGGACATGCTCCTCAGCAAAAAAAAAGCAAAAAAAAATCAGGTAAACAGTGGAATTAAAACAACACTCACTCCTTCAAAGCAGCTACTCTTATTTACTTTAGACTTACACTGCCAAAGGCCTAAACAAGGACTATTCAGCTGACAGAAGGCACTACTCCTTCCTGTAACTGCAAGGCACACCAGGGAGGTTAGTATATCCAATCAGGCATTGCACAATGGGCCATACAGTATCTGGTGCCCAGAAGAAACCTGGTCAAGAATTAAGTTTTTGTTGGTTTCCAATACAATATACACATCTAATACTGATTTGAAGAGAGTTTAAATATCTGAATAAATGCCTTCGACTATCAAACACTTACCCAAAGTTGAACGTAAGTTCCTCAACCTAAAGGAAAGCTACAGCTTTCAGATGCATACCAATCTTCACTTATACCTTTGCACGCTTCTCCATCTCTAAGTTCTACTTGTGTACACAGTCAAATTCTTCTGAGGCCACTCTTGTAATTGCTATTTCAGATAATACAAGTGACATACAAAATTACAAGATCCTCTTTCAAGGCCAGGACTATAAACACACAATGTTAAAAATTAACCCACATTATACTTGAAGATTCTTTATACTTTGTAATGAGTATCATAATCCAACAGAACTTCTTGGCTTCATTAGTCCTTGAAATACATGATCACTTCTTAGCAACTGAGAAGCTAGAAACTTTAAGAATATTGCTGTCCAGAGAACTGCAAAGTAGGCACACAAACACACTTATGCATTCTTGCAACTAAATACAAGTTACTTTTCTAATTAGAAAGTGCTGTCCTGGACCTGAACCTAAGAATGACCTGGCTTCACCCACAATAGAGAAAATACAAGCGCTCGCACAATGTTCACATTTCATTAAGCCAAGAGAGATACAACCAAGTTTAGAAAATGAAACTAAATAATTTCACAAATAATTTTTTTAATAGTTCTCTAGTTGCACACATGCCCAACAGTGTTCCGAAAAATCTGCATCCTTTCCATACTTGTCCTAGGTTCACAAGTGAACTCAGTGTGTTTTGTCCAATTCCTGAAACATTAACTGCTGTTTTTGAACTAACAGACATAAATCTACCAACTTGAAAATTCTATCTACCCCTTCAAAAGGTCATCAGCAAAGCTTATTTTAGTACACTTCTGCCCTCTCCAGATAAAACCAGGGCTGACTCACAAGAATACTGCATTGTGGCTTCCTACACTTTCACACACAAAGTCACTTTACAATCTTCAAGGCCATATCAAGAAGAAAGATACTGACATACACAAACGTAGCTTCAATGCACAAACAGCATTCTGTACTTATATCTGATTAAATGCTATGTTTATGTGATGTAGGCCCACTAAGTTGGGTCTTAAGCATTTAATTAGGCAGAAAAACAGCTCATTTAAGTTATTCACTCTTCTTGGCAGATAATTGTGCCATAAATACAGTATATGATCCTACAGTGAACATTGTGTATTCGTAAATTCATTCAAGAAGAATATCATACATGCTCTAGTAGCATATAAATAGCAGCTATGTCCCAGAAAATTAATTACATCTTGTAGTCATTCACACGAGTACATTTAACACTAATACAGTTTTTTGCTTGAAAATGTTCACTACTCAAAACTCTTTCTTTGCCCATAAAACACAGACAACTGTATTTTTAAACTTCTTGTAATTTTACATAGCATTTCACTAACGCTACATTAACATTACTGTTTTTGTTTGTTATTTTAGTCATGGTTAGTGTAGTGAAGAAAGGAAGACATCACTACAAAAATTAAACAGAAAGCAGATGAAAAGTTTGTTTCAGAATTGGTGTCTGGCTGGTTATTTGAAGCTATGCTTTTCAATCTACAGATATTAAATATAAAAAGATGAATAATCGTTTCAATTTCAATGCAACTGTTCTTAGACTAAACCCATATGACAATAAAAAGTGTATATGAAACGGAAAACTCTGGAAATAAGTTTGCATATCAACAGCAGTAATTAAAAAAGACATCAGGACTAAGCACATAATGCGATGCCACAACATATTAAACTGCATGCAAATTTAGTTGGAGGGACGGACAGACAAGCAGACTACACAGGTATTTTGCAAAACTTTTTGCTTCCTATTGTCCTTTGAACTTTAGTGGTCTACTTCCTCCCAGCCCACTTTTCTACATTTCCAAACTCTTAAATGAATTTCCTAGACTTGCATATTGTTATATTTAAACATAAATGAATAAAATTGAGAATAAAGCCATTTTATTAGCCCATTTTATTTCCTCTTTTCTTACCTTCCTTTTCATTCCTCAGCCCCCAAGATTTTCCATTGTTACATGCTACAACACTCTACACACAATTGTTTTTCTGACTTCACTGTTTTTAGTTATTATCTTAAATATTTACTTTTTTTGTTTCACTTCTATAAAATCGTAAAGTTCCAAGAACTGCAAAGTATCCTTTCAGATGCAATTTTCACTTGAACGCCACTGAAAACATAGGAAGCAATGAAACACTCATTACTATCATATTTGGCACAGTGCATCATCTAACCTCTGTTTTTTTTGTTTTGAATAGGAAAGTGGTTTTTTTTTTAAATTATGAAGCAAGCAGCCCAGTAAGTTAGGTCTGGATACAATGGAAGCATTAACCTGCAAATCCAATTATTCAGGTTTGTCCAATAAGAAAAATATTAGGAAGTAGCTATTCTAAGCAACATCTTGCAGTCCAGAAATAAAGATAAGTGCAAACAAAATATATAGAAATACAGCTATTCGGGAGAAGCAGCACAGAGTTGAACAAAGATAATGACTGCAGTTCTGGAAAGTAAATCACTTTCTTACAGGAATTATAAAAGTAATCTACATGGTTTAGGAACATGTATTTGCTATAATAAATACTGGACAATATTTCTTATAATGTAAAGCTAAAATTCCTCAGATTTCTCTGAGAATGTCACAACTGTACTATATAAAAGAACTCCTAGTAAAAACAACCTTAAAAGGGTATCATCTATGAATCTGAATACTGTAAAAGGTAAGTTCTTGGTTTTTAAAATTTCTACTTTCTATATGCTAGCTAAAATTTAATTATGAGATTTTAATCTCTTTCTAAATTATAAACCTACAGTTTTCCTAAATCCTTCAAACTCTCCTAGCTCTCCAGCTGTGGCAGAAGTAGCTACTCTACCACATAAATACCTCTGTAATGCAGAAAAATAGTTAGCAATCCCAAGCACTTCTGAGTAGATATCTTATTCAAACTAGATCACACTGCTAAATCAGTTTCTTAAAATTTTTAAATTCCAGTGTTTAAATAAGTTGACACCCTAAGTTACAAATGTCATACAAATTCAGTGTTGTTCCAACTAGCACTGAACTCACATGTAAACTAACAGAACTCACATACTTGAAACTTGGCACCATCTGAGCAGTTTGCCTAAACACTCCTCGGACAAACCAAACTATTTTAAGATATTTTCTAGATTTAGATTTATATATGCTACATTTTAATATAATTTTCAGATACAATCATATAAAACCATCTTGTTTCATTGCATATATCCAAAATATCTCTCTGTCACCATACTAATACCCTTTGCAGTGAGGATTCCAGTGTTAAATGACGTGGAGGAACAACATTCTGAGGTGAACAGTTAAGATGGAGGATACTATCTGCAGAGTCAGACCTAAGAGGTCCATTTAAAAGAAAAGCTTCTTTCAGAATTTAGTTTTTAAATTCCTGTGATAAAAGAAAACACTACTGATCAACATCTGAATCTACTGAAACAGCGGAATCCAGTGAAACTTCCCAGCAAGGCCGTTAACACCTAGCTGTTCACATTTTATAATTTTCTTCTTCTATGCAATGTAGGCCCATAGAATTCCCCTTTTCATGAGTAACTGGAGATGTTAAGTTTTATACTCTTAGAACTGCTTCCACATATCCAGGAAAAAACAGTGCCATCTTAACTGAATATAACAGGTTACAAATAACTAACTTGGGCTTTCTGTTAAAGTAACTGGCCTTTAACACAGTGACACTTCAACCACCATTCCCAAAAACAGCCACAGGAACTGAAGATGGGTGCTTATTCAGTATAGATCTACATCTTTACTCAACAACCAGTGATTCAATTTTCAGTTAGCCAGGTCAAAACATTTAAACTCAAATGTAATCATCCAGAATTACATTTATTATTCTTTTGTGAGACAATTTCTGTCTCATCCCAAATCACCTGCTTGCCCATATACTTCTACCTTTCACACATAACAGGTCTTGTAAATATAAAATACTGACAGATTGGCATGACAAAGTAAATATGTCTGGCAGTTACTCAGTTTTATTGACTATCCTTTTTTACAATATCTTCACTAAACATTTTCAAACTCTTATAAATAACATGTCAGGATTCTAATGATTTAAAAATAACCTATTTTATTGTGCATCTTATAAAACAAGACCTGTATATGGATTTTCATATCAACATGTGTCTCCAAAAATGAGAACTGCTGCATAGTATCTGAAAGCTGAATCAAGAGAAGATAACAGAGTAAATACTAACTTCAGAAAAGCCTGATTATGACTAGCAACCACTCTTCAGTGGTAGCTGATATCACACGCTCCAAAGATAGACACTGTTAATCCAAATAGTAGGCAGTTACAGAATAACCTCATTCGGTGAAGTTTGTTTTCAGCTTCACTAATTCAAGTGTGACTGACCATATTCCTTCCATAACATGCATCTAGCTTTATACTTAGGGAGTTCTATGAAGTTCCTGTGCAGATCAATTTATAAAAGAAGCTGAGATTTACAAGCCATTTAAAGTGGGTATTAAGCACCCTTTTCCCTTGATAACTCATTCAATGTTTCTTTGTTTTCTCCTGTGTTTCAAACTACTAGACTTCAAACTCACTTATTCTAAGCAGCTTTGTCAGGGTTGTGGTGCCACAACTTTTCAAAAGTACCTTCATTTTGCAAAGAGGATCATCACTTTGAGAAAAAAATTTCCCTAAATTCAGACTAGTTTATTATGAAAAGAAAACCATGACAACTGATTGTACTCTTGCTTTATTTTTACATCCGGCCTGGTCACTATTGGAAATTCAATCCATTATTGTTGCTAGGAGCCTGTTGCTATGCAACGTAAAAGGGTTATGCAGCGCTTTCAGGCTGAGAAGCATTGAAAACACCGCAGGCCTCCTCCTATGGCTCTAACCAGTTTATTTAAACAGATTAACAATTTCTTCAGTTAAGCCCCAACTCCAAGAATATCCTTAAAAAAAGTTACAATGACACATTTGAACAATGTAAACAAACACAAAACCAGAAAAACTACACATAAGCAATATATCTGGTCTCTACTGCATGCTACAGCAAAGTAAACAGTAATATTTCATCTAATTCATCATTTAAGTTAGGAAAGCTAAAATTCATAAACTTCAACACTCTTCAAAATTTTACTTTCAACAGCTAGTCTAACGGGGTTGCACAACATGCTCTGCACAGATATTTTATAATAAACTTTGACAGAACAATACATTAAGTTTCATACTCTGGATCATAAAGTGGGACTTAAAAACAAAAAGCCCTAAAAATCACTTTAAAACCACAGAATAATACTTAGTACTTATTGTCTATATCAAAAGACGTCCAACAGGCCTGTAAATTGGTTTTAATTTTTTTGCAGTCAAACTCAGTTCTGCCGTTCTGTGCATTTATCATCTTTACACGTTACGCAAGTCAAATTAGACATCCACACTGATCTCTGCAAATTTATTTCTTTTGGCAATATTTTGAAAATCTGCTGGAGGATGGCTAAGAAATGACATGCATAAGAGCTGAATAGTCTGGCTTTTGTCCACTCTTTCTAATAATCTGAGGCTGTTCCAGTCTGCACCAGAGAACAACCTGTTCTACAGCATGAGAATTGGGAAAGCCATGTTTCCTCCAGCTCGGTCAATGGATCCATACTACAACACACCAGCACAGGTGTGAGTGCTTGCTGACTGACTCAACAGGATGCAGGGAGTGTAAAATTACTTGTAACTGCCTTTTCTTCAGTGGTAGTATATATTTGTGCTTACCTTCCCAAACTAATTATTTTGATGGTATCTGTTTTTCTGAAACTTCTACCCTCTTTTGAGTAAGGTGGACACCATATCAGTAAAAAATTGTTTCCTCAAGAGTACAAAACTAAGAAAGAAACATACTGTCCCAAAGTTACTGGAAATGCTAAGATTGTCTATAATTGTCTATTGTCTATGTCTACAGCTGTAACAGCCCGCACCACAAAATGGATTCCAGAAGTCAGATGAGGAAATGCTAGAATCTGTCCTTCATAAAATGCTTCATACTACTTAGTTGCTGAGGTTTTCTAGAGGAACTTTGAAAACAGTAACAAATATGAAGACTGTTCTAAAACAAAAAATCTCAGAGGGCTGGGTTTAAGACAGCAAACATCATCAGAATGCATTCATGAATATAAACTCTTCTATAACTATAACTCTGCTGCTTCTCCAGAATTCGTAAATTTGCAGACTCTTTTTCTAAAGCAAAGCCAAACTTCTCACCTATGTTAGGGTACGGACTTTAACCACCAAGAAGTTGCCTTATCCTCTATACTTGGAGGATTTAGCCTAGTAAAGTTGATAGCCACTACTCTCTTAGCGTCCACAACCAGATATCGCAATCAAACATGTTCCATCGACTTCCACAGCCAAAACCATAAATCTAAAAACTGAGTATGATCACCATTGCTAGTTTACCTTTTATAAAATAATTTTATAAAGAAAAGATCACTGTATTGTTGTTACCCTAGTGTTCATCACCTCAAAGCTGACTGGCAACTTGGAACACATCAACAGAGGTATAGCTAGAACAATCTAAGCACGTTATTCTGTAAAACTACCTACTAGTTTGTAATTAAAAGCTAGATATTGCTTATCTGATCTAAGTTTTACAGTCGACTTTTTGCTAGAGCCTGTTAAGTGCTTCTGTGTTGCCCGAGGATTTATTCGGGACAGGAAGGACTTTGACAAGGAGAGAAGAGATCCTAACCTACGTCCATCTACCATTTTCCCTTAAATGACCCTCAGTAAGTATATAGCCTTCAATGTCACGGAAGCAAATGAAGCTTACAGACATCACGGTTTTGCTTACACAAACAGACTAAGGCCTTGATTTATTAAATCTGGTGAGACACCCTGGTTATCTTCATTGACAGCTCGATTAAAGAAATTTGACCAGAATCTGGCCATAACGAGCTTAAGGCCTAGCCTAGCATTACTCCATCCTCTATTATAGCAGATATCTCACCTGTACGACTGGCCATTCAAGAAAGCTGTGCAAGCTGAATGCTCCCTTGGCAAGCAGCAATTTAGCTCTAGGAGACAGTTCCATACTACCAAGCTGATTTAAGAAGTTAACATTGTCACCTATAACTCTAGAACCTTAGGATATCATTGACTATCACCACAATTATACCAGAGAAAATGTACACAGAACTGCCCCCCTATGTTTCCTGTTCAGAAGAAAAAAAATTTAGTGAATGATACGCAATTGATAAGCTGAGGCTACTGCTACAAGCAAAAAACCTGAATCACATAAGGTGCTTAGAAAGGTTGTCTCAGCCTTCAGAAACAGTGCATAGGTATAGCGATCCTGTAGAAAGTCTTGTCCACTATTTTCTTCTACATGTCAAATCACTTAACGTAGATGGACTACATTTGGTTCTACATATCACCTGTATACATAGATGGGAGATATACACATACACAGTCACTCTACATACACATATACTGTATGTGCAAACTTATATACATAAACATACACATATATACACATACAAAACAGCTACTTCATCATATACAATACACATACATCCAGCCATTCTAAGTGGTATATATGTAGTTAGCCATACTTGAAATTTTTGAACTTTTTCCATTATACTATTTTTTTCATGTCATTGTACCTTAAAATAAATACATACATTTCATACATAGTTCCTCTCACCCATAAGCACTTTCAGAAGATTAAAGCTCTCAGCAATGCTGATAATACCGTATACAGAAAAAAAGTTATTTGCCTCTATTTATTTAAAGACTTACATATTATATGATACTTAAAACCCAGCTACTTCAATACTAAGTTTTAGTAAACGCACAAATTCCAACAGTAATTTAAAAGTAGCATAGCCATGAAATGTCATTACCAGAAACTAGCAGTATCAGGCTTTTAGCTGTGACTCAACTATCTCTGGAGATACTGTTTAACAATGCACAAATTGCTCAGATAATCATCTTCCACATACAGACTACGGACACTGTACCCTCAGATCAATAAACAGACCACTAGCTGAAGCTATGATTTTCTCCCAAACTGCTCTCCTACTAATTTATTCAGGTGTTTAGCCCTACAGTTAATGATTGAGAAATTGTTGTTCCTGTATCCCCAACACTCACAAAGCTAATACAGAAGCAGCATGAAGGAGAGGAAGACAAAGTAAAGAACAAAGGCAGGATGAGTAACTGTAAAAGGCCAAGCATATAAGACAGTGATCAGGAGAAGAGATGCAAAATATTTGTAGAGAAAAAGCCATTAGCTGAGACGCAAGTGAAAGCTAGTAATGAAAAGCAGTGAAGACAGCTGGAATTAATGCATATAAATTAATGGTTCTCAGGTTTCCGAAAACCTCACCTTTCCTGCTGTAAAGGTAAAAAGAAACAAAAACACTTTTTAAGACACTGTCCATATATCCTCAGAATGACGGTAAAATTTGTGCACTGTACACAAGAAAAAAGCATATACATTGCAGGCACAAGTTTGATTACCCTTAGTATAGAGAATACAATGACCATGCACAGACATCAGAAGTGCACAAAATTTACAATAAAAAAACCTATATTTCACTTAAAAATAAACAAGACTAGATATGTTTCAGTTAATTGTTCAGAATTCTTACTGAAATGTAATACATTTTAATATCTTCATTTATCAAAACTACATTTTTGTGTTAAATCGCATCACCATTAGCAACAGGTATTAAGTTTTCAGTACCACAAGAGCTAAAAACTTCATATGCAGAAATAACGGACTTATGACAGCATAAGACTGAGTGCTACAGGAACAGTGACCACCATGAAATAAAAACTATCCTCTTCTCACTTTGTACAGACATGGGGCTGTAAAAACAATGTATTTGTATCTGTCACTAAAAATTTTGGCAAAATTGAAATTACAAAGGTTTTTCAATATTATAAGCAATTATGTGAAAGGAGATAGTATTCTTTTCATACTGCCAGACATGAAAGGATGGCCTTTAAATAAGACTTGTATATCCTACAAATGCTCAGTAACAAAGAAAGCTAATTTTAATTTGTTACAGTTCCACTGAAAACTTGAATTTGTTGTTACAGTAATGGAAGTTGTAGTCTGAGTTACCACCATAATAATGTTATCAAAATAATACACTCTGACATGAAACGAAAATGATGATTGTAAACTATTAAAAAAAAAAATCTTTATACCTCTGTGTATGAATAATGCACTCAAATATGAAAACACAGATTAAAATTTATCACATAAAGGATATAAAGGATAATGAATATGTATATATGAATACAAAGGATTGGGGAAATCCAGAACAACTCCTAAAGAAACCTGTATCTCTAAACACATATAACTTCTCACTCCATTATAAAAAAGTTCCAAACCAAAACAGAATTACATTTGAACATTTCAAATACTAAAGTTCAGTTTTCCCTAAACTAAGCAACACCGAGCTAGTACCTTAAAGCTGATCAATATGGTTAGACTTACTTAAATATTTAAAAACTACTGTGGGTGAACTGTTCAAAACCTTGACCACAAAACAACGATGTGTATACAGACGTGTTAGAAAACTATGGCTGTAGAGAGTATAATAAACAATGTTACCTTGTGATTAGTCACATAAATTTTTCAAAAGTTAGCCTCTAATTGCCTTGGAGGATTGTACATATGTTTTCCAGGACAGATTCTGAGAAATCCAAGAAACCAGCAGCAGCAGCTCCTCGGCCAGCTCTACTAGGTGTGGGAGCTGGGCTTTGTCATTCCACAAAGGTGGTAGGTTTCAATAAGCTCTGCAGAAAATCTTACTAGATGACAAGTGAGCACACTTCTGTAAGTTCAAAATAATTAAAAAACAAAAAAAAACAAAAAAACCCCACCAAACCACAAACACCACCCCAAACAACTCAAGATCTTATTTTAAGATATCCTCAGACCTCCCCACTCCTCAAAACAAGTTTTTTTCCCCAGAGTCTGGAGATTTACCTATTCTCAGGTTGCTGGTAAAAGAAACAGACTCTAAACTTCTCAATACATGCTCTTTCCAATTATACAAAATTGGCTAAAAGAATGTGCCTTAGAAAATAAATTTTAAGTGTCAATTTTGTGTACATTGACATGAAGCAGGCTAAAGCACCCCCAAGAGAAAGCTAGAGACTAGCAAGAAAGCGAAGTAGCTGCTGTCAAAGAAAGAATCATGCAGTCCCTGAAAGCAGAGATCAGTAGCTATAGACTATCCTTACAACCCAGTCAGATATATAAGTCAGCAATGCATGATGCTTAGCAGCCTTGTCACACCCCACTATCTCAGGTAAACTGTTAAATATTAAGCCACATGCAAGCCAGACATCCAATAAGGAACAGGATAAAGACCAGTGGACACTGAGCTTCAGACCTCAGTAACTAAAAACGAATGCAAAAACCTACTCAAAAATATAACTGTAATTACAAAATATACATAAACAGGTATCACTGCCACCAATGATAAGACAGCAAAAAAGAACTAAATCATAAACTGCAAAGTAAGAAAAAAATGTTGACGTAAAGGAAGATATAAAGAGTGGTATGCACTTTAATTTCCTGTCTGGGAAAGAAGAAAGAAAAAGAAAAGAAAAGAAAATTAACAATCAATCTTGAGAGTGTATATATATGAAGGAAACTTTCAAACAATTATTCACAGAGAAAATCAAAAAATTTGGTACACATTTAGAAAAAGCTACCTTATTCTAAAACACTGCTGTATGTTCTAAAGATATCACTCACGCTGCCCCATCATCTAAATTTTAGATATCTCTTTAAAAACCTACCGCTTTGCTTTGTATCAATATATTTAAAGTACAGTAATTGTAAAACTAAATTTTCATTTTTCTAATACCTTATTAAAGTTAGCTCAAAAGGAAATCAAACAATCTCATTCTGCTTTGGTAAAAAAATATGAAAAAAAAACAAAGACAGATGGTAACTGATGATAAAAGTATCTACATCCTTTGCCATCTGAGTATAGCTGTATGAGGCGACTAATATTTCGCCATGTTTATCACGTTTTTTCTTTCTTTTTTTTAAGAAATATATATTCAAGTTACGAGCAAATCCAGTGACAGCAACTCTACAGGAAATACAAAGGAAATTCATTATACTGGAAGCAATGACAAAGAAATACTTTGACTGTAAGAATATTATTTTACCAAACATGATTGAAATTCATTATCACACTGGACAACATTTAAGATACTCATTTTAACCTTGTTTGCTTTCTCGTGTGAATTTTCCCAAGCACATATTTATTCACAAGACACCGTTATTACTATACCTGTTTCAAAAATAAAGCTTGATTATGGTGTCTCATAAAATGTTGGAGTATTTTTAATGTTAAAATATACACAAATTCACACACACAGAAATAAACCAAAAAAATCCATAAACCAAACACGCCAAAAACTTCCCACACAGCTTTCTGTCCACCTTGCAGTAAAAGACACTCTGTTCCAAACAGTGCATTCTGTTCTGCTTTTCCAACCTAACAGCACTCAGTACCTTAAAAGATAGTGATTTGAACAAGTTTCAGGTTATATTTCCTGGATAGGTATCAATATTTTTACTTTTGTTCCATGTGTGACTTAACACCAACCACTTCAACATTTGTTTTTAGATTACAGACATATATTTATAAACAATACTCTAAAACTATTAAATCCTCCTTACTTATCACTGCACTTCTCTCGGAGAAACAGTTTTCTAAGCTCTTAGCTAAGACTGATTCTAGAAAGGATGTGAAAACACCAAACTGTGGAAAAAACATGCATAATGGTTAAGCATTATCTAGCACAGCTTTATTCCCCTCAAAAGAAAAACCACCGAGCTGTTAAAAATAGGAAGTACAGTGTAAAACGCAAATGGAGTAATGAATGCTGAACAGCACACCAGCACACAGGAAAGGGGAAACAAACAAATAAATTATTAGGGGAAATCCAATATTTATAAAATAGAATGTATTTAATCAAGCTAGTATTATACAATAGTGAATAGTTAACAAGTCTCTATGCTTACAGTAATTGTCCTTACAATACAAATGGAACATCAAGAAATGCATAACTGGATCCAAAGCATACTTGTTTGTTTTCTGGCTTCTAAGGTTACAGAACATTCCTAACAAAAAATTTCATATTATCTGGCAAAAAGCTTGATGCTCAGGTAACGTAAATAGTATTACTTTCAAAAGATGTTTTAACAAAAGATAATGTTAACTAATTTTTACAACTGTTTAGTAAGATATTATCATGCTCCATCCTACTGCACATAGAGAGAATCAGAAAACAATTCAAATATATACCTTTAATAAATATTTTCACTGAATATTCTTTGTCATAAACAGCAGAAATTGAATTTTATGTGTAAGTCAGAATAAAAACATAAAAATATATAACATATGATTTGTTTTTCATAATTGCAAAGTAACAGTAAAATAACATTATCAAATAGATAACATTATCTCATCTACAATATGGGAACATAAAAATAAACTATGACACATGCAACACTATCATTGAATGCTACTTATATAATTCTGGAGATACGCTAAAGATTATTTTTTTTTTTTTTTTTTCTTATTGAAGCTCTCTGGTCAGCAAGACTTATATCACTTTAATTTTCTTGGTATTCATTTTAATGACTGACTTGTAGAAGTCAGACACGTAACCTCACTTGACAGGAACGTTCTTAAGGACTTTGAAAAAAGTACTGACTATGTTATGGCGTTAGATCTTTTAGGACATTTCAAGTTTCACTGCGCATTCAGTTACTTAGTTCAACCGGAAACAGGATTTTTCCCAGGAAAAAAAGCACTGCAAACACTTTATGCAAATCTTACATCACTCTTCCACTGAAATTCTTGAATTCAAGGGAGGTAAGCTTAACAGCTTAGGAATAAAATCAAAATGCAGGTTCTGAATAATGTATTTGCTTGTTTATACCTTAATCATTGAATTTGATTCATCTAACAATGAAACAACTGCATTTAAATAAAGGGATTACTTTCTAATACTGCCTTGATTATCGAGACTGTATTTATCACAATTTGTAATATGTACATATGTCTTTGCTTATCCCTCAAGCAGTGTTGAGCAAGACTAAGAGATACATTCATTTTGCTACGGACTTCAGCATCTGAATACCCCACAATGATCACACCCTAGCCCAAAAAACCAAACAAAATGCAAAAAATCACTTCAATCAACAGAAGCATCGATTCCAGAACTATTACTCTGATCTCACCAATAATAGTTACTGCTGTATACACTTCAGACCATTGCTTTTCATCTCCATCACTGCTATTCATTTTGTATTTGCGGCTACATGATAAAGTCAACATTTTTTCTAAACAAACACCTCTTTACAGACACTCAGAAACCGTCATCCTCACTTTCCAAATCGCTTTTTGGATAAAATCCAGTTCTTATCAAAATTAACAGGAATACAGGCAAGTTATAAGAAAATATTTCATATATGCTCATCAGAAAAAACAAAAAAAAGTCTTCAGATTCCTGGCCATTATATTTGTTGAATATTACTTACAAATCACCAGTCAGTTAGCTAAACAAAGACAGTTTCATCAACATCCCTGAACTATCCTCAAAAAAGCAAGGAAATTACCCAATATATGTTAAAATTTTAAATAATTTCCAATTAAAATTTTAAGTTTGCTGTTTCCTTCTTTATTTTCCTCTTTCACTACAACAAAAGAATTAAGAACTGCAAATTAAGACCCTAATAAATACACACAAATAAAAATCCACAGAAGTCAACATCACCTGGTTTTGCCAGGTATTCAACCAAGGTCTTTCCTTCTTGTTTTGTAAATCCCTTCGTTCATAGTTGCCTTCTGAAGAGACCTAACAAATTGGTTTTCCTTCTATTCCAGTTTTCTCTACTGCTATTATTTTTGCCTCTGCAGGGCTCCACTGAAAATTCTCAAGGTTTTGTTGTATTTTATAAATTAATGCATAGAATACAATCTATGTCCAGTTCCAAGTACATGAAATCCACAGAATAAAGTGGTAGACCAAAATAACATAACTGTAGTAATGCACCACAGGAAAAAGGAATACGTGAGTCGTGTTGCCAGGGAAATCAACTCTTGGGTACCCCAACTATGTCTTCGTGATATGTATCAAGACAACTATTTTGTGATTTTAGCTCTAGACACTTTTCTTCCTCTTTTACCTCCAGAGATGAAGATTCATTTGCATGTTGGAACTAGCCAACAAGACGACAAACTAGATCACAGTCTAGGAACTTCTGCTGTAGAGCAAGAATCACAAGTAAAACCAGACTATAGTTCAGGCTGCCAGGGATTTCAGGAGCTCTTAAGTCCAACTTCTTACCCAAAGCAGGCTCAGACTTGGCCTCAAACCAGCTCCTCAGGGCTTTATCCAGTCAGGGCCTGAAAATCTCCAAGGACAGAGATGGTAAAACCTTGCTTTGTCAGAGTTGCATTGCTGGCCTGTCCACATGGGCGAAAAGATTTTCCTTGCCTCCAGTCCTAACTTCTCTTGTTTTAACTTGAACCTCTCTTGTTTTAACTTACACACATTGTCTCTCATCCTTCCATCCTGTACTACTGTGAAAAGCCTGGCTCCATCTTCTTGATGACCTCCTTATAGGTACTGGAGAATGCTGCTCTTACGACCCTTGAAACTATCTGTTCTGCAGACTGAACAAGCCTGGATCCCTCAGACATGTGTGCTCCAGCTCCTGACTGTCTTCGTGGCCCTCCTCTGAACTTCCTCCAGTTTACCAAAGTCTTTCTCATTATCACCAGGGGTTGAGGGCAAAACTAGACATGGATGTAGACACTGCCTAGAAAGTGCGAAGAGGGGCGAGACAATTATTTCCCTCAATTTCCTGCCTATACCCTTGTTTATACAGCCCAAGAACCACAGACCCACAGAATGTTAGGGGTTGGAAGGGACCTCTGTGGGTCATCTAGTCCAACCCTCCTGCCGAAGCAGGGTCACCTACAGCAGGCTGCACAGGACTGCGTCCAGGGGGGTCTTGAATATCTCCAGAGAAGGAGACTCCACAACCTCCCTGGGCTCCGTCACCCCCAGAGGGAAGAAGTTCTTCCTCATCTTCAGATGGAAGTTCCTATGCTTCAGTTTGTGCCCATTGCCCCTTGTCCTGTCGCTGGGCACCACTGAAAAGAATTTGGTCCCATCCTCCTGACACCCACCCTTCAGATATTTGTAAGCATTTTTAAGGTCCCCTCGCAGCCTTCTCTTCTTCAGGCTGAACAAGCCCAGCTCCCTCAGCCTCTCCTCATAGGAGAGATGCTCCAGTCCTCTCACCATCTTCGTAGCCCTCCGCTGGCCTCTCTCCAGTAGCTCCACATCTTTCTTGAACTGGGGAGCCCAGAACTGGACAGAGTACTTCAGATGAGGCCTCACTAGGGCAGTGTAGAGGGGAAGGAGAACCTCCCTGGACCTAGTGGCCATACTCCTCCTAATGCACCCCAGGATCCTATTGGCCTTCTTGGCAGCCAGGTCACACTGCTGGCTCATGGTTAACCTGTCGTCCACCAGGATACCCAGGTCCCTCTCCACACAGCTGCTCTCCAGCAGGTCCATCCCAAGCCTGTACTGATGCATGGGGTTGTTCCTCTCCAGGTGTAACACCCTGCACTTGCCCTTGTTGAACCTCATCAGGTTCCTCTCTGCCCAACTTTCCAGCCTGTCCAGGTCACGCTGAATGGCAGCACAGCCTTCCGGTGTATCCACCACACCTCCCAGTTCTGTGTCATCAGCAAACTTGCTGAGAGTACATTCTAACTCTCATCCAGGTCATTGATGAAAAAGTTAAACAAGACTGGGCCCAGTACTGACCCCTGGGGGACACCACTAGTTATCGGCCTCCAAAGAGACACTGCTGACCTTCCCTACTGCCACGGCACACTGCTGGCTGACATTCAGCTCACTGCCAACCTAAGACCCCAGGACCTCCTCCACAGAGCAGCTTCCCAGCCACTCTGTCCCCTGCCCAATTCTGTAAACTATTGGCTGAGGGTCTGTGAAGACCTAGACAGCTGCACAGAACTGGTATTCCTCTCCCTTTTGGCCAATATATTACTGTAGAAGTAGGTTAAAAGAAAGTCTTTTTTTTCAGTGACCACTTTTGTACTAGATTTCACGAAGTACCACAAAAATACCATTTGTAACGGATAATCTAAATGTTTGTTATAAGAAAAGATGCACTTTTTAACTGTGAAGGACAGTTAACAGACTATTTGAGAAAATATACTTAACACATAAACGGCATGATAACAGTCAGTGATGTGAAAACCACGAGTTTTATCCATTATCATAATGCAAGTAACTCCATTTGACAAAGCTGGACCACTTAGCTTAAAAAAGCAATGCCCAGCTACATGATTCTTATTCCTACAGAATTATCTGCCACATTTCTTTTGCAGTTTGAGAAAAGAAACAACCAAACAGGACACCATGCAGCACTGAGTGCCTAAGCACTTTCTGTTCCACTGGTTTTATGGCAAACTTAACCATTTCCATTCTAACAGGTTAAACGCTGTAACTAGAGTACATAAAAAATTATTAAATCAGTACATGAAAGACAGAAGTACTTCATGCAGAATAAACACATTTTTAACAACAAAATATATGTATTAATCAATGAGGGCAGATAGTTGGGAGTTCAGAAGCATAGCTATGACACAAAGTTACACTTGCAACCAGGCAGCTTGGTTTATGGAGATGACACAACTAATTTTATTAAAGAACTTTAATATGGTAAGTTCAATTATCAATCAGCATCTCAATCCCCACTATTAACATCCAAGTACATCTTCAAGCAATTTTTAACGGCCAAACTCTGCTATGTTTCCCTTCCTATACAACAAACTCTGGAACAATTATTTTAGCATTTCTGATCAAAACTTTTCCCCCCCACGCACACCCCTTTCTTTATCACAGAAGACCAAAACATAACTTCCAGTCTCCTATCTGCCAGATACATCTGTTTTTCTGCCTTGGACATTACACCTTTTCCTAAAGTATAAAATTTTCTTCCCACATTTTATAACATGTTAAAAACATCAGTTATTTTCAGAAGAGGGAAAAAAATAAACTGCTGGCTCCAGCTTAACCTTGTTCCAGTAGGCTACAAATGGTCAGCCTGTTGATGTTGAGCTTTCAAGAAACTCAGCTGTGTCTGAAGAGTTACAGTCTTTAGATTGTAACATCTAACCAACAACACAACTATGCTAACACAAAAACTTTTGAGTATCCCAAACCTATGACTCTGCTGAGAACACAAGCCATTAAGGGCTGCTGAGATTTACAGCACTGAGTTGTTCCAGGTCTCAACTGTATAACCTAGTATGTCATCCTGGAATCAAGCAGTGGGAACCCTTAAAGCAGCAGTCTTCCATGTGCAAAGTAATGCTAAAACTCCACTTCATCTCAGTTGTGTGAAATACATTTCTGATACACAATTTGTGACTCGAGGCCACATGAAGAATATTATCTTCATCAGGTCATGAAAGTTGGTCACCGCACTGAAGTCATTATCCTGTGTCTAGCTCTTCCCTTAAGTCAAGAAATGTCAGTTTCTTCAGAATGCAGAGTTCTTCAGAGCTAACGGACAAGCAATGAAGATACTGAACACCTTCAGGCTCAGCTAAAGACACAAAACGTGACTTGGCGGATCGCATCAGGATCATGGCAGGTAATTTTAGTATATGAAATTTAAATTTTAGTAAGACCTGCCTTCCCAAACAACTACTGATATAAGATGATAACTGAAATCTGAATGTCCCAGATTGCACAAGTGCATAAGGTTATACTGTTTGACTACTGATGATCTGGATGACTCAAAACAACAGCATCAAAAAACCCATACCAAACAGCTTCAACTGAACCAGTAAAAAAACACCAAAATCTCTACAAACCTAACCTGCCCACTACCGATCCTTGAAATACCCTGTCAGGATGATGCTCCTTACAGTACAAAGGACTGTCAGAGCAGTTGGAGAAAAACTGAGCAACTCAGGACGATCTTCAGTCAGAAAGCAACTGGCAAGCTGGGAAGAGACAATACCATGAAAAGGTGTGCTTTTATCTTAGCTCACTCACACTTGCCTCACTTCAAAACCCAGAATCTGAGCACAAAAGTATTTCCACAAAAGGGAGTGGAGCCGTTATTTGTGTGCTACATACCTCCATTCTAAAACTAAACATGTTTTACTCCCTAAAACAACACTAAAGATGGTTCATAGAAGAGTTTCCATGCCTTTCAGAAAGTCCTAAGAATAATCTTCTAGAAGCTACAGCAAGTTGTTGTAACTATTACACAGAATCAACTCTAAGGAGTTAAAAATGTACTAGATTCTACATTTCTCCATTTACTAAATCCGATAGAAAAGAATAAAATGAATATGGAAGAGTTATTTGTCAACTCTTTTGAAAATTGCAACTCAGTTGAAGCAGTTTAACACACGGTAGACCAAATAAATAGAAGTGAACTAAATATTAAACCAAAACCCGCATGCTGACATGACTTCAGCTACCACTTGCTCAAAGTTGCATGTCAATATCACCTCATAGCTAACAGTTAATTTGACAAGTCAGCTACCATGCAGATAGTACAACTGCTTCTCCCTAGGCAAGGCTAATGTAACTTTGATTACAGCCAGACCTTTCTGCAGAATGAATCTAAAAAAATTTCATAAATCATACTTTAATTTTATAAATGGGCGTAATAGTCTGTAGAGTTTAGTTAAACATTCACTTTCTATAACTTAACTAACTGTAAAACGTGTATGATCTGATCATTTAATTATCGTAGACTAATTAATCAGATATTTTGAGTAAGTTTAGTTTAAAAATGGTGACTATAGAACAACTCTTTTCCTAAAAAGCATTTTGAAAAGCAAGCATGGGTTTTTAATTAAGGCAAATAGTGATAAGGCAAGTTTTTT
The DNA here is from genome assembly GCF_030867145.1 of Opisthocomus hoazin. NCBI lineage: Eukaryota > Metazoa > Chordata > Aves > Opisthocomiformes > Opisthocomidae > Opisthocomus > Opisthocomus hoazin. The sequence goes on along the minus strand of NC_134454.1, from coordinate 7,689,464 downwards.
TTCTTTTCTGTATCTTTCCAAATTCTCCAAGAGATCCAAAGCAACTAACAAGAATACAGTACACGGGGGGGGGGGGGGGAGCAGCTAGGTTTCTAGATGGAGAATTCTGAAAACTTTTTGCAGCAGCTAAATAGAACGTGAATCTTCAAATTTATGACACATTAAGCCTAAGACAAATCCTGACAGTCACCACTCCTTCCAATGGCAGGAGAACTACAATTATTATGCTATTTTTGCTTTCACCTACATATGAGTAGACTTAGTCCTCCACAGTAAATACAGTAGTTCATAGAATCATAGAAATCATAGAAAGTTTTGGGTTGGAAGGGACCCCTAGAGGTCATCTAGTCCAACCCCCCCGCAGCGAGCAGGGACACCGCTAACTAGATCAGGTTGCTCAGAGCCCTGTCCAACCTGGTCTTGAATGTTTCCAGGGATGGGGCCTCCACTACCTCTCTGGGCAACCCGTTCCAGTGTTTCACCACCCTCACTGTAAAGAATTTCTTCCTTATATCCAGCCTAAACCTACCCTGGTTTAGTTTAAAACCATTATCCCTCGTCCTGTCACTGCTGTCTCTACTAAACAGATTGTCCCCATCTTTCCTATCGGCTCCCTTTAAGCACTGAAAGGCTGCAATCAGGTCTCCCTGCAGCCTTCTCTTCTCCAGGCTGAACAAGCCCAGCTCTCTCAGCCTGTCCTCATAGGAGAGGTGCTCCAGCCCTCGGATCATTTTTGTAGCCCTCCTTTGAACCCGCTCCAACAGTTCCATGTCCTTCTTGTGCTGTGGGCTCCAGAGCTGAACGCAGGACTCCAGGTGAGGTCTCACCAGAGCAGAGTAGAGGGGCAGAATCACCTCTCTCGACCTGCTGGCCATGCTTCTCTTGATGCAGCCCAGGACACGGTTGGCCCTCTGGGCTGCCAGCGCACATTGCCGGCTCATGTCCAGCCTTTCGTCTGTCAGTACCCCCAAGTCCCTCTCAGCAGAGCTGCTCTCGATCCTTTCATCCCCCAACCTGTATTGGTACCGGGGGTTACCGCGACCCAGCTGTAGGACCTTGCACTTGGCCTCGTTGAACCTCATGAGGTTCACACAGGCCCACCACTCCAGCTTTTCCAGGTCCCTCTGGATGGCATCCCGTCCTCTGGTGTATCAACCGTACCACTCAGCTTGGTGTCATCTGCAAACTTGCTGAGGGTACACTCGATGTCGCTGTCCATGTCATTGATAAATATATTGAACAGCACCAGTCCCAGTATGGACCCCTGAGGGACTCCACTCGTCACTGGTCTCCATCTGGACATTGAGCCCTTGACCACTACCCTTTGGCTGCGACCATCCAACCAATTCCTTATCCACCGAACAGCCCACCCATCAAATTCATGGCTCTCCAATTTAGAGAAGGATGTTGTGGGGGACCGTGTCAGAGGCTTTACAAAAATCCAGATAATGACGTCCATTGGTTTTCCCTTGTCCACCCTTGTTGTTACACCATCATAGAAAGCCACTAGGTTGGTCAGGCAGGACTTGCCGTTGGTGAAGCCATGCTGGCTGTCTCGAATCACCTCCCTGGCCTCCATGTGCCTTAGCATATCTTCTAGGAGGATCTGTTCCATGATCTTCCCAGGCACAGAGGTGAGGCTGACAGGTCGGTAGTTCCCAGGGTCTTCCTTTCTACCCTTTTTGAAAAGGGCACAATGTTTCCCTTTTTCCAGTCACTGGGGACTTCCCCTGACTGCCATGACTCCATCATGGAGAGTGGCTTGGCAACTACATCAGCCAACTCCCGCAGGACTCTGGGATGCATCTCATCAGGTCCCAGGGACTTCTGTACGTTTACGTTCCTCAGGAGGTCCCGAACCTGGTCTTCACTTACAGCTGGAGGGATTTTACCCTCCTGGTCTCCTTCATGCCTTCCATTGACTCCGGAGGGGTGAGGAGAGAGGTTGCCAGTGAAGTTCAAGTTTTCTAAGACTTGCAGTATCAAATCGCACTCTCAGCTGTTCACATTGCAGAACGCTACCCAGAGATGACAAAGAAAAAACTCAGGTGACAGTACCTCATTTTGTTTAGATGAGGCTACACAGACTAATAGCAACTTCTGTAAATGTTTTGTGGATAATGTGCAACAGGTCACACAGAAAAACATTAGCTCAAATGCACGATACTGGCCATCTAATCCACTAGCAAGTAAACCCTTCAGCTAGCTCATAAACATCCAACATCATTGTCAGATAAAGGGAGCTACATAAGCAAGAATGCCCTCCCTTCTCCTCCCCGGATTTAGGTACATGGCGGGGGAGAAAAGCAGATCAAAGGTACTCTAGAAACAGTATACAATGCATCACCTGAAAATTGAAAAGACGTGAACTAGCTCATTGGAGTCAAAAATGTATTTTCAAATATTAGCTCCACAGAAGCATAACAAATAGGTTATCTATGACCTTAATTACTGTGTTGTAAGTAGTTCTGGCTCAGAATCCTATTATACTTTCTCAAATCTTTGTAAGGAAAGTACAGTTAAAAACACAGAAAAAGAAGTAATCAGACAAGAAAACAGAACACCTTAAGTGAAGTAAAATAAACTGACTCAATGCCACCTGCCAAGTGACATACTGCACCTTTTAACAGATTTGCTTGTTTCTATTTCTACTTTGCAATGTTGCATGATTTAACTACACTGAGTTTAACATCTGAGGTGGTATGTAAGAGAAGATACAGCTTAACCATTATGCAGTAATAAAACAGAAGAGAGAAGCCATTTACTTGGCAGATAAACAGTAAATATGGGTTTGAGTCTTTAGTTGTAGTGGCAGCATCCAATGCCTCAACAAAATCTAAAGACACAGTTCTTGCCTTAAAGACCTTATAAACTTATTTGAAACAAGACTTCAATAAGAAGAAAATGAAAGAACTAAAATTGTTTACTCAGAGAAGGTCTAACAAGCTGAGATATACTCAACATACTGGGTCCATGGGTGGATGAAATGACCTTTCAAAGTAGTGCTAGACACTTTTTTGCTCTCATTAGTGAATGGGTAAAAGTCACACACACTATGAGTACACTCAAATGTAATGATTAATATACAATATTTGGTGTTACCATAGCATTGTTATGGATGTCATCTACAAATTTAAACGTCAGACAGGTTAGAAGTAAGTTGGGAATTTACAGAGAAAGTCTTAATTGCTAGAATTTAAATTTCCAAGCCTCATTAAAAATTATATTGTAAAACAGGAAATTAATTTCTTAAATACAACTTACAATATGGACTTATCCACCACCTCTTGATTTTGGGGCACTAAATCTGAAGTTAGGGGACCAAAGACAAACAAGTTACCATGGCGGAACAACAAAACCAACTGCAGGTGGTGTGGAAACCCAAGCAATTTCAGGCGTACTATCCCAGCTGCGGCACGCATCTTTTCACATGCTTCCAAAGGGAAATTACAGTGAACTAGACTCCATTATCCATCTACATGGACGAAAAAAACATTGCCTTATTAATCTTACAGTGTATGGAAAAACAATAGATATTCTTACATTATAAGTTACAACAATGAAATTCTCATCTGTTGAGTTCATATACCCATAGAGAAATTTCTGAAATAAAACATAGTGATACTTATAAATATGTACAGGATACTACTTCTACATGCAGGTTTTTTGTTCTTTTGGGGGGGTTTGGGGTTGTTTTTTTTGGGGAGTCCTGGGTTTTTTTCTTTCCCAGAACTAACAATTAATGGAGGAAGATACCTATCCTAATCAACTCAAGCTCCTGTCTCTTTTGCAATTCAGCAGTAAACAAGTAAGCGTCATCTTAAGTAAGTTTCATCCCAGAAGAGTATGAGCAAGAAAGAATCTATATACAGCAATGCATTTTTTTAAAAGAATTCAGCTATAAATGAACAAGTTACATAAAAGGTGAACATAGACTTATAAATGAAAAATATAACATACAATAAATGTCACTCCAAAAGGCATGTATCTCTTGGGTAAGTTCATCTAGCTTTTCAGACAAGCAGTAATTTACTTCAACAAATATAAACTGTTTCATCTATATGTTATCCAGACATAATTTACATATAACTATTGGTTCTCTTTCAATGAACAGAGATTGTATTTTAAGCGAGTGTGTATATAATACTTAAATGTGTGTGTGTATACATATATGTATACACACAGACATACTCAGTATGGAACAGCCAATTTCTTCCATGATTTTTAGCATAATATTACCAAAACAGCAAGTTCGCTGTATCACCATGCACAGAAAAAAAAGTAGAAAAAATTCTGTAAGATTTATACAAATGCCACATACATTCTCAGAGTATTTCAATGAAAGAACTCTTACAATTTTCTTTCCTCTTTGTACTTAAAACAGCATAGCTCCCTCTGGTGCATCTACTACAAAGAAAATAACTAAGAATAAACATCAGTCATTGTTATAAAAAAGACAACATTAAAGAAAAGGAACCCTTAGGAACAAAAAATGTCTAAGAATTGTTAGAAATAAAATTTCAATTTCATTCTTTCTAATTAAAATCTTTTATAACTGAGGAAATTACAACTATTGAAGAATAAAATAAGAAAAGGAAAGAAAACTGCAGGTGTGCTAATACAGAAGGGCACGAGAAAAAAAAATCAGAAGCTTGAAACTAAACCTGTGTTCTTAATATAAGGTCATTTTTATTTAAAAATATTCTTAAGTGAAATAGGCTTTATGAAAAAAGTCAAGGTAAGTAATTCTGTGAAACAAAATGTTACATCAAGCAAAATATCTGCTCTCAGTCTTGCAAGAATGAAAATTATTAGGACTACAGCTATCCATGCAGTCATAGACCACTAAACTTCACACCTAAACAGTCATGTCTCCTCTAAAAGTCCAGTGAGAAAAGATTTTAAAAATAGCTTGATTTTACTCTATGGAACACCTCAAACTCTGATATAACTTGTTGGCTATCAAAACACACCTAGTCACTGGGAAAATAATTTCCTACAAAAGTACATTTTGCTAATCACAAAAGCGGAGATCACCACCTGCTTTAGGCAGCTCTTTTGTAAACCTCTGGAAGTATCAACACAATGCACAACAAATGAAAGTGACACCTGTTTAAATCAGCCATCTGTCCCTACCAAACTAGATTTAGCCAAATCAGCATGTGTACTGCTCCTTAAATTTCCAAAATACGGGCATACACAGCATCTGTGAGAAAAGAGGAATATTGTTATGACTGACAATCAACTTCACCAGAAATACATAAATAGTAAACTTGTGGCTAAGAGAAAAACATCGTCTTAAACATTTGCTAGCCTATTCATTTCAAAAGCCTCATTAATTTTTCAGCCCTCATTCTTAGTAAAAAAATAAGTAGTTTCATTCATAATTCAAAAACATACTGCTTTTGGTATTCTCATGCATTCATTTGACAACGAGCTCGATTTTGAAAGGGAACTCCAACTACAAGGACACTACAATACCACTGAAAGCTTTTATTTTTTTAATCTGTCTGTATTTGTGATGCATTCACAATATGCCATTTCAACTGAAAATAATTTTTAATATGGACTTTAAGAGTCATGTATCTTGTATTTTTAAAAGCCTATTCATTTTATTAAGTATTCCACATGACAATACCACAGCTGGTAAGCCTTTGGAGACTGCAGGTAAAAATACAACTAATACAGAATATTTTAAGAGGGAAGGAAGCCTTTCATAAGAAGACAAAGTAAAGCATGAAAACCAGAAACACTAGCTAGAACACCAAAAGAAGCTGCAATGATGAAAGATTATCGCATTTTAGATATTTGCTTACGTTTCAAGTAAGAAGCGAGGAAAACAGTAACAGCCTTCCCTCTCATTGTAAAGTTCAGCAAATGAAAAGAAATGGCAACATTTACTTCTGTAGACAGTTTTGTGGTTAACACCACCGTATCAAGCAGGAACAAGAAATGGGATACTGTTTACAAAGCTGAGCCTAATTATCAAATAAGGCACCCTGACTTTAAACTCTTTAACAGCATTATACTTTTGATTCCCATTTCATTTACCTACACTACTGAAACAGTTTCTCCACAGTAGCACAACACCAGTTAGCTCACTAGCAACGCAGCAGAGCATATGATCCAGATAGGCTCATTAAGATGTGCTGAAACACAATTAGATAGTTACACAGTCTAAGTCATGAAAATCAGTGAATTAAAAAAAAAAATCAAAAGCCACCTCCTTTTCAAAAACTAGTTAGCATCACAAACACCAACTATTTTGATAGCTGCAGGCATTAGGGAATCAGAGTGCATAATGCAGATCTCATCTGTGATCGTTACAGTATTCCAGAAAGAGTAAGGAGTCAATACTGTTCTCAGTAACATCCATAATATTAAAAGAGGTGATTATGGCTGCATTATTATTTTCCAAACTGCAGTCACTGCCTAAAGAAAGTGTGGCTAAACAGTACTAAAAAGGTCTTTGTTTTTAGGTAGAATCATGTACTTCTAGTCTGATGTTTAAGAAACATCTCTACATCTCCCCACAGAAAGTTTGTCTCATATCCTTTGCTACCAGCGTTCTGGATACATGTTCTACAAAGACAGATTTCAACAGCCAGAAAGGATTCCACCCCAAATAGTACTCTGTCCTGCTGTAAGAAGGCTACTCAAGAAAGGCATGGTGCAGAACCAACATATTCTCTTTTCAACAACAGCAGATGCCAGCAATGATTTCATAATCAATGAATCGCATAAGCTACCCAATAAAACTAATAACAAATACATTAAGATTTAAATGTGCCGTGTAACTGATACAGAACTATAACTCACACTGAAAATACCTAACGTTTTTAGAACTTCTTTGACAGCAGGACCTAGAAAATCAGCACTCAGTGGTTTCATCTTGAGTAAAATCATAAAAAAATGGCAATATAGAGATCTTTGGTCATTACGCAAAATAATGTATTTTCCAAGTTCTTGTTGGCCTGTGAAATATCCCTTAAAAAAAAAAAACACAAAAAGACAGATCGAATATACCTTAGCTCAAGAAATATCAGTATCAACAATGCACTAACTACTTAGCACATTTTGCAGTTGATAGCTGCTTGGAAAAATTGCCTTCATCATATTCATTGGTAGTTCCAATGTAAGACAAACTAACAGATTGTTGTTGAAATTGTAATGAGACACCATGCATTTTTACAGGGTTCTACACACGTAAAAATGGAAAAAGGGTATATACAATGAAAATGTAGATGTTAGATTAAAAACAAGAACAGCCTTCTTCCTATTTCACTAAATAAAGCAATAAGAAAACAAATGTCATCAAAAAGAAGAAAGCTTGCCACAATGACACATATTTTGAGAAGTCAAAGAGAGTGCAAACAGATACAGGGATGTTAAAAGACAATTTCATTGCCATAATAGATGCCAAAAATTCATTTTATCCGAAAGTATTAAAAAAGTACAGAAAGCATGATTTGTCGCCACTGACAACACAAATTTTTAGATCTTACTAAGCAACCACCAAAATTATGAAGAAAACAAGCATTACGGATAGAAAGAAAAAATGCAAAACGTTCTCATTAATAACACAATTTCTACTACAGCTCCTTGAGAGGTAAAAGGCTGCCTCTTCCCTCTTTCCCAAACGTACCCTTGCAATACAGTAGTAACAATCACAAAGACTTCTTATCCTGTTTCTCGTCTTCTCCTTTCTTTGCTGCTCAGCACACAAACTCACAGTCACTATCTTGGATTTCCTTCATTATGGAGAGTTTCAGGAAACTGAAATGGATTCTCTCCACTTGAACACAACTCACCGTGCATAAACTAGCTCTAGACATGCACTGTTCCATACTACAGTGGCTGTATGAAATCATCATTTAAAAAATAATCCTCTGCAGAAGAAGTGAAAGAAGAAAAAAACCTGCTACTCTGTGTGTGTATGGGTAGAAGTATGGAATAAACAAAAAAAACCCACTTCACCGTACAAAGAAAATACAGCTTGCACTAAAATAAGCAGAACCATTAACTACAAATACAAGAAAAAAATACATGGCCACACGAAGCCCAGAAAAGCGACTGATATGACCGATAGCACGAGCGTATCATTAAAAGATACAACAAGTTCACAAAAATCCGCAACATTTAGCAGTCGCATCAAATCAGAACAAGGCCCCTGTAACGGAAAGGGGAAAAACACCCCCTACTCCTTGGCGTGCTATAGCATCCGTTTCTGGCTGCATCTTTTCTCCCGCCCCCGCGGTTTTTTGTTTTTGTGTTGGTTTTTTTTTTTTTTTTTTAGGGGGGGGTGGGGGGGGTAGGGGGAGTGGGGTGGGGAGGGTGTTAAAGTAACCTTAGGCCGTGACCGGAGCCTCGCTCCCCGGTTTCGACATTCCCCCATCCGCGCACACGAGAGACCGAGGCAGACGCGTACCCACCGCATCCAGGCGATTGTCCTGGAGGTCCCGGCAGCGTGCCTACGTCCCCGTCACCGCCAAGCCTCTCCTCCTCGCTCCGCACCGCGGCCAGCTCCGCTGCCCGCCCAACGGACACCCCCATCCCAACCGCCCCTCTCACGAACGCGCTCCCCAACCGAAGCGCACGCGGCGGCGGCGGGGCCGGGGAGGCGGGGGGGGAGGGAAGGCGGGGGAGCCGGGAGGGCGAGCCGGGTCCCGTCCCCCCCCCCCCCCCCCCCCCTCGCTGCACCGCAACCACGCGCGCAGCCCAAGGGAGCAGCGTCGGCCCGGATGCGGCGAGGACGCGGGGGGGGGGAGGCAGCGGCTGGGGGGAGGAAGAGCGGAGGGAGGGAGGGCCGGCCTGCGCCCGACGAGCGCACTCACCTGGGCTGAGGCGGGCTGCGGCGGCGTTCCCGCTGTCGCTGCTGGCGGAGGTGGCGGTTGTTGTTGTTGTTGTTGTTGTGGGTGACGGTGAGGAAGGGGGTGAGGAGCAGCGGCGGGAGGAGGAGGAGGAGCAGGAGAGGAGCGGTTGTTGTTGATGGGTAACAGTCGCCAGGACTACGGTGACTATGGCGCTTGATTCACAAGGCAACGGTTGCTATAACTCACAAAAGGGAGCGCGAGCGAGGGAGGCGGAGGCGGCGGCCCAGCCGGAGAGGCCCGGAAGAGGCGGGGTCTGCCTTAACGGACGGCGCCGGGGCGGGCGCGGGCGGCTCCCTCAGCTCAGCCGGGCACGGCCTGGGCTCCCGTGCCGGCGCGGGGCGGCAGGCGCGGGGCCGGCGGGGCGGCGGCGGGTACCGGCGGGTACCGGCAGGTACCGGGGCGAGGCCCGGGGCGAGGGGCGTGGCCGAGCGGGTGCTGCCTGCGACGGGCCCGCAGCCGCCTGACGCCACTTCCGGCGGGTGGGGAGCGCGGGGTACGGCTGCCTCGCGCTAGGCCGCCGCGGGGGTCGTGGGATGTCCGCCGGCGCGCGAGGGAGCCGGCGGCGGGCCGGGCCGGGCCGGGCCGGGCCGGCGGCTGGGCCCAGCGGCGGCTGCTGTGCCCCTTCCACCGCCGCCTGTGATGGGCGCCCCACGCCTCCTCCCCTCGGAAAATGGCAGCGAGGAGCCGCTGGCGGTGGGGGAGCTGCCCGGCTGCCGCCATTTTAAGGCGGGAGGGACGGCGGCGACAGGGCCTGCAGTCCTGCGGCTCCGCGGTGGCCCTGTCCGCCATGGGATCCTCCGGCGGGGAGGCGCATGGCTGAGCTGTGGCCGGGCCAAGGCCCTGGGGTGCCCGGTGGCCGCCCTGGGCCTGCTTGGCCTTGGGTGGGCCTCAACCCCTTGCGCGGCCAGTGGGGCCGTGGAGGTCGTGGGTCTGGTGCTGACGCAGGGCTGCGGAGACCGGTGGGTCTCCTTCTGACGGCTTGCGTCTCTGTCCGCTTTAGGTGTGTGCTTGGGAGCCAGGTGGCGTGGAGGTGTAGGTGGGTTTCTGGCTATGCACCTGCCCACGCATCTAATGGCCGCTGCTGTGTATCTCTGTAGTCCCAGTGCATCCTCATCTGCAGCTCTTCGCTAGCCTGCGAAGTATCTCTACAGCGTTACAGGCAGCTGCTGCTGTTCGTGTAGCCAGTAATGCTTGCCTGTAATCTACATAAACCCTGTAATTCCCTCATGACCGTTTCCTCTGTACAGGTCTATATCCTCACATGTTCTGTTTCCAACACACAGTTTTAACAATTTTGACATCTTTCTCATACCTGTCACTATAAGCGCCTAACGTTGGCCTTGCATACCCGGCAACCACTCTACTACACCTGTCCCTCCAGGAACAGAATGCAATTGCTCTTACATATCACAGAAGCGTTTTCAAAACAGTAACAGATCTACTGTGATTTTCAAGGCCCTGTGTAACTAACCATCGTAGCCATAACTATTTAAGAAAATACTGAAAAATCTGGAAGTATATAAAAATAAAACTGTAACTGACAGAGCTTTAAGACTATAGCAGAAACATCTTGAATTAATAAAACTCTGCACTTCTACAGCTGAAGCTATGCCTTACTATTTTCTGTTGTGGAACCTAATCTTCCTGAGATGCTAAACTAGTAACTGCTCTGGTGGGATCTTAAACTTCAGTGAATGTCTGGGTGTTTTAAGAGCTCGCACTCACAACAGTAGCCTTGTCAGTCAGAAACCTGAAGATGAGACACGTCCATAAGCAATCTAATTTAGTAACAATACACAGCAATGCATTTAGTCAATTCATTTAAAGGTAAAAGATATTTTGGTATGCAACTTTCATTCTATCTGTCCAGCAAAAACAGGTAGTGTTAGTTAGCTGGTAGTAGATTGAAAGGTTTGAGGATTTGTGTTTTGACTGAATTTTAAATTTCATGTGAACAACGTAAAGGACAAAAAGGGGTGTGGACACTGAGTTAGTTTTACCAGAAAATTGTTGCCAGAGTGATGTGACTTAGTTCCATGTAAAGCTTTAGCAATATTCATCTCATTCATGTTGCTAAAGAAAGTGTTGATCTTAAGTATTTTACTTCTTGATACTGTATTGTCTTTTCTGTTGTGTCGGTTGTCACTTGCATGCTTGTTTGCTTGGCAAGATGAACAGGGTGAGCTGTGCTAAATGTCGCAAAGCTGAAGGATAAAAGCCCTGGGCTGTTGATGTGCCTTCTCAAATCATGGAACTTCAAGTGTCTGTCTGTTTGGAAAGAAAAAATCAAACCTATTTCAGGACTTGGCAGAAATTTAAAGTATACACATATAAATATCACTATACTTCTTTCCTTGAGCCGGTATATTTGGAGAATATGTTAGTCTATACCAGCATTTCAGTCTATAAATACATGATCACTTGCTGTGTCAGATAGAGGGTACTAGCTACTTTTGTTACAGGGAAATATTTAATCACTTCAATGTTTTGATACTTCCAACTATGAAATTAATTTGCAGAGGTGCCCACTTAGACTGGTCAGGGCCTAACGGGAACTGAAGTTGTATTTCAAATAATTTCAAATACATGTCTACAAATTCTCAAAATTTTATTGATTTGATCTTTATCAAAGAACATGTCTGATCTTAAATTTTTAAGAGATGATCTCTTTTTCTGAACGTGTCAAAAGTTACTCATTGTGAGATAATCAATAAAAACATTCACTTCACAGAACTTCTGTAACTAATGACAGTATTAAACAACCTGCCAAACTGAAATATGAAAGTGCTACTGATTAAAAGTTGTTGTATTGTTAAAAGCCTTGTATTTTATATTTAGATGCAGAACATACTGTGTATCTCAAAATAATTATGCCTTCTTATGTGGATAAGGAATAATCAGACTATAATCGAAGTTTTTCACCAGTGAGCTAAAACAGAGTTGGACAGAAGTTGCTCAGGTACGTGAGGTACTGCTCACGTAGGTGAGGTTGGCGTGGACCATAGGGTTGGTCCCCTGCTGTTTGCATGGACAGTGTGTGCTTTTTTATGTTGGCTTTTCTTCTTCAGGTAGCGTCCTGGAGTTTCACAGAATCACAGAACTGTAGAATAGTTTGGGTTGGAAGGGGCCTTTAAAGGTCATCTAGTCCATCCCCCCTGCAATAAGCAGGGACGTCTTCGGCTAGACCAGGATGCTCAGAGCCCCATCCAGCCTGACACCTAGTGTTTCCAGGGATGGGGCATCTACCACCTCTCTGGACAACCTGTTCTAGTGTCTCACCACCCTCATTGTAAAAAATGTCTTCCTTATGTCTAGTCTGAATCTACCCTCTTTTAGTTTAAAACAATTACCCCCTGTCCTATCCTGCTAATAAGTTTGTTCCCATCTTTTTTATAAGCCCTCTTTAAGTACTGAAAGGCCCCAGTAAGGTCTGCCCTGCAGCCTTCTCTTCTCCGGGCTGAACAGCCCCAACTCTCTCAGCCTGTTCTCACAGGAGAAGTGCTCCAGCCCTCAGCTGATTTTTGTGGCCCTCCTCTGGACCCGCGCCAACAGGTCCATGTCTTTCCTGTGCTGGGGGCTCCAGAGCTGGATGCAGGACTCCAGGTGAGGTCTCGCCAGAGCAGAGCAGAGGGGCAGAATCCCCTCCCTTGATCTGCTGGCCACGTGACCTTGCTGTTCATTCAGGAACACCAGGACTCCTCTATCAATCTGTACCGCATAGCTGAGGAACTGGGAGTCCTTTTTCTCTACTGACTCAGCTACCAGTGCAACCTCCATGTTTGACCTTGGGGGTGGGAACAGATGGCCACAGCGCTTTCGTGGGCAGGAGGCTCAGCAGTGCGCCCACCTCGTGGTCTGCTAGGTTCTCTGTCATATGGGCAGTATTGCCATACTGCTCTGGAATTCCTGGGTTCTGATGAAGATAAGTTTGTCTTTTCCACATAGCAATTACTTCATCGTTTTGTATTATATTTTACCCTAGCTGCTGGTCCTCTTACCAGTGGTTGATAAGACGATCACTGGCAGACCATCAGTGTGGTACCTGCCTGGTACTGCGGCCTGCCTATCCCCACTGCTTTACAAGAACTGCGCTTTTCTGGATTCCATGTAGTTTCCCGTGTGGCACCCTGTTGACAATTCCGAGACATAGAAGACATGGACAGTACCATCATTTGCAGGGATGAGGAAGGAATAATATGGCAAGAACTGACGGTAAAGGTGACCGTAGGGAGCAAATGTAAAACTGGTGACACCTGGCCTTTTATGTGTGTGAAAAGCACTCCAGGATGTGGCATAAGCTGTACATGCTGAGAGCTTTCTGCTGCTACCTCTGTGCTTGCTGTGCACTGGAGGACTTAAGGGCGTGCAGCCCACTCACTGAATTGAGGGTCCTACATCCACATTAGCAGCTGAAACATATTATGTGCACTTGTGGAATGCTTCTTCCAGTTTTGTTGCATTGGAAAGGTACCTTGAAAAGGCGTGTGAAGTTTGCATGCACCAAGATTGCATCATGAAGAGAATCAAAGCACAGCTGAGTGGCGGCGATGAGAGATTTGCCTTGACAATGCACTGTTGATATGAACTAAAATGCTGTAGTAGGCATATCCATAGTTAATTTAGAAGCTCAACATGTTTGGTTACACAGGGTTTGTAATAAACCAGTATCATACACAGAAGTGTCAGTAATGATTTTTAAAATCATACGGGGGTGTATTCCTAGAGCAGCTTTACCTGTATAATGAGTAAAAATAATCCAGTAATAAAGAAATTAATTATTCTTCAGTATCTGATGTAACAAACTTAAAAAACACTGAGTAGGCATATGTTATGTCACATTGTATCTTAAGTAAACAAATACAGATTTGTTTCATTGCCATATGAATTCTGAGATTATACCAGGCACTGAAAATCCACTTTTCCTTAGGACAGTGATTAAAATCTCGAGCCCTAATCCTGGAAGAAATTCCTTTGATTACTGAATTCGGGTTCTGTAGTTGTTTAACCAGAGTTAGTCTAGTCATTTAAACAATTTCTACAGAAATCTTGCTCCAACTTTCTAATGTCAGGGAACAGTGCCACATTAATGACCTTTGTAGAAGTGGCAATGCCAGGGGTTCCTGAGTCTAAGCACTGGGTTTTGTACAGACACTAAAGAAGGTGTTCAGCTGTCTGACCACACATGAGGCTTTAAAATTTCTCCTTTATGCTCAAAGTCCATGGCAGAAAAGTCTGTGGGTTGGATGGAATTATCTCCTTGATCTGTTCTGATTAAATCAATCCACTCCAGACAGTGACAAAGGATTAAGTAATTAATTGTCACTTTCTGCACTCTGGTGTCCTGCGGAATTAGTGCAAGTCTTTGACTTCACCAGACCGTGGCTGCACTTCGTAGCCACTGTGAAGACCAAGTGAGCATGGCCCTATCTAGAAAAAAGTTCAGACAGCTAGAGTAGTAAATGAATGTCTTTTGAGAATGCAACACACAGTACTCTTTGTGAGAACTGTACTATCTACTCCATGAGTGGATAATTTTGCAGATGAATTTTGAAAATTTAATAGAGAGCTTCTCTACTACAACTATCCACCTTCAAGAACATATACCTACTAGATCTTCATTTAAATTCAGCATGCACTTATAAACCAAATCATCCACTTGTTTAAATAGATTTGATTTCTTTGTTGAAGTCAAATGGGGAAACTTCATCACTGGGCTGGGATACAGTAGACCAGTATCATCTTTTGGTAGGCTGGGCATTTTTGAAGCACCAGCCTTTGTTTGTGATATAACGCTTTGCATATTGAGTCAGTTAGCCAAATATATACGTTGTTATGAAAAAACAAATTTGCAGTGGAAATTGTGGTGTACAATCAAGGGCATTGTGGCCTGCTTTTGGTATAAATATATGCAGTTTTTCATGACACTTTTTTCCTCCATTGCAGTGAGCCTAGAGAAAACATTTAGTCAAACCTCTTATGTGTATTTTCATTTCTTTCCTAATTTGTACAATCAAAACTGTCAAAGTCAAAACCTGTTACATACTAAAGCTTAAAATCCCTTGCTATTTTGGGATGTATTTTTCCTTCCTGGTAGCATCCCAAATTACAAGCCTGTAAAAATACTCAAAAGTGTATGACCCCTTCCATGCAGGCAGAGTCCCGTGTACCTGACTGACGCCCTGTGATGTTCCTCAGCTCATTTTCGCTGTCTTATGATACCTCTCATGGAGACTGATCCTACACGGTACTCAGGGCTAGCACAACTGCACCACAGGCTTGTAGGCTGCCTTGCAAATACTTGGGTTACAACACTCCGCCTGACATCGGGGCAGCTTTAGGCACATCTGTCTTTGCGAGAGCCATTGCTGCTCCTCACTGGCTGTGAGCTGCACCCCAGCAAACCAGGCATGGGTCTGTTTGTGGAGGTGAGGAGCCAGTGAAGATGCTGGTTGTGGCCATTGGTGGTGGCTGCAGGGCTGTGAAACGGAGGCAGATGTGTCTGTCCCAGCAAGAGTGGTCAAGCAAGGTGGGCTGTGACTACCCAAAAGGGCTGTCCCAGGAGGCTGACTGGGGGACATGGGCTGCTGGACTGTGACAAACCTGATGCTTGTTTAAAGCAGAAGGAGGCAGGAAGAGCAGAAGTAATATTTCCAAGAGCTTGATAATCAGGGCAAGTGCAGGTGCTGCCAGCAGCCTGCTCCATAACCTTGGCTCATCAACCTAGGGGTGAAGTAGGCTCCAGTGCTTTGACAGTCATGGGTGTGAACTCCTTCCCTGCTGAGAGCATTCCTCAGCAAGGGACCCCAGCAATGTGAGACCAGCCACGTGGGTACCCATGGGCCAGAGTAAGCAGGAGCACCCTGGGTGTGCAGAGCCCCCTCACCAGGCTGCTGGCCATGGGAATGACAGGCAGGGGTATGGTGTGGCAGCACAGCAGGCAAGCCAGTACAGGGGAGTCTAGGGTACCGTGTCCTCCTGCCACAACAGCTAGGGGAGGCAGAGGCCAAAACTCAAGGCAAAAAGTGAACAGTCAAGAAAAGTGATTCAGACGGCTGTTAGAAGATGGATGCAGAAATAAATTTTGGTCTCATCCCTCTTCAGGCTAAATCCTTTTGTTTCCCCAAGTGCCATCTGAGTTTGCTCAAAGCACACGATGTATAAAATTAAAGACTACAGCTCTCTATTCCATGTGCTCCTGATATTTGCTAAATACGAATTTCAGAACCTGTTCCTTTTAGCTGAGACAATATTGGCAGCAGCAAAGCGTGACCAATTCTTGTTTGTCGAACTGTGCTGTGCTGCCATTGAACCTCACTGAGGTTCCGTCCACAGAACTGCAGAAGCACTGAGGCTGGCTGGCACCTCTGGAGAGCGCCCAGTCCCCTCCCTGCCCAGAACAGCTCAGCCACAGCAGGTTGCTCAGGGTCATGTCCTGTCAAGTTCGAGTATTTCCAGAGCTGGAGACTTAACAGCTTCTCTGAGCAACCTGTTCCAATGTTCAACCACTCTCATGGTAAAAAAAGTTTCTTCTCACGTTTAAATGAAATTTTGTGTGTTTTGATTTGTGCCCACTGCTGCTGCTTCTGTCACTGGGGACCACCAAGAGGAGTCTGGGTCTGTCTTCTTTACTCCGCCCATCAGGTTCTTTACTCCTGCCCACTAATCCTTACCCATCAGCTCCCAGCCACCTCATCATCCATCCAAAGGCAGAGATCCATGCATCCCCAATGCTCTCTCACGTAAAAGATGATGTACCCTGCTCACCTTCCCAGCCTGTGCTTCCTACAGACCCTGCATGTGCCCATTGGAGCACTCCAATTGTGTGAGCTATCTCAACATTCTCTCTGGTCACCAGTTCTTGTTTCAGGCCTTACATTTATTGCATATTGATGCTTTGGAGCATCAAGTAACTGGCAGTTTCATGATGGATGAGGTATTTTCTTAACCTTTGATCACAGAAATCCTATTGCACTTCAGTACTTGGACCATAGTTCGCAAGATACTAAATGCAATATATGGGATAAGAATGCAGTCTTACTTTCCATCACTTTTAAGGAAATAAGGGCATAATTTCTGAATTTAGACATCCATTCTACAGAATTTCATGTAAGGTTTTAGATGAATGTGTTTTAAAATGACCGTGATTAAGTGGATGTAGCACAAATTAGAAGTTATTTCAAGTAACTGTAGCATGTTTTATCTTTTATTTTTGGCAGGATGTAGGGGGAACAGTAAGATCTAGATGGTGCAACTTGCTCACTGCCAACTTCAGTGTCTATTCAAATAGAATGTTATCATGCAAAGGAGAACAAACATAGTTTTTGAAGACAGGAAAATAGAATCATGAGGAAGATTTTGTCCAGGATCACACGCTGAGCCAACAGAAGATCAAGAAATTTGGGTCCTCATATCCCATACCTTGGTAAGAATATTTAACTTCGTCTGTAACTAGATAATTATTACACAAGTTTATAAGGCACTACTTACAAGCAGAAATTTCATGGCAAAGTTCCTCTCTGAGCTTCATGATACCAAGGATCAGGCACTGTTGCTATCTTTGTGCCCATTCACCAAGTACAACCTGCAAGTTGTGTTCAGTGGCTGCAGAAAGTCAAGAAGCAATTTTAGCAGGCAGTCCAAAAGCCCTCATTTTTTTACAAGTGTAGACATTCATAGTTTCATTGTCAACAGAAGGAATTTGGCTGAAATTGTGGGTAACTCTTGTCCAGGCAATGGAAAAAGAGAGTCGTGGTGGAAGGAAAGGCATTTTCAGTTAGAGCCACACAGGAACATAAATGTTGCAAAAGTGATTGTGCAAAATCTATCAAAAGCAGAAGCTAGGGTCCTGGCTTGCATATTGGGGGGTGCCCGTGCAGCTCACAGGAAGATTGAGTTGCCGTAGGAGAGATTCACTGTCTCTCCTGAAGGCTGAAACCCGTGCAGATCTCAGCCTATGAACAGTTCACAGTGTTGTGCACTTAAGCCTTTCATCCTGATAAAGTAACAACATGAACCAACAAAGCCATGTGGCACTTGGCTGATTCCCGGTGCTCACCATTAATCACTGGGTATTTGAGAGCAAAATCCTGGGAAGGGGAGAAAAAACAGCATGAAGATACCACTTTCTGCAAATCAGAATGAAAAGGCCTGTAGGAAGGGGCAGAGAGTATGTCCTAAAGCAAAACCTAAATGCAGACAAGAAAAAATAAATTGATCAGCAGGAGGTGTAATGCTTTTTGATGGTGAGGATCTTGGCAGACAATTTTGTAGCAGGTGTAACTTCAAGGATAGAAACAGAAGAAAATAAAATAGCAAAATCTGTTATGTGACACATTTTTTACCTATTGTAGCTTATTACCCTTTGCCTCTTTAGGTACGTGGTACTGTTCTGCTGTGTGTTACCCTTAGTTACAGGATGCCTATATTGCATGTTGCTGTTAGAACAGCAAAGACACTATGGTGATTATGAATGTTGGGGTGTGGGGTTGTCCTTCTATCCCTATCCCCACCTTTTGTATGTAAAGATTTTGGCATGATAGTTGAGCTACTGAGGCAGCTCTAAGTTTAAAATTAAAGTTTGATTCTGACATTTCTGGAATTCTGAGCATAACTTAACAATTTTAATATTCTTTCAACTTGTTTTTTGTAGGGAATATCAGAAGAATAAACATAAGACATAATTGTGTAGTCATGTACTTTCATAGACAATTAGGCTATCTGAGTTTTAGAACACTCAGATATGATTATATGTACTTCTCTGTTTGTTTGCAAACCCAAAGAGCCAGGAGAATGCTTTCAGACAAATTTAGTTTACATGTTTATGTACTTTATCAGTACCTGAGGGAAATACTTAATAAGGGGATTCTAGAAAGTAACTACTGAAAAAATACACATTAATTCTATTATGTATTTTCTTATAAGGTGTCATATTTTCAGTACTAGAATGTTTTCTTTTTACAAGTTCTCACACAATAATGCTTCCTTTATAATTACGTTGCATGTTTTCCCTTCTCAGTCTCTTTTTTTTTATTCTTGGGTGAGGGGGATGAATTCCTTGGAGATTTCAGGATTATTCCTCTACAGCCAATTTTGGCTGAAAATAAATTTTTCCACATTTTCTATTTTTTATTTTAATATATGATGCAAAATTAATGTTATTCTATTGGATTCTTCCCTCAATATATATTGCATTTTCCTTGTCTGGGCTCAAATAAATTTAATCAAAACATAAAAAGTAATTTCGCTGGTGTTCGCCCTTTTCATTAAGCCTCTGGTCTTCATTCTTAGGAAATCTATGAAGTTATTAGTTTACTTAGCACCATAGTTAATTTCAAAGTATGATCTTTTCACTGTACACCAAATAAAATTCCAGTTTATACCAATAATTAAAATACAATCCTATCTGAAAAATGACTTAATAATATGGTATCTTTTTTATTAGACAAGGACTCTGTGTGTACAGACAAGACGCAGGATGCAGAGTGAACCCTGGAGATCTCATAAGCAGTGTAAGAGGTGGGGGAAGAACTAGACAAGAGAGGAAGAAAAGCTAGCCTTCACAGGTGCATGTTAGCACTGTAGGAGTTCCCATTCATTTACTGAGAGAAAAGCCCAGTGACTGTTGCCCCAAAAGAGAAAAGGATTAAAAGGAGAGCCTGAGGTTTCGCAGTGTTTTCTTGTTTTTATGCTTGAAGAGGAAACAAATGGTTTGGGGGCAGCCCAGTGTGCATTTAGCCACTGCAGAAGGTACTTTCCCAGGCATTGACTTTCTTCAGTGCTCCTTACCTTTCTGTCCTTACTGGCATGTGTTTATGCCTTCTTAGGAAATATTTTGACAATGGCCAACTAAAGCATGAGCGGCTACAGTGGTAGCAAGGCAGAGGCTGAGTAGTATTTAACAGTGACAAGAAATAACTGAAAGCAGAAGAGGAAAGTGCCTGTGTGATACTGAAGGGCTGAGCAGCTGCACTGTGGATGGTAACGTGCTGCCACCATTGCGGACTGTTATATTAGCAAGGCACCATTCTCTTAGCCCCCTCCATTGCCCCACCAAGTCTGCCTGGCAGTGCCTGGGAATAAAAAAGTTACACTGAAATTTTGAATGCGTAATGCTGCAAGTAACCTGAATATTCTTTTTCTGTAAGGAGCGTTTGTGTGAGCAAATCTCTACAGACAGTGACTGCACCCAGGCACACAAGTCCTTTTTCTAATCAGCAGTTGTTGGAATAGTAAGGGGAGAACAGGGAAGCCAGCTCAGCGCTTTCAGGAAGCCTCCCCAAGGGTGTCTAATATTGTCTCAAAGTCATTCTGAGATCTGAGAATGGATTTTCAAATATGAGAAAATTGGAGTTCTTAGATCAGTCCAAAGCAAACTAAGCATAAAACGGTCAAGCCTTCTGCACTGAGGTTCCATAACATGTGAAGCTTAAATAATGGAAAGCTGCCCTTAAGGACGTAGGTGGTTTCTGCCAGTTCTGCCTCTGCTGTTTCTAAAACACTGAAAAGCCTGTTTTTACCCCTGAAACCTCATATTGTAACTTCTCTGTGCAGGTTAAGAAGGAAATAATGCATCCCATTTTCTGGTGTTTTGAAATAACTATGTGTATGTAACTAGCAAGTATCAATACTATACAGGCATTAAGGAAATGGTAGTGCTGAGCACCAACTAGTTCTGAAAATGCAGCAAGGGTGTAAGGAAGCATTTTGAGTTTTGATAGTTGCAGTTTTGCCAAGGTGTCTGTTTAATGCAAAAAGCTACTGGAAATATATATGAGATGTAATCAACACCTATTTTATGGCTGCAAAAAAAATACTGCCACAGTATCCTGGATCAGCACCATCAAATGACAGGGTAGGGAACAATCAAACCAAATATGTTGCCAATGGCTCTTTTAGCCTCCAAAAATGGATGTACAGATTCTACTGCGTCCTCTGCCAGGAGAAACTGGGGGAAACTCAGTCCTGACCCTTCCTGCTTGGCAAGGCCAGCAGTTGTGAGGCACCAGCTGCCTGGCAGGTCAGTGTTTGTACAGCCCGCCAGCCCCCTGTTTGCCCCTAATAGCAGCATTTATAGGAGTTAGAGTAAAAAAATTGTATGTCAGCATTGTGAGGTGAAAATAGCTAGTGGCAGAGTGTTTAAGAGACTTCCAGCAAAACTATGTAGGAAACTAAACTTCAGTAGTCCTGATGCTGCTAGAACAATTTTATCTATTTTTACCTTTGGAAAGCTAATGTAGAAAGAGATATTTAGCAGCACAACAGTGTATCATTACTTTTTTCTTAGCAGGTTAACCAGCCAGAAGGTGTCTGCTATAGGAGAACGTTATTTTAGTAGTAATATTTCCACTTTCACAGGAGTAACAGTATGTCACAAACTGCAGAGAAAAGGTGAAATCAAAGAAACAGATGATAAGAAAATGTTTTTTCAGATCTTTTACACACTACTTGTCTCTATAATGGCATTCATGGGTGCTGATTTCTAAAAGTAGTATTACCAGCCTAGCCACGTGAAAACAACTAGTCAGCACTGCCAAAAGACTGGGTTTGAAATTTTCAAGATTTTAAAAGTGGATGTGCTTGTGCAGCTTCAGTTTACCTTTGCAAATATTCTTCCTGAGCCACATGTTCCCTAAAATGAAGTAACTTTTAAAGGTGAAAATACAGCCTTAAAGTAGGTGTGAGACATTTTCTATTGTTGCTGAAGGACAACTCTTTTAATCCCCAGCTTTTTCAAGACAAAGGAGCTGCCTTTCCATCCTCCTAAACACAATGAGTCTCTTACAACATTTTACTTGGTTTTGCCTCTAATAGTTTCGCGGTTTTTTCTTCTTTGTGCTCCTGTATCTCATTTACTCACCTCTTCTTCTCACTTTAGGCTCCTAGTGTACATTTTCCAATATTTCTTTTGCTCCTCACACTTCATATCTCTTAGCAGCATTTCACAGTGCCCGGTTTATATTCCCTGTCCTCCCCCACACAAAGAATGACAGACAGTGCTGGTAATTACCATCCTCATTTAATTAAAAACAAAAACCTGTAGCGAGCATCTTAGCATCAACTTAACTTCTAAGAATACCTGTTTACTGTAATTCAGCTCTGCACTAATTTAGCACACGTAAGTGTCCGTATGAAAATTCTCTGGCTCAGGGCAAGCAATGCTTTGCTTTTAAGCTGGCAGAGCAATATCAGGACATCAAAGCTCAAAGGCCGCTGATGCAGTGCAGCAACTGGATTTGTGGTAGTTTTCAGTTCAGTTCATATATGTAACCTGCATGCTTTTTTGCAGTCTGAATTTTCAGCTGCACTGCACTAGCTTACATGACTTAATGACAAAACAGCCACCACTTTAAAGAAATGCATAGAAAAAGTGTTTGTCCAGTTGACTTCAGCCCTGCAGAGAGTAATGGAAATGCATGGACATTTGGAGGGAGAAGAGGAAACTGCTGAGCATCACCAGCTGCATTCCAAAATGCACATGTCAGGGTTTGTCATTAGTGCAAAAATAAACAAATTAACAAATGGACGTAAAGAGCTAGGCTACCCTGGAAAAAGCTGGAGCTTGTCCAGGTGCAAACCTTGTGCATTTTAATAGTAAAAAAAGAACTTTAGCTTCAAGCCAAGGTGGAACTAAGAAGCATTGAACCATTTCTCTTCAAAGAGGATTACGTAATTTGACTGAGGGGTGAGGCAAATGAAGCTATGTAGGCCTAAGGACAGCATTGAAATAGTTAAAATAATTCAGAACAGAAAAAACTTACAAAATATTTTCTACATACCATAAGACTATATAGATTTATGTTGGAGGAAGACCTGCTAGGACTCACTAAGGTTTAAGTGGTTACCTTAGTACTTGATTTATGTCATCCATTACCAGCTGTAGTGTGTAAGGGGAATGTCTCATCAGCTGAGCCTGACTTGAGGACCGATAGGGTGCTTTGGAGCCCACTGTTCACTCCTACATAGTTTAAATGCCATTAGCTCCCAAGAAATGAATATTTGGAGTCACTGGAACAAAACCTACTACTATGATTATTACTGTTACTACGGTAAT
Source organism: Opisthocomus hoazin (assembly GCF_030867145.1). Taxonomy (NCBI): domain Eukaryota; kingdom Metazoa; phylum Chordata; class Aves; order Opisthocomiformes; family Opisthocomidae; genus Opisthocomus; species Opisthocomus hoazin. Next base: position 7,666,541 of record NC_134454.1, on the reverse strand, counting down.
ACTCAATCACAGTTCTTTCACAGCACTTAAAGGAGTCCCTTGGGGACAAAGATCTAAAAAAAGCTAAATCATGGCCAAAAGGTTAGAGGAGAGGTAGACAAAGCAAAATCAGATAACAGAATACTGTCATTTTATTATCCTTCTGATACACAAATTCAGTTAGATACTTGTTTCCCTTAAATTTTAAATTAGGCATGTTTATTTTTCTCCTGCTGTGGCAATAGAGGAGGTAGCAACATAAAATGAGTGAAGGAGTGAAGAAGGATGGAGAGAGGTAGAAGAGGTCTTTGTACAACCATCAAAACTCAGCATATCAGAGTTAAGTAAACAAGGTTTCTCGCGGGTCTTTCCATTTTTTATAGCAAGGGACTCTGGTGGAGCCCTGGGAGAACAGGGAGCAGGGGTCAGACAATGCTATAATTTACAGCCTTTGTGATCTGTCCACACTGGCCCTGGGTGTGCAGAAGGAGCTGAGAATCTTCCAAGGGACAGCCAAAGCCCATCCTTCAAGTGGCTCCAGCTGCTTCCTGTGGGGTCAGTCAAACAGGAGTCCTCAAGCCCCAGTGCTCTTGGCTCGTCCCTGCAGCCTGAGTCTGATCTTTTCCAATTACTTCTGTGTTGCAGTTAATATTGAATTTATTGTGCTAGGAAACCGTTTGGACACAGATGTGAAATTAATAATGAAATAATTAGCAGAGACATTATTTCATTTCCTGTCTTTCCTGTGCTGAGGGCTCCAGAGCTAGATGAAAGACTCCAGGTGGGGTCTCACCAGAGCAGAGTAGAGCGGCAGAATCCCTTCCCTCAACCTGCTGGCCATGCTGCTTTTGATGCAGCCCAGGATACCGTTGACTTTCAGGGCTGCGAGCATACATCGTTGGCTCATGTCCAGCTTTTCATCCATCAGTACCCCCAAATCCTTCTCCACAGGGCTGCTCTTCATCCACTCATTGCCCATCTTATATTCATGTTTGGGATTGCCCTGACCCACGTGCAGGACCTTACACTTGGCTTTGTTGAACTTCATGACATTGCCACTAGCCCATCTCTCTAGCCTGTCAAGGTGCCTCTGGATGGCATCGCTTACCTGTAGAGTATCAACCACATCACTCAGCTTGGAGTCATCTGAAAACTTGCTTCAGGTGCACTCAGTGTCCATGTCTGTGTCCAGTGTCCATGTCCCTGACAAAGATGTTATATAATATATGTCCCAATATGGACTCCTGAGGGACTCCACGCTTCACTGGTCTCTGCCTGTACATCAACCCATTGACCACAACTCTCTGAGTGCGACCATTCAGCCAATTCCTTATCTGCTGTGTGGTCCACCCACCAAATCCATTTCTCTCTATTTTAGAGACAAGAATGTTGTGTGGGACAGTATCAGGTGCTTTGCACAAGTCCAGGTAGATGATGTCAGTCACTTTTCCCTTATCCACCAATGCAATAACCCCATTGTAGAAGGCCACCAAATTTGTCAGGCACAATCTGCCCTTAGTGAAGCCATGCTGGCTGTCACCAGTCACCTCCCTGTCTTCCATGTACCTTAGCATAGTTTCCAGGAGGATCTGCTCCATGATCTTGTGAGGCACAGAGGTGAGACTGACTGGCCTGTAGTTCCCTGGGTGTTCCTTTTTTCAATTTTTGATCATGGGTGTTGCATTTCCCCTTTTCCAGTCGCTGGGAATTTCACCATTTTAAGTGAAGGAATATCTCCTTTAGCCTTTACTGACCTTCTTGTTTGGCCTAATAGCACCTTCACCTTCTTATGGGATTGCTGGCTTATTTGTGACAGAGCAAGATCCTTGCCTCCTGTGTAAAAAAGCTAAATTACACTGTAATTTAGTTTCAGTCATTAAGTATATCTAGTACAACTCCTTTCATTGCTTGACATCTGTAACTGGTTGTAGAATTATCCTTGAAGTACTTATACTGATCTACAATTCTACTCTAAACGCACAGTATCATATTTATCAAAAGTGTTCACAGCACAGCATACTGTTAGAGCTGTTATTTCTACTTCATGCAACAATCCCCAGAGAAGAATAAATATGGGGAAGAGTTGCCTGTTACAATAACCCACACTAGATACAGGCATGTCTGAAAAAAGATAAGGAGTATTACACAGTGCCTAAATCCTCAGCAGGTATCTGGACAACTGATATTTAAAACCCAACAAAATTCATGTGGATTAGTTTTGCATGTAAGACATTATAATACTTCTGAGCTTTGTTACAAAGGACCTAAAGGCAAAGTGATAGTCTCTTGTGAGTTTAATATACTGAGACAGGTAGAATTTCTAAAGTATAGTGTGTAGAACAAGGAGTAGTTAAATCTGACTGTCCTTGGAATCTGGCTGTTTATGTCAAGTCTGTTCTGACATTTCTGTTTATCATGCTTTATTCTCACCTCTTTGAAAAGGAGTGATGAGGCTATTTAAACATTTTACATTTTTCTAATTGTTAAGTGTCATAGCTTAATGTGGCAATTGGCAATTAGGACCTGACAACGGCTCGCTCACCCCTCCCCTTCACCTGCAGTGGGATGAGGAGGAGAAATGGACAAAAGGGGAAACTCGTGGGTTGAGATAAAGACGGTTTAGTAAGGCAACGAAGGAAATACTACTAATAATAATACTGATGCTACTAATAATGATGATAATAACAATGAAAATAATGAATATGCAAAACAAACTATATACAACACAGTTTTTCTCAGCACTTGATGACCTATTCACATCCAGTCCCTGAGCAGTGATTGCAGAACCCCAAAATCACAAAACTCCCCCAAAATTTCGAACTCCCAGAGAAAAGAGGATTTGAAACAAGAGGAGCAGAGAGATTCCTGTCCCCAGCAAACCCCCATTCGTAAACTGGGTGTGACGTGCATGGCATAGAATATTACACAGAATCACAGAATCACAGAATAGTAGGGGTTGGAAGGGACCTCTGTGGGTCATCTAGTCCAACCCCCCTGCCGAAGCAGGGTCACCTACAGCAGGCTGCACAGGACCTTGTCCAGGGGGGGTCTTGAATATCTCCAGAGAAGGAGACTCCACAACCTCCCTGGGCAGGCTGTTCCAGTGCTCCGTCACCCTCAGAGGGAAGAAGTTCTTCCTCATGTTCAGACGGAACTTCCTGTGCCTCAGTTTGTGCCCATTGCCCCTTGTCCTGTCACTGGGCACCACTGAAAAGAGCTTGGCCACGTCCTCCTGACACCCACCCTTCAGATATTTGTAGGCATTTATAAGGTCCCCTCGCAGCCTTCTCTTCTTCAGGCTGAACAAGCCCAGCTCCCTCAGCCTCTCCTCGTAGGGAAGATGTTCCAGTCCCCTCACAATCCTCGTAGCCCTCCGCTGGACTCTCTCCAGTAGCTCTTCGTCTTTCTTGAACTGGGGAGCCCAGAACTGGACACAGTACTCCAGATGAGGCCTCACAAGGGCAGTGTAGAGGGGAAGGAGAACCTCCCTCGTCCTGCTGGCCACACTCTTCTTGATGCACCCCAGGATCCCATTGGCCTTCTTGGCAGCCAGGGCACAGTGCTGGCTCATGGTTAACCTGTCGTCCACCAGCATTACCAGGTCCCCCTCCGCAGAGCTGCTCTCCAACAAGTCCACCCCAAGCCTGTACTGGTGCATGGGGTTGTTCCTCCCCAGGTGCAGGACCCTGCATTTCCCTTTGTTGAACCTCATCAGGTTCCTCTCTGCCCAACTTTCCAGCCTATCCAGGTCATGCTGAATGGCAGCACAGCCTTCTGGTGTATCTACCACACCTCCCAGTTTGGTGTCGTCAGCAAACCTGCTGAGGTTACATTCTAACTCTTCATCCAGGTTGTTGATGAAGAAGTTAAACAAGACGGGGCCCAGTACTGACCCCTGGGGGACACCACTTGTTACCAGCCTCCAACTAGACTCAGCACCGCTGACGACAACCCTCTGAGTTCTGCCATTCAGCCAGTTCTCAATCCACTGCACCGACCACTCATCCAGCCCACACTTCCTCAGCTTCCCTAGGAGGATATCATGGGAGACTGTGTCGAAAGCCTTGCTGAAGACAAGGTAGACAACATCCACGGCTCTCCCTTCGTCTACCCAGCCAGTCATGTCATCGTAGAAAGCTATCAGATTGGACAAGCATGATTTCCCCTTGGTGAATCCATGCTGACTACTCCTGATAACCTTCTTTTCTTCCACTTGCTTCATGATGGCCTCCAGGATAAGCTGCTCCATCACCTTTCCCGGGATGGAGATGAGGCTGACCGGCCTGTAGTTCCCTGGGTCCTCCTTCTTGCCCTTTTTGAAGATTGGAGTGACATTGGCCTTTCTCCAGTCCTCGGGCACCTCTCCTGTCCTCCAGGACCTCTCAAAGATGATGGAGAGTGGCTCAGCAATGACATCCGCCAGCTCCCTCAGCACTCGTGGGTGCATTCCATCGGGGCCCATGGATTTGTGGACATCCAGATCACTTAAGCGATCCCTCACACAGTCCTCCTCGACCAAGGGAAAGTCGTCCTCTTTGTAGGCTTCTTCTCTTACCTCCGGGGCCTGGGATTCCTGAGGGCCAGTCTTAGCACTGAAGACTGAAGCAAAGAAGGCATTCAGTAGCTCTGCCTTCTCCGCATCCTCCGTCACCAGGACACCCGCCTCATTCAGCAGCGGCCACACATTGTCCCTAGTCTTCCTTTTGCTGCTGATGTAGTTGAAGAAGCCCTTCTTGTTGTTTTTGACATCCCTTGCCAGCTTCAATTCCAGGTGAGCCTTGGTCTTCCTCATCGCATCCCTGCATGCTCTCACCACGTTTCTGTACTCTTCCCAAGTGGCCTGTCCCTCTTTCCACATTCCAAGTACCTTTCTCTTCTGCCTGATCTCTGCTAGAAGCTCCTTGTTTCACCATGCAGGTCTCCTGCCTCCTTTGCTAAATTTCTTTCTCAGGGGGATGCATTGCTCCTGTGCATGGAAGAAGTGTTGTTTAAAGAGCGACTAGCACTCATGGACCCCCCTGCCTTTGAGAGCCCTGGCCCACGGGATTCCTCCCAGTAGCTCCTTGAAGAGGGCAAAGTCAGCCCTCCTGAGGTCCAGGGTTTTGATCCTGCTTATGGCCCTGCTTCCTCCACGCAGGATCCTGAACTCGACCATTTGATGGTCACTGCAGCTGAGTCTACCTCCAACCTTCACATCCTCAACCAGTCCCTCCTTGTTTGTTAACACAAGGTCCAGCAGCGCACCTTTCCTTATTGGTTTCTCCACCACTTGCATCAGAAAGTTATCATCGATGCTCTGTAGGAACCTCCTGGATTGTGCCTGCCTAGCTGTATGGTCTTCCCAGCTGATGTCAGGGTGGTTGAAGTCCCCCATGAGAACCAGGGCCTGTGACTGTGAGGCTGCTTGCAGCTGCCTGTAGAAGGCCTCATCAACCTCCTCCTCCTGCTCAGGTGGCCTGTAGTACACACCCACTGTAATGTCACCCTTTTGAGCCTGTCCCTTAATTCTAACCCACAAGCTTTCAACTTGTTCCTCATTTGCCCCCAGGCCAAGCTCAGTGCATTCTACTTGCTCCCTCACATATAGAGCAACTCCCCCACCTCTCCTTGTTGGTCTGTCTTTCCTAAAGAGTCTGTAGCCATCTATGACAGCATGCCAGTCATGCGAGTTGTCCCACCACGTTTCTGTGATGGCGACCAAGTCGTAGCAGTCCTGCTGTATAATGGCTTCCAGCTCCTCCTGTTTATTGCCCATGCTACGTGCATTGGTGTAAACACACTTGAGCTGGGCTGTCAATCTCACCCCTGGCCTTGGCACGCCAAGCCTATGCTCATCCCTAGCGAGGTGGGCAATATCCCCTTCCCCCTTCGAACCTAGTTTAATTTCCACTGGCCAGCCTGGACTGGCTGCCTGGCTGTGCTCCCTCCCAGCTCCTGCACAGCTGCTTGTTAGCTGAACACGAGACACTGGAAGAAGTCCTTGATTTCAGAGGAACAACTAAAAAATTCAGTGTTATCAACATTTTTCTGGTACTAAATCCAAAACACAGCAGCTACTGGGAGGGAAATTAACTCTGTCCCAGCTGAAACTAGGTCATCATGTTACCAAAGACACTGTGCAGTAAATAAAGAAGCCATCTTAGAACATATTTGTAGATAATAGGACTGTAAGGAATTTCCTTAACATTTTGGAGGATGTATATATACCAAACTACAGACTAAATCTGTTTTGAGAAATTAACTAGTAGCTTTGTCATTAATACAAATTATTCCTTAACTATACAAAAGGGTTAGATTAAATCTGCTTAGGCCTTTATGAAAATTAGTGTATCACACATACCACCTGAAATCATTCAAACCTTTCACAGATCATGCTCACACTGAGTGGAGGCAATGCACATTTTTATCTGTAGTTTCCAGTAGTTTCCTGACAAGTTAATGAATGAGCTGGAGGGTAAAAAAAAAAAAAAAAATTCAAGTATGGCTAAGGTTGGAACACACAATGCTTCCTAGGACTTCAAGCTAAAAGATATTTCATTAAGGGTAAACATTATTTTTTCTGTCTGCCCAGTCTCTTTTTTTTTTTTTCCATTTTGTGTCATGATCTCCACTCATGACAATGTGAAAAAAAAGGTAGGAAACCCCAATGGATAGATTCAGAGTAAAAGCATTCAGCAGAGCTGGAAACTGTGTTCCCTTTACCTTAAGAAGAAGTAGTAATAGTAGTAGAGCTTTTGTATGAAGTGGGATATAAATAGATAACAGTAAGTTAAGAAATTAAGCTTCTATGTTAATACAGTTAACCTGGCCAACTGAAGTGGAAACTTCATGGGACAATGGCCTTCTGCCTGTCCTTGCTGCTCAAAAACAAGTGATCTCAACATACAATTTCTCCAAAGTTTTCCAGTAAGATGGTATCATAGAATCATAGAATCATAGAATGGTAGGGGTTGGAAGGGACCTGATTTTGATCTTACTTTGCTACGATACTTAAAACTTTCTCAAAACGAAGGCAAATCAATCATGGTATTAAGGAGTATCACTCTTGTTTTAGATATTTATCATTATAAAACTGAAGCATTTCATTTACACATTTAAAATTTACTTTTGGCAAGGCAGCAGTTCTACAAAGGAGACTTGGCTATTGAACAAGAATGAATGAACAGCTCCACACACTTCCCCATCTGCTTTTCCAATTGTTAAAATAACAAATCTGAATGGGAATGAAAATGTTATTTTATACAACAATGTTGCAATGGTCCTTGCAACAAATGTTTTTTGAATTATTAAGTTAAAAATTTTTTATCTGAAATCTCCCTCAGTGCTGATCCCCTCTTTCAATCTTTATTCTCTTAATATAGATCTTGAATAATAGAGGTGCTATTTGACTGAGTCTTAAATAAGGCCTGTGCCTTTGTATTATCACAGAGTAACAGAGCTGATTGGGCCATGTGCCCGAAAGATCTTCATGTCAGCTGGTGAGCTGTGGTGCCAGGTCTGGCTTCTTCCTGGCAGAAGAAGAAACAGAGAGAGATGCAGAAAAATATCCCCTGTGTTTTTGCTCTAAATTGCTGCCAATGTTTGGATTAGTAGTTGCAAGGACTGCAAGATACTCAGTTCACAGGGATCCATTTAACCAATAGCCAAGCAACATCTGGAACTGAAAAGAAGTATTACTTACAGGCTATCCACGTAAATTAAAGAACCGGCTAAACAAACTGAAGTGTACAAGATGCGTTCTTTCAGTTAATCAGCTTCATGAATCTCCCTTTTAAAATATAGAGAATAGATTGATCACAGCCCTCTTATATATGCTCTACAACTTCAAGTTGAGAGACGAAGCTGAAGTACTCTTTAGTAATAAATAGATGATCTGCATATTTATTTCAATTCAGAACAATAAGGAAAGAAAAAACTGTCAGCCTGATTGTCATCTGCAAAGATGTACTTCATGTATCTCAGCACTGAAGATGATGAAAATAGATATATTTACATTAGCACCACCTTCAGTCCAAGCATGAATAAGAGGGTGCTGTACTGTTGCATACAAGATGCTCTGGAGCTAAATGTATCACTTTAAAATGATACCGTTCCTCACGACTGGGAAAAAAAAAAAAAGTAAAGAAGAAGAAACAAACAGCTTGTGCTGACAAACACTGTCAATTCTGTGTTCTGTCTTCTCCTGCCTTGTGCACTTTGGTAACATGATGTAAAAGCCGCATTCTTGCATGTTCATGTTTTGTTCGAGGACCATCTGCCAGGGACCTGGAAAAGCTGACTGAGCGCCTGCAAGTGCAACTTCCTTCTGCAGAGAAACTTCTGTGTCGGCTGTGGGAAAGGCAGCTCCACCTACTGACATTTCTGTTTGCCTGCTTTTTAAATGGTGGAGGAATTACTCAGAAATGGCATGTAGTCTCCTTTCCCAGTGGAAATGGTGTTCCCAGAAACACTGAGAAGGTATTCCTAAGCTTTAAAGCTAGAGGCCCACATTAGGGTATATTTTCTGTCTTAGGATGTCTCAGTATATTCTGTAGATTCAGAACTTCTTATACGATGACTTTCTGATAGGAGGAGATATACCAAAAGCAATACCTTAGTACATTTAAAATGACCTATGGATTTGATTTTAACCATGCTCTGTCCTGAAATAGCATAAGTGTATCTGTTCACTTTTGATCGAGGCACATTTTTCTCCATTGCAGGTGCTCAAATATTTATCTTTGTAACCTAGAATACAATGTGTCATTCAGAGGATTTTTCCAGAAACTGCAAAACTTGTCACGCGTGTTTCCAGTGCAACATGGCAGGGGACTTGGAATTAAATGATATTTAAGGTCCCTTCCAACCCTAACCATTCTATGATTCTATGATTACTGCACTTGATCTGTCAGGGTTTTTTTTCTGAGGTGATGCCTAGTGCATACTCAAACCCACTGAGGTGACTAAGACTCTGCTTGGGTGGAATTAGGATTTGGATGTGGATGACTCACAACTTCCGAGTAAAACTTGGTCCATGACGTCAGGAGACATGGACCTCACCTTCTGGCAGCTGTAGTGCAAGTCAGAAGAACTGAAAGCACACCTTTCAAGTGGCCAAATGTAGAAAGGATGAGGAAATCTGTTGTGCCGTGAAGAGCCCAGACTGACGGCTGTAATAAGATATTTGGGTGAGAATGAGAGCTAATCGAGCTTGATCTGAATGCTAATGTAGCCCTAAGTAGGGTTGACCTGATTTCTGCTGACTGGGTGGATAGGAAATGCACTTATGCAATTTTATTCTGCTTTTTCTGGGGCAGGGTAGGGAAGAGGGATACTGGTATTGATATCAAATGCACACACATACCTGATTCTTAAAAAAACAAGAAACTATTATTTAAAATTCTACAGGACACACTTATCATGTCACCAGATTTTACAAGAATTTTGAAGAATTTGGCCTAAATCACTCACTTTGAAGAAGTTAACTTCTAAGTGAAAACAAGCTTGCCTTGCTGATTTTTGTTTGCTGTGCATTCCCTTTCATGAATTCAGTCTTTTTTTTCAGAGTCTGGTTCACACTTACAAAGGTGAAAATTAGTTCATCCAGCATTAGTGATAAAGTCTGCACTGGTCAGTCCCATAAAATATGTAGTAGATGGCTATTCAGCTAAAAGAGGCAGTTAGGAGTGACATACTGATCACAACTTGCAAGAATTAGAACCTCACTTGCTACAATGAAGAGCTGCAGAGGAAGAAATGAGACTATCCTAGTGTTAAATATGGTGGTGTAAGTATTAGTTGGAAAAACAATAGTGCTGACAGAGTGTAAAAAATAATCTGGAGCTGTGAGTGTGTTTTCCACTAGGAATGCCCAGTTCCATTCAGAAACAATGTTCTCAGACTGGATCTATATATAAAGATCAAAACTGCAAATTGTCCTATAGGTGGAGGGCCAGTGCCTTCACTAGCAGCAGGAGATCTTACTACAGGAGCGCCTTCAGCCAATATCTGAGAAATGACAGAGCAGCACATCTCTAGTTGGCGATATCTGTAGTTTGCATTTACTGAAAAGTTGCAGCATTTTCAGAGGTAGAAAAAAAATGGTGCTGCCCACCAGAGGTGAGAAGAGGTTTGGGGAAAACAAGGGATTAATAGAAATAAAATAACAGGAGGCTAGATTTAGGGGACTAATCCAGCCTTTGCAGATTTAGACCAATTGTGAGTGAATCCAGGGAAACAGGTTAAAGGTAACACTCACTAATACTGTTTAAGAGAGCAGGTTACAGCAGACAATCAGTAATCCAGTGGGGACTCTATGCTGAGTGGAAACCTACTGGAGGGAGGAAGGGGCTCTTCCTTCATTTTCACTGAAAATGCTGCTGGTGACCTGAACTGGTGAGCAGAGGGAATGCCACCTGACAGAGCTGGCAGAAGACTGGCACCACCACCAGCACAGCTGAATGTTGTCATCCCAAGGATGGGAGGACAAGGCCCTGGCTGCTCCCATTGTGGAAGAGGGACAGAGGAGGAGAAGGGCAACAGTGGAAGAGTGAGGCTGTTGCTGGATGAGCACGCAGGATCTCGGAGGTTGTTTCTGTCTGTCTCACCCTCGTGATAGCAGTGTCACAGGGACACAGCCCTGCCAGGGCAGCACTGCAGGATGACTAGCTATGCACAGCCCTTGCATGAACCAGGCCACTGCCACTGCCTGTTTTTAGTTTTCAGTGGCACCTGAACAAGAGCTAATTTTAAACTGAAGAGATACACGTGCCAGCACTTTTACCAGAGAGGTGTCACAACCGTTGTCGGGTTAGCATGCTGATGGTCCAACTGTGCTGCTGCTGAAAGCAAAGTTTGGGAGAGACCTTCTGTTTCTGTGGCTCAGGGACATAGCACTCCCATTCACCAAGGCTGATGTTTGTTTGCTGAGTAGCTTTATGTGCATTAGTTCATCATTGTGCTGGAATACAACTTACTGAGAGATCAGTGCAAAAGGAACTTATTATGGTCCAAGGCCAGAAGTGTTATGACAATATAAAATTAACATTTAGTACTTCTTTGTTGCAATTCATTATGCCCATGTGGTTTCATCTCCTTTCTAGGACACAGATTACACATGCTGTAAGTGTAAAGCTTTGGGAGATATGTATGGCAGCTCCCAAAAGCAAAACAATTTTGTCCACTCTTTGTGAGGTGATTCAACACAATCATGTTGAAACCACCCTGTAATGAAGTTGTGTCACTGTGCAATGAATGCATTCAATTCATTAGTTGAGTTAAAGCCTTCATTTTCAGAGTGATAAGGCATCATTGGTTTTTTTCCATTTTTTTAAGCAGTTTCACAGAAGCAAGGCTGATGTTCAGAATAATTTCAGAATGGATCCAACTCAAGCAACAAGAGATTAAATGCAGGTGCTAGAAAGGAAGACAGAACTTGATGTTGGACAGGCAGATTATGCAAAATGATTTAACAACATGGAGCTAGACATAAAAAAAAAATTGACTCCTCACCAGAGGAGTCATCTGTGTAAAGTCTGCTAACACTACTGCTCAACAAAATAGGATTTTTGTCTGTTCTATTAATATTTTTCACCAGTGCTTACCAAACTGTGTCACTGTTTTTGATCAAAACAGAAAGCTTTCCTGCAGATCTCTAAAAATTTTCTGTTATGTGAATAAAGGATAGCAAATGTTTTCTGAGACACCCTGATTTTAGAAAAATCTGATGTAATTAATGCCCTCATGTTTCTTTCCCGTTCAGTTTCTGCCTCTTATATGTCTCCCAGTTCTTTATCCCCTTCCTCTTTTGTGCAATGTTACTATTTCCTCTTCTGTCTTAGTAAGAGAGTTAAGAACTTGAATTTTGCTGTTGGCTTATGCTCTGCTATTAGGTCATAGTGTGATATAGCTTAAGTTACTGTAGGTCCACTGAGCCCTCGATGATAGTGCTCCAAAAGAAAGTGTGGACCCATTGCTAGGGACTGTAATGAAAATGAGGACAGCAGTCTATTGTCCACAGCGATTTCATTTAACAACTTCAGAAAGGCTTGGAAAGGTACACCATTACATCTGTTGAACAGTTCCTGAAGTTGATGGGAATTTGGTGCAGAGAAATAATGAAGACTAAAACTCTTAAGTAAGTTTACCTGCTACAGGTTATTGTATGATATGTTAAGAAAATGAGGATGTAGAAGCTATTTCTGAATAGGTTTGTAAAAATCCATTTTTTATGTTCTCTCCTCTCACCCCCCCAAAAGATTTATGGTTTTATTTTATACTCTGCTTTGCCAGGCCTCGGTTTCTTGAGAATCTTTAAACTACCAACAACACGAAAATAGTTTGTTTAATCAGAAATCATATTTGAAATAGGTGACAGAGAATCACACTATGAAGTGTGTACACACTCTAAAGTGTATACTCATTGCTTAAATTGTCATTTGATTTTCTGTTTTGTTTCCTTGCTTCATTTTTTTCCGTTTTTACACATAAGATTGTTGGTTGTTGCCATGGTAATTCTAATTGATTTCTTTTTACTGTTTTTGCAGCCTTTCAGAAGACAAGGCCTTCTTTACACCCATTTTAATTACTGTAGAACAAATCATACTGACTGCTATTTGGGTCTATAATGTGGCACCATCTTCAACATAGTCTTTTGTCTAGATCCCCAAATTATTGTTACAACTAACTCTTGCACATGCTTGCTCAATAATGTCTGAGGTAGGGACTTTCTTATCTATCCACACAGGTAAGAAATGTCTTTCGGGGCTCAGAGCCGCCCTCATTTTCAACTGTAATTATGTCAACACTCTCTTCTCTCTAAGCAAAGCAAATGTTGTTTCCACTAATATCTCTTCAGCATGCTAATGCAAACACACTTTTACTAACTCACAGTTTTAATCACCTACCTGGGCCCTGCCACCCTCTGGAAATTCACCAACCATAAAATACTGATTTTCAGTTTTATGGCTCCTTGCGGTCTTACCCTTCACTTTTTACTTGTTCACCCTCAGAAATTCAGCTCCTTCCTTTAATCTGCCCATAGTAGTAGCCTGTGTTGTCTGTTATTTATACATACAAATAAATGTTTTCACCTACTTCTTTATGGCCAGAAAGAACATTTGGTAAACATCTAAGGCTAATCTCCATTGCAAATCTAATGATAAAATTAAAGACATCTTCAAAAACCTTTGTAGAATTGTCCTTTGCCATTCATGGTTTTAAAAATGCAGTTAAAAGTGATTATTTTTATTTTGATATTATTTCAAGCATGAAATAACAGAAGGGAAACAGAACATCTTGTTTGTTGTGCTGCTGTCCACACTTTGCAAATGTGTTGTGGTTAGTCAAGCACAAGCATTCTAGCTTTGTGTAATGTATATGCATACACACATATATATCTACTAATATATGTTTATGTAATGTATATATCTAAAATATGTCCATATATATCTAGTTTTTGTTTTTTTTAAGTTCTAAATTAAGTATACTTTTTTTTTTTTTTATGTAAGGAGAGGAAAACTATAGGAGGAAAGTGATGATTTTCTTACCTTTTTCCGTAAAAATACAAATAATAGAGTAGCATTCCTAAACGGAAGAGCTTAGAAGTTTCTTGAAAAGAGGTGATAATTGCAGTAGGGTAATAGCACCAGAAGGTGTGCAGATGGCTTTGACAATAGGCAGCAGTTTTTTCTTTATTCATTGTCTCAGAAAGGTGAAACAAAATCAGGAGAATCACAAGACAGCTTGGCAGACTCGAAACCAAGCCAATACAGAAACCAGTTCTCTGTCTCTTTGCTAGGCCACGTGCTTTGCTTGCCTCCAAACCCACCAACACAGGTTTATATTTCCTTTTCTCCTTATTCTGATCAGACTGGTGTAGCTCCATTTCAGAGAACTGTCTACCTGGCTTTCATATCCTCAGCTGTCACCGTGAATTAGCATTACCTCTCCTGCACCACAGCAGCTGGTAAGCAACCTGCAAAGGAAATGTGTGGTTAAATTCCTTGTGTATGTTAGGTCATTGAGAGAATTCAAGACTCCCTTGTCACTTACCACACTGAGCACAGAGCACAACAAATCTCTTTTTGTGATACATAGAGGTTTTGCTGCACTACGACCCCTCTAGTCTTGCTGTCTGCTACTCATGCTGGAGAAATGTTCTGTGGCCAGTTGTTGTATGGACTGGTTTAGAATGGAGAATGATGAAGCTTTCACTCCATTAGTCACATTATTGTTCAATATGTGCAGATAATTCTTTTTAGACTCACAAAAGTTAGCAAAGGGCTTTTCTAAATAGAGCTTGAATGTCTTAAAAATACATCTGAGGCTTTAATGCTCTGTAATTATCTTGTCTATTATCTCATCTGCCGCTTAATCTTTCATGCTTTATCCTGATCTTTTAACTATATAGGGTGGGCTGCCATTTTTAAAAAACATATCTCTTCAAACACATTCTGGGCATTTTTGAAGGTTTTTTTTTCTCTTGTGAAGCTTCATAAAATTCACTTGAAGGAAATTAATTTTGAATCTTCATACAGAGAAGATCACTGGCTATTTTAAACTTGAAAATAGTACCTAATTATGTTATTGCACAAGAGTTCCTGAATTTAAGGCAAAAATATTTTTCAACTTGTCTAAAGTAAAAAATTCCTAGATTTATTAGATGCATTCGTTCAGCAATATTGGCTTACAGCCAGCATGCCATCCAAAAACCATATTTTGGCTTCATGCCACGTTTTAGTGCATTTTTACCTCATACTTTATAATGGATAATCTGTAATCAGTGATAACTTCATCAAAGCTGTTGTTAGAAGTGTAAAGGGCCCAATATTTGGTTCCTGGCTTATTTTGGCAGCATAACTCTTCACAGCTGTGTACCTAGTGAGATAATAGAGGGAAGAAGATTACCTTCTGCTTGCCATTTTCTTCATGACACTGAAGGCTAGAGATGATGACTAAATGTATAGACAGTTTATTCAACAATTTCCCAGTCTAAGACCACTCTAACAGCAAAAAATTTCATCTTATGCTTAGACGGAATTTTGTGCATTTCACTGTGTGCCCATTGCCTCCTGTTCTGTCAGTAGATGCCATCGAGAGGATTCCACTTCCTTCATCTTGCTTCCTAGGAAAGCTGTTAAGAGTGAAAATGGAAATACTTCAGCTTTCAGATTACAGTCTGTCACTTCATAACAGTAAATCATCAATTGATCTATTGTATATATATATATATAAAACTTATATATTTAGTAGTGCAGTCTTTGATGAGTAAGACTTTCTTCACTGAGAAAAAGGGTGCATTTTGTGTTAAAAAGAAGCACAACAAGTTGACCATCTAAACATAAATCACACTTGAACAAGGTATTTTTAACCTAATGCCTGAACTGTGATAAAAGCAGCCTGTGTCATGTCTCGTGCGGGACTTTACATTGAGGCAGCCAATTTGTTTTAGCTCATTTAAACTTAACGAGTGTCTTTTGCAATAAAGATTTAATGCTAAAGGTGATAGAACTCCAGGTAGCACACAGCACAACAGTAGCTTGATAGCAGTTAATGATCAGGATGATTTTAAAAAAATTTCATAAAAGCTTTATGCTAGAAATGTGGGATGAGGGAATTCCAACAAAAAACTGATGAAAAAAAGAGTTTTGACAAAAAAGAGAGAAGGAGGGAAGGGAAGGGAAGGGAAGGGAAGGGAAGGGAAGGGAAGGGAAGGGAAGGGAAGGGAAGGGAAGGGAAGGGAAGGGAAGGGAAGGGAAGGGAAGGGAAGGGAAGGGAAGGGAAGGGAAGGGAAGGGAAGGGAAGGGAAGGGAAGGGAAGGGAAGGGTCTCTTTTCCCAGAGAAATCTAAATTTTTTATCAAAATCTGAAATCTGGGATTGGGGTGAGTGGGTTGTTTTCTGTTGTGGTTTGGTTTTTTGGTTTTGGTTTTTTTTTTGGCTGTTTTTTGTTCCTGAAAGTTAATAAAGTTTTGACAGGGGGCAGAATTTCCCACTAATTCAAACAATAGGTTTAGCCCCACCCATCAGATGTACCTTCAGTCTTCAGATCCTCCCATCCTATTATCACAGCATGATCCTTTTACAGTTAAAATTTATGCAAATTTATACTGTTAAATACAATGTACATCAGTTACAGTGGTAGATTATACCTATAGGACATGAGTCATTCTGTAGTGTGTAGCCTGTAGTGAGTTCTCAGACTAGACTTACAGGCTACAATATTTAGAGGTTTAAAATTCAGGAAAGAAAACCTGAATGATACAACTGACAGGGAAAAAGCAAACCTTTTAAAAGTATTGTTATGCACACTGAAAGATTTATGCAGGCTTCAGCTTGAACCCAGATATTTTTCTAAATAGTAAACATCTACCTGGAACAGTGCTCTGCATCTCTGGAATGTTCTTGCTTCAAAAAAAAAAAAAAACCTTCGAATTTCAAAGTTGATTTCTGAAAAGCATTTGGATAATGTATAGAGGTACTGATTTAGAATTTGACATGCATCACATGAAAACACATATTTGACAATCTCTCCCTGAGGGTGTATAATAACAATGTCGCAGAGAGCTACATGACCATTCATTATCTGTATTCCAAGAATATTGTGGGTGAGCGTTACGGTGCCTTCTGCATGAGCAATGGCCTTGTAATAGGAAACCATATTGCTTGGCACATACAAGTGTACTCATCACTTTGGAATGACTTACAGATGACTTTCCATTTTGTCCTACAGCTGCAAGCAGAATGTTACAGCTGACAAATAAAAAATTTATCATCACCTTATCATGGTATCTCAAAATATGTTAAGTTGCATTGGTTGTCTTTCGTATCAAAAACTTCTTGTCACTTAGGTAGCATGTAAAAAAAATGCAGATACATTAAGAATGGCATGAGAGAGATCTACTTTTAAAAAGAGGGGAAAAAAAGGGGAAAAAACCCATGAAGTACTTTGGCGTACTTCAGTGGTTTTGAAGTACTGAAATACAAGCAACTACTAAAACACACCACTAATTCTTGTAGTTTTGCAATAACTTTTTCCAACTCTTTTTGAGTACTCTGTACAAGTTCCATGCAATCAACAGGGGAAACTGAAATAAATAATGAGGGAAACAAGGTAAATAAGTAGGATAAAATATGTCACTATAGTGAAAAAGAGTCTTTCTCACTTTGCTAGTTTAAAGGATATTCAATGATACTTGCAACAAAAATGCATTAACATTTGGTGATTAATTATAATTTGTATTTAAATTATAATTTTATTTAAAGTTTTAAAATGTTTGAAAAACAATTTGCAACAGTAGAGTGTGTTGAAAGTAAACATATTCCTGCAGGGGAGTTCAGCTCAAATGCCACAATATTGTATTACCACAAGTGAGACAGCATGTTAAAATGAATATACAGAAAAATGAGGCTGCCTGGTCTGCTTTTATTTTTCGGATTTAATGAGAAAGAAGAAGAGATAACCAGCAAAACTGAAGCAAATAAAAAGTATTTTTATTATGGAGGTTTTTACATAGGATTTTTAAAAATATGGTTTGTAGTCTGACAGTGTCCCTTTCAGTTGGTGAGATCAGACAAAAAACTTCTTACACCTACACATCCTTATAAGTGTCAGCACAAATTACGCTGCCCTGAAGGATGACAATTGTAGATAAGTAGATTTCCATTTGCAGAAATAACGGGATTTCCACTTTCGATTCTCCAGAAGTTTCAGAAAGGAATTGTCTATATGATTGAAATATTACATTTTACTTTTCTTCAACAAATAGAACTCACTATAAAGTAAATTGAGAGAATACTATTGTTCTTTTCACAATAGGCTATAAAGGCAAAAACTAAAACTGATCTACACAAGTCATACAAATAGCTTGTATCTTAGACTTGCTTAATTCAGTAAACTTACTGTCAAATTGCAACAGAAGAACTCTTTCTAGCTGTAAGCGAGGCCTAGCATCTAGTCAAGGTAATGGCTGCCTTATTGACTAATCAGATAATATCAATTCTTGTTGCTAGAAACATCAAATTGTTTCTCAGAGTAACTGAAAACAGAGTTTGTTGTTTATAAATATCAAACTGCATATAAATATCAAATCACACTCTATTTGGTGCGTGAAAGAAAATTTATGTGTGGACAGACACAAATCTGAAAAATATGTAAGTTTTTATTGTTGAAGACTACTCAGTCTTTAGGACCTTATTTCATAGCATTGAGCTGGCATGCTTACCTAATTTAATTGCGGTGAGTTTTTTTGGCGAGGCCAGCAATGAGATCTGATTGGGATCCCTCTGCCTTTTCTTATGTATGTATCTGGAATTCTTTTACCCTTTTTCTATTGGTACAGAAAAACTGCAAAGATGTGTGTCTTCACTAATTTTGCTGTGACCCTCAGGTGACCCAATGCCTATCCATGTGAATTAATTATTTGGACAACATATTCTCAGCGGTGCATCTGTATCCTAAACCACTGCCCAGACGATAATGCAGTTATAGAGTTATGACTGAAGAGGTACTTTCCCAAGGCCCTTGTTTTCACCCTTTAGCTATGTTAGAACCGTGGCTAGTAGGTCAGTGCTTTAAGACACGGAATGTAACTGATTTAAGTTCAAAAAAAACCTTAAATATAATGCGAAAAGGTATCTTCATCACCCATATTATGTTATCGATCTGCTTTTCAGAATATCAGGAAGAGTTTCTTGCAACAGTTTAACACATAGGGTTGGATCATGTGTAACTATAATGTAAAGTGTCAAGTCACAGCCCCAGACAATAACAACAAGTGCTGTATGCAGAATCATAGAATTATAGAATCGTTTGGGTTGGAAGGGACCTTACAGATCATCTAGCTCCAACCCCCCTGCCATGGGCAGGGACACCTTCCACTAGACCAGACTGCTCAAAGTCCCGTCCAACCTGGCCTTGAACACTTCCAGGGAGGGGGCATCCACAACTCCTCTGGGTAATCTGTGCCAGTGCCCCACCAGCCTCCTTGTAAAAAAGTTCTTCCTTCTATCCAGTCTGAATCTACCCTCTTTTAGTTTAAAGTCATTACCCCTTGTCGCATTGCAACAGGCCCTGCTAAAATGTCTGTCCCCATCTTTCTTATAGCCCCCTTTAAGTACTGAAAGGCCCTGTCATCCTTGAATTGGTGCCCATCTAGAAGAATGTTGCAAGGCAAGTCTAGCTTCCTCAAGAAATGTGGGAAACTCATGCCCAACACTCCTTTCCACAGTTCAGCAGAGCTGGAAAGGAATACACTTTTGCCCTGCCATTTCAGGGATGTTCTCTTCCGCAGCTCTGCCTGCATACCTTCTCCTGAAAAGAGCTGCTGGGCAGGAGGTAGCAGCATCTTCCATGCTTTTTGCAACATCTGCTGGAGCTGCAAGCGATCCTTCACATTTCCCAGTTCCTGCCTTCCTAGACAAATTAATTCATCCCATGGCTTGTTCCTCAGATTTCTTTAAGATTTCTGATAGTCCTGATCACAAATAAATTTGTCTGGCTTTGTTAGACTGGAGTCTAAGATGATGGAGAAGAGAGGAGGAATTTAAACCCATGTGAAAACTCAGAATTTTCTGCAAAGATGTTATTGACACATTAAGAAATTATTCAGTCCCTTTACTGGTTTGAATGTTATTGATAAATTACACAAGTGGTAAATAGAATTGTTACACCTAAACTCTGGTGCTTTAGTACTTCCCCTTTTATTCTGGCGCAAAAATAGTCCTTCACTTCAGCTTTAAGTTAGCAGTTAATCTTGTGTCTTCTATACATGTGCTAGATTTCCTTGCCAAAACACCAGAAATGGTTGAGAAATGTCTATGTCTTGTCTGTATTGTACATCAAATGCTTGAGTTTGGGACTTGTCAGAAATGAAATATATTGCTTACATGTAATAAATTATTTATCTTAGATATAAGACAGACATAATTTTGATTTTTATGGGTAGGTCTAGGTTAAACACTTTCTACTTTATGTGTATTTCCATGATAGAATTACAATTGCATGTGATTACTTCTCACATTTCAGCTTCTTCCTTAAGAAAATTTGACTGACTTTTCATTCGTAGTGTAAAAAATTCCAAATGGCTATGCCTTTGTTTACTACAGCCTATGCAGAGCTGTTTGTGAGGCAACAACCTATATGATGCTGTCTTTTAAAGAGGAGTTTATATTGTATGTGCTATTTTAGTCATTGTAGGAATTGGTATATTTAAGGAAAAAGTCAGAGATAAATAATTCTGTAACTCTGCATTTCACTTAACTATTCTGCAGAGCAATGCACATCCTTGTTTATGGTCACAGAGTCTGTTTGATGAAGGAATTCCCATCACTAACACGCTACTCCAAAAGGGAGAGTTTAACACAGGCTTAGAACAAAGCATACGTGGAAAGTGCTGGGGTGGACAGGGACAGTGGGAGCCTCCTCAGTGCCCAACGCAATGTCTGACAGCGCAGGAAGTGTCTGGATTCACAGAGCTCCTTGTGATTGCTGTACCGTTTAAAGCTTCCCCTTCTGTGGGTCATGAAAGAAATGAGTTATTTGTACAGTAAAATCAGTTTCATCTAATAAGCTTTCTCAGTAGGGATGCAGGAATGCGGTTCTTTAGCTTGAGATCTGCTTAAGACAGCGCAATATCTTGTACATCTCTCAGGTGTGGTGCTAGTCCAGCTGCAGAAGAGCTGTTTTCTTTGGCATGCCATAAAAGAGCTTTGTCCTTTTCTTTCTGCTTTTTACGGGTATAAATTTTCTTTGTTTTTTGTTTATAGTGAGAATTGACTGGACTATTCTTCCAAGTACATCTTCAGATATCCTTTCAATGCAGTGCTCAGTTTATTCACCAGGGGTCATCAAAGGTCTGGATTTTCTTTGTCTACTGAGATGAACTGAATGATGACATTTCACAGCTTTTTTCAGGACTTGGCATTTGGAAGTGTTCGTGTACCCTCTTACAGCCCTATTGCTCAGTCTGTGATAACTATGCAATGCACTGTGAAGACTTATTTCAAATACATAAGACCACAGTGTTTGTTTTGGTAGACAACTTAGTCTGAGAGTCACTTTTTTATGCACCTTTTTTTTTTTTCTGTGAGTGAGTTCTAACTTCCGTTGTGTGGTATTTAAATTAAACTATTAGTGAATGCAGCAGCAATAACAGCTATGTGTTCCTTGCAGACATTTGTAAAAAGCAGATACACGATAAAGAGGAAATACTTGCATTAGGTACAAATCTTGTTTTCCTCTGAATTCTGGACTGTTTAGACAGTGGAGAAATCAGACTTTTCAGACCTGCCTACATTATAGCCTCCCACAAAAGCAGCAACAATGAAGAAAGCAGGTATGAATTTTCCTAATTAAGCACTTCTAGTAACTATTTCTTTAGCATTGGTTAAAATGCATACTGCTGGGGATAAAAGATGCAGTATAACATGAACATAACTCACATTATCTACAGGCTTGGGTCACTAAAAGAGGTGCATGTTATCCTGGACAAATTGATGCTGAAATATCAGGTCAAATATACTCTCCATCAACTTCAAAGTCTTTTGGACACAAACTGAAATCAGTTTACCTCACTTTGCCAGGCACTTCAGGACCTACTTCCTGTTCTGAGCCAGACAATGGAGTCAGTGAGAGGTAAGTCCTGAGTGGCAAGAGCAAAACCAGCAGCTTCAATCGCTGAAGTGCTTTTCTCTCCCTGTTTCTGCCAGTGAATAATAGCAACTCCCTACCCCAAGAGTCTATTGTACAGAAAATTATTTCTAAAAGGCTGAAATAGTCAGACAGTGTAATTAAAAGATGTATATTAGCATGTCAGTTAGATAAACCATGTTGAATATTCAGTGATCCTGACAGACCATTGTTCAGAGGGTAATAAATGTCCTGGCATTAGTCTGTCATGTCTAAAAGTCTGAGGTGACCTACTGGCTGCTCTAAACTTTGTCACTGCTTCCCATTATAAATCTATTTAGTGATCACCTCACTTCCATTAGAGTAAGTATCAAACCCGTGTCATAGACCAAGAGTAATAGAACGGAGACAAGATACAGTAGTGAGTGAAATACCAGCACTGACACTGTTCCATCTCTCTTTTGAGACTAATTTCAATACCTTTTCCAACAGATAATCCAATTTGTTGGAAAGGTAATGAAAGATAATTTAAATAAAAATTTAGAGCTTGCCTGAATCTAATTTAATTTCTCTTAGTATGAAATAAGTGTGTCACCAGAGACATAAGCAAGAAAGGGTTCAGCAAATACAGTCTCTGTGACTAGGCAGCTGTCATGAAATACACTGAATGTGTTTAAAAATACCCTAAGACTTTCCCATCATTTTTTTCATCTGCTCTGATTTTTTCCTGCTCATAATTCCGCTCTTACAATGCATATAGCTCTTTCTATATATCTGTGTATCTGTCTCTACAAAAGGCAGCAATACAGTCTGTTGCTCTGGAAGAGGAAAACAATAATCAATGTACTTTTAATGCCTTTAATGGTCTAAAGTTTGCTGTTACCTTCTTTGAATCTGTTGATGGACAATGGCATCTTTGTAAGCTTAACTGTTTTCCACAGTAACCCTGAAAGTAGACCACTAGAATATTCTAAAACTGCACCCAGAAAAATTTTTTTTTGCCAGCAGTTTCTTGCCTGGTTTTATCTCACGGATCTCGGAATAGTTACTTGGCAACACTAAGGAAGAAGCTCAAGTGGTGTCAATACTCCTTATACACTTGTCAAACAATTTTCCTCTTGAGGAACAGCGGCAGCAGTCAGATACCTGAAGACTCTGCTACTCTAATCTTTTGTAAGCAGGCCTTGCTCAGCTCAGGTATGGAAGGTCACTGTTTATAAATACAATTTTTAGCAACTTTGAGTTGTGAAAGTTGGGGATAGGGAGAGTGCCACAAGCTACTTGTGTGTCTGCACTCAGCTCAGGTCGTAGCCTGCCTCATTTTGTACCTGAGGAACTTCTACAGACAAGGAGCAGATATACATGTCTGCAGGCTGCAGAATCAGGCTGAGTTTATCATAGTGTCAGTATCCAGCAAAACCAAAGCTGTGTTGCATGAATTAACAAATACATCTGTCAAACTTGGATTATGCTGTCTGGCTTCTTCTGTTAGACCTAACAAAGCTTAAACTGAATTCTTTCACATACGTGTTGTGGAAAAACATTTCTCAGAATCAGAAATATAATGAAATACCAAAAAACGGTCTTTCTCCAAGTCTAGCTGCACAATGTTCTTTAGAGTAATTTTCAATGAAATATTCCCTTCTCACCTCCTTTTATATTCAAATTCAGTGAAGAATGGCAACTATTTCAAAAGAAATTTCTTTTAGCTAAGGGACAACTTCATATTACTCTTCAGAATCACCTCTGAGACAGCTGATCTGGAACAACAAATTTGATCTCTGACCTAGGAGACACTCGAGGTAACATATAATTGACATGTGTAGACATTTAAAAAAAAATCCTAATTTACAAAATACTCTTAATTTACAAACACACAGGTAATCTTGGTTTCGGGTTGGGGGGTGTGGGTGTTTGTGCTTTTTTTGTTGGGTGTTTTTTTGTTTCCTGACTGGCAGGGAGCTTGCCTTTACTTGTCTTTAATTTTTTAAAATGTAGAAAAGTCAAAAGTAACACACTGATGCGCTATTACTGTTACCAGTCTACTTACTTTATTATTCATTAAATCTGGAGTGCAACAATACTGAAGTTGACAATTTGAGGCAAGAGGATGCTCCGGTCTAGGGCTTTACCATCCCTTGTCATCTGTGGAATGCTTGTAGGTGATTCAGTATTCATTTCTTTCTTCAGTCTACTTAGAAGACTGTTACAAGGGTTGACTAACATTTACATCCTTTCAGAAATGTGGTATACTAGCATGTAATTCTCTGTGCAGTCCCCAGAGTAAAAAACGATTCTGTGTTGGAAAAGGAAAAAAAAGTGGAAAGAAAGAAAGGAGGCTCCAAAGGGTCTGTGGAGTCTCCTTCTCTGGAGATACTCAAGACCCGCCTGGACGCGGTCCTGTGCAGCCTGCTGTAGGTGACCCTGCTTCTGCAGGGGGGTAGGACTAGATGACCCACAGAGGTCCCTTCCAACCCCGAACATTCTGTGATTCTGTGATACTGTGAAAACTATGGTAGTAACACAGAAAAATACCTGCTATGATAAAATTACTCTCCCTGATTAAGAAAGTGTTTTGCAATATCTTGCCATGCTTTGCAGAAGAGCAATACTGCAATTGAAACTGCTCT
Source organism: Opisthocomus hoazin (assembly GCF_030867145.1). Lineage (NCBI taxonomy): Eukaryota > Metazoa > Chordata > Aves > Opisthocomiformes > Opisthocomidae > Opisthocomus > Opisthocomus hoazin. The sequence continues at coordinate 7,642,327 of NC_134454.1, read as the reverse complement.
GCAGAAAGAACAATCCTGTGAGACCAGGACTAGTTTAGATGCTTCTATTTACTTGTTCTGTTTAATAAGGATGTTATAACATTCCTAGTTGACTCTCCATTTCAAACTGCTGGCTTAAAATTATTCAACTTTCTCTTTCGTACATATAATTTTTTTTTTAACCTGGGGAAACAGCATAACTGTGAGTGCAAGGAATTAGGCTAAAAGCAGTCTCTAAATTCATTGATGCAATTCTATGCAAATAACTAGAGCAGAAAAAGACATGGAGGGTTTTCTTTGGACAGATGTGGAAGCCAGATTAAGCAACAGTGTAAGTTTACTTTTTAAAAGTAATGAACTCAGTAGACTTTTATCGCTATAAATGGGTGGATTACATAAAGAGCAAGTAAGTGTACCAAAGCCAAACCTTTTGACATACAAAACAGATAAAATCTCTTGTCAGAAGCAAGCAATGGTACTAGAAATTATGATAGCACAACACTATGAGTAGTCATAGTCCCACTTCCCATTCACAATCTTTGCTGACTCTTACAGAAAAACCCTCTAGGTCTTGGGGGGTTTTTTTCCTATTGTATCTGTAGAGAAGTTTATAAGGTTCTCTGAAGTACTTGTGCAATCTGTTAATTTTATGCATTAAGAATCCATAACTTTCATTTGAAAGTTTCTTCTTAATTTTTAAATAAAGGGGAAGGGTGAGAAGATTTTTAATGCTGTCAGTATGGATTCTGCCATCTATCTTTTGCATGTCCTTTACCTGAAGTGCCATATAATTCCACTCATTAAGTGCTATACAGTACTGGAATTCCTTCAGCAGACTGCTAATGCCCAGCAAGCATGCAACTACACGTTTTCACTTGCATCAGATATCCTTCCCTCCTTTCCAGATAACTTTGAATATGAAGTGTTGTTGAACTCTGACAAATCATGCTTTTTCTTAATGTGTTTGTAAGTAATTTTCTGAAGCATTTGCTTTCAAAAGCATTTAGGCACCTATCTGCTTCTTGAGTTGACTTTGAAGGCACAAATGCTTTTAGAATTGAAGATTAGTAGTTCATTCATTAAGTTGCAATCTAAGATAGTCAGTGCAGCTGGTACCTTTCCAACTTGTGCTGTTGTTCCCTCCCAAATGTCTTCTTCGACTGACAGCTTACTGTTTAGGTATGGCAATTGTATTTCCTGGTTTTAAGTAGTGTTTCAGTTAGCATCTGCTGGACTTTTCATCAGATTTGCTTTTTTTTCCTAAACAATTACTAGTTCTGTTTGCAGCACTGCAGTGTCCTTTTTTATTTGCTTACTAGCTGATGGAGTCTGTATGTTAAAAAATTGTTAATCAGGAAAGTCAAAATATCTTTCCTAATTTGCTGTTATTGTGCCAAGCACTGTTTATGTTAACTCTGTCTGAGCAAGTTTTTCATAGCAAATCCTATGGCAAAAGTGAGAAGTGAGAGACTGGAAGTTTGATACCAAACGCTACACTGAAGCTCATTGTGTTTACTTTAAAAGTACTTGCTGCACCTATATGCAAAGCCTTGACATTGTTAATTGGTTTTGCTAGCATGTAATAACATTTCAAGTTGCTCTAGGGATATCATATTCAGAAATTTCATAAAGGCTATCAAATGCTTTCTTCAAACCCAAATGTCTATGGTGAGAGATTTTTGCTATTCAATGCTCTCTGTTATTAATTTTGCTAGGATGAAGATGTTTTGGGTCAAAAATCTAGCATGCTCTTCACCTTAGCTACTTCCTTTATTCTGCTTTAAAGAGTTGTCCTGGTCCTATACTTAGGATAAATGAGTGATTTTCCTGTTCTTTTTATTGTCAAAACTTCTCAGCGCTTCCCTAATCATGATCTTGATCTTCACCTTTGGCTTTCCCAGATTTTAACTTTCAGGTTTACTTCCTTGTGACTTGAAACAATGCACTAGTTTGTTCTGGATGTTTAAATTCTTTTACAGAAGGATCACAGGGTGTTAGGGTACTGGGTTTTTTTACACTGGGCATTTACTCTCACTTGAAAAATCTGTCTGTCGCTTACTTGATTAAGGTCTTTCCAGACTTCCTTGTTGTGGTAGATAGTGCAAGCTTACCCATTAAAAACTTGCTAAGCAAGATTTTACAACTTCACAGCCAAAACTTTCAGTAATCTCTTCAACACCCTGAGAATGTGATTCATTGGTCTTTGATACACAAATGTGCCTCCAGGAGATGTTCCACTGAGAGAAGAAAGAGAAAAGTAATGTTAAGAAGTTAAAAGAAGTTTCCCCCATTGATACAGTGGAGGAAGACTGCGATAAATGTGAGCTTCCGGAGAGTGAGATTAAGGATGAACACTTCTCAGCTGGAGTCACCAGCTCACAACCAGGAGTCAAGCTTGTTAAGTTGTTCAGTGGAAGGAAGTTGTCTGCTTGCCTGAGAACTGTGATCCAGTTTTATTTCATGGAAGGAGAAGGAGCATCACAGCATGCTGAGTTATAATTTACAGTAAAAATGGGTCTTGGCACCTTTATCAGAGAGTGCTAGCCACATGGTTTGCTTTTCCAGGCAGAAGAAGTTGTACCAGTCCTGTCACCGCTGCCCACTTCCAGTTTACCCAACCAGAAAAGTCCCCAGTTTGACATCTGTTGCTGATTGCACTGGATCTACTCTGGCTTCTTTTGAGAGTGTCCTGAAGCCTAAGGAACTTCTGAAATCCAGTAAAGGTTTTATTCCATATTTTAATAACACTCTATTTTTAGGATATAAATTTGTAGTTAATAATTCTGAATACTGACGCAATTTGAATATGGTCTGACTTGCGGGTCCTGACAAAACCTATCTGCCACTAGTTGTTAATTTCAGGGATAGTCCAGGGAAGACTTTGAGACATGATGTCTGCCTGCCACTGCTCACTTGATACCCTGGGGCTGTCAAGTGGGTCAAGCACAGAGTTTTAGTGGCAGCAAGTACGTGCACCCTGGACTCTGCTCTGAAGGAGTTGTCCAGGGGTGCTCTCTACAGCAGCTGGAAGAACACATTAGCAGGAAGCAGAATGTCTGAAAGGTTGTTTGGGCCCATTGTAGTCACAATGATATTAGAGCAGGGCTATACCAAGTAAGCTGATGGTTTATTCTATTTTTAAAGGGAAACCTAAACATTCTCCACTTACAACAAAATAGTAGAAACACCTCCAGCCCATACATCTTGAAGGCAGCTACATTCCTTCTAAAGCTCTTCACACACTAAGCTGTGATCTATACCAGTGTGTTTTGGCATCTTAACCACAGATCAAACCACAGGGTGTTGCCACTCTGCAAGGCATAAAATCATACCAGAAAAACACTTTGAAAAAACTATCAATAAATACGTGTTACATGAAAAGACGAAGTTTTATTGCTTTCTCATGTTTGTCTTCTTTTTTAAAGTCAACCACCACCAAAAAATGCCAGTATGTGGATTAGTAAATAGCTTCTTGAGTCACTATTGATATGATGTAATCTTCTGGCATGAGGTAAATCATTCTGCAAATCAAGACTGGAGAGAATTTTTATTTAATATTTAGATGTATTCCAGTACTAGATTGTTTAGGGATTTGAAATCTCAGCATTGATCATTTTTTGTTTGGTTTGTTTTTCTTTTTTTCTTTGTGCTGTTTCATCAAAAGTGGAGGAGTGTGTTGCTTTTTAAATCTCTTTCTTTTCTTTCTCAAATAAAAAAATGTTTTCCTCTTCTCAGAAGGAAATTGCGCCATCTAGTATAATAAGGACAGATCACAAAAAGCAGATTTTAAAAGGTTTAAGAGAAGAGTGGAAGAGCAGAGTATAAAAGTTTGATCCAAAGATCCATTATTATACAAACTCTCTGTGATTTCAGTAGTATTATTCTTCTCTGGAAACTGTAAATATGGGAAGAAATTAAGATTTTGGGTTTTGCACCAAGAAAAATCAGTTAAGAAAAATAATGAACTGATGTAATTACATTCAAGTTGTTTAAATGACTAAACACTAAAAAATTTTAAATATTGTAGGAAACAGAGTAGAAAGCAACTATGATTAGGGAAAGACCATTGCAATTAAACTAGATCAAGTTTAGGGTAAGATTTAGTGTTGGGGCTTAGTCAGCATGAGATACACTTGCAGACCAATGGTAGCAAAGTACTTCATAAGTTTCTGTAAGGCTTTTGCCAGTGAAAAATAAAAATCTTTCATTACAACTTGAATGGTATCTTTCATGGTTGAGAAAAATATATTAAGTGAGCTTGGTCATTTGCAAAAATATGCTTATAAACAGTTACAATTGTTAAAAGACTACAACAGAGAAGAAAAATAATAGTCTTTATTGTTTTGAGATAATAGGATAAAACAAAAATGCAGCATTTCTTGGAAGTTTTGGAGTGGGGTCAGAATGCATAATGAAAGAACTGTGAAATCTGGACCCAGTTTTACTACAGCTGATCATGACTCCAACCAGCCAGAAATTGCAGGAAAAAATTATAATTTTCCCACTACTTGTCACGTTGGAGATTTTTATCTTTGCATTCTCTTCCAGTTGCAGGCGTCCTACAAATACATACAGCGAGTTTGCACTGCTTTACAATACAAACTGTACAAAAATATGCCTGGAATTAAATCTAAACAGCTCTTAGAAAAAATAATTGTGTTACATTCTGCTCAAGGATGCATGACTTGAATATCCATTAGCATCCATGGTTCTTTCTAAAAGTCTGTTACAGAGACTTTGGCACAATGAGAACTCATCAGATTTGACATCTGCATTTTCAAATCCTTTTAGTTTACAGTTAATGGATAGTAGACAAAGATTAAAGATGCCCAGTGTAAATAGTTTCTTTCAAGATTTCCAAGAGAACTACTTAGACATAGCATTATTATCATACAGAGATCACAAAAATGGGATTAATGATTAGCCATGAAGTAGATGAGTCGTGAAGCTTTCTTCTGGTGCTTACTTCAGAGGCTGTTTTCCGTTGGTGTAACATATAAGAAGAAACATAAGGTAAGGAAACCCTATCTAAGGATATAATTTAAAAAAAAAAAAAAAGACCAGTAAGAGACGTCCTTAAGAAAAGATTGATAACAGTTTTACTATGCTCTCCCTTTCTCAGCTGAATTTAGGAACACATAATCACATTAGTCCAGACTTCACTGTAGTTTCACTGTGGAAATGAGTCCATTTTACCATAGAATCATAGAATGCTTTGGGTTGGAAGGGATCTTTAGAGGTCATCCAGCCCAACCCCCCTTCAGTGAGTAGGGACATCTTCAACTTTGCCAAGGCCCACCTGGAATTGAAGCTGGCAAGGGATGTCAAAAACAACAAGAAGGGCTTCTTCAACTACATCAGCAGCAAAAGAAAGGCTAGGGACAATGTGGGGCCGCTGCTGAATGAGGCGGGTGTCCTGGTGATGGAGGATGCGGAGAAGGCAGAACTACTGAATGCCTTCTTTGCTTCAGTCTTCGGTGCCAAGGCAGGCCTTCAGGAATCCCAGGCTCTGGAGGTAAGAGAAGAAGCCCACAGAGAGGATGACTTTCCCTTGGTCAAGGAGGACTGCATGAGGGATCGCGTGAGCAATCTGGAGGCCCACAAATCCATGGGCCCCAATGGAATGCACCCACGAGTGCTGAGGGAGCTGGCAGATGTCATTGCTGAGCCATTCTCCATCATCTTTGAGCGGTCCTGGAGGACAGGAGAGGTGCCCGAGGACTGGAGAAAGGCCAATGTCACTCCAGTCTTCAGAAAGGGCAAGAAGGAGGACCCAGGGAACTACAGGCTGGCTGGCCTCACCTCCATCCCGGGAAAGGTGATGGAGCAGCTCATCCTGGAGGTCATCATCAAGCAAGTGGAGGAAAAGAAGATTATCAGGAGTAGTCAGCATGGATTCACCAAGGGGAAATCATGCTTGACCAAGCTGATAGCTTTCTACGATGGCATGACTGGCTGGGTGGATGAGGGGAGAGCCATGGATGTTGTCTACCTGGACTTCAGCAAGGCTTTCGACACTGTCTCCCATAACATCCTCCTAGGGAAGCTGAGGAAGTGTGGGCTGGATGAGTGGTCGGTGCGGTGGACTGAGAACTGGCTGAATGGCAGAACTCAGAGGGTTGTCATCAGCGGTGCTGAGTCTAGTTGGAGGCTGGTAACTAGTGGTGTACCCCAAGAGTCAGTACTGGGCCCAGTCTTGTTTAACTTCTTAATCAGTGACCTGGATGAAGAGTTAGAGTGTACCCTCAGCAAGTTTGCTGATGACACCAAACTGAGAGGTGTGGTAGATACACCGGAAGGCTGTGCTGCCATTCAGCGCGACCTGGACAGGCTGGAAAGTTAGGCAGAGAGGAACCTGATGAGGTTCAACAAGGGCAAGTGCAGGGTCTTACACCTGGGCAGGAACAACCCCATGCATCAGTACAGGCTTGGGGCGGACCTCCTGGAGAGCAGCTCTGTGGAGAGGGACCTGGGAGTGCTGGTGGATGGCAAGTTGACCATGAGCCAGCAGTGTGCCCTGGCTGCCAAGAAAGCTAATGGGTTCCTGGGATGCATTAGGAGGAATGTGGCCAGCAGGACGAGGGAGGTTCTCCTTCCCCTCTACACTGCCCTAGTGAGGCCTCATCTGGAGTACTCTGTCCAGTTCTGGGCTCCCCAGTTCAAGAAAGATGTGTATCTGCTTGAGGGAGTCCAGTGGCGGGCTACGAGGATGATGAGGGGACTGGAGCATCTCCCCTACGAGGAGAGGCTGAGGGAGCTGGGCTTGTTCAGCCTGAAGAAGAGAAGGCTGCGAGGGGTCCTAATAAATGCTTATAAATATCTGAAGTGTGGGTGTCAGGAGGATGGGGCCAAGCTCTTTTCAGTAGTGCCCAGTGACAGGACAAGGGGCAATGGGTACAAACTGAGGCACAGGAAGTTCTGTCTGAACATGAGGAAGAACTTCTTCCCTCTGAGGGTGACGGAGCCCTGGAACAGGCTGCCCAGGGAGGTTGTGGAGTCTCCTTCTCTGGAGATATTCAAGACCCACCTGGATGCAGTTCTGTGCAGCCTGCTGTAGGTGACCCTGCTTCAGCAGGGGGGTTGGACTAGATGACCCACAGAGGTCCCTTCCAACCCCGAACATTCTGTGATTCTGTGAACTACATCAGGTTGTGCAGAGACCCGTCCAACCTGACCTTGAATGTTTCCAGGGATGGGGCCTCCACTACTTCTCTGGGCAACTCGTTCCAGTGTTTCACCACCCTCATCATAAAAAATGTCTTCCGTATACCCAGCCTAAATCTACCCTCCCTGACTTTAAAACCATTACTCCTTGTCCTGTCACAACAGGCCTTGCTAAAAAGATTGTCCCCATGTTTCCTATAGGCCTTCTTTAAGTAATGAAAGGCTGCAATAAGGTCTCCCTGTAGCCTTCTCCAGGCTGAACAGCCCCAACTCTCTCAGCCTTTCCTCATAGGAGAGGTGTTCCAGCCCTTGGATCATTTTTGTGGCCCTCTTCAGGACCCACTCCAACAGGTCCATGTCCTTCTTGTGCTGTGGGCTCAAGAGCTGGACACAGGACTCCAGGTGGGGTCTCACCAGAGCAGAGGGGCAGAATCCCCTCCCTCGACCTGCTGACCACTCTTCTTTTGATGCAGCCCAGGGTTCAGTTGCCTTTCTGGGCTGCGAGTGCACATTGTTGGCTCATTTCCAGCTTTTCATCCATCAGTACCCCCAAGTCCTTCTCAGCAGGGCTGCTCTTGATCCTTTCATCCCCCAGCCTGTATTGATACTGGGGCTTTCCCCGACCGAGGTGCAGGACCTTGCACCTGGCCTTGTTGAAGCTCATGATGTTCACACAGGCCCACTTCTCCAGCTTTTCCAGGTCTCTTTGGATGGCATCCCGTCCTTCTGGTGTGTCAGCTGCACCACTCAGCTTGGTATCATCTGAAAACTTGCTGAGGGTACACTTGATCTCACTATGTCATTGATGAAAATATTAAACAGCACTGGTCCGAGTATGGACCCCTCAGGGACACTATGTCACCAAACTCCATCTGGACATCGAGCCCTTGACAACTGCTCTCTGGATGTGACTATCCAACCAATTCCTTATCCACTGAACAGTCCATCCATCAAACCTATATCTCTCCAGTATAGAGAAAAGGATGTTGTGGGGGACCGTGTCAAAGGCCTTACAGAAGTCCAGATAGATGACATAAGTAGCTCTTCCCTTGTCCACTGAGGTAGTCACTCCTTCATAGAAAGCCACTAGACTGGTCAGGCAGGACTTGACCTTGGTAAAGCAATGCTGGCTATCTTGAACCACCTCCCTGCTCTCCATGTGCTTTAGCATACCTTCTAAGAGGATCTGTTCCATGATCTTCCCAGCCACAGAAGTGAGGCTGACAGGTTGGTAGTTCCCAGGGTCCTCCTTTCTACCCTTTTAAAAAATAAGTGCAATGTTTCCCTTCTTCCAGCTACCCGGGACTTCACCTGACTGCCATGAATTTTCAAATATGATGGAGCGTCTTGGCAACTACATCAGCCAGTTCACTCAGGACTCTGGGATGCATCTCATCAGGTCCCATAGATTGATGTATGTTCAGGTTCCTCAGGGAGTCATGAACCTGATCTTCTTTTACAGTGGGAGGGCCTTTACTGCCTTGGTCCCCATCTTGTGGTCCATGGACTCGGGAGGGGTGAGGAGAGAGGGTGCCAGTGAAGACTGAGGCAAAAAAGTTGTGGAGTACCTCAGCCTCCTCCTTGCCTGTTGATACTAGGTCACCATTCTTGTTCATAAGCGGGGGTACACTTTCTTTAACCTTCATTTTCTGGTTGACATACCTGTAGCAGCCCTTCTTGTCATTCTTTGCACCCCTTGCCAAATTCAGCTCCATCTGTGCCTTGGCCTTCCTGACCCCCTCCCCACGCAACCGGGCAGTGTCCCTATACACTTCGCAAGATATCTGTCCCTGCTTCCACTGCCGGTGCAGTGCCCTCTTGCTCTTTAGTTTGCCCAGCAGGTCTCAACTCAGCCATGGCAGACTCTTGCCTTGCTTGCCTGACTTCTTACAGCTGGGGACTATAAGCTCTTGTGCTCTGTGGAAAGCGTCCTTAAAGATCTGCCAGCTCTGTTCTGCATCTTTGTCCCTGAGGATCGTTTCCCAGGGAGTCCTACTGACTAACTCCTTGAAGAGCTGGCAGTTTGCTTTCATAAAATTCAAGGTCCTGACTTTACTTCTCACCTCTCCCGTATCCCTCAGGATTGTGAACTCCACCAATGCGTGATCATTGCAGCCCAGACTTATCCCAACTGCATCTCACTTTTTAGGACTGCTAAAAATAAATTTCTTAGTCCATTCACTTTAGGGTCACCTTACACTGCCACATGTTCCTGTGGCATGTTTGCTTTTGGAACGTAAAGAACATGACATGCGTCACAAATTTCCATGCACCTGCTTGGAGATAGTTTGAAGTTTCTTTATACCCTCTCTACCTTATTACCTGTAACACCACAGAGAATATATAAAGTATAACTGCTACCAGCCATCTTACAGACCAAAATTCATCTAAATATTTTTAGTGTAGAGTGTTGGTTCCTTAGAGTCAGCACTCCAAGAGAGTGGATGTGCACACACTTTCCAGCACAGGACTCAAAAGAACGCTCTTTCTACTGTAAAAATATTTAGACTAGTTTTGGCCTTTAAGATGATAACTTCTCTCATTAAGCAAGTACATACATGATCAGTACCAGCTTAACAAGGAAAGGAAGAAAACTCCTTTGAGCATATATTAAGATCTCTCCTAAAGTTTGACCGTACAGTTCCTTGTACTCCTCCAATCTGTTTTCACTTCTGGGGAAAAAGAAAACTGATCCTTCAGGCTATCAGTACACAAAGGTACCATATTAATTTTCCAAATATGGAAATCTTTTTATCAGTGCAACATTTTGAACATCAATACAGCATGTTTCTGTGAAACACAAGCAGTCTACTGTAAGCATAGAGTTGATTCCATGGAAACAGCTAGAGTGGTACCACCTCAAAATTAGGGTAACTTAGCTCAAAACCAGGACCATCACACATAAAGAGAGGAAGCCAGCAAACAAAATCAGCATTGTTAAGCAGTATTCAGGACTGAGAGAGTCAGCAAATTTAGAAAGATCACATACCAATTAGATGAGGTGCATCAACAATTTCAGAAGTGATGGCACGGCTTCTTGGAATCTTATGACTTAGCAAGGTTATGTGGGTTGGCATAACATTGGATTTTTTTAAGGATTTTTATATTTTTTCACATCTTGTGTAACTGCCACATGTGTTACCAGGGCTGTTGCTCTGAAAGAGACAGGGGTCTTATCCCCTGTTTTATTGATGTGTACATCTTTTTTTTGTGTAAAGTAATAAAATCCCTTGAATGGTAGAACAAACCAATGCTTGCAGTTGATCTGCTGCTGGAAACGTGCCTGTTGTTAATTTCACTTTTTTTTTTTCATCGCAGTATTGAAGTCAGTCAGTGGCCAATATCAGTTCATAGGGGGCTTTTGTTGTCTTTGTTGTGGATGATTTTAAGATTTACAGAACAACGAGTAAGAGTTACTGGAGTTCAAAAAGGCATGAAGAGACTTTTCCTGACATGACCAAGAATATTGTTGAAACCTATGACCCCAAGGGAACAGGCAGGTCTGGAGCCTGGATCCCTCCTCAGCAAATGCAAAGCCTAGGGAGAACCTGCTGCTACTTTTTTCAGTGCTCTCTTGCTGCAGCCAGATGGAGGAGATAAAGCCTCAAGGTTGTTTCACTCAAATCCTGCATTTTAGACAGCAGATCTTAGTGTTTCAACATGTTATTCCATAACAGAACTTAGTTACCTTCACTGAAGAGTAGTTGATATGCTCACCGACATCCCTGAGTTTTCCTCTGCTTCTAACCTTGCAGTAACATGAGTAGCTTATAAAAGATGGCTTTGTTATTTCTAGAGCTGCATGATGATGATGACCTTGTATAAAGACACTGAGTCCAGAAGATAATCTAGGCAATGTGTCTTTCCAACGTATCCTCACCTAGTAAATGCAGACTCACAAATGGGAGTCATCTTTGCTTTGTAACAGGTCTGGAGCACAACTTGATTCTGTTTTCTGAAATTTTCTGTTTCAATATTTTTTCAAGTGTTGGCACGCATGTATTTTTGGGGGCCATCACGTTTATGCTGTGCAAAGAATTGATTAAGAATGTGACCTCTGGGAGAAGTGTGGTCTGGAAGCCTTTTTCACCCTGTTGTTTTTGGACTACCCTTGCACCCCATTACATTTTGTCACTGTGCAAAGATGCACGTTTGGAATTCCCAGGTACAATTTCCAGGATTAATTACTGGAGGCTGTAATGAGACTCAGCGAAGCAAAGAACTTCCTGATTCTTGCATGTAAAATACAACCCTGCAGCAACAGGGCTTTACGCACTTACACAGGTTGAATAATGTACAAGCAGGTGACACACTTCTAACACACTTCTCAGCTGCCTTTTTACATCAAGTGCTTCATCTCCTTAACTGAGAAATAAAAGCTTTTTTCAGGAGGTCATGAAATGTTGTTGCACAGAAAGATTATGTTATCCTAGACGTCTGGGTGAATTATTAACATGGCATCATGTCAGGTGCTCTTTGTCCCCGTTTTTCTCTCTCTCACTGCTAATAATTAGTTGGAACTCAGCATTCAAGAATACTGCCTTTGTTAAATGCCTGCAGGATGAGGTAAGGCTATAGGATTAATTCCAACATTTTGCAGACCCACACATATTCTAGCAGGGAGCAGCCTTGAGAGGCAAAAAAGTAGATCACTCACTTTTTCTCTCCTTTCCACCCAAACCCAAGTATATGAAATTTAGATGAGCTTTTACTGTGGTATTTACTAGGCCTGATTTGATATTATTGCTCATGATTTGCTCCCTCTTGAAAGATTTTAGCAGAATCACTCCTTGTTCACCTCATTGCAAATGGGGCCTGAATTAAAGTTAGCATTTCTATGTCACTCTTTTATAGACTTTTCTATTATCCCCCACTCAAAAAAAAAAAAAAGGAGGAGAGGATGGCAGATGTTATTCCTGAGTTCGGGGTGAGATTTTCCCTACTTCCCATGCACAGTGAGCTTGACAGTGAATCTCAGGGTATTCAGTAACTGCCATGGCAATACCAAGGAAGACTGCCTACCTGGTATAAGTTCTCTCTCAAAAAACATGAGACAAAGAATAGAGAGGAATAAAAGAACAGGAAACCAGTGAATGCAAAATTCTCCTTTGCAGTATAGTTTGTGCAGTCAGTTATGTCAGGGAAGAGAGGATGTACAACTCTGCTGTGCCAGTATGGTAGTGCTTTGTGACCATGGCAACTTGATATTAACAGGTACATATGGTAACAGTGCCTTTGAGAATCTGCTCAAGGGTTTACATGGAACTGGAACACAGCTCTCAAGTGCTGTGAGCATAAAATCAAGGTAAGACAAATTTAGAAGGCAACAAGGCACCACTAAAACGTCTTCCAGATTATAAACAACATACATCTTCCAGTAAGTTGTAGTTTCCGGTTTTGCTGATGTTTGCAATGATTTGACCTGGACTGAAACTATATAATCGACAGTCTTATAATAAGTTACTGACACCTACAACTCCAAATTAAGGTTAATGATGTAATTTCCTCTTGTTTTAGGAAAGAGCCTCTAGAGCCTTGAAAGGAAAAAGCTTTTATCAATTCCTGTGTGTCCTTCCTCTGAGCAGCACTCTGAGCTTGATTTCACAATTAGCTCAAACTGTATAAAGTAACTGGATAGAAATTCCATGTCTGCCTTCAGGTGATTTAGTTGTGGTATGTTTTGAGCAAATTGGCAAAAAGCACCTGAACATGTTAGTGACTTCTTTATGCTTTTAGGTTAAATGCAAATTTCATTTCAAATTTGGACTTGAGTATGATTCCCAAGCAGGAAATACAACTTAGGGCAACATCGGTTATCCTACTTACCTTTTTTCTGCAAGCAGAGAGGGGTAAATTTACCCTCATTCAGATCTGTGCAGCCCCAAAATAAATAAAATGTTCAGTGTGCTTTGTCAGGAAGATTTGCTGAACAACAGAAAACATACTGTATGAAAAGCCTTATTTCTCTCCTTTCTTGGTATTGATTTTAGCATAAAAGAATATCCTAAAGCCATTAAACACAAAGAAACAGCAATAATAACAATAAATATTAGACTGTCCAGTGGGAATTAATTTGAGGCAATCTGTTGCATTCCTTGGGCAAAAACTATATACTAGACTTCTCCTTCAGTTTTTTGCCTGGTACAGGTGGTCAGAATTACATCCAACAGCTTTGGCTTTGCTCAGTAACCATGATCTTCCCAAGTCCAGTGTAAAACCCAGCTGATCAGCTTCCTGAGGATCCTTTCTATAGTGGGATTCTCGGGCGGCACAGAGTCACCAAAACCATTGATCTGTGCAGAAAGCATATTTGGGAGAGGCACAGGCTGTGGTCAGCCCCAGGCCATACTGGTCTCCAGTTGCTTCAGCAAAGCTTTTGCCATCAGAGTGCTCCAGTTTTTGTGAGCAACAGATCCAACACCAGCAACCACTTGGTCCAAAGGAGCACGAAGATCAATTTTAGTCATAATTTCCCTTAAGATGTTGTTTCTCTGCTAACAGCCTTCATCATGTGTGATAACTTGAACAATAACATTGCATAAGGCCATAATTCATACAGTGAAAGTAATGACTTTATCAGTAAGACATGAGAACTGATCCGACCAAGCAGTTTGGCTTCAGCTTGTTCCTGTGTGTTGAATGTCCTGTTGAAGGTCACACAGTGATGTGAAAGTACAATGAGGAACAGTGGGGGTTAGCAAGCTCAATTTTTTTCTATTTTGAGCTATTGAGCATAGCCTCATTGACTGTCATGTTGGGTTTAGGGATCAAAGAAGGAAGTATAAAGTAAATGCAACAAAGCCACTATTACTTAAGTCCCTTTTAGCTGAAAATAAACAACCGCCCCCACGTTTACTCAAAGTAGGTTTGCTCAGCAATGTATATAGCATGTAGTTTCCACGAAGAAAGCCCACCAAGCTGAAAAGCCCGTCAGCACGAAATCTGCATCTACCAGGCTCTACAGTGAAACAGGGCTCCTCAGTAATTGTGTTAACACAACTGCAAGTAGTAGAAAAACTGTGGCAACGAGTACCACAGTGGATTTGAGTGCTGCTCTTTTCTTTCTGGTTCAACCTTTAAGCAGCATTTCCATTAGTCAGGTAATCTCACCTTACTGTAAATGTTAGTTCAGCTATGGTTTAAGTAATTATGATAGAAATTACTGGTATTGTGCAGATTCTATTTCAGCAGGTTCCCTAAACTAAATATTTTAGTACCTTTTCTATTCAATAGATAATCTAGATCACAAAATTGCTACCATATGTAATGCTTTTGTGGACTGTCCTAACAAAGTCACAAAAGAAAAAACTGGCATTGAAACTAGACAACTTTTACCCAGCATTCTTTGGCTTCTAACGAAGGGTTGAAAAAAAAGTGTATGATAGAATGCAGCTTCCACAGATGTTAAGCTTCCAGGGTAAAAGATCTCCATTTTGCAGAAATGTTTTGACTTCTCATTGGGTAAAAGTCAAACTGATCATGAATAAAGGTTTAGTGCAATAATGGTGCCACCTAACACTATTCCCACTTCCTTGATGGATAAGCTGGTCCAGTATTACTGCTTTAACTTTTGCTTAGGATCATCACTCAGGTACTACTAATTAAACTTCTGTCAAAGGAAAGTATCCTTCGTCTTCCTCCCACCAAAGACAGAGACAGCATAATTACAACTCTGTGCTATGCAAAGCAGTGGGTTAACAAGTGAAATCACAATGCCTTCAGTCTTGTTATTGTGATTGTATGTCAGCCACAGTTCTAGCAGCAGCATTGTTTTGTGTTTTTCCAAGAGATTTATGCTGGAATTTTCAGAGAATTTTCAGGGAATGAGGAGGCCAGGCCAGCCTGGTTTTCATGAGCTTAATCAGCCTCACTGTGTCCATTCCTGCAATAGCTGAAGTTGGATGATTTATATGTGTAGCCAAACCTGTAGTGTGCCCACTGATTGGCAGGTTCAAGTACATTTTTGGTCAAAAAGGAAAAATGCATGATATTGAGGAAATAGTTATATTTTCTTCCATCTACCTGGATGTACTTCTAATGCTTTATCATGTGTACCCAGTTGCAACCATGCATGAAATTTGCATTTTCTAGTTCCAACAAAGGTATGTTGGAACTTATAACTAGACACATAGAAAGGCGTTCTTTGTTACAGTTCACTGAACTAGCCTGTCTCATTTGTGAATCATTAATGATACTGACTGCTGGGTAAATTTACTTTGGTTGTAAATCTATAAATGGCATGGGAAGATGTGGTAGAATGATTTTTCATACTTAGCTTTTAAATGAGATTATAGTTTCAAGGAAGATAGAGTTAAAATATAGATTAACATTTTGGAAGGAGAGAGAACAACCTTAAAAAGCTAGTGGTTTTCATTTTGTAATACTAATTTTACCATTCTATTTCCTGTAGCTGAATATTTCAGTGAGTACACACCGTCATGCAGAAGTTGTCCATTTTAAGACTGTCCATTACGGGAGAAGCTTTTCAAAGCTGCTTCTTGAGGAGGCTTATTTACAGTGGTTTACAGATGGAGTTTAAAAATCAGGTAACTCAAAATGCATTTGATGATATTTGGGGCGATAAAGTGATCCAAGGTAGGAAACAGCAAGTCTGGACATGAAGAAGCATTTTCCTGAGGATTATGTCACTCTAACTTCAAATACAAGGTATCTTGTAATTAAGTGCAGTAAATATGAATAGATTCATGTTCAGAATGGAAGAATGCTGTTTGTTTTCTTCCCATGTTATTGAAGGAGATAGCTGTATAGCAAACAGAGCTTTATTGAACTATTTTGCATTAGGGCAGAGCTGGTAAAAATTCAAGAATACACTGTGGCTTTGTCGCAGGTGCATGGGAGAAGTCATATAACTACATACAAGCAATGAAATAATAACCATTCCCCCTGAATTTCCATCTTGTGAGAAATTCTGGTGTTTCAAAGTAGAGTTTTGTTCTGAAACAGGAAAAAAACAAACACCAACACTTCACAGATAAAAAGTTCAGGCAACTTTCGTTACGAAATTGTGTTCTCTGAAGGAATATAGCTATCACATAATTTCTTCACTACACTTCACTATTTTGCTACAGGAGGGTTTGCAAGACATTATGAAAAACTGACCTTGCTCAGGCACCCAGTGAAAAGCACACGGCTTTCATGTATTTCAAGCCACGTTACTCCCCACTGCATAGGGAACTTGTATACTTCTCATTCTAAGGGCTCTCCATCAAAAAGAAAAATTGAATTCTGAAACATTTGCATTCAGCAACTCTGAGTTCTTCATGGTAGCCTGCAGGATTCACTAACAGTATTTGCTAAACCATGAGGCAAGCTTCCCACATTAAATTAAGTTGCAATGTAAATAAGAACGCAATGGGCAAAGTTCATTTTTAGTAAAGTTCTACTAAGCTCACATGTATACCACCCAGTGAATTTGGGCTTACTAGTTTTTGTTCTGCTAAAAATCAGCTTGGACCATTATTTTCAAAGGTCTCTTTGCAAATATATAACAGGATTTTTTTGCACTTAGCTGATTTAGTCTGTATTTTGCCCTTAGATCTCTAGTCTAATTTATGGGTGTTGTGAAAGGTAACCTCTGATTTCCCAAGCATGCTGGATTCTTAGGATGCGTTTTGGACAATGTGGATATTAGCATGCATCAACTTCTGTCTCTGTCTTTGGTTAGCATTTTAGATAATGCACAATAAAACCACTCTTTTCCTTCCATTAAATGATCTGAAATAACTTCTTCGTTGCTTGAGTATGTTAGAGAAAATAACAAGACAGAAAAGCAAAATTCCTTTACATGTTGTACTGCAGAACCACACAAACAAAGAAACCAATAAAAATTATCACAGCACAAAAATGTAATTCAATGTTCTTCTTTTATTTGGGTCTCCACCCACGGTGTAAACACACACTGAGGCATTCATTTATCTCTACAAATCTCTAGCCTTACTATTACAATAATTAAATCCAGACTTAAAACTCTGACCCAAGTGTTTTTTAAAAGAAAACTCTGAGATATTTTTTTCTATTTCTGTTTCTAATTATACTAATCCATACAAATGCTAGTAGTTTTACGGTGAAGGACAATGGCTGGAGCAGTCTTCTTTAAAGGCATCTCACAACAAGACATTCCACTGGTCATGTCACTGAGCTATAATTTTCCAGTTCTGTTTTGTACCATGCATATACACCTTTCAATTTTACCTTTTACATAAAAAAGAATTTTATGAAACAGGATAAAAATAACTTATGATTATATGAAAAAATAACTGTAACAAATCACAAAATTATACATACTAGTAGAGAAAAAAGTGTAACTAATTTTTTTGAAAATTTATTTTTCGTGGTATGCAACAGATACGTCTTTAGAGTGAATATCAGCCAGATATACAGTATGGCAAATGGAGTTCATATGTGTATATATAAGCATGTATAAATATGTAAAATGTTCTGTAAGATTTAGGAAAAACATACTCCCACTTTCTCTCCTCATCAAAGTGCTTTGTGTAAAAAATATCACACAAGATGCTGCTTTCTGTACAGAATAAAGGGATTATTTTTTTTTCTTAAATAAAACCCCTCTCAGCTCATTTTAAATTGTGATCTTCTTCTTTTGATTTATCTGTTCCTAGGAAATAGTTCAAAAAAAAATTCACACAAACAACAAAAAAGTGCTGTTTAAAAAAATCTGCTATAAAATTACACAGGGAAAACAGGGAATAAACAGTTAAAACGAAATTTTTATACTCATTCACACCTCTTCAAAGAAAGTTGAAAACAAAATACAATGTGACAGATGGCCTTAGCACTGCAATACTTCAGCATCTGGTATTAGTAAACCATAATGCCTGTATGTATGTGTGTATATATACACGTATATATAGACATAGAAAGGGAGATCCAAATACACACATGCACTCTCATACACTCACACATGTACCCATGTGCTTTGAAACTATACTTTAAACTCCAGTGTAGACCCATTTCTAATGCAGATATAAATAGACCATTTGAGTCTGAAAACAAGAGAATTGTAAAAAAGAATGATTGTAAATAATTTCATTAGAATTTTGTTTAATGTCCATAGTCTAAAATAACTTCATCTCTTAGATATGAATCCCTTTACAAATTTAACAATCCAGCAAGTAGAATAACAACACAAAAATCACTGAGGCATAAGTATTTGCATATGTCAGTAATTAGCATTATGCTATGTATTTTCACAAGCACCATTTTTCATTGTAACCTGCGACAAACATGATTCCTTATTTAAATATCTAAAATACATGAGAGAAAATGTTTTTTTTTTTCTATACAATTGCCCTCAGTGATATAAGCTGATCCCCTAAAGTCAGTCTGACTCCAAAGAGAATAATGAAATAATCATGAAGAATCCTCTTTGTCTCTGGTACAGATGTAAACAAAGGCATACCTTTTCAAAGACTGGTAGCCCACTCTCATGTGCTTAATTTGACTGTACTCTTATCTTCAACTTTTTAAGATTAAGGCTCACAGAAAGCTGTAAATATACACATTTTATATATATATATACACAAAAGAATGAATGAATGACTTGCAAAAGTTTCCTTTTTTAAATGTGACTGATGAACCCCTAAATTATGAATATCCTTTCTAAATTTTTATTCCCACTTTCCCTTTGGTCAGGATCTTTCATGATGTATAAGCCCCTTCTCTACTGGACAGCTTGTACATTCAGATACAAGAAAAAAAATTTCATATGATTTAAAAGTCAAGGTGGTACAGATCTGAAGTCGGCAGCAATGTTTCAGGTTTGTACACAGCAACTGACATTCTGGACAACCATGTGGTTAAAAGAACCTTGAAGGATTTATGTATGTATGTATGTACATACACATGCGTATGTACATACCAGGCCTGATCCTGCCCTTACTGATTTGGTGGAATGAAACATAGTCCTACACATTTGAAATTGAAGTGTTTACTGTGCATAATTACTCCTGCTGAACCAAGTTATGCATGCACACAGACCACAGAATGGGCTTTAAGACAGCACAAAATTAAAGCCTTATTAAAAAGCGAAACTCACTGTCAATGCAGGGGCAAGATCATACATTAATGCAAAAGGACTGTCTTTTTGCCTGTGTATGTATAGCTGTGTAGGGAAGCCTGATTTGATTTAACCCAATGAAAACCACGTACAGTAACAACTAGACATACTATTGCAAGCTGAAGCAGAGGGACACATTTACTTGTGATGTGAGAAGCAGAATAAAAGGGGGAAGAATTTAGTACAGAATTATCTGTATTTAGGCCATATTACTTCTTATTGTACACCATTTATGTGCATGGTTTATCCATATGTTCTTTGCATTTGTTGGATGAAAATCTCTCCATTAAATATATAAGCACATATGCCTGTGTATAAGAATATACTTCACCATTATGAGATTCAGAAGATTGCCAGTGTTTAGAAACATACTAATTCATCTATGCAACATAATGGCAAATTAAATTATGAATTTGACCCAGACTGCACTGAACAACTCTCAAAAGCTTCTCAGGATAAAAATATGTTTGTATAAATATTTTTTGAAGTTCATTGTTCTAGAGAAGTGATTTCAGAAGCATAGTTATGGTCTAGCCTGTAAGAATGAACTTTGAATTTTTTTCCTTCTTATTAAATCAGGTCATGAGAATATTAAGATGCACACTATACACTAAGAAGTCCACAAAATCGATGAATAGGATTAATAACCTGAAAACTCAGTCTTACATAATGTAAGAGTTGCTCCCAAGGTCTAAAGGATCATAGTCATGACACATCACTGCAAAACACTATTTTTAGCTCATACCCTTGCAGCTTTCATGAAGGGAAACCTCAGTTGCTTGCATTCTGGACTAAATTTGAGGACCAGAGCCTGACATTGAGTAGAAGAATCAAAACCACCAAACCCGTTCAGTTTTACATCTCTAAATAACCAGAAGGAACATAGCAACTTTAAGAGTAGCTCTTCTTCCTGAAAATGTGTTACGGAAATGAAAAACCTTAGGGCAACAAAAATTGAATGGAATCAGTACAGATTGCCTTTAAAAGCATCTGTGGAATTTAAGGAAGAATCCTTTCTACAGGGTATTTTAAACCTTCCTACAGAGTATTATAGCACATACAGCAATAAAGCTCTACTACAGAATTAAAAATCAACAGAAAGTTAAAACATTCTTACCTAGCAGCTGTGCTAAATACAGACAAAGTTCACATACCTTCTCATGTAGTGCATTTAACCCTTCTTGTTCATTGCATAAAGCAGTGGGTCAGAAGTAATATGGAAAAATAGCAATGGCCATATTGTATGATTTAAAATACAGAGGGGAGGAAAAGACACCTAAATGAAGGCCTACAAGAAATCCAGTATCAATCACCTTTGGCTCCAAAATGAAGCCGCACCAATGCCTTCAACGGGTAGTGCCAAGATGTATGTCTAATTTCTCTCCCTTTTTAATGATGGTGTGCGTTCAACTTTGGAAGCTTTACATGCGAACAGGTTGTGCAAAAAGCTGTGTGCCTTTGAAATGTTTGTAGTATGCTCTGGTTTTACTTATTTTCCTTTTTTTTTTTTAAAAAGGAATTTTCTAAAGCTGTGTTCTTCAGTAAGTCCACTCATTCAGCTTGAAAGGATTACAGCCAACAAGCAGTTTTCTTATTCAGTCTGTGAATTCCCTTTGAGAAATTGAAAAGAAGAAAGAAGAAAACGGTAGATTTGCTGTGCCACAAATGAGAAGAAACAATTCCTAAGGTTTTGGCAAAGCTTGCATGCTCCAAACATTCTTTCTCAGTTGACTGCTTGATTACATGATGAATGCTTGGTGATTGTTTTTTTCCTCTCCATTATGTATGTATATCAACCCATATCCCCATACATACATGGCAGTTTCATGGAGAGAAAAGATGAAATGAATCAAGTTCTTGTAACTAGATTTATATTACTTTATCCTTCAGTGTAAACAGAAGAAAGCTGGCTAGAACAACGATCCACTGCATTTACTTGTAGGAAACTGCTATCCTCTGACATGCTGCGAGCTGAATCACCAAAGATACCTGTGGACCCTGCTGGAAAGTCATAAACTGGAAAAAATACAAAAATAATTAATTAACTAAGATAGCTCTATTATGGAGAATGTCCTAATACTTATGCAGAGAACTGGAAATGGCATTAAACCAGACAGACAAACCAACTAAACAAACCAACATATGCATGAAATTAATAATTACATAACTTACTGCTTACCAAGGGAGGAATTTCAGTTCTGTCATAGTTGAGTCTAAAGTACAACAGATTTCATCACAACTAACACTTGCCCACTTAATGGGTGCTAAAACTGTGATAAATTTTAAAATAAACTTCATGCTCACTTATCAAATTTCATCATACCCAACATATGATAAGAAGCAATAAAATATTGCAGAACTCATTTGCTGTAAAGCAGACCCTGGCACAGAAATGGCGAAGTTCTACAAGCAATAGTAGTAAGCACAAGAGTAACTGTTTGCAGAAAAACTCCCATCTTTTGGATTGCATTTTTACATAGTGTGAGATGTGTCTTTAAAGTTACAGGTGCATTGGCTTTTTAATGTACCACTGAAGAACCAAGACATAGAACAGGTTTCAAAGCACAATAAATGTTAAGTGAAATCATCCTGTGTGGAAGGACAATAAAAGACTTGGGCATCAGTTGTGCTTAGGCCCTAAGATTAGGCCCACTGTCTTGTGCTGAACCTCTGAACAGAGGTAACTCACCCTTCCAGAACATCATGCAAGCCCCTTAAGTACTTTTCAGGAGGCAGAGACTAAGTCAAGTGTGCACAGAAAATTGTGCACCCAGGCAGTTCTTGTCATGGTAATATGAATAAATAAAATTCAAGACTGAGAAAAATCAAACATGCATAAAGGAAAATCAGTGGTTTGAATCATCTCAGTTCCCTGCTACAATATTTACAGCAGAGTGGAGTGGCTGTGTAAATATCACACAGGGCTCAACGGACTGTATTTCAAAGCAAATACATAAGCTAGTGACTGTTTCACCCCCAGAGGTTAGAACTTTGAGAAGCTCTCAACAGTGTGCAGTCTGCACACAGCCAGATGTTACTATGACCCATGGTGACTGAGTCCCAGTACCAACCACTCCACAAAGGTCTGAAAACTGTCTCCTCTTTGTGAAGGGTCAAGTCTGTCATGACAGAATCCCAGTCACATACACAGTTCAAGCAGATCTGTCAAAGTCCACAAACTGTACACAACCATCCACAAAGCCCCCTGTCATTTACCTGTAATACCAGAATGAGCCGAAAAAGTTCGATGGAAAATTCCAAGCCCTGCCTGGCCCACAGATGTCGGAACTAAGCAGTCTTCAAAAGGAGGAACCGTATTGCAAGAAACACCATGTTGTACATTCTTCTGAGTGTCAGTACAGTGTGGAGGGCAGAAAGTCTGAAGCTGCCCATAAAAACCTACAACAAGGAGAGGAAAGTGGTCAGTAAAATACCTGGACAGAGATACAAGGGCTAACACGTGGAACCGTGGCCATGAGAATAATAAAAATGTCAACTGCAGTAGCACCAGGACTTCAATTATTCTCCACCAATAAAGCAGTTTTGATATGAAGCTCTCTAAGACTTCTTCCCATTGCTACTAATTCTGAACACAATCTGTTTCATGGATATCCTAATTTCAGCATGACTTGTGAGAGGCACTGACTGGCTAGAAGCTGAAATTTTTCAGGAAATTTCCTGCTGTCTGAACTGGTACTCTCCAGATTTCACACTGGGCTGCTGCCTGAAAAATCTAAGAAAATGCTTAATTCACAATAAAGGAAGATTACCCAAGTAGGATCTGAATAAAATCTGAGGGTCTGTCACTGATGCCAAGACAGCTGGCTGATAGCGGGGACAGGGATATGAGACTAGGAAGGGCTGCCAGCTGATGATCCATGGGGCTGCTGTTTCTAAGTACTGGTTGAGAGTCAAACCCACTCGTCAGTAGCAATGAGTTCACATGGAAGAGAATTGACACCATTGTGTCACATAACACAAAACGTCCCCACCAGGGTTTTGTTCTTTAAGCTGTTTTTTGTTCCTTAAGTGATATTTGAGAGAGGCATATAAGCACTGAGTAAATTCCCATTCAAGTTCATGCCAAAATATATATTTATATAACCAAACCCACGCTTCTTGGTAAAACAGGTACACATATGCAATCTAAGAGGCACAGACAGATGTTCTGCAGTAGGCTGGCCTGAACATTTTTCTCATGGAAGCAAGGTCTTATCTCCACCTTAAAAGACCACCACTAAATCTAAGCTTTGGAGATTTTGCTCACAGTCTGAAGGATGGCTTTTATAGCTGAAAGACTGTGGTATGCATTTATTTATGTTTTCCATAATATGTTCTTAAGAGTATATGTCAGAAATGAAACCATTATAAATTCAGTATTACAATGTATACATATTTTTCTTTTAAGAAAAACTGTGAATCGAGCTCCTTTCTGCCAGTGCAGTGGCTCCTTGTTCTCACCACTCTCTTTATGTGCATAAAGGAATAAAGAAAAAGACAGTACATTATGTCCAAGGTGTTACACAGAAATTGTAGGCCTTGACTGTCCAAAAATAGGCCCAGGAGTGATACAGTCCCTGAAGATTTTATTAGCAAACAGCTTATTGCTTAAGGGCTGATGTGTTATTCTCTTGATGAAGACTATGTTGTGGCAAGTCATACCAAAAAGCCGCTGTCAGAAAAATGAACCCCTGCCTCAGAAAGCGTCTTAAGGAATTTCCTGTGTCTCAAGTTTATTCTGGAGACTTCACTGTCAATAGAAAAAGCTGGCGTGCAGGGCTGTCTTCTCTAGCCAGTCTAGTTAACCAACATCCATGTTACAAAGTCCTTCCAGCTGAATTTCCTTTTAGTGTAGAAAGGTCAATAAAAAGAAACAAAACAAACCTTTCTCTAAACCATTAAAACAGCATCATTGGAAACAAAGGCATAAAGGGGAAAAAAAACATCATTCAATGCATCTTCTGCATATAAACTCCGTACTGCAGATGCTGGCTTACAATTAAAGAACTTCAATGACTGCCCTCTCAAGCATCTGTTTATTGTCTTTTGGATATTATGGAATAGGAGGAAACCTTGTTGCTTTCAGTGATTATAAATGTTCACAGACTTGACTTCAAAGAGCATTTAGTACTAGGAGGGAACAAGGAATCCTAATCTGGATAGTTACAGAGAGAGCCAGCTCAAGTTCATTCTTCCATGTGTTGAAGAATTAGTCTCAGTACATCCATACTGTATAGTTCGGAAAGCATATTTAGTACCAGACATTCAGCTTTCACGCCTGGGATCTACTGATGCCCATAAGCAGTAACAAACCATGAGCAGTAAGCAGATTAGTTGACAGAATGAAAAGCTCATGTCCCTCCCTAAAAGTAATGGCATGTTTGGGTTGGCAGCATACGACAAAAGGCCTTTCAGTACCATTTAACAGTTCAGAAAGGATCAAGAAGATATCCCAGAGGACAGGAGATCATAAACAGAGATCCTTTCACGGGAAGCATGAAACATGGATTCACAACCTATGGATATTTGAGATGGACATGTATAAATATCTTGGATATTATATGACAACTGAATGTAACTATTGCCCTATTCATTCATTGCTAGTAATTAGAAATGCCTTGCATGGGGCATCTAGTTTTGACTTACGAATAAAAAGTATTTTAAGAACAAAAATTGCTGCAGTTCCACACCCCAGCCCAAACAAACCTTCCAACCTCAAATCCCTTCACAGGGATAGTCTATGCTTAGAAGCATGTTATGAACACAAGACACTTGGCAAAATTTTTCTGGATTGTGGTTAGGAGCTAGGTGTATTTCCATTAACTTTCCTACGGAAGCGTGGACATAGGACTCTTATTTGATAAAGCCAGACTGAGTGTTTATCTACAGAAAATGCATTTCATAAAGAATAGAGACGGAGAAAGGAGAAAGATGTAGTGGAAAACATGCTGTATCACTTTATGTGACATAACTGATTTTCTGCCAAGTGGGAGGAAGGATGGATGATTTAGGAGTTTTGTGATCCTGATTATATTTAAATTGAGACTAATTTCTGTGGTCTCTGTAAGGAAACATACAAATGTTGGCATGCATAAGATGTGCTTGAATTGAAACAGAAAACTCACTATTTAAAAACATCAGAATAGGCTGTTACTATGGACAGCAAAAGACAGTCTGAACTGCACCCAGAAAGAAGAGACCTTATGGGGAGGCCTAGGTAACAACAGTAAGTGAAACACAGCCTTTGCATTTTATTTAGTAGTCTTGCAAGACACCTCTGTGTACACAATGAGATAAATGCCTAATTTACACATACATAACAAGAGTTTAGATCAGGCAAACAGTAACGTGAAAAGAACACTGAAACAATTGCCAGTATCAAGTCTGAAAATCTGCATTAAAAAAGAGGTTTTTTGACTTCATTTAAAAGAAGAAAAGAAAGAAAAAAACCACGAAAGTAAAAGAAAAAAAGAAAGAAAAAGCAGAATCATGGGTCCTTTTCCACAGCAGGCACAATTTGCAGATTCTGTGCTCACTCTGGAGAGGCTGAATGCTCATAGATTTCATTGTCTTTTGCAGGACCTGCAGGCACTTTTCAGGCCTAGCTGTAAGATGACGGTTTCAATCTTTTTTTTTCTTTTAAAGTTTAACTGCAACAAAACTGAGTCAGACTGCAAAGCATGTTAGGAATTTACAACCCATGGATCCTTAAATGCTCAGTCCTGACATTTAAGAATCAACTGTAAAATAAAATAAAATGAAAGAAAAAACAATAGCCATTCAAAACTTGACTTAAAAGCTACACAGCTGTTGATAATTTTTTCCTCCTTTAAAAGGAGCTTTCAAAATCAACTTTTCTGTCAACCAGCAATAGGACACACTGTGAAAGTTTACTGTTGAGTCAGACTAGTTACCAGAAACAATTATTTCAATCTGTAGTAGTCTGAGCCAGCTGGCAAGACCCTTCAAGACACATGCAGAAATGTCCTTTCACATTTCTCTGTGCTTATTCTGTTTGTGCCTTTCTCACAGCAGCCTGTTCCCGATGCAGAACAATCTGGCAATAACTTTGACTATTGCTAGCTGAAGTCTGGCAGAAAAACTACTTACCTTGGGGTTGAGCTATTGTGAGTCACATCCTCTGTGTTTGCTCATTCCCTGCTCAAGCAAAAGAATATGATCTAGCAAAGTCTTACAAACTTTGACCCATTCGTACCTTAACCACTATATGGCAGAAAGAACCAGGGAAGTGCGCAAAGCACTTTCATTAACTGACCAACCCCCAAATAATTTTTCAAGATGGAAAGAGAGCACACAAAAATAATTCACCTTTCCGAGACCCATGTTCTTTTCATGATTCAGTGTAATAAATATCCACCTTACAAAACGGAGAACCATAAACCGGAAAGAGCAGAACACAGCATACATCATTCTCTTCCCCTCTGTTATTTAGCACTGTTCTAAATGTCTTTGTCCATGTCTGCAGTGCATCAGGTCACAGTGTAGAGGTCTTTGAACTGGAGCCCAAACATGACACAGCAAAATGTCCTAACTTGGTATCAGGAGCTCTTTCCTTTATCCACATGGTTCCATGCTCAAGATAATCTACACTACTGCTGAATGTAGGATAACATGAAACCATATGCAATTCCGTGCCTAGACCTTGACTATAGCTGGCCCCTCGTTTGAAACTATCTGTTAGTGAACTACCCGTAGCACCAGTTTTCTGTGTTTTCATGCAGTACTGGAAAAATAAAAAAAGCAAACAGGTTCACTACTGAAGTTCCAGCAACTGAACATTTCTTCTCAGGACTACAGCTCTGGATTGTATCAGTTGCTCTCTTATTAAACTATTTAAAACACACACACACGCACAAGGTTATGTCAACTGTGTTTCTCTGAATCAGTACACCATAGCCAAGATCCATGATGTCAAGATACAGAATAAACAGTTCTTTTTCTGGCATAATAGCATTACTTCCTGAGGAAAGTAAAATAATTTTAAATATGATAAAATAGCTGTATGCTGCAGAATCCATTCTAAAAGCAAGAAGCTCTTGTTCTTTATCACATACAGAGTCTCATCCTGAGAGATGCTGTGCATCTGAAAATCCCAGGTACACAGCCCACCTCAAATTCACAGCTGAAATCATGGTCCACATAAGTTTGTGACAGAGTCCTGATCCCATTGCACTGATGTGGAGAATGATTTCATCACAGATATGTAATGAATGACTGCCACAGTTATAATTTCCATAAGGTGAAAAGTTTCTGACAGACACGTATTTCCTCCTCAGTCAGCTCTCTGCCTGGCACCACAAAGACAGAATATTTTCTCAAGAAAATCATTATAACTGCCATTAAGAAATACAAATCATACATGAGTAGTCTTTACTGCTATGGTAAGTAAAAATTCCAGCTATCTTTGGCCTGAACTACTTCACAATTGTGTTCCTCTGCAGTATATTTCTACAGGGTCCATTAGGTCAATTACACAAACATCACATAATCATCTGGTACCATCTGAGTGTGAAGAACAAAAGGAAAAGAAAGAGTAAGACAGAGATACAAGTCACTTATTGTACTGCCAGACTTACTTGCAAATGTGCGAAACTATAAATGTTTTCTGTTTATTTAAATCTGATCATTTGTAACTGAAAGATAACTGTTACTAGTAGAGCTGCCTGCGTACACACACTAGTATAGCTAACTCATAGCAGCTAACATTTTTTTTAAAGAAATTTTTTTAAAGAAATGGCAACTTTTTTTTTTTACTGAATACTTTTTTTTTTTTACTGCATTACTTAGCCAGCATTGGTCATCAGCTTAACTCACAAACACATATGACATGAGTTACAGGCACAATTTTAAAGGACAGTCAGACTGCTAGTGCAAAAATGCCTAGCGCAGTATCAGAAGCATCCAAAATCAAGTCAGCTACGTCCATGCCCAAAGGAGCTTTACCTCACTCTATACTATAAGCACAAGAAGCTTGCTCACTGTGAAGGAGGAGTTTCTGTTGCTGTTCTTTTCTTTCCTACCTCACGCATCTCTTCAGACTTGTCTCAGAAGAATACCTTAGACTAGAATACTCAGAGCAGCTGCCTGTGTGCTGCAGATGCCTGTGTCTTCAGCTGCCTCTGTTGAGATCCCTGTAGTTTTTCTTGGCTGGAAAGACTCAGCAGTACAATACACATCCTGGGCCAACTGTTGGAGATTTCCAGGACCTGCACAGTCTTCTATTCTGTCTACCAACATAGTACAATGGTGTACAACAGCATCAAGCTGGGAAGTTGTCACTCCAGTCTCCAATTCAGGATAGTTTCAGATTTGCTGCCTATGGTGATCTAATAAAAGATACTGAAGTCTAATGAAAGAAAAAGAAGAGCTTTAGTTCTGCAGCTCAGTGAGTTGTGTAACATCATCACTGCCAAGCATCCGATGCAGCAAGAGAAATTGTGAATTTCACAAGAAGAAGGAAAGGGAATATTTAGCCTGTTATATAACATCAACCAAGGCAATAAAAAGCCCTCTCTGACATTACTGTGTGTCTGATGCTGAATATCATTCAGAATAAATAATGAAATCTGGACTTTAGACAATGTTCTTGCAAGAAAAAGCAGTTTCACAACACGAGTAGCTATTAGATATAAGAGGCTTGTCTTGGATCTCCTACATCATTTCTTTCTAAAGGATAGTGCTCTGAGATCTCCATGAGCTTTTAAGATACTCAGGCTTTCAGTAAGGGAGCCTGTTTAGAACTTGTTTTCTTCAAAAAGCTTTCGGGCAATGAAACTCTTTCTTCTTCACTACAGCCAATTTAAATGGAGTTGACAAGCTTAAGACTACATATTGAGACAAAAATGTCACCATTGTTTGGTAGCGGACTGAGCTGAAGTGGCTACAACTACAGCACTTTAAATCATGAAAAGACAGGTTATGAACTGCAGGAGGCAGAAACTACCAGTGCTTCCCACAGACACTGGCATTTTAGTACGTTCTTGTGATGTCACCAAGGAAGATAGCAATCTTTGTATTGCTGCTGGGAAAACACGACCATGAACTCTTGAAACGTTTGCTTTTGAAAGGGAGAGTTTAGGCAAGCCTTTCAGGCACACAGGACAAACGAAATTTTCAGTGTAACACGAAGGAGTGAGACAGCTGTGCTTAAATTGGAGGGAGGACATTCTGACAAAGTATCTCTTATAGCCACAATAGGTTACTTAATCCTTGAAAGAACATTTAATACCCTGCTGTGGCTGTTGTATTGCAGTGTATTGCATCTTTCAATGCTAAAAAAACCTTCACCCTAAAGTTCAACCTACATTATCCTCCTACCAGTTTAAAGTGCAAAGATCTTTACAACCGCAACTTCGACTTGCTACCTATATGTATGTAATTCCTGCCAGCAATGTCTATTTTCAGCTTAGGCTGAAACCACAAGCCCTTCAAGTTATCCATTTTTTTGATTCACTCAGAAGGTAGTATTAAGCTTTGTCTTAAATTTGGATGTGGAATGGGGCCTCAGTCCATATGTGACATTTGCCCAGATGAGGGTCTCTCTACTGAGCATTCTTCTTATAATGGTTTTAATGATGCATGTCTTTTGTACTTTAAAATTCCTCTTTGGACTGTAAGAGGGGGCGAGGAGAACACAGTAGCATCACTCTGGCGTGCCCTAAAGAGAAGATGCGCAAGCAGACATGGAGCTAGGTACACCAGCCAGTGCAAGTCCTCTGTGGAGCAGCAACCAGTCTGAGGTGATCTGTGAGCCCCTGGGAGGCAGGATTCTTTGGAAACTGTTCAACTTTGGAGCAATTGGTTGTGATCCTGGCTTCTATAACTACTGAAGCTCCCACGACAATAAGAGCAAAAGGGTGGTAAAACCATCTATGCACTCAAAGACAGTTTTTGTTGCAAGCAGGAAGACAGACCTTAATGTCTGACGCCTTTCTGGAAGATGAGTTCTTGCCAAATATTTAGCAAAAAAAGGAACTGAGTAAAATGTACTGTACTGTGGAAATAGGAAGGTGCTAACCTGATCCCTTCATGCCCCATATGCTAGGAATTTATGGGGCCTGCTCTGGCATGTCTTTGCATATGTTATATGACAATGAACAGTATACTAATAATTTCATCCTGCACTCTGTTTGCCCTCGATTATTAGTGAGACTTTAATCAGAAAATAGGGAAAGCCAACAATAACTGTTTACATCCATTAGTAAATTTCATGTTCTTCTAGTACTAATTGGCACTGTACAGGATGCACCGATCAGTACTGGAAAAGAAAAGCTGCTCACATGTAGTCTAGTATGATAAGAAGAACAAAACAGGACAGGCATCTTACTTTCTCCCCTTCACACTCCTGAACTCTAAGAGATGCCTCAGCACCCTATTTCATGCCTTTGCCTAGAGAGACTGCTTCCATCAGTGGAAGAAAATAAAAGAATCCTTAGTTGTTTTAAGATGTTTCCGTGATGGTATCTACTGTGATAATTCTCAAGAAGCCTGATCAAAAAGCAGAATCCCAAAGCCCATAAAAGTCTAGTGTGCTATGTACCTTGTGTATGTAAATATGGCAAACCATATATTTAAACAGTTGACAGGAAACAGCACTACTGCTGTCAACACATTTCTGAAATGTTAAGGTAATTACCATTCAGGCTCCATACCAGCTAGCAAAAAACCCCAAAACAATCCAACATTGTTTTCAGCTGCTGTTAATTTTCTTCTTGGCTACAGAAATTTATATTTGATTGAACAAAGAGGGAGAGAGAAGTCTTGTAGAACCTGTTTACACAGCGCAAGTGGGAACACAGCTGTAAGAGATGTGTATGCTAATAAGAGTAGAGATCTCCATCCCTCACAAATGCAAGGAAAAAAATATTCCACCTCTTGAAAACCTGGTAACACTTTATGTGTAAAATCAGGAGGGATTAGAAACATAACATTCGAAAATTAAAAGCAGAGGCCATCACAGAATTATTTGCAGTTCTATTTCAACAACAGCTCTGAAAATTAATCTGAAGAGAAACCCATTACTCCATAGTAAGATAAACAACAATTAGCTAAGCTAAGAAATTTAAGGAAGTCTAAAGGCAGGGTCATCCCAGGGTCTTTCAAAAGGAAAGGTGCCTTAAAAATACCAGCACCAACCTTTGAAGCACTTAATTTGAAGCCAAGCAGCAGTGGCAAACAACTAACATCAGTAATGAAGATTCTTCCTTCTTACCTTGGATGTGGAGGCTATTTGGTTGAACAGAAGGGTTTCCTGCTGGCTGGTATGTCTTTAGAGGCATTCCTGTAGGCTGTTGAAGGTGGGGAGGCTGTGGAGTCCGTCTCTGCATCATGTGGTGTGGAACTGAAATTCTGTGGGGGCTCATGTGGTTAGGAGAAGCCGGAGCAACAAATCTAGGAGTTCAGAAACATAAAACTGTAAAATCTCCAACAGATAAGAGCTAGAGTTTGTTTCTACTTTCTTAGATTACTGTAAAAGAACAGTTTGCACCCCAGATACAGAGAAGATGTATTTTCAAATGACATATCATTAGACTTAACAAATGGGAAATTAAAAGGCTAAATTGTACCCTTATAATGGAAAACTCCTTCTAACTTCTGTGTGTGGGTTTAAGTCATAATATGAGGATACCCTATGGGGGACCTGATTTCTGAGGCATTGCTAGCTGTCTCATTGCAAGGCTTTGTATCAACTGTATCTGTCAATAAATAGCTGTCCTTCCCCACTGGAAGTGAGCAGTCAGTTCTGGTCATTGGACACTGAGGAGTTAGATGTTAGGTTCAGGTCCAGGTTCAGGTTTCAAGGTCTAGAAATCTTTGTATGTTACACACAGCTATCTGAAAAGAAACAATCTGAAGTCAATATAATGTACATAAAGGCAAATGAAATTGCTTCCAGCTGTGCAGAGTG
Source organism: Opisthocomus hoazin (assembly GCF_030867145.1). NCBI lineage: Eukaryota > Metazoa > Chordata > Aves > Opisthocomiformes > Opisthocomidae > Opisthocomus > Opisthocomus hoazin. The sequence goes on along the minus strand of NC_134454.1, from coordinate 7,610,159 downwards.
TGACCACATCAAAATGTTGATCTGGACTCAAAAGTATCAACTTAGAAGCCTGGCAAACGAGGAAAAACATTCACACCGAACTGGGTGGTACAGCTGCCACAGAGGTTCATCACTTCAGTGGCATGATTTGCACAGCTCTGTCACTACTGACACTACAAGGATATACACTACTTTGAGGATTTTACATGAGGGTTTTACAGACTTTGTAACTTCAACTTTTTTCTACCTTTCCTTAAAATTGCATACCTCAAAGTACATCACAAATAGGTGCTACGGTCATTTTTGCAGATCAGAAGAGCTCTGGTCTGTGTCCCCAAAGACCAAACTACCCACTAGACCACTGGGATCTAATTTGTAAATGAAAGTTCAGCCTGGGCTCGGGAATGGCTCAGGGCCACTCTCCCATCTGTGAGAGGAGCACTGGAAGGCCAACAAAAAAGAGTCCAGATATTTCTGCAAGAGGGTGAGTGAAAAATGATGTGGCATTCTTGTCATAGGTCAGCCTCTCTCTCCACTCCTAAAAGCAAACTGCAAGCCTGTGCCGAGCAAGAGCACCCACCTACCCTTCTCTGTGGTGGGTGTGCTCAGTAGCTGCTGCTGGGAGGGACTGGTGCTTGCACTTAACACAGTCTGACAGGATCCTGAAGTGTGGAACTGGTCTGTGTTCTCCTGAGACAGGACCTCAATACACTAGACGACTTTTTTTTAACCTAGCCATAAAGAATGTTTTTCCTGCAGAAGTGTAAGGGAGGTGTAATCTCACCCTGAATACAACAGAAGGCGCAACTGCAGTAGCAGCACTACAGAACACCTCTGGACAGGATCATCGTACAGGTTATAACCGCATTTAAATCCAAGACACATGAGATCTTTGATGCTGCAGCTCAGAGTCAGTATCTGCCACACATTACCTGTGTGATTTAGACCTAATTTGAAACCTCTTACTACATTTCTGGTAGATCCACAATTTACATTTAGAGTATAGCATGTGTCAAGATGAACTTTGGACAATTTACTGCCTATTTGTTTATCTTTGAGAATCGCATTTTTAGGCATATTAGATAGGGTTTGGATGGTCTTTGTGCTGATTAACTTAATAAAGACATACATTACTTCAGATATGCTACATAGATGGAGGAAATAAGGTTGCCGCTACTGAGTCATTGAGTCTTTAATGTATCCAATATTTCATTGTTCCAGGTAGACTTAAAGAAATAATAGGGAGGAAAAGAATAAAGCATTCATGTGTTTCACAACAAGGCTAGAGAATAATTTTTTAAAAAAGACAAATCAGTAGGTATACTGTGATAAAAATATCAGAGGTTTTTAAAAATTCCTACAACTACTTGATTATATGTCTCCTGACTAAGGACTGGAGTTAGCTCTTTGTATATCACTCACACAGAAACACTGTAATCTGCTGCCAGAGATTAAGAGCAAAGCACAGTTTTTTTTATTACTACTACTATTTTAAAAAACATGGGATATCATCCTCTATGTTTTCAAAATTCATTTGTGAAAATTAGTCTCTAAAACATGGTTATAACCAGCAGCCAACAACAGGGAAAAAATCAAAACTCTAAGCGAAAAGCAAAGTTTTACAGATTTCACATTTGATTTAACATCGAAAAAACCCTCCCCAAAATAATGTGCTATTTTGTGTAGCCAGACAGGACTCCTTTTTAGTAGACTTCAGTGGTCTTTATAATGATTTATGAATCACTTCATGAATTCCTGGCTTACTCATATGGGTGACTATAGTTACCTACTTTTACTTCCCTTCTGCCTAACAAAAGAGAAACTTGGACTTGTCTTAGTCCAGATTTGTCCTTGAACAAATCACAGTGTGTTACTGGGGGAACTGCAAATGTAATTTTGTTCCTGAAACAATCAGGACCAGCTTGTAACCACTTGGAAACCACCACCAAGAATTGTGCCCAAGCCCTGGAGCCGATGCAATCAGGAACCAGCCACATTTGCAGAAAGGTGCCCTTCCATATGCCTGCTGGATGCAAAATCAGAGCAGGAACATTTCTGCACCCATCAAGTAGCCTCTCCCTTTCCAACAGTAGCTAGGAAAAAGTGTCCTTTTGGATGGTAGTAAGCAAAACAGATAACAAAGTTATCAAAGCTTACCTGTTTTGATGAGATTAGCTAAAATGGCACATACGTACCAGTCACGGCTACATGGAAAGAAAATTTTACTCTAGCATTTGTCGACTGGAGCTGGTCCAGTTGTAAACTACATGCACAATCTAAGCAATGTGTGGAAAAGGAAGGGAAAAGGAAAGCTAATAGTAATAGAATATTTATATAGTATAAATACTGTATTTACATAGTATAAATAGTGTGTTTATATAGTATTTATAACTATTGATAATAGTTTCTTTCAGCATGGTTGGCCACCTGTAAATGAGTCTTTGGTGTGATGGGGAAACCACCTTTTGTGTCACTGTAGCAAGGATATATACAAGGTGTCTCTTCACCTAGAATCTCAAGGACTTTGAGAATCCTTGATTAAAGTCCTTGATTAAAAAACCGGCTGTGCTGAATTGTCTGGGCATCAAAGGGCTGAAGGGGTTATTTTTGTAGGTGGAAAAAATACTGAGAACTGAATGGCAGAGAAATCCTTTTTTGTTAAACCTCCCACCAAGCAGAACTGCCACTGTAATCCACGACAGTGAAGACAGGTATAATACATGTGATATCAAGATGTCACTGTTCAAGTTGATTGGAAACAAGGAAAGCAAGAAGTGAATTACCATACAAAGCTCTGCCTGACCTACATCTTTTTGATGATGCTCCTCTTTTTCCATAGGAATTTGAAATACTTATCACCTAAGAAGTATCCTGGCTGCTATTCTTTTAGACGAGCAATCCTTCATTCAGTTTCACACCCCCAGGCTCAGGAAGCTCATGGAAGTACACGACTGGCCTAGAAATATTTGACATTGTGTTTATACAGCAGTCTCTCAGTGGGCTTCTCCCACCTTCACTGAATGATGTCTCCAAGAGTTGTCACCTGCATCCAGTTCACAGAGCTCTCTGTAGCTAAGCAGCCAGCTCCCCTTCCTAATGGGAGAAGGAAGAGCAGGAAATTTGGTCCAAGACTGAAGCCAGCGTGTTGATGACAAGAAAAATTCCAGGTCTTTTATGGATTTCAGTCCCATCTTAAAAGGAAACCCCTTTGACTCACTGTCTGCTTCACTTACCCATTTTCTGAAAGAGAACAGCAACTCTGAGCTGCAACAAGAGGCTGAGTTTTCCTTGAGTTTTTCTTTCAGGAGATTAGGAAAAGGGCAACAGAAGGAACACAAGGCAGCATCTCAAATCCTTCAGCTCTTCTGTCCTCCTCCCTCAATGCTTGAAACCTCACCCTGCAGAAGGCAGGAGCCCAGAAGTATGGGAGTGATGAGAGACTGGCATTTTGGGGGCAGAATGGGGGAATGATTGATTGCAAGAGAGACTTAGAAGTAAGAACCACTACAGCAAAGGAAAACTGGAGTTACATACCTTCTTTGTGAGGAAATATGGAAGAAGTGGCTAATTTAATGGCTATATATTCACACGCATGTACATACACATACATATGGTGGAAAGAAGAAGTAACACCAAGTGTTCAAATTTCAAAATGCAGACAAAAATTGTGTACAGTCATTTAAAAAATCTCTAATTTGGCAGCCAATCATATCGATTTGGCATCTGAGATAGAATTTCTGAACTCTTGTTTTTAGCACTAATGGTACTATGAATTCCCCCTCATGTTTCTGTCTTTCTTCTCTCCAAGTCTCCTTCCTGTGCAGCCATGTTCATAGGATATCAGAAAGCACATTTCAAATGTGGTTATAAGGCTTCCCTTGAATCACGAGAAAAAAGTGTAAGAACAAACTTACTTAAAAAAAAAAAGTGTGAAAATAAACTTACTCTGAACCCTTTTTTGTGGTCAAAGAGAATCAACTTTGATAAATTTTTGAAAGCTGCTAATCTATTCTAGGAAACAGGATTTATGACTTTTTACTGCCTTTTGGTAAATAAACCAGATTACACCAAAAACGCCTAACACAACCAAATTTTCTTTTTAACAGAAGGAAGATGTTCAGAACCCAAATACCAAATAACCATTTGGGCTGCAGGAGAACAGCTCTGCCAATTTTATATCCCTAAGAGGCTTGTATGTTTCCGCTTTTCCTGTTTGTACAGATTCAGAGTTGTAGAAAAACTGTTGATTTTTGCCAATGTAGCAAAACGTCATTATTTCCTATTACATCAAATTCTGTGTTTCACTTTTCCCAACTAGTTGTTCCCTGGGAGAAAGGTTAATTCCAATTATTCTCCAGTTTCAAACAAATTCTACAGGGGAATAAAAGCATGACAAAAATAATGATAACAGCATACTGTACTATAATAGCAATAATAGTAAGAGAAGGGAGTATTTTCTTTGCATGGGAAGAGCAAAGAAAACATTTTCATTGCAATTAAATGCTTGTTAAAAATATATTGAAAAGAAAGGAAACTGCATCTGCATATAAATAAGGAGAGAGGAGAAGACATAGTTTACCTACCATTAATCCATGCTACACTATGGCACCAAATGCTACTAGCAGGAATTATTTGAGATAGGAAACATGTAACTATGTCGGATGTAGCTATTTCTTCATTCTCTGCTTTTTCTCAATTTTGCACTGAGAAGTAAAGCATGTTCCACCATTTAGACAACATTTTGTCCATAGTTTTGTTCAGCCACTGAATTTGCACTCGTCAAGCTCTGCCTCACACCCTGCACAGAAATGGTCCCACAGCAGGTTCTATACCCATAGTGTCTTGGGGGTGTAGATCGCATGTGCCAATAGACTTTAAATTTATATAATTCTTTTCAGTCATTAGTAAGTGTCTAAAAATCCTTTTCATGCTCAAGCTTTAGTAACATAGGAACTGCTATTTCAGATCAAATCAGTGGTCCAACTAGCCCAAAGATAGAACAGTGGGAAGTAAGAACAGCCCTTCTGACCAGCACCACATGCTCTTTGGTGAGAAGAAAGGAGAATTTAAGTGGAAGTTAAAGTGGCATTTAAGGAAGGAAGCTGTAAGCTGCCAACTCAATATACAGATTACGCGAAGACAGAGACATACAACTTTAAAATCTCTCTCACCATTTTCTGTGGCTGTATTGTATTAGAGAACTGAGTTTTTTGCAAATGCAAATAAAAGATAAAGAGTGCCTTTGCAAAAAAGAAAGTGTGGAAACAGGCTGGAGAAAAATTCCAAGCTTTGCTAGGTTGGCTCCAAAAAGAGGTTGTAGCGAGTTGGGTGTTGGACCCTTTTCCCAAGTAACAAGTGACAGGACAACAGGAAACAGCCTCAATTTGCACCAGGGGAGGTTTAGATTGGATATTAGGAAAAATTTCTTCATCGGAAGGGTATCAAGCACTGGGACAGGCTGTCCAGGGAAGTAGTGGAGCCACCATCCCTGGAGGTACTGAAAAGATGTGTAGATGTGGCACTTAGGGATATGGTTTAGTGGTGGACTTCGCAGTGTTAAGGTAGAAGTTGGACTCATTCTTAAAGGTTCTTTCCAACCTAAATGATTCTATGATTCTATGGCTCAGGTTCAGGGTTAGACTAGCTGCCACCTCCACTCTTTAGTGTCTGTCATTTATATGTGTCATTTGCTCACTAACAAAAATAGTGATCATGTCTTAGCAGACAGTCCTCTGAAGTGTCCCACGCCTGGAAAGAAATTATTGTTGCTGATTTCAAAACCACAATGCTGAAGTCTTTAAATAAAGACTTCCTTCGAGGCAGCCCCTTGTATGCCACATACAAGGGGCTTTGTAATATGTGAAGACTGGGTGCCTCGACTTCTTGGTTAGAACTTCTCAGTGGCTTTTGCTTCTGGAAGTCTGGTTTGAAGCTACTTATTATTTTACAGCAATAGTATAAAAGGAATATAACCACACACTCAAATAAGCTAAAAGCAGCACTGTTGTAGAACTTATTGTAGCATTATAGTAATGCTAAACTGAACAGTTCGGCCCTGAGTCTTTCTTTCCAGTTTTACACAGTCTCCAGAAATTCCTGTCAAGCCAGGATGTGTCACGCTCCAGGGACATACCACTATCTCTGGTTCACAGGAAGGTGAAAAATCATCTGGAACATCAAGTCCAAATGAAAAATTCTGTTCTGGTCTCACACTGGTTAACAGGCTAATTCCTGCACAAAAGCAAGCCTTAAAAAGCAAAATGTATATGTTGGGTAATCCAATAAGTAATAAAAAATAATAAAAAAATAATTTCAAGCATTTGACACCACCAATTTTGGGGCACTGAGCTGCACATTAACTATGCCATATAAACCCAAAATTTGTGTTCTGGGTTTTAATTGGATTATTTTTTCAGCTTCATTGAATGTTCATGTCTTCTTTTATAAGAAAGTGAAAAGTAAGCCAAGTACGTATTCCCTTTTATACGTATGCTTTTGGGTACCATTACCATTTGGTACCTTCATTGAACAGTTGCAGTATTTCATATTGGGGGACCCCTGAAAGTTAGTATCAAAGAGCTGGAACAAACAAAATATAAATGTGCATGTGCTCTCCTTTGATAAATGAAGTTGCTTCTTCCATCTGGCTTGCACTTTGTGTACACTGAGTTTTGTACACAGAATGAAAGCAGTGTATGATGTGTCCCACATTTGGCTCAGTTTCTCATCTTAATAAGGCTAATCAAGTCCACACTCTTCCTCCCATCATCTAGGTGGAGAAAGATGCAAAAGAAGCCCTCCAATTATTTCTCTACCGCATGGTACCTGGAGATGTAGGGAAAATGCTTATTTCCTTCTGCTTCTGTCACTCACAAACCTGAGTGCTGTCCAAAATGGAAGAGGCACCCCACTGGCCCTCAAAGTTGCCAAAGCAGCCAGGCCAGCTTGGATCAGCTCCAGTCCAACACATGCAGGCTATCACAAGGTCAAGTGCTGGTCAGTCAGTCCTAGCTCTGGAATGATCCCAGACATGCACAGCGCACCAGGAACCACACAGCATGGGGGGAACAAATCCCCTGCTTGCACCCCTGCATTCTGCAGTCCTCTCAATAGTAAGACTGGCATAAATAGGGTGATTCACATCTTTCAAAGACGCTGTCTCTAGCACTTTGCATACTGTAGTGTTCGTTTGTTCAGTTCACATTTTCACAGCTATCATCACACCCATGACGTGGTATAAATGACAGTCTACTCACAGGGCCCCTACCTGAGTGGATTGTATTAGAGTCAAGATGCAGATTCTGCATTAGTTTTTCTCCAAAACGTTTGCCTTAATTTGTACTATACGTTCTGTAATCAAACCAATACCGCTTGGAATACTTTTTTCTTTTCTGAATTTAAATTGCCATTTGTCACACTACCTAAATGAAGATACTGCCACCTCTATTTTTAATCCAAAGTAGCTAAACATATGGGAATTAACACTTAAGGCATTTTTAGTAAGAGCGTATACAGTTAATGTATGAGAAAGGAGTACATCACACTAGCTTTTTATCATTGTTATTCTGTAGAGTACTGTAGTATCCTGAGGTCTGTAATGCATTCAAAGACTTTATGAGTTAAGTCATATTCTAAATGCGTCTACTATGGTCCTACACTGGTAACTGGCTCAGAAATGGGTTAATGAGAAGATCATGAAATTTATCCCTGTAATAACTATTCATCTGTCCTGTCTGTCACCTCCTGCTCTGGCAGTTGTTGTATATGGATGCTGGGCAGTTCACACACTGGAAAGAAAACTGTACTGGGGAGGAAGAGCCCCTGGGTCAGGCAGGTGAGCACGGGTAGCCCCAGAGTTTGCACAGAAGGCCAGAGCCAGGGCAAGAAGAAAAGGTCAGGACTGTGTGGCCAAGAGCGGGGAGGAAGGACTGAACCACTAGATGAGGTCCAACGATCAGGAAACAATAAGTTTCATCTCAGACTGGAGTACAAAGACCTCAGCAACTTCCAGTGGCTCCAGAACTGGCTGAATTCACACGTGCAGTCTGAAACCAAAAAGTATGTTCCCCTGTTGTCAGTGTCCTGATCCATAATGTTCTTCCATCTTTCTGATACAAGGCAGAGAGAGTATGGCTTTCCTCCACAGAAATTATGCTCATCTATCAGTAACTGAAATATAGTGAATGTTCTTTTCAGGTTTGTAATTGGACACTTTGTGCTCTCCAAATTACTGGCATTTCTGTCACTCAAGGAAATTATACACTTTGAAATATATTAATGAAATACAGCAATTTATCATTTAGAGCACTGAAAAACAGGGAGATTAACAAAATAATGTTTACATATCTGTATACATACTGTAAGAATTCAGTATTTTGTGTGATGTTGTATCTTCCTGACTTTTCCACTGAAAAGTTATTTGCTTAGGCCTTTTCAGTCTTGCAGTCTGGTAGGCTTCTGGTTCTATGAACTAAGTGGAAATCTACAATACCATACATTATATAAAGAATTGGAGATACTGCTGAAAATAATTTAGGGAATGTCTGAACATGACTATTGAATGACTTCCAAGCAATCTGCTTTCACATCACTGAAATATCTAAAATCATTGAAACAGCAAAAGTCAAGGGATTTGTACCTAGCCAGCATAAAATAAATACTGACTATAAATCAAGCTCTCAAACCAGTGAATTAAAAATTCTTTCATTATCCATTGTCCTTAATAAAATGCCAAGATAAAAAAATGCCAAGTTCCTGCAGAAATACTTAGTATTGAGACAATATTGACAGAATATGACTCTCCTACCACAAACAAACAGGGCCCTCATTCTGTAAGGTATGGCTGGGCTCCTCTGAAGATGGCATTGGAGGAACTCCCTGATGGCATTGGAGGAACTCCCTGAAATGGAGATGGATGGAAAGCTTCCCTGCCCAGGCTGGGATAACAGTGTCCCTTTCACCTCTCCTTTCCCTGGTAAACCCATACCCAGAGCAACTGTTAGCTGGGGCCTGCCATCAGCAACTTTCTGGACATTGACAATTCAGTTTCAATCGATCCTGGCAGCTCTGAAGGCAGTTCTGCCCCAGGCTCAGCATGGGAAAAGCAGGGGCTGGTCTTACCTCTCTGAGTCCGCAGCTGAGAGAAGAGGTAACTGGGGGGGAGGATGGAGAGGACTACTCTGTAGGTCACATCCAAGAGAGGGGTGGCTGCTGGAGTGGGACAAGGACACTGCCCCAGCTGCTGTTCCACTTCGACTTGTCTGTGTGCTGGGGAACACGGCCACTGAAAGCAAAAGGAGAGAAATAACCCTCATCAGGCAGGTGATAGTATTGATAACTGACCAAATACTAACGGGTAACACCTCCCCTAAGGCTCCAGTGCCTGTTCTTAGCAACTAACTGTTTTTTCTGACATGGTGCTTTCTGTCCCAAGGGAAGAAAAGACAACACATAAAAAATAACAAAATCAGCTTTGCTGCTCCCAACTGACACTTTCACAAAACCAGGCACAACATAGCTGTGCTCCTTGCTTGGGAATTTTGTCTGAATAACGCTGCAAATCCTCTATAGCTTCCTGTTGCAGAAGAGGTAGCAAATACTTCCTAAGATACATATTTTTTTTGAGCTAGTGAACAGAAAGCACAGTTTCGTAAACAGTGAAATACTTTCTATGTTTTCCCCTCAGATGTAAAAATCCCGAATTTCTTGAACAGGTCAATCCAAATTCAAATATTGCTACTATTGCCCCCAGACTCCCCAGTGATGCATACAAAAATTTTAAACTAGCACTAACAGTTTCATAATTTTCTGTGATGTTGCTCTTGTATACATTCCAAATAAGGAAAGGTTCTGGACGGTTAAACAAGAAGCAACACAGGACTTCCTTCGAATGTCCTAATTAGTTGAGCTCAAATCCTGCAACCTCATTTTCAGAAGTTCTTTAACTAAGGCAGTCAGAAGATAAGACACTGATTACCAATCCCTCTGAAAATCCAGTTACTCAGTTATTTTTACTGACATCTGTATCAGGTAGTTTTATGTCGATGTTGAATGGCAGCCAGATATATGGTCTTAAATATTTTAAGACCCCTGAGAACAAATTAGATAGGCTGTCTAAAACATGAAAATGATCTCTCACTGTTCGATTGTCATATCCTCCAGTCTCTTTATAAAAAAGTATTGTTTAGGCCTAGTTTACAGAATAAAATTCTAGCTATAAAACTTATGTTAGTGAATATGCTGGAGCTAATGATTCAGATTTGTTGATAAAATCCTAGAATTTAAAACAGTTCTCCAAAGGGCATTGTCACTGGTGAAAGGTCTTTCTAGGCTAAAATACCTGCATGGATACTGCAGTCCTAGCAGAACAAACACTACTTTAGGAGTAACCACACCATAGATCTGTCTTCAAGAAAATTATTTCACTGGTGACAATTCTGAATGTTGCTACCCAAGACCAAAAGGGTGAAAAGTTCTCCTCTTCTCCCAAGTCCTCAGCCTGCTTCTGCAAAGCCGCTATTCATCCTCACAAGCCAGCCTTTGTGACACGCTGCATATTCACCAGGCCAAGGCAGAGTTAAGGAAAGGTTCAGGAGTTTAGATAGGAAATCACTTTGTGAATAAAAACATCTAATACGGATGCCGCAGAGGTAATGTTGAAGTTTAGGGAAAGTTGGCATGAGACACACTGGTGGACAAAGCTGGAGGAGTGGAGGCTGCCATACCACACGGCTAGGAAGACCAACAAAAACATGCAGCTGTGGCTGTCCTCAGCACTAGCCTCTACTGTTTGCTAATTCTTGTATGGACCAGAGCCTCCTAATCACAACCCAAGTGACAACAGGCATCTGATAGTAGCAGGCATCCCAGACCTTAAGAGAGGTATAGAGGATGCAGGTACCACAGGGAGATGAGACGTCACATAAGCCAGCAGAGTAACTCACTAAGAAAGGGCTGAGGAAGAACCCCCTGTAAGACAGGGGAAGGTAGCTTCTGTTGTTTTTTCACTTTGCTCACGCACCCCAAAAACCACCCTCCTCACAACCATCTCTTAGAGTAGCATCAAGACAAATGCAGAGGGGAAAACAAAGGAATGACCTTTCGAATTTATTGTTTTATGCTTGCATGCATTGTGGAAGAAAATACTGAAAAACAACTAAATGCACATTCTGACAGAATAAGCAGAGATGATATTTAATAAATATTGTCATTTGCAAACATTGCAAAGGAAAACACTGATTATCTAAGTAAAAATAGAGACTATTTAAATTATTCCTTGCAAAAATCGAGTAATTTGAATTTTTCCAGGAGAAAAACTTTAACATGTGTAAGAAAATACTATGACTTATTTTTCCAGTACTGTGATCTTGGAGTTTAAAACAAATCTCTTCAAGGCTGTGGTTGATCAGGAGTAAAAAGGCTGGACTATGACTGGGTTTCCAGCATAAGGTAGCAAAAGTTGCTCTTCTCTGTCATGGACGTTCTCTGCCACAACCATAAAAAGGATTTCAGGAAAGTATTTTCTAAGTTGTGTTTGCACATTTCCAGCTGGTCCAGGCTGCAGTGGTAGCACAAGTTGCCACAGGACTGCCCAGACCTGGTGACTGTCCCTGGGAAAAGGTTGTCTACAGCCAGGCTTGGGCAACCATCTGTCCTTTCTCTGAACAAGAGCAACCTAAAGCCCACTGCAATATTCACCATTGCAGCAATGCCTGCTACTGTAGTACCTTTTGGATGGGTTTCCCAGCAATTTCTTAGTATTTTTTTTTCTGTTTCTGATGAAGAGACAGTACATAGTGTAAAGTAAGAGCTAACTATGGCAGCGACTAGAGGGCAGGTAGGATATTTCAGGAAGAAAAAGCCTACCTATTAGCTGCAAAAAAACATATTCCTCTGCACAGGGTACGTTAAATGATCACAGCATGACAGAAGAGTGCACCTGAGCTCCCTCAGTGCCTTGTAATGAAGCCTTCAAGAGCAGCACCACGAATGATGGTGTGGGAGACCATGTAACACCCACAAGCAGTGCAACACATCTTAGTGCAGCCTCTTGCTGCATAGAGGTACCGTGCTGAGAAAAGTACCTCCATGGGCACCCAATGAAGTGAAATTGCAATGCTGGCAGCTGCTGCCCAGTGGAAAAGTTACTATTAAAACTACCTAGTGTAGACATGGCATTGTTCCAAGCTACTACCTGAATCTTGTAAACACCAGTCAAAGGGAAACATTGGCAGCCATTGGCAGCCTACAGACTTATGGCATTCAACAAATATTGTCAGTGACAGGTCATTTCCCTAGTAGAGCTAGTCTTAAGAGACTGACAGAAAACTTCTTACTCTAGTTAAGAAAGTGCTAGATAACTTCAGCACTTTTTCTTGGGACCTGTGCGTGTGGCAAGGTTTTTTAGTGGTTTAGCTGTTAAATGCAAGTTGTTTGCTTGAAGAGCTGGCAGGAAATTTCTAAAGGAATGTCTTTTCAGTGCCTGATCCCATTAAATACCTGATTTGAATGGTATGAAACTGAACAAATGCTCATGGCAACCAGTATGTGCACTGACTCCAATATACCACCACAAGGCAGGTCCACACAGAAAGACGCAGAATGAAGTATTACTTAACAAAAAAGCTTCCTACACCAAAGCTTTTCTCTCCATCAACAGAAGATAAACTAACACACTTACAGTAATTTTTAAAAGAGTCAGATATTCTGAAAAAAACAAAACAAAGAGTTGCTGTTGCTGTTCCTCTGTGTCCCTTAAAAAACCCAAGCTACACCATGAATTACAAGATGGATATAACTTCTTAGTCAGGAGTGTGAACCTTGGATTGGTTACACCCACAAAGTTTCAGCCACAGAGAAGGAGGAGCCATGTTTTCATTTCTGGAATCTCATCACAAATCAATTTATCAACTCAAAAGAATTTTCCATGAGAGTATCTGTGCAAAGGTTTCTATATAAGAAGTTAAATTCACATGCATTCTCACACTGCACAGGAACAAACTGGGTGATTGGAAGAGAAAAAGCTGATACTGAATAAGGTTCCTTTAAAAAAAAACCCAGAAAAGTAGCACTTAAAAAATTATAGAATCCAAAGCCTAGAAAAACCCATTTTTTTTTTAATGGAGCCAGAAACCTGTAGTTTCATTGAACATTTTTTACACACAGAAGAATCTCCCTCCCCTTTGCAAATTACCCACAATGGTATAATTTACTATCTTGGATTTTCTGTCAAATCAGGACTCTGTCAATCTATTTCTGCCCCTCAAACACCTCTCTTCTTACCACTGCCAGCACGAATTTGGAGTAAGTCTGAGAATTCTTTCTATTTAGAATAAGACAGTGTGAAGGTTTCATTCTGTAGCTCAGCCAGCTAAAATTGCATACATACGTTTGCAAGAGCGGTGTTTTTTTAATTACTATATTTAAACTTCCATTTCTATAAGGAATATTTATGCGGTCCTTGTGAACAAGCAATTTACTAGTGCACAGAAGGAAAAACGTGAAATGCTTTTTGCACTTCGGAGCATCTCCTCCACATATTCTCCCCTCTCACCTCCCCTAGGGAACCCACACTTCCCTGCAGGATTTTGTGGCCAGGAATGTGTGGGCACGTGCTGTGTTGAGCCATAAGTGGTAAGCCCAGCAAATGGAAAACATGCTGCCTTTGTGGCCTTGATCCTGCCCAGCTCATCAGCAAATCTGAAGACTCCAGTGTGCACGGAACTTCAGAAGCCATCATGCATTAAGAAGCAGAGCAGAAGTGAGAAGAGAATAAGCCTGTCTCCAAAGTGGGTCTGTCACATGGACCATATGCATTGATGGTCCCTGTATCTTTCTTCTGATGTTCTGCAGGCAGATCAGAGATATTGGAGGCATCCAAGTACTGGAGGCACCAAGAAAGCTGGTGAGTTTACAAAGTACACCCATTCAAGATACATGAACAGAAGAAGAAAACAAGTCTAGGAAAGCACTTTGTACTGTAATCTAGTCTTGTTATTTGGAGACCTGCTCAATCAATCTCTGTCTTTTGGGATCCCTTATCTCAAATATTTAGAAATCTAAATGCTTAGAACATAAAGTGGTTTTCTGGTAAAGATCTTCCACATGTAAAAATTGTCCTAAGACACCACACCATCTACTAAGAATCTTTTCCTCTACTCCACAGCTTAGAAAATAAGAAAGGATAATTAAGAAAGTCATTGAAGAATTACTAGCTGAGTAGAATAAAAATATCAGAGTTAGTTTATAGGTAACTATAGGCCTCTGATAAAAATGGTACAATGGTGCTTCCTAAAAGCCTCCCAACTGATACCCAAGATATTCCCAAAGCAGCCTATAATCTAAATAAGAAAAGGCATACAGTTCTACTTTTTAAACATTCTTTGATCTCTTCTCTGAGCTGGACATAATAAACATTTTCTAGTCTTATTGCTGGATACTTGCAATGATGGGCAGCTGGACTGATTATTTGTTGAGAAAGGTGGACATCCTGGAAACTCCTGTAGTTTCTGAGATTAAGAAAGAATTACATCCCTAAAGCAATAAATCACAGTCTGGATTGGGATCTAAAGGTGTTCCTGCCATGGCATCTTTACATCACATCCGTGCCTTTCAAGACAGATTCTTCTCTTTCAGTGGACTGCAGTTTCTGAAGTTCTGTCTCATCACAAAGAAAGGAATTCCAAATGGTGCAGTTGCCTTGTTGCTTACAATGTTTGTACCATTTAATCAGTAAATGTTCTCTTCTTCACAGTGTGAACTCCACCATTACACCACTTCTTGGAGAACCATTAAGCTATCTCAAAATGGAAATTATAAGCTCAGAAGTGAAACTGGTGAATGAAAGGACAATCTGGAGGGAAATAAACTATTCTCCTTAAAATAGGTAAAATAATACCTTTAACACTTTTCAGCCCCCTGTAATGTGTGTATGGTCCTACGTGGTAATACATCACATTTAGTAGGACTTCTGGATATGCATGCCATACTTAAATTCAGCCAGAAGGTGACATAGAGATCATCTTAATTGCTGGTTACCCTACATCACCTTCTCTTTTGTATCCATTATTTAAAATACATTTAGAATTGCACAACCTTCTGTAACTTCCCTCATGCAGAGCAGAATGTGATATCCAGTAGCTATTTACAAATGAATGACACATTCTAGTTTATTCTGAAATATGAAATGTCATCATTTTAACCCAACAGCACAGTAAAAATTTTGGGTTTTTTGTATTGCATTATTTATGATTCTTTCAGCCTTAGGGATTCTATATTGCACTACACAAAGTAAGTTGATATGACTTCATAGTAGAAAAACATCATTCCTATATTCTTACTACAAATTAATTGCTCACGTCTTTATTCTACGAACTGAATAAACCCAAATGCCTATGTATTTTTAAAAATTAAAACCTAGATGCTACCCAAAATTTTGCACTGCAGTAGAAAAAGACTTTGAATTTCTTTTTTACAAGCTATCACTGTGCCTTGCCCTAGACAAGCATGTATGCTTGCCTAAAGTTAGACCTGTAAACATAATTTTGTGCTTGTTTTAAGCAAAGGATCTGTCATGTTACTTCACTGTATTAATAAGATTTTACTGAGTTCAGATTTCTTCTATAAAGTCACAAAAGCCACAAGATTAAAAAAAAATTTATGCAATTTTAACTTTAAATAATAGATACATAATCAAAAAGATTATTGTTGTATTTCATTTAAATTTATCTGTCTTTGCAGATTCTGTACTTTAACAGTACAGAGAAATGGTAGTCATTACAGGCATTGTTGTACCTTGTTAAGTGGAAATGGACTAGCATCTAAATTCCTACTTTTGTCATCTCTTCCATATTTCTAATAGTTTGCTTTCAAACATTTATTCTGTAGATCTCTTCGGAAAGGAGAAAACCTACCTTTGCTTTAAATGTGCATAAACAATAAGTGAAGTAACCTTAAAGTTTGATTTAATAGCATTGGAAGAATGGAAATCTGTTCCTGTTTCTATTTGAAAAGTAGCACAGACATGCGCCAGCCACTATGCTGTCTCTAACAGTTCCCAGTAAAACTTACGTATTTTGTTTTTCAGAAAAGTCTCAAAATTTTTCTTTACATTTAGAAAAAAATGTTGATATCGAGAAATTTGAAATGTCTAAGGCAGGACATTTAAGCTTTTGCATGTTTTGCTTTTCTCTCCTTGGGGCACGAATAATTTTCATGTTGTCATTTCAATAAAATAATTCCCTCCCAGTTGGAGTTATCTCACTTCTTCACACAGTATATTATTATGTAGTAGCTCTGATGAGTAGTTAATGAAACAATTCTTTTCAGCTGGATTGGGTGGCTGTCAAAATGAAGTGACATGGATTCATCTATACCTGATACAATAAAACGACAAGAAATTTGCCAAGTTATAGACAGCTGTGAACACATGTAAGAGAAAGCAGTTTATTACCTATAGAGAAATTAATACTGATAAAAATATGTTTATTAATACTATAAAAATTGCTGTGCAATAGGAAGCAGTCCTAGCTAACAAAAACCCAGAATAAACTATTGTTATCATAGAATGTCCATAGCCAGTAGTGTTGTAAACCCCAAGTATTGAAAGACTTTTGATTGTAGTTGCCAAGCCAATCTCCATGATATTTGAAAAGTCATGGCAGTCAGGGGAAGTTCCCAGTGACTGGAAAAAGGGAAACATTGTGCCCTTTTCAAAAAGGGTAGAAAGGAAGACCCTGGGAACTACCGACCTGTCAGCCTCACCTCTGTGCCTGGGAAGATCATGGAACAGATCCTCCTAGAAGATATGCTAAGGCACATGGAGGCCAGGGAGGTGATTCGAGACAGCCTGCATGGCTTCACCAACGGCAAGTCCTGCCTGACCAACCTAGTGGCTTTCTATGATGGTGTAACAACAAGGGTGGACAAGGGAAAACCAATGGACGTATCTATCTGGATTTTTGTAAAGCCTTTGACACGGTCCCCCACAACATCCTTCTCTCTAAATTGGAGAGCCATGGATTTGATGGGTGGGCTGTTCGGTGGATAAGGAATTGGTTGGATGGTTGCAGCCAAAGGGTAGTGGTCAAGGGCTCAATGTCCGGATGGAGACCAGTGACGAGTGGAGTCCCTCAGGGGTCTGTACTGGGACTGGTGCTGTTTAATATATTTATCAATGACATGGACAGCGACATCGAGTGTACCCTCAGCAAGTTTGCAGATGACACCAAGCTGAGTGGTACGGTTGATACACCAGAGGACGGGATGCCATCCAGAGGGACCTGAACAAGCTGGAGAGGTGGGCCTGTGTGAACCTCATGAGGTTCAACAAGGCCAAGTGCAAGGTCCTACAGCTGGGTCGGGGTAATCCCCGGTATCAATACAGGCTGGGGGGTGAAAGGATCGAGAGCAGCTCTGCTGAGAGGGACTCGGGGGTACTGACAGACGAAAGGCTGGACATAAGCCGGCAATGTGCGCTGGCAGCCCAGAGGGCCAACCGTGTCCTGGGCTGCATCAAGAGAAGCATGGCCAGCAGGTCGAGAGAGGTGATTCTGCCCCTCTACTCTGCTCTGGTGAGACCTCACCTGGAGTACTGTGTTCAGCTCTGGAGCCCACAGCACAAGAAGGACATGGAACTGTTGGAGCGGGTCCAAAGGAGGGCTACAAAACTGATCCAAGGGCTGGAGCACCTCTCCTATGAGGACAGGTTGAGAGAGTTGGGCTTGTTCAGCCTGGAGAATAGAAGGCTGTGGGGAGACCTGATTGCAGCCTTTCAGTACTTAGAGGGAGCCTATAGGAAAGATGGGGACAATCTTTTTAGTAGAGACAGCAGTGACAGGATGAGGGGTAATGGTTTTAAACTAAAACAGGGTAGGTTTAGGCTGGATATAAGGAAGAAATTCTTTACAATGAGGGTGGTGAAACACTGGAACGGGTTGCCCAGAGAGGTAGTGGAGGCCCCATCCCTGGAAACATTCAAGACCAGGTTGGACAGGGCTCTGAGCAACCTGATCTAGTTAGCGGTGTCCCTGCTCGCTGCGGGGGGGTTGGACTAGATGACCTCTAGGGCTCCCTTCCGACCCAAAACTTTCTATGATTCTATGATTCTAACACCAGGCATGAATACAATTACAAAAAGTAATGCCACAGTCTCAGAGGCTGTCTATAGGACATCATGACTGCAGACAATTGCCAGCTAAGGGCTGGCTGGAGGCAATAGCTTTAGACAGCTTAGGATCCTGACAAGTCATGGGGCAGTAGTTTGTTGTCAGCCTAGGTTCGGATTGACCCAGCAGCCAGAATTCGACACTTAGTCATAGTCTGGAAAGCTAGACCAGTAAAAGAGCTGAGTGCTCAGCAGATTCCAGTGGAAATCTCCTGTGAGAATGTCCTCAGTTTCTGAAAACCTGGTCTCAGCTCATCCGACACACTGTCCTCCTCTATCTAGGAACTTGAAAGGAATAGGAAAAGCTGAGCATTTTGTTCTTTCTCAGTTTTACACAGTACACTGGGTAGTGCCAGTAAATCATTTTTAAATCTCAACATTCCTCACTATCCAACTCCCTCTCAAAGTACCATATAAAATAAGCAACTGTAATCAACACCATGTCACTAGAGGTTCTCTGGCCAAAATCAGATATTTAAAATCTGAAATTTCTTTTAGCTTTGAAACAACAGATGCCGCACTCAGCCTCTACTCTGAGTAAGGCATTTCAAAGCTAACAGCATACAAGGAATGCCAACTATTTAATAAATTAGGATACAGTCAATCACAGCTTTAAATTTCCTGATTTTTGTCATAAAAGTCTACTTCACCACCAAGCAGTGTGTAGCTCACAATATCCTTGACAAAAAAAAATCATAGAATTGATAGGTTTACAAGCCTCTCAGTACAATAAAACCACTTATTGAAGAGGCCACTTGATATAATGTCATTTTCAGCACTGCATGTAACATTCAGCCAATTCTTTTGCTTCTTACATCTGGTTCTCCATTAAAAGTTGAACTGCTAGAAGATGTAATGCATTCTGCCTGAAAGCTAAAACCAGATGTCTTTACAGCTACTAAAAAACTGCATTAAAAAATGTTAGCATCCTGTCCAGTCTGTCTTGAGCTTTGCGATGTATTATCACTCATAACTTCTCAAATGTTTCAAATTTAGCTGAAATGTGAAAAACAGTTGTATATTTAGCCAGGTACGACAGAGTTAGGTCTTTTAATATGAAAATCTCAGATACTTCACTTAATGCAATAGGATTATCACATTCGTAGCACAAATGTGTTTATTGGCATATTTATACTCATGAGAACGCATAATGTAGCATTTAAGTTCATTAATGGAGATCTGTTGGAAAACTGATATGTGATCCATGAATAAGGAAGAGGAAAAATACTCCTTTGATGTTAAATGAAGCTAAAAGAATTCAAGATGTCTACAAGGAAGTCAAATGCCCATAGAGCAAAAATATTGCTCTTTGTTGCAGTAGGTCTTCATGGATAAAATACGATTTGTCCGGCCCCCCTTCAAAAAAGATGTAAAAATCTGTTAAAAACCTATCTTTTCATGTTACTTTCCTGATTCTATCCTTCTCATGAGGTAGATATGGAATTTAGAGTACATCCTACTCTACAAGATCATCCCTAAACTTAAGCGAGCAATAGTATAGCAGGCTGTTTATTTGTCTTTTTCTAAACCTGGGTAAATATCGTGAGCAGGCCCTGGAGAGTGTCCCACGGTATTATCTGCAGCATCATGTGGTGACAGGGCTGGCTGGAGGGGCTGGATTGCAAGGCAGTCATTCAGGATGTCCTGGCCAAGCTCTGAACTCGATCGCAACTGAAACACAAGAGATAAAAAAGGAGAAGTTATTACAACATAGACAAAAAAAGGGAAATAAATCCCCAAAATCCTTAAGACATTGAAAAACTACAATAAAGAAATGTTGAGGGGGTTAGAGGAAGAAATGGACCACAAGCAGAATTCTTTTATTTTCAGTCCTGGTTAATATCCTTCCATTACAGCAGGCCTTTTTCAAATTTGAGGAAGGAAACTCTTCCAGATGCTTAACAAGACTGTACTCAGGACAAGGGCTGCTTGTATACAGATAGAACCTTGGACAGATGGACTTACGTGTGTTCTCTTGTCATGAACCGCAGAAGAGAGAACTGCGTCCTGGTTCATGGGTAAAGGAGATTTATTAAATGTCTGACATCTCTTATATCAGCAGAGGGATACTATAAAAATACAAGTATTTTCCTGCTGGTTTAGTGCCCCAAACTGGCTCACTGAAGGACCAGGAAAGCCAAGACACTCCTGGCAGTGGAAACACAGGACTGGGAGCAAGCAGCCAGGAGTGGTATCATTCAAGATGGTCAGGATGGAAGTGGTACCACTTTGTATTGACCAAAGTTGTCTAAAGACCACATTGTTAAAGTGAACAGGACTGCATTTGTTTCACATTATGGCTGAACTGATCTGAAAGTGAGCGCTCCATCACTGCCACTTATCCCAGCTGCATGCATGGCCACTTGCCTGGCACCTGATGCCTGAACAGTAAGTCTGTTTAGCTGGCTGATCCAGCAGAAAATTCACTCTGCAAACAATTAATAAACAAATTCACAAGAAAAGTTTTCCTTTGGATGAAATTGGATGGTCTCACCCTGAGGCTACAGTACAATACAATAAAAAAAGACCATTAAAAAAAATTACCCAAACCAAAATATAAGGAAAAGGGAGAAAGCCTACTGCAGCACCCTGACACAAGGCTGTCCCAGCTAAAATGCAGAACTGCACCCTGAGGTTCCTGGCAGATGGATGCTGCTACAGGCGGCTGGGGACTGATGCCTGTCCCAACCCCTGCCTGATGTTACTGTTATATATAACAAAAATTTGCCTGTTCCTTAATGCTATCTCTGCTCACAGGCTGGTGTATTCGTTCACAAGCATGAAAATGGAGGGTCTGTGCTTACGTGCATGTGGCCAACTGCAATGACTGAGAGGCAGATAAATATTCTGTCCTGTCACCCATGCTGATGAACAGATAGTTCATGCAGCATGATGGACAGCAATCTGACCTAGTGCAGTAGGATTTGCTGCACTCATACATCTGAATTCCAAGAAGCAAACCTCACAGATGCAATTGAGGCTTCTCCTGTCTGCTTAGTGCCTTGAAAGGTGAGCAGGTAACTAACTAGAACATAATCTAGCACCTCTACCAAACTCCTAAGGGAGAGCAACAACAAGAGAAACTTCTGTCCATCCTATACCCAGAACGGAAGAAAAAACAGTAAGAGCGAATGATTCTGAACGCAACTGTAGAAGGACAAATTACTGTGCCACAAGATGCTGCTAATCATTCAAATGACTTCTGATGACATGTATTAGTACAAAACCATGTCAGCAGAGTGGAGAGCTGTTCTTACACATCATAAACACCTGAAATAGGGTGACTGTAATATGAGATGTTACACAGCCTATGATACCTATACACAAACTGTGCATGCTGTAGATTATTCCTTCTCTTTAAAATTTGGTGAGTCTTCATATTCTGAGCAAGAGGTAAGTATTACACTGATTTGTGCAACTGCAAACACACACTGCTAATTCAAATTGCCACTGAAAATATTACCACAGGCCTTCCATAAGCTTTCACCAGACAACAGGTGCTGGGAATAACTTTACTCTTTTTCACTGCAGGGTATGTATGCAACGTGCTTTTTAAGAGTAATTACTGTTGCACCACTGGAAAGGGTAGGGCGCTAGCAGTAGAGGACCTCTTCTCTACTCTACTGTTTAGCAGAGCAGGAGCAGAAATGGGTATGCTTCCTGTAACAGAACCAGCCATTAAACCACAGCTGTTTACCAAACTAGACACAACTTCTGGAAAACACCATTCCCCACTAATACTGTTTTCTCTTGAGAGACACAGTAACCATGCTTTCGGTGCTGGCTCCTCCTTCCTCTGCCATCTAAAGCTCATCCTCTGTGCAATGTTTTCCCAGATCTTTCCTGTGTACCATTAACAGGGCTGGCATATGCTGTGACCTTTTTGGAAAAAAACAGACTGCAAAAACCAGGCTCTGGTTCAAATACGGCTGATCAAGGCACTGTTTCTTTCTGGTAAAGACATAAAGGGTAAAAAATCACTCTCAGTCAGTTATTTTTGCATATTTTACAGAAAACTTAACAAGTTTTAACTGAAACCAATGTTTTGCATTTCATAAAGAGCAGGGAAATCTGAGCTATGATTCTTCTTCAGTATGTGAAGAAACGTAAAACAGACAACAAAATATACATGATTTTAAAACCAAGCAAATATACCAACCTTTCATTGCATCCATAAAATTTTATCTTCAGCTGAAAAAGCTAAAGGGAGAAACAATAATTGACCAGATCTAACTGCTGCAGTCTGTTTCTTGCTTTGTTCTAAAGACAATGCACTTCTTTTCCAGCCTAGACTGTGGACTTATCAACTAGCAGTAAAAGACACTTGACGCCCTCTTTGACTTTTGTGCAAACCATATCCCAGCACAACTCTCTCAGCATCCTGGCTGTGATACCTTGCCTACCCCATGATCACCTTGCTTCCCTCATGAGCACTAGGCTAAGCACCAGTACAATCACACTGGGACTGAAAACTTGCCCATCTATTTTTAAAAACTCTAAGGTTAGAAAATGACCTTCTTCAATGATGAAATCAGCAACTGACAGTT
This sequence comes from Opisthocomus hoazin, assembly GCF_030867145.1. Lineage (NCBI taxonomy): Eukaryota > Metazoa > Chordata > Aves > Opisthocomiformes > Opisthocomidae > Opisthocomus > Opisthocomus hoazin. Next base: position 7,587,470 of record NC_134454.1, on the reverse strand, counting down.
TTGCCATGATGAGTACAGACTTCTTCTGTGTGCTGTAATATAGCCTGAATTTATGCCTGACCAAGATGTAAGTTTAAAAAGAAATTGTCAGCAAATGTATAACTTCCCTGTATGAAATATTTGTTCTAAACAATAGATTTTCAATTATAATAGCTCAGCTGTATGGTAGACTTGTGAAGTTTTGTATTTGGAAATCTGAGACATTCCCATTATCACAATGCAGCAGTTTTTTCTAATACCAAAGCAAATCACTGTCAGTCATGATTTACAATTGTTTTACTCCTATGACAATCAACTAATGTTTATCAGCTTTCAGAACAATACACAGAAATTCTGCTCTTGTGCATTTTAGATATGATTAAATAATTAGCCAAGATTAAATGATAAAAGCGGAATCAATTAAAAGGGAGTAAGATTCTACATTCTTCAGTTTTCAGTTTCATTATATTTGAGTCCAAGAACAGATACATAATGTTGATTTGATGCGTAACGCAATTCCAGAGAAAATGTCTCCTTAAAAGAAAAGATCATTTGTTTTGTATTTCTCCAAACAATGTGTGTTTTATCTGAGATCTGCACGTTCTTGTACAACCTAGCTAGCTTCTTCAGCATTATTCCTGTTGAACAGAAATCAGACACCACCAAGGAAATGTGTGTTGATGATAACACTTAGTCAGAAGAGAAGCAGTTTAAGATTTCTGAAACTTTATTAGTTTGTTTCCAAAACACATAAAATAGGATCTCAGTAACTTCAAAATCTGCCTGTATGTACTCAGATTAACTCTATTATACTTCAGCAAAGTCCAGAGTCCTCCAGCCATTCAAACATGCCAGTAATGTCATGAAATCATAGCACTTTAAATCTTACTTTTGTGAAAGCAGGCTGAATGAACTGTATGGATGCTGTGTACCTAGTAGAGTATTCCCATATGTATGGGAGACGTTGGTTGTAGTTATTTTGGTGTAGGTTAGATCTGTGTCTGCCATGTCTAAAACCAGCAAAACCCCCCTAAATAGTGTTAGGTTTCATTGAGAGGAATTGTTTTACAGTAACTGTAATAGCTTTACAAATGTGTTTTTGTTTTCCTTATAAAGCTAATGAGGAATTTCTGTTACTCACATAGCCTATGTATTAAGTTTACTAAATGCTATTTGTCAAGTAGAGAATAAGCCAGTAATCTTCCACTAATTTTTATTGTCCATAAGTTAAGTTGGCATTGGGAGAGGTAATCATGACCTGTCTACACAGAGCTACTTATTGTACCAGTTTTTCCAAATGAGTAACCAGAATTTAATATTTGCTTGTACAGTTAAATTGTATCCTGTCAGCATCATGACATTGATAGTACACAGATGTGACCACTAAAATTACAAGTTCAATATGAAGCCACGCTAAGTGAGAGTGTTTAATCATATTATAGGTCTGCTTGCTAGATCATCCCTTTGCTCACACACATTAGCTTTAAGGTGAGGTGTTTTCTTGCACAGTACTAAACCTTTTTGACAGAAGACAACACAAGTTTATGCTTCTTGCCTTTGGAGCCTACAGACATCTTGGGGCAAAGAAGCAATGCAGACAGAACAGATTCCTTAATAACCTTTGTTTCCAGTGAGTCATCTGAGCAGAATTTCTAGAGAGCCATAGCATTCATTCTTCTGCTAATTGTCTACCACAGCTTTCAGATACATGGGCACGCTGTTTTTATCTGCTCTTACATTCTGTTTCAATTAAATGCCTGTCCAGGAAAACACAATAAAAATCAATATAAATTAGCCTATCCACACAGTAGAGATGTTACGTTCTACACAAGAAATACTTTTGCTCTTGTCAAAGTTTTACGATGAACATTTGAGTTCAAATACAAAAATGGCTTCTATCTTTGTGACCCAGCATAAATCAGGAAAACATACCAAAAATGTTTTTCAGCCTCTTATATTAAAAATCAAAAGGACTTGGAGCCTAAGCAATCAGCTAATTTTGGCAATTTTCACATCATAAAAAAATTCTGATTTTGAAGCAATACTACAAGAGGAGAACAGTGTTACATTAAGATTGATGACACTGAAATGAATTCTGCCTGTATTGTATATGGAATGAGCATTTTCTTTTGATTGGTATTATTCTAACATGTGGAATAGTTTGGGTTATCTCCTCATTAAAATCACATAGAACATCAAGAACACGATTTCAAGGGGAAAAATTGCAGCTAGGATAGATCTGAAAGGAAACTGAATAAAAAAATCAAACTGAGAATGTTAAACAAAGGAAGTGCAGTTTGAGTGAGATGTATTTTAAGTGGCCATTTTCTGAAATACACAAAAAAGTTTGTTCAGTCATAGTTCTGTTGAAAACTGATTGTTATTTTGCTCTACATATTTGGAAGTAATGCGTTTTAACATAGAAGGCTCCCAAGGACACTCCTTGTTGTGACATCCTCTGTCTCGGAGAAGCCCACATTTTCACATATTTTGGGAAAGCACCCACACAGATGCACGCATGTGCACACACGCACACACACACATTACCTCTTTCTCTGCCCCACATTGGACTGTATCAAATCTGAAAACATGCGACTTTTATAAAAAAACGCTACCTACATTATACCTATGACCCTTCCTACTTCATCCTCTTTTTCTCACAGTTCTAAGAGGCTTGTAGCTATTTTTTGTGTGAACAGCAATCTAAGAGCTGAGCTGCGCCACTCAAAATGCAGGAAAAAAATCACTCTTTTGTGCCCAACTGATTTGGAGGTATAGCTGGTATATGATATTACTGAACATCAACTTTCACAAGTAAACGCAGCCTGACAAAGAAACCACTTCTACTGCAGAATGATTTGCTTTCCCTTTCCGAAAATACATCTCTCTGGCAAATTTGCACTCCATGAGTGGAAAAATGTGGAAAATAAACAAGTACTCATCCACCTGCTGCTTCATTTACTCCATAACACAAACATTTTTCTCCCTGTCACAGGTTACCAAAAACTGCCATGAAAATCTGTAAGTAATAACAGCATTTGTTAGTACACAGAAACAAAGATTTTCAAATTCCACATTCTTTTTTTTAAACTCTGCAGCATCCTTTATATAACACTGGCTTTCAGTTTAAATACTTCATTTTGTTTTACTCTCCATTGGAACTTAAGTTCATGTAGGTACCAGTTCCTAAGAGGAAATACTCATCTGTTGAAACTACTACCTCGATTAGAGCCTAAGATTAGAACTGAAAAAACTTTGGCAAATTCACTAGTAAGAGATCCAAATTATTAGCCTTTAGGCATATGATTTTTACTCTTGCAAAGACTCCTTAGGACATCCCCATACAGCTTCCTCTACTGTCTATGAACTGTCTGTTGAGTGTGTTTCCTGGCTAGATGATGTGAAGTGCAGGCTGGGCTGTCACTGTTAACGTTCAGAATTGCTACAGCCTCCCCTAACACTGCCAAGTCCCCCACTAAACCAGGTCCCTAAGCGCCACATTTACAGATTTTTAAATACCTCCAGGGATGGTGACTCAACCACTTCCCTGGGCAGCCTGTTCCAATGCTTGATAATCCTTTCAGTAAAGAAATTTTTCCTAACATCCAATCGTAACCTCCCCTGGCAAAACTTGAGGCCCTTTCCTCTTGTCCTATCACTTGGGAGAAGAGACTGATACCTGCCTCACTACAAACTCCTTTCAGGTAGTTGTAGAAAGCAATAATAAGGTCTCCCCTCAGCCTCCTTTTCTCCAGGCTAAATTACCCCAGTTCCCTCAGCCACTCCTCATAAGACTTGTTTTCTAGGCTCTTCACCATCTTCATTGACATTCTCTGGACACACTTCAGCAACTCAATGTCCTTCTTGTAGTGAGGGGCCCAGAACTGAACGCAGTACTCGAGGTACAGCCTCACCAGAGGCGAGTACAGGGGCACGATAACCTCCCTGCTCCTGCTGGCCACACCATTGCTGATCCGAGCCAGGATGCCGTTGGCCTTCTTGGCCACCTGGGCACACTGCTGGCTCATGTTCAGCTGGCTGTAGACCAGCACCCCCAGGTCCTTTTCCATGGGGCTTTCCAGCCACTCTTCCCCAAGCCTGCAGCGTTCCATGGGATTGTTCTGACCCAACTGCAGGACCCAGCACTTGGTCTTGTTGAACCTCACACAATTGAGCTGAGCCCATCGATCCAGCCTGTCCAGATCCCTCTGCACAGCCTTCCTATCCTCAAGCAGATCAACACTCCTGCCCAACTTGGTGTCATCTGCAAACTTACTGAAGGACCACTCAATCCCCTCATCCAGATCATTGATAAAGATATTAAACAGAACTGGCCCCAAAACTGAGCCCTGGGGAACACCACGGCTGCCAAGTGGATTTAATTCCATTCACCAGCACTCTTTGGGACCAGCCACCCAGCCAGTTTTTTACCGAGTGAAATGTACACCCATCCAAGCCACAAGCAGCCAGCTTCTCCAGAAGAATGTTGCAGGAAACGGTGTCAAAGGCTTTACTAAAGTCCAGGTAGGCAACACCCACAGCCTTTCCCTCATCCACCAAGTGGGTCACCTGGTCATAGAATGAGATCAGGTTGGTCAAGCAGGGCCTGCCTTCCATGAACCCACACTGACTGGGCCTGATCACCCGGTTATCCTGCACATGCCATGTGATGGCACTCAAGATGATTTGCTGCATAGCCTTTCCTGGCACTGAGGTCAGACTGATGGGCCTGTAGTTCTCCAAATCCTTCTTCCAGCCCTTCTTGTAGATGGATGTTGCATTTGCTAACTTTCAGTCAACTGGGACCTCCCCATTTAGCCAGGACCGCTGATAGATGATGGCAGGTGGCTTGGAGAGCACTTCCACTAGCTCTTTCAGTACCATTGGGTGGATCTCACCCATTCCCATAGACTTCTGTCTGTCTAAGCAGTGTAGCAGGTTGCTAACCATTTCCCCATAGATTATGGGAGCTTCATTCTGCTCCTCATCTCTCTGTTCCAGCTCAGGTGGCTGGGTACCCCGAAAACAATTGGTCTTAATGTTAAAAACTGAGGCAACAAAGGCATTAAGCCTTTTCCTCATCCATTGTCACTATATTTCCCCCCGCATCCAATAAAGGATGGAGATTCTCCTTAGCCTTCCTTTTGTTGTGGATGTATTTATAGAAACATTTTATACTGTCTTTTACTGCAGTAGACAAATTAAGTTCTAGTTGGGCTTTTGCCCTTCTAATTTTTTCCCTGCATAACCTCATGACATCTTTGTAATCCTCCTGAGTTGCCTGTCTGTTCCTCCATAGGTCGTACATTCTCTTTCTTTTCCTGAGTTCCAGCCAAAGCTCTCTATTCAGCCAGGTTGGTCTTCCCTGCCGGTTCGTTTTTTGGCACATAGGGATGGCCTGCTCCTGCCCCTTTAACATTACGTTCTTGAACAATGTTCAGCTCTCCTGCAATCATTTGTCCTTCAGGACTGCCTCCCAAGGGACTCTGTCAACCAGGCCCCTAAAGAAAGAAGGATTCCTGCTCTCTCAGGCCCACCTTCATGCATATGCTGTGGCAGGGAAAACACACAAATACAGAAAAAGGTATTGTTTGCTACCAAAAATGAACCTGAAGAATGCAAAATGCTATGGGCATGCACCGACAGCCGTTAATAGAATTTTTGAGACAATCTGGATTTTTTTTTGGCATGTATGTAAATGCAATGAGGGTAATAGCACTTACTGCTTCTGGTGCACTTTTCAACACGTCACGCTGCCAAAGCTCACGGCTTGAGTAGTACAAGCTCAGGGCAGAAATTAAGTGTAGGGAGGAATCATGATGTAAAATAGCAAATGTTAACATCAGAGCAAACCAACAAACTCCTGGCTATAAGAACTGCCACAGCTGCCAGAGCACCATGAGAACCATAGGGTGGTTTTGACGTTTCCTGCTCACTGGAGAGCAGAGCTCTACATGTACTGCTGGCAAAGCATATCCCCCACGACGGAGGTTTCTTGTGAGGCACGCCTTGAGCACCCCACCAGAGCGTGTGTCGCTGCGCTGCAGCAGCTGGGGGGTGGTCAGCCACAGCCAGTCCTCCACCACTCTCAGAGTCTGTTTTCCTGATTCTCACTGACCACGCTTAAAAGAACTGGTCATTCATAGTCTCAAAAGTTTTCCAACAAATTGTATGACTAAATTCCTTAAACACTGCTGCCCATTCCTAATTCCTTTTTGCCAACATCCCTTTCAGGCAAAATTGCTGCACTCCATGGTGCCTGATTTATATTTCATTTTGAAAACAGGAAGTAAAGGGATTACAGTTGGGGATTAAACCACTTATTCTTCTGCATTTTTTCTGCCGAATAGTTTCTTAGTTGCCATGGGCACTGCTCACTGACCCTTAGCCCCTTGAATGCATTTCTTTTTGCGTTAGTGACATCTTTTAAACGGACTCCATAGAGAACAAATGAGGGGAAATATCCTTATGTTCAACTGCCCTTAAAGCAAGAAAATAGATTTGCTTCCCTTTCAATCCATTCTCTTCCTTTTGCAGTTTTAACAGTGAAACCTGAACTAAGAGTTTGAACAAGGGCAAGTGAAACCTGAAAGACACAGAAGCAGACTGGGCTCAACACTGTAGGATCTGGCTGTTTGCTCCCCACAAGGCAGGTGTTCACAAACAGAGCAGTTTCTCCAGATTAACACAGTCACATAATGGACAATGTCACTTGTAACTAGCTTGGTGCCTGAATAACCTGCTAAAACACCAATGATGTAATGCTCTAACCCTTCTTGGCTCCCTCTTTCCTCATCAATTAAATGTTCTGTGTTAGAAAAAATAAAAAAGACTTTAATTTATTTCCTCTAAGAAACACATTAAGTATTGTGTTTCTTGACTTACAAAAAAGCCAAGTTCAAATACTGAGAAATGAAAGCAAATAAAAAGGAAAAACTAGAAATAAGTGTTGCAAAACTAAATAAACCAAAGATACTAGCTAAAAAAAATCACCAGATGTTGTTTTCTGTTCATGTTCTCCACTAAATCAAAATGCTGCTGTAAAATTTGTTTATTCCGAAATCTTGAAAAGTATCATATCTTCATCAATTGTGAGGTAAAATCAACATGTAGTCACAATAAAACAGCCTGCTTCTACTGTAAAACAATGGAAACAATGAACAATCAAGAAGTGTGCAGCACTGTAAGAAGCAAGAGCTCTGTATTATTTTGCTGAGGGAATAGTGTATTTTCTGGCACTACCCACAAAATACAAACGCAGAAAATCTCCTCAAAACTTTATAGAAAGCTCTATGTTAATCTGTAATGAAAACACTTGTATGTCTTATTTCCAGAGAAATACTGTTCAATAAGGGGATATCACATCATTAGTCACCTTTTTTTTCCGCATTTCTCTTATTTTCATTGTAAGATAGACAAGTTTACATACATTATACAAAGAAGGGCTCTAAAAGAAAAGAGATGAACTGTTAGAAAAATGATATAAAATGACCATGCTTCAGAATAATTCAGTTATTGAGATCTGCCTCTAAAGGTGGAGATTCTACATCCCATTTTTGCTACTATGAGGGTTGCACAGTGGCAGAAGAGCAGCATCTGTAGGATCACTACTAGCTGTGCAAGGTGGCCTCTGTAAAGCCACCTCAGTGCGGATGGGAACCCTAGTCAAGGTCAGCACAAGCGACTCTGCAAAGCAGTTCCAAGAATTGCTTTGGCCATATGAACCATAACCTTATTTCATTATTTCTAACATGCTCCACACCTAGTAGAGGACTGCTCTGTTCTACTAGTCTCTACAACAGTCTGAAGTAGGACTGCATATGACTGAGTTGTAATACAGCCTGCTTCATCCCAGCAGTGTAGCACAGCAACTTTTTTCTTTATCGTAATCAGAAAAAGTATTCTGAAAACTTCCAGCCATTGCTAGCTGATCAATTTTTGAAAGCAATAAACACAACATAAAAGAAATCATACACAAATAACAGCAGCAGGCCCTGATTGCCTGTCCTTTCTTCCTCCTCAGCACAACAATATATGAAAAGATCTCCTTCCAACCAGATATCACAGTGACAAATCTTGGAAAAGTCCACTTTCACTGGGAGAATGTTTTGACAACTCCCCAGAACTGAGTGTTAAGCCATCATTTCACAGGTGACCAATTTGTGTCAAAAAGGAATATTATTAGTCAGAAATTAACCAAGGTGGAAGTTTGTGCACATGTCTCCCAAGGTCTCACCACCCCCTTCATTCCTTACTGAATTGGTAGATGTACCACCTATAATTCAAAAAAGCCTCCACCAAGGGAAGACAACTTTCAGAAATGTCCTTTGGACCACCCTTCCCAAAGCTATGCTTCCATGATATTTGCTTTCTAGTAGAGACAGTATAAAACTTCTGTCCTGGAAAAAGCCAGGAAAATAGACACAAGCATAATTGTTTTATTAGATTAAGTACAAATCAAATAAATGAATAAGAAGCAAAATATAATTAAAACTAAACACTGCACACTCTAGCTGATCTATGCTCCTCTGCATAGCATTGAAAAGTCCAGTGGAGACCTGGGACAATCACTTACTATGTTACGCATCTGCTGAGGTGTTAAGCTATCAGCTTACGCTCAGCTGAATCCATGCATGGTTTCCTCCAGACCCATGTGAATGAGCTAAGATGATGCAGGTTTCCAGGAGACAGACAGCTTTCAGAGGCAATTGTCAGGTAAGTATTCAATATCTCAAAGCTTGTCTGCATAATATATCTGATCCATAAGTAATTTACACAACAAGATGAAAGACATGGTCTGGACATTGTTAAAACTGCTGAAGAATCAAAGACTGATCAGCTGAAAGATCTTATTGTTTGGTATAAATTGTCTTTTGGTTCAAGGCCCAGACTAAGACTTCTACATTCCATTTAGCTGATCTTGTTTATCTGAACTGCTCAAATTATCTTTTCTTTTTTTCCGCAAACATGGAGCTAGTCAGTTGTGTTCTTGTCTATTACACTTTTGTTTAATTAAATGGAAACCATTTTTTAAATATTTTTTTTTTTTTAGCGGCACACACTGGATTAAAGAACTATTATACAAGACCACTGTTGTTCACTGGTATAATTATGGATAAAAGTAAAATTCTAACTCAAAGCATAGCCACTGCATTGTTGAGAAGGCAGATGTTACTGAATTGATCTTCTCCTAGCTAAACAGCTGCACAAAATCAAAGCAATCTTTCGTCCTTTTGTACAGACCCAAGCCAAAGTGAGCAACTGTTACAAACATCCATCCTGAGAAACTGAGACAAAGACGCACAAATTAAGCAAACTCCTAAATCAGGCATTGTGCTTTGGGAACTTCCTCATCTGTGCTGCCATTCAGCGAGACCTGGACAGGCTGGAGAGTTGGGCACAGAGGAACCTGATGAAGTTCAACAACAGCAAGTGCAGGGTCCTGCACCTGGGGAGGAATAGCCCCATGCACCAGTACAAGCTAGGGGGTCATCTGCTGGAAAGCAGCTCTGTGGAGAGAGGCCTGGGAGTGCTGGTAGACAACAAGTTAACCATGAGCCAGCAGTGTGCCCTACTTGACAGAGAGTGGCCAGCAGGTCGAGGGAGGTTCTTCTCCCCCTTGACTCTGCCCTGGTGAGGCCCCATCTGCAGTACTCCGTCCAGTTCTGGGCTCCCCAGTTCAAGAGAGATGAGGAGCTCCTGGATAGAGTCCAGCGGAGGGCTATGAGGATGGTGAGGGGACTGGAGCATCTCTCCTGCGATGAGAGGCTGAGGGAGCTGGGCTTGTTCAGCCTGGAGAAGAGAAGACTGAGAGGGAATCCTGTAAATGCTTATAAATATCTGCAGGGTGGGTGTCAGGAGGATGGGGCCAGACTCTTTTCAGTGGTGCCCAGTGACAGGACAAGGGGCAATGGGCACAAACTGAAGTGTAGGAAGTTCCGTCTGAACATGAGGAAGAACTTCTTCCCTCTGAGGGTGACAGAGCCCTGGAATACATTGCCCAGAGTGGTTGTGGGGTCTCCTTCTCTGGAGATATTCAAGACCCTCCTGGATGTGGTCCTGTGCTGTAGGTGACCCTGGACTAGATGACCCACAAAGGTCCCTTCCAACCACTACAGTTCTGTGATTCTGTGATTCTGTGATCAGGGAGTGTGGAAGATGAGCGAAACCCTGCAGAGGCAGTGTGTCGCCTTGTGCAACCCACCTATGTCATGCAAGCAAGTTAGACACTTGTGCAAGGCAGCGTCCAGCCTAATGGTGGGGGGGACTGTGAGACCACCAAGACCCCCCACTCCATGCCCACTGACTCATTTTCGACAAATTTCGGGAAGCTATGATACAGGTACCTGAAGGGTATAAAATGAGAGGGGGCCAGACCCTTGTGGTGTGTGCCAGTGACCGAAGGACATGACCACCAGCTCAAAGACCACTGCTGGATCCAAGGGTAGTGATACCTTTTCTAGTACTTATTCTGTCATCTCTCCTTTCATTTTCCTCTCTATCTCTGACTTTCTGGGCACATAAGGGTAAAATGTTGTTGTAAGTTTCTTTACCTGCTATATTCTGTGGTTTTGTGAAACCAGACATTGTGTTGTTGAAACCTTTGCCAAGTCAATATCCGTTTCCAATCCCACTGCACTAAAAGTAATGATATGATGTTGCATCCACTGCATTCCAAGTAAAGCTTTGTTTTTAATCAAGCCTCTTGGTCATTGTTATGACTCTTCAGTACCGTACAGAGAATTAAAGAGGTTACCTTCCCTTTTTCCTGCTGAGTGGGACAGGACACCTTTTATTATCTCTTATGTGTTTGAAAATGCACTTTTTAAAAAGAGAAAACCTTTAGAATAGATATTAGACATCGCAGATGTTCATGACAAGATCTACACAAAGCCAGTGGAATGTTCATTCCATTCACAGCGGGACTTGCACTGTAATACTTAAAAGTGAATAAAATATTTTCTTTAGATTTAGAAATACAGAGTTCTTCAGCAAGACTCCTGCAGAAATAACAATTTTTTTTCATACTATGCTTGTATGAAAAAGATAATATTCCTATACTTGTATAAGGCTGAATGCTAGCCTGCACAACACATAGATCTTCATAAATAGCATAATCGTAGTATTTGCCTTCTATGTTGGTTTCAAATCACTGGATATGTAATTGTGCAGGCTCTGGGTTTTGTTAATGATATGTTGCATAATTTCATTTCTCTAGCTTCAATAAAAAGACTCACAAACTAAAAGCTATGGATTCATATTTTCAAATACAGTATTGTCAGTTCACAGGTTAAATAAATTTGCTGTTTACTGAAAACATCAATTGTAATCAGCTGAAAATAAGCTTACTTGTGTCAAGTAGAGCCCTGTTTTTTGCTTAGTCAAAGACCCCACAGGATGACTCAAGGAACAAAATTACTCAGCCCTGTTGCAGATACGAAAACAAAGCTCTCAACTGTAGCCTTATGTATTAAAGCTGTTCTGCAAATAAGAACTAAAGGATCTAATACGCATAATGATTCACCCTGACTTCATGTAGACAATACTACTACCATTAACATCTGCACCTAATATTATAGGCTGGCAATTTTCAGAGCCAGTCTCTACTCAGAACAAAAAATATCAAAACCATAAATGGTTTTCAGATTTTATCACAGAATCATAGAATCATAGAATGGTAAGGATTGGAAGGGACCTTAAAGAACATCTGGTTCCAGCCCCCCTGCCATGAGCAGGGACATCTTCCACCAGACCAGGTTGCTCAGAGCTCCATCCAACCTGGCCTTGAACACTTCCGGGGAGGGGGCAGCCACAGCTGCTCTGGGCAACCTGTTCCAGTGTTTCACCACCCTCATGGTGAAGAATTTCTTCCTAACATCTAATCTAAATCTGCCCTCTTTCAGTTTACAGCCATTCCCCCTTGTCCTATCACTACACATCCTTGTGAAAAGTCCCTCTCCATCCTTCCCGTAGGCTCCCTCCAGGTACTGGAAGGCTGCTATAAGGTCACTCCAGAGCCTTGTCTTCTCCAGGCTGAACAGCCCCAACTCCCTCAGCCTGTCCTCACAGGAGAGGTACTCCAGCCCTCTGATCATCTTCCTGGCCCTCCTCTGGACCTGCTCCAACACATGCATGTCCTTCTTATGTTGGGGGCCCCAGAGCTGGATGCAGTACTGCAGGTGGGGTCTCACAAGAGTGGAGAAAAGGGGCAGAATCACCTCCCTCAACCTGCTGGCCACACTTCTCTTGATGCAGCCCAGGATATGGTTCGCCTTCTGGGCTGCAAGTGCACATTGTTGGCTCACGTTGAGCTTCTCATCCACCGGTACCCCCAAGTCCTTCTCCTCAGGGCTGCTCTCGAGCCACTCTCCGCCCAGCCTGTACTTGTGTTTGGGGTTGACCTGACCCATGTGCAGGACCGTGCACTTGGCCTTGTTGAACTTCATGTGGTTCAAGCAGGACCACCTCTCCAGCCTGTCAGGGTCCCTCTGAATGGCATCCCTTCCCTCCAGCTTGTCAACTACACCACACAGCTTGGTGTCGCGTTAGTGTTTTCTAAGAGCAAATAACACCAAGATTAGCTGAAGCAAATACCTGCCTCACTCATCCTTCTGTTTTTCTAGACTTTTCTTCTGATTCTCTGAACTTCCACAAAGCAAGCCAAGTAACTATATTGTTTTTACCGGGTATTTGAAAGAAGAAATGAAACAGGAGTTTCAACCTACTAATTTTTCCTCCCTGTCCTTTCCTTTCAAAAATCTTGCATGTTTACCATTGACTCTGTGAAACAATCAGTTTAGGCTATTATAACCTCTCTTCATATAAAAGCTGCTAGCTCAGGAATTGACTCAGCTGAAAACTGGATTGTTAGGTAATTATTGATGTGAGGCAAAAGGAAAAGGTAAATGGTTCACGAGATCCTAAATTAATATCAAGTCCAAGTCAGATAAAGATTAGCAAACACGCAGCATTTTTAAGTGGCATTTGCCTGTATGTACCAATACACTTTCTAAATTGACGATTCAGTTGAACACTGCACATAGCAAAAATGAAGGAAAGAAACCAGGTGAAATATGAGAGAATATAGGAGTATCTGGGGCAGAAGAAAGTACTGGGACTGGTCTTACCACGACATATGCACCTCAGCCACCTACAGATGTTCAGGTTGCATGTCCTAAAGTCCCAAAGCTACAAAAGTGGCAGAGAGAATAAGAAAGGAAAGAAAAAAGGATTATAAAAATGGAATGGGAGAAGGAAAAAAGCAGGAGAATACATAAATCAAGGCTAGGCAGCCTGACTTTTATTTAAAGTATCAATTTAGAAGGATTCTTTCAGATCAGGCTCAAGATCCATCCAGACTGCTTTAAGTTACATACATTGTGTCCACTAGCAGTTGGCCTTTCATGAGACAAGAGTGAGAAACTGCAAATAAGCGGTACAGAATAACCACGCTTCTCCCTAATCTATTTAGCTTGATGCTGACTTCTGCCCAGAAGCATGATCTTGAAGCACTGATAGCCCTTGAAAATCTCATGTTTAGCTTTTAACCCTGACTCATTACCCAGAGAAATATCCAGTTCCCTTTGAATTCCACATGGCTCTTAGCTTCCATTATATGTTGTAGTAACAAGCACCACATGGTAACTGTTCAATTTACAGAAAAAACATCTTTTAAGTTTGTTATCCTTCCAAAGTTGAAAGGAGGAGATGACTAAGAAGAGGACAGGTTTTAAAAGTAATTGTAGTCCAGGGGCATGCTGTACATTAGCATTCCTCTCCGTACCACTTTATTCTCTCCTTTTGGATGCTGTCTAGTTTTCTGTTACTGACTTCCCTGTTTAGAAGTAGCTCCATCCGTCTTCCCCAAGGGAAGATGAAATCCAGACACAGTCAGCAATTTTCACTTTTTAAAATAAGGTAGGACTAAGATAGGATACCAATAAGATAGGAATAAGATCGGATGCTTTTTATCCCACCAAAATATTTTCAAAGTATGGACTGAATAATATGATACATAGAGATTATACCTAAAATGTTTTGTTAGGATACTTTCAGCATCTGTTCCCAGGTGTTTGTGTGGTATTTGTGTACATGTTTGCCCTCATGTTTATAAGGAATTTTTTACTTTCTTCACTCTTCTGCTTTCCTTTGAAAGGTAAATGGAAGTTTACTGTACTATCCACTAAACTGCTTGCATTAAGTATATTAGGGCCAGGATTTTCTTGGTCTACAGGACTGCATCCCACTATGTGGAGAGAGTCCCAGTTAAATATATTTGGTGGATGGCTGGAGGTGGGGGACTGGGAGGAGAAGAGTAACAGTGGCTGCTTTACAAGATTTGCAGAAAAGTCACTTTTGCCTTACATGGTAAGCCATAAACATAAAACAACAAAAGTTGCTTAAAACTATTCAGAAAGAGAAATTTATCTATATCACATTGCATAATCTGGCCCCATCTTAAAGGGCCAAGGAAAGGGGAAAAGTTGTTTCAAAGACAGATCTGTAAAATCTGGGCTGAAGACTTGATGTAATGTTTGGCACAGCAAGTAGCTCATTCCGCTGTTGTGACTGTACCGCATCTTGCTATTTTAAGTCCATGCAACATCAAAGACACATTTGCAGGTACAGTGTTGGAGAGCCAGCAACTTAAGACACCACAATAATGTCACTTGGTGTGTAGGAGGAGGTTAAAAGGAGGATTAAAAGCAGTCAGGCATGATATATTAAATGAATCCATGACTAACGAGGTGTGACAGCAAAGGGTTTCATTCTTTTCAACAGAATAGATCCCTAAGGCTGGAATTATTACTCCGCTGTGCCTTTATCACCTTGGAATTTTTATGGTTATTTTTGATGAATTCACATTTTTGTAAAGATTTTTTTGACATTAAGCCAATTTTCACTTTTAATTAAATCCATAAACAACCTTAATTCTGCATTAAAAGGTTTATTGTTTCTTACTTTCTATTATTATTACTGCCAGGAAATATTTCAAATACCAAAACATGATGTTAGTTAGCAATTGTAAGTTCTCAAAGGTCCAGTATCTATGCTGTACCTTGTAAACATTATACGTTGCAACCTTTATCCATCTTAAGAATCTGGCTTGACAGACGCCACAATTTTTCTTTTCTTTTTGTGGAGGTTTGGTTTATTTCTCCTTCCATATATCAACGTAACTCATGTGATTCTTATGAAACAGGGATGAAAAAATTAGCAATTTTAAGTCTAGAATTTGCCTGTAGAAAGTCAAGCAAGCAGTAAAAAGGGCCAGATCTAAAGTGTTTGGCACACAGAAGGAATGGAAATTGAGAAAAATGAAAGAGTGAATGAAATGCAGGAAGGAAAATCCCACCTAGTACTGCAATCTGAGAAAATGACAGAGAGGAGATAATACATTATTTCACTTTCAATTACAGTATCGTTACAGTGCAGTTTAATACCTGTATTCAGGTCCATTACGCCAGTTTTAGTTGAGGCATCACACAGAAAGTTCTCAGAATGCAATGTTGTGATTGGCATTTACTTTACATGTTTGTTCAAGACAGTGGCTGAGTGGTTGAGTTGCCCTCCTGGAATAGGCAGGACAGGGCTCACAGACGTCCTTTGGCAGTCCTGCCTGTAGGCAGCCTGCACAGGAGGGAGGGAACCAAAGCACTACTTATTAAGCTGAAAACAGATGCTCAGTTACTTCTTCTCTGACACAGGAGTGGGCACTCGTAAGTTTAAAGGAAATTCCTCAAGAATACTACAGGCCAGTTCCTCAGAGGCTGACACGCAGGTCTCTGCTGCCATGTTCTGCTTCAACAAACCACTGAATCAAAACTTCATCCTCAAATTTGTATAAGGCAGCTTTAAAGACTGCCACTTAGTGCTTCCAATGCTGTACAATGTTTGCTGCTTTCTATGAATGGCTGTGAACTTAGTTTTAAAACTTCTAAACTATAACTTGTTTTACATGGGGCTGACATCTCAAAGGTTTATCTAAGCCTACATCAGTTAATGCACATTCCCCTTTTATCTGGACCAGTTTCCTTTAAAAAAAAAGCTTAGATTTTTTGTCCTCAACGATCTAATAAATCTGCTGAAACTAGATGAGATGTGATGAAAAATGCTCAGAAAAAAAAAGTCATTCCCTTAGGTCACAACTCAGCTCTTCAAAGATGTGCTTATACATATAAACAACTGTTGACTTATGGACTTGTCATCCACAGGGAACTGGCGTTGTGAAATGTCTTGGTATTTGGAAGTGTCTGGCATATGAAAATACAATTTAGAGCTGAATCTCACATACTGTCCGTCTGCCCTCAAAATCCGTCCTTCCATCTGAGGTTGGCCTTATAAACTGGATTTTGTATTATTACGCATTTACCAAGTGGCAGAACTTTAGAAACAAAAATTTCTCTTTTCAAAAATAATTTTTGATTTGCCTCATTATATATGTTCAGTGATTAACCATCACATCAGAAAATAAAAAGCATTAAAGCAGGCAGTCTCATTAAGTCAAAGATGAAATTATCATTTATATAAGAACCGTATCTATTATTTCCCATTAACAGTTCTTCTAATCAACAGTCTGAAATCAGCACTGGTACTTGAAGATGCATTGAAACATCTAATATTAGAACACTGACGTCTCCACATAAGCTTTACACCAGTCAACATGGTAGAAAATTTACCTTTTTCCTGACTTGTTGATCTCTGGAAGAATGGGCTTTCACATGCTTTCTTAGGGAACTTGGATCTGTGTATCGTTTGGTGCATCCTGGAATCTGACATGCGTAAGGTTTCTAAGTCAAAAAAAAAAAGGATAAAGCAGCTGTTAAATCACGGATTATTTTAATTCAAGATAATCCCTTTTGAGCCTTGGGATGCTGCAAACCACATTACTACACAGAACACATATGTTGTACATTACTATAAGCAGAATGCTCAGTAATTTACTAGAAAGTGAAAGGAGGAAACTAAGGCTAATGAAGACAAACAAAAGGAAAGCTTTCGTTATGGTACCTTTCATCCTTTCATTGTTACTTTTTTTTTTTGTAATCAATACAATTAATATTGCTAATTATACTCACAATTCTTCCACCCTCAGAGCAATCTTTAACTTAATCAGAAATTACATTCTTTAGTGAATCAGGTAAAGAAACTGCAGTAAAGGCCCAGACAGAATGTTTAGGATTATAGAAGAATCTGCTTCAGAAAAAGAGAACATGAAAAAGTGTTAGTTTACTACATTACAAAGAGAGCAAGCAAAAACCAAAGCAAGCATTGAATACTGAAGTTTCAAAAACATTATACACAAAAATGCACATTTTAATACAAAGTACAAGACAAACTCCTTCAGGTCACATTTTCTAATAACACATGTCATCTTGGAAAGATATCAGCCCTATAGTACTGTTATAATTTTCTTAAAAGAAAGTCCAATAAATTTAACTCACCAAGTAAATACAAATCTCCATAAATATCTTCTTCTGCCTGTTCTAACCTGTCTGTCTTCCCTGAAGACTTGTAGGTCCACCATAGAGAGTATTAAACGAACCTTAGATCCAACTGTTTGCTGAAATTCGCTATTTCGCAATTGGGTCGTTAACTTTTCACAAAGCATTTCCAAAATCACTTTGTACAAATGATTAACTTACTAGCCATACTGTTGACTATTTAAAATGGATAATTTAAGTTTTGTGAAAGACATTTAATTCAAATGGCATTGTGCTCATTTTCTTTCTGAACTTCTACCCTTAGGCAACTACTTGTTTCTGACAAAACATGATCTTGTTATGAAATAAAAGTCTTTAAACGAATCTCAGCTGACAACAAGCAACAATTTGCTGGCATAAAAATTTTCAGATTTACAAAATTATTCTTCTTCTCTTGACTTTTTGATACATGCCCCAGCCTTAATTTTAACAGAGTTTTTGTCAGAGAATAGCCGTTATTATGGCAGATGGCTTTTGTGTCTTCAGGTTCCCTAAAGGTCACCTAAGTGGGAGAAAGTTGCTGCCTCCACCTACAGAAAAGCCCATGGAGCTGTGGCGTTTTTATCACCTAGCATGGCCCATCTACCTCCATGCTTAGGACTCACTTCTGAAACAGCTCTAACAACCTGATCAGACACTTCTCCCTCCTGTCTCTAAGGTTATGGGCTACTTGCTGCCACCAAGCTGGAGGAAAGGAGCACACACTGTGATGTACAGGGGACTGCAATGGGACTTCTGGTTCCTTACAGTGTCCAAGTGTGTCCTCTGGTGCTTGGCACGGTCGCTGGAGTTGCTGAATGCTTTCTGGCAGCCAGGGTGCTGACAAAGATACGGCTTTTCACCCGTATGGCTCCTTAAGTGAATCTTGAGATTTTCTAGTCTGGAAAAAGCTTTCTTGCAACCCTCAAACTAGAAAAGAGAAAGAAATTATTTGACAGGAAAGCACACACAGAAAACTGCAGCAGCAAAAACTGAGCAGGAGGGTGAAAGGGTTTGCACAGAGCTCCAGCCTGCCACAGCTGGATGCCACTCCAGAGCTGAGGAAAGCCTGGCTTCTCAGTGTGGGTGTTGCTGCATGGTCTGAACCATACAGACCGTAAGAATATATTTAACCTTCCTGCACATGGCTATTTATCGAACACATATAAAATTATACATGTTCCTTTTCCAGTTGAATAAAGGTGGCCTGCCCACCTAAGTAAAGACCAGTAATTATTGTCTTTGGCAGGATACGTAACATGTCATGATCATGAGCCCGATTTTATCCCTACATAGTATCATCACCCCGGGTGTCGATGAAATACCACCACTGTGGTCGCCCCAGACACTACAGTGAGGTCTGGGTCCTGCCTACACTAGGTAAAGTAGACATAAACAGTTTATTTACAATTCATTAGATCATAAGAAAAATTACAATATAATAATTAACTAAAATCTTAAAATAGTCCAAGCTTGACTAGCAAAGATATGTACTGTACCCACTGAGGTAAACAGTGCCCAATTTGACAGGCAACGAGCGACCTTTTCCTGTTGAGAGCTTGAGAGACCCAAATCAGTTAACAATTCGTAATTGCCTTGATATCACTTTCCACGTGCACCAAGCAGGAATCCCAGAAGTTTGATACTCGTGGCATTTGTCAGCTCTTGAGCCTGATCTTTAAGATGTTGATATTTTCTCACTTTCTCTGCTGCTGCATCTGTCAAAGATGTTGATTTACTGTTATATCTCACTATGATGTCTGCTACTAGGGCTTGGTTTCTGTTAACAAATAGCAAGTCCGGTTTGTATAATTCATTTTTTCCATCTTTCAGCAGTGGCTCTTGGAATACCATCCAGTCAATCTCTTTGGCGTCATTCACCAATAATTCACAAAGTTGGTTATGTTTTTTAATCCTGGTGTCTTGCACTGAGGAACAGTACCCAATGACATGGGAACAGGTCTTATTCTTTGCCTGGCGATGCTGACATGATTTAATTTGAGCCTCTTGCCTACCCCTTGCTAAAAATGCTCTTGTAGGGTAGACATTAGGTTTCGACTGTAATGGCTGAATTAGGAAACTATGTCCTGCTCCCATTTTACAAATGGGACATCGAGACTCAAATAGACAAGTCAGCTCAGAGCACAGTACCACTCAGCCTGTCTGGGAAACACAACTTCAACTGACTCTCCCAATAGCACCCAGAAAACAAAATGGTCACTGTGGGGTTCCCAAGCCCTGCACTAGCTACCCTTATCTCAGCTCTGGACTTGTCTGGGTGTTAGCAACTAAGCTGAACACAGGCATCTCTCAGTGCCAACCCAACCTACAGAACAATAACAAAATCATGCAGGCAAATGTCAGTCTGCTCTGCCTTGCTGATGATGATGCAAAAATTAAAATGATTTTGTTGAAATATTTCTTTACCTTTCTGCCATGAGTAAACGTATGAGGTACTAAAGATAATGGAAGCCCATCAAAATAGGATTTAATCCATACAAGCAACCAATAATTGTGTGGCACAGTATTTCTACACCTAATCAAGTACGGCATCTGCAGAGAAACCTGTGTCCATACGAGCAGAAAACCAGTGCTTCATGTATCATGTTCCCTTAGTATACTTTGTTCTCAGGGAAACTAAAACCCATCAGTTCTATTTGATACAAGCATTTTTTTGTACATTTGATTTCAAGTATACTTGAATATTTATGAATATTAGTGAGAAGTATAGGCTTTTTTAATTCTATCAGTTAAGATCAATTAATCCTACTATTTTCCACTGATGTATATTCCACTGTGCAACATCTAAAGCATCTGCTGCGTAACATGCTAGTTCGTAGTTCTTGTATACTTGCAAAAATAATAATGCATTAACAGAGATGTCAAACGTTTCTAATGCTAGCACAAAATTTTCTACCATTTCTCTTCCTATTTATTTTACTCACTTGAAAAGAAATGGGCCATTTTTCACTGATGTTAGAAATTTTACAATATATTATTCAGTGCATGTATGTTTACAAAAGCACAGGTAGGAAAACACTGGCATAATTCTGATCATAATTAGCTTGCCTTTCTTGCAAATCTGGAAGACCCTCAAAAAACAGAAAAAAAAGGATATAAAATTTTCATCACTTAATTTTAAGCACTTCAGTTTTTTGGAATAATGTAAGAGCAAGTTACAGCTTCAAAGAAGAAAGTGTAGGGAGAAACTACAGGAAAAAAAAGTTTCAGCCTGCCCAAACAAACTGAGGCAACTGAATTTCTGTGCAGCACTCCCTAACATCTTCTGTTTGGTTTTAGAAACAGAAGAAAATATAGACTGAATGTTGGCCAGGAAAACACAATATATAGGAGAAAATACACCATACCTACAAAATATCAATATTAAAATTAGGCTTAAGACATCAAAGCTTCAGAAAAGGGATGAACCATCCCCCACTATATCTTAACTGCAATTTTATTTTTCACAGACATTAATTTCAGAAAATTTCTCAACCAGTGAAGCTTTTTATTATATCCCATCCCTTTATTCGAAGCAAACCTACAGTGCTTTTCAGATTACCAATTTTGATCACTAAACACTAATTTATGCTTGTACATATAGTGTTGCCTGTGTGTTTATGAAGGATTAGTACGCAAGCAAATCATTGTTGCAAGCGTAAAAATGTTTTTATTTTTAGGAAGCTATTATTAGAAAATATTCCAGGACAAATTTAAAAAAATGTAGACAGATATATCTTACGTTTGCCTGGATAAAAATAACATAGATTTTTAGGAAAAAGTAAAAAGTGGAGAAAGCATAAAAAACATGAGAGCTAAAAGACTGATAACGCAAATGGCCTTGAAAATGCAAAATAATTCAAGAGCAGCTATGTTACAACAACAAAGGAACGCAGTGATTGATATGCAGAAAAGTTATTATTTCTTATTAAATTAACAGAAGAACAACCATCCTTTCTAATCACAAGAACTAAGCTGTACATAAGTATGCAAGAAATGGTAGTATCTCAGGTACCCTTCCATTTCACAGAGTAAAAATCAGACCGCTGAAAAAGTTCTAAAAGCAGGCCCTCCATTTTGTTTATTTCACAAGATACTAAACTTTGAATCTTCAAGCATGCAAACAAAGTTAAACATGTGTAAATAACTGTTTATGTGATTGCAAAATTAGCATTGAATTTACCTGGGGAAAAAAACATTTAGCTGAGCAGAACTAGAGAATGTTATCTTAAAAACGTTGTGACTTCTGAAGATTCCTGCACTGCTTATCATAACTTGGAACCAGAGAAGATAGTCTAAAGTTCTCTCTCCCCTCCACAGCCCTAAACTATCATGTGTCATATTCACAAGGCTATGTATAGTTGTACATTGTAGAAAAGATCATTCTACCAAAACACAGAAACTACAAGCCTATGTTATCAGAAACACCATCTTTACATAACGGTTAATTAACGTTACTCTAAAAAACAGACTTATTGAAGCCTTGGGAATTTCTGATGCCTCAGACAAAAGGAATGAGAAGATATTCCTTCCAACAACACAGAATACACGTTCTTTCCTGATAACCAGATTTCAGTCACAGTATTCCAGAGAACACGATTACCTATGGAGGAGTAAAGTCAGGCCGATGGTAGTAGTTGTATTTCAAAATGGAACTCTTTGTAGTTTCTAAGTTATTAACTGTGGCAGAAAAGGAGGATATAACACCTTTATTGCAATTAGTTACTTAAGTACATTTCATCCATTTGGCATTGTGAAGCTGTTTGACACTCCTAAACATACTCTTGACTGAACCAAATGTTTTGGAAGTATCATGTGGAATTGTGTCATGGTATCCTAAACTGCAGTACAGAAATCATAGTTACTGAGCTTTTATTTTTACCATTTCATGCAAATTTGAAACCCTTAAGTAGCTCATACTGAAAATTTCCTCTCTGCACTTCCTAAATTTGGGAGTTCTTCTTACAACATATTCATTGGAGTGTCCATATCCATGTTTACTTTAACTTTTTGTAAGGATAATTGTCAAAAGCAAGACACTATATTTACAGTGAAAGGTAAAGCATGTCAATAAAAAGCAAAAGCAGTGCTATGACTTCAGAACACTCGTATTCTCATGAGTGTGCTGTTCATGCTTGCATACACAGAGATAAAGTGCAGTGTACCGGGCAACCACCCTGTATAATTACAGAATCACAGAGTCACAGAATCACAGAATGGTAGGGGTTGGAAGGGACCTCTGTGGGTCATCTAGTCCAACCCCCCCGCCGAAGCAGGGTCACCTACAGCAGGCTGCACAGGACCTTGTCCAGGCGGGTCTTGAATATCTCCAGAGAAGGAGACTCCACAACCTCCCTGGGCAGCCTGTTCCAGGGCTCCGTCACCCTCAGAGGGAAGAAGTTCTTCCTCATGTTCAGACGGAACTTCCTGTGCTTCAGTTTGTGCCCATTGCCCCTTGTCCTGTTGCTGGGCACCACTGAAAAGAGCTTGGCCCCATCTTCCTGACACACACCCTTCAGATATTTGTAAGCATTTATTAGGTCCCCTCGCAGCCTTCTCTTCTTCAGGCTGAACAAGCCCACCTCCCTCAGCCTCTCCTCGTAGGGGAGATGTTCCAGTCCCCTCACCATCCTCGCAGCCCTCCGCTGGACTCTCTCCAGCAGCTCCTCGTCATTCTTGAACTGGAGATCCCAGAACTGGACACAGTACTCCAGATGAGGCCTCACTAGGGGAGAGTAGAGGGGAAGGAGAACCTCCCTCGACCTGCTGCCCACACTCCTCCTAATGCACCCCAGAATGCCATTGGCCTTCTTGGCAGCCAGGGCACACTGCTGGCTCATGGTTAACCTGTCGTCCACCAGGACACCCAGGTCCCTCTCCACAGAGCTGCTCTCCAGCAGGTCCACCCCAAGCCTGTACTGGTGCATGGGGTTGTTCCTCCCCAGGTGCAGGAGCCTGCACTTGCCCTTGTTGAACCTCATCAGGTTCCTCTCTGCCCAACTTTCCAGCCTGTCCAGGTCTCACTGAACGGCAGCACAGCCTTCTGGTGTATCTACCACTCCTCCCAGTTTGGTGTCATCAGCAAACTTGCTGAGGGTACACTCTATCTCTTCATCATGATATAATGACTGAGACTTACATAAAATAATCTGTGCAGCATGTAAAGCCCTGGTGGATACACCATGCACTTCTGAGACCTGTTTGGAATTAGACAGCAAAATTCATTACAAAATACACTGTAGGAAAAGCATGGTAATACCTGTGTGAATACTTAGTAGCGGATATTCAGTGGCTTTAAGAAATTAGTATATTTTCACTGTAAAAGGAACTGCTTTGATTAGCTCAGTTGATCACCAGTGTAAGAAAGACTGAAGACTTTGCTCTGGCAAACAACATTTGTCTGAGATCTGATCCATTCACATAAAAGCATGTAGTCTTGATTTTAACAGTCAGTGAAAGACAGCCCAATGTCCTCTTAATTCAATTATCCCCTAATATTATGTGGTATCAAAATTCTTCATTTTTTCCTATCTGAATTTGTTTTGCTTCAGTATCTAAACAGTATATTTTCTGTTGTCTTTTTCTGCTATATTAATGTGATATGTAAAAAACTTCTGATTCTAGGTATCTTCTCTAATCAAGTCACTTAACTTTTTCCAAAATAATTTATCATTATTTGCTTTCTCATTATAAACAATGCTTTTTCACACCTACTTTGATTCTAAACCCAAAACAAATAAAACCAAATACTCTTAGAAATATTGACACCTGAGCACTATATGATTTTACAATAATGTTTCCTCCAATATTGTGTTGCTGTCCTGTCCTGTTATTCCCACGTTTAAGCTTGTAATATCTTTTTTTAATTTGTATCAGTTATACACAGTGATCCTCACATATCTTCCAGCATCACTGCATTTGCGGGAGGATCATCTTTTATTTTTTAACTGTGAAGGATAAGCATTTCCCTAGTCTGTTGCCATCTGTGGAGAAATGACGGAGCACTGGAACAGGCTGCCCAGGGAGGTTGTGGAGTGTCCTTCTGTGGAGATATTCAAGACCCGCCTGGACAAGGTCCTGTGCAGCCTGCTGTAGGTGACCCTGCTTCGGCAGGAGGGTTGGACTAGATGACCCACAGAGGTCCCTTCCAACCCCTACTATTCTGTGATTCTGTGATTCTGTGAAATATTTACGGGCTATTATAACGAATACATTTCATTACATGTTCCCATTCTGGTCTCTCTCTAAGGTTACAGAGAGAGGGGTAGTTTTTTCTTTTTAAATTTGTCTTTGCTAAACAACAACTTTCCTATAACCACTGAACTGCAACAGCTGGCTTTCTTTGGATCAAGAGCTAGCCAATGTCCACACAAAGTCTTAATAACAAACCAAGAAACTTCAGTGACAATACATATTGTTTTTCAGTCATACAGAGTACAAGCCTCAGGAAAGAAGCAGAAGAGACTGAGAGGCTGTGATACAGGGAAATGGTTGGATGAGATACATCCAAATGGTCTCAGAAAGTTAGCTGTGACCTATGTTTGATGAAAAGGTGAAGAACTGTCCAGATCTCTGCCAAACTCAGTTGGAGGAAATCAACCCAGTCCTATGTGCACATCAGCACATACTAATCAGATGCTTCAAATATATTCCTATACAGTTGCAGAACACCAGTTCATCTGGCTAAGCAACCTCTTCAGCCATGGTGAATCTCTGATGATGCAAAAAGAGAATAAAGAAGTGCACCCAGAAACTAAGATACGTATCATAGGGGAGAAATTCCTCCCTGACTTTACAAGGTCAACAAGATGAGAAGATTTACCCTGGCACATACCTTCCATGAAAAAATATGGAAATAATCAACCTTCCATGCCTCTTCTTCATTCAGCACAACAGCTGCTACTTCTGATCCAAGGACAAACGGCATCGTAACAGTGTGGGACTGGACCTTCCCCACTACATCCACATAGGCAGGAAAACCAGCAGCTTCACTGAAGTACAGTTAAGCTCAGACCTAGCTCTTGCTTTGCCAGCTAATCCACATTAATCCATGACTGACTGCACGTGACCACATAGATGCATACTCTAAACACTCTTCACACAACATGGTTTGGTTTTCTATTGATAATTTCTGTCAAAAAATTTCCCCTTCTGACTACTACATTCACCCGGGGTTGCGAAACATAGGATCAGTACTTCAGTAGTAGTCTTATGTGTGCTAGGCATTCAGGTAATGTGACTTTTCTGAATCAAACCTTCTTTCTCACTCATTCAAGGACTGTTTCAGCCTTGTTTAAGTCACAGCATTTTACAGAGGGTTTTCACTACAGTTGGTAATACTAAATTTCCACTCAGATCCATTTTTCACTGGGCAGAATTTCTCATCCTATAAATATAAGCTATATGTCCTCATTACTGCTTGCATTGCTCTGCATTTGGCAGTTTTACAGTGCATCTTTTTATAACTCAATAATTCAACAAAGTCAATCAGATCTTCTGTAGCTGTGTGATATCCTCAGTATTTGTGGCTCTACTAGTGCCTAGAAAGTTTACCTACTTAGCACCACTATTTTGAGAACAAGTGAAGCACTCTATGTCATATGTGCCCTACTAATGGAAATTCATACAAAAAACTTAAAATCCTAGAATAATTTAGGTCAGAAAACACCCTCAAGATCATCAAGTCCAACCACTAACCTAACACTGCCAAGTACACCACTAAACCATGTCCCTAAGCGTCATGTCTCTTAAATACTTCCAGGGATGGTGACTCAACCACTTCCCTGAGTAGCACATTCCAGTACTTGATAACCCTTTCAGTGATGAAATTTTTCCTAATACCCAATCTAAACCTCCTCTGACACAACTTGAGGTTGTTTCCTCTTATTCTATTGCTTGCTACTTGGGAAAAGAGACCAACACCTCTACTACCTGAAAGGAGGCTACAACCTTTCAGGTAGTTGTAGAGATCTCCCTCCACACAGAGGTTCAAAAATGTCATGTTGTTCAAACATGAAAAGTCTTGGAAAAAAACAATTATAGTGTATATACTGTCTTCTTCAAAAAGAGAACTGCAGGCATCTCACCAGCAGTGTTTTATATACCATTCCACACCGATCCTCATCAGCACTGGGACAAAATTCAGTGCAAGACCTCCTTTGGAAACAGCATTATCTGCTTATGATTCCACATTTGAATCACATTTAAGATCTATTTATTAATAAATTATTAATGAATAGAGTAGGTCTGTGCTAAAATATTCTATGCTTATCATTGACAATTTTATTTAGGTTTTTGTTTTTCAGAAAAAAAATAAATGCAGAAACACAGTACTAGTTTTCTACTTTTTCCTTCTTCCATCCCAGACTGGAGAAGTAACAGCTTCATAACACATGCTCCCTTGAGGAGCTGATGGATATGGGAGAAGAAAATGAAACAAATGGGACTCTACAAAGGTATAGAAGGACTCCAAGTTGTTTCATGTAGCCTTCTGAGACTCTGGAAACAGAGTGAGACAACTTGATATAATGTGCTGAAAGACCCAAACTAGCATGAGTCTGTCCGCTCGAAGGCGGTATAAAATGTTGCCTCTGCCTCATGCAGACATTCTGTCTGGATACTGACCTGATCTCATTCACAACAGCAAGTTACTGTCTGAGATTGCTTTGACAAGCTGCTTGACTTGCTTAATTTAGCAATATTCATAAGCTGACCAGAAGCATGACAAATAAAAATTCTAAATCCTAGACTTTGGAGAAAGCTCTCTGAATGAAAATATAAGCCATTTCTGAATTTTACAAAATGCTGTGATATGTGAATGCATATATGCAAATGAAGGGAATGGTATCCCTAAAAACTATAGAGGAAAAAATAAATCCGTAGTAGCATATACACACGGCCCCAAACCAAATTTTTGAATGGCACAGTAGTCATGTAGCATTTTTAAAAGATATTTTAGCAGATAAAGGGGAAATTAATTATTTAACAATGGTTTACGTCTATCAGTTACTTTTGAATGCTCTGATATGCTGACCAGGTAGGTTCTTCTGTGTCAGCACCAAGGCAGGTGGTATGACAAGGACAAAGTATCTTTCACCAGCTTTGCATTTATCACATGAACAGATGTAAAAGCTGTTCTTTATATGGCTTTCAAACAAGAACGATGCATTTCAAGCACTAATAGTCTTATAAAAAGCACTTCCCTTCCTCAACAGCATTAGCAGGGTGCTGCTCTGCAGGAGATGTAAGGGCTTTCAAAAAGTTGAGAGTAAGACCTCATATGAAAACCTTTTAAATAGCTTTTTATTCCCCCAGACTCTCCTGCCTGGCAATCTTGTGGATGACACATAATTAGTGTCAGACATCATTCAAACTGCTGACATCAGGTCACAGCTAAGATGTAAAAGCCCAGAATCATCTTCTGTAAAAAAAAGTGCTGTGCTTTTAATCCTTGAAGTGTTTAAATGGGGAAAAAAGGTAACATTCGGAGCAGCACTTCATTATAGTGCAGCCATTTCTATCTGAGCAGAATACATTTTGTGACATGGTGACTGAATGCTTTGGCAGACGTGCAGTGCTTATATAAGGCTATATTTTCCTCACAGCTATGCAAAGGCTGGGATTTATTTTCTGCTTTTATAATTAAGCTTATGAAATTATACAATGTCTTGGAATTCTTTGCTCCAGTAAATAGTGACAGACTATGTTTATAGGTGTGGCATACAATTATAGTAAATCCTTGTTTGCCCAACCATTCAATGACAATTTGGTCCAAAGCTTATTGAAGTCAATAGGCAATTACTCTCTTTCTTCCCTCTTAAAAAAAGATGGTTCCCTCCACTGCAATATCCTCATTTCAGGTATTTCTGGCAGATTCCTTTCGAATTTTACAATCCAGCATTCCATAAATAAGTATAAATGCAAACAAAAGATAATTACAGACCATGACAAAGCCTGAAGTAAATTGTTATTTATCTTCTTTGTATTTCCTACTTTAAGCTGAACGGCTTATTATACTCACTGGATGTACAAGAAAGTTCGTATTATGAGTCAGGTGTAAGACTTACGGGACTAGTCAGTGCTTATGGCTATATAGATCATATTTTAAGAGTTTTTGACTAAGGACCACGTAATTAATTTTCTCTGTGTGTGTGGACAGAACAAGATTAATAAACTATATCCTGATCTGATTTCAGTTTTCCAGTACATCCATCTCTTTGGGTGTATTTTAGGTAAGAAGAGCTACATACTGCTTCTATAACTGAAAAATGCAATAAAATCAATGGGGAAAAAAAGGAGATACTAAGGCAGAGCAAAAAGTTACACAATGGTTAACATATGGGAAATTGAATTGGTTAGCATATGGGAAATTGTATTGAATTGCCATTCACAACAGGTCTCCCACCAACCCTGATGGAGTAGCAGTATTAAACACCAGCTAGGCAGGTTGGCAGCAAAGTCTTGTGATTTGTCGGGGGTTTTTTTGTTTTTTGGTTTGTTTTTTTTTTTTAAATTGGTTGGAAACAGAAGTACTGAGGTACTAACAGGCTGACTCATGTTCTTACCTCTTCCAGCAGAATGGTTCCAAAGAATGTTTATCAATATGTTGATGGGCACTTTTTAGATATAAATACAAATATATGTAAAATATATATATACACACACAAGGGAGGCTAGTCTCTTGCATTCTCTTTGAACAAAATCTCACTTTATCAGTCACACTGTACACACTTAGCTGAGTATTTCCATATGTAGAAAGATTACTTCAGTTTATCAGTTAAATTTAATTTTAATCTCCTTTCCAAGGAGATGAGTATTCACAAAGAACACTCTGGTGTTGGTTCTGACAGGGTAAGAAGGAATAGTACATGAAGGATGCCACCAAATTGTAGTAAAGGTGGAAGAGGAGAACAAGTAAGGAACTGTCCCCACCCACAATACCCTTCTACTGTGAGAGCTCTCTTTACAGATGGCTCTTTTTGTTTATGTGTTCTTGATAAACGTAGCATGCTCATTTCTCCTTTTTGTTTCCATACTCTGGAGATCTTCATACCTCTCACACAGAGATCTGCACTACACCATATACTCTTGCTTTCTAGGTAACTCCAGACCTAAAGACACAAATATCTCAGCTGAAATGAAGCACAGTACATTGAATGTTATTTAACCCCTGAAATAATAGTGTCAAGAGATTCATTCACCATGGAAATGTTTCTTGCTTTCATTAGTTCTAGTAAGCATGGCCATTTCAGCCTTGGAAGCTATTCCTGTTGCTGTAGAGAAGGTAAATATTATGACAAGTCCCTTCAGAAGAAACTATTACTGAACACATCAGCTGCTACTGATTCAAAAACCATATGGTATAGAAACCATTAGAGGAAGAATGAACAATTTGGGAATTCTTCCATTGCTTCCTTTTGGAATACAGCACTCCTGATTTCCTCTGTTTTTTTCTCATTTCTCTCTCTTGCTTCTTGGGTTTCCTAGAAGATTGTCTTTGATCCTCTTGTAACTGAGGTCACCATCTGTATTCACACAGCTTTCTCTACTAAAAGCTGACATGGTTCTAAAATTCTTCACTGTTAAAGCAGCTACTATTATTGCTAAACCCCAGAAAAGTCATCTATATTTGAGTACTTCTTCCTTGTAGAAAACTTGCAAGAACTAAATAACCTTTGATTCGAAGATCCGGTAGAAAAGAACCTAACAGTACAATGTATACTGTTAAGCAGGTATTCCTTATTGCCGTGCCGGGCACACGGGGGATCTCTCCTCCAAACGTGCACGCCGGACACCCTGTCATTTCAGGTTAAATACAATCACACTTGTAAATATTAATTATATTTCTAAGAACTACTTAGCATATTCATTAGTTTTCTGAGAACTAACGAGCATATGTAAATATCTTTCACCCATGTCTTATTAGCATCTTTGGGTGGTCTTTGGGGGTCCCAAGATGAAGGCACATCCTCTTCATCACGGTGTTCGCTGATTGACCTTTGCTTCTGTGCAAACTCAGTTCTAAGATCACGTATATCATGTCCTTCAGGGTGTTTGGCTCTGGTCTTGTTGCCCTCTTGGTGCCTCCTTATCTCTGTAGCTTGGCACATCTGCCCTCCCAAGGCCGAGCTGTCTGGAGTGGAATTATTTAGGAGTCTCTTTTAACCTACAATTATCCCAATTATTTGCTGGGAACTAAGACCACTTTTGTTTCACTTAATTATTTTGTCTAATGACTAAGTGATAGGTTGTGCCTATGTCCTTCTGCTACATTCCTTCATAAGAAAACAGGGATTAGTGTAACAGTTACATCATTAGATCACTATGCATGCAGAAATACAAGTTACAATAATAAAGACTACTAAAAGCTAGAAAATATTAAGGCTTCTTTGTTATATTTTCATGTTTCTTACAATTTCCTCTATCACCTTTCATGAAGTAAAAACCCAGTTACTTCCTTGCAGGTATCTTAAAAAAATACCTGCAGGAACGCTATCTTCCCCTCCAATACAAATTCAAACACGTAGCTACATCTCATTTCTGTAGGTCGGATCTCTGTAGCATCTCATGCCAGGGACATGCTATAAATTGAGACCATAGGCTTTCAAACATGGAGATGAGGGCGTGTAAATCACATTCTCACTGGGAAGATTCTGTTGTTTTAGAGCACTTCGCTCTTTGTGGATTTCACAGAGGACTGAACTTTGATCTCTATTACACTAGGTGAAAAAAAGGAATAAAAGATAGCAAACCTCTGAAATCATAGCCCAAATGGGAAAGAAGCATGAGTTTAGAGAGTTCTTCCTCGCCAAAATCTGTGTCCAAATTCAGATTATTCATGACTCATACTATTTTATATAAATAGAATAGAAATACTTGTACCTAGAAATAGGAATATTCGTTTCTGTTCTATCCTGTCCTGTCCCGTCCTGTTCTGTCCTATCCCATCTATAAGCATGCAAATTGGGACTAAAAAATTCAAACAAACATGCAAGCTGTTCTACAAATGCTGTCAAAGTATTCCCTCTTACAGTTATTTGAAAATATATCACTTGGATGTCATTTTTCACAGACACAATGTTATTAGAGACAGGAAAACACTGAGACAACCCTCTAGACTAGAGGGGTGGTGAACTCTCACATCTATGGCACATAGCTCACCACTGACACTGTAAGACTTTTAGCACAGCTTTTTACAGACCTGGGTATAAAGTTCTTTCTGCCCCAAGCACATGCACACAAGGCCAGCTGCTATTTGACACAGGCTCTCCTAGTAAACTCCATTTATTATTTACAGAGCCAAAATTAATTTTTCTTACAGATTATTTTTTACTGAAAAAAGCCATATAGATTACTGCCAAGGCCAAAATAGGCAGTGAGAGATCCATTTGATTTTTTATGAGCACAGCATTTGCCTAGAGAAAGTATGCTGGAATACAGTAGAACATGTGCACTAACTTTGTGTCCAAAGAAATTATGTGCTTAAGTCATCCTGGGGAAAGAAGTTTGAATGGCTCCAGTTTTGACAAATTGACACTGACATCAATTAAAGGGCCTAGTTAAAGAGGTTTTATTAAAGCAAAAGCATAAGGCATAATTTAATTGGTTGCTTGTTTATGTAAAGTGTTTATGGTCCAATCAGTTCACAATGTAGAAATGACTGCTTGTGTTATACTCTGGCAGAACCAAGAAATATTCAAAAAGACAGGAAAAACCTCTTCCAGAGGAGTTCTTTTTATTTTTTTCTCTATATTATTAACAATTTATAAAAGCATATCTGTGAACCAACCAATCTCACCTAAATACTGAAGAAACAAAAAGAAAATCAGAATCAAGCCACATACCTTTGAAAAAATTAAGGCTATAAATAGGATTTTTTTTCATTTCCAGTTCTGTATTTTGACAAAAAGAATATATCTTCTCTAAATTTAAAGGAAATATATTATCATAGTATTAATTGCAAAGAACGTGCTTCCCAGTCTTCTTCAGCTAGTTTCTTCAGATGGATGAAGAAAACTTGAAAACATACATCCTTTTCATTGGATGCATGTCTTCTGCTTTTGTTGGAGTATTTAATTAATTTTCTTCATTGAGTAACTCAGGTGTTTCACTATGAAACAGAAAATGGATTTTGGCTGCAATGTCAGAGCCACAATGCTGTTTTAAGGAAAAGTCTATCATTATGCAGTTGTAACATTGGATTTCATAGAAGATAGTACTTTTTCACAGTTGAAGGTAGGGGGCTGGAGGAAAGACCTTTCCTTTAAAACAATCTGTTCACACACACAACTTTTTTTTTCCAAAAAAGATTGATTTCTGAATCATAAACCACAAGAAATTACACCTGTATTGTCAAAGGTACTCTTTTTAAATTGAGAGTGTC
This sequence comes from Opisthocomus hoazin, assembly GCF_030867145.1. Lineage (NCBI taxonomy): Eukaryota > Metazoa > Chordata > Aves > Opisthocomiformes > Opisthocomidae > Opisthocomus > Opisthocomus hoazin. The sequence goes on along the minus strand of NC_134454.1, from coordinate 7,554,647 downwards.
ATGTAACCAATCTCAGCACAGGAACTTCTGATGTATAATTAAATGAAATGTAGAGTTTCTTTTTTCAATGTACTCAGCATTTTCCTTTTAAGCAACATTTTGAATATTATTATATCAATGAATCCCTCCAACATCTATGTGAGACAAGAGGGAAACGCAAAAGATCTCTAACTGTACTATTAACTTCGAATGTACCCTCAGCAAGTTTGCTGATGACACCAAACTGGGAGGAGTGGTGGATACACCAGCAGGCTGTGCTGCCGTTCAGCGTGATCTGGACAGGCTGGGAAGTTGGGCAGAGAGGAACCTGATGAGGTTCAACAAGGGCAAGTGCAGGGTCCTGCACCTGGGGAGGAACAACCCCATGCACCAGTACAGGCTTGGGGTGGACCTGCTGGAGAACAGCTGTGTGGAGAGGGTCCTGGGAGTGCTGGTGGACGACAGGTTAACCATGAGCCAGCAGTGTGCCCTGGCTGCCAAGAAGGCCAATGGCATTCTGGGGTGCATTAGGAGGAGTGTGGCCAGTAGGTCAAGGGAGGTTCTCCTTCCCCTCTACTCTCCCCTAGTGAGGCCTCATCTGGAGTACTGTGTCCAATTCTGGGCTCCCCAGTTCAAGAAAGATGTGGAGCTGCTGGAGAGAGTCCAGCAGAGGGCTGCGAGGATGGTGAGGGGACTGGAGCATCTCTCCTACAAGGAGAGGCTGAGGGAGGTGGGCTTGTTCAGCCTGAAGAAGAGAAGGCTGCGAGGGGACCTAATAAATGCTTACAAATATCTGAAGGGTGTGTGTCAGGAGGATGGGGCCAAGCTCTTTTCAGTGGTGCCCAGCAACAGGACAAGGGGCAATGGGCACAAACTGAAGCACAGGAAGTTCCGTCTGAACATGAGGAAGAACTTCTTCCCTCTGAGGGTGACGGAGCCCTGGAACAGGCTGCCCAGGGAGGTTGTGGAGTCTCCTTCTCTGGAGATATTCAAGACCCACCTGGACAAGGTCCTCTACAGCCTACTGTAGGTGACCCTGCTTCAGCAGGAGGGTTGGACTAGATGACCCTCAGAGGTCCCTTCCAACCCCTACCATTCTGTGATTCTGTGATTCTGTGATTCTGTGATTTCTATCTGTTTGGGGAGTAGACATGACACATACTAGTTTTTTCTACCTCTGTTTTGTAATACTCGCTCTCTACCATGATAATGCCATCTCAGTGATTTTTAATAGGAAATTTTAATCCTGGGAATTATACATAAAAAGCAAACAAGAGTATCACAGAATCACAGAATCACTGAATGTTCGGGGTTGGAAGGGACCTCTGTGGGTCATCTGGTCCAACCCTCCTGCCGAAGCAGGGTCACCTACAACAGGCTGCACAGGACCTTGTCCAGGTGGGTCTTGAATATCTCCAGAGAAGGAGACTCCACAACCTCCCTGGGCCAGGGCTCCGTCACCCTCAGAGGGAAGAAGTTCTTCCTCATGTTCAGACGGAACTTCCTCTGCTTCAGTTTGTGCCCATTGCCCCTTGTCCTGGAGTATGTTACTTTGTAATATTTCTAACTATTTGGAGTCATCTAAAGTATATGGAAGTTACACTTATGGCCATGTTAATCAGTAAATACGCAATATTATCTAACAGTTCAAGTGGTTAATTTGGGTTTACAGTTGTATCACATTCACTTGAATGGTCTGAGGTATCCAGAACTCTGTAGTATTGAAAGTCCAGCCCACATACTGCAAAACTATGTAACGAGAAATTTAAAAAAGGTCATAATGTTCATTTTATGAATTTCAGAACTTTTAAAAACTACTCTGAAGTAAAATTTGACAATTTTCAAAACAAATATGCTATTTCAAAATAAAAATTAAAGTTCTATAATGAAAGTGTAAAAACCATGTTTAGATTTTTCACAGTTTTTTCTTCCTAATTCAGCTGAGGCAGTTTGCTGATTTTGACATGAATCTGTTTATTGCTTTTGCTAGCCCTTAGCTGCATTTCCCAAAAAATAAATATTAATCAAAAATACTAGCTCAGAAACAGCAACATTTCTTACAAACACTGAAGTGGGATGTCCCTTGCCAAATAGTTTTCCTCTAAAGAAAAAAAATCAGAAATAAACACACTAGTTTTAAATCAGATTAATTAATGCTTTGTTAAAAAGTGTTCAGATTAGTATCTATACAGCTACTGAAAAAATATGGAACAGAAAATTCCTCAAAAGTTACTATTCAGCAAAAAAGCAAATGAAAATATAGTAAAAGGGAATTCTTAAACAACCTTAGCATGGCTGTGTTACTGCCAGCCCATACTATAACAGTTCTGTCATAATAACCATGTCCCAATTCTGCATTCCTTGAACATGCACCACTTCCACTGAAGTCAGTGGAAATATTGGATATGCAAGAAATGTAGAAATACTTTCTTAATCCTTAGGCTACAATCTATGATAATTATAGTGCCTGAACTCGTAATATTGCTGGCTGAACAGCTCTGAAGCACCTTTTAGGGCATTAACAGTGTGATTCTGCTGATTTGGTGTAAAAATCATAGCCGGACCTTGCCTCCGTACTCTTATCTGTAATAAGTAAATTGAACTAAGCAGCCAAAAGTTTAGAGTGAAATGCATTTTGAGCTGTTTAGCAATGTGGCCTTACCTCTTCTTCCCCACTGGTGCCCTGTCACATGGGAAATCAAAAATACAACTCAGGATTTAAAATCCTAGCTTTCCCTTGTTCTGAGCAGAGCAACTTAGACAGCTCTCCTTTCATGGCAAAGCACAGGAGAATATTCACCTCACAGTTTAAGAGGGATGGACTGCAGAAAAGAACAGTTGTGGAAAACAAGGCAAAAGTACTTGCATTGTAATCAGTGGGAGCCCATCACAAAACCAAACAGCCAGAGGATGCTTCTTTCTTACCATATGCAAATTTCCAGCAACACTCATAACAGCACTTCCAAGCTAGTAAATGTTTTCTATTCTTGGCTGCTTAGCAGCCTCAGCTTTTTCCAATTAGGTACTGTTTGTTTAGTTAAAAAAAAAACAAACACAACAAAAAAAGCAAAAAAAAAAAACCTCTAAAGAAAGGATTAAGCTCTGTATCTTATGGAGAAAGATCATAAATTAGAAATTCTTTTTGAATCTGGAGTATGCATTCTTTAATCTTCTGCCCTGCTGGGAAGTGTCATAGGAATAATGGCAGAAAGAAGCTTTTTTGCTTCATTAGATTTCCTCAGCTAAAAACACGCTTTTGACTATCTGGAACTAAATCTCAAAATTCATGACAACTCAGACAATACTCCCACATGTTATAAGCCTGTGAGTTAAACAGAGAGCTGGGAAAGCTTACAGAACCCACCTGGTCAGCAAGCTCTCCAGATTCAAAAGGGGAAGACAGAAGGCCATATGGATGTGAAGCAAGAAAGCCGCGACTGTGAGAAGATGGTGACAAGAGCAATGGTGCTGTTGATGGTGCTGGCAATGCAGTTCTTCAGTGTGTGTGGCCTCAGAACAAAAATAATTTTCAAAATCACCAACGGATCTGACTGATGGGTATCAGTTAGCTAGGGATGAGAAAACCAGTGGAAGAGGAAAGAGTTTGGAAAAAGTAATGTGTTGGTTACCATATACTATTCCTCTGCAGCAGAGTTAACTGAAATCTTAATGACTGTGAGCCTGGGTTAGGACATGGCCGTAGCTGGGAGAAATAGAAGTCACTGCACTCAGGATGTCACTAGTGAGTTAGGGCTAATGCCTGAGATAGCAATGCGATGCAGAATGTGGGAGAACAAAAATTACGTCTGTGTCTTGGTTTGGAAGCAGGCAGAACAACAGCTAAATCAATAAATGTGCCTGGGTACTAGGAGAAGGACTAGGGGTTCAGAGCAAAGGCTGAGCACATAGGACACGAGCTGAAGGACCAGGCAAGGCACAGAGCTTGGCAGAGCTGCTGGTGCGTACCTGCTGGCTGTAAAACCATGGTTGGGGCACGGTATTTTTTTTTCTAAACAGCTCAGCAGTTAACAGCTTGTACCTAACGTCAACAGCCACAGACAGTCTTTTCTGACATGCTACAGGGTTGTCATTCCTCCTGCCATACAGACTGTGCAAAAATGTTCAAGTTCCTGAAACCAGAAGAAAGGTAAAACAAAACCTATGTGGATCCCCTTGAAAAGCTGCACTTCTTTAAGTCACACATAAAGGAGCTTTTGGTCCTGTCTACTGAGATGCTACCTTACGCAAACAAAATCCTTGTGACAAAAGGCCTGTGGTGCAGGGACCATGAGGGATTAATGGAAAAGAGTTTCCTCAGGGTGAGCTGAAAAAGCTGCTTATCTCTGAAAAATTTTTTACGGGAACAGTTGAGGAATATGCTAATAAAGATACTGTGATGTTGACTATTTTTTATTCTCCAGCTTTTTAAAAATGTCAATCATTCATACAACATTTATATCCCACAACCAACCTTTAAAATACCAAAGACAAAGCTACATAGCTTAATAAAGCCAGCACACACTTCTTTCATGTCAGGTACAGCTTAAACGTGTGCTGAACCCTTTGCTCTCCCTGGGGCTCCTGAGAAAAGTGGCATGGCAGTAATGCAGAGGAGAATTACTAAGTAATTTGGGACTAAACATGTTTCTCTGCTCTATAGAACAGATCCCCCAATGCATCTAGCAATGCATTTCTTTCCCCTGAATGTGCTAAGTAGACGAGTCTCTTACACATCTTACACATGAATGGTTCTCACCATGCAACTGGGGCTTAAGCTAGGATAAACCTTAAATGATCATTATAGAGCAAAGGCAAGAAAGATGAAACAGAGGAATTCAGTAATAAATCTCATGTGTTAATGGAATAATCATAGGCCTCAACGAATCTAATAATTTTGTTCCTAACATGCAACACATGTCATTTTCAAGCAAAGCCTTGAGGGGTTTGCACACTTTATAGAAGCAGAGTATTTTGGAATAAATCCAAGGCTAGGACGAGAGAAGCCAGTCCAGAGCAGACAAGACCAGGCAGAAGAATGAGATGCACAAAACAGAGACAGGAAGAAAAAGAAGATCGGTAAGCATAGCATATTGCTCAAGATAAGTACCTACACCCATTCCTCAAGTGAAGTGTTTGTTCAATGGGTGAGTTACAAGACTTTTATTTATTGATGTGGTATGTCTGACACCACAACAGGTTGTGGAATGCCTAGAGGACATTTTAGATACTAACAAATTAATGACTGTACCTCATTTTTACTGATCATGGGTATAGCCAAAGAGAACAAAACGCAGAATACCTGCAGATTCAGAGGCACAAGTAGAGGATGACCTGCACAGCTTTCTGAGGGCAAGGATAAGAAGCTTTGAATTTCACCAAAGAAAAAGAAAATGATGACTCAGTAAATAACTATCCTTAGAACGTACCACCAGTGTGTGAAGGGTTTTTTTTTCTCCCCCCCTTGGTGGACATTGCATTCTTCTTAGTATGTATTTCCCCTTGGCAACTTAACATTTACCTCATTCACTGTGAATCATTACAGCATTCAATAGTTCTTGAACTGAATCTTTTTCCACTGTGAAAGGATGTCTTAGAGAAGCTACAACACATATTAGAGATGTTTTTGCACTGTTGGCCAAAACCATCGTGCTTGGGTTTTTTAACTGACAATAAAAACTTTGTTTTCTATTTCAATGTTCTGTACCACTAAGACAAAGGCAGATAATAAAAATACAGAGAACTGCACAACACAAAGACTAACTGAATATGAACAGCAGATGAAGCTTACATGAGCTAACGGAAACAGAAGACTAACTCTGAGCCTGGACTTATGTCCACCTCCTCATCAAGTGCAATGCTAAAAAGTGCGTGTTGATGTGTGCCACAAAACTAGTCAAAACCACAGCAGAATGGTGCTGTATTGCACTTAACCTATCTGGAGTTTGTTTCAAAACAACTTGATATTTACACTGCGTTTGAAAAGGTCAACATCTGGCTGGACAGATGTCCAAATGCAGGGTGAGCAAATCTGGTATCTGTATCACAATTTAAGGCAGACTGGTAAATCTGATAGGCGTTTGTTATTGATAGCTTTGTACAGAGCCCTGGTGATCTTCAGATAACAACTTCTATGCTAGAGTGTGTGGGAAGGAGAGAATGATGAGTGAGGTGAAAACTGGCATGGTTTCAGAGACATGGAAGAATCAAGAACGTGAAGTTAATAGGCGATCTCAGGATCAATCCTGCCGGACTAAGCACTTACTGACTTCCGTCACACCAAAACCACCATGAAAAACCTCTGTGACATCTGTATTCTATTCTTCCCTTCGCATCCTAAGTACCGCTAAAGCATTGAACCCAGAGTGGTTTATCTTTGAAGATCACCTGGGTTTCAAACCTCAGAGATGACTCAAGGAGGGCTCAGTGGAATTTCTGGGTGCTGCACTGGTAACTTTTATTTCCTCTAGAAAACGGACCACTTACAGAAAAAGTGAGGGTTTCATTTATTTATGTCTATTTTCATAGTTAGTCAGAGGGGGAATCACAGCCCAGCAATGAAGAAGGATGATGGTAATGACAGTATTGCTGGCAAGAAGATGGTGCTAGAGTTTTTGTTTTTCCTCCATTAGTGTTTGCGCATAAGAAGGCCCCACATCCATTCACCTTCGCTAGCTCTGCTAGCAGTGACCTTTTGATGCTTATTAACAGCATACACTGTAATTCCACAACCAACATACATTATAGGATCGTGATGTAACGGTACACCACTATAGTGATTATATTCTCTTTAAGAAAACTATGTATAGATCAAACAGAAAACACTCTCCATTAAGTGCGTGCCAGCTGTTACTCTGTCACTTACACTACATTACTTGACTTTGATTGCTTTGATCTGCCATCTGAAAACCTGGGGAAAACCTGAATAAGTCTTTTGCATTCAGCTCATTCAACATACGCATATGTACACACTTACCTGAAACACTGCAAGCTACTATTGTCAATAAAGGTCTAAAGGGCTCTTATGAAGATCTCCCTTTGATTTCTGCTTCGATTTATAGTACAAACACTGCTTGAAAGGCTCGATTGTTTCTTTCAGTGTCCTGATGTCCCACCAAACAAAACTGAATTGATTAAAATACAGCCCGCTGATGCTTTTGTATCACTACAGAAGCTGATGGCAATCTTCCACCTCCTTTGCTGAATGGCGTAATTGGCCTGCCAGAGCAGATTTTGGATTTTAACACGTTCCCTGTTTGGCTGAGCTAACCAGTTATTTTGCAGTTGTTATCAAGGCTGCAGACTTTTCTTCACTGGGGTCATTAAGCTTGTCAAAACTAATTTGTCACCACAACTGCTGACCCTCATTGCTTGTGACAGCAGCACAAGTGTCAAACTAAACAGCCCTTTGCATTAGAAGAAAGTAAATGACTGATCAGAGCCCACCAAGCGTCCTGACCGTATGCCACAGTCTGGCCCTCTGACCCCACGAGAGCTGGAAACAGTACCAGCTAAATGACACAGGGTCACCAAACGACACTACTAATCATTCTGTAGAACAAGTAAAAAAAGCCTCAAACAGCTAAAGTGAAAGAACACTCAAAGGCAGTATGTGACCTGAAATGATGATAATAAAGTTTTGTGTTGTTTTCTTTTTAATTAAAAAGAGACAATGAAAGCAATTTACTCAGAAAGAAAGCTGTATGAAAGAAGTTATCAGCTGACCCAGAGTACATTTTTTGAAAGTTGCTCAGACACAGAGCTGCCAGTGGAGCACTTTGACCCCAATCCAGCAGATCATTACTATGTAATCTTCTGTGTATCCGTGACCACTCAAGTGACATGTGAATCAGGCCAGTGGCAGTTTCTTCATCCGATATAATACTAGCCACAAAGTACTTAGTATCAGTCCACATTTACTACAGTGGGGTAAAATCTGTCACAGAAAGATCTGTGTAGACCTAGAATTTATTTCACTGAAGGTACAGTATACAGTCTTCTAACAGAGTTAATCTCTTCCAATTAGCCATATCACTAAATTCTTTTGGTGACAAATAATTAATAATCTGATCTTTACCGTTGCAATTATATTCTGTTTAACAGGGTAACTTGAAATTAGCACCATGTCCTCAGTTGCGATAGAGTATTTGGCAGGAGAATAAACTTGCAAAAATAAAAGTTTCAGAGGAACACTTTCTCTCAGCACATTCCTAACCATTCAAGGCACCAGTTCTGGAAAGGCCTTTATCCCCAGTGCTCAGAGAGGTCCTACTTTGTTCAGTTAAGATGACTTGTACTGCCCATAAGCTCATCCCATAAACAAACCTTTGCAGTGTCAGGATCTTCCGCCTTGTATGCTACCCTGCAGTACAAGAAAACTTCTGTAAATACAGTGACAATAAGAGGTGTTCAGTTCTGCCCCTAGAAGCCTTCAAATACTATAATCTTTTCTCTGTACTTTTTGTAAAGCTGTCTTTTTCTAAGCCTTTGGAAAGGTACCTCGTTAATGAAAACAAACAGATGCAATATACCTCAGCAAACAGGATCCAGTCTTACGAGACAATGACTGGTTTGGGGGTTTTTTATCTGTGTGAATTACTCTTATTTAAACAAGGCGGAGTGACTTACAGTTCATCAGCAATGTAATGACTTTAAGCACCACTGTCCCCATTTAAGAAGGGAAAACTAAAGAACGAAAAGAGACAAAGAATAAAGAAATGGAGAGTAGTGCTGCACAGGATAGCAGGATTTTGTTGAGTCCTAATGATGTCATGCAGTATTTAATCTCTGGTGACAAGAAGATTTTTTTCCCTCCTTTCAGCAAGAAACCAAATTCAATATTAACAAAGCCTTGTATTTGAAGCCAAGATTGGATGTGAATCTTAAGTTGCTTCTAGTCTTCTCTGTATCTCCCCCCTGGACCTAGAGAGTAGCCACAACTAAAAAAAAAAAATGCTTTAAAAGCAACATAATTATTTTAAGCTTGTTTTTAATTTATATTTTGGATAGGGTCTTACAAAAAGTCTATTACATTCACTGGCAGAAAAATAAACAATGGCAATGGTCATAGTGGTATGAATACCAAATGGTATGAATACCAAGCGGTATGAACTGCCAAATATTGCAACTTGCCAAGCATCACAAACAAAAGCTTTTAAAAATATGCACATTCTTTGAGTAGCATCTTTTGTTCTTAAAATCAGGCATGGCTGAACCAGTCAGAATGGGGGAAAGTAAGAGTAGAGAAAGAAATGGGTACGAGAGTCTTCACAGTCCCTAACTACTAATCAGTTCTAGAGGGAGACACTCCTCATTTAAAAAAAATTGCATTAGTTCTTGATGATTTTATTTCATGGAACAGCATGGACAGTAAGAGTTGGTAAGTGTGGAGAAAGTGGAAAGATTTCATTACCCTTTCGTTTTACTTAATGGCTAGTATCCACGGGCAGACAGACAAACTGTTGCTCTTGTGTAATGTACATCAAAATTTTACAGAGTCAATGTGTCTGAATGGGTCCAGTTATATATCCAAAAACCAGTATTCCTAGTTTATATCAGTGAAGCTAAATTCTGAATTTTTTATGATTGGCCATTAGCAGCCAAAAGCAGACAAAGTTCAATGCAAAAATAATGGCTAAGTGCACATGAACTGTTCTGCAAAGGTTCCAAGTCAGGAAAGCAGCTCCTTAAACTGCAAAGTGGATTTTTTTCTTTTAAGGATTCCCACAGAGAGGAAAACAAAAAGACAGAAATTGATACCGTTTTTATTCTCTGTAAAATAAAGACTAAATGCAGATTCTTACCATACTAAGTGTCCTTTACCTTATGCCATCAATAAATGTCAGGGACTGATAGTAGGTGTCAGAGAGAAAGAAGAGGAAAAGATGTATCACGCAAAAGATGCAGAATAAACCACCTACATGCCATAACCTTCAGTCATCTTCTCATAACTCCCCTAATCTGCCCAGAACATGTAACTGCTCCAGAATCCCATGGGAAGGAATTAGAATTGTTCAGATTACTGTCACAATTTTAACCAGAAATCTGGGACCCGTGACTCCTGAAGGCACAGAGGACAGCAGCAATGAAAACATTGTATCTTGATAGTAGCTTTTCAGACCAGCTATTCGTCCCAGAAGCAGACTTGTGAAGTTAAGTCTCAAGGTCAAGCGGCCATTACCTAATTCACATTCTGCAGTGTAAAAACACTCTCGTTTTCTGTTCATATTGGGATAGAACATTTTTCAGTTTTAAACTTAACAGATTCCTGCAAATCCATCCCCTTACTTAGTATGTGGATCTGACTACTATAGGAAATCCATGCTTTACAAATGTCAGAATGGACAGAAACTGACTAAAACTGCAGAGCTGTGAAAGACAGCACAGTACAGCTACATAAAAAGACTGAGAGTTAGGTTTTACAGTAGTATTTGTAGTCAAGTTTAAATCACATCTCTATTCAATCTGAATATTCTGGTAGTCGACATACTTTAGCACAAAGATTTACGAAAAGCTGATTTCACAGCGACATACATGAGTGCTCAGGGAAAACAAACTTTTATCTGGATATTCCTAAGTGTTCATGCTGTCCGTACAAGAACATAAATAATTTTAAGTAATAAAACACAGCTTGTGTACCCAGTCAGAATACTGTCAAAAAGATTTAGAGAAAAGGGCTCAGTAAAAAAGCTTAGGATTAGTATGCAGAGATTAGTTAAGAGTTGTGAGTCACTGCTGCTCTCTGTTATGCAGAGAATTACACCAGTGAGAAATTAATGAGTAAGAAAAAAAATACCTGTAAGAGAAGCAGCATTTTGCATTCATTTTAACCAAATATAAATATCTATACAAGTGCAGGAACACTGAGAATCAAGTCTGAAAAAATGTGTAAGAAATGCTACCTAATATTCCATATTACAAAATATCTCTGAGACTATAACGTGCTACAGGAACGTTCTATGAATACAAAAATATGGATGCACTTACCAGCTGCTCTATACTTAGATCTAGGTGTGTAACAGAACGTATATCCAAATCTGCATTTTCAGAATTATTAAATCATTCAGTAGTGATCTGCAGTAAAGCTCAGAACAGAAATAAACAACTAAACAAGATCCCGAAGTAGGTTCCTTGGAACAAGAGAAACAAATGTGTAACCACAATTTGAATCAGAGTTAGGTGTTCCTGGCATCTATTTTAAACACCTGTGATGGACGACAAAATCACGGTTTCTCACAAAAAATACGCAGGACTTATATTGGAACAATGTAATTTTGTTTTCTTACTCAATTTTGTAAAATTAGAAGTATTCTGTAATGTTTTTAAAGGGGGCTATTAACCATTAACTGAGTTAAATATCATGCTGGTGAGCTGACATGATAATGCAATGTAAACATAATGATATTCAAGAAAATGACAACTGGGGCATCATTTTGATTTTTTTATCATCCATAGCCTGAGACTTGGATGATAGACTAAATCATGTGATTTGATAAAATGTATGGAAGGCAGATGCCCTTCTAAATCCTCCATTTGTATCACTTTATTTCCTTATTAAGTGGGATATATCACAAGTTTATAAGGAAAATTTATGATTTTGTATTTCTGCTATCAACAAGTTATTCTTCTCAATCAGTGGGGACTTGATAACCATTATTGTAATCAGCTTGGTATATACGTGCTCTGTAAAGGTAGTAGGTTGATGTAACCTTAGGTCACCATCAGTTGCATATTGGAACACTGTAGCAATGTAAGTGTCAACTATATTTCTATGAATGTGATTACACCATATCTAAGCACGCTTCCTTAATGTGCAGTTTTTGTTATTGTGGTTTAACACTCTTTGCAGGAAAAAAGAAAAAAATATTACCTCAGATCTGTAACTAAGACCTGTCCACAAATGAAATCATTCATGCCTGTTGAATTTACAAACACTGGATTGCAATGCTGAAGACAAACATAATATGCAAAATTCTGAGGTCACAGGATAGTAGAATCACAGAATGTTCGGGGTTGGAAGGGACCTCTGTGGGTCATCTAGTCCAATCCTCCTGCCGAAGCAGGGTCACCTACAGCAGGCTGCACAGGACCTTGTCCAGGCGGGTCTTGAGTATCTCCAGAGAAGGAGACCCCACAGTCTCCCTGGGCAGCCTGTTCCAGTGCTCCGTCAACCTCAGAGCGAAGAAGTTCTTCCTCATGTTCAGACAGAACTTCCTGTGCCTCAGTTTGTGCCCATTGCCCCTTGTCCTGTCACTGGGCACCACTGAAAAGAGTCTGGCCCCATCCTCCTGACACCCACCCTGCAGATATTTATAAGCATTTATAAGGTCCCCTCGCAGCCTTCTCTCCTTCAGGCTGAACAAGCCCAGCTCCCTCAGCCTTTCCTCGTAGGAGAGATGCTCCAGTCCCCTCATCATCCTCGTAGCCCTCCGCTGGACTCTCTCCAGTAGCTCCACATCTTTCTTGAACTGGGGAGCCCAGAATTGGACACAGTACTTCAGATGAGGCCTCACTAGGGCAGAGCAGAGGGGGAGGATAACTTCCCTCGTCCTGCTGGCCACACTCTTCTTAATGCACCCCAGCATACCATTGTCCTTCTTGGCAACCAGGGCACACCGCTGGCTCATGGTCAACTTGTTGTCTACCAGCACTCCCAGGCTCCTCTCCACAGAGCTGCTCTCCAGCAGGTGATCCCCAAGACTATGCTGATGCATGGGATTATTCCTCGCCCAGTGCAGGACCCTGCACTTGCCCTTGTTGAAAATCATCAGGTTCCTCTCTGCCCAACTCTCCAGCCTGTCCAGGTCTCACTGAATAGCAGCACAGCCTTCTAGTGTATCTACCACTCCTCCCAGTTTTGTGTCATCAGCAAACTTGCTGAGGGTATACCCTGTCCCTTCATCCTGGTCATTGATGCATAAGCTGAACAAGACTGGGTCAAGCACTGACCCCTGGGGAACATCACTAGCTACAGGCCTTGAGCTAGACATTGCGCCACCAATGACAGCCCTCTGAGTTCTGCCATTCAGACGGTTCTCAATCCACCTCACCGACCACTCATCCAGCTGACAGTTCCCTAGGAGGATGTCCTGGGAGACTGTGTCAAAAGCCTTGCTGAAGTCGAGGTAGACAACATCCACTGCTCTCCCCTCATCTACCCAGCCGGTCATGCCATCGTAGAAAGCTATCAGATTGGTCAGGCATGATTTCCCCTTGGTGAATCCATGCTGACTACTCCTGATAACCTTCTTTTCCTCCACTTGCTTAGAGATAACACGCAGTATGAGCTGCTCCATCACCTTTCCAGGGATGGAGGTGAGGCCAGCCAGCCTGTAGTTCCCTGGGTCCTCCTTCTTGCCCTTTATGAAGACTGGAGTGACACTGGCTTTTCTCCAGTCCTCAGGCACTTCTGTTCTCCAGGACCTTTGAAAGATGATGGAGAGTTGCTTAGCAATGACATCTGCCAGCTCCATCAGCACTCACGGGTGCATCTCACTCGGGCCCACGGATTTGTGGGTGTCCAGTTTGCTTAAATGATCTCTAACCTGATCCTCCTCAACGAAGGGAAGGTATTCCTTTCTCCAGGCTTCCTCTGTTACCTCCAGGACTGGGATTCCTGAGGGCTGGCCTTAGCAGTAAAGACTGAAGCAAAGAAGGCGTTTGGTAACTCTGCCTTCTCTACATCCTCCATCACCAGGGCACCCACCTCATTCAGCCGCGGCCTCACATTTTCCCTAGTCATCTGTTTGCTACTGATGTAGTTGAAGAAGCCCTTCTTGTTGTCTTTGACATCCCTTGCCAGATTTAGTTCCAGGTGGGCCTCAGCCTTCCTCACTGCCTGCCTGCATACCCTGACAATATTTCTGTATTCCTCCCAAGTGGTCTGTCCCTCTTTCCACATTCCATAGACCTTCCTCTTCCACTTGAGTTTCGCTAGAAGCTCATTGCTCATCCATGTATGTCAACACAACCAGGTAAGAGGTCATAAACTCCCTGACTGGTATCTTTTAAGGCTTTGGCAGGTTGGTATATTTAGGTACACAGAAGCCAGGAATAAAACTTTCTTCAAACAGCTTACTCCTTGGAAATGAAAACGACACACATCTACAAGTGTTCTAATAACAAGACAGTAGAAAAGGGAGAAAATATGCAAGTATTACTGACCTCTCAGGAACTTTGTAATTTCAGAAGTAGTACTTATTTCTATTCCAAAACTAGAAAGAAAACTGTTAATGTTTTCCACATTCAGTCTTCAAACATTTATTGGTAGTAAGAGACTACGCTTGCTGTAAAGATTACATAATTTAATGAAAATGAAAGCCTCGTGTTGTAATTGTGATTGTCTCTAATTAGAATTGTAGTTCTTTTGAGAATGTATGTCGTAATCTTCTCTACAGTTTGTTTGAAAGCATAAAAGTGTATGAGTTTGACTACAAGTCAAGAACAGATTTGGAAAAACTGATTTCTAGTGTTTATGTAGTCCAAAATAATACCACGGATTTTTTTGTTAATCTTTATTATTTAGGAATTCAGTTGTTCTTATTATGTAAATAATAAACAATGTTGCTGTTCTACTCAACAGAAACTGATAGGTTGTCTTTGATTCACTTCTTACCATTAACAAGGGCTGCCTTTGACACACAGTGAATTTCAGAGGAATGCTATCCTAGTGAAAACTCTTATTTAATAGCTACGGTCGATGCAGCTGATACACTTAATGAAAAATGGTATTTCTTTTATTACTAGCAGACAGATTTGGCTTATGCTACTCTCACAATATCATTCAGCATTATTCACATCGTTGTGAAAAGAAATTTTTTTTCAGCAGTGAAGAGGTCAAAAAGTTCAGATGGAATTTTGAGCAAGATTGTTATAAGGCTTAAAAGAACAAGTCAGAATTTTTTCACATATGGAAAGCTACAGTGCAAACTGCAGGTGAATGTTCTTGGAATATCAGTTTACACAATTTTAATATGTCTGATGTAAACAAACCCGAGAACACAATATCAAAAGAATGTAGTTTACTGAAACAATGTCACCTTCCCTAGGGTAAATCAATTGCAGTCTCTTTACTTGCAGAATAAAGTGTGTATTTTCCCAGTCTTTTCAATGTCAAAAGACAGCTGGAAAATCAAGACTAAAACAAGCAACATTAAATTTCAAAAACTGGGTTATAATAACTTACAAATATTTTGCTTTCCTCCATTTACATTGTGCAAGAAGTGGGAGAATAAAGACTCAGAAGAATTTTCTAATCATGTCTATTTAGACTGTACAGCTGGATTGCAAATCACTGTTTTCTCTCTAATTAGAAGGCAACGGAGCATTTTCTTGAAGCGGGGCTCCCACTAACAGGAAAGGGTTATGCATGGTTCATCAGGTATATTTCAGCTAATAAAATCACTACCTTAAGGATGAATCTATACTGAAAAAAATATAGCACTTTGCAGACAAAATTGAGCTATATCTCAACAAGGTAGTGCTGATAATGGACAACATGTAGTCTTGCTTCTCTAAATAATTTTCTCAGTCTTCCTTGTTCCACACTACCTTACTGATCCCTCATGGATACACTTTAAGAATTTGCTTCTGAAAAAAGCTTCTTCCATGGTCTATGGCTGTGGATACTAAGGTCATTAACAGATGGCTGAGTTTTTTAAAATCTGTCTCAGTTTTCAGCCTTATTTGGCTGGATAGTTTCTCCAGAAAAGCAAACTTTTCTTTAAAAGTGAACTGAGAAATCTCTAATTAAATTTATGCGGCACTGCTGGGAGGAAAAAGAAACAGCACTCCTGTTAATTGCTGCAAAATATCCTGTGTGAAGAAGGTTAATTAGAAATAAAAAATAGGAAGAATAATTTATAATCAGAACTTAGAGTGACAGGTAAAGCAATTCAGAGAGTAGGATCGATGTTACAATGCCCTGTTACCCTTTCAGACTTAATGCAGCAGTTCCAACTGCAACAAGAACACAGAAAAAGGTCTCCTTTCCAGTGTCCTCTTGGAAGTCCACTGAAACATGGACAGAAATATGTACCAATACAGTTCATATCAACACAGAATTTATTGATCTTTCTAATCTACTTTGGAGGCCACATTTTCTCTCTTATTGTTTTTCCATGTTGGCATAGCCTATGGTAGGATTTCACTTGGTTTGTTAAACTTGGTTGCTGGTTTTTTCCAAGCAGAGATGGATTTCTACTACAATTCCCAATTATAAAGAGTGGTGGTGTATTTCTGGGAAAGGTAAAGCAAACACTAAATAAAATTCTCCTGCAATTAAAGCCAAAACAAAGACACTGTCAAATAACACGATGTGCTTAGTTCCAGGGCCACATCAGCCACTAGTTCAGACTGGATCAAACCCCATAATTTTAGTCTTGATTTTAAAAATTCTCTTGGCTGATTGGAAGAGAAGTATGAACATGTGTTTCTTATTTTGCTAAAACACAACAAATGTTGTTCTTCAGCTTGAATATGATGAAAGCAACAACCCAAAAGTGTATTTCTGCTACTGAAACCTATTTTAAATTATTTTAACTTACTTCTTATAAAAAGTTTTAAAACTTTTGATTTTATATTTAGTTCTTGCTTTTTTAATTACTGCAACTTCTCCTTTCTCATGACAGAAAGAATTGAAGTGAACTCTCTGAGCCTTCACAGGACAAAGAGCAGATGCCCAAGAATGAGGAGGGACAACAATTCATCAGCTGATAAAAAGGAAGACCATCATCAGAAACCAGAATGGAATAAGGCTGATAACACCACCATTTTCATACCTGTTGCAGAAAAAGCCTACCGCAAGGCAGGAAATCTCCTCCCAGGCTAGACAGGGTGCTTGCAGCCACATTAACAATAGTTTTTAGGAACAAAAAGCTTCGTGATCTGGATGCTTTGTATTTTCCACATGAATGAGTACAACCTTGGCATTGTTGAAAACTTCACACATTGAGCTTACATCTCAAGAAAGTTTTACAGCATCTGTGGAAGCTTAGCAGCCTCAGGAAACAAACAAGCCCACAGCTTTCTGTAGGTTTTAAGTCTCCTTTTTGACAGCTGTGAGAATTAGGAGACAAAACAGCTCACCACCACCACCACACCTTTGCCAGGGAAAAATGGTGTACAACGTGGGGATGCCCATGACTAACCTGTATCTGTTGGCTCCACATTATGATGCTGCTGCCTACACACTGGCAGCAAAGGATGCTTTTGTAAACAGCTCAGCTTTTGGGGAGTCTAACAAACAGAATGAAGGTGCTGATATCCCTGCTTTCTGCTGTGAGTACTACATTCAGTTATTTCACTGTTTTACTGCTTAGAGAAATTTCCCTTCCATTCTCAGAAATTATTGCCTATTTGTTTGTTTCATTCAAACTCATTAACACGTAAGAACATAGAAATCTTGGTGAATTCGTACTAACAGTTGCTATTTTTTTAATTATCAGAACGACTCTGATGATGACGACTTTGACCCTTTGGCACAGCATCTGATCAATAATTACACATACTTCATCACAGAGTTGAAGATGTAAATTCCTAGATAATTACCATTAGTCAAACGTAAATGATACATGTGAATAACTAAAGGCTCAAAATAATAAACAGTGTTATTCACAAAACATAGACTAAAAAAATTGGAAAATTCAGTTAAGGTCAAAACCAGCAAAATAACTTGAATCAGATACAAATCACAGCAAAATTTACTGAACGTGAATTCACACAACTAAACATCTCAGAAATTCATAAAATATACAAATGTGCTGAGAAGCACACTAAACGAAACACAACTATTTAGGAAACACATAAGATGTCACAGACTTCTACAGGGAACAACAGTGAATAATAAAGAGACCCTTCATTTTCTCATCTTCTGGGAACTTCATAGATCTATGAGTATGCAGCTCTCTGTGATTTTTAAATGCATGGAGCTAAACTGAGTTCAGGTTACCCTATTCCTCAAGAATACCACTATGCAAAGTTTTCTTCAAGATATCACTTATAAAAGAGAACATAATCTTGGCCTCTTGTGGTCTTGCAAGATAAATACTTGAAGTTTATAACCAGAAACCTCCAACGCAATATGCTTTTGACTTCTAGCATATATTATGCACATAAGCCTAGGGAAATGAAAAGGGACATCTTATTAAACAGCAGTTTGATGTTCACTTCAGCCATCACTGAAAAATGAGGGTCAATTGTTTTAACAGAACAGAGTATCTGTGTTATTTAGACCTGTGGTCATAACATGATTTGTACTTAGCATCAGAAAATAGAAGGGTTCTGTAAAAGATCTGTGCAGGTGTGTGTGTGTCAGTTCAAGAAGAAATATTTCTTAATTCATGTTCTGTAATCAAGTCTATTGAAAATCATGGAAAAAGTGCTACTGACCCTATCTTCTGTCTGAATATGTACAGACTGTCTGGCTCTGTTGTTCTCCTGTTTCTTGCTTGCTTTCTTTCAGAATTTTATTCTCACTTCCCTGTAACCAGCTTCCAGAAAATCAGCTAATTAAATACCACAGTGGTGACAGTGAATTTCAATGAATGCTATGTGATTACTCTGTGGACTCTAGCCAGCCTCCTAGCTGAGCCAAAAAACAAGTTCCGCACTGTTCAGCTGAAGCAAGTTCACTGTGTTTCTGCATATACTCCCTATTGATCAAGTAAAAGATGGGTTGGCATTATACTACATCCTGTATGAACAGGGTAGTTAATTGTCCCTGCAAGTACTTGCAATAAAGAAAATAAGCAATAAAGGAAAGGGTATGGCATATGGAATGAAAAATAGCACTGTTGCAAAGATGTCAATGTCATGATTTTCATTTAATGAAAAAGTTTCAGTGAAAGCATGAGCTAAACAGAAAGAACAGTGACAGGAGGAGGCGAAGAATGTAAATGGAAGTAAAGAAGGGAAGACTGGAGGAAACTTTTGGTTTATGCAGGGCAGAAAAAACCCTGTGGAAAGATTTTTTAGTGATTTCAGCAGATGCTTCTGTCAGGTTGAGTATCTGAAAGCAACTTCTTCCTGAACTAGATTAGTTTAAATTGTTTTCTAACTTGGATTTGCAGAAAATCTGTTATCCAACTTCGTGTCTCCAAAGTGGCAATTTATGTCCACTGCAGGACTTGAGTTCAGATGACAAAACTGAGGCAAAAAAAACCCTGTCTGAGTCATGGTTTATTCCCAATGGTCAATGCTGAGGTGGAAGTCTTAGAGAAGACATACCTGGAGACTCTGCAGCCCCCTGATAACGGATTTCTAAGTTCCACACCCAGGGAGGTGTCACATCCAATGCCTTTTATAAAGTACCATCACAGAAACACCAAATTCGACATGCTGCCTACAGTTTTTAGGTGTGACTTGGTGTTCAACAGTACTGTTTGAGTGCAGTTCTCTAAATCATTAAAATAGCAGAAAAACAGGAATTCAAGGAGATAGGATAATTAAGACAAGAAAAACGTCCCACTCTCAATGTCTTGCTCAGATTCCTGGCCATATTTATGAAGCTTAAAAAACCAATCAAACAAACACACAAAACCTACTACAATTAAGGATAAATTATCCTCAAGTTTCTAATAAACTGGTATGCGGTCTTCCAAAGAATCAATGCTAAAGCGCCATTCATGTTACTATATTATGAAAGCATCATACTTAGATACTCTGGATGCCATTAGCAGGGGCATATGTATGAGTAGTGAATAACCACAACCTTAAAATACACCAACAAGAACCCTCTCAATCAGTCAGCACACATGGCCCTTTCCAGGGCTCCAATTCCAACACTTCTAAGTTCTAGATACAAGTCATTTTGGAGCTGAACAAATAAGATCTTACTCCTTAAAATTCTTTCTTCTTTGCATTACAATCTAACAATGCCCCTCTGATTTATTCCTTGGAATGAAAACATATTTTTGAACAGCTTCTCTAAATAAATACCCAAGGCGTTACAGGACCTTTTTTTTCACATGCTCTGCTCATGAGCATTTTGTTATGCACATTCCATATCACCCTTGCAATTACTGTTTAAAAAGAGCTCCGACGCTCCTGAACAGAAGAAATTAGTGCTCTTTAAGGTATGCCTGCCATGAAACAGTCATTCGTTCCTTATTGTGATTCTTCTAATTTTAAAACCAACTTTCTAAGTTGCAGTTTTTCTTTCTTCTAACATATGGCACATGAAATCAACAGGTTTGTTAACCCTGTGCTGTCCAAAGTATACAACTGCTAGCAAAAGCAATTTATCATTGAGACCTTATCAATTCATGGTAAAGGTTTTACTGCAAATTCTCCAAAATTGTTTTTTAGGATGTTTTGGATAAACTTGATATAAAGATAAGTGTTATTGTTATATGTCAGTATCATATGTAAGTACTGAGTTCTTTGAGGAAAAGAGAAGAGTTTTCTTACTCTTTGATCAGGATATATAGACTTCTTGAGAGGCTGAACACATCTAGCTTCTGAAGTCATGCTCAGTAAAAAAAGCTTCACAGACTTGCAGTGTATGTCCTGTGTTATTAGTATGATAGGATAAGGAGTTCCTACATCATGGATGCTTCTTCATTTTAGAAGAATTCAGATTATAACTGAGACAGAGTGAAAGAGAAACATTGTGGTTTTACTTTTTGGCATATTTATGAAACACTCATGGAAAAAAAGGCTCAATATAAACCCAATTTAGGGTGCAAACAGTCCACATGAATGGAGTACTGTCTTCATGGATGGAAAAACACAGTGACACAGGACTAACTTTGGTACAAACATCCTACATTTGGACATTGTGATTTAGCAGAATCAGCCCTGGAATGATTACAAGAACAGACTCCGCATTTAGTCATTCTCAAAATACCATGTGTGAGAACAGCTTTCCACTTGGTATCCACCAAGCCTCAGCTTTTAAATATTTCAGGAGTTTTGTTCCAGCACCCTGCTGTTCTAAATCAGTGATACTGGGCTCATGCAAAAAACTGAGTATTTATTTCAACTGCAATACAACTGGTTTGTGGGGTTTTTTTAAAAGTTATTCTGAATTGTCCTCTCTGAGCTCATTACGACTTTACAGAATAGCACACTTTACTTCCTTTGTTTTGTTGCAGAACTATTGTATTTACTTGCTAATGCAGAGACAGAAAAGAACATGACATTCCAAAATGCACTCTTTCCCATGATTTGTTCTGCCTCTAACAGCATGTAGTAAGACTACTCTGAATTTTAATACAACTGCAGAAATAACAAAATAAGAATGTTTACTGTAGTATCTGGATGGACCAAAAAAAAGAAGAAAAGGCTAGCGTATGAACTACAACCCACTTCCAGAAGCATCTCACTTTGTCATTTGTACTTGCAGTTAAATGTTTGAACCTTTGCAAGCTGACACGCTTTTTAACACTAATAGGTTTATTGCATTCTTTTCTAGTGTCCATTCACAGCATAGAGACAATCTTTTCTTTTATCTCTAGCTCTCTCCTTCTACTCAGAGTACAAAACTGATTCAGGAAATAATAAAAACATAAATCATACAAAAGCTCCAAGCAGCTGAGGAATTTCTTTTCTGGGGAGACTTTGCTGAATGTACATTTTATGCATGTTTGAAGTACTGTAGGCATCAGGTTTGGATTCACAATACTGTTAGCATCCCCAGAATCTCTCCAGTCACTACCCAAAAGCATAGCTAAGCATGCTTTAGTCCAAACACTAATCTGCTTCGGTGCCATCAGCTGAAATGCATAGCTTTTTCTTCTAGCTCCTACGCTGAGAGTGCCCTTGTGTTCCATATTTTTAATGTCTCTAAAATTTAAAAATATCAACCGTATTCTTCAGCTTAATTTTTTTCATGCTGCAAATACACAAATCAACATTTTATTCACTGTAAAAAAAGAAAAGAGAAAAACTAAAGAAAACATTTCTAAAATGATGTTGTGAGGTCTAGTCTCTTCGGTTAAAAAATTAACTTGTTTTGCAACTGCAAGGCTTACAAATACGTAATGCTCTGCTTAAAAGTATTTAAATTAGGAGCATAATTTATGATCTAAAGTGAATGATGCAACAAATTTCTATAGTTTAGCTTAGTGCTAAGTATCTGCTGTCGTATCTCAGCCTAGAATTATAATTTTGTACAATTTTATCATCATTTCATTTAAAATTCTGTAGCTTGTATTTAGCTTATAAATCTGAGGAAAATTATTTCATGTGAAAAGGGAGTAATTCCTCATGGCCTTGTAAGAGTTTATGCAGGATAATAATTTATAGCAGAATAGCTACAGTGCTAAAGTCAAGTATGCAGTTTGAGCACAGGAATATGGGATGTGGTGTGAACAGCAAAGCACAAAAATTTATTGCCCATACAGACAGTCCAGTAGAATGCTTTTGTAAACAAGTGTCCTCATTCCCAAGATGTTCCACCCAGATTTTTTTTTTCCCTCATCTCCTAATCAATTTGGGTGTTATTTCATGTGCCTGTGATCACCACACTGTTCTCTCCTATCTACCCTGCTTCACCTCTTCAGCCCTTCTTGCAACTCCAGCTCCCTCCCATGACCTGCCCCTCACCACTGGTGGGACAAATGGCAACCTGTGGCACAGCAACGTTGGAATAAAGTGCACTGACTGGACAGGGTGTCTCCACCAGTCTGAATGAATGCCTTATAACTGCCTTTTCCTTGGCAGAAGTAGTAATTTGGTCTTCTAACACAAGCAGTCACGAATTTCCAGATAAGCTACAGGAACTTCACATGTGCTTCAGAACAGACCCTGCCGTCCCTGGTCCTTCTCTCGATGGACAGAAACTGAATAAAGAAATTTTTCTTCTACTGAAGAGCAGAAATAAAAAAAAAAAAGTTCAGAGTGAGGATCAGAAGTTCAGTCTGCTCTCAGATTCATGAAACTTCACGTTTTACATGCATCAGAAACTTCACTTTCTATATGTATCAGACCTATCTGTTCTCCTGTATTTAGGCTACATACATCTTTAAACCATTTTCGTTACCTGCAGTCTATAGATCTTCATCCTGTGTATGAAGCCCAGACAATCACGAACAGAAACACACACTTCTTTTACGAAGCTATCTGATTGTGGTTTAAAATCTCTCTATTTCTTGGAAGTCACAATGCTCATTGGTAAAATATTTCATCACATCTTTATCTTCATAGTCACACTAATGACTCATTTAAGGTTAGCTTCTATAGGTTCAACTTGCCTAAAAGAGTTTTTTACTTTGTCAGCTAAATTTTGCTTGCTGAGTAATGCCAAACATTTATTTGTATGGATAACTGCAGGATGTGATCTTGCAACATTTTAATATTCTTTCCAGCTGTGTTCTTCCAGTCTCCTTTCTCACTGTGAAGAAGTCACATGCTCTGCCTCATTCTCTCCACTCCAAGGCGCGTTTTCAGAACTCTGTTCAGCATTTCACAAGCATTTTCTTTCATGCCGTGTTCAAGCTCTGTATGACTATAATGAGTGGCACATTAGAATACTTCAGCCAGAGTTGGCCCGGAAAAGCTACTTTAAGGAGCATACCCTTTTCAGGGGATGACAGAACAGGCAGCAGAAGAACTATGGAAGGTGTCTACAGTGAGCATTTAGTTCATGTCCCTACCAGAGAACATGAACTTGTAGCTTCCACTGAAAGTGCTGCTGACTGGCATTTAGCAATTTTTTTCATAGGCCTCCAGATCTACTATTGCATAGCTTCTGCTGGCAATCTAGTCCAGAAATTCACTGCAATACTGTTCTTACTGATACTAGGTTTTCCTAACAATCTCCCTTCTTGAAAAGAAGTCTCTATATGCATGAGGGACAGAACAGGAAGAATGGATTGATCCTTTTCATTAACAGTTTAGACACTCAAAGAATTTATACCTGCTTTCCACTTTCTTCAGGCCACCAGTTCTTAACTAAAGCTAACACAGCCCTTGCATGTTGTCTAGTTTTTTTTTTATTCTCACTGGTCTTCCTCGACTCCAGGGGTGAGGATTTTCAACTGGTCCATATCTACTTGAATTGTTGTGTTAGACTGGACAAATTATCACTGGAGCAAGAATAAGCTAAGGATGGTATCCCACATCTTAGAGACATCTTATTTCTGCCTCTAAGTCCCTGTGTCCTACAGGCCTTATTTGCAGCAGAACAGCATTCTTTAATGATATTCAGCTTGAGGACCTTTATTATATCCTTTTTTTTCTGTGAAAATCTGTTACACAGCCAGATGTTACCGGGCCCCTACAAGGTTCATTATTCCTGCCTAATTGCAATCCCCTATATTTATTCTTACTGAATACCAATTTAAAAAAAATATTTCAAGACAGCTTTGTATTCTGATTCTAATCCTTCAAGATGCACACAGTCTTCCAGCTTCATCTGAAAACTGAATAAACATATCAGACTGCTAAGCAAACTACTGACTAGACATGACAGATGACTGTGAAACTCCACTCAAGATACATCCCTCTCTCTGACACAGATCACCGGGGTTTGCTGACAGGGTACCTCTGGAGAATTACTCAGCCTGTTTGGCATTCACCCTTCAACAGTTCTATGATTACATTTTTCCAACGCTTATAACATGTATCACACACAAGCATCAAAAGCTTTCATAAAGAACAGTCACAGCATCTATGAACTCATAAGTGTCCTTTCATAAGTGGTGCTACGCTTAGGGAAAAAAAAACAAGTATGACAAACAATTGTTCTTTAGAATGAAGCTGTGTCTTTAATAATAGAGCAGATGTTTGCGAACAAGGATGATGTCATGGACATGTCTGCTCAGTTGAGAGAATCCAAATTACTTCTTCAGTTGTCTGACTGCAGTCCTTATTTGCACACACTGACTCACAGACAGAGGTATTTGTGGAGGGAGGAATCACTTGAATCATGCAGCCTGACTCGGTCGGCATCATCCATGGAGCTACTCACTGTATTTGCCTGAAGTCTCAGCTCAACTGTATTTACATGTCTGTAGTGATAACCCCTACTGCCCCCTTGTCTGTCTGGTCTGCTACCACATTATTCATGCCATCAGGATTGTTTCCTACCTCAACATTTAATGCCAGAGTAAATACGGAGTGACCAAGTATATGAGTCAAGTTCTCTAAACCTGTTTTCCCTTGGTGTCAATGCATACCTATCCTATTTTTGGACCCCATACATTTTCAGCAAATTTCTTTTTGTTTTTAAGAAGGAAGTTTTAAAATTAAAAACTCAGATGCTGAACACCCACTGGAAATACCAAACACTATGTGCCAAGGACACTCTGTCAAAGAAAGCTTTCTGTGGACAGCAGAATGTCGTTTTATTGGCCAGTTAACATTTCTGTGGTAAATATGCCCATGTCTATTGCCCCTGACAATGGTTTGAGAGACTGGAATGGATGTCATTGTTTCAGCATAAGTGAATGTGATGATGTATAGTTTTAAACCTGCATTAATTTACATACAGGGTTTTTTGATTTGAGTCTGTTTGTTTAGCTAAAGCTTTAAAACCATAGGCACCGAAAGTGTAAAAACAAAATTATTTTTCATCTTCCTTAGTTTCAGTGCACACCGGTCAAATGCAGGTGCCTCCAGCAAGTCCTGCCTCATAGGAAGATGGACTGCAGCTGAAGTCCAGCACTGACACTGTTCACAACTGACTGCAAGGTTTTAATCCCCATTTTGTACACTGCAGTCCATGTCTGAAGTAATGTCTTGCTCCTGACTACTTCATGAGTATGGCTGTAACTGTGGTATTAGGAGGCTTGATCAGGCACTTATCACATGTGACAATGTATCGTGAATCACACCATGAGAAGTTAAAAGGTACTGAACCTGCAGTTGACTACTGCTGAGCAGCAGCAGGACCTATCATTCACGGCAAACAGCTTACAGCCGAAATCAGCACATCATGACTCAGTGAAGTAAGGATCCATACATTCAACAGACCCAAACAGGATCTTCTGCAAAGCATGGGCACATCATGAGAGAACTCATTTGCTGTGTAAGAGTTGGAAATCTGTATCTGACTGTGAGGTTCAAATAAACTGTCATTATTACATACATAAGGATGAAGAGGCCCATATATTAAACAGCAGAACCTCAAATATATTACAAGGGTAACTCAATGACCAAGAAGGTAGGCTGTATATTTCTAGATAGTTCAATAATTATTTGCACCAATGTTAATTTAAGAAGAGAGCCCAAGCTCAGATATAAGATTTCTCAAAGGTTAAACGAAAATGCCAGTGGAAATCAGAATCATAGTAGACCATGGACAAAGGAATAACAATTGAAGAGAACTGCACATCTTCAAGATGACCTTATCAGACTAGTCCAGGCCTAATGCATACAAGAGAAAGAGCTTATAGCAAATGCAAATAAAGTTACCTTAGAAAACTGACAGCGCTAGAAGGAAGTTCATAAAAAAGAGAAAATGTTTAAGAATGACTGAAGCAGTCATTGATCTGTAATTCTGTCATTCTTTACTGGAGGGAGAGACACTGAACACAACTAACATGAACACACACTCAAAGGGAAAAAAAATAACCAAAATCTTGAACAGGCAATAATGCCTAGCAAAAGCATCAGATACAGCATAATGCACAGACTGCTTACGGTAACAATTACCTATACACCCCAGGCATGGAAAGAGCAGTTCAAGCAAAGGATCGAAATCCTACAAACAGTACTACACATCTGCAGGCTGTTTAACTGTGCTTTTGCAATCGTCAGTGTGTTCCTGACTGCGTTATCTAAACCCCATGAGTTCTTCGTACTGCTGAAAGAAAGTCTGCCACGTTACTTGCCTGAAATCTGCGCTGTAATGTAGTCTCACCTATGGATTTGTCCTGGTAATTTTGTGAAACTTTGAGATATATGTATATAGGTAGATATATATATTTACGTGTTTCTTACATTACCACATGGGCTGTAAGGTTAGCTTGGCAAAGAGTAATGCACCTGTTACCTCATATTCAACCCTGCAAAATTTTGCCCGCAGGTTTTAACACGATACACAAATGCAGAGGTACAGAACAAAGAGGGAGTCCTCAAGCAGGTGCCATATGCCATACACCACGCTCTGCAGCGCCGGGGAAGCCTTGCTGTGCCCGACGGCCGCACCAGCCGTCCCCAGCCCGACGCGCCGGCCACGGGAGGGGCCCTGGGCTCTGTGGTCCCTGTGATTACAGGCTTGCTGTCCCTCTCCAGCAACCCAGCCACAACGCAGAGGAGCGCTGGTTTCCCCGAAGTGAATCAGATGTTCAAAATACCCAGCTTCTATTTCTGTTTTTTGGGTGTTTTTGTCTTTTTTTTTTTTTCTTAAATGAAATCTCAAATGAGACTGCGAAGGACAAAGGCATGCCTGGGTCCTCTGAAACGATGACAAGCCCCAGGGGCACTTCAGGAAGCAGCCCGGCTTGCCCCAGCTGCGGTGGGCAGGCAGCGGGACGGCTGCCTCTCTCGGCCTCCTCTCTGAACAACACTTCCCGGCAGGAATCTGAATATAGCCTTCAAGTCTAGGCTGAGCAAAATTTCTACCATGTGGGTGGGTGGATGAGTGACTTCTTCAGGCAGCAGACTCTAAAATACGGCCTCGCTATAGTCAGTTGCATTTCAGTTTAAAACAACCACTGACAGGAGAGTAGAAAAAGCTATTTCAGCAAGTACACTCTTTCTCTTGTATTTCAGCCTTACATGCTGGGTCTCAGTCTGGGCTGGAAGTTTTGAACATTGCTCGTGCTTCAGCCAGGCTGGTCAGAAATGTTATAGAAAAAACCCGCCAGACAATGCCATCTCACCAAACCAGAAACTTCATGTGAATAAGCAGGTTTGACTAAATGCTTACGTGGAAAAATCTTTTTTCCAGTTGTATATACGCTGTTTCCATAGCCTCACACAGCATTTTTCCATTTTCAGTTTGAAACTATTTACTATTGAATTATTATACATGTAAATGGGAATACCAGAAGACATGTTTAAAAGTTTAAAACCATTTCAATTTACTGAATTTTGAATGTTTCACCTAAGCTCTAGTTGCAGCTGTTCAGCAAAATCACGTAATCCATCATGGTCTGATATAGACCATAATGGGTTTTGTACTGAATTCTTTGTCTAACAAATACATACTTTTGGCTTCTAAGCTACATTTCCAGGTCATACATAATATTGGCTAAACTGTGTAAGCTCTGTCATTTCAGCCACAAATTGTGAGTAGGCTAATCATAGCTACTGTCCTGCCACAGGTTATGTCTGGCAGAGAACATGACTAAGAAGCCAGTTCTGGCCTGGAAAGTTAACAGGAGGGATCAAAGAGCAGTCAGCCAGCCCCCATCCCTGACTTAAGTACAGGCCCTTACCCCGACATAGGTGTGGACCAAAACACTAGCTTAACCACTGACTATACTTGGCAAAGATGTGGACGTAAGAACCACAGCCTGAGCCAGATCTCTCTGCTCAAATCTAGTTTCCAGGACCAGTGCTCAGAAGACGTCAGCTGCTCTGCTGTGCCCAGACTTACAACATTTTTTCCACCTGTGCAAACTTAGCTAAGGAAAAGCAAATGCCAGGCTCCCCTCACTTGGCAGTCTAGTGATGACTTTACTGGATTGCAAAATAGGTTAAGTAATAGGTGCTATACAAATCTCAAGCACGGACTGAAAAAGTAAGTATGCACTAAGTTTGCATGACGCTGCTCCATCCTACATGAAAAGAACATCACTAAAAAACTCTGTAAAAAATCTTCAGTCCTATCCTGATGAGGAAACAAATTCCATATAAAAAAGGAATGCGCTGCTGCATGTTAATGTTACATCAGAGCTCTTTTCAGTTCTGGCAAATAAGTCTGAACCTGCAAATTTCATTACTCTATTTACTTTATGGGCCAGAGATATATATACCAGGGTTACGATGATCAAAAATTTGTTATGCTCCTGACAGACATAAGGAAATACTCAACCTCTAGAACATACTGTTATAACACAAAGTTATGAATTCTTTTTCAGAATCCTACACAGGGTGCAAGAGATAAAATTAATACACTGTCCTCACAATTTATACATGTGCAGGAGAAGCCAAGTTTTGGTTTGGATTTAAATTCCAACAGCATCTTACAAGTCAGACTTTTAAACCAATTTTAACCAATATATCTTGATCTTAACAAACATCTCTGTTATTAAATAACTAATGTTCAACTCCTTGCATGTGTGTAGTAAATTACTGATTTTTACTTCTTGCTAAGGCTTATGGTTCAGCACACATATGATACAAAATTAATTAAGTCAGATCATATGTATTTGTAAAGCTAACTAAAATACAAAAATAAAACCCTATCCCATGAACAGCTGAATACAGGCCTCAGATCAATAGTTCTGTGCTGTCCAGGCCTTGCTTTCAACCACTCCCTCCTTCCTTATGGGAAAACCCAAGGTGCAGCTGCGAGAAATGTTCTGGGATCGTACTCAGTTCTTCATGGGGAACAAGGATAATTTCCCATTTACCCTAAAGGGCACAGGTGGGCAGCAATCAAACTGCTGAGCTGTGCTTAGGCAGCGGTGCACCAGCACCTGTGCTCACTACCGTGTTAATACGCACTGCCCTCAGCCCGTCCTGCGGCATCCCTGTGCACAGCAGGCGGCTGCAGGAGAGGATGTCTCCAGCATCTTCTTTGCGTCTTGCTAGGAAGGACTCCCTCCGTCCTTCTCTGTTGCTATCACCTGGCCCACTGTTATCTGTTGCTCCAGCACAGTCTCTCTCCTCTCATACTGGCCTTCTCAGTAAGGCCAGAATATGACTGTGCTGCTGTTTGTAGGTCAAATCCTCACACAGCAGGTACTCTGTTAGCAGATCCGTGGGTAACTGTTCACCCTGAGACTCAGGGAAACAATCTTCTAATTAGCTTGTCATTTTACCTTCTGATACAGAGTACAAGGAATAAAGATCTCGTTACTGCTATTTTTTCTGTGTTCAAGGGATTAAACACAGGGTAGCTGGATGACCAAATTAAGCCTTCCTAAAGAAATCACTGCTTATGTATTCTGCAAAAAGACAGCAAAATCCAGGCAGAAGATTACAATGTGGGCTTGCAGCACTACACTGCAGCCCCCAATTTAATCACGGACTGTCCTTCCTGAGAGTTATGTGGTTATGCACATAGTTTAAAACTCCCACACAAGGCTGTGCTAAATCACTCTCTCCTTCTAAGTGAAATACTGCAGAATACTGGCACCCATTATTTGCCATGTTTCTTGAGGTTTTTCATAGCTATGCCGTCGTTAAAAGCCATTACAATCCCATCACTGGATGGCAGATGGTCACGTAATACCACCACCACACAGAAACACTTCAACACTGGAAAGACTGATTGAGGTCTCCATGGTGGACAATGTAGCTCAGGAAGTTTTCTGATACATCATCTGCAGCTACAATTCTCCACAAGCAACACTTCTGTTGTTGAAGAAATAGCATACATGAGCTTGCTCTCATGGTCATGTTATCTAGTCTGGAGCACTGAGAGGGATACAGACCAGAGCTTTTTCTCTCTCTTTAAGAAATAAAATACTGCGCTGTTCAAAGAGTTTTTCTTTGAGTGTTTCAAAGTCACATACTCTTGTACTAAGAGTATGTGTGCCTGAGAGAAATACATAAGCCTACGCTAATTGCCTAGGCAATAAAGAATCGTGCTGTCTTTGAATGACTATTATTTTTCATACATTTTACTTGCAATAACATGACCCTTTGCCCTAAAGACTGTATATAAGACACACAACTGCATTTAATCCTTCAAAAATAATCACATCTCAGATCTTCCGTAGCATTTCTTTCCTTAGCAGAAATAGTCATTAGCTGAATCCAACAGTTCAAGACAACAAGATCAGATATCATGAGAACAGTTCAAAAGTCAAAATCTTGTCAATCCTAGCCTTGCAAATAAAATATTACTGGACACTGAGCAAGTCACTTAGTATTAAATCCAACCAGGGACATATATACCTTAACAATTTCAGTGCTAAGTTTTCGACTTATCGTGTTGCATGCAATGCACAGGGCAGAGAAGGGAGCCAAAGCAGCAGCAACCATCCCATTTTCTGTCAGACTCATACAAAGATATGACTGGCATTCCCCAAAAATGCCAGCTTGGTTGAGCCCTCAAGGAACAGACAGAAGAATATCTATTTTCTGGACTTGACTGTGAGTCAAGAATGAAAACATGGCTGAGTTACCCACCTTTGTCAACACCAAATACCTGCACAGTCAACACCAAATACCTGCACACATCCTAAACCAGAAATGCAGGTGTCCTTGGGACTTCAAGGTCAAGCATTTGTATGCCTATGGACCTGCCCAAAGACAGGCAGCACTTTACCAAGGGTTTTCAGGACTCTGACGCCAACAGGGGGACAGGGTTTCTTTTACTGGGTCAGGGCCAGCTAGTGGGAGGAAAATTAACTCTATCCCAGCTGAAATCAAGACACAGGCAGAAAACAAACCCAGCCCTGTGAATGAGGTATTAATTATCACTGCATTAGAATTGAAGAATTTATATATAAATAAAATGGCAAACCTTTTCCACACAAAGAAAGAAAGGGCAAGTAGCATATAAAAACCCCAAAACTTTCATATGTTGGCTAGTTTACACACACAAACAGTAAGAGATTAAATGATGCTTACACATAGTGATACCAAGAAGAACGTAACTGCACTGATCCCCCACTTACAAGCAACTACAGAGCTCTCAGCTGTCTCTGCCTGAAGTAAAAATATCTGCTTCTACAAGAAACCCTCCTCCAAATCGGTCCTTCCATGACAATCTGTCCTTTCACCCAAGCTATCAAAAATGCAGGTGGACACGAAAAAGTACAGGATGATGGGAGACTACAGAAGCTGCTCAAAACAATAATCATGTCCCTCAGCTTAGAAGGGAAGTAGGAATTGCACAAAATAGCTTACACATAGCTTTAAAAAAGCTTTTGATGTTTTCATGTAGAGAAAACCTTTTACTTCTTTACAGTGATTAAAAACTCTGTTACAGTTACCCTATCAGAAATGCCCCTGAAAAAACCTGAACTAAACATTTGGGAACCCATAACTCCTCCCAAACACATACAGACACTTGCAAAAGGGACAAACATTAAACAAGATAACATGAAAAATTACAATTTGCAACAAAACCATGAGAAATTTTTCAAGATGGGAAAATTACTTATGAAATACTGATTGGACAATTGAAAACTATTTTAAAAGATTTTTTTTCCTAAATGAGTTAATGTTCTAAAAACCCCATTTGGTTTCAGCATTTATTTATTTTTAAAAGATCTGTCTCGGGTGTAAAAATCTTAATTTTCTTTATTTCAAAATTTTAATCTCAACAGGTTGACTTCATTACTGTAGGTTAATTTCCATTTTCAAATGAATCTAATGTCACTTCCTATTTCGCATTTTAACTTAATGAGTATTTAAAGATAATTTTTCTCTTTCCACATTTCTGAGACAGGAAATACAATTTAAGTCAGTAACATTCCTGTAAAATAAGCCAGAGTAAGTGTTTTGTGACCCACTGCAGTTATTGATCCCTTTTCGGCACTGGAATGGATATGGGCCTGTCAAGTCCTTAGTTTGGAGAGCTGGATGTTTACCCAGTTCTGCAGGAGCTCATGCCTTTTAGTGAGACAAGCCTCCATTAAGTTATCACTAAGAAGTACAAAACCAACTGGTCAGTATGGGTTCCATGCTCCCTTTGTGACCCCCTCTACAGAGCGATTCGGAATTAAAAAACTGAGCTTTGTGACGAGCTGTAAAGACTTGCATTATGCTGCAGCGTTCCCCAGATCAGCCCTTGTTGCAAGTGATGGCAGCCCGCAGGAAAGCATAAATGCTGGTCCATGCCTTCCAATCTGTTGTGCTAAATTGGTATAAAACAAGTTTCAGAAGTTGGCAGCAGCAGCAAATTAATAATGGCTGCATCACACCAGCAGTAAACAAGGAACAAGAAAAGATGCGGAGAAAATCTGTGCCTGAGTATTTTTATTCCAGCTTGGATGGGAACTTTGTTAGAAGCAGGATCTAGAATAAAGAAATCACATTTTAAGGACTCTTTTCCCTTTAGTTGTTCAATTTCTCTGCTAAAACACTGAAGCATCCATAGTAAGATTAAGTAGTCACAAGAGTTTGAATAGTCCTGTGGGCAGTGTAGGAGCAGTGTCCTGGGGATAGTTATTTTTGTATCGTGCTCCCAGAAAACTATAGCAACAGGTGACCTGAAAAAGCTACCGGTTTATGGCAGCCAGCACCTCCTCTACCCACGTATTTGCTGGAAAAATTTATCAGAGACACTGCAGAAAGCTCAAGATGTCCCAAGCAATGACTGGTTTAGCATCAGGTGAATTGCCCCTTCGGAAATGTCTGTGTCTGCCTGCTTGTCTCCCTCCATTGAACTGGAGAGCCTAGACAACTTGCTGAGGAGAGACAAATTCCACCCCTGGAGAGCAGAAATCACAACAGTGCAAGAACAAATGCAAAGAGCTGTATGACACAGTCCACATCCTCACGGCGGCTTTCTCCGGCAGCTGTGTAATACAAGAGCTCCGGTTGCTAACAGAATCAAAGAATCACAGAATAGTAGGGGTTGGAAGGGACCTCTGTGGGTCATCTAGTCCAACCCCCCTGCTGAAGCAGGGTCACCTACAGCAGGCTGCACAGGACCTTGTCCAGGCGGGTCTTGAATATCTCCAGAGAAGGAGACTCCACAACCTCCCTGGGCAGCCTGTTCCAGTGCTCCGTCACCCTCAGAGGGAAGAAGTTCCTCCTCATGTTCAGACAGAACTTCCTGTGCCTCAGTTTGTGCCCATTGCCCCTTGTCCTGTCACTGGGCACCACTGAAAAGAGCTTGTCCCCATCCTCCTGACACCCACCCTTCAGATATTTGTAGGCATTTATAAGGTCCCCTCGCAGCCTTCTCTTCTTCAGGCTGAACAAGCCCAGTTCCCTCAACCTCTCCTCTACAACTACAGATTGCAAGTTACACGGGCAAATAAAAACGACAAGCAGGTTTTAAAGCATATTCAACCTACTGAGGCTATTCCTAGAAAAGATTCATCTACTAACACTGATCCAAAAGGACTGTCAAAATTCACTCACCACATTTTTTTACTTGCTTTGGAGAAAGGCCAAAGTGCACATATTTCTGTAGCTTAGGAAGAATATCAGTATTGTTTCTATTTGCACATGACGTTGCTATTCAGAACATATTTTGAGAGGTATTATTTTAAGTTTATTTGAAGTTTGCCTGATACGTTATGAATATATTAGAATTTGAAATAGTGTTTAACACTTAAATAAACTAGTAAGAAAAGTCTAATATGGTAGAAGAACCTATGTCTCAGTTTCAAATCACACTGAGACACAAATGTTTCAGTCCACTAACATTTAGTACCTTACAAACCCTCCTTTCACTCTTTAAAGTGTAATATAATTTTGATAATCTAGACTTCAGTGAAAACTAAAAAAAGCAACCCTCTTTTCTTTATTATTTATTGTTTCAAGTATACTTTAAGCAAGAATAAAGGTATATAGACAAACTTTCCTCTTCTAACAGCTGAGTGGCTCTGCTGAGAATCCAAATTTAGTGCAGAAATCCCTCACTCCCAAGAAAATGAAAGCGAAATCAGGCTTTTGGGCTTTTACAGTCCATTCCATACAGGCAGTTGATTTTGCAAACTTGTTTCAGTTACTGCTGACAGGCTGGTACATCTGTGTGTGCACTTGAGAACAGAACAAATTCTGCTTCACTTTCAATGGAAAGACACAACTTTAACTTACCAGGAGCCTGGTGCACTCACTCAGACTGGTTACCACTGCTGAGCCCGACAGCTAACTAGTCCCTGCTAAATCCAGTCTGCCTCCCAGTGACGCTAACCATGTTTTATGGTGCCTGGGGAAGTGGAAGCCTGTAATTGCTGGTGCTCAGATTCCTGGCTGAAAGCAAGGGCAGCTGGAGCATCATGGGAGCTACAGGACTGTGGGACTCAAGGAGAGCCCTGAGAAGTGATCTAGGCTTTCCAAATACGAAAGTGAGACTTAATAAATCATATAGATAAAGTGATCTCTCATTATGCAATTACGAGTGAGTCTAATTTCTTTTGAGGTGATTAACATGCACTCATCTTCCAGTTTTGACATTCCATAAATATTATTCGTTTTGTGATTGTTTCTTTTCAACTTCAAAGGAGAGTTACACAGCTCATTACCAAGCAATAAAGACTACTTTTGTTGACACTCCTGGAAACCTCTAATCACAAGAGTCAGTGGAGGCTTACAACTGAATAAACAGTTAAGAAAACTGGAAAAAAATTGTTACACAAGAGATACCGTCTGATGAAAAATGTGATGCCCAGCCATTTACTCATGTCTTACATGAAGCATCTATTTACAAAGGAAACAGTGATGGAATGTAGAAGTGAATGAATTGTTTGGGTACATTCATCAACACAGCAGCATTGTACTGAACAGTCTTGAAAAAAAAGTACAAAAAAGAGACATCCTTTGAGTTTTTTACAAATCTATATTTTCCTACTCTGTGAGCTGTTGATTTTACTGTCATGGTGAACCACATTTTTTCATATCTTTAGTCCTGGCCTTGAGGAACAGATATGGCATTTAGCTTCAACAACAAAGGTTTATTTTAATGGCACAGGTAACTTAAGAAATATTTCCTGACAACTAGTTGGTGTTACATTGTGAAGTACCAGCATCTTGTTCCTCACTCAAGGAGGAAAATAATAATTTATTTTATGCTAAAAAAATCCTTACAGAAAACAGAAACCCCTTTAGGGAAAATCAGAAACCAAGCCTCTAAAAGACTGTATTTTCCGCAAGATTGGCCATATTCTGATCACTGATGATTTTTATCATGCTTATTTTATTGTCTCCTCATGCTTGAACTATCTTTCTTTCAGAGGAAAGTCCAAGAGGGTCACCTCTTCTCTGGTATATTCATTGCTATCAGACTTGATTGTAAAACTGTTCCATCTGATCAACCAAAAGACTACACTGGTTTCCTAGAGGGCTTTAAGTCAGTAAAGTTCAGTTACTGTAACAAAACTTTGTCTTGTTGTTGAGTAAATCATGTTCATTCCTCCTTTTCAGCTCCTCCTTCTTCTATTTTCATGCAAGCAAAAGAGTTCTAAAAATCCCAAAAGAAACATTAAAGGGATGAATGTTGCTGGTATGCATTATCTACAGTCATGCAAGACAGACCAGTCTGACCTGCAGCTGGGTTTTTTTTCTGCTGGGGAGCAGGAGCAATGTCCTACAAAGGAGGTCATACCTAGCAAAGAATGAGATGGGACGCAGGAAAACTGAACTAAAATCAGTTGAGATGTGCTTCACTATAAGATAGGGTCATACAAAACAGTAGTTTAGACAGGCTACACAATATGCTAGATGCCACATTAACACAGTGATTGCTATTTGTACTGCTAGAACAAAGGTATTTCTGTGCAGAAAATCATGCAATATTGCCAAAGCCACTGTTGATTTCTGGTGTCCAGCTTGAGTGATCCCAAATTATTCCCATTTCCAGGAGGCAAAAGAACAATCCTACGATAGAAAAGCTTCTTAGCAGAGGCTCTAGTTAGGTACTGAAAAGCCAAGGCAGCTCAAGCCATTAGGCATTACTTGTCCTTCCTGCACCACCAACATAAAAACACCAGCTGAGGCTGTACCCCAGGGCACACCAGCACACTGCGGCATCCTGGTCTGGGTAGGAAGAACAGAGAGATGTGGCCTGGAAAACTTCAAAGGGAGAACTGTCTCTCGGCGCATCCTATTCTCTTACCGTGTTTTTAGCCAGAAAGAGAATACATCTGTTGCTCCACACTTTTAAGTGTTCTTTCTGCACTCACTAGGCCTGTATTGTTATGGGATTATAGCTCTGCTGGCCCTTTAAACAGGGCACACAAAAAAAGGCAGTGTATTCATGCTCTTCCCATACAAAAGCACACACGACACAGGGGTCAGGGACAAAGTGCCTTGGAAAATTGTTAGCTGCTTTTGGAATGACAGTATAAACAATGTTTAATTTTTTTTTCCCTATTATTTGTTCAACTGTGTGCGGTATCAGCAGGTCTCTGACATATATTGATTAGTGCTATTAACATTACTTTCCCATTCAATGAGGTAACACTGTTAGGAGCAAAGTGCTTTTACACAAACAAAATAGTAATTTCAGCCGAGGAGAGTCTGGAAAGCTCTGTAAATGGGAAAAAACTAAAATATCTCCTAGTTTACCTGTAACAACACCAAATTTGATGGACAAATCTATCAAAGGCAAATTTTTCACTGCTGATGTGGAAGAAATGTTAGCATTTCCAATACACAGACCTGGTTAAACATCCTGCAGAAGAAGCATGCCTGAATAACAGTAATGTGTCTTCAGCTTCTTGGGAGACAGCAGGTGCAGTCGGAAAATTCAAAACTGAGGGACTGGCAGCATGCATGTACACACAGAAATTAAAAAATCACACCACTTTGTCCATCAGGTCGAAACAGCTACTTATCCGTATTGCACAGTGTAACTCAGGTGAACAAAGAAGTGCAGGTTGAGCACTGATGGGAAATAGTAAGTACAGTCTTTGCTGGCTGGGAATAGAACGCAAGATTGGAGTATGTTTAAACAGGGCAGCTCTTTGGGAGCCTATTTCCCAGTCTCTGTCTTTCAGGAGTGTGCCTGGGAGTTCAGGTACCTGTGGGTGTTACATGGTGCTCTACACACAACCAGAAGAACTGTTTGGCTTTCTCTGGGAATCTACATCTGTCTTCTGAGGACCAGAAGTAATCTGCAGCAATAAGAAGTCTGCAGCCATGAGGAGCACACCTTTCTGCAGCAAACTGAACAGCACAGCTGGTGCAGAGACCAGCATGGGGCCCAAAGACAGCAAAGCAAGTTCAACAGCACCACTGGGATAGTGTTGCAGGTACTAAGCAGCACAGCCCCCTGAATTTGAGAACCAGGGTTTATTAGCATGATCTTACTTCTGAAGTGATGTGGCAAAACTGGCTGGGTGCGTGGTAGGTTAACGTTCCTGACTGCACAGGGTAGAAATACCAAACAGTGGTCCAAGCTGAAACCTCAGCTCTGTGGAGTCAATGGCTAAAAGACTGATTTAGCAGCTTGAGGTGCTCTGCAAAATAGACTGTCCATTCATTTGTAATTTTGCTTCCTAGTTTGCTGATAAGTTGCCAGAAAGTGGTCATCTTATCTATTCTTAATGAATACTTCAATATGCAGTAATGTTAAAACTCTCCTTTCCTTGTGCTGCCAGAACTTTCCATCACATATGAGGAAACAAACTGAAGATGTGCAATCCCAAAACACTTTGGTGCTCAGTGCAAACATTTTACAGTATCCAAAATATGACTGAGGTTTATGTATTTTACATGAATGTTTTTGTAATACACACGGGTATAAACGTTCAAATATTAGTATTCTGAATGTTAATTTTCTGACCCAGCCAACATCTTTCATGCATGTGTGAACAGACATAAGCAAAGATTAATGCTTAAACAGTTTACAGCACCATTTGAAATCCAGTTAAGCAATTCCTATTTTTAAAGCATGATGGGACCATCACCTGTGTCTAAACTGGCATTCTGAATAACACAATACACAACCAGTAATTTCTTGAGTATAGGAAATTATTCAGCTCACTTTCTGAATAAACTTTACATAGTCCATTACCTTATGATTTAAGTAGAAAATATGTTTTAAAAAGACATCCAAGGTCAGTGCTGGTGTTGGAAATCAAAGGGGAAATTAATCTAAATAATCATTTAAATAAATAATTTCCCTCTTTGGTTTCCAAATTCATTCACTTCAAAAATGAAAGCATAAACTCTACTTTAAAAAACGTAGAAATCCTCATGGTGTATTTTTTGTTATTTATTACCTAATATTGACTTACAGCATTGGATGTGTGCCACAGCAAAGATGTTAAAAGTGTCAGAGCTCAATTTCCCACAGCAGGGTTTGCTGATGTTATTTTTGTCATCTTTGCAGGTAGGCACTGAAAAATGTCACTGGCCTTGCAAATGGTACACAAAGAAGGTGGCTTTGAGTCCTGCTCTCACAATCAAAGAGGTCATCAAAAGGAACAGACCTATGCACCTACACTCTGCTTCATGATACCAGTTGCACAGGAGTTTGAAATGCATAAATATCCATCACACTACTGGACCAAAAACATTTGTGGTGCTTACAGATGCAAATGCTGTCGAAGCTGCAGATCGATTAGTTGGCAAGTGAAATAGCAGTGGAGAAGAATACAACGAATGCTACAACACATTTCAGGGAAGGTGCTCAATGGATATAACATATATCCTTAGAAAGAGTAGAGGACTGATACAGGTAACATTATCAAGAAACCATAAAGCCAAGTATGGACAATGAGGACCTGTGCTGATCCAGCCATCCTATGGGCAGCCTGCCCTGGCAAGATCTCTACAGAAACTGAACTAACATCACTTACAGGATGCTTACAGAATAAGACTCTTTGTCCACCTTCAGATAAATCCCATCTCCTCTCATGGTACAGCACCACCTTTCTACAAGAACAACAAACATGCTATTAGAGTTTTGACCATGAGAATCCACGTATTTAGCCTCTCAAGTCAGGATTTTGTAGTCATTTATTCCTAAATTAGTGGCAAGTCTCACTAAACTACATACCCCATATCAGCCTCTTATGAGAAAACTCTTTTTCCAGCAAATACAAAAACAATACAAGATTTTCGATTTACTGACAGCGAGCAGAACAAATAAGCAACACATCCTTCAGTGAATTATATTTATTCAGTATATCTGGACTTTGCAACAACACAGGCAGTTAAATTGCACAGAAGAATAATCATGATGATGTACTATAGTTTCAGTTAGATATACATCTAGTGATCATGCTTAAAAATAGGTCTTGATAGGAAAACCTTCTGTCCAGCATGTCAGGAAATAAGGAAGGCCACTGTGTCTGTATAAAGTTCTATCATGTGACAATAGAGTATACATCAGTTGAAGATTTGTATACCTCTCTACATTGTCATCATGCATCCTACACAGAAACCATGTGATTAAAGCAACTGAATGTAATCTATCACAAAGCAAACAAGAAAAAAATGCAAAAAATACCGGATGTAAACATCACATGATTTTAATTTGTTTGCCTGGTAAACATGCGGCCAAATTCTTGCCTTCAATGCGCTGCTTCACCACCATTTACCTCATCCGATTTAAATAGTATGGTAGCTTTAATGTAAATTTAACCACCCGAACTCAGAATGTTACATCAGAGCCGTACATCACCCAAGCTTGTGCAACTGTAATAGAAGTCAATGGGTTCAAAGGGAACATTTAGAGTTTGGTTCCATGCCGTCAAAAAGCTAAACAGTCAATTATATGACTGAAGGAAAAAAACCCAATAGCCCTTGTTAACACAGCTTGTGTTATCTTTGACACAGTTTAAAAGTACACCTTGGGATCATTTAGGTTTTTCTTGAACATTTAAAATCTATTTCAAACGCATTTTAAATTTTAAAAAAGCATTTAAAAAATTTTAAAAGCATTTTAAAATTATGGATTTGCCACTTCACCTTTTAGGTAATCATAAAACTTTGTTGAACTATGCTTCAAAAGAAGACACTTAGACAGATGTTAGAGTATTTTCAGAGGAACATTATTATAAGTAAATACATCAAACATGAACATCTGCAGTGACAGATTGCAGAAAACTGTTATCCCTCCTGAACGACTGAAACACTCTTTTTAATAACAGACTGTACCCCACATATTTTATTTGATTGAAGGTTTTTAACTTCTTGAAAATTAAATTTCTTCAGGAAAATTTATTTTATATCTCTGAGCAAGACTGAAAAATATTTTTCTTCAGCTACATCATACAGGACTAGTAACACAATGC
The DNA here is from genome assembly GCF_030867145.1 of Opisthocomus hoazin. Lineage (NCBI taxonomy): Eukaryota > Metazoa > Chordata > Aves > Opisthocomiformes > Opisthocomidae > Opisthocomus > Opisthocomus hoazin. Next base: position 7,513,743 of record NC_134454.1, on the reverse strand, counting down.
TTACAGTTTGGTCTTAAATTCTTGGAAGTATTTACTTGCTATTTAAAGTACATTTAATTTAGTACTTAATTTGATTGATTTAGTAGAAAAGCATTAATCTAATGTCCAAAAGCTGAAACTATACAAATAAAAATTAGGAAAAGGGCACATTTTTAACATTAACTTTAATTAACCGTGCAAATGAGTTACCAGCATAACTACTGATTCCTCCTTGCTGAGGTGTTCAAGATTAAACTTCTTTCTGTAAGGGATATTTCAATTATCCATAAATTATTGGTTCAAAGTTTAACTACATAAACTATAAAAGTTCCCATTAGATGGTTGGGTCAGATTATGTAACAGACTGTTCTTAGTTTACCCCTGTCCCACTAACACAATCTCTTAAAATAAAGTCCATCTCACCAAAAAGAGAGATACATCCCTTTTGTCCTGTGGTCTTGTAGTTTTACTCATTCGCTTCAGAATCTGCTGTATTGCTTCACACCTGTGAATCACAACTGTATCATGGAGACAGCACTTACTCAGAACTTACTGAACATATCACCTGCACATCAGCTGAACTCTTAATCTCACTAAAAATCTTTGTTTGTGGACCATTTCCAGATTTCACTGAACGTTAACAGGAATGGGTCAGTTCATGGCATGGTAAAGGTTTATACTGTTCCTTACATAGTCAAGGTGAGTAAGAATTTTAAATATTGGGGACATATAAACGCAGGGCTTAATTTCCACCCCCCTCCACACTTTCAGGTTGTTATGCTCTTATGCCTTCAGATAGTCAAGTATTTATTTTTTAGACCATTGGAGTATGCTAAACACTAGGCATTCTGGAAACGTAACTCAGTCTGTTCTCCTTAAAAAAAAAAAAAGACATGTTAAGCATTAAGGAATGCAATTCAACAGTCATCTTCTGTTTTGCTGAGTTCAGGCATTTCTGGTTTCTCTCTGCAGTACAATTGCAGATACTCATTTTAAAGCTGCTGCCGCTTTAAGTGAGACTTTTAAAACCAGGCAGGTATATACAGTAGGCACCTTAGCAAAAATGTGCTAAAAGCACCCAGGTTCTCAGTTGATGTGTTTCTAATTTGATGTTGCAACTTAATTTGCATTGCAAATTTTCCAGTGCTGTGTATGGTCTTCTTGGGAGCGTGTGATAACGTACACATCTTCACTGGTGTATCCCATTAGAGTAAAGTGTACCTTGGCTTTCTCCTCACATAACTGATACAGCACTTAACCAGATATCAGTAGAAGACAAGAATACCATAATCAATAGTTACAAGAAGCTTTTTTTTTTTAAAAAAAAAATATCTGTCAATATGATACTGTGTAAGACCCTCCTACAGTAGGGAATCCCCAGCTAAGGCAACATTGCAGACCTTTCATCCTGTCATCATGTCTAAAGAACTGCCTTCAAGTTGAGAAAACAGCTTCAAAAGCACTTCATGAGACTAAAGAGTAAAAGATGCTTGAGGATCTAGTCTATTAGTTATTTTATTAATATGGCAGAAAACACCCTCACATACACAGGTAAAAAACTACATGTTAAAATATAGCATTGCCTCAGAAATAGCACAGGGTTACATGAAACGTCACCAGATGGCACTATTAACATAGTCTTCAAGTTCTTTTAAGCATGTAAGTAAGTTTTCAGCCTTAAAGAAAGCATACCTATTTTTGTTGTTGTTGTTGTTTTGGTTGTGAGGTACACGGAAGAAATCAATGGAGACAGCAGACTCTTGCTACAGACTGGGGAACAGAGTCCCTCCCAGAGAACTAAGCAGTAGCAGAGACAGACTATGACCCCTGCGTGCACATCTTGCACTGTTTACATCTCATTCAAGGGAGTTGCGCTCGCAAGACTTCCCTGAGTTTACTGAGGACCACAGACCTCTTTTCTAAGTCTTTCCATGGGGAAGACTGCTGTCTTCTGAGGCATGGTCTGTTGCCAAGGAGCAGCTGTGACAGCAGGGTTGAACTACCAAGTATGTCAATGCAGCTGTAATGTCATTGCTTTTGCCCATATGAATAAAACCTCAGACTTTCCTACCTCGTCTCCTAGGAGAGACACCATTCTTTTCAGTCTGAATATAAAATTCTAACAGTGACAGAGAGGAAGGTGTACACCAAAAACTCATCTAATTTTACTCAACTTCTGCAGTCATGTGAGGTGTCCAGTAAACCCTCCCTGAAAGTGACATAACCTGGTGCTGCCACTCAGTGTACAGGCAATTCATGCACTTTAAAACTCTGAAAGAGATTCTGAAAATGATACATCCTGTTCTTTGACTCATTTGCATAATAAGTCCTAAACTGTTCTGTTTACGCAGATGGAAAATTATAGAGCTAAACACGCTCAACTGAATGGTGTAATGACAATATTTCAGAGAACTCAGATTTTTGTCTTAACCAATGTTTGTTCTGTTTTAGTATTTCATAACCCTCAGTCAGAAACACTGAACAGGAAAACATCAATGAATTTCCTGCAAACACAGTCAGATACTTCTCCTTGCCTCTTAAAACACCTTTGCATAGTGCACTGCTCAGAAAGATACTCCTGAGATATCAAGTTTTGAAAAGAAGTTTTAAATCCAGACTGCTACATACAGTAATGAAGATGTTCCAAATCTCTGTGGAACACCAGCCACCAGTCTGCAGAAAACTATCATGCAGAGATATCAGGTTACCACCTCTGACTGGGGGTTATTCCACGTGCTTCAGTTTTATTACAGAAATCCCAAATCTTCTGACAATCCTTTCAAAGAATGTGCTGTGGAGTATAATGAATAACTCTTTGCATTAGAAAGATTCACAGGACTTTGATCAGTGTCCCAGGAAGCATCAGGTCACAATGAACTGTACAAGCTGATTAGGGTCTACCATCATCAGTCTATGTGTAAGCACTGCTGTTGTCAATTGCCAAGTCAACCATAACAACATACACTCAGTAATAACCATTCATATATGATGTGCTAACTAGGAGTTTAGCTACTTAATTTGTATTGAAGTAATTGTGAGCTTTTCATCTACCAATCTAATTCCACAGAAAATTAAATCAAGTCATAGTATCTTGATAAAAGAAACAGTAATGCATGTTAGTGGTTCATTTTGTTGCTGGTTTCATGAGGGAAGCTCAGAATTCACACCTCAAACTAACTGGAAAAATTTCTGTATTTTAAAAATCTGAGTTAACAGCCACATGCATTTTAAGTTAAAGGACACAATACTTCTATTTTGTAAACTTTCTTTTCTATTCCACAGTCATGAGTTTAATTACTGAGAATTAATTAAACAGATGGAATATTAAAAAAGCCTGAACCTACCCATCTTCTCTTTCTCTATCCATTAAAATGGTTCAATATTTTTATTATATTTGTTCTTGCACCTCCAACATGTTACTGTATGCATGACACTGAGAATACACAAACCTGTGCAAACAGTCCTGAGAAACAGGTAAAGGACATGTCCTGTAGAGTTCCTTCTCTCTCCCTGGACTAGGCACTTAACAGATTGCAAACCACTGCAGCAAAGCACGATTCTCAGGCATACTGAGAAAGTGAGGCCAAGGTGGAAGCTATGCTTTGTCAGTAAACCTAGGAGCCTCTCAAGAAGTTCTTTGTCAGCATTTTATCTGCTCCAGCCAGACAATCAATTACATGATGCCACATGGCAAGGTCACTTTTTTAAATAGGAATCATCCAACCTAAACAAAATAATCAAGATACAGCTGGCCACAGTTGTGCTCCCATAAGTCAATATTCCAGGAGATGAAGAGCAAGCCTGTGAAGCTGACAAGAGTGGCCTGGAACAACCAGGACACAGCTCGTAGGATACAGTCCCTAGGATACAGTAGAGATACTCATTCACTGCTCAGTCCTAATTCCCGCTTGCCCTGCAACTGCCTTCATCTGCATTGGATAGGAATCACTGGTCTTTACTTATCTGTTCTAGTTACTGCTTTTTAATGATTTGCCCATGGTCTGCTTAGGTTTCCATTCCAGCCCAAATCCAAATTTGCAGCAATGGCTCCTCAGATTGATGGTTTCAGCTACTGTATGCCAGATGCTCTTCACAAGGTTTTTGAAACAGTACATTTCTTGGCTTCTTTGATCTGGACCATAACTTAACCTGATCATAATACCCATGTCTACCCTTGACCGTTGCCTAGGTCTGACCACTAGAACTGACTATGTCTATTGCCAACAGAGATTTCCCAGACACTGCAGTTGTTTTAACTTTAGGGACAATATGAAAGTTCCACTTGTTTGTTTTTTTTCTTTCGACTGCAAAAATGCACTTTTCTCATCTTCCTCTACTCAAAACCACCTGAGTTTATTCTGCTCAAATCTGAATAAACACTAAGACTATAAGCATAAATGAGAAATATTGTTGATGTATCTATTTGGGAATGCATGAAAAAAGATTCTGTTTCTTCCTGTATTCTGTCTTCCTCTGTATTCTGACTTTTTTTTATTAGATCCATCTGATGTTTGCGTAGATAAGCACCACTGCAAAAGACCTTTGAAGCGCAAAATAAAGCCAACTGCATTACAGAAGCACATGGCAGTCTGATGTATAAGATATGTGCATGTCTGTTTGATAAAACACAGTTTAAAATGAAACAGAGACCGCTAAAAATGGGAGCTGCCTCTCACTGCAAACACAATTCTTATGTGGGTCAAATCCTCCAGCTGCAGAAAGATCTAAGATTTTGGAGCAGCAACACATGCAATGATACATGCCCTGACATAATTATAATAAGGTTGTTTTCAACACATGGAAACTTCTGGGCCAGAAGAGTGCAGGCTGCTTATGCGTTTCGTTAAGAACTGGACTTTTAACCTGATGGCTGGACATTATCCCATTATCCATTATCTTTTTTTTTTTTTTTTCCTTTTTTTTCCCCTGTGGAGCACTTAGATCTATTTAATCCTCCAGTGTTTGCAATGGACAAGTCACTCTGTTGTTAATAGATGCCTTTCCTTTAGGGTACCAGACATCTCACACTTCCCACCGCTGTTACACAACATTTCAACTGGGATAACAGAGGCCTGTTCATTCCTAAACTGTTTAAAATCAAACAATTAAAAACTGCAGCCCTTCAGGTGGCTCAGTCCTGTTGCAAGTCAAAGGCTTTTGAACTTCAGCTGCAGCTGACTGGAGCCAAGGAACACTGTCTTCACTCAGTATCTTACTGCAAAGAGCTAAGCATCGCATGGTATGCAGCTCAGAGACTTCAGATTGTTCATTTACCTAACTGTGAATTCCTATTTGTGAGTCAGAACTGTTCAGCTTGAAAGCCACTGTAATTAAGCTGACATGCCATTCAGTGACCTTGGCATAATCCTAATGAGATCTAAGTCACAGAAAAGAATTACTGGAAAAACAGAGGTACGGTTCAAACAAAGGAGAAAGTACTAACATTTTCCGTGAGCAAGATCAATGTACTTCACAGCAGAGAAACATAATAAACTGCTTTATCAGCTAAGTCTCTTTATCCATCACAGAAAGTGGCTTGTACCTGGATAGTACATCTGGCAACACAATCAGGTAAACAAATTATTGTAGGAGATTAATTGACTGCAAATTAAGGCCTTTACTGCATTTCTTTCAACAGACAAAACACAATGCAGGCATGCTTTTCAAAAAAGTCAGCAACCAATACTGTCAGGTGAATTTTGTAGTTACTGTTGTACACTGGCAGGTAAGGAAAAGCCACTTATCCATGCTGCTGTCATTGCCATTGATGGTCTCCTTCCCAAAGTGAGAAGTCAGTTTTGTTCTCTACTTGGACCCACAGAGGTCCCTTCCAACCCCTACCATTCTGTGATTCTGTGAGTCTGTGATTGAGCGGTTATCAGCCCTTGAAACACAGTTATTTTCTTCTACTTACAACTAAATGAAAAACGGATTTTAAAAGAAGGCTACCATTTGACAGGTTTGTACAGCAGCACTGAAAAAGCTTCCAGGTTTAAAAATGCTTTTATATAAGTGATGGCAGGTTTTATACTAAAAAAGGAAAATATATGTTTAATATGTTAATTAAACAAAGAGTTGTTAAGCAGATACTCTGAGATTAGTATAAAAAACTAATGACATTGTTAAGCAATAACAGCCATTTTTATTAGAAGAAGTCAAATCACAGGACAGTATATGCTGTTCTGTTATTTTGGCCTTATTTCAAATGTACAAATCCAGTTGCCAGTTGAAATTTCAACACAAGTTTAGCAAGATGAAAGTCTTGTTTACAGCTCTAGCACAGTCAGCTTTAGTTATTCTTAGAAGGTATGGTGATACTTGGGACCTGATTTCTGTTCAAGTATTTCTGAATCATCCAAGTTTCTCAAAAGAAATCTGTTATTTCTGTGAAAGAGTCCGTGTCTAGCAACTTGGCTATTTGTAGTGCCCTAAACCTGTGTTACTTTTACCTCTAGCAATCTAATGTTCTGCCATCCATATGCCAGATGGTGTAATTCCTCAAACAGATGATAGAAAAACTTGTGATTCTCCTCAACACGTGAGTATTCTGAAACATCACCACTTAAACGAAAGGGCAGCCACACTAAGGCTAACATATTTTTATTACCACTAACCAAGAAGACCATATACTTGTCAAGTAGCCAAGACTGAGATATTTTGTTTGCTGTTCTAACAGGCAGCAAATGAAGCCAGTCTGTTTTACACAAGAGATTTTTTTTATGAAGAGATATTTATAACAAACAAAAACAGAGCTTTCTGAAATTGCAGTTCTCAAAAATGAGAATGTCTGTTTACATACACCTTATGAAGCAAAACTAAGCAAAACAGGCTTTAAACAGCTTCTTTACAATAAGCATGTGATACATAACTAGCTCCAGATTCTAACACATGCACTTGTGGGGAAAGCACAAGAGGCTAAACTTCACATTTCCTGGGATGGACCCCCTGTGAGACAGGGGCATGGGCTACATCCTGTACTACATCCAACGAGATTCAGGACACATCTCATTAACTTCTCTTGAATAATGAAATAATGGCATGATAAAATTCATCTGATCACCAATAAGTTGTTCCAAGTGCTAATGACATTTTCCCCAGGGGGCCACATTCAAGGACAGTCAGGTATGCCACTGGGAAGTGTTCATCGACCTACAAAAAACACAGCAGAAACGTCCTGGGTATCTTTGGTGCAAGGACAGTGACAAAGCTCTCTGCTGCTTCCCTAACTCTTCCATCTCATTTCTCACCTCAGCTGCAAAGCTCTTACCCATGATCAACAGTTGATTTATAGCAAGGTTCAGTTTTTGCACCACAGGAACCAATCTATAAATTCAATAGATGCAAGAGAATTTTACAAGGTCTTGATTAGCTAAGAATAACTACCACTTTTTAACAGGTGTTTTTTTCTAGCAATTATAAGATGCTCCAGAATTTTCCTGTCAAAAAATGGGGATAATCTACAAAAATTGTCAAACATTTTAAAAATCAGGCTTATCGAAAACCACCCAGGAGGTTTTACGATACTGACAGTTCCTTCTCATATGCTGCCAGCAGGTATACTTGCAAGCCATCAAGATACTAACACTTTGCCAGTTACCACCTATCTATTGAACTGTAGTATACCATATGCATATAACCAGTCTATTCCAAATGCAAAATAAAATACATGTCTGACCTCAGAAGCAGTAGTAGACTAAGTGTTCAGATATTATGAATTATTATGGCTTTGCAGGTGGCCAGTAACATCGAAAGCTCTGGTAATACAATAATTTGAAATTTAACCCCATATCCATAGATTAGCTCATCTTCTGACACTATGAAATGTTGTATGTAATTATATAGGCAAATGAAGAAAACAACAGTATTATTTCCTAACTTGAGAAACTGCTCATCAGCTCTTCATATCAACCACTCAGGGAAACTTAGATGACTAAATGTTGCTAGCAGCTTTGCCTGACCAGAACCAGAAGACAGAACCTCAGAACAGAGCATTTTATCTTACACCGCAGGTTAATATAGATAAAAATACTCAAAGAACATACATAAATAAAGCAAATAAATAAATAAATACAACACCAACTCACTGTGCCTGCCCCTTACCCAGGACATATGTGTTTCATTTACTGTTTTAGCTTTCCCAAAGCATATGTGTGTTTTCTACGCAGGTCGAATACTTCAGAGCTTGCTGTGCAAATTTAAGTAACATGTTTAAATTCTTTTCTTCAACTGCATTTGTTTTTGAAGTGGTGACTATTTGGGGAGGAAGGTGTTATGGCAATGACACAATGTTTTATCAGATCATGACCTTGAAAAATTTAAATACTGCAAATTTATAGGATAGACAATTATTTTTCTGGGACTCAAGTCAAAACATTTTTCTTTGTAAAGATTTTAATCAACTTAAAAAGAAAAGTCTATCTGTTAATAAATTAGGTCCACGGTTCACTAAGAGAAATTACATTTTGTGTAAACTTTCAACTTCAGAAGGAAAAACACGCAGTTTCTGGAAAATCTGATGAAGCAAGCCAAAATACTGAACGACTCCATGCAAAGAACCCTAAGTACTATTCAAACATCGGAAGAGTTCAAGCTATTTAATTCAGCTTACTCTTACCATACACAGGGATTAAAAAGAGTAGTTATTAAAAAAAAAAAAAGCCTTTCAATGACAGTGAAAACTCGCAGAATACATAGCACTACAGGGTATACATACCAAACCAATAGATAGTAGTGAGTCAGATTCTAAAAAATTGACTGAACATTTTTTGTATCTTCCTCAGTGTCACTCTAGAGATAAAACAGAACAACTCAGTTTGTGATTTTCTTCAGAACTTAAAAAAAATGACCTTGTTGTTTGTATGGCTCACGTCACTAGTCCACAGAAGGAGGCTCTCAGGAACACTCAGATTGTACCTACACGGTCTTACCTGTGTAAGAAGTGTAAGAAGTGTAAGAAGTGAGCTAACTCTGCCTAAACTCTGAGCTTGCTGGCTACATGCCAGAATAGATCCAAATACCACATATCGACGATTAGTGTTGAGGACAGCTCCCACTGCACAGAATTTCTCAAGGATTTTGAAGAGAAATATTCACTACTAATACAAAATGGACTGAATCCTGTCTATAAAGTTGAAAATTGGAAGAAAAAATGCAGATTGAAAGTATGCATAAAACAATAACTGGTATGTTGCCCTCATCACACATGACGTAAAGCCTGTTAGCCTGATTTTCTCCTCTTCCTTGTGATAGCATGTCAAAGTCCTACTATGCAGCCTTCCTCCCCATCCTCCAGAGAAACAAGCAGTAGCAGCAAGAAACACCCCATGCAGGCAGCAGGCTGTTTAAGAAGACACACCACAGCCTCTGTTTCCAGTCTCTGCCACAAGCATGGACTGTTACAGAAATGTCCTTCACCTGTACACCCCTGTGCTAGACACGGACATGCTCTCTGTATCCACACTTGAGACATGATTCCCTCATTACATCTAAAAGGGAACATGCAGATGCCTCACCCTGCTGCAACCTTGCCTTGAGTGCTCTGAGCCATTAAATGCCTCATGCTTCCCAGTTATGTGACATATTATTGAAGGAAAAAATAGTATCTCAAGATAAGGCCTAAAAGACAAATAAGCTGTTAGCTTTTCTCATTTTCTGCGAATATAAATAGCACACAGTTTTGTCTCACTCTCCTTTCTTTATGAAGACTGCATTTTAACCGCAATAGCTTCTCGTAGTTATTCAACCTTACCAAAGAAGTTCACTTGCATCTTTTTTTCCTTTTCAAAAAATCCTAACATCTTTGAGCTAAAATTGCATCAAAACTTCAAAGTCATGGAAATCTCCAGAGACTGGATGAACACAGTCCTTCCTATAAGCAATCAAGAATTCTCCTTGTTTGTCTCACTTTAGTTTTCTCTGCCTCCCTCAGGTTCAGAGGGTGGCCAGGTACGCCGTTTCCTTGCTGGCCAGCTACCACTTTTGCTTGATGGTAACAGAGGGTCTGTCACACCAGCAAAATACAGCACAAACTAGAAGGATACTAACATTTTAGCCTCAGTTTATCTGCAAAAACCCATGGTGACGGGTTCAGTGACCCATCTCTTCTTACATAATGGAAAAAAATAAAAGTATCCAGATACCAGTACAATAAAAGAAGTGTAAGAACTAAAGTTAGTAAACAGAACCTGCTATGATGAGTTCATTTTTGCTGTCTTCTAAGCCTTGCAAAGACTATCTGCAACATATGACCACTATGCATCTTGTACCTATCAGTACAAGCATAAAAGAAATTTAAAAATTAACTACAAAGCTTTTCACTGTGGGTGGCTAAATGATGAGAAAAGATGAGTATCCAAAGAGGCCATCATCATTTTCCAAAGTGTGCGATGATACAGACTCAGTATTCCAGATTAGCACTGCATTCAGGGCCCCTTCAGCAGCTCCTGACAACCAGAAGCAGAAGTAGCAGACCTCTGTCTTCAGAGGAAATGTCAGCTCTCACAAATACGCAAGGCAGACTTTTGAGAACCTGATCATAATTAAAGCAGATCAACAATCTTGCAGATGGCTTGCTTTTAATTTGGAACCAAATTTTCCACTGATTCACCGAAATGCCACGTTCCCAGCCCAGGCTTCACAGAGATTCATTTAACTGAGTTTAACAGTCCGAATTTAACTGGTCATATGCCATACATTTTCAATCACTCTGCCTGCACAGCTATCAATTATAATGATTTCTACAGTATTTGCTCAATTTGTATGTCTCTTTCCTTGACAAGTTATGTGATAATGGACCTGCTGAGGACCTGCTGAAGCATAGGAAGTTCCGTCTGAACATGAGGAAGAACTTCTTCACCCTGAGGGTGATAAAGCACTGGAACAGGCTGCCCAGGGAGGTGGTGGAGTCTCCTTCTCTGGAGATATTCAAGACCTGCCTGGACAAGGTCCTGTGCAGCCTGCTGTAGGTGACCCTGCTTCTGCAGGGGGGTTGGACTAGATGACCCACAGAGGTCCCTTCCAACCCCGAACACTCTGTGATTCTGTGCTTCACTGGTGCAGACATAACATCAGTGTCACAACTTAGCAGCTCATATTGTTAATTTACACAATGGATTCAGACCACATTCGTCCAGACATTCAAAAGCCAAGTCCTTGTGAGTCAGTTAGAGCTGAGCAGCCTTGTTTCTCAACACTGGCTCATTTTTAAAAAAGGACTTTCAATAATTTCAGCATTCTCAACATAAATATTCCTTAATCCAGTTTATGCATAGCCCACTCCTTTAAACAAACAAAGCAGACCTCATGTTCATGCCACCTACCAATTTCTGTAACAGATTACCATCAAATACCTTAAACAAGGTTCGACAAGTGTGTCTGAATCACTTGGAAACCGTAAGATCACAGGACTGAAACTTTGTCATACTAATTATGTAAAGCCACTGGAAAGAAATCCATGCATTTTTGCAAGCAGGCAAAGCAGGCTTTTCATGGAACAAAAGAAGCCTTGTTTTTTTCCACTATGTGACAAGTCCTAATTATAATCAATGATTTTTTACTGTTGGCCCAGATAAGCTTGTTTGCAGAGCTGTAATTTCTTAAAACAGAAATCTGAATGTTAATAGGAAAATACATCCACCAGCAGTATGACAGACCTTGAAGAAGAGCAGTGGCATTGCTTGATGTTTACATCTGATTAACCCTGGAGGCAATTCTGCAAATGTTAAACAGTAAAGAATATAGTAAAGAGCCAAAACAATTTAACTTTGTTTGAATGCATTTATAGAAATGTACCAAGAGTACCCACAAAGGCACACTGTCATATTTTCCTTGAGCCTATGCCAGCTAATGACCAATAGAAAGCATTCAAAGAAGGAAAAAAAGAGAGGGAAGGAAATTATTTAGAACAACTCTTTGTATCAAGCACACTGCTTCATGGACAGATCAGGAACATTACACTTCAACATTTCATGCAGAAACAGCTCTCAAAAAAGAATTCTTACCACAGTGGTATGTCTCTAAAATGATTCACTTATGATCTTGAACTTTGTAATGATGTGTGTTAATTTGCAAGAGCTGAGTACTCATGGAATAAAGTTGCTACGTATCCTTAAAAATGATGGTAAGAAAGTATCAAACCAAAATCAAAACAGTCTTCAACAGACAGGAGAAACAGGCCCTCTGAGTAGAAAAGGCGACATCTAAAAACAACCCCCCTATGGCTACATGAATTTTTAGGAAACCCAGATGCATTGAACAGAGCCAACTGAGTCCCATGGCAGTTCTAGACAAAACAGTCTCAGCACCCTCACTAGCTCCTCTTTCCGAATTTCCATTCCTCGGTTGAGCACTCTACACAGACACAGATTGCACCTTCACAGTGGCTACCTCTTAAAAGAGGTCCCTGTTTCCATGCAGCTTTGTTCAGAAAGGTTTGTTCTGCAGTTATTCAAGCCCTGTCAGAGCAAGACCAACAGCAACTGTGTTTCCGTAATGGAAGACTCCACTGCACTGGCTGTATTGGCAATACCCATGCCCAAGAAGCCGATGTCTATGTCAATCACTTATAGCTAGAGTTCACTATAATCATGTTCTGAACAGTGCTTAATCCCTATACTGTTCAAGTCCTTTGGAAACCTACCCTGCACATATTTATCTTTAAAAGTACACAAGCTTTCAGCATCTGCTAAATGCCACTTCAGCTAACTGGGATTACAATGGCAGTGAAACAGAATTGCTTCAGGGATCAGAGAAAATCACACTGATTCTTGTCTTCCTCGGTGTTTGGGCTACAGCACCTGAAGCTGAGGGGAAACCTTATTGCTCTCTGCAATTACCTGAAAGGAGGTTGTAGCGAGGTGGGTATCGCCTCTTCTCCCAAGTAGCAAGTGATAGGATGAGAGGAAATGGCCTCAAGTTGTGCCAGGGGAGGTTTGGATTGGATATTAGGAATAATTTCTCCACTGAAAGTGGTGTCAAGCAGTGGAACCGACTGCCCGGGGAAGTGATTGTGTCACCATGCCTGGAGGTACTTAAAAGATGTGTAGATGCAGCGCTTAGGGACATGGCTTAGTGGCGGACTTGGCAGTGTTAGGTTAACGGTTGAACTCAATGATCTCAAAGTGTTTTCCTAGTGAAGTGATTCTATGATTCTATGTAAATATGTCTATAAACCTGTGTTCAGCACATGCCATTGAAATCAACAGAATCACTGAGTTGTGTCTCACTGACATCAGGATTCTTTCTGGAAGAACCTCCCTAAAGTCTATGAGACTATTGCTGTGCAACCTACCCTCTAAAAATTCACAGGGCCAGACCCTGCTCTTGGTTCCTTTAAATGTTAAGTCAGTAAAAATATCTTAAACTAAATCTGAATGCTGAATACAATGTCAAAGAATACCTTAGCATGTCAAAATGCTTCAGAACGTATTTGCATTTGGTTTGCAATGTATTTCAACTCGTGCAATCATATGTGCACAAAAAGGTGTGTGGCATTTTTCCATTTCTTAATTACTCTGTACAAATAATCCAATGACTGTTCTATGATGCTTAATTCTCAACATTTGCTTTTAAGCTCTATGTTCACATACAAACCATCAGACTCAGATGTCTGAGAAGCTCTCGACAGAGTGCCAGAAGCATTAATTAAACCTCTAATCCTTAGGAAATCAGTGTCAATCACCTCAATAAAAGCCAACGGTGTGTTTAGATTTGCTCAAAACTTTTTGAAGAAGTAACACTGCAAGGCACAGTATGATCCATTAATTAGTTTCCTCTACTTCTCTCTTCCTTTCTTTAAAACAGAATCATGTTTTCTGGGAATGGTTTCTATCTGTTTCTGCTGTGACTGTATCATAACTTGCATTTTCTGTTTTCCCATCAGATATCATTAGGCTTTTCTATCAGTAAATGGAAAGCTACACAATTTACTCCCTCTGTTCCTGATACAGGTTCAACCAAACAGGGATGCTAAAAATGCAAAGTAAAATTTGCAGAAAAGAGCAGAAGTTATCTTCAAATATTTTATGGCTTATAATCAAATTTCCAGATACTTCACACAGATGTGCTCCATTAGCCTCCCAGCTTTGAATTAAAATAATTTTCTAGTTTTAAACCCTAATATTACAAAAAAAATCCCACCCAAAGCCCAAAACAAAACTAAACTCTAAATCTTCTGCAACTGAAATTTTGGCAGATACAAAGTTTGATTTGGGATTTCACATTTCAAGTAGATGAAATTTTTAAGAGTGCTTCATTTTTTTAGTTTACCATTTATTTATAGTTTGGTAAAGCAATGAAAAAAATCTCAAGAATGTTCGATTAAAATCATGCCACAGGGAAATAAAACTAAATAAAATATAATTTTTGTGCCTATACACAAGCACAAAGAAGTAATAAATTAGAAACCTTTCCACACAAACATAAGCATTTGTGCAATTAGGAATGTTCATTGTTATTTTTGGATACTTCACAGTCATGTTCTGGATTACAGTGAAACTAAAAAGATGCCTGTTTAAAAAAGTTCAATAAAAATCTGTGTAAAATTTCCAAATATGTAAGTCAAAAGGCAAGAAAGGCTGGTTCAAATACTTAACAGGAAAACAAAATAACTCAGCACAATAAAATTAGAGGTTTCATAAATTTCATTCTGTAATATAAAATATGGTTCTCTGGCTATCATTTTTCACTGTCATTAGTTCTACATCTGCATGTAGAAAGGAGTTTGCTTTGCATTTTTGAATGCAGAAAGAGATGCTTTGATATTAAAGGTCAGTACTTTGGATACCATAAGCCTTCAGGTGCTCACTGAACTCAAGTGGAAGTTGTGCATCTTAAGCAGCCACAGGAAAAGCACGTATCATTATATGCTGAACTATGGACGACGGATGCGTTATATACTTCATGCTGAAAGAAAAATATCAATAAAGCATTAGTACCATTGCTGAGAGGTAAGATTTATTAGCTTGGGCTAGATGCCATCTGATGTGATCACATGAGTTTGAGCTGATTGTGGAGGCACACCCACAATCCATAATTTGTTTTTCCTTTACACAGCTAAAACATCATAACCAAAACTAGTAGGTTGCTACAACTGCACAAACTTGTGAGACTTCGGAAGTCTTAGCTTTATGGTTGCAAATTAAAACTCAGCTTTTTTGTGTCTACACACCATGATACACTCTAATTACTCATACTTCTCTTCCTTTTCCGTGGTATTTCAGTTTCAGTCAGCTTACGGAACTAGTGAAAAAAATGGGCAACAAGCAACTATAAACCTTTCTAAGTTTCAGCAACTTGACTCAGCAAGTTTTCTGATGACACCAAACTGGGAGGAGTGGTAGATACACCAGAAGGCTGTGCTGCCATTCAGCGTGACCTGGATAGGCTGGAAAATTGGGCAGAGAGGAACCTGATGAGGTTCAACAAAGGCAAATGCAGGGTCCTGCATCTGGGGAGGAACAACCCCATGCATCAGTACAGGCTTGGGGTGGACTTGTTGGAGAGCAGCTCTGTGGAGAGGGTCCTGGGTGTCCTGGTGGACGACAGGTTAACCATGAGCCAGCAGTGTGCCCTGGCTGCCACGAAGGCCAATGGGATCCTGGGGTGCATCAAGAAGAGTGTGGCCAGCAGGACGAGGGAGGTTCTCCTTCCCCTCTACACTGCCCTAGTGAGGCCTCATCTGGAGTACTGTGTCCAGTTCTGGGCTCCCCAGTTCAAGAAAGATGAAGAGCTACTGGAGAGAGTCCAGCGGAGGGCTACAAGGATGATGAGGGGACTGGAACATCTCCCCTACGAGGAGAGGCTGAGGGAGCTGGGCTTGTTCAGCCTGAAGAAGAGAAGGATGCGAGGGGACCTAATAAATGCTTACAAATATCTGAAGGGTGGGTGTCAGGAAGATGGGGCCAAGCTCTTTTCAGTGGTGCCCAGTGACAGGACAAGGGACAATGGGCACAAACTGAGGCACAGGAAGTTCTGTCTGAAGATGAGGAAGAACTTCTTCCCTCTGAGGGTGACGGAGCACTGGAACAGGCTGCCCAGGGAGGTGGTGGAGTCTCCTTCTCTGGAGATATCCAAGACCCGCCTGGACAAGGTCCTGTGCAGCCTGCTGTAGGTGACCCTGCTTCGGCAGGACGGTTGGACTAGATGACCCACAGAGGTCCCTTCCAACCCCTACCATTCTGTGATTCTGTGATTCTGTGAATTACTGTTCTTTTAACATTATTTAAGACTAGCTGCTCAATTGCTACTTTAGCATAGTGAAAAATTTTTCTGCAAGCACGTAAGCAAAAACAATTTCAAAAATATTTATGGTTTCCATTTTATCAAGACTTCAGTGCAATATAGGATTTTATATGGTCTTTCTTTATCATGAAGAAACAGTAGCATGTGCTATACATAAAATATGCAGCACAAGCCACACATAACACATCATATGAAGGCATACTGCTAAAGCCTGAAGATGAAAAAAAAATCCCAGTCATTGTTACAGAACGCATTTCTGGTTTTAATCAAAATTTCATCTTGAGTACCATCTTCCAAGCACATGTTCTTCACATATCGCACACACGTCTATCTGAATACTCACGCTCACTCAAAGATGTTTACTTGTGTCTCAGAAAAGCATTATACAACTGTTTTAAGTTGTATACTCTTTTTTTAATCATACCTTCTGTTTTACATGCTTGATAGACTAATGTGTTGGATAATTTCAGATATTTAGCAGATGTTAAATGGATGTTTCTTCAAATCTTACAGAAATACTAGCAATTTTATTGGTTTAAATCACATCAAGCAGATGTGATAAGAAGTGCAGTATATGTATTACTATCCCATACTTTACAATACCAACAACATTGTGCTGAAGCATAGCTCAGAACTTACAGAAAGCGAAAAGACTGAATTCAGTTTCACAAGCAGAAGCACTCCTGGTATACCTGAACGAAACTGCAAAGAGAGAGCCCGAAATTTATCTCTAACAACATGCTGTTGCTGTTTACACCAGAATAAATACATTAAGCTTAATGTTTGCATAGCATGACAATAAGGTTAATAAAGTAGCTCTTATTCCATCTGAACTTTAAAAGTATGAAAATATTCACTACAAAAGAAGGAACACCGAGTAGAAAATAAGCTCACAGGTACAGCCAAAGAGCAAAAGGTCAGCACTTGCCAATTGCTACTGTGGAGTTTCCACAGCTACTGGGAATTCTCTTTTTTTCTAAACCAGAGGAAATCTGAAGGAACTTCAGATACCATTGTGTGGTAACTGCTGGCAAACATTACAGATTTTATCTCAACCACTGGCATACTGACTGCTTGCATTTCAACATCAAATTTTCATTCAACTTTAACTTTTTTCTACAAAGTACCAGCTAATGCATAAACTAATAAATAAATACAACACATTTGAACATGCCATACCTACTTCATATAAAGAAGTTTCGGAAGAGACACTAAATATGTATTACCATGTCATGAATAATTTTTTGTAGTCTTTAAACCAGGTCACTGAAAAGAATAATGCATTCCAGATGCAGTAAGTTGGAATAGAATCTGAAGGATACTTTCATGAACTGTAAGGGAGCCCAACACATTTTAACAATTATTTAATGAACTCCTATTCCAAACAAGTCAACTTCAGGTGAGGCCTCTTGCATGCAGGTACTCTTCAACTTCACGAATTTCCCTGTAATAAAGCAAGGCCAACCACAGTAACCTACTTTGGCTTCCCATATAAAAGGAAATGCAGGACTCCATGTAATTCATGCTTTTTAAAATTAAAGAGCATTTTTTAGAACAAGAACCAATCTTCTAAGAATGGTCAGGAATGAAAAATACACCACAATTTTTCAGTACACAGAGAAAGTATATTGGATCAAATTGCCAAGATTTAATCTGAACATGCAGCTTTGGCAGAAAATTCAGTTAAAGCTGTAAAAAGAGAGCCTGATTCACAGGAAAACAACAACACAAACCATATGTATCAGGACCAATATGCAATTATTTTTCACTCCACCCTAGTTACCTTTGTACAGAGGGACAAGTATGCTGTGAGTTTCTGACCTTAAGAATGCTGGACTTTAAGTTTGGATCTGATTATCATGATGGTCACATGTTTTTATGGGCTACTATTTGATTAATACTCACCCTACAACACTTCTATCTTCAAGAACCGAAGAAGGCTGCTCATTGCCTGTAGCTATAGTTTATCACTTCAAATTTTTGTTGCATAGATAAATAGGAACTAGTCCAGATGTGGCAAAAGAAATGCTGAGGTCAAAGTAATATTCTACTTCGCTCTGATTTTAACTATAAGCACATCAAGTACTGCAGTCCTAGCTGTTCTTCAAGTCTCTTCTCAGATGTATGATTTCATCATCACAGAGCGTTAACAGAGAAGAACAAAATAATTTTATGAAGTTCAGCTTATAATTAGTTGTGCATCTGATTTCGCATTATCTCTAGTAGCGTTCCAGTAATACAACCTAGAAGTAACCTTGACCCTGTATTACTAAAACTTTGCAAAGCTTGCTGAACTATCACAGCAATCCATTGGGACATACAACGCAGTATAGAACAATATACTTTCAGCACTCAGCTGGGCAGAAACAAGTATTTCATGATAAACATACTGACTAGGACCCACTGCAATATATGCTTAATGAGAAGATTGTCCCTTGCGAAATGTCAGGAACCATCAACACATACAATGCTCACACAATGACTAGTGTGTGATGTCACTAAGGTGACTAGTGTAACTGGCTGCATCTGATTATAGGATGTCTTGATACGTTACACGAAGGTAGTTCCTTCCAAAGACCTATAACTTCTACTATATTCTCTGTAGTAAATCTGGTTGGCCCACACAATAGATATGTATTTGGCATTTTTCCTTCCCTGCTTGGTCTACTAGATTGCCTCTTATTAGTATGTAAACTGCAGTGGATGTAGACTTTTACATTATACTGATTTTAGAGAAAAGAGGCATCCAACACGCAGAATCAGAAGATACATTCTAGAAGGACCCCAGGTGGACAAATAAAGATTATGAATGGATTATTTTGATTTATCACTTAAAGGCATAAACTCATACAGGTTTGGTGAAAAGTTTCAAATTTCTTTCACATATCTTTTTGTTAATTACAGAAATCATACTTCACGATCACCTTGCCCAAAGTGTTCTCCCTAATACCTCACTTAGAATCTCAGTTCAAAACTTTAAATAGTATTGATACAATTGTAAATTTCACTGTTTGGTGAGAAAGGTATGAAATCTGGCTGAAGTACTGAAGCGGGTCCAGAGGAGGGCCATGAAGACGACCAGAGGGCTGGAGTAGCTCTCCTGTGAGGACAGGCTGAGGCAGTTGGGGCTGTTCAGCCTGGAGAAGACAAGGCTCCGGGGTGACCTTATAGCAGTATTAAAGTGCCTGGAGGGGGCCTACAGGAAGGATGGAGAGGGACTTTTCACAAGGATGAGTAGTGATAAGAAAAGGGGGAACGGCTGTAAACTGAAAGAGGGCAGATTTAGATTACACACTAGGAAGAAATTCTTCACCATGAGGGTGGTGAAACACTGGGGCAGGTTGCCCAGAGCAGCTGTGGCTGCCCCCTCCCTGGCAGTGTTCAAGCCCAGGTTGGATGGAGCTCTGAGCACCCTGGGCTGGTAGAAGATGCCCCTGCTCATGGCAGGGGGGTTGGAACCAGATGATCTTTAAGGTCCCTTCCAAACCCTACCATTCTATGATTCTATAATTCTACTAAATGTATAGAGACATCCAGACTATGCCCCCTCAGCATTAGAAAGCCAAATACATTTTTCCCAATTCACACCATCTGTGAAACGGTAAAGGTAGAAAACAGCAAGCTGTTTCACAACCCTGCTAAAGAGTGCCACTTTTGCATGCTTGTCCCAAGAAAGGGGGCCTATGTTCCATATTTACACCCACATTATGAGGGTTATCATGTCACCCTGAATATTTCTACATTTCCTTACACCTCTAAACATGAAAGGAGGATGAACATGTGGCTGCTGCTTCTGATATGCAAACGTCTTGGCACTATGCAGCAATACTTACTGAAGTTCAGTAAAATTAATCACACTTTTTAGTGTTTCTGAAAGCAATCACTCTTCGAGAAGCTAAAATAGACACCTTTCATTTTTCTGTGACACAGCATGTCTTAGCACACGCTTTAGTTTAGGTTTAGTAATCTCAAAAACATTACCATATGAAGTACTTTACCGACTTAAACATTAACATATTAATCATCAGTGAATGATGATTCTTTCAACACTCAAAGAAGCCTCATAATCATGAGAAGGTCACTGTAAACATCCTTTCCAAACAGGCAGGGCAGGGAGTATAGAGTGCTACTAACACAGTGTTTTCCCCGGTTTTACGGGATCCCTTGTCGTAATTTTCCTACTAGAAAAACTCGGGCTACTTGCACTGCTCTTCTTCAGTGGTCTTTCACTGTTCCTGCCCTCTTTCTTTGTACTGTTGTCGTCCTCATTCATCTCCTGATGCCTGTCTCCATCTCTTTTTTTCATGTGCTATTCCCTTGAAAAATTACTTTCTTGACTCCTAATAATTCTTTTTTTCTCCTTCTCTCTCTCACCACAAAACTGAACAAGAAATCCCTGCGGAGGAACTGAAATTAATGGTAAACTCTGATACAATGTATCTGGAGTTCAGGCTCTAGTGTGACAAAAGGGAAGGATAAAGAGTATTCCAGTGTCCTTCCTGGTCCTTTAAATTCAGGAGAGAAATCTGGGAAGATACCTGCTCTCCCTGAAGGATAGTGGCCCTTAGAAGTAAAAAAAAGTGAAAGGAAAAAATTCCCTCTTATCTACTGGACAAGTAAACATCTACATCATGGTAAGAAAATTATTCAACTAGGCACACATTGAAATAGAGTCCTAGGATCAATTTGAATTTCACAACATACAAACAAATATGTTTTTTTTTCAAGTTAATAATAATCAGCAGCTATTCCTAGAAATTACATATTCATTGTTCTGTTAGGTTATGTGGAGGACTCGAAACAGCACTGGTGAGGCTGCTTTCTGCTGACATGAAATAAGCACTTAGTAAGGGTAAGATAATCATCATCCAAAATACAGACTATATGTAATGCTAGTCAAGAATCTGAATTACAGAGATTGTAGATGGTTCACTGGAGTCTAAACATAAAGAGATTCTAGGGCTTACTGATTAGATTGTTATCCCATGTGATTACATACGTGTGAGTCTGACTCGCAGTGACCCTAAGAAAAACCGGAAGAAAAACATGACTTTGAGGGTTTAATGTTCAGTGCTAGAATTTGTGAAGAGAGAAATTGTTGTGTTTTATTCCTACTGTATTCATGGAATTAGACTGCGGGTCTGGCTTCTGTTAGTAATGAAACAAACAACTGCCTTAAAAAATATCCAACTCTTCTCAGTTTCTCATGGTAATATTATGCAAGATTTTGAAAATTTCTCAAGTCAAAAAGGAGTAATACAATGCCAGAATATTTCAGGATAAACTGTGTCACTTATTCTGCAGCACTTTTGCTGCATGTATCCTTCATGCAGGTTCTTACCTAAGTTTTGCTTTATGAAGGTCTACCATGTCACTTTTTCAGCCTACAGTAAAATTTTATAAATTCAGAAAATAAAATTACATATAATCCTATCTGTTGGTACTTATCAAATTAAAGAACAGCTTTCCTTTCTATCTATGTGGAAAGATGGAGCAGTCATTCATTCAAACAGACTAGTTAAAAAGCACATCATTAACTAGGAAAAGCAAAGGCAGAATTACAGCTTGTCAGTATTTTCATGAGTAATAGAGAGACTTGTATCAGTAAGAGAGAGAGAATTCAGACTTACTGTGCATTTGTTTGGCTTCTCTCCTGAGTGGACTCTCATGTGAATCAGCAGTTTATAACGGGCATTAAATGGCTTGTACCTTCTTGGGCACCCTGCCCAGAAGCAAGTGAAGTCCTCTCCTTTCCTCTGGTCTATATGGATCTTCTCTATGTGCCGCACAAGTTCCTCTTGCTGGTCATACAGCGCACTGCAGTCAACCCAGCGACAGCCGTGCTTGCCATTGAAATCATCTAGCTCACCATCTTCATCAAGCAGGGACCTTGGGACAGGAGGCACAGGCAGAGGATGAATGTGACTGGGGAGGCTGTGTGGATGCCGGTGCTGGTGAGCATGGTATGGTGGGGGTGGCCCTTGTGGAGGAGGTGGCGACAGCAGGGATGGAGGAGGCATGTTGACCATACGGCCTGAGAAGTCATCCAGACGTTCATTTTTTAGGAGGCTCACTGCCTGGTTATCTGCAGGCAGCATGCCTTGCTGGATCACCATGTTACTTGTGGCGGCCATCTGCAAGCTGGCTTGCTCCAGCTGCTGCATCCGCTGATATTCACCAGCCCCATTCTCCACACACCCTGGGAAGGTGACGTTGCCATTAGCCATGAGAAGGCCTTTCTGGGAAGCTGGAATAGAGCAATTTTGGGGTATACAGCTTCCTCTCACTCCTAGAAAATGTCCATAGACCTCAGGCTGTGGGGAGACGTTTGTTGGTGATGTCCTGGAGCTGTTGATGTAGGCCACCAGAGAGGTTGGGGATGTACGGATGATTGTATTGAAGTCAATTCCAATGCCGTCAGAGAGAGGAGATAGAGAGAGTGCTCTCTTTTTGGAGCGGGCTGATTGAGACCGGGCTGAGGAATGGTGAGGACTAGAGTGAGGGGAATGTTTATTTTCCATGCCATGTAAGTGGGACGGCAACAAGTTAGAGACACAGTTACTTAACACAGATGTTCCAGGTGAAAAATTTAGTAAGTTCCCCAGCTCGCTGCCATTTTGTAAACCTTGGTCAGGAGGAACAGAAGAAAATGTTCTGTACCCGTGCGACCACTCTTGCTTAACACTCAGAGTGGACTGACTTTCTGACAAGCTTATCGTTGTAGAGGCCAGAGACTCACGTGACAAGAGTGACCTGGAATAAAGGCACAATAAAGTAAGTAAGCAATAGTTCTTCTATCCTCACGCACACATAAAATTAAAGAAAGGCTACATGTGAGAAAAGTTCTCCCTAATTTTAGGTACTCAACTTCAGCACTCAGTTAATGTACCAGCAGGCATACACAGGCAATGCATATGTAACAAGATCACTTAGGAAACCAACTTTAAAACATCAAGATTTTGAAGAAAAGTTGCTGTAAAAGTTCTTGGTAAATCAGTGCAGAAATCAATGCAAATTTTTTCATCACCTGTGGTGTAAATAGGTTTGAGCTTCTGAAGCCAGAGCATTATGCTCCTGCCTTGTATGAAACTCCTGTTGATTTGACTATTATTTTTGCTGGCAAAGAATGGGAAGAAAACTGATTAGTAAAGAACAAATATTTAACCCGAATGACTCTGCCAATTGTAATGCATACAAATCATATTCCCTACAGAAATAGCTCAAGATTATAAATACAGATAATATCTAACTTTACAAAACAAACAAAATAAATGAATAATGTAGAAAAA
Organism: Opisthocomus hoazin; assembly: GCF_030867145.1. Lineage (NCBI taxonomy): Eukaryota > Metazoa > Chordata > Aves > Opisthocomiformes > Opisthocomidae > Opisthocomus > Opisthocomus hoazin. Next base: position 7,490,236 of record NC_134454.1, on the reverse strand, counting down.
CTGGTTGAAGGGGTTTATTTAGTTTTGATTTGTTGATGTATCTGCCTCCAAGTCAGCAATCAAAATCTTTCACAAAAGTCTAATCTTGCTGTTATTATTGGTTTTTCACAGAAATACTATGAAACTTGTTTATGCTGCAAATATGCTATGGGTAGCTTAAAAACAGAACTCATAATCTCTTAACTGTATTGTTTTCGATAAAAGATATAAAAAGGAAATCGAAGGACATCAGGGTCCCTGATTCATGGCTGCAAATTGTTGGGTAGAGGCCAAGTGGATTTATGTATTTATTTTTCCAGTTCACATCTTGGCAGACTTCGATCTCCTGCCAGCCCGTGGTGCTATTAGTACATTAATTTCAATTTTTAAAGGGCTCTAGAAGTAGGAAGAACCAGGTATGTATCTAGATAAACCTGGAGATCTCACATACACAGAAGCCTCTGCATCCTACGTTTTTGGATTTAATTCCTGGGTTTACTATTTTCACAATAGACTTTTGAAGAAGCATAGAATTTCTGTGGTGGATGAAGTACATGGGAAATTTGGTTTCTCTTCTAAATCTAAAATCTGTTTTTTAAGGTGGACAAGTCAATCACTGCTTCTCAGCTTCTCACATAAAAACAAGATACACAATAGTTCCTCCTATCATGCAAAGACTTCAGGAGGTCAAATTAACTTAAAGAAAGACAGTTAATAAGTGCTAATAGGTACCAGGTGTTGAAAAATGTTTCCTAAATCTCTAAGTAAACTGTATACGAAATATTTACATGCAATAATCCAAAGCAACTGTCACGTAGGCAAGCAATAATGTATTCATATCTACAAAGGTAAATTCTTACAGTTATTGGTAATTATTTTACTCCATGGTTTTATATTGCTACAGACTTCAAATTTCTAAAAGAGAAAGAATGCACCATAAATAAAGTTCATAAAAACAAGTATCATCTCTTTCTTGATGCAGACACAGTTACAGCAAGCACCTCCGAGGACACACTTCTAGCTATTTTACTTGCTTCTTTTTTTTTGATTGGGAAACAAGCTTTGATGTCTACTCAGGGTAAGCAATATTGCAGTTGCTTCCAAGTTCTGCAAGATTTTCTTGTAGACACTACTTAGGAAACACGGATCCATGGGACAGATCGGTCAAGGCTCATAGTTGCATCCTATGTCTGCACCACAGCCCTGATGCAGTGACTGCAGCTTCCATGAAGATACATGAAACTACTTAATTTAAGAAGTGGTGGTAGGCTAAAACTGGGGATCAGAATCCCATTTACAACAACATCAGTCAACCCAAGAGAGCAAGAACAGACCCTAAACAATGGCTCTGGCGATATTCCCAGTGAATATGGCAATATTTACAAAATTTCCATAACTTTGCTTGGTAAATCTACTTTTCACTTTGAGATCTGTGGATTATCTTTCAATTAGATCAGCAAGGTTGAATGAATATATGAAAACTGTACATTTAGGTAAGAGAAATGTACATAGCTTTCCACATTCACTTCCAGCCACAAAGGATAAAGCTGAAAAATCACAGTGTCTTTGTTATCTTATTCTGCCCACCACACAAGCACTCCCTGAGTGATGGGGTTTTTCCTACTACCTAATATTACAGCATTTTCCAGTACTTGAGACCAACATGAAGAGAGAACAGTTGGTTTGCAGAGGCTTTTGTTTAAGGGCTGGGTCGTGCTGCAAGAACACAGCCCAGTCATTGCTGAAGAGCTGGAGGAGGGGAACTGGTGCTTAGGGCACGGTGGCTGCCCCCTCAAACCCTTTGTGTCTAGATGGGATGCTTGGCACAGGCTGAGGGAGAGAGGAAGCAGTTTGCAGGTGCTATGTCTGCACACTGAGATAGCTCACGAACAGCAAAAATGTAGCTTTAAGTGTCACCCAGTCTTGCTGTGGTCATCTATGGGATAGAAGTGTAAATGCTCCTTTGCTCAAGATACGGGCTTTGTAATGGATAGTTGAATTGCTGTGTCAGAATAAGAGACATCCTGTTCAGATTGAATGTCAGTACAGGGTAATGTTATGTTAATCCATAAGGGTTTAAATGGCACTTTCAAAACAGAGCACTGAGGAAAAGCACAGTTAACATCCTGACTACAATTTACATTGAGAGAAATAAGAAAAATAGGATTGCTATATTAGGTTTAGATTTAGATCTAAAGGGATAATTATTTGTGAAAAAAATTGATTCAGGCTGTTCGGTCTGTGTCGATGGGCTTTGTTAGAGCACAGTTCATTATATGGAAGTCGAATCATGATAGTATGCTGTGAACTCAAATACTGATCCACAGTCTTCAACAGAGCACAAAAAGTAAGTAAGGTTTGTTTTTTCCGTGCTAGGCTATATATATTTATAGCTGGAAAATATAAAGCGGGGGGAGGGGAAAGGGATGGGGAGGGAGTGTGCCTGCTTGATTATTTAAACTTTTATTTTCTCTTTTATAAGCAAATTAAAAAAAAACTTGCATCAATAAAACAAGTCGATTTTTATAATGTCCAGTATTTTAATCAGATGCATAGTAGGACCCGTGTCAATCAAAAAACTACTATTGCCTAACACAAAAGGACACACCTATCAGTGAAGCTGAAGAAAAACTGCATTTTAGAAGTCTTATAACAGGACAAAAATTGAAATTTGGATCAGAATTTCAAATATACAATAAGTAAGAGACAGCTAATCTGAAAAAGCTGGGTTCTCACTTACACTTCTAAATTCAAAAGTAACAAAGATTCCAGCTCCCAAAGCAAAGAAAATGTCTTTAAAACCCAGCCAACACTGTGATTAAGTAGTTTTCTGGGGGAAAATAAATATACCTAATACAAAAATGAAGGGCCAGCTATACCACTGTGCCAGATTCTCAGATGGTATTAATTGGCCCATCTGCTTATTGTAAACTAAACCAGCTTGAGATTTCTGCAATTACTTTCTATTCTCCCTCTGCGTATAGAGGCCACAGTGTCAAGTATAACCCAGAATCTTAAACGTAAACATGGAATAGTGAAAATTATGTTTTCTTTTCTTTTTGCATGGTCTTCTGTTTTACTAGCCAAGATTCCTTTGCCCTTTGCTAGGTCCTTTTCTGATATGCATCAAAGTAAACAGCAGTATTACATCTGTTTTCAAGAAGCATAACCGAAGACTCTGAAACTCTCAAAAAAGATAGGGAAGGTTTTATCCCTCATGGTCTATATATCAAAATCTAATGTCAACTGCAGCAAAACTCCAATTTTTCCAACTTTTTTCTTTCTTCCATTAGTAAAAATCAAGACATGTTGTTTTGGTTTGGGTCAATTCAGCAAATAATCCGGTTTGGATTGAACTGCTAGAGCACAGTTCATGACGCCTGAGAGATACAATCCAGAAAAGGCACTCAGCGCATGAAGGATTATGGAGTCAGCTTAGCCAACCAGTTTAGGCAAATGCAGTTTATTGCTGAAGCAATTACAACAACAACAACAAAAAAGTGTTTCAATAATCTGTGAATTAAAATCTGCCTTTAAACTTGTTTTGCCCTACAAAATATTCACTTTGGGCAAAATTGCTGAAATGGACATTCTTTGTGTGACAAACTGATTTTATAACATCTTTGTTGATAAATCATTAAAAGAGACTCTAGGGACACTACAGCCTTGATTCTGCCAGAGTTTCAACTTCAGTTCACCCTTAGTAAATGTTTCTTTAAAATAAAAACAAAAATGTGTAACTCAGTACTGACACAGTACACTCAACCACACATTCAGATTAAAACAACAGTGTTTGAAACCACACAGGCTCACCCAAAACTTATTAAGTAAGTAATAATTACTTAATGATATTTTTATATCATCAGTTTTGTTCTGTCTCAAAGGCATGTCTCTGGATTTGTCATTTGCCATCACTGTAGCACTGAATGGTTTTCCCTGACATGTTTACATACGAAGCATAGTTAATTTTCTAAATTGTACCAGGGGACTCAGTCTTCACAATCAAAGCAACAGAAATGTCACAAACTGTCTTAGAATAGACTAAAGCAAGGTTTTCTTCCAGTTACATAATGCCAGTTTTAATTATTTCAAGATTGTTCCTTGGCTTGTAATAAAGTAATATACTAAAATGTAAACTGTTTTGAGAATAAAGACTCTTGTGGCCTTTTGTAAATCAGAACAGTTACTTTTCAACTCAGTAGGCAACTGTTGAACGACTCACATCTTCAAGAGTGGGAATGTGGCTTCTGAAATAACACACCAGAATGTTTTCTTACTGTATGTTTAACTATTACCCAGGGATGTGCTTATTGTGTTTGCATAGAGGTTGTCAAATAACTATTTTCCCTTCATTCATGTTTGTCAACAATACTCCTAGCCTTAATCTCAAAAGTTATTTAAGCATTTAAAAATTAGTTAAGAAATATTTATATATTGTTTAGTGATATAGAAAGGCAACATTTGCAGGGAGAGGCCACAGTTTTTATTAAATGACCCACCAGAGCTAGGAAAATGGGCAAATTTTCAGGGACGCAAGTCTAACACAGATAAAGTTAACTGCTCGCTCAGTGCAGACTGGGAACAATTGATCTGATTCACTTAATTATGTAAACAATTGAACAATTTGAAAGCAAAGGTTTTTGATGAGGAGAGAGGAACCTTAGCAGGGCATTTAACTTTTTTTTCTGATATTAGTGTTACTTGACAGGCACCAACATAACACTCTGATCACTGTGGTAAGCTTAAAATGGGTCACTGCCCCTGCAGATGTAACATGGACTATTTCTGCTTTCATCCTCTGCAACATTTCCCAACCTTAGTACAAAAATATAGTTAAGTGACTATAAAAATCTGTATCTAACAAAAAGCCCTATCAAACTTAGAAAATGTGTGGCCAAATTTCACGCAAGTTTTGAATGATCCAAACACTATGATTATAGCTGACAGGAGTTTAATTGAATTGAACTAAAATTCCCATGGCATAACAGAGCATCATTTAGGCCATTTTAATAATCAGAAAGGTTGCATTTAAATTACAGAAAAATCAAGATACCCTCTTTTTAAAGCACTGAACATAAAAAAGTAACTCAGGACCTTGTATCTGATGGAGAAACGCTCAGGCTGGAAACATCCATAGACCTCTGTAATCTAGGGCTGATCTGGTTGCATGCTGTTGAAACCCGATTAGCAGGAGGTGAAAGAGGTCCCAGCTGTTGAACTGTCACGGGACTGCTGGTGACTATTACATTGTCGCAGCTGCCTTTTCCAATGGACTTGCACTGGGGTCCATAATCAAGACCTCCTAAAAATAAACAAGGCAGGTTAGTATTCATCTCCCATGAACCCATGATGAGGCCACAGAACTCACATCACTTTACAAAGCAGGAAAAGCAACTGGAACTGTATATCTTTAGATGAGTACGAAACAGCGGACCAATACAAGGATTTTGCAAACTTCACCAAACACAAAAAGCAATTTTCTAAAAGGGAATTAATAAACTATGCACGTTTAAAACATCTGCTGAATTACACAAACCAAAGACCAGGCATTGTGGTTAAACATCTGAAAAAAACACCACTGGAAGACTGGTTAAAAGAGCAGCCCTCAGCTGAGGGACAGTGAAGCCGTAACAGCACCTTTCTCTGAAGAAGGAAGGAAGAGAGAACCCAACGAGGCCAAACCCTCCACTCCAAGCCCTTGCAAGCCCTTCCATCACTCCTACCACTAGCCATCCAACAAGCAAGGGGACTGCAGGCATGCATGGAAATTGCAACCCCTGCAATAGGTTTGGTGTGGCGAAGCACACAGGCTGCATAGCTTCTCCAGCAGGAGAGAGCTACAGCTGGAACCTGGCATTCCTCAGAGGTCTAGGCAGCTGAATTTGAGCTGGATCAAGCAGAGCAGCATTCTGGATTTTAAAAGGCCACAACGTGCTCTTAATCACTGCTTCCGTGACTCAAACTGATGCACGTTAACACAGTAGCACGAGATGATTACAGAGGTAGCTGTCAAGTGGGACCTATCTGCAAAATGCTCCGTGTACTCTGTGTTCTGATTTAGGTCACACATGGTGGTTTACAAGACCGCCTGCATTAAAACACATCAAGATGCAAAAGTTGATATGTAGGCCAGAATATGGAATTTGTTGGATAGCTAGCAAATTCTCACCACAGTTGGAAATTAATAATTAGATGATTCATGTTTCTAGCTGCTTCCCTGCGTTCAGACTGTTGTCCCAAAAATCAGGGTTCTCTTACCTGCTGTGCAAACAGCTGATCAACACACGTAGTCGAGATATTTGTTTATTTCTTGTCTGCGCAGCGATGGGTGCTAGGTGGTAACTCCACAAAGCTGGCACCCTTTGGCTAACACCAGGTAAACATTTATACACTTCGAGCAAGCAGTTATCAGTACTTGTACAGCTACACTTCATCGCTCTCTTTCCCACTGGTCCTTACATGTCTCCTCTCTACTGAAAGTCACAATATCCTCCCTTTCTGCTGCACATGTTCATGAAGAAGAGCCTCTTCTTGGTAGCGGGCTTTCACTACTTGAGGGCGGGTTTTTTACCGTACTAATGAGGATAGTTCACTCATACTTCAAGTAGTCTTTATCAGCAGTTTTGCTTCATTTTGTACTTATCTTAGCACCTTGCTTTAATCACAACTGTGGCTCTTCAAGGCTGCCGTGCTAGTCCTTGCCAGTTCCTTGTGTTCTTCCGCTGTCCTCCTCTTAGTGGTCTGACTTCACGGGCACCATCTGCCCCTTATCCCAGCTGAAGCAGCAATAGGGAGAGGGAAGACAAAGCAGCAGCACAGCTTCCCCCCAGGGGTTAAATCCTTTCCCTCTGGCTTTCAGGGATCTTTCGAGGCCTGCTTGCTTGGGCACCAAGACTACTCCCCAAAGCAGCTGGTATGGGTGTGCATGGCAAGCTTTTGGTAGCAGGGGTGGGTACAGGGGAGGCTTCTGTGAGAAGCTGCCAGAAGCTTCCTCCATGACTGAAAGAGCCAGTGCCACCTGGCTCCAAGATGGACCCGCCGCTGGGCAAGGCCGAGCCCATCACCGACAGTGGTAGCACCTCTGGGATAACACAGTTATAGTCCATAGTGGAGACAGCAGTTGGGGGAGAGGAGTGAGACGATGTGAGAGAAACAGCTCTGCAGACACCAAGGTCAGTGCAGAAGGAGGGGGAGGAGGTGCTCCAGGTGCTGGAACCGGGGAGCAAGGTGCTTTTAAGATTTAGTTTTATTTCTCATTTTCCTACTCTGATTTGATTGGTGATCAATTAAAACTTTTTTCCCTCAAGTTCAATCTGTTTTGCCCATGACGGTAATTGACGAGCGATCTCTCCCTGTCCTTATCTCAACTCAAAAGCCTTTCATCATATTTTTTCTTCCCTGTCCAGCAGAGGAGGGGGAGTGACAGAACAGCTTTGGTGGGCACCTGGCATTCATCCAGGCTAAACCATGACAGCAGGATAGCAACATCAGGACAGACAGTAAAAAGCACTTCAATTTAAACAACTTACTTTTGACTGTTTGTGCTACTCACATAATGAGGCTGGTGAAGGGACTAGAGAACAAATCTTATGAGAAGCAGCTGAGGTAACTGGGGCTGTTTAGTCCAGAGAAGAGGAGGGTGAGGGGAGACCTTATCACTCTCTATAACTAACTGAAAGGAGGCTGGAGCGAGGTGGGTGTTGGTCTGTTCTCCCAAGCAACAGGCAATAGGACAAGAGGAAATGGCCTCAAGTTGCACCAGGGGAGGTTTAGATTGGGTATTACAAAAAATTTCTTTACTGAGAGAGTGGTCAGGCATTGGAACAAGCTGTCCAGGGAAGTGGTGGAGTCACCATCCCTGGAGGTATTTGAAAGATGTGTGGATGCAGAGCTTAGGGACATGGTTTAGAAGTGGAATTGACAGTGTGAGGTTAATGGTTGGACCTGATGATCTTGCAGGTCTCCTCCAACTCAAACAATTCTATAATTCTACGAATATCTTAAAAAATTTGCAAATGAAATTTCCAATTATAGCTTTTTTTTTAAATGAGAACAAATAGGTATGTTTATTCCTGTTTCAGAAGTCTGTGCCTTCTTTTCACATTCTTCTTCTTCTCTTTGACGATGTCCAAGAGGAGACGAGTGATGAGTGGTGTGCCTCAGTGGTCTGTACTGGGGCTGGTGCTGTTTAATATCTTTGTCGGTGACATGGACAGTGGGACTGAGTACACCCTCAGAAAGTTTGCCGACCACACCAAGCTGTGTGGTGTGGTTGACAAGCTGGAGGGAAGGGATGCCATTCAGAGGGACCCTGACAGGCTGGAGAGGTGGGCCTGCGTGAACAGCATGAAGTTCAACAAGGCCAAGTGCACGGTCCTGCACATGGGTCAGGTCAACCCCAAACACAAGTACGGGCTGGGCGGAGAGTGGCTCGAGAGCAGCCCTGAGGAGAAGGACTTGGGGGTACCAGTGGATGAGAAGCTCAACGTGAGCCAGCAGTGTGCACTTGCAGCCCAGAAAGCCAACCATATCCTGGGCTGCATCAAGAGAAGTGTGGCCAGCAGGTTGAGGGAGGGGATTCTGCCCCTTTCCTCCGCCCTCATGAGACCCCATCTGGAGTACTGCGTCCAGCTCTGGAGCCCCCAACATAAGAAGGACATGCATGTGTTGGACCGGGTCCAGAGGAGGGCCAGGAAGATGATCAGAGGGCTGGAGCACCTCTCCTGTGAGGACAGACTGAGGCAGTTGGGGCTGTTCAGCCTGGAGAAGACAAGGCTCCGGGGTGACCTTATAGCAGTCTTAAAGTACCTGGAGGGGGCCTACAGGAAGGATGGAGAGGGACTTTTCACAAGGATGAGTAGTGATAAGAAAAGGGGGAACAGCTGTAAACTGAAAGAGGGCAGATTTAGATTACATATTAGGAAGAAATTCTTCACCATGAGGGTGGTGAAACACTGGAACAGGTTGCCCAGAGCAGCTGTGGCTGCCCCCTCCCTGACAGTGTTCAAGCCCAGGTTGGATGGAGCTCTGAGCAACCTGGTCTAGTGGAAGATGTCCCTGCTCATGGCAGGGAGGTTGGAACTAGATGATCTTTAAAAGTCCCTTCCAACACTTCCCATTCTGTGATTCTATGATTCTATGACTAATTAGTAATATCTCACATATACGTGAGGAGCACATACATGATTCTCTGTCCGCTGGAATCCTAAGTGCTTTGTAATCCATGTACAGATGTTACAAGTTGATTGCATGATCCACCACCAAAATGTACTTCTTGGGATGAAATATGGCAGACCTTTAAAAAAAACAACTTACTCATTACTACTGCTTCAAAACGTAAGTGAAGAATATAGCATCTGGCTGAAAACTCAAGGGTAAGGGAAGAGGAGAACATTTAATAACCCACCCTGAAACTTAGCTAGAAGGACTGGAAATCTCTGAGGACAAACATGTAAGGAAAATTCCTTGTAGTGCATTGAACTCCACTGTGGGTACTAGAAAAAAAGCTTTTAAGCTTTGCAGGATTACTGTCTGCTCTCACTAACACTGTCCAGTTAAATGGAAAGAATAAGAGAAGACACTCTTTCCTGTGAAGCAGCCTGTATTTTGAACTCACTAAAGCTGAATCAGTGTCCTAGTCAGCAGTTGTTTTTATAATGTTACAGAGTGCTAAAATGGAACTAGCCAGCAAAAATTAGGCAAAAAGCACAAAAACATAAGTTGCGCCTATTAATAATATGAACACTACTCCTTTTAGTAGGAGTACTAAAGGCTGGGTAGGGTGAAGTTAAAAAATTACGTGACACAATCACATTGTATAAAATACATAATAAATACTACACAATATGCCTATATGTTTATGTATGTTACTTATGTTCAGTCAGCTATTTCCTAGAAAGGTGTCTTTAGTAAGCAGAACTAAAGGCTTTCTGCACCACATTATATAAAAGACAGGGAAGCGTGCTATAATAACATAAGAAATCCAACTGCTTTTGACACTGAAACACAGCTGTAATGCTTGTAGAGCCTGTATATATTAACTCCTTAATATGATGTAAACCTATTACTTAGCACTGAGAAAAGCAGTTCTACCACACAAATGTACCAAATATATACTGATTCTTCCCTGGATGACACCAAAATGCCCTTCACTCATAAGCTACTTTCAACAAATTTCAATGGTAACAATAACATCTGTTTTATCGCATCCGGGAAATCAAGGGCTGTGCACTTCTAGGATTCTCATTTAGGGACAGGCCCTGTGTCAGTTCAAATAATCTGCAACCATACAGTGAAATTGCTATTTATACATGAGTAAACCTGAGCTGCTTGGAACTTATACGCCAGGAAAAAGAAATCCCCAAAGCAAAACCAGAAAAGGCAATACTGTCAAACCAGTACTATTAAATACAGAATGTTGCATTCTCAATACACGCTGGTTTCCCTTTCAATTATAGGGTCTGCTTTTATCATCCTTGCATAAACAGCACCTCCGCGATGCTAAGAACAGCTAAGAAAATCTGTTGTGTAAGGATAAGGATGAATGCCAAAGATGGCCTGGTCACTGCTAGGAAAAAATGCAAAAAGGAGTATTTTGGAGACATTGTATTGCTGGGATGACAGACAAACATATGCAAAACTCCAGTCCTGATAAATATTTGCCTGGGCATTTCTTTGATGCAGAAGTGGAAGGAAAAGGTTTTGTTCTTTTTATCACTGATAAATACTTGCTGTTATGGGGAAAAATGATGATTCTTCCACTTAAAAGGCCAGAGGGCAGGAGAGAGATTATCAAGAAAGAATCTATTAGCAGCTCCCACCATTGCAAGACACTGCAAAGTAAAAGACTACTACTATGAAAAGCAAAGTCATAGCATTTTATCCACTGTTTCATACAGGCGTAAATGTGCCAAAAGATCATCATTAACACCTCATCTTTGCCCTGCAGGTCACTGAGCAGCATTAATTTAATCTGAAACAGGCATGAGCACACAATCACATGTCTGTTGAGCTAAGAGCACAAGATAGAAAGCTCTGCTGACTTTGAGCTAGCTGCAGGAGTACAGACCACATCTGATCTAGCATAAAGTTAAATGGGTGCAGCATGGACATCTGACCTGCCATGAGCCTGCTGATAAAAAGCAAGCTGTCAGAAAATGTGTTCAAAAGCACTGAATAAATGTGAACTAGCAGAATTACTATGTCCCACATCAGCATTTGGCATCATATACCCACAGTGCAAGAGCAGCCCTCAGTCCAGGTTTGCTGTATCATTGACCCAAAACCTGAAGAATTCAGGACAGTGAAAGGACAACCGGGAGTTCCTTAGCGTCCTGAATCCACATCAGCTGAGATAAATGGGAACCTCTCTGGAGGACATCAGTGGGTTTTGAATGAGGCTGTAGATTGTTAGAAAAATACATGGACCTAATATCTTAAATGAACACGAGAAGCAATTTCTTTTCTTGTACACTATGAAATAAATCAGAAGATAGTCCAATAAAGGCAACAATAGTTGAGGAGGTGGAATCAGTCCTGAGCTGGCTCGCAGGAAGAGCTATGGTCGATTAGCATGTCCTTTATTCCAAATTAACATATTACACACAAATCAAAACTGCTCTTTATCAATAATAAACAGTAATAGTTAACAAGTATAAACAGTAAAAATATTTTATGGAAATATTTTAATCCATTCACTTCCTCATTCATTAGCTTGCCTATTTTCCCTGTTTATTCTCTATAGTTGGTTAATAGCTAAGCTTCACTCATTCTTGGCATGCAAAAATATTTCACTGCAGTCTTCTGAAGAACATTCAAATAATACAGAAACATACAACTGCTTCAATTTAGGTACAGTGAATTCCAGATGAGATTCTTTTAGTTTATATCACTCTCACTTTTTGGAGGCAGAGTCCAACATGAAATTATTTCCATGTAAACATATTTTCTTTTACCAGATATTGATTGAAACCCAACCAATCTCTTTGTCTGCCTCTCCAAGTCAACAGCAGTAACTTGTTAATTCTGCCAAGTAACTCAGGTCATAAAATGAAAATACTTCACCAAACATTTGAAATTGTAAACTATGTTTCCTATGTATAAATGATAATACAACAAAAATGCAGAAAAGCAAAACCAGTTTTAATTGTTTGGTGTTCTGATACGCACAACATACCAAATACGTAACACCAGATCAAATTCAATCATCTCTTAGATCAATAAATTCTGCAAATTATCAGTATGAAAGAAAGCTATTAAAATTATCTGAAAATCTGTCATGTTGTTACTGTTAGAATAACAGCTAGAAATAAAAGCATTGCAACAAAGGAACAAAAGGTAATTTCCCTAGGGGATTTTCTATCTGTTGACGTACAGTAATTCAGAGCTTTGGAAACGGTCAGTTTTAGTGTTTCCCTTCTAACTGGCTTCCAGTCCTGTTTGTGTGAATTCTGTATTCACTAAAGTGGGGAGAAAAGGACACAGGCAAAAAAGCATATTGTAAGACAGGAGGACAGGCACCAAAGCAATAAGTAAGACTGTGTCAATGTATCCTTCATGTAAATTAGACATAAATCACCAACGCCTTTTCAAACCAAATTTGGTCTTTTTCCACAATATGTTGAATCTTCTGGATGTTACAGTCCTCAGCTACCACGTACATCTCTACTGTGTGTTACCGTATCTGTCGGGTTGTTGGCACCCTGATTGGAGAGGCTTCGTAGTAGCTGTCGACTGAACAAACTCAAAGGTTTGCTTGGAAGGTTTCTTTCCAGATGGGAAATACCCCATTCCCTCTCGCCTTGAGGCTCACAAACCTTTCAGGCTTCCCCTCCACCAATTTTAGTCGTATTACTAATGACTACTAGAGAGCTAGCACTTGTGCCTTTGTTCTTAAACACAATGGCCACTTTTCTATTGTTTCTACATCCAGCAAAGAGACACTATTGCATGCCAAATACATAGACAGACACGCCAGCCAGCCACAGGGCAGTGGATATCAGACCCCTTGAAACCTCCTTTAAGTGTGTTAAACTGGAGCTTCAAAGGGGAAAACAAAGAGACAGAACAGGGAGGAGATTTCCACTTGCCTCTGTTAGCATAGGATCAGCCAAAGTCTTTGTCTGTTTGGGAATCTGGGCTTCTTCACACTGGTATCATCCTCTGAGACCAAGTCTTTTTTGGGAGACCTTGAGGCTTGTAGGTGAACGACACAAAAATTAATCCAAACTAACATTAGGTATGTGCAATCTTTGTATGACATGCAATCTGGAATTTTTCAGGGTACAAGTAAATTACTAAACTAATAAACTAAATTATGGCTCAAAAAGTTGCCAAATCCTCATTTTATTGCAGTCTTGTGAAATATAGTAGCTTGTCAACTACACCACACCACACGACACTACGTGTAAGTGAAACAGTGATTCTTGGCCTTTATTTTCTTAAAAAAGAAAATTTAAAAAAATCAAGGCTTTGTAGTTAGAGAGAAAATTCTGAAATTGAGATCCTAAAACTTCACTGGTTTTAACCTCATGGATATGATCTTAGCTCATGATTTTCTTAACAATTACAGTTAGCAATGCCTTGTTAGTACGAAATTTCCTCCAAAGCCTCTGGCAGTGTCCGCTCTGAACAGCGAGTTAGACAGACCATTAATCCAACTAGTATTGGAATTCCCATGTTCTTAACTGTTTGCAGAGACTTAATTTTCACAATCAAGAAAAATAATCTGCAGGAAATACACTAAACCGAATTATATGACCACATTGTATTATGAGAAAATATTCTGTATGCACTTTAAAAGCTCTCCCTGTTTTGAATCTTGGAAGGGCAGTTTCTTCACTATCAGAGTCATTCGGTAAATTAGCTTGCACTAATTTCCAATGTTATTTGCCATTCATTGTACGAAGTAATCAAGCATGTACTTTCAGCAACTCTACTGTGAGACAAAAGAGCCTGACAAAGCACAATGAAAAACAATGTCTCCCTTCAAGTGGAACCAAGGTAAAAAATTATCCAGAACTGACCGGTGAAAACAATACCTCACAGGTGATTAACTTGGCTGGTTTAAAGCAGACAGCAATGAGATCACCTACTTCTTTGGAACACTTTAACCACTAAATTTAAACAAATGAAAACAGTGGTCTTGTAATGACTAAACTAAGAATATATTATGAAACAGCCAGGTTCAGAAAACTTCCAGGAGAAAACACACACCGTAAACCACAGATTTTCAGCTAGATCTGCAGATATTTATAACAACTCGTATCAATATTGAATAATTTTTTTTTTTATATCAGAATGGCTTTCCACTTATTAAAGAGCTATTTTGAGAGCTACTTTGTTTTATTATTTTGCATAAAAAGTAAGAAGTTACCAGTCAACTACTGCACAGACCAGTGAATGTTTAACTGAACTAAAATATAAATGTTTTAGCTGCAATGGATAACTCCTTATTTGTTATCAGTGACATTAGATGACTTCTGCTTTCGTCCTTATTAGTATGGGTTCTTCTATTGCAGAAAACAGATTTACATCTTTGGTTTAGGCTACCATTTCTCTATAGTATTACGTTACATAGTAATATATTATGCAAGTCTCATATTCTTCTCAGAAAACTGGTATGTATCAAGAGAAATTCTACGAGTAATGTAATATATTACTTTATTGGTATATTAATCTAATGGTCACTAATATTATGTGAAAAAAAACCAAGTACCATGTTATAAATTTCAGTATTGGCCAGCTCCTTAAAATACCATTACAATACAGAGAGAATATTATTGTTATAATCAAAATGGAAATATACAGATATTTGACAGAACAAAAGAGAATTGTATTGGAAATAGCGATTTATGATGCGGGTGGTGAAACACTGGAACAGGTTGCCTAGAGAGGTGGTAGATGCCCCATCCCTGGAAGCATTCAACGTCAGGCTGGACGGGGCTCTGAGCAACCTGGTCTAGTTGAAGATGTCCCTGCTCACTGAAGGGGGGCTGGCCTAGATGACATTTAAAAGTCCCTTCCAACCTCAACTATTCTATGATTCTGTAATACCTTCCAGTTCCAGTGCCATCAGGAAATTATCGTTTGAATCTGACCTAAAGGAACACAGAGCATACATCTCTGTATGGGTTAGAGCACAGACTGTTATTTCAACTGATTTGCAAGTGGCATTACTTGAGGGGCAAACAAAAAAATAGTATTGTTAAAACTTCCTCATACATTATGAATGTTAGGACTCAAATGAAATCTATAGGGAAACACTTTGCCCATTAAACAGCATTGCACTTAGCTGCAAATAAGCCGATTGATTCCCGCAGTGTTGTTGGAATACTTCTTTGCTGATATCACCTGAGTGCAATGCAGAACAGCCAACTACTGAGAGGCAACAGGTAAACACTTTAGAAAAATAATTCTCTGGACTCCGTAACACTTCATCTCCCACAACAATTTCTAGCACTGTTCAACCTGCACTGCACATTTATGCTTTTCTTCATGCTAGAAATGCATACTTTGCATTTTTTCCACTAATTCCTGAAGTTTTTTCCTCAATTTTAATTAAAAGACACTCAGATCAGATAATTCCCGTTCTCTCAATATCCTCAGTCTTTTAGAAAATACCGTGTAGGAGCTTTGCTATCTGTAACCATGGGCACATGCAGATCCATTACTGAAAAGACTTTATCATTCCATGTACTGAAGCAAGGCAGCATAGCAATACCCCTTGTTCACAAAGTAATTTTTCTGATTTCTTGCTGTGTTCATTAGACTACTGTCTAACACGGAGGCAGCCTTCCTTGTGCACATCTCACACTCACTTCTGATGTCAGCCTGGTTGCATGGGTAGTAGGTAATGTTGGGAAGACAGAATCAGACCCCTTCCTTCCTCAGGCCCCAGATAAAGTGAAGATCTTTTGCCTCCTTTACCCGCTTAGACACATGGATGCTAGCTCTGTGCAGCAGAGCATCAAGAGTAAGGTGACAGACTCTCAGCAGGTTTAGGGTGCCTTGATTCCAATGATCTGACACATTCCCCCCAGTAAAACATGCCACCAGCTGTGCAGGAGTCCTGAGCAGAGGACAGAAGAGCAAGCAGCTTGCTTTCTGCCTTCAGCAATGGGCAGGTCTCAGTCTGTGCACTGTAACACATCTGTGCCAGAACACATTGCAATATCATGATACACCAAGAGACATCTGCTCAGCAAAAAAGCATGTGATATAAAGGCTTTGTTCAATGTTAAACTGTAATCTCCTGTGAGGCTCTCTTTCTAAATCTTTACAGATAACCCAAGGTATTTGACTAGTACTTCTCAGAAGAGCATCTTTCCTCCTTTATGAGACTGAAATGCACTACCGGGAGAAAAGAAGAATAAACCTGCTGAATAGTGATACTAATTAAGAACAGGTGGCAAATGTTAACATGGGAAGAACTGCAGCAACTGGGTCTCGTAGTATGTAACCAGGAATGTAAGTAACTTGAAATCACATTAAGTACGCTTTTGTTTCCCAGATAAAGTCCATTGATCTAGGACGCTAAAGGGTAATTTTTAAAGCGGCACTGTCCCTGAGTTTCTCTGCAGTGCAAACAAACAATTTTTTCTTTTTCCTTGCGTTAAAAACAAGATACTGTTTAATGTTGTTTCTCCTAAAACATAATATGAGAATGTTATCCTAGCTGTCAGTTTAACCAGGCAGAAATAACAAGCATACAGCCCACATAACTTCTGTATTCTAAGAGGCTTTATACTCAGTTAATTAGTTTAACTATTGCTTTCATGGTTCATTTAAAAGTTTCATGCTTCACTAAGTATCAATATATTTTCTCACCTCAAAATAATTTTCAGTAAAAATACAATTGTCTTTTCAAGTGATATTCTTGTTAACTGATACATACATTTCAAGCATGCCTATCAGACACTATCGAAGTCTGAACTGCTACAGTAGCAGTAGCTCAAAGCATTATGCAAATCTCATTCCACACACAGTGGAAAGATTTTTTTTGCCTGAAACAAAAGTACTTTGTCAAGAGAAAAAAAATGGTTTTGACACATGTAATTTTCAACATTTAAAAAAGTTACACTGATTTCTGGTTGTTCTACCTTCACAACACAATCAGCTCAAACATACCTTGGATTCAGTATTTGTGATTGTTTTATCAAAAGTCCTTAAGTTCAGAAAATCAGAAAGTCATGTCCTTAAGGAAGCATAAAGATCAATGAAACTAACAGTTGCAAACATACAGAGGCCAAAAACCAACCGCACCTCATAAAAAGATAATTCTGTTGTTAAGCGAACATTTTTGCTACTATAAAGATTTACTTACTTATGGGGAATATGGATTTTCTCAATGCAGGATATAAGATTATCTCAGAGGAGTTTTAGAAGAACATTTTCCAGACTGAGAAATTACTCCTTAAAAGTCCACCTGCATGATTACCACAACTTGTCTGGGAATTCCTACGACTATCTTCATACGCAATCTTGCTCTATGAAATACATTGTCAGTAAGGTGCACTGCAATAATAAAATGACAGCAGCTATTATTTAAACCGCCTCTTAGAGGAGGCCACTATCAGCATCCTTCATGTTATAGCCTATTTAGATTCCTTAAAAGCTGAAATGTTATTACATCATGGTCCGAACAAACCCCTCCACTTCTCTTTCCACTCTTATGTCTTCAAGTCAATGAGAGGCAAACCCTGGGAAAATTACACAAACCGCCACAAGCACTTAAAATCTGTATTGTCACTACATGCTTCCACTTCTCTCAAAGCTATACACATTTTTCCTTCAATTTTATCCTTTCACTAGCCCAAGGCGTGCTAATTAATCAGAATTTCCCATGTCTTTTGTTGTTGTGACGAAAAAGAAAAGACAAAAAAAAACCTCATTCAGTCTTGTTAAAGTGAGTCCATCTACCTTTGACAAAGCCAGGGTATAGTAAGAGGGAGGATTAAGGCTACTTGAATGGCTTAGGCCCCATAAAGACAATTCCAGCTCCTGCCCTCAGCCATCATCCTTGCCAAAATTGATTTACAGAGGACGACATCTTAACCACAACTATTACTTTGTGAAGAGGAGGCTGCTGTGTTGGCAGGGTTTGGCATCCGAAGTTGGCTACTGAGTAAGGTCTGATGCGAAGAGACAGGAAACCACACTGGCGTACCAACACAGTGGTGTTTGTGCATGTCTGCAAGGGCCGTCTGAAGGGTGGAAAGAAGTGTTCATGGACAAAGGCATAAAAAAAGCAAATGTGTGCTCCGGTGAGCTGAAGTACCTTTGCTAAAGGGTAGAAACCCACACAAATGTCTTGACAGAGACTAAAATCTTTTTAAGAAGCTGGTCATCCCAACTGTGTATCTCTCCTCCACACCTCTAAAAAAATCAAGCAACACCCACCTTTACACTAGTTTGACAGAAAGAACGTGCTATGTAGGTAGCAGTAAAATGTTCACAACCATTTATGCGGTTTTTGAGGACTTCATCCCATTGACTTTCAGTGAAGTTAAATTCCCAGGAACGTAAGTCATCTTTAGAAACAGAACCTGGCCTTATGAGCTGCTCAGGTAACTTTTCAAATTTGTGTCACACGCAGGTGTTCGCATATTCTTCTTTATACAATTTGTTGCGTATTTGTTCAGTACTCTGGTGTGATTTTCATTAAATTGCTAGGATTCGATTCCCTGCAATTCAGGAATTGCACTTCCCTGAAGTTAATACGAATAGGATATAAATCAGCACCTCTTACAGTCAGCTGTGGTTGTATTTCACTATTACTGAAAGCCACACTCTATTCTACAGTTTGTAAAAATTTATGTTTACAAAACATGTTTGCTTTTGAAGCACTTCTGATGTGCACTGCATTCTAAAGGTGCAAAACAAAGTCCATTCCACTTCCAAAACATCCAGGCCAACAAAGAAGAGTTAAAGTGCTTACAATTGAAGAAAAGACAATAATCAGAACAACTGTTTTAGTATTCTTCCTCTTCTATGATTAGCTCCTCTTCTTCAATCAACATTCAAGCATCAAGTCTGCACAGGCAGGCTTAATGAAGAAAGAGTGTGGGCTTGCAGTCTGGGTTTGGGAGAGTTTTCAACACCTAGATGTGGTAGGTTGACCTGGGCCAGCTGACAGATGCCCACCCAGCCAGTCTCTCACTCCACTCCTCTCAATAGCACAGGGGAAGAAAATAAGATGGAAAAGCTCCTAGGTCAAGATAAGGACAGTTTAATAACAAAAGCAAAAGCTGCATGCAGAGGCAAAGCAAAATAAGAAATGTATTCACTACTTCGCACCACCAGGCAGGTGTCCAGCCACTTCCTGGGCAGCAGAGCCTCAGCATGTGTAGCAGTTGCTCAGAAAGACAAATGTCATCACCACAAATGTCCCTGCACCTTCCTTCTTTTCTTTATTCCTGAGCATAACATCATACAGTACGGAATAACCCTTCACTGAGTTCGGGTTAGTTGTCTGGGCTGTGTCCCCTCCCAACCTCTTGCCCACCCCCACCAGGTTTACTGGCCTGATTTTTGTGGGGTAGTGGTGAGAAAGACTTGATGGTGAGAAAGACTTGACACTGTGCAAGCACTGCTCACAAAGAGACAAAACACTGGTGTATTATCAACACCGTCTAGTCACAAATGTAAAGTACAGCTCCACATGGGCTGCTATGAAGAAAGTTAATGCCATCCATCCAGAGCCAGCATACTAGATATGGAAGACACGAAGAGAAATGTCAGGAGACTGCTCTGAGAAAGGCAAATATGTGGAGAAGCGTCTCAGCGGGGTAGGGAGGGAAAGCACAGTGAATGTCTGGACTTCAGGCATCATTCCAGACTTCTCATTTACTTCTAAAAATATTATCAGAGTCCATTTTGAAGAGAGGAATGTTTTCCCATTGTGATTTTACTTGAAAATTTGTGAGAAAAAGGAAAATTCAACATTGGATAGGTATTAAATATTCAGTTTTCTGTTCAAATAATGTAGTTTTAGGATTTCACAAGGCTTGCATTTTCAGGCCAGAAAGTCATTAGTTTCATAACCATGGATGTCTTATTGGTTTTTCTCTGTTTTCTACTCTTCTAATCCTGTTACGGTCACCACAAAATTTTCAAGCAGATGGCCACCATGTTTTTCAAAAGGCTGCAAGTGAGGGGCAGGAAAAAAACATACATATTTCTAAAGTTATCAATGGGCTAAAGTAGGGTGCTTCATTGAACCTACCATGCAATCTTTTGATATTAGTTTGAAAAGGTACAATGTGATTGGCCAAATGGATGAACAACCCAACAGCTTTGACCACATGCGGTGAAGTAAATCCTCTGGAACAGGGTATCTCACATCAGTAGAGGTGTGTAAATCCTTGAGTACTTATGGGACTGGATCATAGCTGCGATCACAGTAAACCTACACATTTTATTAACCTAAACAACTAAATAAACTTCAATAGCCACACCCAAATTTTCTATTTTACAGAAACAATGAAAGATGCTTTATTGGGAGCATGTTTTTTAGGACTGTAACCTTGCCCATTGTTTCTTGTTTGCAACTCTTACAAAATAGTTTCTTTGTCTGTGAATTTTTTAAAAGAAAGAAATCTTAGTCTAGCTAGAACATGCTAGGTAGTCACAAAGGAAAAAATGAGATTATTATCATCATATTCAAGTCTGGTTTTAACAAATCCTTGCAAAAGATTCCAGCATCTAATTTAAAGACTCATTTTAGTGAGCTGTGGGTAAAGAACTATTCAAATCATTCAGTTTGACCATTAATGAACTTATAGGTTAGTATACAGTGAAGGAATTCACGACAAGAGCAATCATGTGGAAAGAATCTGCTCATGACTATTTGTTCTTGTTTTGCAGAACTTTTTTTTTTTTTTTAATCCAATCAACATGGATTGGTTCTTTCAGGTTTAACATACTAGAAAGTTTCTTAAGTCTCCCTAGAGACTGAGGAATTCAGAATCTTTTTTGAACCAGAATCACCAAAATTGAATGTAAGAAGACATGCAGAATGAAAGATTAATAGTGATTTTTTTGTTGTTGTTTGCATGGAATCCATGTCCTAATGTTTGATGTACGACTGCACAAAATTAGGCTAATTGCTACAGCACTTAGCACACAACTTTTATTAATGAAGAATGGGCATACATTTTTCTTGTATTCTCAAACCATCCCAATTCTGTTTATAAATCAACACCTCTCAACAAAAGTCATTTTTTACAAACATGAACTGAGAGAAAAAACAGGTAAACATCACACTTCACATACTGTTCCCCACAGTAAAACATTAGGTCAGAAATGTGTCTTTTTCCTAAAACTACACACACATTTTCACACACATCTTCTTGATGGTTTTGCTGAGTTACTCAGTACATATACAGGGAGTGACAGAAGGCATTGCATACCTCAAATAGTATTAATGACTTGATGTTTATCGACATTTTTCAACCACAGAGCTGTCTGTAAATGAACTCACGCACATTTTCTTTTCACAGTCAAGCTACCAGGGACTGGCAAGGGTACTGAGAAGACTTTGCTTGCCCTCCACCCTCAGCACCAGGCATGCTGTCCTGTATATTTTGAATTGTCACTTGGTATTTGCCAGCTTACTCGTGCTCTTACCCTACCTGCCGTCAGGAGGCAAAACAACAGAGGGGCATCTCGGCATGGTGAGCCACTTGTGTGAACAGAGCAGGTCTACACTCCCCAGGGACATGCAGCCCTAGAGCACACTGCACATCTGCAGGTGCCCACTGTGGACAAGTCACTGGCGGACAAAATAGGCTTCTTAAGTTAAATGAAAAAAGAGCTTTTTCCTTGGTTCTAGCTCTTTCAGGCAACCGTTAGCACTGTTCTTCAGAATATTGTTTAGACTGAGAAAGCACGTATGTCAAGCCACCTGCAGTCACAGCAAAAATCTGAAACCTGCTAAAAAATTACCACAGTTGCAAACCTTGTTTTGATGAGTTTATTCCTAACTTCTTTACCTAAAAACTGAAAAGCTGGTATTCACAAAACCTTCTTTCCATGGTAGCTCATAATCAACTGATCATCACATATTTAAAAACCAAAAAGGCTGTGCAGTGCCTTTACACAGTTTTGCATGGTGCCAACAATAGCAGAATGGACCATTTTGTCTATCAAATTATACAAACTAATTATATAATTAGTTAATGTTTGCACAGTGCTTTAATGTATACCATTTCTTTTTTCAAGAGTTGCTCATGTTTAGCAGCTAGCAATGCAAGCTGGGTGTCTCAGCTGCACTCTATAGTGCAAGAAACCAACTAAATGTGACCACCAGAGACACGTGTTGTCTGCAACAGCAGGGAACTTGCTCAGCTCAGCTCCCTGCCTACAGCCACTCTCAGCAGCACTTGAGTATGAACTCGTCTCGCACCCGTACTGCACTCAGTCCTCACCCCTACTTCTGCAAATGTCAAATGAGATTTTCAAAAAGCGCCAGTAAGTTATTTAATTCACTTCCACTACACTCGGACCTCAGGATCAAAGTGAGACCATCGCTGAAGGTTTTAAAAAAGCCCATCAATGAAATCTGCAAGCAGCTATAGCAAATTCAAGCTCATCCTCACTAGTCTGTGTTTTGAGACTTCATTTCCTAACAGGCTTTTGTGAAAACACAAGAAAAATTCAAATACTTTCTATGTACTTCTAGAGCCCATACTCTGTAAGAGTAACAATTATACAGTGCGTGGTAACACTCTGATTTTTTTCTGCATGGTATGTTGTGCTTTATGCTGTTTAAAAGGAATAAACCAACTGCAGGGTTTTGTTTTTTTTCTTGCAGTGCAGAGATTATAGCCCGCTTCATTGTCTTTCCTTGACTCTTGGCTTCCATACAGAGACTGTCATCTGTCTTTTCTGAAGGCTACGAAGGATCAGAGTGCAGTAAGCTTGGTCTGGAAATTTTGCTTTCAGTGGTCTGTCTTCCCCTTTCATGTATAAGGCCATAAGACAATCACAACTTGTATTTCAGAGGAGCAAAGGTAAGATACAACAGGCAGTAGCAGACTAACACAGCTATGCTCCTCTCAGAGTCCAACAATAGGACAACCAACAGTCCAACAAGACTGACCCTGCACGGTTTGGTCTAGACAAAGGCAGACAACAGTGAAGTAAAAGTAAAGAAAACAAAGTATGGAAAAGAAAGTAAAGCAAAACTGCATCATCCTGGTGAAACCTGTGAACTTTGAGGCATAGTGCTTCCCAGGTCTCTCCCTCAGGAAGTACACATTTGCAAAACTTCTCAAGTAACCTGAACGTCATTTACACAGATTTGGTCCTTGGTGTTCCCTTTGGCTTCTAGCAGAGCAATTAGCCGCGCATTCCCTTTGTCCAGCTGGAAGAATAATATTGTGATTAAGTAAACATGGGGCACGTACACTTTGTTCGCCCTCTTCCTCCCACAGGTATCCCTTCATAAACTTTCACCTCCAACACCCAAATGAATTTCAATCAGTATCAGTCTTAACAGCAGTAAGAGGAAAAGTAATAAAAGAAATCTGCATGAAAAAAAAAATTACCTTCTTGTGCAAGAAGACAACTTCAATTATTATTTACATGGCAGATGTTCCACACTGTAACTGAACCTGCTATGCATCTTTGTCTTTCTGTAGCTGTACGTAAAGTACGTATTTTTAACACCAGAACATTGGTGCTTATCGCGAGTGCTGTCACAGTAGCTCTTCATCACTTTCTAAAGAACCTGAGACTGAGGGGAGATTTGAACAGTGCTTTGAAAAATCCAAAACCAAAAGGTCGCAATGATGGGGAAATAACCAGAGCACAGTGAGGACAGGGGGAGAAAGACTGGAAGCAAGAACACACTCACTGAGAGATGAAGAGCAAGAGTTACACTTCTCACTGCCCTCCCACCTCATTCGATTTCACTGCATCTGTCAAAGCACCACTTCCTCAAAGGAGCTTCTGACATGTGCAACCAGCTTGGGGAAATGACAAGAACTAACCTGTGTCTTTACTGAGTTACCACGCCCACCACGGGCACTAATTTAGAGGTGCTACTACTCATCCCTGACAGGAATTCACCCTCCACATACAACTACAAGCCTAATGCAAAGAATCTTGTGGTGAAATTTTGAACAGCACTCAGCAGCATCTGGAAAATTTTTATTCATAATCATAGACTGGATACATTTCAGACAAAAAGAGACATACTGAAGGCATATGACAGGTAATTCAGAGGTATGGTCACAGGCACCGTGCAGACATTAAGACACTTTTGTGATTTCCAGTGGTACATTTTTTGCACAGTAACAGCAGCAGATTTCAGCAGACACAGTATTAGCAATGAATCAGAGTACCTAGCAGAGGAATTGCTAGTGAGCAAGGAGCAAAA
The DNA here is from genome assembly GCF_030867145.1 of Opisthocomus hoazin. NCBI lineage: Eukaryota > Metazoa > Chordata > Aves > Opisthocomiformes > Opisthocomidae > Opisthocomus > Opisthocomus hoazin. The sequence continues at coordinate 7,465,875 of NC_134454.1, read as the reverse complement.
CTAGAGACCAGGGAAAGAAATGGCAGTTTTCCACAAAAGCTAACAGACATGAACACAATACAGATATGCCATTTAATGTGGGTTTTGTTTGGGAGTTTTATTCCAGTATATGGCGGAAAATCTGGCATAATGTCCTACTGATATACAAAAAAGCAGCTGATGTGTTTTTTCACTTCGGTGACGAGAGTATTATCACAAACACCCAGCAGTAATCAGTGGCTGTTATTTTTCTGGTCACAAGTTAGACAGCTACACTATTTGATTCACTTGTACATAGGAATAAAGTAGGCTTACTTCTTGCATTTTGAATTTGTGTTGCATTACTCATGAGCATATAAATTTAGGATGTGTGAATGTATCACTATGTAAACAGATAATAAGCAGAAATACTGTAAACAATTAGAATAGTCACCAGAAAAATAGACTAAAGTAGTGGCTAACAAACATACCCTAAATCTTACCATACTGCATCAGGAGTAAAATAACTGAATTGCTAATGAAGTCATCTGAACTTCAGATTGCATCCTTTGCAACCAAGTATTAGGTATGAACAACTGAAAACACTGATGCTAAGTTTTTTCGTTCAATAATTCAATGTACTATTTAAAAATGTTTGCAGTTGGAAAATCAGATTCTTTGCCAGTCTTAGACATGTTATTATTTCTTTAACAGTTTGTTTCTCCTGTTATAAAATAATCCAAGGCTTTTGAAAAGTTTAGAGAGAAAACACTTAGACAAAAAAATATCCCATATAGTCTTTCTCCCTTATCTTTCAAAGCTACTACTATTCCTTAGTAAGTGACTCGTCTTTGCCAGTTTGTAACCCAAACTAAATTAACTTTCTTTCAACACTATTTTCACCATGTTAATTTCAACAAAAACTCTCCTATGAAGAATACTATATTATGGAATTTAATTGGCATGAACTAAATAAATCAGTCTAAACCTCTAAAATCTAACATAAAGTTTTTCCCTACACTGTGAACACTTCTGCAGAATTATCCAGTATAGACATAGTTTTCCATTAGTGTCTACAAAAGTCTAGTGTTTTTTAATAAAACTTCTATGATTTGTCCACAAAGGCTAAAACGCAAACTGCTTCAGCCTACAAAGAGGATGACCTTCCCTTGGTCGAGGAGGACTGTGTGAGGGATCGCTTAAGTGATCTGGATGTCCACAAATCCATGGGCCTCGATGGAATGCACCCACGAGTGCTGAGGGAGCTGGCGGATGTCATTGCTGAGCCACTCTCCATCATCTTTGAGAGGTCCTGGAGGACAGGAGAGGTGCCCGAGGACTGGAGAAAGGCCAATGTCACTCCAATCTTCAAAAAGGGCAAGAAGGAGGACCCAGGGAACTACAGGCCGGTCAGCCTCACCTCCATCCCGGGTAAGGTGATGGAGCAGCTTATCCTGGAGGCCATCATGAAGCAAGTGGAAGAAAAGAAGGTTATCAGGAGTAGTCAGCATGGATTCACCAAGGGGAAATCATGCCTGACCAATCTGATAGCTTTCTACGATGACATGACTGGCTGGGTAGACGAAGGGAGAGCCGTGGATGTTGTCTACCTGGACTTCAGCAAGGCTTTTGACACAGTCTCCCATGATGTCCTCCTAGGGAAGCTGAGGAAGTGTGGGCTGGATGAGTGGTCGGTGAAGTGGACTGAGAACTGGCTGAATGGCAGAACTCAGAGGGTTGTCATCAGCGGCGCTGAGTCTAGTTGGAGGCTGGTGACAAGTGGTGTCCCTCAGGGGTCAGTACTGGGCCCAGTCTTGTTTAACTTCTTCATCAACGACCTGGATGAAGAGTTAGAATGTACCCTCAGCAAGTTTGCTGACGACACCAAACTAGGAGGTGTGGTAGATACACCAGAAGGCTGTGCTGCCATTCAGCGTGACCTGGATAGGCTGGAAAGCTGGGCAGAGAGGAACCTGATGAGGTTCAACAAGGGCAAATGCAGGGTCCTGCACCTGGGGAGGAACAACCTCATGCACCAGTACAGGCTTGGGGTGGACCTGCTGGAGAGCAGCTCTGCTGAGAGGGACCTGGGTGTCCTGGTGGACGACAGGTTAACCATGAGCCAGCAGTGTGCCCTGGCTGCCAAGAAAGCCAATGGGATCCTGAGGTGCATCAAGAAGAGTGTGGCCAGCAGGACGAGGGAGGTTCTCCTTCCCCTCTACACTGCCCTGGTGAGGCCTCATCTGGAGTACTGTGTCCAGTTCTGGGCTCCCCAGTTCAAGAAAGATGAAGAGCTACTGGAGAGAGTCCAGCGGAGGGCTACAAGGATGGTGAGGGGACTGGAGCATCTCCCCTACGAGGAGAGGTTGAGGGAACTGGGCTTGTTCAGCCTGAAGAAGAGAAGGCTGCGAGGGGACCTAATAAATGCTTATAAATATCTGAAGGGTGGGTGTCAGGAGGATGGGGCCAAGCTCTTTTCAGTGGTGCCCAGTGACAGGACAAGGGGCAATGGGCACAAACTGAGGCACAGGAAGTTCCGTCTGAAGATGAGGAAGAACTTCGTCCCTCTGAGGGTGACGGAGCACTGGAACAGGCTGCCCAGGGAGGTTGTGGAGTCTCCTTCTCTGGAGATATTCAAGACCCGCCTGGACAAGATCCTGTGCAGCCTACTGTAAGTGACCCTGCTTCGGCAGGGGGGTTGGACTAGATGACCCACAGAGGTCCCTTCCAACCCCTACTATTCTGTGATTCTGTGATTCTGTGAGAAGACAGGGTTATCTGAGGTACAGGATGAAGCTCCAAGGCACACCCTGCACAAGCATGCTGGTTTCTAGAAAGACTTGCTGACAGAGTAGACATGGAGGGAAAGGAGACAGAATTGTGATGCTGGGCACACCAGGACTTACCCACCATCCCAGCTGGTGGGGGACCAGTGGCCTTTGGTAACCACTAGTCAGGGGGCTATGTGGAACAGGCATGGGTGAAAAGTCTTCCAGAAGCTAACTAGACGCATGGTCTGTCTCATTTTTTTTCAAGTATTTCCTGAGGCAGACTCAAAGCTGTTCTACCTTTCAATCGCCCAGGAAGTTAAACATCCCAGTGAGATATCAAACCCACTTAATTTCTGCACAGGACTTGTCAGGAGGCCAGCTACAGCTTCAAAGCCTTCAGCAGCTTCTATATTTAGCAAGAAAGCGGTTTTTCATTTGTGAGAACGGAATTCAAAACAGCCACAGGAAAAACCATAAAAAATTAATGGTGTTGGTCTTACACAAGATTCTAAGCAGAGTTAGCAATCTAACTATGAACTATACAAAGCCATTTTATGAAACAAATGCTTCCCATCCCCACCCAAGTCAACAGAAATGAACAGATTGAACAAAAATTGACAGTTTCACTGGGTTTTGAATACTGCCCAGAGTCTGTGTGATCACAAATGAATGAATGGATGTGAATATACAAATCTATGTAAAATTAATTTCCTCATTTCTTCTCCTTCTCTGCGCATTTCTGAAATGTATTCCACGATCCAAAAATCTTTCATTACAACTTCTCTGCTCCTTCTCCCACCTTCACACCAAAACAAATGCAGGTAAATAACAAACACTTCCACCACAACCGATCAAGATGCCAGAAACAATATTCCCACCGCGTGAACCCCAGTAATTTCAGAGTTAAATATTCATGACTCAGGGCATAAATTTCCCTATTCTCTTATGAACACACATGATGCATTCAAATATAAATGTTTTTTCACTTGCAAATAAGACATGTAACCATATTTCACACCAATGAAGAAAGTAGTTGAAAAAGTATATGCCAGATAGGGAAGATGCCAACGCAGCAAGATGCCAACGCAGCAAGAAGTCAAATTAGAAAGCTACTTTAGATGGTGCAAGAAAGCTAGCAAGAATCAGAGTATAGATTAAGTCAGCAAAACCCACTACCCTTGCACCTCTATGAGCAACGAAGAGTCGGGCAGCAGCATTAACCATCCCACTGCTCAAGAGATAGGCAGGAAAGGTACACAGGATATCAAACGTGGTCTTCCAGCAGGCCTTGAGGTCCCAAAATGAACAGCATTTCTCTTAAATTACAAAAGATTTTTTTAAACATTCCCTCTTACTTGAAAGCGAACTCATTTTCTAGCTACATACTTAAGCAAATAAATATCCAAGTAGTCCTCTTTTAATGCCAAAAGCATCAAAACATTCACAAGAAACTGTATGCATTATGTAATAAGATACTTTTCACTAATTAATTGACACCTATGCTGGGTCAGTAGTTTTCCAGAAGAACATTTATTTGGGAATGCTGATTGACAGACAAATTATAGTTTGGTTAGCTGGAACTTGAAAGCCAAGTGCAGATTTATTAACAGATGTTCAAACAGTAGTATATAACAAATGTAAGTTCAACCTACATCAAATGCACTACTGCTGAATTCTTGACTTATCCTCTGAAATAAGCCATTGAAAACATCTCAATAGGACTGAACAAGGATGTGAAAAGTGTATGCTATGCAATTAAGAACTATATTTAGCTGCCAGAGTAAACTTCCTCTTGATAATGTCAGCAATGATGATGACTGCCTGTCCTACTATACTGATACTTGAATAAAACATGAATCATAAATTCAGGCAAATATTAAAATTTATTCTGGATTTTCTCAAGTGCCTTTCTGGTATGGGTACCTATTTTCTTTTTACCTTTATAAGTAAAAATTATTAAACTATACAGAGGTTTTTTTTTTTTTTAAATTTCTGTGCTTAAAACACTTATTTAGGATGTTTCCAAATGATTCATTGTAAAATTCTTGGTAAACACAAAGCCTTTTCAGTGGCCAAATCTCATTTAAGTCTCAGAAACAGACAGACTGAGACAAACTGTATTCCTAAACTGTAAAGTAAAGCTAAATTTTATGTGTAAAAGGCAGGATACAACACTATTCAAAAGCACACTGTTTAGCCTTAGACTCCTCATTCAAGTAACAGTAAAGGAAAGAGGCAAAATAAAGAAAAGAGCCATTCAGGTGAAATAAACGTTTTTAACAAAACGCCAGGGTTCAAAGATGCTGAAAAGCAGAGAGAGAACATTTTAATTGCTGTATCTCCGTCTTCAGTCCAGTCGACACCGAATACCACCTAAACAGAGGAACCTGTACAATTTCATTGCTGCTCATACAAAATCATCACTCTTGGTGTTCATAACCAAAAGAATCTGAACACATTATAAGGTTAATAAAACATGATCCGGCCTAAAAATTCACTCTCCATTTGAATGGAACCCCTTTTTGGAAACGACATGATAACATTTCTTCTGCCTTGAAGCTCCTAGAGCAGTTTGCAGGTCTTAATCCCACAGCTCCTGAAAATGCAATGAAGCTGTGGCAGCCTGACCTGAGCAGTGCGCTCCTGGCCACATGTGCTTGCTGTGAGAAGGGTCAGGGCCATGGTCACCCCAGGGGAGAGAGACCCTTCTGTCTTTTGGGATCTGCAGGGCTAGTGGAGGGAGAGAGAGCTGGAGAGACTGCAGGGTACAGCACGGTGCCAGGATGGAGCTGAAGAGATGGCACTGGGTGGACAGGCAGTCATATCTCAGGGCAGACAGACACAAAGACTTTGTAGAGGACTGGAGAAGACCAGGCAGGGCTTGCCACCGTACCCAAGCCCCTGCACTGATTGCCAGCAAGCACTCCATGTAAGACCCTGTGGGATTTATGAGTAAACATTTTGATTTCTCTGACTACTTTCACTCTTGTCTTTTTACAAAGTTAGCCCTAGTTGTTATCCTATTTTTATAATGGCTAATTCAGAAAACTTACCTTAAATCTTGGCATATCTACTGTATAATGGCCAACCAGCATCCTCTGTCACAGGCATTAACAGCTGTTATCTCCACTAACAACCGGGCAACTGAATCAGACATTGCACAGAGACCATGATCCTGAAACCTTTTCGGGACTATTCATCAGAGCTATACCACTTGCAGACCACAGACTCAGAAATCACATCTGCCAAATTCAATCACTTACATTTTTAGTATGATCTTTGACCAGTAAGAAAAGCGAAGAACATTTGGGGAGAAAAGTGACTTTAATGCTTGCAACTTCCAATTGGCATTTGCCATTTCCAGTCTTCATACTTGTCAGGTTTTTTTAGCCACACTGCAAATTTTAATCTACTGGGGTTTTTTTAACCTACAAGTTTTAATCTACCTTTAAATATTTAAGTAATTAATTTTTCAAGTCTCAATTCTGTGAAGGACTTTTACTCAATACAAGGTAGGAATCACTCAAAATTTTTTTGTAAAAGCAGAAGAGCCTGGATTCTCCTGCAGATGAAACAATAGCAGTCCCATCAGACTGTAGGGAAAGAGCATTATCCCACCGCTCTGCTGGAGATCCAAACATAGCTTCTTCAGTGGGAGACAGATTTTAGGCTGATGGAGCTTATTTCCCTGCAGATGAGATACAGACCAGATGGCAATGTTCAAGTACCTTCAATACCTTCTCTCTCTTTTTTTTTTTTTAAAGAAAAAAGAGAGGCAGACACTGCAACGAAGTGAAAATAGGAAACTATGTACTTATACTGCTCCACTGATCATTGTTTAAATACTTTTTCTTCTTCATATTGATCTCCAATAAAAATCTTTAATTTATAAGGCTTCATTTCATTAAAAAATAAATAGTGCTAAGGCAAAGTCAGTCAAAGCAGCCCTTCCTGAACACAAAAAAAGACTGAATGAAAATAACATTTTACCCTGTTGATCTCCCTCAAAGAAGCGGGAAGGTCTGCAAAATAATTCTGACCATGCAGATAAGAGTTACATCAATGTACAAAGTAATCCCTTATAAGAGCCCAAGAATGAATTTGGCTGGAGCAAGATTTGGTGTAATTTCAGGGAACTAAATTTATGAGGCTTTTGGACGCATTTGCAAGGGGAAAGAATGGTGAGGAAAACAGAATTTTTCCTCACCATTGCACACCCGCTACTACAGATCAGCCAGGACACCAGTTCTTCTCACTGGCTGAAGTTCACCCACTCCAGGCACCAACAGGAGACTTATGCCCTGGAGATGCCCCCTTGGACACTATCCGCCTGCCATGTGAACACCTGCAGGGCAACCTGTCACGCCAAAATTCTTTCCAGAGCTTTTACAATGGAAATGTTATCCAGCAACTGCTTCGTCGTAACAACTAAAGCTGGGGAAAGCACATCTCTTTTGCTGACCTCTCAGCTCGGTGCTGTCCTCAGAGAAAACATCAGACTCATGGTTAAACTGGCAAACCTGAAGAGATGCTGGTCTCTGCTCATTAAAGCATAATAATCCACTGCAGACAGACTCTCCTCTCATTATCATTTGAACACTCTTATATAGAAAGATAAAAGTTGGCAGGTCTATACCAGAGAGATACAGTGAGTCACTTAAACCAGTATCAGTACTGGTATTACACATGCTTGTATGCTTTTTCATGACAAACATTTGCTCCTGTCAAGAGATCCAGAGCTACAGTGACTTACTGATGGTACGTTACTCACACACACCAGCCCTCTTCAATTGCCCATATAGAGGCCTAAAGAAGATGTCCAATTTTAAAGTGAAATGTTACAGAACTCTACACTTGTGCTTCCAAAAAAAACCCCAAATAAACTGAGATTTTTATCACAAGGAAAAGTTCAACTTCATCTATTTAGAGCTGAAACTGGAACATGCTGCCTGGACGTGCGTTTTGGGTTGGGGTTTTTTTTCTAAAAGGGCCTGCATATCAGCTGTATCCTGTATCACAAGACTGAGGAAAAGGGCTCAGAGAAGGAAAAAGCTCATTCCCTGCTCCTGCACCAGGCCCTCCTGTCTTTCATGATGTAAGACACATTTCTTATACCCCCTTCCCACTCTGGGAGGGTGGGCCTATGGAGCTGACTTCCACCTTCTAGAAACAATTAAAGTTAGTCACCTTCAGCAGCAAATGTGGCCCTGCAACACCCAAACACTCCTAGTCCTACCTACTAAATCTCTCCAGAAGGACCCACCACAACAGCTGAAAGACATGCTTGCCACCTGCAGACTTTCACACACATCTGTGTAAAATAGCAATATTTGACTTAGCCCCATAAATATGATGGTTAAATGCAGATAACAAACTTCTCTAGCTGTTCACCCAGCCTCAAAACTTTTCCCCCTTTTGAATAATGTAGATTTTTATTCTAAGGCAATGAAAATAAAGTGTTTATTGTTTTTGCAACATCAACTATCACAGATAAATGAGCAGAACAAAATCCCACCTAGAGCCATCAGAACTGAAGATGTTTCTCTGCTGAAATACTGAAGTAGTACCACTTTGCCATCAAAGTTTCACTGATAGTCACAGCAGGCAGTAATGACTATTTTGCCATAATTCTGTTTACCCAACAAGTTTACTATGGGAGGTAAAAGATAAAAAACACACTTAGCTGTTGCAGTTCATACTAACACAGTTTAAAACACTACAGCAAGCATTTCATGGCAGTATATTTATTCTGGTAGCTTATAGTTAACACTACATCAAAACGTTTTTTTGTTTGTTCATAAGACAATGATCTCCTCATTTACTTATTCACTATAGACACTTGTATCACATCCATCAGTATGTATTATATTTTCATCAGTGTCATTGTGACTTGCGTTGCAGTAATACCCAGAGACTGCAGCAGCGGTTCTGTCTGTCAACGGGCAAACATAAAATAAATAAACTCTTCACTATGAAGTCAAACAGGTAAGAGAGACAAATTTGCAGAGTGAGAACAGGGTGACATAGAGCTAAAATGGGACACAATAATTCAAGAAGCTCCAGCAGCAAGTACCACAGCAGAGACCAAAATAAAATTCTGCCGTGCTGATGCGAATACTAAGTTTTGGTAACAACATCAGCTGAGCCACATTTTCATATTTGCATCTCTGCATTCCCTGCCCAGTGCCCCATCTGCTGCACCCAACACATACCAAGCTGGTATCTCAAGTCTTCTGAAAAGATGATATACACTCTTACAACCAGCAGTAAAGGACAGGCTTCACCAATTCAAGTATAAGGTAATATGCAATGCCTGCAAACACCTCACCAGCCCGAGACTAAATTTTCCTTGGAAGGGATAAGTGGTACAGAACTACAGACAAAGGAGCACATGCAGGCTATCTATAACCCAGTTAGAAACAAGTCAGATACATCTTAAGACAGTTTATTGTCCAAGCTAAGCCAAAGGTCAAACATGTAAGCATAGTCCCTTAAAATAAGTCGTACTAATTCCCCTAGCTTCCTTGAACTCTGAAACAGAACTAATTATCAAATTCAGCTTCAGAAAGACCAGCCGTAAGTAAAATAGAAAAGCAAAAAATCTCATTGGTGCAGATAATTCCCACTTTTATTCACAGGAAAATTATAGAATCATAGAATCACAGCATATCTCAAGTTGGAAGGGACCCATAAGGATCACGGAGTCCAACTCCCTGCTCCTCGCAGGACTATTCCATGTACTTAAAACTGTGTGAGAACCTTGAAAGTAAATGAAAGACCATTTTTGCACTTTATGTACAGAATAGACGTCAGAAGAGCAGCTTCTCTTCTCATTTTTTTCCGTGGGTGAGGGGTAGGAGAGAGCAGCTAAAACAAAGCAAGCAGTTGGTATGCTTCCTGTTCACCATCATCAAACCGGTCTGCAGCAATGGGGACCGAATGGATGGTGAAGATCACATTATACCACTTCTAGGAAAGGCAATATAGTTCAAGAATACCACAATGGTAATATGTAAAAAAGCCAAATCCATCTGAAAAATTCAGTACTCAAACATATTTATGCTTAACTGTGCACCAGGCAGCTTTTCCCTCCTTTTCCAGGCTCCTGTTCCTTCTCGCAAAGGCACAACCTGTTCTCTCTGTAGGTGCACATGCAGCCCTGAAATTAATTTCGTGTTTGACATCAATAAATTGCACTTCAGGTGGAGATCTCAAAGCACTGTATAAATGTAAAAATAACTTCTCCAAAATTTGCCAACGAAAAGAATAAAGCACAGCAAATTTAAGTGATTTTCCCAGATTCACACCAAAATACTCAAATCTTACTTCACTCAGCGGAAGAAGTAGCCTTAATGCAGTTTTCAAGAATTTTCAGGTACCAAACTTCCACAACTTTCAAACTTCAACTGGATTTTTATTACAAATTTCCCCTAGAAAAAGGTGGCTGAAACATGCATCTCTCTGTACGAAAACAGATTTTGTGAGTGCCACCTCCTGGTGATAAAACAAAACTGAAAAATCATGCACTAAGCTGAATATTCTCAAACAAAGTAAAGTGAAAATAAAATAGTTTGGCCTGTTTTGGTTTGCTTTTTTATGATGGCTTGACTTGAGGCATCAAATTTTCCTTTTTGCAAACTTGAAGGAGGATACAAAATTTATTAGCCTTCTTTAGTTTTACAGAAGTGCATATTCATAAGCATCCTTTAATCAGTGATAATGGGGAAAACAGAGCAAATGCTACATTGCTGGAAGAGTCACCCTCTCGGGAAGGTACATCTGCCTTGATTTTATCCTTTTGGAACTTTGTTGGGGAAGACATTCAAAGGTATACTGAGATCTCCAGTAGAGGCTGCCCATGGGGTCCTGAGCTTGGTGTTGCCGCCCCCATCCAGCTTGCCAATGCTTTATTTGCCGCCTTCCAGCTGGAGATACTCTTTGGACGCTACTGACAACAGCAAGCTGTCATCATGGTGAAAACACCACAAAGCTATTGATAATCACACCCCATCACCTTCAACTGGTTTGGCCCAGTCTGAAAGAAAAATATTTGTTCTAAGAAAATTACAAAATATAAGCTTTACTTCAATCTACCCCTTCACTATACTGTATTTTGGATAGCTGCAATTCATTTTAAAGCTCACTGTCCGGGCCCACAAAGCCCATAAAGGTACAAGACTTATACCATAATGGTATAAGACTGGGTATAACAAGTTAAATTACAGTCTTAACACAGAATGGGTAAGTGTTGACAATATGCCTAATACTGTTGAGGGATTTTACAGTTCTTGTGTAAAGTACATCATTTTTGGCATTAAGTCTAACACTCTTCAGGGAATTTTTGTAAGTTGCCTGGGGCCTTTGTAACACATAGTCCAACATGCATTTTGGTATCACCAGCTATTTTTATTTTCTTAAACATTTTGTCCCTAAATCAAATTCTGGATGCTTAAGATAAAGACTCTAAAAGTACAAAGTCAATGATGCAAATCACTGCCTGCCATCATTTGTGTTCAAGAGTTGCCTGAACATCTTTTACGTTCAGGAGTTGAACCATGCCTGAAACATGCCAGACAGGGGGGAAAAAAAACCACAACAAAACCCCCTGAAATAAACACTCCAAAGGAATGCCTTGCAACAGGAATCTGTGCACCACCTTTTATGTAAAAATGAAGTAAACCTCTTGTACATTCTATGAGAGGCATACCAAGAACCACAGTGAACCTTCTCAAACCTGACCAGGATCACTGCTCATCCAGCAAAACTAGTTGCAGAATTAAACTCGGGGAGCCTCATGTTCTCAGCTGTGCCCTTTCGGAAGGTCCTAGATCTGACAAAAGGATCCACCAAGACCAATTCCTACTGTCTTTGGAATGGATTTGCCCAACAATTGCCAGAGCTGCAAGTAATGACTTCCTTGCCTTGATGGATCTTCTGTTGTTTTTCAAGCATTTCAAGGACACTGAAGCACATACAAAGCTGGAAAATGTGTCATGCTGGATAAAACTAAGATCATTATCACTTAATCACTTTGCTGTACCTAAACAGCATCAATAACCAGGCTTTAAAACTGCTGACAATTGATTATATAAAACTGAAAAAGAAAGTAAGTCTTGAGTCAAGCTTTCTGCATGAGGAACTGCACAGAATACTGATGAACATCTTTTTTCAGACTGTGCCAACTGACATATAAAAACAAGAGTACTAGAGAGCAAAATAAGTATGTTAAAGAGATTTCAAGTGTGGCCCAAGCTGCTTACTGACTAACACTCCTGCATATAACACTCCTCACAGACTTGTGCGGTTATTGTTCAGAAATGAAACAAGGCTCTCTTGGCAACTGGAGACAAACGATCCTCCCTGACCAAGTTCACAGTTCTCACACAGCTTAGCAGCATTGGAACTGCTTGTTCTTCCAGAGCCTCTGGGGGAAAAAAAAAAAGAATCTCAATCCCAAGATTTAATACCTGTCAGCTATTCCCAGGATAAGGAAGAGCCGTAATGATCTCCAACAGGAAACATGCTCATCTTACACATGAACTTGAGTTAACCAACTCATTTTACCAGAAAAAATTTACAGTCACATTTGCAGGAAAATAGTAAATAAAATACACAATGGTTTCTCATGTCAAGGAAAAAGCTTGGCACTGCAGGAACCACAGAAATAGAAGTTGACAGCTGTCTTTTCAGTGGCCCTGGAAAGGAGAACAAAAGGGGTCCATGCCTATCTGCACAAGTTTCTGCATTTCTTACTGTCAAATGTCCAGCTCTGCTTCTCCAAGTCCCATCTCAAGTATTTTCACGTCAACCCTTCACAACTGTCACACAGTCCTACTCACATGCTCACCTGTTGACTACACTGGTTTTAGTAGAGCAGTCACGGTGGAACAAAAGGCCAGACTGGTTTCCAAGGCTTAAATAACCCACACGTGTACCTGCTTCCAGGGAGAACAGGGGACACAAGGAGATCGCTACGGTTGTCACGACTGAGAGCTGCTCACAATTTCTAGAAAGTCTTGCCAGACGTACCAGCTCAAACCACAACCGCAATAAGGAAGAGCAAAAGGCAGGCTGACAGGCTGCCTCTCCCCTCCCCATGTCCATGTCAGACCTCTCCACCAGCTTACGAGCACAGTGGCTGGAGGCGCAGCACCTGCACCACCTCCACCAACAGCACCTCAGCACGGAATTTTGGTCGCAGTGGAAATTCTCCATCAGCCAAATCCAAGCTGCCTTAAGACTACAACATATTGTCTTAGAGGAATGGAAAATCCACTCCTAAACTTCGAATGAAGTGCCACAAACATGTTAAGTACGATCACAGCTATTCAGACCAAGGATCCAACTGCCCCAGCAGAACCCCTACCCCAGTGGTGCTTATGAATAATGCTGATGGAAAAATATAAAGAGTCCCCCCGAACTACTCCCCACTGCCACCTTCCGGAACTACCTGCACCACCAGGGATATGTTTATCACCAGTATCTTCCGACGGACTTCAAAAACATGTTTTTGTAAGTTAGAGAAACCAGTACAGGTGTTGAACATTGTGGTCCTTTCAGGAAATATGTGGTGTTTTCAGAAAGACTGGGATTTTTATTACTACATGGGACATGAGAACACTCAGGATATGCCTGAACGTAGTCCAGTTCACACCCACAAGTCCATTGTCTGCACAGAGGAGGGAATACAATAAGCAATAAGAATAGCTACTAGGTATTCTAGAAAACAAAATACTGTTCAGATGTGTATAAAGTGCAGATATGCTGGTGATGAAGGGAAATAAAGAAATAAATAAGCTTAGACAATGCTTAATGCTAGTCTAGCTCAGCTCGGCAAATTCCTTTGCTTGACAAATTCCTTAGCTCCGCGAATTTTGTATCTGTTTGAGTGATAAGGCTGGAAAGAAGAGTTACAGAACAAGAAGTCTACACATAAAGCCAGCCATAGCCAGTTCTGTAGTTTGGGTAAAGGCCAAGCAATAACTGAGCCTGCGCGGTTAAAAGGTTACTAGCGGTGACGAAGAGGAGTCACCTATCTTCATCCCCACGACCCCCGACAACCACCACAAGGAGTCACCACGCAAGCGCAGTCGAGAGGAGTTTATGGAAATAACTTGTTGGAACTAATTGTAATATGAAGCGGGAAAGGTTATGCATATGTATAGGTGTATATGAATATGAAAAACAGAACTATATAAGTTATAGATGGCTTAGCGATATCTGCGTGCACGTCTTTGGTGGTGCTAATCCCCGTGCGCCCCGTGCTGAATAAAACATACCTACTTCAGAATCGGAGGATTGTGGAGTCTCATCTTTTCCGCAAGTCACTGGTAATAAATCCTTGAATAAATAACTTCTGGGCATCACTACATTTAGATCACAGTTCGAAGTGTGAACTATGTGAAATTTATAAACTCTAAAAAAAAAATATTACCTTCTTAATAGAACACTCACTAGAAAGCTGGATTTTTAAATTGTACTATTTTGCATTGTAAGACTTCTGTCAAAAGATCTGTGTTGATGAGAGAAGATCAGTGCTGGCCAGGTTATGGTCTTCTGTCTTCCTTACTGTTCTCACCCTTTTCCTCCTTCTGTTCATTCCTGCCTAAGATCTCTCTAGCTCACTTTCACCTCAGCAGATACTGTCAGCAAAGATCTCTTTCTCTCTTTCTATGACCAAGTAAATCTAAAAGGTGAGAAATCGATTACTGACAAAAAGTGGTCAAATACACATATTAAACAAAATGAGAGACTGCAGATTTCCAGTGCCAAGTATGTATACTGTTATGCCTGCATTTTGCATCTGATTTCTATGTGAAAATATATAATATGGGTTCACAAAAGTGTACACTCCTACCACAAAAAACCCAACACAAAACACTGTACTTGCACAATTTTCTGTACTGAAAAAAATCCACCATTATATTATTTTCTTTTTCATATGCACAACATAGTACTACAAAGCATTTTATACTATCAGTACCACACAGGAGGTAAAGTGACTGAAGTCAGAGATGTGCACCACTGCATGTTCAGACTTGCTTTTATTCTCCATACAGTAACACAGCACAATGTGCTTCAGGTTCTCACCATGCACAAAAGCGTAATGTTTTCTCTTAATGTGACTTAGGTGGCATCCTTTCTAAAAATAATCTCCTTTCAAAGCTTTGTAACTTTATACAAGATAAAGAGAGACTTCATGCAAAGTAAAGACTCCCTGCATGTTGTGGTTACTGTAGATTGTTACTGCTCTTTTTGTGCACTCAGCACCACCTCCTGTCAAAAAAAACCCCAAACCTGTAAAAAACAGGGCACACAATTGGATTGCCCCAAAATACTCTGTTCTTTCCTCCATTCCCAAACTCAAGCTCCTGGGGTTGTTTTTTAAGCTGTTTTATCCATTATTGAAAGAATGCAGGGAAACTATTCCAAAACAACCAAGAAGTCATTTTGCTGTGTATCTTGCTGCTTTTACTATCCCATCTGTTTTAAAGTAAAAAAAAAAAACCCAAAACCTAAAAAAACCACAACAAACAACTTTGAATAGTGTAAACCTCTATAACTGATACTGAGACAACTATAAAGGGAAACCTGTTGTCTTCTGGCTCAAATAAGTATCTACCAAAAGACATTTCCCTCCATGTACCCCCACACTAGAAATGGACAACATATGAAAGAGCTGCACAAGCATAAACTACATGAATAGTGTCACTAGGTTTGCAGTCTTCTTCACATACATGCTGTGCTTTATACAGCATAGCAAGGTTCAGTCATAGAAACTCATCTGGACATGATCAAGTGAATGAGACTTGGCTCTTCCGTAGTAGGTACATTCCCAGCGCACATCATCTTCAGTTCTGTAAGTGGTCCTGCTAATAACAAGAACTTCAAAGTACGAGGAATTACTAATCCAAATACATAGAAATACAGAATCTGAAGTCCATCATGTCTGAAGTCCACAGTATCCTGACTAACCAGCACTACTTATACCTAAGTGTCCCTAATGCCAGCCTGCAGCTGCATTCTCTGCTCACTGTCCCACGAAATAACAAACTACTTTACATACGTGAGAGCTAATCCGGCCAAGAAAGATGGAAATGGCAGCAGCTACAAACAGAGTGGGCAGGCACAGCAGACCAAAATCCCCAAACCAAGGACAGTAAATCAGGTGACGCTCTCTTTACCCTGTGATTCTACTCTGAAAGATACTATAGGTGGATCAGCTGTTATGCATCATGTGACGAGCCCACCTCTCTTTCCTGTAGCAGAAGCTTAAAGCTATATGCTGTGAATTACACCCACCACCACCACCACCACATCAAGCACCACACAGGTGATCTCAGAGGTCACCCAATGAATATGTACATGCATTACCACTGGTCTGACTCAGCAGAGCACTCAAGCATGCAGTTAACTTTAAACTTGTTCTGAAGTGATACTGGTTTCAAGCTTGCAAGCCTTGATGCAGAGGGATGATGGACTTGCCAAGTTTTCAAAGGGAAGTAGCGAAGAAAAACAGAAAACGGAGAGAAGCAACACACTTAGAATAAAATGGGAAATCTCTGTCTCCTTTTCTGCACTTTCACTCAGATACAAAACCAAGATTTTCTTGGTATTTTAAACCATGTAATTCTTTTCTGTACATTAAATTCTCATGTCTATGTACATTCAGTTTCAAAAGTATGATACCAAAACTCCCCCAAAAGAGCATCCCCATCTCCAGCGTGACCAGAGTCAAGAAGTACTGAAAAGTTAAAAGTTCTGTGTTGACTTCAAAGACCCAAGAGCAGACAGTCAAGGACTTTCTCATAGATAGGTAAATCTCTGATGCGCAAGCACTAAATCACAGAGGACCAGCCTCCAAATTTCGTGACGACTATGCATCATTATTTTGTACAGCATAAACAGTGGTTCCAAAAAATGGATTGCAAAGATACCGTCAAGACATCCTCCAAAGTGCTTTACAGCTTGTCCAGTCTAAGCACTCTAAAAAGCATGACTACACTGCTGTTTTCACCAGTATGCAGCTGTTAGTCACCAGTGAAAAGCTGCGTTCATGCATCCAAGAATGAGTATTTCTGACAGCACTCACAAAATTCTGGTGCCACAGAACATAAAATGACTATCTGGATTTGCTGAGTCAAGAGGTTAGGTTAGCAAAGCAAAGTCAAACCACAATGTTTATAAAGACTTTTAGGACAAGTCAGGGATTCTGAGCAACTGCTGTGTAACACAAAGCCCCTGGGAATAATCAAATGATTAATTACTTTTGTGGAAAACAGCAAAGCATTTTGGTTCAGTATCTCTTCCTTTGCATAAAACAGTAGTAAAGAAGAGACTGGATTCCATCTACTAAAACCAATACCATTTGGGTACGTGATATTGGAGAAGAAATGCTATTATCAATAGCAACAGAAAAAGGAGTCTTACCTTCACCTGTGCATGGGGAGAAACTATTTCCAAATTCTTGCGGTTTTGGCTTTAAAGACTGTGGGGCTGGCAGTCCTGGGGGCTGTGGGACTTGTAATAAAGGCTTCCCATTTGTAACCACTGGTTTCCTGGGACTGAGAGCAGGAAGGTGAAGAGTACTGTCAATGATGTTGCTCTGAGGAGCTACCCCTCCTCCAAGGGGCATCTTTAAGTGTGGGCTGGCAGACAAGTTTCCAATAGCTGGGCTTGGCGTGCTGCTACTTGAAGACAGGCAGGGCGTTTCTGCATGAACTCTGATAGATGGGATCTGCTGTCCACTGCTCATCCTAGGTCCATGAGGAATATCTGTTGTCCGATGGCTCATACTGTATGACCTCGCATTCATTTTTAAGAAGTTAATGTAATCAGAGTGTGTTTTTACAGACCCACAGCTATGACTGATATCAATCCAAAGTCAGTAAGTAATCCATTGTGTATTATGCCTGTTTAAAAAATACATAAATAAAAATAATTTATATTGTAGTAAATAATACCTGAAAGAGGATTACACATGACTGTAAACTTTGTGACATTACTGGGTACAAGAAACAAAGTACAAGCACTATGTGCTCTGTCAGAGAGAAAGAACGAAGCCAAGCAATGACTTAGAGCTCTAACAGGGAGAAAATCTGCCTCTTCAAAAGCTGAAGTTTGCAATAAGGTCAGTTGCCGTCACATTAGGTAAACCAGCCATGAAATTCAGTGAATGCTGACCAAGTGCAAGAAGGCAGCCAGGAGTGAAAAGACTCTGATAGGGAGTTGTCATTAGGATGAACATGGCTATTGCCCCTTTTCCTGTTGTCTCCTCAGCCTATTCATTAAAATGGTGCTGAAAAGCACACACAGTAGGCCAGCACTATTCAGATACAGACAGGAAAAAGATACCAGTTCACATCCCCAAGATATGCACACAACAAAATGAAGACAGAACAGCAAAACCATAGAAATGCCTCTGTGGTCCTTCAAACTCTGTGGCACCTCACAATAGAAGAGTACCACAAGAAAGCACAGCTCAGAAGTATTCATACGCATAAATTCAATCCCTTCAACAGTGGATGCTTACTGTAAGCCAACAGATATGCCATAATTTAAAGGTAATCATACAGCAGAAAATTTTCAGGGACATCTTTCAAACTATACCAGTAACTTTTGAGCTCTGACTTCTCATGGCTTATGTTTTCCTGTTACTTAAATCGTAGAAGACAAGACTAGTAAGGGGTTTGAGAGATCATCTCAGCCACAAGCTAGCCCAAGGCAGAATCAACCAGATCCAAACATTTCCTGACATAAAAAAGATTTGTAGGCAAAAGCTGCACTTGTCAGTGTAGATCACTGGGCTAAGATATCGCACAGATGGCGTAATTTCAGCCCTAGCTCAGCTGAACAGTACAAGCCCAACTTTCACCACTAGGTTCAGCACGAAGCACATGTTTAAGTAGTTTGTTCAGTCATACACTCAGTGCCTAACTAACTTTTTCAGACAAACTAAGTTGACAGAAATAATACTGAAGTATGGCTTCAATTATGGTTGTCATTCATGTGTACATTAAGGTCTTAACTGCAACTTTTACCTTCAGCACATGAGGTTTTCAAACTGAAGCCAAAAAGATTATAACCAGTATATTCTTGATTGAATTTCACAGAATCACAGAATCACAGAATAGTAGGGGTTGGAAGGGACCTCTGTGGGTCATCTAGTCCAACCCTCCTGCTGAAGCAGGGTCACCTACAGCAGGCTGCACAGGACCTTGTCCAGGCAGGTCTTGAATATCTCCAGAGAAGGAGACTCCACAACCTCCCTGGGCAGCCTGTTCCAGTGCTCCGTCACCCTCAGAGGGAAGAAGTTCTTCCTCATCTTCAGACGGAACTTCCTGTGCCTCAGTTTGTGCCCATTGCCCCTTGTCCTGTCACTGGGCACCACTGAAAAGAGCTTGGCCCCATCCTCCTGACACCCACCCTTCAGATATTTGTAAGCATTTATAAGGTCCCCTCGCAGCCTTCTCTTCTTCAGGCTGAACAAGCCCAGCTCCCTCAGCCTCTCCTCGTATGGGAGATGTTCCAGTCCCCTCATCATCCTCGTAGCCCTCCGCTGGACTCTCTCCAGTAGCTTCTCATCTTTCTTGAACTGGGGAGCCCAGAACTGGACACAGGACTCCAGATGGGGCCTCACCAGGGCAGTGTAGAGGGGAAGGAGAACCTCCCTCGTCCTGCTGGCCACACTCTTCTTGATGCACCCCAGGATCCCATTGGCTTTCTTGGCAGCCAGGGCACACTGCTGGCTCATGGTTAACCTGTCGTCCACCAGGACTCCCAGGTCCCTCTCCGCAGAGCTGCTCTCCAGCAGGTCCACCCCAAGCCTGTACTGGTGCATGAGGTTGTTCCTCCCCAGGTGCAGGACCCTGCATTTGCCTTTGTTGAACCTCATCAGGTTCCTCTCTGTCCAGCTTTCCAGCCTATCCAGGTCACGCTGAATGGCAGCACAGCCTTCTGGTGTATCTACCACACCTCCCAGTTTGGTGTCATCAGCAAACTTGCTGAGGGTACATTCTAACTCTTCATCCAGGTCGTTGATGAAGAAGTTAAACAAGACTGGGCCCAGTACTGACCCCTGGGGGACACCACTTGTTACCAGCCTCCAACTAGACTCAGCGCCGCTGATGACAACCCTCTGAGTTCTGCCATTCAGCCAGTTCTCTATCCACTTCACCGACCACTCATCCAGCCCACACTTCCTCAGCTTCCCTAGGAGGATATCATGGGAGACTGTGTCAAAAGCCTTGCTGAAGTCCAGGTAGACAACATCCACGGCTCTCCCTTCGTCTACCCAGCCAGTCATGTCATCATAGAAAGCTATTAGATTGGTCAGGCATGATTTCCCCTTGGTGAATCCATGCTGACTACTCCTGATAACCTTCTTTTCTTCCACTTGCTTCATGATGGCCTCCAGGATAAGCTGCTCCATCACCTTTCCCAGGATGGAGGTGAGGCTGACCGGCCTGTAGTTCCCTGGGTCCTCCTTCTTGCCCTTTTTGAAGATTGGAGTGACATTGGCCTTTCTCCAGTCCTCGGGCACCTCTCCTGTCCTCCAGGATCTCTCAAAGATGATGGAGAGTGGCTCAGCAATGACATCTGCCAGCCCCCTCAGCACTTGTGGGTGCATTCCATCGGGGCCCATGGATTTGTGGACATCCAGATCACTTAAGCGATCCCTCACACAGTCCTCCTCGACCAAGGGAAAGTCGTCCTCTTTATAGGCTTCTTCTCTTACCTCCGGGGCCTGGGATTCCTGAGGGCCAGTCTTAGCACTGAAGACTGAAGCAAAGTAGGCATTCAGTAGCTCTGCCTTCTCCGCATCCTCCGTCACCAGGACACCCGCCTCATTCAGCAGCGGCCACACATTGTCCCTAGCCTTTCTTTTGCTGCTGATGGAGTTGAAGAAGCCCTTCTTGTTGTTTTTGACATCCCTTGCCAGCTTCAATTCCAGGTGAGCCTTGGCCTTCCTCGTCGCATCCCTGCATGCTCTCACCACGTTTCTGTACTCTTCCCAAGTGGCCTGCCCCTCTTTCCACATTCCATGGACCTTTCTCTTCTGCCTGATCTCTGCTAGAAGCTCCTTGTTTAACCATGCAGGTCTCCTGCCTCCTTTGCTAGATTTCTTTCTCAGGGGGATGCATTGCTCCTGTGCATGGAAGAAGTGTTATTTAAAGAGCGACCAGCACTCATGGACCCCCCTGCCTTTGAGAGCCCTGGACCACGGGATTCCTCCCAGTAGCTCCTTGAAGAGGGCAAAGTCAGCCCTGCTGAGGTCCAGCGTTTTGATCCTGCTTATGGCCCTGCTTCCTCCACGCAGGATCATGAACTCCACCATTTCATGGTCACTGCAGCCGAGTCTACCTCCGACCTTCACATCCTCCACCAGTCCCTCCTTGTTTGTTAACACAAGGTCCAGCAGCGCGCCTTTCCTTGTTGGTTCCTCCACCACTTGCATCAGAAAGTTATCATCGATGCTCTGTAGGAACCTCCTGGATTGCGCCTGCAATTTCATGTAAAACCTTCATACTTAACACTTTGCTTACCACAATTCTGCAATGTCTCAATTTTCTCCATGTGTAAACCGTCAAAAAACATGAAAAAAAAATCTCTCTTTATTTTGCAAAACTGCATTCATAGCACACTTCTAGCTTAGAGTAAAAGCCATCCAAGTGTCTGCATAGACAGATATACATAGATATTCACATACTCTCCAGTTAAAACTCGTCAATAATGAAAGGCCTAAGAATATTATATTCAAAGGCAAGAGCAAAATCCCTACTGACATTAATGAGAAATATGCCCTAACTGCACTTGAATGGTCATAAAAGATTTATTCTACATACTATTTTTCATTGTTATTTTTTATATTATGGGAATGGTAATTAAAAGCAATATTATTTCTTTTCCATGCCTGGCTGAAGCATAAATCACTCGCTGCAATTCAGCCAAGGACAGGGAGAGCTGAATGTTCTTAAATTCTCAGAGTTTGTTTTAAAACCAGAATGTACCTTGCCCTAACACAGGTGACTAGATCGTTAGGAAAGGACGTACAAACAAAGGGAGTTACTTTGCTGGCAAAGCTATACACGGTGTCCCTATAAATTTGCCACAGTTAAAAATCATTATTGCCTGTAATTCTTGTCTCCAATTTTAACCACATTAGAAAAGCACTAATATAATAAGGAAAGATTATACATAACAAATGCATTAGCTTTACTCCACAACAGCACAGAAGAGTATTTCTACATAGCTTACCCACAACTGCCAACCCTATAAAATCCAGATCTATACACAACTTGTGTTGTTAATAGGCTGGTCTCATTTGCTGTTCTTCTCTGGTAATACTACATCTCACAACAAGTAACAGTGTTCTATGCTATAGTTGTCTCAACTTTATCATTGGCTACGGCTGATTTTTTTACACTTGGAGAAAGGCCTCTGAGCCCGTAATTTCTTTCCTTATGGTAGTAAGCTGTATTTTGAACCGAACGACCTGAAAGTACAAACAAAACAAACTTTTTTATGAAAGCAGAAACAAGTTAAGTAATTTCTTTACACTTCTTCCTCTAGTCTCCTTCCTGATTCTACTGTGAATATTTATAACATTACATTAACATGAAAATCAGCACTTTCTGTCTTTCAAATATTGAAGCACCTTGGAGAGCGTAACTTTTCCATTTTTTTTTTAATTATTATTTTGTGGTATTTTCAGTATTTACTTGTTCGTAAGTGGCTTTTCATTAATTAGATTTCTTCAGCGTCAACTTCCATCATGACGTCAGGACTTTCTCATATCAAGGTCAGAGTGGCCAAACTGATTCAAACCAAAACAACGGATGACCTGGAGGTGCATTAAAGAGTATATAACTACCTAAATGCCAATTGGACATGAATTATATTCTAAAAGTCTAACTGACATTTGCATCAGATCGATAAATAGCTCCTGATTATAGATATCTGTAATAGTAAAAAGATATAATAAATTTCTCACTGAAGTGATCTGGGAAACTGTAGGAATACAGCATCAAGTACAACAGCTTATTTAGAAACTAGCTTAGAAATCCTGAGTAGGGTTGAAGCTAAATGTACCAAGTTAAAACACAAAAACAACACAGAAAAGAATACTATCCTGAGACTGAATGGCTGTGTTGACAAATTCTTTTGTTATGTCCATCAGTGAGATATTGTAGTGATCTTTTCATGCTCCCACCGATGTTAAAGGAAATGCAATTATGTCCACTGCTTCTAAAGTCTCTTTTTTTTAAGCTGACATTACTCAAGGCTCTGTGACTGCATCTATCAACAACAGCATGACAGCATAATTACTCAAAATCTGTAACAATGATTCACAAATTCACTTTCAGAAAGTCATGTAGTAAAATCTAAATTCAAGCTGAAGCCCTAGAAAATCCGAACGCTAATCCTCCAGAAAGCAAAACAAAAGAAGAATTCACAAATCTGCCCCTGCAACACAGTATGCCATATAGTCTACTTTAACAGTGTAGTTTTGAAAAGTTATCAGAGTTGGCTTACTGCTTCATCCACTGAAATAAGAGGCAAGACACATTTCAATTCCAATAAAAGCTGAATTACTCCACTGCAGAGATCAGTTTAAGGAATTGTAATAAATCCAGTTCAGGAGATACTTTCACACTAGTACTTATCAGACACTGGCACTTCGCATATAGGGTAGCAAGCACTATCCCAAACCAAAGGAGAAGGCTGAAAGACAATGCACCAAGCAGTCCCTCCTTTCTATTCTTCCTCTGGAAACATCTCACTCTACAACAGCTACCACACATTGCAGAAAGCAAACTTGAACTGTAACTCCCTCCCTTGGGCTGCTCTCCCCTGCCAGCCTTTCCTTCCTTGCATGGCCACCGTATTTGGAGCATCACCTGTCAGTGGCACCACGGTGAAATACTCCACTGCCTCCACTGACATCACACCCCTGATGAGTCAATCTGGGTGGACTCGAGGACTGGGATGGAGAAGGGGAAATGACAGCCACCAAAAGCTCTAGGGATGCCTCACCTCAGCCTCACTGACCACTCAGTGTCTACAGAAATGGGGCCTTGGAGGCTCCCGAGGTTTTTTTTGTGTCTCAGAACTGCTTGAGACAAGGACACACCCCAACATAAGTGTAAGCCACCAACTTAACTAGTCATTTTTTAAACAGCACACGCACACATAGGAAGTGCTGGTATTACAGTTTTTGTACAGTTATGTGGCTGTAGCTCACAGACCAAAGCATGGTAACAAACTCTTCTTGGAAAGGCAAACAACACAGAGATTTAACTAGGAAAATAGCTGAGAGCTTGAAATTCAGCTTGGAACAACATGTACGTTAAGAATCACAGCTGCAATAAAGGAAGGAAATGTGGCTTCAAAAGTGAAACTACAAGATAAGCTTTCCACTCAACTCATTGAGAATCTCTTCCCCACCCTCCATGCCAGCCAGCACCTCAGAAGTCATGCACTACTGAGAATAATAAATACCTCGCATTAGCATCCACTGTTTTGGTCATCTGTATCCATTTCTTGACCAGGGGGCTTCATTCCAAACTGCAGTACTCTGATAATATCACATTTTCCTTAGGCCCAGGTGGTCTGCCAAGGAAAACTAGAAAAGGGTCACAAAATTTGAGAGTTTCTGGTTCTCAAACATTGCCAGAATGCCTTTTTGATACAACATCAATGAGCAAGGCAAATGAAGGTTAAGGGAGGTCCTCTACAGCACTGTGAGACAACCAGCTCCCAAACATGACCGAGTTTCTCTGAGCTAGCGTAATGAAACATATTAATTACCTATTACTTGCATCACTATGATTCCTAGGAAGATTAGTCACAGAAAGGAATGCCTTTGTGCGAGGGACTGTACAAACACAGACCAGAGCACAATCACTGATACCGCTGCAACTGCCGTCAAAAGGGCAGCTGTTATCAGCGGACAGGATGATGTATATCCCATGGTAGTTGGGACCAAGCATTTTTTACCATTCTGCCAGAAAAACCTTCCCAGGTTTTTATTATGGTAATTAAGATCTCCCAAGCTTTTTCTCTGTCACAAGTATCAGCGCTGTGCTACTCCAAGCGGTTGCTGTCACAGAACAGCATGAGCTTTCCAGGAGCAAACTCATTCCCGTTAGGGCTAGCTACGAACTTCAGACGAGCTGCTTGAAAAACCCGACACGAATCTGGCAGCACTGACTACCAGCGTCGGAGCCATGCTTTCTGACACGCTGTCAATACCCGCCGCATCCTTACCCGGCAACCAAAGGCTCCTGCAAACCCTCCCTTGTGCACCTTTTACTCACAGTGCCCCTCTGCCAGCTCTGCCCGTAATGACTTTGGACTTTCCAGACTGCAGCCACGACTGCTAACGTCACAGCGCCAGCAACGGTGCGAGCTTCGGCACCACCGACAGTGTCCCCATGGGAGCTGGTGGCAACGGAGGGGCAGAGGCTCAGGGCCACAGGCACCTGCCCTGCCCCGGTGCCCTCGCCGTGACCATCACTTGTGGGGCAGCGCCGGCACCCACCCCATGCTGCCGGGCAGACGGCCCGGGAGATGCCTGCTGCTGTCCTCACCGCAGCCACGGCTCACCCCACAGACCTCGCAGCCGAAGCATCAGCAGCTCCAGCCAGGGCCAAAACCCGAGCAGGGTGTCGGGAGCGGAGGGCACGGCTGAAAGCCGTGAATTTCAAGTCTATTAAAGTTTAAGAAGCTGGAGTTGCCGGCAATACGCGGGTCCGCGGATGAGGCAGAGCTGTCACCTCCCTGGGCACGACGCGTCCGCTTGTTCTGCCCACGGGGACGCTGACCGGACGACGGCAAGCCCCAGCCAAGACACCGCGGAGCAGCCCCGCGGGCCGAGCATCGCTCTGCCCGGCACCTCCGGCCGGCCCCGGGCTCCCCCCCGGGTCTCCCCGCTCCCTCCGCGCTCCGTCCACCGCCCCGCGCTCGCCGCGCCGCTCCCCGCTCCCTCCGCCGCGGGGGCCGGCGGGCTCCCCGCTCCGCAGCCTGCTCCTGCGGGTCTCTGTCTCCGCTCGCTCGCCGGCGGGATGACAAACCTCCCCGGCGGGTGCCCGTCCCGTCCCTCCGGACAGCGCTGCGCCCTCACCTCCGCGGCGGGCTGTGTCGGCGAGGTGAGTAACTGCGGAGTAACTTCGCCGCAAGAGGGTTTGTTTTGCTTTCTTCTCTTTTCCTTCCCCCCCCGCCCCGTCCCCGCTCTGGCGCGGAGGCCGGGAGCCGCCGACTCACCCTCTCCCCCGCCCGGGCCGGCGGCGGGGGGCGCGGGGCAGCTGACAGGAGCGGAGCAGCGGCGGGGCCCAGCTGCCCCCCCGCCCCCGGACGCCCAGGCCGCCGGGACGGGGCGCGGAGCCGCCGCACGCCCCCGGCCGCGCTCACCTCCCGCCTTCCGCCGCCGGCACCGCGCAGCCCCGCGCCGGGCCGGCCCGTGCCTCGCGGCTGTCGTGTGGCCGCTGGCCCCGCCGTTAACCCTTGCCGCGGCCGGCCGGACCCCGCGGCTGCGATGGGTTCCCCCCCGCCGCAGCGGGGCCGCCTCCCCGCTTCCCCCGCCCGCTTCCTCGGGCTGCCTTGCTCCCTGCGGCTGGGGGGGCTTGGAGGCTGGGGGGGGGGGGGGGGGTGTTGATGGGGCGGCTCTGTAGGTGCTGGAAGATGCCGGGGGGGGGGGGGGGGGGGGCGGGGCGCGAAGCTGGAGGGCCCGCATAGGCGCCGGAGGGTGTGGGACGGTAGGGGATGGGGGTCTGGGGGCTGCCCAGATTCCGGAGGTGGTTGCGCGGGAGACCCTGCAGGGGTGGCGGGGGGAGCTGCAGAGGGGCTGGATGGGGGATGTTTAGGAGCAGTCCTGGGGCTGCGAGCGGCTTTATAGGAACTGCGTAGGGGATGTGCCGGGGTCTGCATGGGACCTGCTTGTGGGCTGTACAGGAATCACAGAATCACAGAATGTTTGGGGTTGGAAGGGACCTCTGTGGGTCATCTAGTCCAACCCCCTGCCGAAGCAGGGTCACCTACAGCAGGCTGCACAGGACCTTGTCCAGGCGGGTCTTGAATATCTCCAGAGAAGGAGACTCCACAACCTCCCTGGGCAGCCTGTTCCAGTGCTCCGTCACCCTCAGAGGGAAGAAGTTCTTCCTCATCTTCAGACGGAACTTCCTGTGCCTCAGTTTGTGCCCATTGCCCCTTGTCCTGTCACTGGGCACCACTGAAAAGAGTCTGGCCCCATGCTCCAGACACCCACACTTCAGATATTTATAAGCATTTC
This sequence comes from Opisthocomus hoazin, assembly GCF_030867145.1. Lineage (NCBI taxonomy): Eukaryota > Metazoa > Chordata > Aves > Opisthocomiformes > Opisthocomidae > Opisthocomus > Opisthocomus hoazin. Next base: position 7,438,857 of record NC_134454.1, on the reverse strand, counting down.
CAATGTCCCCTCTCAGCCTTCTCCAGGCTAAACAAGCCCAAAAGCTTGGGAAACTATGGTAGGGCAGAGGAGCATGTAAACAAGGGGCACAGTACCCTGGGTGAGGGAAAGAGGATGAAGGGGCTTGATGCCTGGTGGCACTTCCCTGTGCGTATCTTAGAAACACGGTGTGAGGGCAGGAGCCCTTCGCTATTACAAGGTGTGTGTGTGGGGGGATTCTGCTTGCAAGCACCAGAGGACTAGAAATGGGCTAAGAAAATTTGGAAGGAATACACTCAGGCAGATCTGCTGCCTCCCTCCTCTCACCCAGAAAGGCCCAGGGAGACCTGGCACCCAGGCAGACGATCAGCCTATTGCAGAAACAGTCGCAGCCCAGAGGTACGTGCTACCAAGAGCTCAGGAGCAGTCTCCTGCGCAGGTAGCCCACGGCCCAGTGATTGAAGTATACTGGTTGTTTCAGTTCACACTGGTTCTTTTCCGCTTTGCTGTAAGTGGGGAATTGAGAGTGTAAATGAGGTGAAGACAAGCAGTTGAAAAGCCAGGCTCAGAGAGCAGCAAATTGCCCTATCACTCGAATCTGTGTGAACATGCAGACCTCCTGGCAGGGCACCCTGTGCCAGCAGAGAAGTCTCCAAGAGCGGGAGCCCACCTGCATGTGTGGGCACTGGAAGGGTGCAGTGGGCTCAGGCCCTTGGTGCGAAGCAAGGTCAGCCCAGCACTTAGAAAAGATGTGACTCCCAGATCTCCAAGAATGCGAGTGGCACCGTGGCTGTCCTGGTTGCTTCTTCAAAGGAGAAGGGGAGCCTGTATCCCTGCTGCGCTGCGATAGCGTTTAGGTGAAGGGTTGATGAGGGGGAACATGTCATGGTGTGCCCAGATCACTGGGCTCCTCAAGGCCAGCCTTGATCTCCTTAGCTGAATAAGCTCTTCTGAGCTAAAGCTCCTTTGCCATTCACTCATAGTACATCAAATTAATGTGACTGTGAAGTTGAGAAGAAGACAGCATTGTATGTTCTTTACATATCCAGAAAACATAGTGGAGAAGTTGGGGCTTCAGACTTTCTTGTAAGGTTACTCTGCTTCCCAGTCTTTTTGTTTGTAAGTGTATGGATGCTTAGGCAGTGAGTCACTTCTAGATAAAATTACTATATATAACATATTTAAAACAAAAGAATTTGTAAGCTGTGCCCCACTTTAAAAGGCATATTAAAAGAACTGACAACTGAAGAAGGGGTCTTTACCATGTGAAAACACAGCATTTACTTGTGACCTCAGTGACTTAAAATTTCCATTTGTTTACTGTCTCTTTATTGGTACCACATGCCAGAATTTTCTATGAAATTATATTTTAACTGGAACTCATCACTAAAAATTTCAAGGATTATCCCTGGGCTGATAAGGTAGACAGTGTGATGATAGTGGTAGACTCACATGGCAAATGAGTGATACAGGTTTAGCCAACAGAAGAGGCTCAGTAAAAAAATGAAATTGCCAAAATACTCATTGTAATTCAAATCTACCAAAGTAACTAAATAAACAATGAGTTTTCTTTAAACAAATTGGTTTAAATAAACACAGCAATGTTGTCAGAAACCAAATCTGATGGACATTAAAAAAAATCTGTTTACTGAGTCATTCTTACGTATGGGAACCAAATTGCCTTAGTTCAACTGAAAAAAGTGATGGATCCTAGCAGTGTACCACCTTGAGAAATGACTACAAGGCAAAGGAAGCCTTTACACACAGTATAAGAGGTTCTGCTGTTGTGATTGAAGCTCACTGAGAAGTGTCTTGGGCAGGGAGCAGAGGAAAATGCAACTCTCATATTACCGATGTTAACATTGGACACCACAACTCAAATCTAAAGACCATCCTTAATTTTTGATATTCTGAAGAAGCAAGTGAAGTTTATGCTAAATAAACCAGATAAGGCTAATAAGTATATTAAAAGTGAGTATATCCTAAGTTTTCTTAGTGGGTAACACCACTGCATAGTCATACCCATTACTATGATCCTGTACTCATTCCACACATAAAGCATCCAGCTTGATGATGAAAAAGCTATGCCTGAGTCCTTCAGAAAACTGCTCCTTGTTACATTCAACTTGCTTTTCTCGGTTGCAGATTTTCTTCCATCTAACTAAAAGCATGTATCTAACGGAGGTAGTGGACTCAGAAAAGGGTACATTAAGGTTCACTGTGTCAGAATCCACAGCAACATCTCTGAACTTTGTCACCCAGCCAAGACCTGAGGGTAAAGATTGTTTTTTGTCATTTCAGTGTCAGTTAAATGTTCTTAGTTCAGTAAAATCTTTTAGTTTTCTCTCGAGGAAATGTAGTTATGTGCTGTATGAGGGTACAGTAACCCTTTAGATTAAGCGTTCAGTTTACGGACTGTCAAACACAGAAGCATTTTTCCAAACACTTTTTTGGTAAAAAAAGTATTTTGAGAATTCTTTTTTTAAAATGTGCTCTTGTTCTTTTTCTCTGTCCCCCTGCCCCTCATAGGCTGCTGGAATAACAGAGTCTCCAACAGTTCCACTCCAGTCTCTTTCTAGCCTGATTCTGGTTGCATTATGCCATTGCGTTTGTTGTGCAAAAGAGTGTCACTACCCGGCATGCTGGGAAAGACACCTGCTTCTATGAATCCCTGTCTCGTTTGTCCTAGAGGAAGACCGTCTTTCTGGGTGAGCCCTGAAAGCAGATGGTGAGCAGCGGAAGATGTCTGAAAAGAGCTCATTCAGTGGGGAGAGAGAACATGGGTTTTTTACTGGTATTTTTGGAGGGCTTTTTGAGTAAGGGAATGACTGTTTGAGCAAGTGAAGCATAATTTATGGAAAGTCAAATGATTTCCTCCAGGGGCCAGAGGAAAGCCATTGTAGCACAGGGAATAGAGAACAAGGAACATGGCAACCTGAGGATACAGCTGGTTTTTGTTTTCCTCACCTCTCTCTTCTGTATACCAGCAGCAGTTGTACTGAGTTGCTAGCAGAGAAAACTAGGTAGAAAGATTATAAAACAAAAACAAATTTTTTGGACCCCAATACCTTAGAAACAGTGGCAGTCAGTTTAACTGGAGGATGAGATCACCTTTGAAAATAAAGAGAATCCAAGAGAGCAGCTAGAATACAATGACACTTGGTTAGATAAAACAAACAGAACTAGAAGGGTTTGCCTCTTGATGCCTCAGACATACTGACTAGAACGAACCTAAGTTGAACATGCATTTCTCAGACACAAACAGATACACAGAAGCTTTTCAAGATGTTTTTGTGGCAACTGAAAAAAAAAAAAGTTGCTAACTAACCATTTTGGTCTAATTCTTTTATTTTTCCTCAGATGTTCCATTTCATATCTATTCTGTTTTCATAGTTACCGTGTACCTGAGAACAATAGTTTCAGTAGTTAAGGTGACATGACAAAAAAAGTAATCACTGAATTGCATCTGGAATAACAGACTGTATAACAGGCATCTTGTACTGACACAAATATATTCAAATATAGCATTGGGTTTTCCTGGTTTAGCTGCAAAAGCAAGTCTTGCACCTCCCCCATCGCAGCTTAGACAGACTCCCTGGTGAGGAGCAGCTCTGCAAGGGTGCTCTCTTTCACATCATCCATAGTCAAGCATCTCAGGGGTGATACCTCTTTCTGTTTAGTATGAAGCTGCAGGAGAGCAGGTGGGATCCGGCGATCAGAGGTCTGGAGGAACAAATCAGGTTTTGTGGGTGTGAGTTCTGGGGTCTGGTCCTTTTTATCCGTCTTTCCATCACAAGTCACAGGCTGCGTTTACCTGCTCCTTCTGTGAGGCCAAGGAGGGTTCTCTGTCACCATCATGTAAGGCCACAGAGCTTTGTTTTCTGTATAATTCTATTTCCCATTTCTGTATCCAGATTTCATAAATAATACTTTTGTAGTGGGTTTTACTTGCTGCACAGGAGACAAGACAACATATTCCTCCTCCCTTTCACAATAACCCTATGAAGAGCATGTTGCTAAGATTTCTGAAGCTCTTAACAGCTAAAGATTCTTACAACAAATCACTTCCTCTCCTTGCAGCTCCAGCAACTCACCCTGCGCTGTGATGTGAAGAGATGTATAAAGACCATTCTATTCACATTTTTAAATGTAAACTGGTAGATGAGGAGAAAGCTGTTTGTGAAATAAATATTTTAAAATATATGCATTCTGCTTACCTCCTCAAAGAAACAGAGTTTGATTCTCCATTATCCTTATACAGACAGAACTGGTGCTGGTAGACAGGATTCATTTAACTAGAATATAGACCAGTGATATATGGTATGAACATATGTGCAGAACTGTTTCAGAAGAATGCAGTCACTTTGTGTAACAGCATGTGGTGATACCATGTAAGTGTTTAAGGTCAGAAACTAAAATTATTAAATGAAAATTAATTGCAGGGGAGTTCTAGGTTTCCACAGTGCACCTGAAGAAGCTCGAACTCAGACTGATGAGTGGGATAAATTTTCCAACTCTCATAAAAATTTGATCAGGGAGATGTCTTAATAACAGCCATGCAGTTTAGCGAACATAGTCAGATATAAGTAGTTAACTGACACTTTTCACTAGATATTTCATACTCCGGGGTTCAGGCCACAAGGTGTGGACATCATGTACATTAACAAAAGAAAACAGAGGGACCACGTTTGCATGGGAACCTCAGTTTTCATGCCTGAACAGAACTTGAAGTCAAATTGAATTTGAGGTGGACCAAATTATAATAAGCCAAACACACCTAATTTCCATTCAGAGAGTATAAGAGATTTCAGTATCAAGAGCTGGCATGATATCCATTCCATTCCCCAGTATCTACTGATAATGGACACTACTAGAAATAGCATTATAGGTAGGACCCTAATGGAGGGTGAAGTAAGAAGCAAAGAAGGAACTTTCTCACAGTCCACCTAGAAACCTTAGAAGACAATGCTGCGATAAAGTGGAACTACTGTTTGTTTGTTCTACAGTAAGATCTTCTGATGTTAATAATGATTTCTTTTGTAGGCCCCAGCAACTTAAGATTGAACAGCTGATAAGTGCAATGTTGAAACTCACTTTTCTTGTTTGGGAGAGTAAGCATTTTATTAATCACTTCTGTGGTATGCACATACCACTGCAATTTTTATCCTACTCTTGTTTCTGTACCTTCTCACTTCAACAACGATTTTTAATGTTGAATTATGCTCCATACCCTGTAACAGATACCTACGTGTGTGTAGTTAGCTTTCATCACTATAGTACCTTAAGATTTCCACCCAAAGAACTAATGTAGTTCAGAAAATACTGGTGGAAAGCACATTAAGAAGTAGGTCCTTAATTAATTAGATGTTGAACAATTCACCCCAAACCTCCAACACCCACATGCATGGCTACTCATAGAGAGATTTGTTGCCTCTTTCCAGGTAATGGCCTTCCCATGACAGTACTATACATGCAATAGCAATAGCTTCGTGGATGTGCCTCCCCCAAATCCTTTTCTAAATTCCATGTCGTCTTTGGGAATAGGCACACTGACTGCTAGAGGTAGCCCTAGATCTTAAGAAGTCCGCCTGCTCACAGCAGGAGGAAGTTCTTACGCTTCCTTCACACTGTCGAAGATATGTTCAGCCTGATTGCGCCCATGTAGCATGGGTTTTGTCCCAAGCCACAGAAGGGAGAACAAGAGCCGGCTGCCACTTCAGTAAACTGATGTGAGATGGCTGGTCAACTTTGCTGCATTTACATACAACAGGAGAAGAAGATGTGTGCACCATGTAGGTCACTACAGTGGGTGATGCTTTATCATCCAGGCTGGTAGATGAAAAATTTACAAGTTGTAAATTTTTGGTAGTTTAGGGACAGGGAGAGGTTATCTTCATTATAAATAAACATACTTTCTGAGACTTGTCCAATCAATGCTAAAACCCAAGTAAAAGGTGTCGCGACTTTGTAGTTTCTACCCTGTCTTTAAGAACATCACCCAGACTCCCTTATTTTTGTTGTTGAATATGTGTTTACCATGGCAAGATGTGCAATTTAAAAACCACATGAATCATTTGGCGCTACCCTTTTTTTTGTTTAATTTTATGTGCAGTTAATTCTGACATACTTGAAGTCTGACTTTTTCCTAGGGTCATGTATTTCACTGTCAGAATTTGTTTCTCTCTTGTCTTCTGCTTCTGCACAGTTGAATATACTTCCTAAAAGCGTATTTCCCTACCTGGGGTCAGATAAGGACTCCTATAGTATTTACTGAAGTTAAATTGAGGTCCAGACATAGGGATGGTCACACAGTATTCTCAGCAGTTTGTGTTTAAACATATGTTAGAAATAAGAAAGGGGTCTACATGCTAGCTAAGTGTCAAAATAGTGACTTCCCTGACTCGATTCTCACAGCAGTACACACTCATAGTCCCAGCCCTGTTCATATAACTGTACACACATATCTTCACATTTAATTAGCTCTATCAGTGTAAGAATCTTAAAGTACAGTGACGTAATGGACTAGAAGCTTATATCCTGAGTCTTGCCTTGTTTTTGTGTAAAGCAACACTAACAACTTCTCTCTTTTTAACCATTTGTAAAATGGGTATAAAACCAGCCATGGTGATCTAGTACTGCAATTTCACTGAATTCGATATGAGTATTGTATTCTAAGCTGCAATAGAGTACATTGCACAAACAATATGTAGCTGTTGCTAGTTCCCTATTATACTACTTCGTTCTTGTTAAAAGGACCCTAAACAGAAAAAAGTAAAAACCAGTCACATGCCCCACTCTTGCAAGGGATGTGATGTGTCTCAGAAGTGATCAAAAATCCACAAATGCACCTAAATTTATTAGCAAGCTATGGCTTATTTAGTGTGACATCAGTAAATTTGGTGTATTTTTAATTTAACACTGTAGTGTTCTTCACTGCAGAATTACAGAAACATAGTTTCTGTAAAAACATTGAAATTAGACAAATGCCTTCTTTCATAATAATTTCAAAAGTACAAGAAACTTTTAGAAACGCATTATCTCAGAATTCTGTTTTTTTTTTCCAGTCCCAAAGGCTTATAGCTTGACTGTGGTTCGGCACATTTGTATTACAGCAAATGTTGCAGGTTAGACCCCGCTATTTTAGATTCTGTATTCAGATTTCTATACCTGTGTTCAGGTTGTAACCCTGAGAGGCCATGGTGGAAAGTACTTCTCAAAACTTCCAGGCAACAGCATGAAACTAAATGCTGATGCAATGAACCTGAAAATTTATCTTGATCACTTCAGCTTTTGAATGTTTGCTGCTCATTTTTACTTACTATTTCTCACACTACCAAAATTCTACTTTATGATATGCCTATGCACTTCACTAACTTCTGTGGGCTTGACAGTACAAATCCATAAGCATAAGTGATTTAGATACATTTCTATCCATTTTTTCCACATTGCTAAAAACATATTCTTACCCTCCTGATACGCTGCTTTTTTTATGTATTTAATTTGTTCTGTAAGGACACTTACAGCTCCCTTTTAAAATCTCTTTATCCAAAGCATGAGTTACTAATTTTCTGTGCTGTGTAACTGAAGGGGTTTGCATTTCCACAAAAACCTCTGGCATTTATAGATTTAAGATGGAGCTGACTTGGACAAATTACATTGTCAGAAAAAGTCTACAATGTAAGGATTAGAGAGGCAAATCTGGCGAACTTTAGCTTTGTGAGAAAAATCTTCCAAGCTCTCCAGAGAAGTGCTGTGATACTTAATGAGATCTCCTGTCTTTCCTTTTCTAGGTTCCCAGTTACACATGTAATGAAGACAAGGGTCCTGACTTTCAGAAGCTCATGTAAATTATTTCTTGTGCAGCTGTATTCAGACTGCTTGTGGTTGCTGGGTTAGATGCAAAGTGTAATAGGTGCTAAAATGGTTCCTCCTTTTCTGACAATTCTGACAACACATAATGTTGCATAGCCTAGGGATACATAAATTATTGTGGAAAAACTTGACCACAGAGAAACAGGAAAATTAAATACTAATAATCTTTAAAAACCATTGTGTCAGCTTTTTGGTTCATATTAGCATCCAAGAGCTTTGGCACAAGCTATTTTTTCAAGAAGTAGCAGCGTATCTCTAGAGAGAATATATGTACACACGTATACACATATATACAGTCAAGAATCCAAATGAAAGTAATCATATCCATGTCTAATGCAAGCCTATACCTGTTAAAACAATCTTGCATGTCAGTAACAACTGGCAATACTTATGAACATTTTTGTTGCATTGCATTGCTCATACACTCTTTTCTTCTGGAATATTCACAGCACTGCATGTTACTGTTACAGGGAAACATTTATACAAGACCTGAAGAATTAGTTGAATTGGTTTGGATTTCAATAGAAAAATTTAAAAATATTTTAAATTGAACAAGTTTTAAATGTTTAGCTGGATTGCAGCCATGATTTTCTGTGCCTCAAGAGGTAGAGATTCTAGCAAAGAAGGAAGATACAAAAAGAAATGCAGTCTAGCTAGAAAGCATGGATGAACTGAAGAGCTTTCCTCAAGCTAATGATTTTTCAGAGCATACGCGTTTGTGTACTGGCACAAATCAAATCCTGACCTCTAGAGTAGGTGCTCATTAACTTTCATTGCTGTGCCATGAATACATTCGTAGGTGCTTCTCAACTCAAAGTTATAGTGGCTGGGAAAGAGAAAATTGCTGTATGCCTCTTCAGCCAGTGTCTCTCCTTTGTCAGGTATATTTGTGCTGGTTTGAGTTCCTCACTCCATGGAATATATTTGCCCAGTCAGGACTGTCCTGCAGGCCCTGATATTATTGGGAAGGAAAGAAAGTCAGAAAAGGACACCCAAACATGAGAATGAAGCACTGGATCTTATTTACTGAGAGACGGGCATCATATTTTTTCACTCAGATGAAAAGACCACACCACCTCAGGACTTCATAGAATGAATTTTTACCATCCTTTCCCTCTGCTTTGGATAAGGTATTTTGGAAGTTGGACAATTACTAAAGTTCATTGGTGAATCTTTTTAAAATTACAGATTAAACTAAGAAATTAGTAATATAAACTGCATGGAAAAAAACCCCAGCTGCCTCTGTCTTCAATTGCCATATTGTAATCACAGCTCCTAAGATCATTTCTATTACATGCCGTAATAAGATCATTAGGTGATTTCTTAGGTTCCTATGATTATTCAGCTCAAAACGGAGCAGCTGTTATAACATAGCTGCACTCTGAGATTAATCTGTTTCTTACTATACACCCTTTACCGTGTGGACAACATAGCTCAAATAACAGGCGTAAAATAAATGGATTTATTTTTGGCTGATATTCAAGCACGACAGACTCTGGAGTCACCTTATGTTATTATAAAGTGGCTGTACTCAAGTATCTTTTTTCAAGATTCTGCATTTCGTGATACGTACAGGTTTTCTCTATACTCTAAAGCAAACCAAAAACTAGGGGCTTTTGTTAATTAGAATCATAGGATGGTTTTGGTTGGAAGGGACCTTTAACGATCATGTGGTCAAACCCTCCTGCAGTAAGCAGGGACATCTTTCACTAAGTCATGTTGTGAAACCTGACCTTGGACAATTCCAGTGACAGGGCATCCACAACTTCTCTGGGAAACCTACTACAGTCTCACCACCCTCATCGTAGAAAAATTCTTCTTTATGTCCAGTCTAAATCTACCCTCTTTCAGTTTAAAACCATTCCTCCTTGTCCTATCACTACAGGCCCTGGTAAAATGTCTCTTTCCATTTTTCTTATAAGGCTCCTTTATATATTGAAAGGCCACAGTGAGGTCTCTGGAAGCCTTCTCTTCTCCAGGCTGAACAGCCCCAACTCTCTCAGCCTGTTCTCACAGGAGAAGTGCTCCAGCCCTCTGACCATTTTTGTGGCCCTCCTCTGGACACGCTCCAACAGCTCCATGTCTTTCCTGTGCTGAGGGCTCCAGAGCTGGAAGCAGGACTCCAGGTGAGGTCTCACCAGAGCAGAGTAGAGGGGCAGAATCACGTACCTCGATCTGCTGGCCATACTGCTGGGGATGCAGCCCAGGATACAGCTGGCCTTCTTGGCTGTGAGTGCAGACTGTTGGCTCATGTCCAGCTTTTCATCCACCAGTACCCCTAAATCCTTCTTGGCAGGGCCGCTCTGAATCCATTCATCCTCCAGTCTGCATTGATACCTGGGCTTGCCCCGACCCACGTGTAGGGCCTTACACTTGGCCTTGTTGAACCTCATGAGGTTCACATGGGCCCACTCCTCAAGCCTGTCCAGGTTCCTCTGAATGTCATCCCGTCCCTCAAGCATATCAACTGCATGACTCAGCTTCTTGACACCATTTGACCTTACATCACAGCAGGCCTGAATTTCATCCCAGATTGAGGTCTGTGGCAATTTTAGAGGGCCAGAATGCAAAAAAGTCATGTGTAGAAGGAAGCACAAATGTCCAAGGGGTCAGCTATACATTTTCTGACTATTCTTAGGCAGGCCTCTGAAATTTATGTGCCTCACATCCCCACAGGGAAATCATATTGCTGCGGCTTGATTTGTCTGGGCTGGAGGCTCTTTAAGGCAGGAATACATTTTACCACATGTTTAGAGTTTGACCAAGTGTCACTCTGAGAGGTGGTGAAACTCTAATCCCAGGACTCATGCATGGGAAAACAGAGTTCACACAGTCTCTCCAAGCACTGGCTGCAGAGCCCCACCACAGCCAAAGCTGGGTGTCATCAGCTGATGAATCAAGAAGGTGCTAAATCAAACACTATGAGGACCTAATCTGGCTTTGGGCTTATATGTCCTCCTTTAGTATCAATTTTAAAAAAGATTAATGTAGGATGTAGACAGAAGCATGAACTGGGCTTTTTTCCTAAAGCTTATTTTAGTGGTTTAGAAACAGTGTTCCCGAAACAGTGTCATGGGGAAAGAACCACCTTATCTCCCTTCACCCCTTGCACTCCAACACTGCAGGGAAACACTTAAACAGTCATCTGAAAAATAAACCCATTATTAAATACAATCACATTGCTGTTAAGTGAGGGCTAACATTTGTCAAAGCTTTTTGCTAAAATGCAATCTTAGGTGCAATCCAAATGTTGAAACTGGTTTTTCAAAGGTACTATTAGCATTTTTTCTAATTTGAAACACTTTATTTCACCCCTATTAAGTGTTGTCAAACAATAAAAATATTTCACCAGAAATCATAGAAATAATGTCACAGACATCTTTGAAACTACAGATCAGCTCAAGGTAGGAGAAAATCAGAAATTCAAGGATGTATAAGTTCTACTCTAACCTGGAGTTTAGGGTCCGTCTTTAAAAAGCGAATGACCTGGAGCCCCATTATTTTTTTTTTTCCCTTGGCTCATAGAAATTAAATCAAAACACAATGTTTGCTCATGTCTTGCTCTCACGGTTACATGGGATCTGTCTATGAAGAATACATGACATTTGTATTTGTCGCTGTGCAAACAGGCACGAGGTCTAAATATTGTTTGTAGACAAAGAGCCTTCAGTCAGCGTTCAATCATGGTATTGCGAAACAGCATTGCAGTTGTCTCAGAAGTGGGTTTGCAGTGACCTCTGTAGGACAGACCTGAGACAGGGTCCATTCACGCTCCAGACTCACTTCTAGGAAGTCATAATCATGTTGGACACAGCTGTAGCTTCTCCAGCCTTTTCAGGGTGCAGATCTTCTACCTAGCCATACCAGGACAAGAAGCTGCTGACCTTCAGTCCATGATACCCCAACTGCCTGACAGCTCTGCTATGGCAGTGTAGTAGAGACCTCCCCACTGGTCTCTGGAGCCTTTAGACATGTAAGTTCCAGTTGTGACTACACTATGGTTTCTGAAGAATAATTTCGGTGCAACCACATGTTTTGCTAGGTTTCAAGGCTTACAGCATGCAGAGATCCCCCCCTCTGATGGCTGAGCCATTACAGGGAGATACAACCACCAACCACACAACATTCAATTCAGTCTGCCTATTGGGATTAGTTCTTTCATAACTGCTGCAAGACAGGGACAGTTTGTGTTGGATAACGAATATTTTGATCTCTGGCCTGCTGAGCATTTTTAACAGAGCAACAGTGTCTACTTGTTCCTCCACGTAAAAGTCAATGGGGAGAAAGCAAAGGTGAAAACATTGAGTTATGACTACACAGACTTCCAATCCCAGTCCTAGTTTCTAAACCAAAGATACAAAATTAATTCCAATGTGCATTCTTAGGCAAAATCTCTTTGACTAGTTCAGAATTTGTGCTCCTCAATGATCCAGACAAATTGCAGTAATTTATAATTTTTCATGACTGCCCTATGCAGCAGTACAGCCTTAGGGCCAGTCATCTGGGAAACAGCACTGCAGCAAAGAAGCCCAGCTGCATCCTTGGCTGTACTGGCAAGTGTTAAGGCAGCACATCCAGGGAAATTATCCTGCCCTGCTATTCCCTCAGCATTTGTGAGATGGCTTTGGATTGCTGGGTCGTTTTGGATCCCCAGCAACATAGGGAGGACACGGATACACTGGAACAAGTTCAGGAGAGGCCCCCAGCCCCCTGTCAACCTGGCAAAGGGATGGGAGATTTGAGGAAATTGGTTGCTTCTTCAACTTCACAGAGTCATAGAATAGTTTGGGTTGGAAGAGACCTTTACAGGTCAGCTAGTCAAAGGCCCCTGTAATCAGCAGGGATGTCTTCAGATAGGTGAGGTTGCTCAAAGCCCCATCCAACCTGACTTTCAATGTTTCCAGGGATGGGGCATCCACCAACTCCCTGGTCAACCTGTGCCAGTGTTTCACCAACCTCATTGTAAGAAATTTCTTCTTTATATCCAGTCAAAATCCAGCCTCTTTTAGTTTAAAACCATTACGCCTTGTCCTATTGCAACAGGCCCTGCTAAAAAGTTTGTCCCCATCTTTGTTATAAGCTCCTTTAAGTACTGAAAGTTCGCAATGAGTTCTCCCTGGAGCCTTCTCTTCTCCAGGCTGAACAGTCCCAACTCGCTCAGCCTTTCCTCACAGCAGAGGTGCTCTGACCATTTTTGTGGCCCTCCTCTGGACCTGCTCCAACAGGTCCATGTCTTTCCTGTGCTGAGGGCTCCAGAGCTGGACACAGGACTCCAGGTGAGGTCTCACCAGAGCAGAGTAGAGGGGCAGAATCGCCTCCCTTGACCTGCTGGCCACACTTTAGATTCAGCCCAGGATACAGTTTGCCTTCTTGGCTGCGAGTGCACATTCCTGGCTCATGTCCAGCTTTTCATCCACCAGTATCCACACATCCTTCTCAGCAGGGTTGCTCTCAATCCCTGTATCCTCCAGCCTGCATTGATACCTGGGCTTGCCCCGACCCAGGTGCAGGGCCTTGCACTTGGCCTTGTTGAACCTCATGAGGTTCACATGGGCCCACTTCTCACGTTTATTCAGGTCCTGCTGGATGGCATCCCATCCCTCAGGCATGTCAACTGCACCACTCAGCACCCTTTTGAAATATGATGGAAAGTGGCTTGGCAACTATGTCAGCCATTTCCCTCAGGACTCTGGGATGCATCTCGTCAGGTCCCATAGATTTATGTATGTTCAGATTGCTCAGGTGGTGTCAAACCTGATCTTCTCTTACAGTGGAAGTGACTTTGCTCCCCAAGTCTCCATCTTCCAGTCCATCTACTTGAGAGGGATGGGAAGAGAGATTGCCAGTGAAGAGTGAGGCAAAAAAGTTGTTGAGTACCTCAGCCTTCTCCTCATCCACTGTTACCAGTTCACCAGTCGTATTTATGGGGTTCAGCTTCCTGAGGATAGAGTGGTAGCATACAGAGAAGGCAGAGTGAAACTCTTCAGAACTGCACATCAATAGATGAAAAAGCAAGAGACACAAGCTGGAGCATGGAAAGTTCACACTAGAAATATGTAAAATGTTTTTCACCATGAGTGTGATCAAACACTCTGGAACAAAGAGATTGTGGAGGCTGTCTGCCTGTACAGGGCTGTTGACCATGGAGGATGGACAGGGTAATCTCCACAGGCGCTGACACGCTCCAGCCACATGTGGTTCTTTGAAATAGTTTCTACACAAGATCATGCCAAGTAAGTCAACACTGAATTTTTGAATTTGCTGCTGTTTTGCACAAACAAGCAAAAATCAGTACCTATGCAGTTCCTAATTCTAGATTCTCAGAAAAGAAATGCTACACTGGCAAGTACAGTGTGCCTTATGTTTGTGAAATGTAAAAACTTCAGGCAGCACTCAGAATTCCGAGGTTATGAATGACTAAGGGAAAAAATGTTGCATACTTTTTACAGTCGTAGTTACCATGAGCAGGCACTTGGTTTCCATGAAGATACCATCAAGATATAGTGAAAATGTGTACTGAACTGAGACATCTATATCAATCTTGCTTTTACTTCAAACAGTATCAATCTTGTCAGTGCTGAAAAACTCCACAGTTAATATTTAGTATTTAAGTGCTTTTAATGTTGAATTCACATTAATTAATGGCAATAAGGTGTTGAAAGGATGACCTCTATTTATAGATTAACAGCCTGGCTGAGCCTGGCTGTATTTATAGCCCCTCTCAGCAACCATAAGGTCAATACTGCAGTCTTTGCCTTGAGAGCTACCAATGAGCAGCACTTAAGGAGTCACCTGGAAGATTAGCAAGAACAGAAAAAGCTGTTTTCTTGCACTAGCACTTATCTCGCAAGTTCACATCATCATGCTTCACAAAATACATTGCTATTCCCACAGCAAATTGGGTGATCCTCTTGTGAAACCAGGAAAAGGGAGCATACCAGGAAGCAGGGCTCCTTGCACTACACAGTAAACTAGTGCCTGAATCTTGTTAGAGAAGACGATGTATCTGTTCTTGAATCAAACTCTCTCTCACCACCTCCACAGACAACCGCAGCAACACCAGCACTGTCCACCCAAAAATCCGGATTTCACAGCCTACCTTATTTTCCTTTCTGCTCAGAGTTTCAACTGGGCATTACCAACATAGCCCAAAGACTTAGGTCATCAAACAACTCCAGTCTCCTAACCAGCATCAAGCCCACAATGACATTCACTGAACACAGACCGCTTGTGTGGCTCGTACTGCATGAATGGAGGTGCTTAATGCCATTTTGCTCCTCTCCAGCCACTGTATAGAACATTACGTAGTCCCTGCCCAAGCACATCCCTATCCACTCTCGCACTGGAAGCAGAAGGTGCTGCACCCAGCTGCACCACTGCTGAACAAACAATAAGCTCTTCAGACAGCTGTTGCTCACCTACATTGAGACTTACAGGCCAATAGGGTAATAGGGCTTTTTATCTGAATAAAATATAGGCCCATGCCACCCCATCCTTTCTCACAAGTTAGTCAGGGCTCCACATACAAGTGCTGACTGGTGTACAGAGGTGTCCTAGGTTCCATATGAAAAAAGTGACTCAGGGACAACCAAGCTCTAGAAGACTTTGGCAGGGATGCCACGAGGACTAGTGAAATAGAGGCAGGACAATGTGCCACAAGAAAAGATGCCCTGTACAGTACATAGTGTTAACGTGACTAGGGTAGCATGGAAGACTTCAGTGGCTTCAAATGTGAACACCAATTTAATTTCTAATATCTGTTATCCCAGTTAACATAAGACTGCAAAAGACAGATTTCAGAAATCCAGTCACTTTCACAAATACTCCTTTAGTTTGTTTGCACACCGCTGATTTTTAAAAGCCATTTCTCTCAAGAGCACCTCTTTTTTTTTTTTGGTGAAAACAAAATGTAGTCTCATCAATAAAATGAAGTTATTCAGCAGATAAGGAACTTCTTGCAAAAAGGATTTGGACTTCTAAGCATAATTTTCCACATTAGAACAACAGATCCACTAATATATTATCCTACCACAGCTGATATTAATTAACATATTAAGTCTCTAATAAAAAGGCTATCCTTTGGCATTCAGATAGCCTGCAAGTAGGAGTGCCTCACAAACAGCTTCTGGTGACCGTGGTGTCTAAGACTGGGCAATGCCTTACTCAAAGTTCCCACCGTGGACTAACCACTCAGCTAATCCTGCAGAAATATTTCACATTTAGTTCACGTCCTCCTTCTGAGTGGTTGCGTAGAACCCTGGAGAAGACCAGAAGCCCTACCTGGCTAAACATCAGAAGCCTGTCCCCTAGTCATCATGCCCTGATCATATTTGTGTGGTGTACAGGTCGATGTTTCAAAACAGTGTATTCACAAAAGGTGTTTCTCTGCTGCTTCAAGCTACCTGTGAGACAGCAGTAAAGCCTTCTCTAAATGCTGATAACTATTTTTGAGCATCATTGTTCCCAGAGACAATCTTACACCTAATGCTAATTTTCACAGCAGATCTCTATAAAAATCTTTGTAAATTGTCAAACGTTTAATAGAAAAATTTCTATGACTTGTTTTAGACTTTTTAAAATATTTATTTTGTATGGAAGGTCTGTACTGACTTAATGGCTTTGAGGCTAGGCTGTATTTGTGTGAACAGATTAGAGGTGAGGTTAAATTTTCTTTACGCAAAAACCGAGTTACATCTCAGATGTGGCATGAATACCTGCATGGACAAATAGTGATGACTTTCAGTGGCAGAAGTTTGCGATGGGAAAGACACTTCTGGCAGGTGAAACAGTCCCTTTGGTGAAGTAGGATGTGGAAGATATCCAGCCTGAAGACACGTTAGTACTGCAGCAGCTGCCCTGACATTCAGTATGCTTCAGTCAAAATTGTGTTGTTTCATTTTAGTTTGTTGCTGTTCCCCTGTTATTTTCATAGATTTTTTTTTTTTTAAAGGAAAAAAGGAAGACAAAATTTTATATAAATCAGTGTTGAACAGCTGGGGAGGGAGGTAAGAGTTTCCTTATTACCGTAAAAGAGTAGGAAAGTAACATGAGAAGACACCAGAATCTGCCGTTTAGCTAGAGATTTCTCACTAAAACCCTCAGAGACACTCCTTAAGTTGTGTAAAAAGTAACAGGAATGCAGGTGTTCCTGACTCATTCCTAGCTCCTAGCTCTCTTAGGTAGTCTAGAAGGCAACATCTAGTACCTGGCTTTGTTCAGTTGCCTGCTAGGCAGAGTTTTCCCTGCCCTGTCTCTTCAGAGGTGCAAAGAGCAGGTAACCACAGAAGCAATTGCTTTGCAGCTGTGCGCCTGTTAGCAGGCCTGACTGACTAAACAGGTTTGGAAATGAATCTATCAGTTCTCAGCTGCTCTGACCCTGGAAACATCTTGAGGTAAATCCAAAAATCCTGCATACGTGGTGCAGGTGATTGAGTTACTGGCATGTCTTCCCATTTGAATGGCACTGAGTGAGACACTGCTGTGGTATCTATTGGTGTCAGCAGCCAGTGTAAGAGAAATGCTGAAATCTCTACATGGGGTAACATACGCTGTTGTTTGCAGTGTTACATCTTTGTAGAGCTTCAGCTCTACAGCTTTAGAGAGCTGCTGTCAGGCAATGAGGAGGTAAAGGGAGCCACAAGGGTGTGGTCATAAGGATGTGGGCCCAAGGAAGCTCTAGCAGCTTCTAATGAGCATCATCAGCTGCTCTTGACCCAGCATGCTTGAAGACTTTGTTGCAGCAGTTATTTAGGCGGGGCTAAGCAGCCTTTTAGCTGATGCTCAGGAGAGGCCCATGTAAGAGCCAGGGCTAGACCACAGGTCCCAGAGTGCAATCAACAAGTGGAGGAGTTTGTAAAGAAGGGGGCCTCAGTTGAATTTGTACCACTGTAACAGCCTCAGACATGGTACTCACATGCCACAGAGCACTTTCTCCAGCAGGTGTTGGAGCAGTTGTCCCTGCTAGGGTAGAGGCCTTGACACATAGATCATGCCTGGATCATAGGCTCTGGGAGAAGTGCCCAAAGACTGGAGGAAAGCAAATGTTACTCCTGTCTTCAAGAAGGGCAAAATGAAGGACCAGGGAACCAAAGGCTGGTCAGCCTAACCTTGATCCCTGGGAAGGTGATGGAGCTGCTAATCCTGGAAACCATTTCCAGATATATGAATGATGAGGAAATCATCCTGAGTAGCTAGCATGGCTTCACCAAAGGGAAGTCATGCTTGAACAACTTGATAAACTTCTACAGTGTAATGACTGGCCTGGGGGGTGAGGGGAGAACAGTGGATATGTTCCACCTGGACTTTAGAAAAAGGTGTTTAACACTGTCTGCCATAAGATCCTCATAAAGAAGCTGTTGATGTATAGCGTGGATGGGTGGATTAAAAACTGTCTGAATGCCTGGTTTCAGAGGGTGGTTATTTGTGGAAAATCTAGTTGGAGGCCAGTAACTAGTGGTGTACCCCAGGGGTCAATAGTGGGTCCACTCCTGTTTAACACCTTCATTGATGATCTGAATAGTGAGGCAGAGTGTGCCCTCAGCAAGTCTGCTGATGACACATAGCTGGGAGGAGTGGCTGATGCACCAGAGGTAGTGCTGCCCTCCAGATGGACCTCAGCGGGCTGGAGAAATGGGCTGACAGAAGCCTCATGAAGTTCATCAACGAGTGAAGGGCAAAGTCCTGCATCTGAGGGGGGAAGAAACCCATGCACCAGTGTGTGCTGCTGTTCATGTTCAACACCAAGTTGAACGTGAGCTAACAATGTGCCCTTGTGACAAAGGCAGCATATGGTATCCTGCATTGCATTAAGAGGAGTGCTGCCCGCAGGTCGAGAGAGGTGATCCTTGCCCTCTCCTCAGCACTGGTGAGGCCACACCTGGAGTGCTGTGTCCAGTTCTGGGCTCCCCAGTACAAGAGAGACGTGGACATACTAGAGAGAATCCAGTGAAGGGCCAGTAAGATGTTGAAGGGACTGGAGCATCACTCCTATGAGGAAGGGCTGAGAGAGCTGGGAGAGTGCAGCCTAGGCAAGAGAACGCACAGGAGGCGATCTCATCCATACACATAAATACCTGAAGGGAGGGTGCAAGGAAGGCAGAACCACGGTCTTGTCAGGGGTGCCCAGTGACAGAACCAGAGACAGTGGGTGCAGACTGAAACACAGGAGGTGCCCCTTGAACATCAGGAAACACTTTTTCACCATGAGAGTGACTGAGCCCTGGCACAGGTTGCCCAGAGAGGTTGTAGAGTCTCCCACCTTAGAGATATGCAAAAGCCACCTGAACAGGGTGCTGGGCAACTGGTTCTGGGTGGCCCTGCTGGAGCAGGAGGGTTGAACCAGATGACCTGCAGAGGTCCCTTCCAACCTTAATCATTCTGTGATTCTGTGTGTTTCATAGGGCTGATCAGTTATATAGCTTGAAAACAGAAATGACAATAACTTCCATTTCTTTTTCAAACTTAGGCCTCACATAGCGATAAATTGTGTAATGCTCCTGCTGAAAATGTCTCGAGCAGTGAAGAACCAGTAGCAACCAGGGTAAAGCTTTTTAACCAGTTAAAGGTGGTCTGTAAGGGAGCATAATTAGGCCAGTGATCAATCTTTATCAGATGAGTTTGCCATTGCTTTCAACAGGCTAGTATTTTAGATAAGCATCTCTGAGAGCTTATTTTGTAGTTTGCTTCTGCTGTCAGACCAAGATCAGATTCTTCTAAACACAGGCAGTTCAGACATTTAGTATTCTGTGCACAATATCTTAAGATATCAGATGTCAGAATCCCTGACTTTTCTAACACTTTTTTCCTTGTGGTCATGCAAAAGCTTTTGTGCAAATGTGTATCTTAATCATTCCCATGTTCCCAGAGTAGGACAACGTGCTTGCTCATCATATTGTGTCTGTATATGATACACTGTCTTACTAGTAAGGCTAAAGTATTCCAGCCCTAGATTCAGTGATGCTTTCTTTAGTGTTATGATGCTGCTGGTACCAGTGCAGACTGCCATTCCTACAAACGCTGATGACTTGCATTGTTTCTGCCCTGAGTGCTTGGGCTGTGACTTGGTAGGGGAATCTCCAGAGTCCTTCTCATTAAAATTTCAGCACCTAACTCAAATCCAAGACTGCACTGATGTTACAGGCATTACAGTTCCTGTGTTGCGAAGCATAATGCATCTGTGGGGCTCTTAAAAACACTTCTCAAAACCACACTGTTTGCCCTTCTGTTGAGCAACTCACAGGATCAGGTTTCCTTGGCCAGCATTCCTGTGAGCTGTACCTTACTACCCGTTTCCATTGCTAGCACTGCCACATATCTCTCTCTTTAAACAAAACAGATTGAATGCTAGAGAAAATTGGCTGGAATAACAACAAAAAATCTCAACCATGTGTCCTGAAGGGCCCCATAAAGCTGTACGTGTCACAAAGTCCATGCTAGGCAGCCACAAAGTTATCTGTGTCACTTGAAAATTTGGCCTACTCACTCGCTTACCTTACAGTGACACTTCCTTCCAGGTTAGTGACCAGGATAATGTGTTTTGGTCTAAAAGGGCAAACAAAACTGTCAGATTTTTACAGGCTTTGTCGGCTGATTTCTTTGTAATGTACTAATGCTGATAGTTCTAGTTTAACATTGGACTCACACTCTGACTTTGCGGAGGACAAAATATCCAAGCCATTTTATTGTAGCCAGATCACACAAGAGAGGAGGCTTAGGACTGTGACATTTTCAGTCCGCTTGGTCTGACAGTTACATAAATACTTCTCCATCCATCCCATAGCTTTATTAACCAGTTCTCTTCAGCAAGAAGTGTTTAGCTTTCCAGAGGTGAATCATGAACTTTCCAGTACACACTACTTACAACTATAACAGCATTTTTTTTCCTCCTTTCTTTCTGTGGCTAGAGTATGAGATTTCTTTTGACACTTAACTTACGCAGAGCTATAACAAGCTAAAGGAAATTTAGCAGCATAACAGACAAAGAAAATATATTTTTTCCGAAGAACTGCTGTCTACTTAGTAATTAACTGGCAGACAGAAGGATGACAGTTTTTGCCTAGACTGGGGAAGTAAAGATGCAATACTCATTTAGTCATCCCATGCACTAAGTGATGTCCCTTGAAGTTATTTTGGTAGTGCCACAAGCTGGCAGACTGCTGACTGACTCAGCTGACTTCCAAACCAAATGCAGTTCCTGTTGACTTAGATGGGAGCTGAATGAAGGTGGTGCTGAGGTCGTGCATCAGTGTTCAGCTGATAACCAGAAGAAGACAATCTTTTGATTCTCTTCTAACGAAAACACAGAGATCTACACAAGTCTATTGGCAATCACATGGCCCATGTTAGTATATTAATATGTTTATACTAAAATGCTGACAAGATTTCTGTCCAGGAACATAACAAGTATAAAATCTTAGCAGTTTTCACATTACTACCACTTTTATCTTACACAGCTTTTATACTATATGTAGATAATGCATCCTGGAGGGTGAATGAAGCCCAAACTATGGAAGGACAAATCTGAGATTCCAGTTTTGAATGCTTTCCACTAAACACAGTTACTTCCCTGTTGCTTATTCTGGAATTAAAAAAAAAAACATGGAGAAGACTGCAGGGTGCTTGTTAATACAGATGTCAGAAATTGGCTATGATGATTCACAGACAATAGAAAGAGCTGAAACTTGACATATGTAACAAAAAAAGCATACTGAGACACCTAGCTGGGTCTTTTTCTTGGCAGTGACCTAAACCAATTTTACTCTAGTTTAATTTTGTTCAAGTATGTAGTATCTTGGCAGTGTGAAGTTACACTCTGCAGTTTTACCGATTGCAGAACTCCATCACACAACAGTCAGCATGTCTCTGCAGAGCAAGGACAGCAAAAGCAACAGGTGCTGTTTACTGTGAGTCAGTGTACCACAAGATGTCACCAGTGTCAGGTGTCAAATATAAGAAAGTACAAAAAAAAACTTCATAGACTTACTATTCAGGAACTGTATTTGCAAAGCTGATTTACAAAATACACAACTTGTCAAAATCATCACTGTTGTAAAAATTTGGCCTATTAAAGCAAGAATTTTTATAATACATACAAGTTACTTATGCGGCACCAATGTATAATTTTTCTAAAATCTCATCTACCACTCTTACCTGTTTATTAAGTCAAAATGATTATAAACATGGTGGTTTTTATTTATGCCTCCTGCTCAGTATGTGCACATTGTGTCAATGATACCGTTGCTGTGAGTAAAACTAGAATAACCAGAAACACTTTTTTTTTTCCTAGAATTAATTTTGAAACAGCAAAGTGTATTCCTAGAGCAATTTTTATGGATGAGGTGTGAAACAATTTTCAGTGGTGCATATTGGCACGTCCCGTTAAGGTAAGCAATGACTATTCACAGTACTTATCCAAAACGAACTAAATGGTGCTATAAGTTTGTGGGGTAGTAGTCAGTCTCTTTACAGTTCCCTGCTTCCTCTTATATTGCTCTCAAATGGGAGCAAATTCCATGAAATAAATGCAGGAAGTTTTAATAACAGCTGTTAGCTCAAAACTGTACCCAGCTACAGCATTGTTAGATATGAAGAGTCATCATCACAGTTGTTTTAGTGGCAGGCATCTCCATTTATATAAGAGCAACGAGGCTGGTGAAGGGACTAGAGAACAAGTCTTATGAGGAGCGGCTGAGGGAACTGGGGCTGTTTAGCCTGGAGAAGAGGAGGCTGGAGGGGGGACCTTATTGCTCTCTATAACTACCCGAAAGGAGGCTGTAGTAAGGCAGGTGTTGATCTCTTCTCCCAAGTGACTACCGATAGGATGAGAGGCAATGGACTCAACTTGTGTCAGGGGAGGTTTAGATTGGATATTACAAAAAATTTCTTTACTGAAAGAGTGGTCAGACATTGGGATAGGCTGCCCAGGGAAGTGGTGGAGTCAGCCATCCCTGGAGGTGTTAAAAAAATGTGTAGATGTAGCACTTTGAGATATGGTTTAGTAGGCATGGTGGTGTTGGGTGGACGATTGGACTTGATGATCTTAGAGGTCTTTTCCAACCTATGATTCTATAATTTGTCTTTGCTTTCATACAAAAATAGGGAAAATAGGGTAAATTGATCCCAGACAGATATAAACAGGACCCTGTCCCCAGCACTGACCTATCAAATTATTTGAAGGGGGGTTGTCTTGTTCTTCAGTAGGCAAGACCAACAAAGTTAGAATGCCAGGAATGCAAATTGTGCTGTTCTACATCTAGTCCATACTCTCTTCTTCTTCCATACTTTAACCGTATCCACTCATGTTCACTTCAACAAGCCTCAGTCTTTTCAGATGTCTCCTTTTGATTCTTACCATACTCCTCGGAAAGCAATTTGGAAAGGAACTTCCGATGCAGCTGTGCACTTCTTTCCATTAAGACTGTTGTCAAAAGGCATTTGAACATTGCAGCTCAAATGGAGGTTCAGACATACACATTTCCGCCACCAACAGGGGATGTCCCTGCGCCCCCGTTTGGGTGACATGCTGAGTTAATTGTCATCATATGACTATGTTGATCCTCAAATGTAATGGTTAAGACTTGTGATATTTGTCCTAAGTTTAGAGCTATGTGAACCATTCAGAGAAGATGATCAAAAGGCCAAAAGCCAGGGAAGCTTCACTGAAGCAGGGAGCAGAAATTTATTACCAGAAAAAAGTCGTGAGGCTACAATACCAGTAATCTTCATATCTAACTGAAGATCCTGCAGTACCTGACTGGCAAGAAGAGGTAATACAGATGCCTGATTTCATAGTAAGACACGGGGCAAAGCCTTACCTGAGCCAAGAGCCAGGGAGGGACCAGAGCTCTAGGCTATGGAGGACTTAGAGTCTTTTGACTCTTTCATGCCATATACCTTTATGGCATGTCTCCAGCGTGGGTTCATCTGCTCCCTGCATGAGGGATGGAGGATAATCTTTCCTGTCCTGAGCCTGGAGTTGTCAGTTGGAACTGAGCTCACTGGGGATTGGGCTGAAGTGGACGTAAGGATGGGAAACCCACGTACACTTCAATCACTGCCAGAGATCTTCACTAGGAAGAGGATTTTTGGCAGTCATGTGTGCTAAGTCATGCCTCAGTGGCTGTCTCATTTCGTATGGGATTGCTGCATGCTACAGTCCTATTGCTTTTCCTTGTTGTTGCCATGTCCATAGAATCACAGAATCACAGAATGTTCGGGGTTGGAAGGGACCTCTGTGGGTCATCTAGTCCAACCCTCCTGCCGAAGCAGGGTCACCTACAGCAGGCAGTAGAGGACCTTGTCCAGGCGGGTCTTGAATATCTCCAGAGAAGGAGACTCCACAACCTCCCTGGGCAGCCTGTTCCAGTGCTCCATCACCCTCAGAGGGAAGAAATTGTTCCTCATCTTCAGACGGAACTTCCTGTGCTTCAGTTTGTGCCTGTTGCCCCTTGTCCTGTCGCTGGGAACTACTGAAAAGAGCTTGGCCCCATCCTCCTGACACCCACCCTTCAGATATTTGTAAGTATATATTAGGTCCCCTCGCAGCCTTCTCTTCTTCGGGCTGAACAAGCCCACCTCCCTCAGCCTTTCCTCGTAGGAGAGATGTTCCAGTCCCCTCACCATCCTCGTAGCCCTCCGCTGGACTCTCTCCAGCAGCTCCTCATCTTTCTTGAACTGGGGAGCCCATGTTCTTCTAAAGTTGGCGTTTTATTCTGCGTTTCCATTACTGCAGAAAGTGTTGCATCTCAAAGAACCATACAAAATTGTAAGTCTGCTGCAGTAACTCTGCATGACAAGCCTGTTTGGCTCTTATGGTGCCTGGCAAAAGTTGAGAGACCTGAATCTGCCTTTTATTTTCCTTAACTGCTTTCCATTCACATTTGAACTTTAATTATTCATTTCATTAGCTATTACTAAAGAATATTTTATCCACTTTATTGCTGTGCTTTATTGTTACAAGCACCTAAAAGTTCTTTATAAATATATATACAAACACACGTACACAGGTGTGTACATCTATAGTGTATCTAAATACAAATATAATACATATTTATACTTTTCTATATACTCCATTCTATAGACACATTTCTATATAGGTATATATATATCTTGGGTGCTCATGTGTCTGATTAAGGGTGCAGGTGAACAGTAGCCCCTTGGTACATAGTCATGGCTAATTTGGAAAGACCAGGCTTTACTGCAGAGCATGATGTTCTATGGCATGGAATAGGCCTTTAGTCATTGTGGGTTGACTGTCCCTGGCTGACCCTGGCCCAGAGATACACTGGCGGGATAAGGAGGGAGGATGGCATCCGGCAGGGCGGCAAAAGCAGAACGAAAGCTGCATTGGCCCCATGGCCATCTGGGTCCCTGGAGCTGCCTGGCTGCACCCGCCGAGCAGGCAGTGACAGGGAGGATGCCAGCACCTTGCCCCGGCCGCAGGACTTTCCCCGGGCCCTGCTGTCCCCGCACCAGAGCTGCCTGCCATTCTCTCTGAGGTGGGGCACGGGCGTTCTTTGCCACCTGGGTGGGAGAAGGGAAGCAGGGAGAAGCAGCTGCCTCAGCCAAGGCAGGAGCTGGTCCCAGAGCAGGGGCCAGGCTGGCAGAGGAAGACACGAGGACCCTCCTCTCACTCTTTACACCCCAGGAGTGACACTGCTTCTTGCTGTGGTTTCTTTGCAGAGTGGCATCCCCAGAGCCTTTCTCTTTTTGCAACTTGGCATACGGAGCAACTGGGGAAAACCAGGGTACACTTGCATTTATCGAGTGCAGGTGCATGGGAAGATCGTGGCAACAAATGCAGTCAGCCAGACACACGTGGAGACCTTCCCTCACTAAAATTAAAGAGGAAACTGAAGAAAGACAGCCGAAGGATGTGGATGTTAGTCTGGGGCAGAGCAACGTCATTTCAGAGGCCCTCTCAAAGCAGCCAGCTTCTGCCGTTCGCAGGCTGAGGCCTTTCTCCAGCTCTCCGCTTTCTGTGCAGCACGGGGATGTGTCCTGATCAAGCAAAAGGAGACGACGCTCCTGCAGCCTTTCCTTGCCTAAAGTCCTTGATGAAGTCCTTTGGCATGAAGGCCGCCCCGCCACTTTGCCCGAGGAAGGAGTTGTTGAAGTCAGGATCTCCAAAGCACAGTCCCATTCCATTCAGGGGCCACCTTGGCTCTGGGGACTGGGATGCAGCCATGTCTGGGACCCTTGAGGAGTCTGGAACTGCAGCAACAAGGCTTCTGCCAGTGTCACAGGCCCTGCATCTATACCATTTCCAGGCCACATCGGGTCTACGGTGGCTGATTGCTCATGGCAGGTGTTCCCTTGGCTCTTGCCTGACCATCCCGACCTGGCCAGCCAAACTTCTTGCAGTGGAAGAAGGGGACAGAAGCTCAGAGGAGGGCTTCATTTCTCCCCAAGACGAAGAGGAGAAAGGCTCCTCCAAGAGCACAAGGGGCATCACCAGAAGGAGAGGAGCTGGCAGCAACCTGGCAAGGTGTGCAGCTGGGCCCACTCAGGTCCTAGAGAAGAAGTACGAAGGTTTGTTACTCCTGGGGACATGAGCTGGTGGGTAGGACATGCAAAGCCTCCTGTGGGGTTGGGGGTTCAGGATGGGGAAGCTGGCAAGCGCTGTAGGCAAAGTAAAGGCCATGAGGCTTGAAAACCTTCAGCCCTACAGAACCAACGTCACCCTGCCCCGAGGGAGGCCTGCAGCCACCATGCCTACGTGACCATGTCAGAGCTTCCTGCCACGTCCCTGTCTTTGTTGGATACTACAGTAACGATGGGGTACCGCAGGACTCGTGCCACCCTCCTGCCCAGCTCCCCGCAGGGATCTGGCATGTGCTAAACTGCTGTCCTCAAGAAGGGTGCTCAGGCTTTTCTCCAGATTCTTTGCCCAGGATTGCTCTTCAGTCTGGTAGTGGCTGTGCACTTGCTTCAGAGATGCTTCAGCACAGGCCGCAGATGTAGCACGTAAGATTCTTCCTAATGACATCTTCCGAGTAGACACTGGGTTATGGTGTTGCATGTCTCGGAGCACTAGTTAGGTTTTGACTTCATTGAGAAACCAAGTCACCCAACCTGTGCTTGGGTTTTTTCTTTTGTTTTCCTTTCCCCGTACAAGTAACCCACCCAAATGCTCTGGAATTTTGAAAAAAAATGCATTTGTTTCTACGACGGGTAATTTTTCTCCCTTCTGCCTGAATATCTGCCAGGCTTTGATGAGATTTTTCTTCATGGCCTTGTCGGCCCTGGAGGTGGTCAGGCTGCCAAGCTATGAAGTTGCCCACTGAGCTAGCTCTGTGGCCAGAAGGGAAAAGACATATCCCATCGGAGGTGGTGAGCCCAAGCAAGAAGGAGCTCTGGACAGTGATTTGGCACCAGCAGCTTCCTCAAGAAGGCAAGCAAGAACTTTGTTTCCAAGGCTTTTTGGATGCTGTGTCTCTGTCCAGGAGACCTCAGTCCTCGGAGGAGCAGCAGCCTGCACTGGCTGTCTGAACAGTGTCGTGCCTAGTTCTTGTCTTGTAAAGACTGCACACTGCTGCTCTCCAAAGTGAGCCACTCGAGACCGAAGCTGCCTTCAGTGACAGCCTGTGGACATGAGGGGTCTGAGATGCAAACGTGTGCAAGCCATAGGGGGGCAAAGCAAGCCTTCACTCAAACATACATGGATGGGGAGCGAAGTGGGGAGAGACAGGTTGCAACAGCTGGGCCTGTGCTTGTTTTCAAGGTGTGAACAGCTGGCCGCTGCATCCAAGAGGCTTACAATCCATCGCCCCTCCAATGTGCTGACACTGTGCTTGATGAGATTTGACGCTTTCTCTGGCAGAAAGATTAACAAGGTACGTATACAAGTGCACTGCAACTTTGGTTGCTTGGAAGGAGACCCTTCCCAAAGGAGAATCCTTCCTTCATAGTTGTTACTGTCTGCACGCGATGGCTGTCGAGTGCAGCCATCGAAGAAAAATCAGTGCAATAGCTTGTACTATTGCTCTTTCCCTCGTGGTAAAAGGAAAGTTCCAATGGGAAGATCAGCACCTACTGTGCGCGAAACGGGCTGCTTTGGCCAGCAAGAGTTTGCTGCTGCTTCCAAGATGAAATAGCCACACTTTTTTCTGATGAACCAAGATTGTCTGTTTCTATTGCGCTAGTCTGTATTTAGTGACGAGATTTTCTCAGACTGCTTCCCAAAGAGTCTGAGGAGAATTTTGGAGTCTTCTTGGTCACTCTTTAGGTTGTGCGGTATCCAGAACACTTGGACATTGGCACATACTTGTCTGAGGTGGCTGAGGAACCACTCCTCTATAGCTTGTATGCCGTCCTGGTGCATGAAGGTTCCAGCTGCTGCAGAGGGCACTATTACTGCTTTGTAAAGGTAACAGTCAACTTTGTGATTTGCATTGGTGTATTGTGTCCTTCAGTTGTGTCCTGCCTGTGCTTTTGTTTTAAAAACCGTGCCGCTCCTCTGAAGATAGCATTGCCTTTCTTTGCAGGCCAGCGATGAACAGTGGTACGAGATGGATGATGAGTCTGTGGTTCTTTCTGACGTCAAGACGGTTCTCCGCCAGCGGGCGTATTTACTCTTCTACACCAAGTAAGAGCAAGGGCAAAAGGGTGTTCAGAACACACTGCCTCTCCTGTTGCTGATCTTGTAGTTGCTCTTCTTCTCTGGTGGGCTTTGCTTTCTGTCCTAGCAGAGAATGCCTCTTTGGCCAGGGGAGTGGTGTCTCTTCTGCAGTTCACCAGGTCCTTTCTTATCCCTCCTTGTCTAGAACGAAACTGTGGCACTTGTGTAGATTGCTAGCCGTCCGCTCTCTGAGACTTGCTAGCTGCGAAAAGGGCTGGAGGACCAAGAGGGTATAAAGATGAACTACTGCTCTGAAAGAGACAGACATGGCTGCAAGAGCAGGACCTAATTTCTTGCTTCTCGTGCTGATTCAGTCTCCTGTGTGTCGTATCAAGTGCTGCCAGAAAATGACGGGATGAGACTGAAGCCAGCAGGAGGCTGCAAGAACAACCCTAGGCTAAGATCACTGTTGTTTCTCCAGGCACCAAGATTTGACACCTGGAGCAGGCACGGAATGCCAAGAGACAAAGACCATTTGCACGGCAAAGCTGGGTCAGGTGCTGAAGAGTCCACCTTCTGGAGGCATCGTGGGACTGAGAAATGACGAAGGTGGAGAAAATCTGCAGAGGATCCAAGGGAAGAGAAAAGCTCGAGGCTCTGCAGGAACCCCCCCTCAGCACCGCAGCCGCAAGAGAGCTCTGACTCTGAGGAGTGGGAGAAGCTGACCAGAAGATGACCAGCAGCCAAACTGAGCGTCCGCCTCCCAGGCGCAGGCACACTTGCCGTGTGGAAAGGCAGACGTGCACTCACCATCGGCGGGTGTGTGGCAGGGGCAACCGGTGCAGCTCTTCCTGCAAGGAGAGAAACAGCCCTGGGGAGGGCAGAAGCTCTGGAGGGGAAGGTGTGCATGGCCTGAGCGGCCACGGAGCAGGCTCACAGCGGGTGTGGTAGGCGAGCAGCAACCGGGGAAACACTCACTGGAACAACCCGTGCTCCCACCACTGCCAGTTCACCCGGAGGTTGCAGGCTCTGTCCAGGCAAAGGAAAAACAAACATGCAGAAAGAGGAAACAGAGCTGTGCAGACGGGGGTGAAAGTGCACCCGAAAGAAGGCGGCGAAAGACAGAAGCCAGCGTTCTGGTGATCCGAAATGGAAAAAGAAAGGCAAGGAAGTGAAGAAGAAAAAGAAATCCAAAGAGACCTCGGGAGAGGAGCACCACCGAGTAATCGGCGTCTGCAGGATCACCAGGAAATGTTGCCACCCTGCCCTCCGCCAGGTGTTTCAGGTGCTTGCTTTACAGAGAGACGCGATCAGCGCTTGTGACTGAGCTTGCCATTCACAGCCTGCAACTGACTGTCCAAGGCCGCAGACAAGCATTCTGGAAAGAATGCAAACCATCAAACTTGACATTGATGAACAACAATACAATTGCTGTCATAACCAAACCCAGTTCTGAGCGGTGCTTCTGATTTCTGTAGAGAGGTTGACCGTGCAGGAAAGAGCAGAGGGGTCTGGGGTTTTATTGAAATGTTTGAACTTGAGACTTCCTTGTTGAAAGCCCCCCTGTGGTCCAGAAGGGTGGAAGCTTTCTACAGCTGCCGAGTATATTAAATTAGCATGTGGAGATCTCAGGGAAGCAGATGTCTGGGAACAGAACACCTCCAGTGCTACTTGGTTTGAGGCTCAGGTCACTTGTGTGTGATTCACGGTGTCTTCTCCCAGGTGCGACATTTGGTCCAAGAGAGACAACAAAAACAAGGCCTAACAAACATTGCCACTGAGGGTCTCCATCAACAGGGTCATCTCGTTAAGAAAATGGGTTCCCACTCTTGCTTCTTCCTCGTTTCCGTGAAGAGGATGGTTTCCTGGCAAAGTTGGGCAGTGGAGTTGGAGTACAAAAGAAAACACTTCACCTTGAAGATGCTTCTGCAGTGTCCCACAAGAGCTGCACTTCACACATCTTCTGGCCTCCGCCTGAGCCTGTTGCAAGGTGTTCGAGATAGGCAGGAAATCGGTTTCTGAGGCAAAACCAAGGAATACATGTGTATGCATTTCTCCTCACAGAAAGCATAAGAGACACAGCTCCCAAGCCTACCACAAGACTCACTGCAAAACGAGTGAAGACGTTTCTCCATCGGCATCCTCTTTCGTCTCCAAATGGCAGCGCTTGGGACTAGTGTGCCCTCTCGACATCGAATCCCATGAGGGAGGCTTTGGAAATGGGGAAGTGAGCAGGAACAGGGTCCAGGTGAGCAGCCAAGCACAGGGACCTTTCCTGGCAGCAATCCTGCTCTGGTGACCAGTGTAAAAGTCAGTTCCTCGCCGGCCAAGGAGAGAGGCAGGGACCCTTTAGCACAGAATTGCCAAGGGAATCTATTCTTTTTATCAAGCTATGCGAATAGCACCTGCCTAAAACAGTTCTCTGTGCCTGCCCTATCCTCTTCGCAGGCACGTATGGCATCAAAAACCACCTTCACAAATCACAGAGAGACTCCTGCCCTATCACCTACTCAGCCACCAGTAACACCACAAGCACCTGAGAGAGCAGCAGGCTAGTTCCTGCCAAGAACGACATCACAGACACCTCAGCAGGCCACGTGTCTTTTCTGCCTGTCTGCTACTCCGTCACAACTGGTATTTGCAGCATCCGCACAAGTAATGTCAAGACTCCTGCCCTGTCAGTGACACGTTTATCTCTATCTATACCTGCGCCTGTATCTGTATCTAAATTCCTTCATGGACGTTCAGTTCCTGTGTCCAGATCCTTCAGAAACAGGTGAAGGAGCACTGGCAGTAGAACGGAGCCCTGGGGAACCCCAGTGGGGACTGGCCGCCAGCCTGATGGAACCTCATTTCCCAGAACCCTTGGAGCCCTTTCGAGTCCCCGAAGGCTCATCTGGAGGGCCAAACCCCTCCTTTTCAGTGACCAAGCCTTTCTTTTGTCCCCCACAGCCTTCTTTAGAGCCCACAGTTTAATTGGGAGGATCTCAACCCTGACTATTAGGGCAGAAAGCCTTTTCTTAGGTCCCATAGCTACTATCTTGAGTGTCCACCCCCTCATTTTCATGGCGCAAACCCCTGTTTTAGGGCCTAGAGCCTCCTTTTCAGGTCTCATTTTTGGTGTCCAAGCCCTCATTTAGGAGCGCCAAGACACACTTTTCAGGTTCAGAGACTCATCTGAAGCATCCAGAGAGTCATTTGTAAGGCCTGAAATCTGATCTGGTAGGTGCAAAGCCTCTGCTTTCGAGTCCAAAGCTGCCTTCATAGGGTCCAAAGTCTCGTTTTCAGGCACCAACCATCATTTTTAGCTCCCAGAGCTGCCTTTTCAGGGACGAAATCCTTTCTGAGGGATCCCGGCTCCTCATTCAGGCTTCAAAGCCTCATTTTCATTTCCAAAGCCCCATTTCAGGGCCCAAAGCCCCATTCTTCAGGCCCAAACTGTCCCTCGGAGGGTCCCAACTCTCCCTTGGAGGGTCCCAAGCTCAAAGGCTCCACTCGAGTGCCAGAGCCCTCCGTTCGGGAGCAAAGCTCCACTCCTGGGGGCCACAGAGGCACCAAGAGGTTCTCTCCTTTGCGGGGAGGGGCCCAAAGCCACCTTTGTTGCACCCAGCCCGTCCTCTTCCCTGCCCAAAACCCCATTTCTAGGGCTGAAATCCTCATTTCGAGGGTCCAAGCCTGTCTTTCGTCACCCACAGCCCTTCCTCAGGGCCCACAGTCTCGGCTGAGGGGTCCAAGCCCCAGAGGCGGGGCCAGTCGCCTGGCCATGCCCAGCCAGACTTTGGTGGGGAGTCAGTCGCCCCAGGACAGCCAATCGCATTTGAGGAGGCGGGGGAAAGGCATGTGGTTTGGTGTGCAAACCACCAATCAAGCTTCGAAGCGTGCAGGAAAGGTGGGAAGAGTGGAAAAAGGTGGGCAAAATGCAGGGGCGGGGCATGCCACCTCCCCCAATCACAACTGGCAGGACAGCCTCCGAAGGGATGATTGGTAAGCTTTCTGATCTATCATTTGATGGGAGGAGCAAGGGGGAAATCTGAGTCAACCAATCAGAGGAAACATCACTTCAGGGAAGGCGGGCATTGGGGGGAAGTTACTCTTTCAGACAGCCAAAGACCACCTCCGGGGAGGGCAGGCTGCAAAGCATGGCAGAGTGACGGCCCAAGCGGCCAATCAGAGGCCATCGCCGCCAATGGAGGACGGGCACTGCAGCTCAGCAGCCTGAGCCCCTGGGGGCCAATCCCAGGCAGCATCACCTGCGGGGAGGAGACTGACAGCCCTCCCGACCTATGCCGGAGAAGGGTGGGGTAAGAAGACAGCGGGCTCTGCCGGCAGCCAGGCCGCGCTTCGCCATGGCGCCCATGGGGCCTGCCCTGAGGACGAGCAGCCCCCGGCCCAGCCCCCTCTTCCCCCCTCCCACCAGTGTCCCCTCTCGGCCCCCAGCCCTGGCAGCCCCCATGCTGTGGAACCCCCCATCTCCACGGAAGCTGACGGCTCACAGACAGTCAGCACCCCGTGGCTGCGCCACTGGAAGGCAGCCATGGGCCTGTCGCGTTAAACAGGGCGGGAGTAAGGGGAGTCTGATATTCAGCTCCCAAACTTGGACTGAGGTGTCTCTCGACTGAGGTGTCAAGAGCCGCAGAGATAACCAAGGAAGTAATTAACTGGTGCTTATCTTATCAGACAAAAGTAAGGGGGGATAGCCCATCACTGTAAACTCAGTGATCTGTGGGGCGCCGCGAAGGCTGCGCAGCCAGAGATTGCTTCAGAGATTGCTTTGGATAGAGCACAGATGGCCCCCAAATACACATACCAAGATGCCCGCTCCAAAGGCGTGTCACACTGCTGAGTCCCGCTTCTGACGACACAACATTCCATGCCAAGAGCCAATCGATACACAATAATTGACTTAGTCCCACCTCGCAAAAAGATTTCCAAACATATAAAAATTGGCACTTGAAAACTGTCTTTGGGAGGAGGAGCCAAGTGAGAACTTCACCTGACGGACGGGTCGACGGGCCTGAAGCTCTCTTCCCCCCCCCAAGAAGGGTCGCCTTTTTGGTAAGAGTCGCGCCTCTGACTTTGTCAGATGTATCCCCGGGAACACATTGTTAACTAAAGCGCTAAACTATTACTTTGAGCTCAACTTTTGTAGACAGTGAATTTATCAACGGCAATTCCGAACCTATGATAACTGTCGCTTGAATAAATTACCTGTTGTTTCAACTTTGTGAAACTGTTTCGGTGAAAGTCCTTGGAAGGGCTCTGCAGGCAAGTTGAATATCAGACTCCCCTTACCCCCCCCTTTAACGCAACACCAGCGAAGTGCATGAAGCCGGCGCTAGACAAGTAACAGGCAACGACAACAGACCCTGAAGTTCCTGCTGAAGCATCAGAAGACATTTTGAGTGATAACACACTGTTTGATGGGAAGTGATTCGTTTGAGACTGTAAGAAGTGGTGTATCAGGCCTCACTAGGCCGCAGGTGTCTATACGTTTAGTCTGTAAGCACTGTTGTGGATAAATTATTGCACATGATATATTTTGTAAAAGGTACTTGAGTTATTTTAATGGTAATCAACACATTTATCTGAATCGTACCTTAACACCATTGTGCATTTGCTGTAAAAGAATCAATACCATAAATAAGATCTATTCAATCTGCTATTTTTGCTGTAATGCAGATCAGTATATAGGATGGAAATGATAACGATCCTCTGAAGCTTGATTGGGTGTATACAAGCAATATGGGTGCCACCACAACCAAATCAAATGTGTGGGTCACGCTAGCAAATCTAACAGGACAAGATTCAATTTGCCTGTCCATTGCATCTCCAGGAAACCCCTTTTTCAACATGCCTTGTTGGTGTCCCTTTGGATGCATGGCCCATACACTGGCACTGACCAGTGTGGTCCCCCCGAACAACGGCACGGTCACTGATATGTGGGACCTATGGACAGTTCAACTGCCGTTGGCACAATTAGAGCCTCAGGAGACAGAGTTACTTGGCTCCATACGAATGGACTTTTGTTTGTTTTTTAACTCTACAGGGAGAAATCAAACACATGCAGGGAGCATTAATACATCGAACATTCTATATTGCAATGCGAGCGCTTGGTGCAACTATACCACAAGCAACATATCTAAATCGATTAATCAGCCACTTGCTTTACCCCATGGAGTATTTATCATTTGTAGGGACCATGCTTGGCTGGCCATCCCATCCCATGTAAAGGGAGGTCCCTGTAGTCTAGGGAGATTAACGCTTTTAACACCAAATCAGATCATAATTGGCCACTGAAATACATGATACTGAGGGAAAAGAGCAATTCATGCTTTTACCTCAGATTGCAAAGGCAATATCAGATTTTGGAATAGTGGTGTAATAATCTCTGCATCATTTATAGCTCCCAGGATTGCAGCCTCTCAGGCTCTAGCTACCCCAAAGAAACTGGGATGTTAGCTAACCAAGAAGACTAATGCTACTTCTCAGGCCTTAAGTAGTTTGCTTTTAGATGTTGATTTGCTTAGACACGCGACTTTACAAAATCGTGCAGTAATTGATTTTTTACTTTTAGCGCAAGGGGATGGATGTGAAGAATTTGAGAGTATGTGTTGTATAAATCTCTCCGATCACTTGGAATCTATTCATTGTAGCCTTCAATGACTGAAAGAGGAAGTTAAAAAGCTGCAGATTGATGATGGATGGGGTTGGAAAGTCTTTTTAGTGATTGGGGAATTAGTGGTTGGCTTAAAAGTTTGATGAAGATTGGGTTAATTCTATTGTGTGTTATCTATGGCCTCCTCATCATTCCGTGTTTGCTATTGTGTCTGCAAAAAGCCCTGCAGAGCATGGTAAACATGGCATTTTTGGTAGAAAAACAAGAAGGGGGAGATGTGGGAATCGGCTGGGCCGCGGGCAGCCTTGACGGTGTTGATGGAATAGAGCCATATCTATGAGCTAAATATTATGTGCACGTGCAGTTAAAAAACAGGAGAAAAGGAGCGAAGAAACAGGATGGTTTTGACATAGGTGGTAGCGCTCGCCCAGCTGAAGCCACAGCCCTCTGTGAAGCTGGAACAATCTTCTGCATCGCCACCACAAAATCCTTTGCTCTTATTTCAATAGAAGCGACATCTAACTGCAGTTTCTCACGACTTTGGTAGATCTGAGGATAGTGCCGGCGCAAAGCACACAGGGCAGCTTCAGCACACAAGGCTTTAATATCAGCGCCACAGTATCCTAATAAACAAAACAAGAATCAAAGGTTACGTTGGTCTCAGGCAACACAGAAGCCAAGATTGCCCAAGTGCAACACTGAAAGATTTTGTATGCAGCCACAAATTGAGAGGTTCAGAGAGAACTGACAGAGTTACTGCACTGCAGAGAAGTTCTGTTACGGGGCTCGCAGCCTGAGACCCAGCACCTTGGAAGCAGCCTCCTAAGCAAAGCTCTGCTCCTGAGGAAGATGCCCAAAACCCATTCAATGTTCTGAGAGACAAAGAAAATGAAAAGAAAAGAAGCGTCTGACTCTGCCCGCAGGGCGAGCCAGCTGCCTCACTGCCTCGCCCTGCGGCAAGGCACAAGAGCTCGGGGGCTGCCCAGTAGAAGCTCAGGTTCCTGAGGACTCAAGTCACGCGCAGCAACTCACTTGGTTTTCCAACTTACCAACGCATTTTTCAGCTAGCTCTTCCAGAAACGTGTCCAATGGTTTAGGGGTCCACTCTCGTGTGTGAAT
The DNA here is from genome assembly GCF_030867145.1 of Opisthocomus hoazin. Taxonomy (NCBI): domain Eukaryota; kingdom Metazoa; phylum Chordata; class Aves; order Opisthocomiformes; family Opisthocomidae; genus Opisthocomus; species Opisthocomus hoazin. The sequence goes on along the minus strand of NC_134454.1, from coordinate 7,402,714 downwards.
CTTGAAAATCTCTTTTCTAGCCTGGAAACAAAATGGTTGCCTTTGAGCTTGTCCTAAGTTTTCTCTTCAAATCCAATCATTCTCAACTTGTTACATTCAACTTTTTTCCTGGGGGCCTGCAGCCAAATAAAAGGCATTTATAGCTTCCACAAAAAGTTCGTTTCCACAGGTATCAAACCTAATGATCCTGAGGAAAAAAAACTGTAGTCCAAAGCTTCTCTGCAATCAGCGATTTTTCCTCACAGAAAATTCTCTCACATTTCTCTGATCTTAACAAGACTTTCACTGAAGGATTTCTTGCTACACAGATTAATTATGGCAGATTTCTAGAATTCTTCCCCGGCAGGGAATCACACTACTACATCTGTTCCATGGCACCTCCTCTGCTGTCCCGGAAACCAGATAAAAGCCGGAGACAAAGGTTTGTGTTAAATACACTCCTTGGTGCACTTCTACTGGCCTTCAACCCAACAAGCATTTTATCCTTTCCAAAAAGCGGTAGTAAAACAAGTAGCAGTGACAGCCAGAGAAAAACCACAAAAACAGGGTTCCGGTTTCGCACAGTATCTTCTCCCCCACACGTATTTTTTGCTTGCTTGATACATATTTTTTCATTGCTTAGCTGTCGCCATTGAACTAGAAGCTTCCCAAACCCTGCACCTGGGCAGTGTACCACATCCTTCTCCAACTCCCTGTTAGGAAGTGCCAGTGAGAAGGTCAGATCCGACAATACATGATTGGGGAATGAAAAATTTGAATTTGCTCCAGCTGGACCAGCCTCAAGAAGAGTTTTTTGTCAGCAAAAAGGAATTCTTGTGCACGCACCACGCCTTTCATTTTCAAGATGAGACTGCAGTAATTGATAGCTAATTCAGACATTCATCCTTACTTACACATTTCAGGGACTAGCAGCATCCCATTTTCCTGGCTGGTCCCAGTCAAACCAAAACTAGTTCTAAAACCAACTCCCTGTTGAAATCAGCTGAATCCTACATACTCAGTACCAGATCTCCCCTCCACAGTACGACACCGTCTCTCCAGATAGCCCTCCTTTGCCCAAGTTGCGCAACACTGATTGTGACTTTAACTGCTCCATGATACTGCATTGTCAGGTAGCTCTAGCATAAAGGTGGACTTGGCCACGTCAGCATTAAGGCTGAGCTGAAGTTCTGACCTCTTTATTCGGCAAGCTGAAGAGGAACTCTCGATCAAAGCGTCCGGATCTTCGCAAAGCCGGATCTATAGAATCCAGTCTGTTGGTGGCTCCGATGACCACAATTTCTCCTCTGCAGTCTAAGCCATCCATAAGTGCCAGAAGTGTTGATACAATAGAGCTAACAGAAAAATTACTAGTTTAGTAAATTTTGTTCTGTTCTACACACCACCTTCTCCAGTGATCTCTCAAAAATGACAAGCTTTTATTGATGAGACGCTGATTAGTGAAAGATTCATTTTAGCACTTGAAAAAACCAGACAAGGTAACACAGACCGCATGCTGTTATCAAGCTTAGTGAATTGTGTTCGATTATTGCTTAAAAATCATCTGACATTTTGTAGCACTCAGTTACTAGTTTTCAGGAGAAACGAGTGGGTCACATTAAGCTAAATAGGTTGGGGGCTTCTTTTCACAAAGATCAAGCAGCTTCTGTGTAGATACAAAAAATGTACTACCTGTGAATGTGGTCTTGTTTACTGGACTGCACTGGAGCAAGACCGTCTACCTCATCAAAGAAAATAATGGAAGGTCACATCTGGTAGGCCTAGAAGGAAAACACAGGAATATCGACTCCAGTAAAACAGCGCCATTTGAAATAGAAAATGCATGGAATACATGATGGTTGGAAAGTCATTGGAGCTAGATTTTTCACACTAGCATCAGGGATCTCTACTCATTGAGCTAATGCAGTAAGTGGCACGAGTAACACAAGACAGCAGCCTCTGTCAGCCCGCTGAGACGGGGTGACAGGGAGCAAATCACACCAGCAGTTCTTACAGCCATTTGGCAACCGCCGAGAACAGAGCCGGGACTTCATTCAATTACAGCTTCTGGAAGCAACCAAACAACCCTGCTTTCAGCCTGCATCTCTTTCCCTCTGATCTAAGGCCACCATCTCCTGCCTCCTGCAGCCTTTTTTGTGGCTGGACTGTTGTTTTTGGGTTATTTTTAAGGCTGGGGGAGGGGCTTGCTTTGCGAGGTTTTCTCATTGGTTTTATTAACCTTTCCCAGTACATCTGGAGATTTCAAGCCCCTAAGAATTCACTGAAAAACAAAACCCTGACAATCCCCTTTCAGTGACAAGAACCGGCGAAACACAAAAAATGAGTGAGTTCTCCTTAAAAACACTGACCGCAGAAAAGGACAGTTACGACTTGGACAGAACACACAGCGCATTTTGGCCTTACCTGATCAAATAATAAACGAAGCTGTCGTTCAGATTCTCCCACCAATTCATTCAGGCAGTCGGCACCATTTCTCATAAAAAAGGCTATTCTCCTGGCACCTTGGCTACATTCATTAGCAAGGGCACGAGCAACCAGTGTCTTTCCAGTCCCTGGTGGGCCATGGAATAGACAGCCTCTGCAATTGAAAGAAAAAAGATTCACCTAGGAAAAAAGCCTCGTGGAAAAGTAGCTCTTACTACCTCCACCCCTAAAACACCCAACTCTTCTCTCCTAACCGAAGCACTTCATGCATTAGACAGTGGTAGCAGCTCAAGTGTGAGAAAAGTCAAAACAGATGGAGGTTTTGTGTTCCTACACAATTCAAGAAGGCAGCAAACAAAAAGAGCACAGAGGACAAGGCAGACGTAGAAAACCTCGAGAATAGATGGCAGTGTCCCAGAAGGACCCTTCCAGAGCTGCTGACAAACTAACAGGGGTGCTTACAGCACCGCGGAGCCAAACAGGAACAAACGGCAGCACAGAATCGGAGACTGGGCTAACTCGCGAATCAGCAGCTCACTCTTCAGCGAGACACTGCCCATCCATTCGTGTGTCACAAAAGGCATGATCTGATAGCGAAGCATTGAATTCTCCCTTGAAAACTTGAAGTTGCTGGATTTGGTTTCCGGGGAATTCTAAAGCTGGGAAGGTATTCTGCATTTCCAGATAAATATAGCCATAAACTGGAAAAGCCAATGCACTGCTGTTTCAAAGAGCATTTCAACCAATAACGGAGCAAAACACAGATTTCATTTTGTTATTGGCAATACCTTGAACGTTACTGAAAGCAAAGAATTTAAAGTTGCACCTCAATATACCGTGATTGAGTTTTGCTGAGCAAGAACCTATCAAGTCAACAATTAAATCTCTAAAAATTGCATTTCATAATGCATAACGAGTTTAGCTGGGTAAGGAGCAGACCGATTCCTACTCAACCCAAGCACAACAAACACTACAAGATCCTATCCATTGGAAATCTGATACTTCCGCACTTCAAAAACAGAGTTGGTGGGAGAGCCAAGTGGACTTCGAAGAAACCAATTACAGTTGACTAGCAGGAGATAATTCCAATTAGAATTTTTAGGTTTAAACAGTCTCTGTTACCTTGGAGGCTGAATTTTGAATTTCTCAAAGACTTCCGGGTGAAGCAAGGGAAAAACGACCGTCTCTTTTAGAGATGAAATGTAGTCAGAAAGGCCACCCACGCCATCAAATCGTACCTAAAGATAAATTCAACAGAACACATTGGATAAGTTAAAGAAAGCTGCAACCTCGATAAGGTTCCATCAGAAATTATCTGTCAGCACAAAGGAAATGTCCTGGGCAATTTTCAAATTGCTCCAGAGAAAACTGTAAACCAAGGCATCTGTAGGCAGCACGCTACTGAAGGCTTTCACCAACACTGACACAATGAACTAGAAATACTTACCGAACAATCTATTTTCATTGGATGCACATCAGCCAAACTTGCTCCGATTTCCATTTGATCCTGGTGAATTCCCTTTAACTCCTCTTCCCCAAAGTTAAGTGGAAGACACCTGATTTCAATGAAGGACAAAGAGAAAGGCACTTTCTAACTTCAGATTTTTGCTTTCAGCATCATGGCAAGGGAATGCGGAAGACCTTATAAATGAGCATAAACTTCCCAAATAGTTAAATATACCTTCAGACTCTCTTGCATTTGATGTCCATGAGTAAATGCAAGAAAATAAAATTGTTCCAGACATTAAACTGAGTTAATGATTTTAACACGAATAGCCATGCTAGTCAGCACAGCACACGCATGAATGCAAGCTTAGAACAAGTTCTTCCGGATGCGGAGACCGTGAACTGACATTGCTTTGTGTGATGGAAGAACCCCCCACCAAAACACATCGACATCTTTTAAAGATTTTTTGCTCCTCCATTCAAAAAGTTACAGCCCGAGTGGATACTTCTTTCATGCGGATTAACATCGTACAGGCTGCCAAGCACTGCTGGTGCGTCCTGAGAACTCTGGGGTGTGTGTGCCAGGGGACACACGTCAGAGACATCAGCCTGAAAGCTTCTTTGTTAAGTCTGTTATCAACATACTTTTTCTAGAGCATTTGTTAAGTAACAAAACCTCCATCATTTCCTCTATCACATTTTCTGTTATGGTGGTCTTCTTTCTGAACAAACTCAATCTAAAGCACAGGAGCAGTAGAATTTCACATTAAAAAACTACATAAACATTTTCCTCCCCCTATTGCCACTTATCAATCAAACTGCTGATTATTAATCAATTCTAAAAATCCAATTGTAAAGAGTCCAGTTACAGCTGTCAGTGCTGACAGGTATGATTAAATATTGCCACAATGTAGAAAGTGTACAAGAGGAAAGTGTACAAGAGGAAGAGAATAACACACAGGGTTAGGCAGATGCAAGCTCCTCCCAGGTAGACCCCTCCCTCCCCTGTTCTCCAGTTTCATGAACCTCCTCAAAGCTCTGCTGCGGCTGCGCTTCCTGCGCCTCTCCAAATGCTCTTCATCATCACATGAGGAAGAGGATGTGGAGCCACTGTTGTGGACTCTGTGTCTCTGTCCGCAAACATTTAAACAAACAAAACTTAATTTTTCTTAGGAAGGTAGAACGCTTCACTGTTTCCCAAAGAAATTTCACAAAAATACCTACTCATTTTGTCCCATCCCTTCCTCTCACACACACACACAAATACAGAACCACAGAATCACAGAATGGTCGGGGTTGGAAGGGACCTCTGTGGGTCATCTAGTCCAACCCTCCTGCCGAAGCAGGGTCACCTACAGCAGGCTGCACAGGACCGCGTCCAGGGGGGGTCTTGAATGTCTCCAGAGAAGGAGACTCCACAACCTCCCTAGGCAGCCTGTGCCAGGGCTCCGTCACCCTCAGAGGGAAGAAGTTCTTCCTCATCTTCAGACGGAACTTCCTGTGCCTCAGTTTGTGCCCATTGCCCCTTGTCCTGTCACTGGGCACCACTGAAAAGAGCTTGGCCCCATCCTCCTGACACCCACCCTTTAGATATTGATAAGCATATATTACGTCCCCTCGCAGCCTTCTCTTCTTCGGGCTGAACAAGCCCACCTCCCTCAGCCTTTCCTCGTAGGAGAGATGCTCCAGTCCCCTCACCATCCTCGTAGCCCTCCGCTGGACTCTCTCCAGTAGCTCCGCATCTTTCTTGAAGTGGGGAGCCCAGAACTGGACAGAGTACTCTAGATGGGGCCTCACTAGGGCAGTGTAGAGGGGAAGGAGAGCCTCCCTCGACCTGCTGGCCACACTCCTCCTAATGCATCCCTCGCCCACCCCAGCCTCCCCCCGGACGCATACTCACTGCTGGCCAAGACTGTACTGGGGCAGTGCCGTTGGCTGGTACCCTTCTATATCCACCCCCATTGTGACGCGTCCCCTGTGATGTCATGGGTGTCTTAGCGCATCACAGTCTCGCCCGCCGGCCATTGGCCCCACCCCGGCTCAGCGACCCACAGCTGCCCTGGTGTACTGGTTGAGGCTGGCCTGCAGATCATGTTCTTCACAGGAGCTTGCACCATGCTTCATTCTGGAGATGTTATCACCTGCCTGCCACTCGGAATCTCCTAATCATACAATATCCTGAGTTGGAAGGGACCCACGAGGATTCCGAGTCCAACCCCTGAGTCCACACCGGGCAACCTTAAGTTTGATCAACGAATCGTAGAACCATCGCATCATTTAGGTTGGAAAAGATCCTTCAGATCATCGAGTCCAACCGCAAACCCGACACTGCCAACTCCATCACCATACCGTGTGCCAAAGCGCCACGTCCACACAACTTTCAAATACCTGCAGGCATGCTGCCTCAAGCACTTCCCTGGGCAGCCTGTTCCAATGCTTGGCAACCCTTTCAGGGAAGACAGTTTTCCTAATAGCCAACTGGAAAAAGTCTCCTTCTCTGGAGATATTCAAGACCCGCCTGGAGAAGGTCCTCTACAGCCTGCTGTAGGTGACCCTGCTTCGGCAGGAGGGTTGGACTAGATGACCCACAGAGGTGCCTTCCAACCCCAACCATTCTGTGGTTCCGTGATTCTGTGTGAAACCTCCCCTTGAGGGAGTCGGTTGGGCCGAGGGCGGCCTTGATGGTCTTGATGGAATAGAGTCATATCTCTGAGCTAATTATTTTGCGCACCTGTGGTTGAAAAGCAGGAGGAAAGGAGCGAAGAAACAGGATGGGAAAATCCACCTCTTTGATAAGCGTGAAGGTCGTGTGAACGGACACATGATGACCAATCAGAAGAACAAAGGAGTGTGACATGCCAAAAGACCCTCACCAGTGAGACTCTGGGGGTGGGGAACAAGGGGATATAAAACACTGTGAATACAGTGTAGTTTGTAATGCTGCAGTATCACCTCCTGTTTCCAAAACAACATTTTCAATTTTCTTGTGTCCTGCACACTCCAGAAAGTGCACGTCACGATGAAACCCGACGTAAGGAGCAGGTTTTCTTGTGCTTATGAGCAGGCTGGAACTCACACTGCCTTCTCCTCAAGCCTGCCAGGAATTCATAGCCTAGCCTGCTATTCGCACCGACCTCTTTTCACAAAACCCGCGGGAAATTCACTACCTTGGTGAAGATCCTCTCTTCTCACCATTTCAGCTGATTTTGGCTGATGAGGTCAGCAGTTTTGGGGGCCAAGTTAAACACACAGTGACCAAACGCAGCCCTTCTCAGAAACCAGGTTAAAAAGGCAATCCCTAAGGAATTACCAGTACTTACCTTCTCGATAGTCTTCTTTTTCTTGGCCTGATTTCAGCTTTGCCAGCTGCCTCCATGAAGAAAGAGGACAGAGGAAAGGAGAAAAGAATTCTTGTACAGAAGTATTCTATCGCATCATGCTGTATTGCATTGCATAGTTCCCCCTTAAGGCTGGGAACTTCACCAAGTTTACAACCCGGTGCTCCAGGTCATCCCAAGAAAAGCCTGGAGACAACAAAGAGGGTTCAGATCCCAAGTCTGCTGCGTACCACACACACAAAGTTTTCTCAGGACAGACATTCCCCAACCTGCGTGTCTTCAAGTCTCAACAGGGCAAGTAATATCTCTGTACCCAAAGTGGTGGAGAGATCTCCAAGCAGTTGGGAGAAGATGCATGTTTTTTATACAAGCACAAGATTTTGATGAAGAACAGTGATTCTTGTTCCGAGACACTGGCACTGACATTAACATAATCGTACTCCCCTGCAGATTTTTAGCTGTAGATTTATCACCATGTGACTCCTTGGGCACGCTTTCGCTTTTCCTTTTCATTCTATAAATCCAACAGAGATTAAACACTTAGAAATACCTTGTAAAGTGTCTTTGCTGGACATTTTCACTTAATATTTCCATGCTTTTGTCAAAGCTAGAGTCTGTACAGGGTGGCATGTTTTTTCTCATTGATCTTAAACAGCGTCCATTGAAACATTCAGTTTTGACAACGAATGTTTGGACAAACACATGAGGCAGAAGCAAAGAAAACGGAAACACACCTCCAAAACCAAGCCCACACGGAGGGATTGCACAGTTTGGCATTCAGCGTCACCGCACCTTGCGTATGGGAGGTGGCCTAACGCAACAGCCATGGATCCTGCCACACAGTTTATGGCAACTGAAAGAAAATTTGATTCTCGTAAAATTCAACTTTGCTTATGCTGTTATCAATTTAAAAAACAAAAATAACTGTCAAAGGAACTGAGAGACATTTTCTCTGCTCAAGAGGCATGCAGACATCTTCAAAACAGGGTACTGCTTTGCTTTGACTTAAATATAGGTATCACGATCCTCCAGCATCAAGAAGATTGTCACCGTTGCAAGCCAGACTCAACTTTACCTGAGAAAGTTACAGCAGTCAGTCTCGCTTTGTTTCAAGTCTGGTTGCTTGGACAGGCAAAAATATGCCATCGCAAAAGCTCTTCTGTTGGTGGAAAAAGGGTTTCTCCGAGATCTCGTCTTGAGATGGTGGATTCTGTGAAAGCCACCTGAGGTGCTACCAGGTCATTAAAAGAAATCACCTCTGAACTGCATGAAGAGGTTTCTAAAGCATTTACTTGTCACAAGCCTAAACGAGATTGCTTGAAAACTTTGATTTAATATGCAGTGGACTGTCCAGCACCACAGACCACTTCAGAAAACTCTATCGCCACAAGCTGAAAACAATGATAAAAGTTCATCAAGTTTTCCATCGTCTCCTTCTAAAGAGAGGCACTGAAACGTCTGGGAGATGTTCAGGTCTGCAGCGTTCCAAAGGCAATCACAGAGGGATGTCTCATAAAAATATGTACCTAGCTGTTGGGCAAAAATATCAAATAAATGCAGCCAAACGTCTACAGCTTTCTTAATAAATTTTAATATATATTTGGTATCTGTATAAATAAATATGTAGCAGTAATCTATTGAATTCTGCAGACAACAAACAGTGCGTCACGAAAAGAACACCTTCCAGAGCTGAAGTCAAGTCTGCTGAAATCCAGTGTCACTGTGTGCGCGTGAAGGCTGCAATTTCTTTCTTCATTTCCTAGTAAGAAAAACAGACAAGCCAGCAGTCAGCGTGAAGAAAAGCTCAAGCACCCTGTTTATTTCTTCATCAAAAGAATAGAGAGTCTGTACATACATACAACTGTTAGAAGCATTTAGCAAATACGTGTACTCCCACCACCAGCACAGTGTCCTTCCAGCGTCTCTCTAGCTTCAAACGCGTCCTTACGCATCCAAACTAGAGAGCAGGCCAGAGGGAGTGGAAGGATCTGTATCAGCAGTGGCTTCAACAGTTGGAAAGAGGAGCCAGTTCCTGAAAAGCCACAGCTAAAAGCTGGAAATTCTGTTTTCTGCATTCTGAATAATAATAAGAGAGACTTGTTCAAGTCTCTCTCTTTGTACGCTACAGCTTGCCCCTGAGCGACTTGCGCAGCCAAGGATCTGAGGATCCTGAATCGGCAGGCCGAAGATCGAACCCATCTAAATCGACTCAGTACTGGGAATGCCTGACTGGGACCACGGGTGCCTCTGCAAGATTTCTGCCACGTTCTGACAACTCAGAAAACCTCTCTTAGAGGAAGAGATCCGAGCATTTGACTCATCAGCATTAAAGCGGCATGGTTTTGCAATAGGGACCAACTTCTTCCAGACTGAAATGAGAAAGTCTTGAAACACAGGCACCTGAGCAGTACAGCGGAACGCTACATAGGCGTGACGTCCGGAGCGCACGCGTACATACCCGTAACACACACATGCGTCACAGTGATGGAAAGGGCTAGAAGACAAAAAAAATTTACCTTCACCAATTCAGTTTTGTCATCATCTTCCCGATGGCGGTAAATGCACTGACTGAGAATAGCGTACAGTCTTTCCAACTGAACTAGAGTGAAGTTGTTTGTTGTCTCAGTGACAAAATGCAGCAGTTGCTGAAGAAAGAAAAATGGAAACTGCAAGTTTAGAATAGCACAGGATCCTTTGAACAAACTCGTCATGTTTTCCAAAGCTAAACAATAACAGTACAACACAAGGGACATCCTGCTTTCTTATATTGCTAAATAAAATAGGAGTGACACTTCAGAGAACAGATGAAATCTCTCACAAGCTGTAACTGGAGAAAATGCGTTCATTTTTCGTGCTTCAAAGTGGCTCTGCCTGTAGCAGATCACCAGCTCTCACACAGTCCTTTCTGGGCCCAAAGGTGTGAATGGCATCGCCTCTGGGAAAGCAACCCCAACAAGCCAGCGGCAGCACCTGCTTCCACTGCGGCCGCTGTGCAGTGGCCACGTGTTGTGTGAGGCCGTAAAGACGGAGCTCAAGAGAGCAGCCACTCCAAAGGAAAATATTACTGCCTCGCCGCTGCCTGTCATCACACTCTGCCTCCCTCACATCAGCCAGCACAGAACCGGAGTATTCCCCTCAGCTTCCTTCTACACAACATGCAGGTTAAGACGCACACAAAACACGCAGCGTGCTTTCAGCTGCTGCAAACAGAAAAGGCAGGCTGTGACAGAGGCTTATGGTCAACGTCCCGTGGGAAACTACTTCTAACTGCTGCCACACAGACGACCGCATGCTCTTCTCTATCTTCCTAAAGTTCTAGTCCTACTGCCAAGCAAAGAAACAAACAAAACTCTCCCCCCAAAAAACCAAGCCGCTCCATTTGGGAGGTTCACCTCGCTTATTCACTGCAGGCAAGTTCCAAAGAGGCTGTCTGGTACGAGCAACTAGTTCCAGCGGCACCCATGTTAATGAGCAAAGTTTTCTAAAAGACGCGTTTCCTTACTGTAGCTCTGCTCAGAGCTGAAAGCTATAGAAGCTGAAACATATATACGGGCTCTACCGTAGCATTTCTCCAATGCAAAATTCTAACACTGGATTCTGAAAGAATTTCAGAAAAGGAGATAGCAGTATTTTCTCCTGCTGACTTCAGCGTTGAAGTCACCACTGCTAGAAATAAAGGTCCTTTTCAGGTTCTCAATACATGAAAACACGCAAAACCCAACCCAAACCCCCAAAGCCATCATAAAAACTGTCACCACATTAATAACCAACACTACTAGTACTAGTAGGCTGTCAGTGGGCTCTTTGAAAATTCAACAAGCCCTTCTAAATTAACAATCAGCAAGACAACCCAGTCTCCTCAAATGCAGTTCTCCAAAAGCCACAACAGCAGTCTGCACCAGGTGTGCAAACACAACACTCATAGGCCATTACAGGCTGACTTCTTTCACAAGCTCTATATCCTTCCCATACACTGTTTTAAGTGGCATTGGTTAACAACTGGCTTCATTTACAACTCTCCATGGAGCAAGAAAACGTTCTTCTTCAGTATTAACAAAATTGAAATGAGACTTACTTTCAGCTGGGTGAGAATTCCCTGTGCTTTCTCCACACCCATCACATGTTGCTCTTCCATGCAAGAACGTCTCGCCCGAGCCACACAGCGTACACACGAATCTGGAATGACACACAGCTCTTAGGCAGGGATTTTTGTTTCTCTGCCATACAGCATCAGTAAAGTGTCCTGCACCTGGAATGCAGTCTCTCTCTGCAATGACAGACACAGACCCCTTTTTTCCGCTGAGAAATCCCTGACTTGTACTTTCTTTCTGGTAAAAGTCCCTGTTCCATCAAAATTCCAAACTCGGACACAAAAGAAAACCCACCAGAGAAAAAGGCAGGGCAAAACCAGGAAAAAAAAACGACAGTCCTGTTGCCATTACAGCACTGCATGGTAAAACTCCAAGGTAATTTCGGTTAGGAGACACACCCTATCACAGAATCCCAGAATGGGAGGGTTGGAAGGGACCTCTGTGGGTCACCTAGTCCAACCCCCCTGCCGAAGCAGGGTCAGCCAGAGCAGGCTGCACAGGACCCCGCCTGCAACCACGTGGACATAAGTCTCCTATTCCACAGGCGACTCTGGACCCACACTGCTGCTGGAAGGACGTTTCCATTTTCTTCCAGAGAAGAATCCTGGGTGGACCCACCTTCAGTGAAAGTGATCTTAGGAACATGTTTTTCTGAAGGCTCTTCCTGACTCTCGGCTTCGTTTTGGTCTTCCGCAACATTCTTCTCTTTCTTGAACTGAAAATTCCTCCTCTTTGCTGCAATACCTGAAGATCTTTTGTTCATTCTGCGCTTTCTTTTTGACCTATCTACAAAGAGATATCAGAAAAAGTAAGCCATCACATTACGAGAACAGTCCTTCCTTCAAAATCCACCATCCTCATCTATGGTAGCAATTTAGAAGCCTTTAAAAGTCAGCTAGGCCGTCAAGGCCAGGGTCTCACACCGTAAAGCAACCACGGCACTTGAACTTCATAACCATCTGGAATGAATCGCCTCTGGCTTTACCTCACATTTTGAAACTTTTAGTCAACTTACGGTAGTCAGATACAAGCATATGAAAAAGTATTGATTACCACCAAAGCATGTACTTTCTAGCTGTTAAGTCACCATTAGCGAAGTTTTATACGTGGAATAACCTCACCTGCGTTGCTTTTTGACGCAGGACTTTTAGCAGCTTGATTGATAATGATGTCCTCAAAAAACATTCTTCTTTCTTCCTTGGTAGGCAGCTGGATTTTGAAAACTTGTCCATAAGCATTCATAAACAATTCTTTGATCTAAAGCATGAGGAGAAAATGTATTTCAGATAGAAGGCCACACAAATTCATATTCTATTCCAAAAAGATCAGTATCTCTCTACGTTAAGCTGAATAAACATCTGGATAAGACAAACTGGGAACAGTTATCTTCTTGGCCTCAAAAGGTGAATTAAAATATCTTCTCAAAGGAACACCTCAAGAGAACACGCTGCTCTGAGAAGGGACCTTATCATACACTGAGGAAGTGGTGACAGTCACCACCTCCAAGACTGCTTATTTTGTGTTTACCTGCCTCGCTGTCCTTTCGTTTCAATCGTTATGGCGGCTACAGAGGGAAGAGGCAGGCTTCAAACAAGTGCCAGGGCCTTTTGGTAAGGTGGCTTTTTGGTCTGGGCTTTGTTTTTTCTTTTTTCAATGCATTACTTCAAATGATGTGTCTGAAGTTGCATACTTCCAAGTTTTACTCCCATTTTTCAGTCTCTACTACCATCAGGTCTGGAAGGAATTCCAGTACTTAGATGATAAGGCATTTATTAGCAGCATGAAGAACTTCTGCAGAAAGTTAAGCTAACATATCTTTCACTTTTCAGAAACAATATTTTCGGTCCAAATAGCTTTTTCCCATTTCCATTTCAAGCACCGTGTATTCCTGACTAAGTACATACCGAACCACCTTGAGGTCACTGCAATTACTGTCTCAAGTCAATTTAGACATTTCTCTCCGAAGCATGACGGTGTGAGAAGGGGAGAAAGTTGGGTCAAAGCCAATCTCTTGACTCAGAAAACACTTCAGACACACGCTTTCAGCACTCTTTTGGTTAAGGAAATTTGAAGAGACCTGGTGAGGGTGCTTGAGTAATAGCAGCATGAATTTGCTGAAGAGTGCACCGTACTCCAATGCTTAAAGGATTTCTCCACTAACAGGAAGTCGAAGAAAAAAGCAAGAAAAGTATCGACAGAAATACCTCTTCTGGGAGATCTGCGTGACACACATCAGATGTTGCAAGCAGCAAAACCGGAGCAGAAGTCGGGATGTTCTGCAGTAGTGTCCTAAAAGTAAGTCTGAGTGGAATTCCAGCAGCCTCCCACCACAAATGGATATGGGGGATGTAAATTATACTTGGTGTCGTTCTTTGAGCATCTCGCATCATCTGGGAAAGTGAAAGCTTGGATCAGAACACTAAACCGTGTAGAACAGGACCTACGTATCGGTCAGATCTGAATCTCTGCCTGGTTTCAAAACTGCTTAGGAGGAAGATAACTCCTGGAGAGCCTCACAACTCAACCGGTGTGGTGGTCTGCCTGAAAGGACAAGACTGACCCTTCAGCAAGACCTAGACGTGGTAGTTACGTGACCGCAGATGCAAGCATCACAGAACAGAAAAGGGATTACTCCTCTGTGTGACAGAAAGAGTATCCAGCCATGTCATGTGTCTGTCCTTACTTGTACAGCTCTCAAATGCTGCTACAACAGGTCAAAATATTTGAATACAGTGATGCCATCCAGGGAAATGCATTTCCTGCCTAACAGGAAAAAAGAAGACAGCACTAATTCTGCTTCGATTTCCTTTTCCTAGTTAAGAAAAACACACCCGTGTACAAAAGGTCCATCAGTTTTAATGCATTTACTGCATATACTGCAGCAATACCAGCTGTACATTGTTCAGATAAGAAACACTTCTTTTCCCCAGAACCTTGATTGCCTTAGAAATACAACAAAAAAGAAGGCTACCAGAAGTGCCTGACCCGCAGTCAGGCTGATGCACAGCCATCTACTGGGAGCACAGAGCCTTAAAAAGCAAGGAAAACAACCTGCTGGGTCCCAGCAGGATGGGCAGCATTTCTTGCCCATGAAGAGCGGATTATCAGCAGCACCTCCCAGCTTCCTGAGCTGCTAGCAGCATCCTCACCGTTTCATTTGGAATGGAAAAAATGCGCATGTAAAGCATCCTTACTGGGTGTCATTCAGTCTAGAAGATAAGCGGATTCCCAGGACTAAACCTAACGGCACACTCAAACCAGGCCAGCTCCATGAACAATGACTTTTCCTTACTCTACAGACAGTTCATTCATCCCATGACATTAAAGAGAGAAAAAAAGATACCTGTGCACATGTTTCTTCCGGTGATGTGGTGCTAGCAAACAAAATGGATAGGTCTAGCGTATAAACGGGGAACTTCTCCAGGGCATGTATTACTGCAGGTGCCAGATGAGACGCTTGCCCATATCCTGCCTCTCCAACTAGTAAGAACCGTGGCTTCCAGGACATTGGCTGGTAATAAGCGTTTCTAGAACAACAACAAGAAAATACGTCTAAAAATGAAGTGGAAGTGATCAATAGGCACACAGATCTTCAAATGTTTTTCCTATCTATCTATCTATCTATCTATCTATTGAAATACTCTCCATATTCCAGCACCATATTAATATCCAGACGACTCTCAGAGCCCATTTTGTTACAAACTTGTACCATACCTCCCCGAAGAAATCCTGCCTGGGTGAAGTAACAGCTCTCAAATCACACAGGGGGATTGTCCAGCTAAACACACACACGACAAGCGGTCAGGAGCCTGAGATGGGCAAGAATAACCACTCTCTCTCTCTCTCTCTCAACACACACCAATCTGGATCTCTTCAGCGCCCGTACACACCAATTTTCAGTAGGTCGTGAGCTGAAGTAACTGTGAGATCTCTACACCTGTCAAGTGTAGCTCAAATTTGGCCATGGAGCTAGTGGGAAGAAAGGAGCAGAACAACATTTCTAGAGAAAAATCACCGTGGGCACTGAAACACGCTTGCTGTATCTGAAGAAGTACACAAATGGATTGGTTGAATTTGAGCAGTACTCTAAATAGGCAGAAGATTTATATCTATTCAGTCAGAAATTCTAACTGCTTAATCTTTGAAGCGTGTATTCATTTCCTACTCCTCTTGCTTGACTAGCATGAAACACATTTGTGAAGAGCACTTGTTTTTTCCACCACAATACTGTTGGACATTTGCTGGCTGAAATCCAAGATCCTACAGACCTATTCAAGCTCCGCACGTCAGAAGATTTTCTGGACAGCACAGCAATAGATACTGAGAAAAAGAACTGACCCAACAGTGATGACAACATTCTATTTCTTCAACCCTTGGCTTATATGACTTCCACAGTAAAATGTCAAAAGATTAACATCAGCTTAGGAGGCTAAAGGCACAAACCACAGACATGGTTTAGGTTTTTCTCACGCTGTTGTAACAAACCATTTCTCTATTTTGTTTCTGCTACAGAATTGACGAATGCTTCAACGATCTTGGGAGGCAGAAGGGCAGAAGATGGCTACACAAATCCATACAGCTTTTATCGTTAAAAGGACAGACAGCGCACTTCTTTGGTCATGAGTCTTTCAAGGAATACCATGGATCAAATCAACACGTTAGAATGGTCTGTGGACCACTCTGACTTCGGAGGAGAGGGCTGGGCCGTTCACTTGGATGGTTTCTGGCCATGTACTCCATTAGAACGTTAGCACCCAGCTGGATCTCCACACTTACTTCTTACAAATAGTGATCAACGCACACGCACACATTTTACTCCTTCAGCTACCACCCATCACACCAAAACTGCTTTCAGACCCAGCCATCTTTCAAATGGAAACATACAGCTGACAAATCTTTACCTGCTAAAATGGAGGCATTTTTTCTGCTGTGTACCAGGCACTTGATGTGTTGCCTGATCTTCAAAGATTGATGGTGATTTCTCATCACTGTCAACTGCACCGTTTCTTAAAACATCATGGAAAGTGTCTGAAAGACAAGAGAGGTTGGTTAACTTTCCTGAATAGTCTGTATCTGGCTCCTGCATTAATACAGCTTCTCAGTCGGTGCTGGAGACCTCTTAGCTTGTAGTTCTTCATTTGAGGGCACATGTTGATTGCTGAAGAGTTCATCCTACCACAGATCTAAGGAGACTGCACAAGTCTTTACAAAGCTGTCCTGCATCCCGTGATTTGCTTAAGGTGTATCTCGCTGGCGGTGAAAACTTGGAGGATTCTTCCTTAGAATAAAAATGACTGCGGACAAGGTCTGTAGTTCCTAGACACCTGAAAAACTCCACAAGGCCACTTCCTTCTGGAGCAGGCTCGCCCACTGGAAGTCGGGGAATTAAGTGAAGGTGATGGCCGCAGACTTCCATTTGTCTGCGACTGGCGAGTCAGAACATACAGACCAACCCATCTTCTAAAGAAGGCTCCTCAAAGATCACCGGGCAGGGAGATAACGGAAGGCGGACAACGGAGAGGGGACACAGTTACCAATCCGCCGGCCTCTCTGCTTTTATTTTGCTGGTGGATTTCTGCCTCTCTTTTACCAACGCAAACCTGTCTCCCAGCTCTACTGCGGTTGACACTGGTAGGATATTCTAAAGGGATCAGCATCCGAACTCCTCAGGGATCTCCACTAATCAGCAGTGGAGTGAGCTAAACAATTTATTTGCTCTCACCAACAGATAGACTAAACCTGATCCCGGCTGATGCAGTTAGGAGCGTGAACTCACATGTGCTATGCAAGCCAAGCCCCAGAGTACGCACTACTAAAACATTCGGAGCTCACATGCAAGTGCACAGTGTGATCCACAAACATCTAAACGACGAGAATGTGGTTAAAAATCATGAGAGCTAAAACAGTATTTAGCTGAAGCCATTTAGATTTGTATTGTGGTCCTGACATTCTCCAGGCAGGAATTAGAAGCATTCCTGGGAAGACGCCCTTCTCCCCCCCGATTTAGGTATTTGTTTTGAAGGAGGTGCCTCTCCTACACGAAGCCTTAAATCCCTCTCTACAAATGATACATCTCAGCTGCTGTCAGAAACAGGGTGCTCTAGCACAGAACGCATCCTTCTCTGCTGCTTTTTGCGAGGCATGCACAGCTCCCACCCAGCACTTCAGTGCAGAATCCAGCATAAAAACTACGCACGGTATTCCTGAAATAAAGGCGTGCACACGCACGCGATAGAATTCTACTGTCATCGCGCCTGGGAGGTTTGTGTATGTCAGTTGCACCAGTCAGAAGTTTTTGCTCTGGCAGAATTTGAAAGACGTGGATGTTACTGGTCTACCTTGCTGTTGGTTCTTCTCTAGCGCAAGCTCTGCGTGAGGAAATACTTCCTGCAAGGCTTCTAAAATTCTTGCTAGTGTGTTTTCCAGCAGTGGTTTTGACATAGGTGGTAGCGCTCGCCCAGCTGAAGCCACAGCCCTCTGTGAAGCTGGAACTATCTTCTGCATCGCCACCACAAAATCCTTTGCTCTTATTTCAATAGAAGCGACATCTAACTGCAGTTTCTCACGACTTTGGTAGATCTGAGGATAGTGCCGGCGCAAAGCACACAGGGCAGCTTCAGCACACAAGGCTTGAATATCAGCGCCACAGTATCCTAATAAACAAAACAAGAATCAAAGGTTACGTTGGTCTCGGGCAACACAGAAGCCAAGGTTGCCCAAGTGCAACACTGAAAGATTTTGTATGCAGCCACAAATTGAGAGGTTCAGAGAGAACTGACAGAGTTACTGCACTGCAGAGAAGTTCTGTTACGGGGCTCGCAGCCTGAGACCCAGCACCTTGGAAGCAGCCTCCTAAGCAAAGCTCTGCTCCTGAGGAAGATGCCCAAAACCCATTCAATGTTCTGAGAGACAAAGAAAATGAAAAGAAAAGAAGCATCTGACTTTGTCTGCCCGCAGGGCGAGCCAGCTGCCTCACTGCCTCGCCTTGCGGCAAGGCACAAGAGCTCGGGGCCTGCCCGGTAGAAGCTCAGGTTCCCGAGGACTCCAGTCACGCGCAGCAACTCACTTGGTTTTCCAACTTACCAACGCATTTTTCAGCTAGCTCTTCCAGAAACGTGTCCAATGGTTTAGGGGTCCACTCTCGTGTGTGAATCTTGAAAATCTCTTTTCTAGCCTGGAAACAAAATGGTTGCCTTTGAGCTTGTCCTAAGTTTTCTCTTCAAATCCAATCATTCTCAACTTGTTACATTCAACTTTTTTCCTGGGGGCCTGCAGCCAAATAAAAGGCATTTATAGCTTCCATAAAAAGTTCGTTTCCACAGGTATCAAACTTAATGATCCTGAGGAAAAAAAACTGTAGTCCAAAGCTTCTCTGCAGTCAGCGATTTTTCCTCACAGAAAATTCTCTCACATTTCTCTGATCTTAACAAGACTTTCACTGAAGGATTTCTTGCTACACAGAATAATTATGGCAGATTTCTAGAATTCTTCCCCAGCAGGGAATCGCACTACTACATCTGTTTCATGGCACCTCCTCTGCTGTCCCGGAAACCAGATAAAGCCGGAGACAAAGGTTTGTGTTAAATACCCTCCTTGGTGCACTTCTACTGGCCTTCCACCCAACAAGCGGTAGTAAAACAAGTAGCAGTGACAGCCAGAGAAAAACCACAAAAACAGGGTTCCGGTTTCGCACAGTATCTTCTCCCCCACACGTATTTTTTGCTTGCTTGATACATATTTTTTCATTGCTTAGCTGTCGCCATTGAACTAGAAGCTTCCCAAACCCTGCACCTGGGCAGTGTACCACATCCTTCTCCAACTCCCTGTTAGGAAGTGCCAGTGAGAAGGTCAGATCCGACAATACGTGATTGGGGAATGAAAAATTTGAATTTGCTCCAGCTGGACCAGCCTCAAGAAGAGTTTTTTGTCAGCAAAAAGGAATTCTTGTGCACACACCACGCCTTTCATTTTCAAGATGAGACTGCAGTAATTGATAGCTAATTCAGACATTCATCCTTACTTACACATTTCAGGGACTAGCAGCATCCCATTTTCCTGGCTGGTCCCAATCAAACCAAAACTAGTTCTAAAACCAACTCCCTGTTGAAATCAGCTGAATCCTACATACTCAGTACCAGATCTGCCCTCCACAGTACGACACCGTCTCTCCAGATAGCCCTCCTTTGCCCAAGTTGCGCAACACTGATTGTGACTTTAACTGCTCCATGATACTGCATTGTCAGGTAGCTCTAGCATAAAGGTGGACTTGGCCACGTCAGCATTAAGGCTGAGCTGAAGTTCTGACCTCTTTATTCGGCAAGCTGAAGAGGAGCTCTCGATCAAAGCGTCCGGGTCTTCGCAAAGCCGCATCTACACAATCCAGTCTGTTGGTGGCTCCGATGACCACAATTTCTCCTCTGCTGTCTAAGCCATCCATAAGTGTCAGAAGTGTTGATACAATAGAGCTAACAGAAAAATTACTAGTTTAGTAAATTTTGTTCTTTTCTACACACCACCACCTTCTCCAGTGATCTCACAAAAATGACAAGCTTTTGTTGATGAGACGCTGATTAGTGAAAGATTCATTTTAGCACTTGAAAAAAACAGACAAGGTAACACAGACCGCATGCTGTTATCAAGCTTAGTGAATTGTGTTCGATTATTGCTTAAAAATCATCTGACATTTTGTAGCACTCAGTTACTAGTTTTCAGGAGAAACGAGTGGGTCACATTAAGCTAAATAGGTTGGGGGCTTCTTTTCACAAAGATCAAGCAGCTTCTGTGTAGATACATAAAATGTACTACCTGTGAATGTGGTCTTGTCTACTGGACTGCACCGGAGCAAGACTATCTATCTCATCAAAGAAAATAATGGAAGGTCGCATCTGGTAGGCCTAGAAGGAAAACACAGGGATATCGACTCCAGTAAAACAGCGCCATTTGAAAGAGAAAATGCATGGAATACATGATGGTTGGAAAGTCATTGGAGCTAGATTTTTCACACTAGCATCAGGGATCTCTACTCATTGAGCTAATGCAGTAAGTGGCACGAGTAACACAAGACAGCAGCCTCTGTCAGCCCGCTGAGACGGGGTGACAGGGAGCAAATCACACCAGCAGTTCTTACAGCCATTTGGCAACCGCCGAGAACAGAGCCGGGACTTCATTCAATTACAGTTTCTGGAAGCAACCAAACAACCCTGCTTTCAGCCTGCATCTCTTTCCCTCTGATCTAAGGCCACCATCTCCTGCCTCCTGCAGCCTTTTTTGTGGCTGGACTGTTGTTTTTGGGTTATTTTTAAGGCTGGGGGAGGGGCTTGCTTTGCGAGGTTTTCTCATTGGTTTTATTAACCTTTCCCAATACATCTGGAGATTTCAAGCCCCTAAGAACCCACTGAAAAACAAAACCCTGACAATCCCCTTTCAGTGACAAGAACTGGTAAAACCAGAAAATGAGTGAGTTCTCCTTAAAAACACTGACCGCAGAAAAGGACAGTTACGACTTGGACAGAACACACAGCGCATTTTGGCCTTACCTGATCAAATAATAAACGAAGCTGTCGTTCAGATTCTCCCACCCATTCACTCAGGTAGTCGGCACCATTTCTCATAAAAAAGGCTATTCTCCTGGCACCTTGGCTACATTCATTAGCAAGGGCACGAGCAACCAGTGTCTTTCCAGTCCCTGGTGGGCCATGGAATAGACAGCCTCTGCAATTGAAAGAAAAAAGATTCACCTAGGAAAAAAGCCTCGTGGAAAAGCAGCTCTTACTACCTCCACCCCTAAAACACCCAACTCTTCTCTCCTAACCGAAGCACTTCAGGCATTAGACAGTGGTAGCAGCTCAAGTGTGAGAAAAGTCAAAACAGATGGAGGTTTTGTGTTCCTACACAATTCAAGAAGGCAGCAAACAAAAAGAGCACAGAGGACAAGGCAGACGTAGAAAACCTCGAGAATAGATGGCAGTGTCCCAGAAGGACCCTTCCAGAGCTGCTGACAAACTAACAGGGGTGCTTACAGCACCGCGGAGCCAAACAGGAACAAACGGCAGCACAGAATCGGAGACTGGGCTAACTCGCGAATCAGCAGCTCACTCTTCAGCGAGACACTGCCCATCCATTCGTGTGTCACAAAAGGCATGATCTGATAGCGAAGCATTGAATTCTCCCTTGAAAACTTGAAGTTGCTGGATTTGGTTTCCGGGGAATTCTAAAGCTGGGAAGGTATTCTGCATTTCCAGATAAATATAGCCATAAACTGGAAAAGCCAATGCACTGCTGTTTCAAAGAGCATTTCAACCAATAACGGAGCAAAACACAGATTTCATTTTGTTATTGGCAATACTTTGAACGTTACTGAAAGCAAAGAATTTAAAGTTGCTCCTCAATATACCGTGATTGAGTTTTGCTGACCAAGAACCTATCAAGTCAACAATTAAATCTCTCAAAATTGCATTTCATAATGCACAACGAGTTTAGCTGGGTAAGGAGCAGACCGATTCCTACTCAGCCCAAGCACAACAAACACTACAAGGTCCTATCCATTGGAAAACTGATACTTCCGCACTTCAAAAACAGAGTTGGTGGGAGAGCCAAGTGGACTTCGAAGAAACCAATTACAGTTGACTAGCAGGAGATAATTCCAATTAGAATTTTTAGGTTTAAACAATCTCTGTTACCTTGGAGGCTGAATTTTGCATTTCTCAAAGACTTCCTGGTGAAGCAAGGGAAAAACGACCGTCTCTTTTAGAGATGAAATGTGGTCAGAAAGGCCACCCACGCCATCAAATCGTACCTAAAGATAAATTCAACAGAACACATTGGATAAGTTAAAGAAAGCTGCAACCTCGATAAGGTTCCATCAGAAATTATCTGTCAGCACAAAGGAAATGTCCTGGGCAATTTTCAAATTGCTCCAGAGAAAACTGTAAACCAAGGCATCTGTAGGCAGCACGCTACTGAAGGCTTTCACCAACACTGACACAATGAACTAGAAATACTTACCGAACAATCTATTTTCATTGGATCCACATCAGCCAGACTTGCTCCGATTTCCATTTGATCCTGGTGAATTCCCTTTAACTCCTCTTCCCCAAAGTTAAGTGGAAGACACCTGATTTCAATGAAGGACAAAGAGAAAGGCACTTTCTAACTTCAGGTGCAGCAAGAAGATTTTTACTTTCAGCATCATGGCAAGGGAATGCGAAAGACCTTATAAATGAGCATAAACTTCCCAAATAGTTAAATATACCTTCAGACTCTCTTGCATTTGATGTCCATGAGTAAATGCAAGAAAATAAAATTGTTCCAGACATTAAACTGCATTAATGATTTTAACACGATTAGCCATGCTAGTCAGCACAGCACACGCATGAATGCAAGCTTAGAACAAGTTCTTCCGGATGCGGAGACCGTGAACTGACATTGCTTTGTGTGATGGAAGAACCCCCCCTCAAAACACATCGACATCTTTTAAAGATTTTTTGCTCCTCCATTCAAACAGTTACAGCCCGAGTGGATACTTCTTTCATGCGGATTAACATCGTACAGGCTGCCAAGCACTGCTGGTGCGTCCTGAGAACTCTGGGGTGTGTGTGCCAGGGGACACGCGTCAGAGACATCAGCCTGAAAGCTTCTTTGTTAAGTCTGTTATCAACATACTTTTTCTAGAGCATTTGTTAAGTAACAAAACCTCCATCATTTCCTCTATCACATTTTCTGTTATGATGGTCTTCTTTCTGAACAAACTCAATCTAAAGCACAGGAGCAGTAGAATTTCACATTAAAAAACTACATAAACGTTTTCCTCCCCCTATTGCCACTTATCAATCAAACTGCTGATTATCAATCAATTCTAAAAATCCAATTGTAAAGAGTCCAGTTACAGCTGTCAGTGCTGACAGGTATGATTAAATATTGCCACAATGTAGAAAGTGTACAAGAGGAAAGTGTACAAGAGGAAGAGAATAACACACAGGGTTAGGCAGATGCAAGCTCCTCCCAGGTAGACCCCTCCCTCCCCTGTTCTCCAGTTTCATGAACCTCCTCAAAGCTCTGCTGCGGCTGCGCTTCCTGCGCCTCTCCAAATGCTCTTCATCATCAGATGAGGAAGAGGATGTGGAGCCACTGTTGTGGACTCTGTGTCTCTGTCCGCAAACATTTAAACAAACAAAACTTAATTTTTCTTAGGAAGGTAGAACGCTTCACTGTTTCCCAAAGAAATTTCACAAAAATACCTACTCATTTTGTCCCATCCCTTCCTCTCACACACACACACAAATACAGAACCACAGAATCACAGAATGGTCGGGGTTGGAAGGGACCTCTGTGGGTCATCTAGTCCAACCCTCCTGCCGAAGCAGGGTCACCTACAGCAGGCTGCACAGGACCGCGTCCAGGGGGGGTCTTGAATGTCTCCAGAGAAGGAGACTCCACAACCTCCCTAGGCAGCCTGTGCCAGGGCTCCGTCACCCTCAGAGGGAAGAAGTTCTTCCTCATCTTCAGACGGAACTTCCTGTGCCTCAGTTTGTGCCCATTGCCCCTTGTCCTGTCACTGGGCACCACTGAAAAGAGCTTGGCCCCATCCTCCTGACACCCACCCTTTAGATATTGATAAGCATATATTACGTCCCCTCGCAGCCTTCTCTTCTTCGGGCTGAACAAGCCCACCTCCCTCAGCCTTTCCTCGTAGGAGAGATGCTCCAGTCCCCTCACCATCCTCGTAGCCCTCCGCTGGACTCTCTCCAGTAGCTCCGCATCTTTCTTGAAGTGGGGAGCCCAGAACTGGACAGAGTACTCTAGATGGGGCCTCACTAGGGCAGTGTAGAGGGGAAGGAGAGCCTCCCTCGACCTGCTGGCCACACTCCTCCTAATGCATCCCTCGCCCACCCCAGCCTCCCCCCGGACGCATACTCACTGCTGGCCAAGACTGTACTGGGGCAGTGCTGTTGGCTGGTACCCTTCTATATCCACCCCCATTGTGACGCGTCCCCTGTGATGTCACGGGTGTCTTAGCGCATCACAGTCTCGCCCGCCGGCCATTGGCCCCACCCCGGCTCAGCGACCCACAGCTGCCCTGGTGTACTGGTTGAGGCTGGCCTGCAGATCATGTTCTTCACAGGAGCTTGCACCATGCTTCATTCTGGAGATGTTATCACCTGCCTGCCACTCGGAATCTCCTAATCATACAATATCCTGAGTTGGAAGGGACCCACGAGGATTCCGAGTCCAACCCCTGAGTCCACACCGGGCAACCTTAAGTTTGATCATCGAATCGTAGAACCATCGAATCATTTAGGTTGGAAAAGATCCTTCAGATCATCGAGTCCAACCGCAAACCCGACACTGCCAACTCCATCACCATACCGTGTCCCAAAGCGCCACGTCCACACAACTTTCAAATACCTGCAGGCATGCTGCCTCAAGCACTTCCCTGGGCAGCCTGTTCCAATGCTCGGCAACCCTTTCAGGGAAGACAGTTTTCCTAATAGCCAACTGGAAAAAGTCTCCTTCTCTGGAGATATTCAAGACCCGCCTGGAGAAGGTCCTCTACAGCCTGCTGTAGGTGACCCTGCTTCGGCAGGAGGGTTGGACTAGATGACCCACAGAGGTGCCTTCCAACCCCTACTATTCTGTGATTCTGTGTGAAACCTCCCCTTGCGGGAGTCGGTTGGGCCGAGGGCGGCCTTGATGGTCTTGATGGAATAGAGTCATATCTCTGAGCTAATTATTTTGCGCACCTGTGGTTGAAAAACAGGAGGAAAGGAGCGAAGAAACAGGATGGGAAAATCCACCTCTTTGATAAGCGTGAATGTCGTGTGAACGGACACATGATGACCAATCAGAAGAACAAAGGAGTGTGACATGCCAAAAGACCCTCACCAGTGAGACTCTGGGGGTGGGGAACAAGGGGATATAAAAACGTTATGATTAACCATTACAGTGCTTCTGCTGCTGCTTCTGTTTGCTTTTGCTTGCCTTGTGACTGCCGTAACTTCTTGTGGCGTGTCGCCACAACTAACGATGACACGAAGTTTGGGCTCAGCAAGTAACGATTTGCATTGTGCAATTAGGACTTGAATTACAGGACACAAGCTGCGTTTCAGGCCCCTTCCCGCGTCCAGCCCGTGGCTGGCAGGATGCTGCCTGGAAGCAGGAAAGAAGGGGTTTTCCCGGCCGACAGCAAGCGGCCCCGTGGCACCAAGCCTGCCTGCGTACTCCGCACGGCGATTTGGCTCCAAGGCAAGCTACAGAACTCCCGCGACACCTCCCCAGCCTCCGCGCATCTCACTACTGAATTACCTTTTAACTCACATACAGTGTAGTTTGTAATGCTGCAGTATCACCTCCTGTTTCCAAAACAACATTTTCAATTTTCTTGTGTCCTGCACACTCCAGAAAGTGCACGTCACAACGAAACCCGACGTAAGGAGCAGGTTTTCTTGTGCTTATGAGCAGGCTGGAACTCACACTGCCTTCTCCTCAAGCCTGCAAGGAATTCATAGCCTAGCCTGCTATTCGCACCGACCTCTTTTCATAAAACTCGCGGGAAATTCACTACCTTGGTGAAGATTCTCTCTTCTCACCACTTCAGCTGATTTTGGCTGATGAGTTCAGCAGTTTTGGGGGCCAAGTTAAACACACAGTGACCAAACGCAGCCCTTCTCAGAAACCAGGTTAAAAAGGCAATCCCTAAGGAATTACCAGTACTTACCTTCTCGATAGTCTTCTTTTTCTTGGCCTGATTTCAGCTTTGCCAACTGCCTCCATGAAGAAAGAGGACAGAGGAAAGGAGAAAAGAATTCTTGTACAGAAGTATTCTATCGCATCATGCTGTATTGCATTGCATAGTTCCCCCTTAAGGCTGGGAACTTCACCAAGTTTACAACCTGGTGCTCCAGGTCATCCCAAGAAAAGCCTGGAGACAACAAAGAGGGTTCAGATCCCAAGTCTGCTGCGTACCACACACACAAAGTTTTCTCAGGACAGACATTCCCCAACCTGCATGTCTTCAAGTCTCAACAGGGCAAGTAATATCTCGGTACCCAAAGTGGTGGAGAGATCTCCAAGCAGTTGGGAGAAGATGCATGTTTTTTATACAAGCACAAGATTTTGATGAAGAACAGTGATTCTTGTTCCGAGACACTGGCACTGACATTAACATAATCGTACTCCCCTGCAGATTTTTAGCTGTAGATTTATCACCATGTGACTCCTTGGGCACGCTTTCGCTTTTCCTTTTCATTCTATAAATCCAACAGAGATTAAACACTTAGAAATACCTTGTAAAGTGTCTTTGCTGGACATTTTCACTTAATATTTCCATGCTTTTGTCAAAGCTAGAGTCTGTACAGGGTGGTATGTTTTTTCTCATTGATCTTAAACAGCGTCCATTGAAACATTCAGTTTTGACAACGAATGTTTGGACAAACACATGAGGCAGAAGCAAAGAAAACGGAAACACACCTCCAAAACCAAACCCACACGGAGGGATTGCACAGTTTGGCATTCAGCGTCACCGCACCTTGCGTATGGGAGGTGGCCTAACGCAACAGCCATGGATCCTGCCACACAGTTTATGGCAACTGAAAGAAAATTTGATTCTCATAAAATTCAACTTTGCTTATGCTGTTATCAATTTTTTAAAAAAATAACTGTCAAATGAACTGAGAGACATTTTCTCTGCTCAAGAGGCATGCAGACATCTTCAAAACAGGGTACTGCTTTGCTTTGACTTAAATATAGTTATCACGATGCTCCAGCATCAAGAAGATTGTCACCGTTACAAGCCAGACTCAACTTTACCTGAGAAAGTTACAGCAGTCAGTCTCGCTTTGTTTCAAGTCTGGTTGCTTGGACAGGCAAAAATATGCCATCGCAAAAGCTCTTCTGTTGGTGGAAAAAGGGTTTCTCCGAGATCTCGTCTTGAGATGGTGGATTCTGTGAAAGCCACCTGAGGTGCTACCAGGTCATTAAAAGAAATCACCTCTGAACTGCATGAAGAGGTTTCTAAAGCATTTACTTGTCACAAGCCTAAACGAGATTGCTTGAAAACTTTGATTTAATATGCAGTGGACTGTCCAGCACCACAGACCACTTCAGAAAACTCTATCGCCACAAGCTGAAAACAATGATAAAAGTTCATCAAGTTTTCCATCGTCTCCTTCTAAAGAGAGGCACTGAAACGTCTGGGAGATGTTCAGGTCTGCAGCGTTCCAAAGGCAATCACAGAGGGATGTCTCATAAAAATATGTACCTAGCTGTTGGGCAAAAATATCAAATAAATGCAGCCAAACGTCTACAGCTTTCTTAATAAATTTTAATATATATTTGGTATCTGTATAAATAAATATGTAGCAGTAATCTATTGAATTCTGCAGACAACAAACAGTGCGTCACGAAAAGAACACCTTCCAGAGCTGAAGTCAAGTCTGCTGAAATCCAGTGTCACTGTGTGCGCGTGAAGGCTGCAATTTCTTTCTTCATTTCCTAGTAAGAAAAACAGACAAGCCAGCAGTCAGCGTGAAGAAAAGCTCAAGCACCCTGTTTATTTCTTCATCAAAAGAATAGAGAGTCTGTACATACATACAACTGTTAGAAGCATTTAGCAAATACGTGTACTCCCACCACCAGCACAGTGTCCTTCCAGCGTCTCTCTAGCTTCAAACGCGTCCTTACGCATCCAAACTAGAGAGCAGGCCAGAGGGAGTGGAAGGATCTGTATCAGCAGTGGCTTCAACAGTTGGAAAGAGGAGCCAGTTCCTGAAAAGCCACAGCTAAAAGCTGGAAATTCTGTTTTCTGCATTCTGAATAATAATAAGAGAGACTTGTTCAAGTCTCCCTCTTTGTACGCTACAGCTTGCCCCTGAGCGACTTGCGCAGCCAAGGATCTGAGGATCCTGAATCGGCAGGCCGAAGATCGAACCCATCTAAATCGACTCAGTACTGGGAATGCCTGACTGGGACCACGGGTGCCTCTGCAAGATTTCTGCCACGTTCTGACAACTCAGAAAACCTCTCTTAGAGGAAGAGATCCGAGCATTTGACTCATCAGCATTAAAGCGGCATGGTTTTGCAATAGGGACCAACTTCTTCCAGACTGAAATGAGAAAGTCTTGAAACACAGGCACCTGAGCAGTACAGCGGAACGCTACATAGGCGTGACGTCCGGAGCGCACGCGTACATACCCGTAACACACACATGCGTCACAGTGATGGAAAGGGCTAGAAGACAAAAAAAATTTACCTTCACCAATTCAGTTTTGTCATCATCTTCCCGATGGCGGTAAATGCACTGACTGAGAATAGCGTACAGTCTTTCCAACTGAACTAGAGTGAAGTTGTTTGTTGTCTCAGTGACAAAATGCAGCAGTTGCTGAAGAAAGAAAAATGGAAACTGCAAGTTTAGAATAGCACAGGATCCTTTGAACAAACTCGTCATGTTTTCCAAAGCTAAACAATAACAGTACAACACAAGGGACATCCTGCTTTCTTATATTGCTAAATAAAATAGGAGTGACACTTCAGAGAACAGATGAAATCTCTCACAAGCTGTAACTGGAGAAAATGCGTTCATTTTTCGTGCTTCAAAGTGGCTCTGCCTGTAGCAGATCACCAGCTCTCACACAGTCCTTTCTGGGCCCAAAGGTGTGAATGGCATCGCCTCTGGGAAAGCAACCCCAACAAGCCAGCGGCAGCACCTGCTTCCACTGCGGCCGCTGTGCAGTGGCCACGTGTTGTGTGAGGCCGTAAAGACGGAGCTCAAGAGAGCAGCCACTCCAAAGGAAAATATTACTGCCTCGCCGCTGCCTGTCATCACACTCTGCCTCCCTCACATCAGCCAGCACAGAACCGGAGTATTCCCCTCAGCTTCCTTCTACACAACATGCAGGTTAAGACGCACACAAAACACGCAGCGTGCTTTCAGCTGCTGCAAACAGAAAAGGCAGGCTGTGACAGAGGCTTATGGTCAACGTCCCGTGGGAAACTACTTCTAACTGCTGCCACACAGACGACCGCATGCTCTTCTCTATCTTCCTAAAGTTCTAGTCCTACTGCCAAGCAAAGAAACAAACAAAACTCTCCCCCCAAAAAACCAAGCCGCTCCATTTGGGAGGTTCACCTCGCTTATTCACTGCAGGCAAGTTCCAAAGAGGCTGTCTGGTACGAGCAACTAGTTCCAGCGGCACCCATGTTAATGAGCAAAGTTTTCTAAAAGACGCGTTTCCTTACTGTAGCTCTGCTCAGAGCTGAAAGCTATAGAAGCTGAAACATATATACGGGCTCTACCGTAGCATTTCTCCAATGCAAAATTCTAACACTGGATTCTGAAAGAATTTCAGAAAAGGAGATAGCAGTATTTTCTCCTGCTGACTTCAGCGTTGAAGTCACCACTGCTAGAAATAAAGGTCCTTTTCAGGTTCTCAATACATGAAAACACGCAAAACCCAACCCAAACCCCCAAAGCCATCATAAAAACTGTCACCACATTAATAACCAACACTACTAGTACTAGTAGGCTGTCAGTGGGCTCTTTGAAAATTCAACAAGCCCTTCTAAATTAACAATCAGCAAGACAACCCAGTCTCCTCAAATGCAGTTCTCCAAAAGCCACAACAGCAGTCTGCACCAGGTGTGCAAACACAACACTCATAGGCCATTACAGGCTGACTTCTTTCACAAGCTCTATATCCTTCCCATACACTGTTTTAAGTGGCATTGGTTAACAACTGGCTTCATTTACAACTCTCCATGGAGCAAGAAAACGTTCTTCTTCAGTATTAACAAAATTGAAATGAGACTTACTTTCAGCTGGGTGAGAATTCCCTGTGCTTTCTCCACACCCATCACATGTTGCTCTTCCATGCAAGAACGTCTCGCCCGAGCCACACAGCGTACACACGAATCTGGAATGACACACAGCTCTTAGGCAGGGATTTTTGTTTCTCTGCCATACAGCATCAGTAAAGTGTCCTGCACCTGGAATGCAGTCTCTCTCTGCAATGACAGACACAGACCCCTTTTTTCCGCTGAGAAATCCCTGACTTGTACTTTCTTTCTGGTAAAAGTCCCTGTTCCATCAAAATTCCAAACTCGGACACAAAAGAAAACCCACCAGAGAAAAAGGCAGGGCAAAACCAGGAAAAAAAAACGACAGTCCTGTTGCCATTACAGCACTGCATGGTAAAACTCCAAGGTAATTTCGGTTAGGAGACACACCCTATCACAGAATCCCAGAATGGGAGGGTTGGAAGGGACCTCTGTGGGTCACCTAGTCCAACCCCCCTGCCGAAGCAGGGTCAGCCAGAGCAGGCTGCACAGGACCCCGCCTGCAACCACGTGGACATAAGTCTCCTATTCCACAGGCGACTCTGGACCCACACTGCTGCTGGAAGGACGTTTCCATTTTCTTCCAGAGAAGAATCCTGGGTGGACCCACCTTCAGTGAAAGTGATCTTAGGAACATGTTTTTCTGAAGGCTCTTCCTGACTCTCGGCTTCGTTTTGGTCTTCCGCAACATTCTTCTCTTTCTTGAACTGAAAATTCCTCCTCTTTGCTGCAATACCTGAAGATCTTTTGTTCATTCTGCGCTTTCTTTTTGACCTATCTACAAAGAGATATCAGAAAAAGTAAGCCATCACATTACGAGAACAGTCCTTCCTTCAAAATCCACCATCCTCATCTATGGTAGCAATTTAGAAGCCTTTAAAAGTCAGCTAGGCCGTCAAGGCCAGGGTCTCACACCGTAAAGCAACCACGGCACTTGAACTTCATAACCATCTGGAATGAATCGCCTCTGGCTTTACCTCACATTTTGAAACTTTTAGTCAACTTACGGTAGTCAGATACAAGCATATGAAAAAGTATTGATTACCACCAAAGCATGTACTTTCTAGCTGTTAAGTCACCATTAGCGAAGTTTTATACGTGGAATAACCTCACCTGCGTTGCTTTTTGACGCAGGACTTTTAGCAGCTTGATTGATAATGATGTCCTCAAAAAACATTCTTCTTTCTTCCTTGGTAGGCAGCTGGATTTTGAAAACTTGTCCATAAGCATTCATAAACAATTCTTTGATCTAAAGCATGAGGAGAAAATGTATTTCAGATAGAAGGCCACACAAATTCATATTCTATTCCAAAAAGATCAGTATCTCTCTACGTTAAGCTGAATAAACATCTGGATAAGACAAACTGGGAACAGTTATCTTCTTGGCCTCAAAAGGTGAATTAAAATATCTTCTCAAAGGAACACCTCAAGAGAACACGCTGCTCTGAGAAGGGACCTTATCATACACTGAGGAAGTGGTGACAGTCACCACCTCCAAGACTGCTTATTTTGTGTTTACCTGCCTCGCTGTCCTTTCGTTTCAATCGTTATGGCGGCTACAGAGGGAAGAGGCAGGCTTCAAACAAGTGCCAGGGCCTTTTGGTAAGGTGGCTTTTTGGTCTGGGCTTTGTTTTTTCTTTTTTCAATGCATTACTTCAAATGATGTGTCTGAAGTTGCATACTTCCAAGTTTTACTCCCATTTTTCAGTCTCTACTACCATCAGGTCTGGAAGGAATTCCAGTACTTAGATGATAAGGCATTTATTAGCAGCATGAAGAACTTCTGCAGAAAGTTAAGCTAACATATCTTTCACTTTTCAGAAACAATATTTTCGGTCCAAATAGCTTTTTCCCATTTCCATTTCAAGCACCGTGTATTCCTGACTAAGTACATACCGAACCACCTTGAGGTCACTGCAATTACTGTCTCAAGTCAATTTAGACATTTCTCTCCGAAGCATGACGGTGTGAGAAGGGGAGAAAGTTGGGTCAAAGCCAATCTCTTGACTCAGAAAACACTTCAGACACACGCTTTCAGCACTCTTTTGGTTAAGGAAATTTGAAGAGACCTGGTGAGGGTGCTTGAGTAATAGCAGCATGAATTTGCTGAAGAGTGCACCGTACTCCAATGCTTAAAGGATTTCTCCACTAACAGGAAGTCGAAGAAAAAAGCAAGAAAAGTATCGACAGAAATACCTCTTCTGGGAGATCTGCGTGACACACATCAGATGTTGCAAGCAGCAAAACCGGAGCAGAAGTCGGGATGTTCTGCAGTAGTGTCCTAAAAGTAAGTCTGAGTGGAATTCCAGCAGCCTCCCACCACAAATGGATATGGGGGATGTAAATTATACTTGGTGTCGTTCTTTGAGCATCTCGCATCATCTGGGAAAGTGAAAGCTTGGATCAGAACACTAAACCGTGTAGAACAGGACCTACGTATCGGTCAGATCTGAATCTCTGCCTGGTTTCAAAACTGCTTAGGAGGAAGATAACTCCTGGAGAGCCTCACAACTCAACCGGTGTGGTGGTCTGCCTGAAAGGACAAGACTGACCCTTCAGCAAGACCTAGACGTGGTAGTTACGTGACCGCAGATGCAAGCATCACAGAACAGAAAAGGGATTACTCCTCTGTGTGACAGAAAGAGTATCCAGCCATGTCATGTGTCTGTCCTTACTTGTACAGCTCTCAAATGCTGCTACAACAGGTCAAAATATTTGAATACAGTGATGCCATCCAGGGAAATGCATTTCCTGCCTAACAGGAAAAAAGAAGACAGCACTAATTCTGCTTCGATTTCCTTTTCCTAGTTAAGAAAAACACACCCGTGTACAAAAGGTCCATCAGTTTTAATGCATTTACTGCATATACTGCAGCAATACCAGCTGTACATTGTTCAGATAAGAAACACTTCTTTTCCCCAGAACCTTGATTGCCTTAGAAATACAACAAAAAAGAAGGCTACCAGAAGTGCCTGACCCGCAGTCAGGCTGATGCACAGCCATCTACTGGGAGCACAGAGCCTTAAAAAGCAAGGAAAACAACCTGCTGGGTCCCAGCAGGATGGGCAGCATTTCTTGCCCATGAAGAGCGGATTATCAGCAGCACCTCCCAGCTTCCTGAGCTGCTAGCAGCATCCTCACCGTTTCATTTGGAATGGAAAAAATGCGCATGTAAAGCATCCTTACTGGGTGTCATTCAGTCTAGAAGATAAGCGGATTCCCAGGACTAAACCTAACGGCACACTCAAACCAGGCCAGCTCCATGAACAATGACTTTTCCTTACTCTACAGACAGTTCATTCATCCCATGACATTAAAGAGAGAAAAAAAGATACCTGTGCACATGTTTCTTCGGGTGATGTGGTGCTAGCAAACAAAATGGATAGGTCTAGCGTATAAACGGGGAACTTCTCCAGGGCATGTATTACTGCAGGTGCCAGATGAGACGCTTGCCCATATCCTGCCTCTCCAACTAGTAAGAACCGTGGCTTCCAGGACATTGGCTGGTAATAAGCGTTTCTAGAACAACAACAAGAAAATACGTCTAAAAATGAAGTGGAAGTGATCAATAGGCACACAGATCTTCAAATGTTTTTCCTATCTATCTATCTATCTATCTATCTATTGAAATACTCTCCATATTCCAGCACCATATTAATATCCAGACGACTCTCAGAGCCCATTTTGTTACAAACTTGTACCATACCTCCCCGAAGAAATCCTGCCTGGGTGAAGTAACAGCTCTCAAATCACACAGGGGGATTGTCCAGCTAAACACACACACGACAAGCGGTCAGGAGCCTGAGATGGGCAAGAATAACCACTCTCTCTCTCTCTCTCTCAACACACACCAATCTGGATCTCTTCAGCGCCCGTACACACCAATTTTCAGTAGGTCGTGAGCTGAAGTAACTGTGAGATCTCTACACCTGTCAAGTGTAGCTCAAATTTGGCCATGGAGCTAGTGGGAAGAAAGGAGCAGAACAACATTTCTAGAGAAAAATCACCGTGGGCACTGAAACACGCTTGCTGTATCTGAAGAAGTACACAAATGGATTGGTTGAATTTGAGCAGTACTCTAAATAGGCAGAAGATTTATATCTATTCAGTCAGAAATTCTAACTGCTTAATCTTTGAAGCGTGTATTCATTTCCTACTCCTCTTGCTTGACTAGCATGAAACACATTTGTGAAGAGCACTTGTTTTTTCCACCACAATACTGTTGGACATTTGCTGGCTGAAATCCAAGATCCTACAGACCTATTCAAGCTCCGCACGTCAGAAGATTTTCTGGACAGCACAGCAATAGATACTGAGAAAAAGAACTGACCCAACAGTGATGACAACATTCTATTTCTTCAACCCTTGGCTTATATGACTTCCACAGTAAAATGTCAAAAGATTAACATCAGCTTAGGAGGCTAAAGGCACAAACCACAGACATGGTTTAGGTTTTTCTCACGCTGTTGTAACAAACCATTTCTCTATTTTGTTTCTGCTACAGAATTGACGAATGCTTCAACGATCTTGGGAGGCAGAAGGGCAGAAGATGGCTACACAAATCCATACAGCTTTTATCGTTAAAAGGACAGACAGCGCACTTCTTTGGTCATGAGTCTTTCAAGGAATACCATGGATCAAATCAACACGTTAGAATGGTCTGTGGACCACTCTGACTTCGGAGGAGAGGGCTGGGCCGTTCACTTGGATGGTTTCTGGCCATGTACTCCATTAGAACGTTAGCACCCAGCTGGATCTCCACACTTACTTCTTACAAATAGTGATCAACGCACACGCACACATTTTACTCCTTCAGCTACCACCCATCACACCAAAACTGCTTTCAGACCCAGCCATCTTTCAAATGGAAACATACAGCTGACAAATCTTTACCTGCTAAAATGGAGGCATTTTTTCTGCTGTGTACCAGGCACTTGATGTGTTGCCTGATCTTCAAAGATTGATGGTGATTTCTCATCACTGTCAACTGCACCGTTTCTTAAAACATCATGGAAAGTGTCTGAAAGACAAGAGAGGTTGGTTAACTTTCCTGAATAGTCTGTATCTGGCTCCTGCATTAATACAGCTTCTCAGTCGGTGCTGGAGACCTCTTAGCTTGTAGTTCTTCATTTGAGGGCACATGTTGATTGCTGAAGAGTTCATCCTACCACAGATCTAAGGAGACTGCACAAGTCTTTACAAAGCTGTCCTGCATCCCGTGATTTGCTTAAGGTGTATCTCGCTGGCGGTGAAAACTTGGAGGATTCTTCCTTAGAATAAAAATGACTGCGGACAAGGTCTGTAGTTCCTAGACACCTGAAAAACTCCACAAGGCCACTTCCTTCTGGAGCAGGCTCGCCCACTGGAAGTCGGGGAATTAAGTGAAGGTGATGGCCGCAGACTTCCATTTGTCTGCGACTGGCGAGTCAGAACATACAGACCAACCCATCTTCTAAAGAAGGCTCCTCAAAGATCACCGGGCAGGGAGATAACGGAAGGCGGACAACGGAGAGGGGACACAGTTACCAATCCGCCGGCCTCTCTGCTTTTATTTTGCTGGTGGATTTCTGCCTCTCTTTTACCAACGCAAACCTGTCTCCCAGCTCTACTGCGGTTGACACTGGTAGGATATTCTAAAGGGATCAGCATCCGAACTCCTCAGGGATCTCCACTAAT
Organism: Opisthocomus hoazin; assembly: GCF_030867145.1. NCBI lineage: Eukaryota > Metazoa > Chordata > Aves > Opisthocomiformes > Opisthocomidae > Opisthocomus > Opisthocomus hoazin. The sequence continues at coordinate 7,366,911 of NC_134454.1, read as the reverse complement.
CAGCAGTGGAGTGAGCTAAACAATTTATTTGCTCTCACCAACAGATAGACTAAACCTGATCCCGGCTGATGCAGTTAGGAGCGTGAACTCACATGTGCTATGCAAGCCAAGCCCCAGAGTACGCACTACTAAAACATTCGGAGCTCACATGCAAGTGCACAGTGTGATCCACAAACATCTAAACGACGAGAATGTGGTTAAAAATCATGAGAGCTAAAACAGTATTTAGCTGAAGCCATTTAGATTTGTATTGTGGTCCTGACATTCTCCAGGCAGGAATTAGAAGCATTCCTGGGAAGACGCCCTTCTCCCCCCCGATTTAGGTATTTGTTTTGAAGGAGGTGCCTCTCCTACACGAAGCCTTAAATCCCTCTCTACAAATGGTACATCTCAGCTGCTGTCAGAAACAGGGTGCTCTAGCACAGAACGCATCCTTCTCTGCTGCTTTTTGCGAGGCATGCACAGCTCCCACCCAGCACTTCAGTGCAGAATCCAGCATAAAAACTACGCACGGTATTCCTGAAATAAAGGCGTGCACACGCACGCGATAGAATTCTACTGTCATCGCGCCTGGGAGGTTTGTGTATGTCAGTTGCACCAGTCAGAAGTTTTTGCTCTGGCAGAATTTGAAAGACGTGGATGTTACTGGTCTACCTTGCTGTTGGTTCTTCTCTAGCGCAAGCTCTGCGTGAGGAAATACTTCCTGCAAGGCTTCTAAAATTCTTGCTAGTGTGTTTTCCAGCAGTGGTTTTGACATAGGTGGTAGCGCTCGCCCAGCTGAAGCCACAGCCCTCTGTGAAGCTGGAACTATCTTCTGCATCGCCACCACAAAATCCTTTGCTCTTATTTCAATAGAAGCGACATCTAACTGCAGTTTCTCACGACTTTGGTAGATCTGAGGATAGTGCCGGCGCAAAGCACACAGGGCAGCTTCAGCACACAAGGCTTGAATATCAGCGCCACAGTATCCTAATAAACAAAACAAGAATCAAAGGTTACGTTGGTCTCGGGCAACACAGAAGCCAAGGTTGCCCAAGTGCAACACTGAAAGATTTTGTATGCAGCCACAAATTGAGAGGTTCAGAGAGAACTGACAGAGTTACTGCACTGCAGAGAAGTTCTGTTACGGGGCTCGCAGCCTGAGACCCAGCACCTTGGAAGCAGCCTCCTAAGCAAAGCTCTGCTCCTGAGGAAGATGCCCAAAACCCATTCAATGTTCTGAGAGACAAAGAAAATGAAAAGAAAAGAAGCATCTGACTTTGTCTGCCCGCAGGGCGAGCCAGCTGCCTCACTGCCTCGCCTTGCGGCAAGGCACAAGAGCTCGGGGCCTGCCCGGTAGAAGCTCAGGTTCCCGAGGACTCCAGTCACGCGCAGCAACTCACTTGGTTTTCCAACTTACCAACGCATTTTTCAGCTAGCTCTTCCAGAAACGTGTCCAATGGTTTAGGGGTCCACTCTCGTGTGTGAATCTTGAAAATCTCTTTTCTAGCCTGGAAACAAAATGGTTGCCTTTGAGCTTGTCCTAAGTTTTCTCTTCAAATCCAATCATTCTCAACTTGTTACATTCAACTTTTTTCCTGGGGGCCTGCAGCCAAATAAAAGGCATTTATAGCTTCCATAAAAAGTTCGTTTCCACAGGTATCAAACTTAATGATCCTGAGGAAAAAAAACTGTAGTCCAAAGCTTCTCTGCAGTCAGCGATTTTTCCTCACAGAAAATTCTCTCACATTTCTCTGATCTTAACAAGACTTTCACTGAAGGATTTCTTGCTACACAGAATAATTATGGCAGATTTCTAGAATTCTTCCCCAGCAGGGAATCGCACTACTACATCTGTTTCATGGCACCTCCTCTGCTGTCCCGGAAACCAGATAAAGCCGGAGACAAAGGTTTGTGTTAAATACCCTCCTTGGTGCACTTCTACTGGCCTTCCACCCAACAAGCGGTAGTAAAACAAGTAGCAGTGACAGCCAGAGAAAAACCACAAAAACAGGGTTCCGGTTTCGCACAGTATCTTCTCCCCCACACGTATTTTTTGCTTGCTTGATACATATTTTTTCATTGCTTAGCTGTCGCCATTGAACTAGAAGCTTCCCAAACCCTGCACCTGGGCAGTGTACCACATCCTTCTCCAACTCCCTGTTAGGAAGTGCCAGTGAGAAGGTCAGATCCGACAATACGTGATTGGGGAATGAAAAATTTGAATTTGCTCCAGCTGGACCAGCCTCAAGAAGAGTTTTTTGTCAGCAAAAAGGAATTCTTGTGCACACACCACGCCTTTCATTTTCAAGATGAGACTGCAGTAATTGATAGCTAATTCAGACATTCATCCTTACTTACACATTTCAGGGACTAGCAGCATCCCATTTTCCTGGCTGGTCCCAATCAAACCAAAACTAGTTCTAAAACCAACTCCCTGTTGAAATCAGCTGAATCCTACATACTCAGTACCAGATCTGCCCTCCACAGTACGACACCGTCTCTCCAGATAGCCCTCCTTTGCCCAAGTTGCGCAACACTGATTGTGACTTTAACTGCTCCATGATACTGCATTGTCAGGTAGCTCTAGCATAAAGGTGGACTTGGCCACGTCAGCATTAAGGCTGAGCTGAAGTTCTGACCTCTTTATTCGGCAAGCTGAAGAGGAGCTCTCGATCAAAGCGTCCGGGTCTTCGCAAAGCCGGATCTATAGAATCCAGTCTGTTGGTGGCTCCGATGACCACAATTTCTCCTCTGCTGTCTAAGCCATCCATAAGTGTCAGAAGTGTTGATACAATAGAGCTAACAGAAAAATTACTAGTTTAGTAAATTTTGTTCTTTTCTACACACCACCACCTTCTCCAGTGATCTCACAAAAATGACAAGCTTTTGTTGATGAGACGCTGATTAGTGAAAGATTCATTTTAGCACTTGAAAAAAACAGACAAGGTAACACAGACCGCATGCTGTTATCAAGCTTAGTGAATTGTGTTCGATTATTGCTTAAAAATCATCTGACATTTTGTAGCACTCAGTTACTAGTTTTCAGGAGAAACGAGTGGGTCACATTAAGCTAAATAGGTTGGGGGCTTCTTTTCACAAAGATCAAGCAGCTTCTGTGTAGATACATAAAATGTACTACCTGTGAATGTGGTCTTGTCTACTGGACCGCACCGGAGCAAGACCGTCTATCTCATCAAAGAAAATAATGGAAGGTCGCATCTGGTAGGCCTAGAAGGAAAACACAGGAATATCGACTCCAGTAAAACAGCGCCATTTGAAAGAGAAAATGCATGGAATACATGATGGTTGGAAAGTCATTGGAGCTAGATTTTTCACACTAGCATCAGGGATCTCTACTCATTGAGCTAATGCAGTAAGTGGCACGAGTAACACAAGACAGCAGCCTCTGTCAGCCCGCTGAGACGGGGTGACAGGGAGCAAATCACACCAGCAGTTTTTACAGCCATTTGGCAACCGCCGAGAACAGAGCCGGGACTTCATTCAATTACAGTTTCTGGAAGCAACCAAACAACCCTGCTTTCAGCCTGCATCTCTTTCCCTCTGATCTAAGGCCACCATCTCCTGCCTCCTGCAGCCTTTTTTGTGGCTGGACTGTTGTTTTTGGGTTATTTTTAAGGCTGGGGGAGGGGCTTGCTTTGCGAGGTTTTCTCATTGGTTTTATTAACCTTTCCCAATACATCTGGAGATTTCAAGCCCCTAAGAACCCACTGAAAAACAAAACCCTGACAATCCCCTTTCAGTGACAAGAACTGGTAAAACCAGAAAATGAGTGAGTTCTCCTTAAAAACACTGACCGCAGAAAAGGACAGTTACGACTTGGACAGAACACACAGCGCATTTTGGCCTTACCTGATCAAATAATAAACGAAGCTGTCGTTCAGATTCTCCCACCCATTCACTCAGGTAGTCGGCACCATTTCTCATAAAAAAGGCTATTCTCCTGGCACCTTGGCTACATTCATTAGCAAGGGCACGAGCAACCAGTGTCTTTCCAGTCCCTGGTGGGCCATGGAATAGACAGCCTCTGCAATTGAAAGAAAAAAGATTCACCTAGGAAAAAAGCCTCGTGGAAAAGCAGCTCTTACTACCTCCACCCCTAAAACACCCAACTCTTCTCTCCTAACCGAAGCACTTCAGGCATTAGACAGTGGTAGCAGCTCAAGTGTGAGAAAAGTCAAAACAGATGGAGGTTTTGTGTTCCTACACAATTCAAGAAGGCAGCAAACAAAAAGAGCACAGAGGACAAGGCAGACGTAGAAAACCTCGAGAATAGATGGCAGTGTCCCAGAAGGACCCTTCCAGAGCTGCTGACAAACTAACAGGGGTGCTTACAGCACCGCGGAGCCAAACAGGAACAAACGGCAGCACAGAATCGGAGACTGGGCTAACTCGCGAATCAGCAGCTCACTCTTCAGCGAGACACTGCCCATCCATTCGTGTGTCACAAAAGGCATGATCTGATAGCGAAGCATTGAATTCTCCCTTGAAAACTTGAAGTTGCTGGATTTGGTTTCTGGGGAATTCTAAAGCTGGGAAGGTATTCTGCATTTCCAGATAAATATAGCCATAAACTGGAAAAGCCAATGCACTGCTGTTTCAAAGAGCATTTCAACCAATAACGGAGCAAAACACAGATTTCATTTTGTTATTGGCAATACTTTGAACGTTACTGAAAGCAAAGAATTTAAAGTTGCTCCTCAATATACCGTGATTGAGTTTTGCTGACCAAGAACCTATCAAGTCAACAATTAAATCTCTCAAAATTGCATTTCATAATGCACAACGAGTTTAGCTGGGTAAGGAGCAGACCGATTCCTACTCAGCCCAAGCACAACAAACACTACAAGGTCCTATCCATTGGAAAACTGATACTTCCGCACTTCAAAAACAGAGTTGGTGGGAGAGCCAAGTGGACTTCGAAGAAACCAATTACAGTTGACTAGCAGGAGATAATTCCAATTAGAATTTTTAGGTTTAAACAATCTCTGTTACCTTGGAGGCTGAATTTTGCATTTCTCAAAGACTTCCTGGTGAAGCAAGGGAAAAACGACCGTCTCTTTTAGAGATGAAATGTGGTCAGAAAGGCCACCCACGCCATCAAATCGTACCTAAAGATAAATTCAACAGAACACATTGGATAAGTTAAAGAAAGCTGCAACCTCGATAAGGTTCCATCAGAAATTATCTGTCAGCACAAAGGAAATGTCCTGGGCAATTTTCAAATTGCTCCAGAGAAAACTGTAAACCAAGGCATCTGTAGGCAGCACGCTACTGAAGGCTTTCACCAACACTGACACAATGAACTAGAAATACTTACCGAACAATCTATTTTCATTGGATCCACATCAGCCAGACTTGCTCCGATTTCCATTTGATCCTGGTGAATTCCCTTTAACTCCTCTTCCCCAAAGTTAAGTGGAAGACACCTGATTTCAATGAAGGACAAAGAGAAAGGCACTTTCTAACTTCAGGTGCAGCAAGAAGATTTTTACTTTCAGCATCATGGCAAGGGAATGCGAAAGACCTTATAAATGAGCATAAACTTCCCAAATAGTTAAATATACCTTCAGACTCTCTTGCATTTGATGTCCATGAGTAAATGCAAGAAAATAAAATTGTTCCAGACATTAAACTGCGTTAATGATTTTAACACGATTAGCCATGCTAGTCAGCACAGCACACGCATGAATGCAAGCTTAGAACAAGTTCTTCCGGATGCGGAGACCGTGAACTGACATTGCTTTGTGTGATGGAAGAACCCCCCCTCAAAACACATCGACATCTTTTAAAGATTTTTTGCTCCTCCATTCAAACAGTTACAGCCCGAGTGGATACTTCTTTCATGCGGATTAACATCGTACAGGCTGCCAAGCACTGCTGGTGCGTCCTGAGAACTCTGGGGTGTGTGTGCCAGGGGACACGCGTCAGAGACATCAGCCTGAAAGCTTCTTTGTTAAGTCTGTTATCAACATACTTTTTCTAGAGCATTTGTTAAGTAACAAAACCTCCATCATTTCCTCTATCACATTTTCTGTTATGGTGGTCTTCTTTCTGAACAAACTCAATCTAAAGCACAGGAGCAGTAGAATTTCACATTAAAAAACTACATAAACATTTTCCTCCCCCTATTGCCACTTATCAATCAAACTGCTGATTATCAATCAATTCTAAAAATCCAATTGTAAAGAGTCCAGTTACAGCTGTCAGTGCTGACAGGTATGATTAAATATTGCCACAATGTAGAAAGTGTACAAGAGGAAAGTGTACAAGAGGAAGAGAATAACACACAGGGTTAGGCAGATGCAAGCTCCTCCCAGGTAGACCCCTCCCTCCCCTGTTCTCCAGTTTCATGAACCTCCTCAAAGCTCTGCTGCGGCTGCGCTTCCTGCGCCTCTCCAAATGCTCTTCATCATCAGATGAGGAAGAGGATGTGGAGCCACTGTTGTGGACTCTGTGTCTCTGTCCGCAAACATTTAAACAAACAAAACTTAATTTTTCTTAGGAAGGTAGAACGCTTCACTGTTTCCCAAAGAAATTTCACAAAAATACCTACTCATTTTGTCCCATCCCTTCCTCTCACACACACACACAAATACAGAACCACAGAATCACAGAATGGTCGGGGTTGGAAGGGACCTCTGTGGGTCATCTAGTCCAACCCTCCTGCCGAAGCAGGGTCACCTACAGCAGGCTGCACAGGACCGCGTCCAGGGGGGGTCTTGAATGTCTCCAGAGAAGGAGACTCCACAACCTCCCTAGGCAGCCTGTGCCAGGGCTCCGTCACCCTCAGAGGGAAGAAGTTCTTCCTCATCTTCAGACGGAACTTCCTGTGCCTCAGTTTGTGCCCATTGCCCCTTGTCCTGTCACTGGGCACCACTGAAAAGAGCTTGGCCCCATCCTCCTGACACCCACCCTTTAGATATTGATAAGCATATATTACGTCCCCTCGCAGCCTTCTCTTCTTCGGGCTGAACAAGCCCACCTCCCTCAGCCTTTCCTCGTAGGAGAGATGCTCCAGTCCCCTCACCATCCTCGTAGCCCTCCGCTGGACTCTCTCCAGTAGCTCCGCATCTTTCTTGAAGTGGGGAGCCCAGAACTGGACAGAGTACTCTAGATGGGGCCTCACTAGGGCAGTGTAGAGGGGAAGGAGAGCCTCCCTCGACCTGCTGGCCACACTCCTCCTAATGCATCCCTCGCCCACCCCAGCCTCCCCCCGGACGCATACTCACTGCTGGCCAAGACTGTACTGGGGCAGTGCCGTTGGCTGGTACCCTTCTATATCCACCCCCATTGTGACGCGTCCCCTGTGATGTCATGGGTGTCTTAGCGCATCACAGTCTCGCCCGCCGGCCATTGGCCCCACCCCGGCTCAGCGACCCACAGCTGCCCTGGTGTACTGGTTGAGGCTGGCCTGCAGATCATGTTCTTCACAGGAGCTTGCACCATGCTTCATTCTGGAGATGTTATCACCTGCCTGCCACTCGGAATCTCCTAATCATACAATATCCTGAGTTGGAAGGGACCCACGAGGATTCCGAGTCCAACCCCTGAGTCCACACCGGGCAACCTTAAGTTTGATCAACGAATCGTAGAACCATCGCATCATTTAGGTTGGAAAAGATCCTTCAGATCATCGAGTCCAACCGCAAACCCGACACTGCCAACTCCATCACCATACCGTGTGCCAAAGCGCCACGTCCACACAACTTTCAAATACCTGCAGGCATGCTGCCTCAAGCACTTCCCTGGGCAGCCTGTTCCAATGCTTGGCAACCCTTTCAGGGAAGACAGTTTTCCTAATAGCCAACTGGAAAAAGTCTCCTTCTCTGGAGATATTCAAGACCCGCCTGGAGAAGGTCCTCTACAGCCTGCTGTAGGTGACCCTGCTTCGGCAGGAGGGTTGGACTAGATGACCCACAGAGGTGCCTTCCAACCCCAACCATTCTGTGGTTCCGTGATTCTGTGTGAAACCTCCCCTTGAGGGAGTCGGTTGGGCCGAGGGCGGCCTTGATGGTCTTGATGGAATAGAGTCATATCTCTGAGCTAATTATTTTGCGCACCTGTGGTTGAAAAGCAGGAGGAAAGGAGCGAAGAAACAGGATGGGAAAATCCACCTCTTTGATAAGCGTGAAGGTCGTGTGAACGGACACATGATGACCAATCAGAAGAACAAAGGAGTGTGACATGCCAAAAGACCCTCACCAGTGAGACTCTGGGGGTGGGGAACAAGGGGATATAAAACACTGTGAATACAGTGTAGTTTGTAATGCTGCAGTATCACCTCCTGTTTCCAAAACAACATTTTCAATTTTCTTGTGTCCTGCACACTCCAGAAAGTGCACGTCACGATGAAACCCGACGTAAGGAGCAGGTTTTCTTGTGCTTATGAGCAGGCTGGAACTCACACTGCCTTCTCCTCAAGCCTGCCAGGAATTCATAGCCTAGCCTGCTATTCGCACCGACCTCTTTTCACAAAACCCGCGGGAAATTCACTACCTTGGTGAAGATCCTCTCTTCTCACCACTTCAGCTGATTTTGGCTGATGAGTTCAGCAGTTTTGGGGGCCAAGTTAAACACACAGTGACCAAACGCAGCCCTTCTCAGAAACCAGGTTAAAAAGGCAATCCCTAAGGAATTACCAGTACTTACCTTCTCGATAGTCTTCTTTTTCTTGGCCTGATTTCAGCTTTGCCAGCTGCCTCCATGAAGAAAGAGGACAGAGGAAAGGAGAAAAGAATTCTTGTACAGAAGTATTCTATCGCATCATGCTGTATTGCATTGCATAGTTCCCCCTTAAGGCTGGGAACTTCACCAAGTTTACAACCCGGTGCTCCAGGTCATCCCAAGAAAAGCCTGGAGACAACAAAGAGGGTTCAGATCCCAAGTCTGCTGCGTACCACACACACAAAGTTTTCTCAGGACAGACATTCCCCAACCTGCGTGTCTTCAAGTCTCAACAGGGCAAGTAATATCTCTGTACCCAAAGTGGTGGAGAGATCTCCAAGCAGTTGGGAGAAGATGCATGTTTTTTATACAAGCACAAGATTTTGATGAAGAACAGTGATTCTTGTTCCGAGACACTGGCACTGACATTAACATAATCGTACTCCCCTGCAGATTTTTAGCTGTAGATTTATCACCATGTGACTCCTTGGGCACGCTTTCGCTTTTCCTTTTCATTCTATAAATCCAACAGAGATTAAACACTTAGAAATACCTTGTAAAGTGTCTTTGCTGGACATTTTCACTTAATATTTCCATGCTTTTGTCAAAGCTAGAGTCTGTACAGGGTGGCATGTTTTTTCTCATTGATCTTAAACAGCGTCCATTGAAACATTCAGTTTTGACAACGAATGTTTGGACAAACACATGAGGCAGAAGCAAAGAAAACGGAAACACACCTCCAAAACCAAGCCCACACGGAGGGATTGCACAGTTTGGCATTCAGCGTCACCGCACCTTGCGTATGGGAGGTGGCCTAACGCAACAGCCATGGATCCTGCCACACAGTTTATGGCAACTGAAAGAAAATTTGATTCTCGTAAAATTCAACTTTGCTTATGCTGTTATCAATTTAAAAAAAAAAAAAAAACTGTCAAAGGAACTGAGAGACATTTTCTCTGCTCAAGAGGCATGCAGACATCTTCAAAACAGGGTACTGCTTTGCTTTGACTTAAATATAGGTATCACGATCCTCCAGCATCAAGAAGATTGTCACCGTTGCAAGCCAGACTCAACTTTACCTGAGAAAGTTACAGCAGTCAGTCTCGCTTTGTTTCAAGTCTGGTTGCTTGGACAGGCAAAAATATGCCATCGCAAAAGCTCTTCTGTTGGTGGAAAAAGGGTTTCTCCGAGATCTCGTCTTGAGATGGTGGATTCTGTGAAAGCCACCTGAGGTGCTACCAGGTCATTAAAAGAAATCACCTCTGAACTGCATGAAGAGGTTTCTAAAGCATTTACTTGTCACAAGCCTAAACGAGATTGCTTGAAAACTTTGATTTAATATGCAGTGGACTGTCCAGCACCACAGACCACTTCAGAAAACTCTATCGCCACAAGCTGAAAACAATGATAAAAGTTCATCAAGTTTTCCATCGTCTCCTTCTAAAGAGAGGCACTGAAACGTCTGGGAGATGTTCAGGTCTGCAGCGTTCCAAAGGCAATCACAGAGGGATGTCTCATAAAAATATGTACCTAGCTGTTGGGCAAAAATATCAAATAAATGCAGCCAAACGTCTACAGCTTTCTTAATAAATTTTAATATATATTTGGTATCTGTATAAATAAATATGTAGCAGTAATCTATTGAATTCTGCAGACAACAAACAGTGCGTCACGAAAAGAACACCTTCCAGAGCTGAAGTCAAGTCTGCTGAAATCCAGTGTCACTGTGTGCGCGTGAAGGCTGCAATTTCTTTCTTCATTTCCTAGTAAGAAAAACAGACAAGCCAGCAGTCAGCGTGAAGAAAAGCTCAAGCACCCTGTTTATTTCTTCATCAAAAGAATAGAGAGTCTGTACATACATACAACTGTTAGAAGCATTTAGCAAATACGTGTACTCCCACCACCAGCACAGTGTCCTTCCAGCGTCTCTCTAGCTTCAAACGCGTCCTTACGCATCCAAACTAGAGAGCAGGCCAGAGGGAGTGGAAGGATCTGTATCAGCAGTGGCTTCAACAGTTGGAAAGAGGAGCCAGTTCCTGAAAAGCCACAGCTAAAAGCTGGAAATTCTGTTTTCTGCATTCTGAATAATAATAAGAGAGACTTGTTCAAGTCTCTCTCTTTGTACGCTACAGCTTGCCCCTGAGCGACTTGCGCAGCCAAGGATCTGAGGATCCTGAATCGGCAGGCCGAAGATCGAACCCATCTAAATCGACTCAGTACTGGGAATGCCTGACTGGGACCACGGGTGCCTCTGCAAGATTTCTGCCACGTTCTGACAACTCAGAAAACCTCTCTTAGAGGAAGAGATCCGAGCATTTGACTCATCAGCATTAAAGCGGCATGGTTTTGCAATAGGGACCAACTTCTTCCAGACTGAAATGAGAAAGTCTTGAAACACAGGCACCTGAGCAGTACAGCGGAACGCTACATAGGCGTGACGTCCGGAGCGCACGCGTACATACCCGTAACACACACATGCGTCACAGTGATGGAAAGGGCTAGAAGACAAAAAAAATTTACCTTCACCAATTCAGTTTTGTCATCATCTTCCCGATGGCGGTAAATGCACTGACTGAGAATAGCGTACAGTCTTTCCAACTGAACTAGAGTGAAGTTGTTTGTTGTCTCAGTGACAAAATGCAGCAGTTGCTGAAGAAAGAAAAATGGAAACTGCAAGTTTAGAATAGCACAGGATCCTTTGAACAAACTCGTCATGTTTTCCAAAGCTAAACAATAACAGTACAACACAAGGGACATCCTGCTTTCTTATATTGCTAAATAAAATAGGAGTGACACTTCAGAGAACAGATGAAATCTCTCACAAGCTGTAACTGGAGAAAATGCGTTCATTTTTCGTGCTTCAAAGTGGCTCTGCCTGTAGCAGATCACCAGCTCTCACACAGTCCTTTCTGGGCCCAAAGGTGTGAATGGCATCGCCTCTGGGAAAGCAACCCCAACAAGCCAGCGGCAGCACCTGCTTCCACTGCGGCCGCTGTGCAGTGGCCACGTGTTGTGTGAGGCCGTAAAGACGGAGCTCAAGAGAGCAGCCACTCCAAAGGAAAATATTACTGCCTCGCCGCTGCCTGTCATCACACTCTGCCTCCCTCACATCAGCCAGCACAGAACCGGAGTATTCCCCTCAGCTTCCTTCTACACAACATGCAGGTTAAGACGCACACAAAACACGCAGCGTGCTTTCAGCTGCTGCAAACAGAAAAGGCAGGCTGTGACAGAGGCTTATGGTCAACGTCCCGTGGGAAACTACTTCTAACTGCTGCCACACAGACGACCGCATGCTCTTCTCTATCTTCCTAAAGTTCTAGTCCTACTGCCAAGCAAAGAAACAAACAAAACTCTCCCCCCAAAAAACCAAGCCGCTCCATTTGGGAGGTTCACCTCGCTTATTCACTGCAGGCAAGTTCCAAAGAGGCTGTCTGGTACGAGCAACTAGTTCCAGCGGCACCCATGTTAATGAGCAAAGTTTTCTAAAAGACGCGTTTCCTTACTGTAGCTCTGCTCAGAGCTGAAAGCTATAGAAGCTGAAACATATATACGGGCTCTACCGTAGCATTTCTCCAATGCAAAATTCTAACAGTAGATTCTGAAAGAATTTCAGAAAAGGAGACAGTAGTATTTTCTCCTGCTGACTTCAGCGTTGAAGTCACCACTGCTAGAAATAAAGGTCCTTTTCAGGTTCTCAATACATGAAAACACGCAAAACCCAACCCAAACCCCCAAAGCCGTCATAAAAACTGTCACCACATTAATAACCAACACTACTACTACTAGTAGGCTGTCAGTGGGCTCTTTGAAAATTCAACAAGCCCTTCTAAATTAACAATCAGCAAGACAACCCAGTCTCCTCAAATGCAGTTCTCCAAAAGCCACAACAGCAGTCTGCACCAGGTGTGCAAACACAACACTCATAGGCCATTACAGGCTGACTTCTTTCACAAGCTCTATATCCTTCCCATACACTGTTTTAAGTGGCATTGGTTAACAACTGGCTTCATTTACAACTCTCCATGGAGCAAGAAAACGTTCTTCTTCAGTATTAACAAAATTGAAATGAGACTTACTTTCAGCTGGGTGAGAATTCCCTGTGCTTTCTCCACACCCATCACATGTTGCTCTTCCATGCAAGAACGTCTCGCCCGAGCCACACAGCGTACCCATGAATCTGGAATGACACACAGCTCTTAGGCAGGGATTTTTGTTTCTCTGCCATACAGCATCAGTAAAGTGTCCTGCACCTGGAATGCAGTCTCTCTCTGCAATGACAGACACAGACCCCTTTTTTCCGCTGAGAAATCCCTGACTTGTACTTTCTTTCTGGTAAAAGTCCCTGTTCCATCAAAATTCCAAACTCGGACACAAAAGAAAACCCACCAGAGAAAAAGGCAGGGCAAAACTAGGAAAAAAAAACGACAGTCCTGTTGCCATTACAGCACTGCATGGTAAAACTCCAAGGTAATTTCGGTTAGGAGACACACCCTATCACAGAATCCCAGAATGGGAGGGTTGGAAGGGACCTCTGTGGGTCACCTAGTCCAACCCCCCTGCCGAAGCAGGGTCAGCCAGAGCAGGCTGCACAGGACCCCGCCTGCAACCACGTGGACATAAGTCTCCTATTCCACAGGCGACTCTGGACCCACACTGCTGCTGGAAGGACGTTTCCATTTTCTTCCAGAGAAGAATCCTGGGTGGACCCACCTTCAGTGAAAGTGATCTTAGGAACATGTTTTTCTGAAGGCTCTTCCTGACTCTCGGCTTCGTTTTGGTCTTCCGCAACATTCTTCTCTTTCTTGAACTGAAAATTCCTCCTCTTTGCTGCAATACCTGAAGATCTTTTGTTCATTCTGCGCTTTCTTTTTGACCTATCTACAAAGAGATATCAGAAAAAGTAAGCCATCACATTACGAGAACAGTCCTTCCTTCAAAATCCACCATCCTCATCTATGGTAGCAATTTAGAAGCCTTTAAAAGTCAGCTAGGCCGTCAAGGCCAGGGTCTCACACCGTAAAGCAACCACGGCACTTGAACTTCATAACCATCTGGAATGAATCGCCTCTGGCTTTACCTCACATTTTGAAACTTTTAGTCAACTTACGGTAGTCAGATACAAGCATATGAAAAAGTATTGATTACCACCAAAGCATGTACTTTCTAGCTGTTAAGTCACCATTAGCGAAGTTTTATACGTGGAATAACCTCACCTGCGTTGCTTTTTGACGCAGGACTTTTAGCAGCTTGATTGATAATGATGTCCTCAAAAAACATTCTTCTTTCTTCCTTGGTAGGCAGCTGGATTTTGAAAACTTGTCCATAAGCATTCATAAACAATTCTTTGATCTAAAGCATGAGGAGAAAATGTATTTCAGATAGAAGGCCACACAAATTCATATTCTATTCCAAAAAGATCAGTATCTCTCTACGTTAAGCTGAATAAACATCTGGATAAGACAAACTGGGAACAGTTATCTTCTTGGCCTCAAAAGGTGAATTAAAATATCTTCTCAAAGGAACACCTCAAGAGAACACGCTGCTCTGAGAAGGGACCTTATCATACACTGAGGAAGTGGTGACAGTCACCACCTCCAAGACTGCTTATTTTGTGTTTACCTGCCTCGCTGTCCTTTCGTTTCAATCGTTATGGCGGCTACAGAGGGAAGAGGCAGGCTTCAAACAAGTGCCAGGGCCTTTTGGTAAGGTGGCTTTTTGGTCTGGGCTTTGTTTTTTCTTTTTTCAATGCATTACTTCAAATGATGTGTCTGAAGTTGCATACTTCCAAGTTTTACTCCCATTTTTCAGTCTCTACTACCATCAGGTCTGGAAGGAATTCCAGTACTTAGATGATAAGGCATTCATTAGCAGCATGAAGAACTTCTGCAGAAAGTTAAGGTAACATATCTTTCACTTTTCAGAAACAATGTTTTCGGTCCAAATAGCTTTTTCCCATTTCCATTTCAAGCACCGTGTATTCCTGACTAAGTACATACCGAACCACCTTGAGGTCACTGCAATTACTGTCTCAAGTCAATTTAGACATTTCTCTCCGAAGCATGACGGTGTGAGAAGGGGAGAAAGTTGGGTCAAAGCCAATCTCTTGACTCAGAAAACACTTCAGACACACGCTTTCAGCACTCTTTTGGTTAAGGAAATTTGAAGAGACCTGGTGAGGGTGCTTGAGTAATAGCAGCATGAATTTGCTGAAGAGTGCACCGTACTCCAATGCTTAAAGGATTTCTCCACTAACAGGAAGTCGAAGAAAAAAGCAAGAAAAGTATCGACAGAAATACCTCTTCTGGGAGATCTGCGTGACACACATCAGATGTTGCAAGCAGCAAAACCGGAGCAGAAGTCGGGATGTTCTGCAGTAGTGTCCTAAAAGTAAGTCTGAGTGGAATTCCAGCAGCCTCCCACCACAAATGGATATGGGGGATGTAAATTATACTTGGTGTCGTTCTTTGAGCGTCTCGCATCATCTGGGAAAGTGAAAGCTTGGATCAGAACACTAAACCGTGTAGAACAGGACCTACGTATCGGTCAGATCTGAATCTCTGCCTGGTTTCAAAACTGCTTAGGAGGAAGATAACTCCTGGAGAGCCTCACAACTCAGCCGGTGTGGTGGTCTGCCTGAAAGGACAAGACTGACCCTTCAGCAAGACCTAGACGTGGTAGTTACGTGACCGCAGATGCAAGCATCACAGAACAGAAAAGGGATTACTCCTCTGTGTGACAGAAAGAGTATCCAGCCATGTCATGTGTCTGTCCTTACTCGTACAGCTCTCAAATGCTGCTACAACAGGTCAAAATATTTGAATACAGTGATGCCATCCAGGGAAATGCATTTCCTGCCTAACAGGAAAAAAGAAGACAGCACTAATTCTGCTTCGATTTCCTTTTCCTAGTTAAGAAAAACACACCCGTGTACAAAAGGTCCATCAGTTTTAATGCATTTACTGCATATAGTGCAGCAATACCAGCTGTACATTGTTCAGATAAGAAACACTTCTTTTCCCCAGAACCTTGATTGCCTTAGAAATACAACAAAAAAGAAGGCTACCAGAAGTGCCTGACCCGCAGTCAGGCTGATGCACAGCCATCTACTGGGAGCACAGAGCCTTAAAAAGCAAGGAAAACAACCTGCTGGGTCCCACCAGGATGGGCAGCATTTCTTGCCCATGAAGAGCGGATTATCAGCAGCACCTCCCAGCTTCCTGAGCTGCTAGCAGCATCCTCACCGTTTCATTTGGAATGGAAAAAATGCGCATGTAAAGCATCCTTACTGGGTGTCATTCAGTCTAGAAGATAAGCGGATTCCCAGGACTAAACCTAACAGCACACTCAAACCAGGCCAGCTCCATGAACAATGACTTTTCCTTACTCTACAGACAGTTCATTCATCCCATGACATTAAAGAGAGAAAAAAAGATACCTGTGCACATGTTTCTTCCGGTGATGTGGTGCTAGCAAACAAAATGGATAGGTCTAGCGTATAAACGGGGAACTTCTCCAGGGCATGTATTACTGCAGGTGCCAGATGAGACGCTTGCCCATATCCTGCCTCTCCAACTAGTAAGAACCGTGGCTTCCAGGACATTGGCTGGTAATAAGCGTTTCTAGAACAACAACAAGAAAATACGTCTAAAAATGAAGTGGAAGTGATCAATAGGCACACAGATCTTCAAATGTTTTTCCTATCTATCTATCTATCTATTGAAATACTCTCCATATTCCAGCACCATATTAATATCCAGACGACTCTCAGAGCCCATTTTGTTACAAACTTGTACCATACCTCCCCGAAGAAATCCTGCCTGGGTGAAGTAACAGCTCTCAAATCACACAGGGGGATTGTCCAGCTAAACACACACACGACAAGCGGTCAGGAGCCTGAGATGGGCAAGAATAACCACTCTCTCTCTCTCTCTCTCAACACACACCAATCTGGATCTCTTCAGCGCCCGTACACACCAATTTTCAGTAGGTCGTGAGCTGAAGTAACTGTGAGATCTCTACACCTGTCAAGTGTAGCTCAAATTTGGCCATGGAGCTAGTGGGAAGAAAGGAGCAGAACAACATTTCTAGAGAAAAATCACCGTGGGCACTGAAACACGCTTGCTGTATCTGAAGAAGTACACAAATGGATTGGTTGAATTTGAGCAGTACTCTAAATAGGCAGAAGATTTATATCTATTCAGTCAGAAATTCTAACTGCTTAATCTTTGAAGCGTGTATTCATTTCCTACTCCTCTTGCTTGACTAGCATGAAACACATTTGTGAAGAGCACTTGTTTTTTCCACCACAATACTGTTGGACATTTGCTGGCTGAAATCCAAGATCCTACAGACCTATTCAAGCTCCGCACGTCAGAAGATTTTCTGGACAGCACAGCAACAGATACTGAGAAAAAGAACTGACCCAACAGTGATGACAACATTCTATTTCTTCAACCCTTGGCTTATATGACTTCCACAGTAAAATGTCAAAAGATTAACATCAGCTTAGGAGGCTAAAGGCACAAACCACAGACATGGTTTAGGTTTTTCTCACGCTGTTGTAACAAACCATTTCTCTATTTTGTTTCTGCTACAGAACTGACGAATGCTTCAACGATCTTGGGAGGCAGAAGGGCAAAAGATGGCTACACAAATCCATACAGCTTTTATCGTTAAAAGGACAGACAGCGCACTTCTTTGGTCTTGAGTCTTTCAAGGAATACCGTGGATCAAATCAACACGTTAGAATGGTCTGTGGACCAGTCTGACTTCGGAGGAGAGGGCTGGGCCATTCACTTGGATGGTTTCTGGCCATGTACTCCATTAGAACGTTAGCACCCAGCTGGATCTCCACACTTACTTCTTACAAATAGTGATCAACGCACACGCACACATTTTACTCCTTCAGCTACCACCCATCACACCAAAACTGCTTTCAGACCCAGCCATCTTTCAAATGGAAACATACAGCTGACAAATCTTTACCTGCTAAAATGGAGGCATGTTTTCTGCTGTGTACCAGGCACTTGATGTGTTGCCTGATCTTCAAAGATTGATGGTGATTCCTCATCACTGTCAACTGCACCATTTCTTAAAACATCATGGAAAGTGTCTGAAAGACAAGAGAGGTTGGTTAACTTTCCTGAATAGTCTGTATCTGGCTCCTGCATTAATACAGCTTCTCAGTAGGTGCTGGAGACCCCTTAGCTTGTAGTTCTTCATTTGAGGGCACATGTTGATTGCTGAAGAGTTCATCCTACCACAGATCTAAGGAGACTGCACAAGTCTCTACAAAGCTGTCCTGCATCCCGTGATTTGCTTAAGGTGTATCTCGCTGGCGGTGAAAACTTGGAGGATTCTTCCTTAGAATAAAAATGACTGCGGACAAGGTCTGTAGTTCCTAGACACCTGAAAAACTCCACAAGGCCACTTCCTTCTGGAGTAGGCTCGCCCACTGGAAGTCGGGGAATTAAGTGAAGGTGATGGCCGCAGACTTCCATTTGTCTGCGACTGGCGAGTCAGAACATACAGACCAACCCATCTTCTAAAGAAGGCTCCTCAAAGATCACCGGGCAGGGAGATAACGGAAGGCAGACAACGGAGAGGGGACACAGTTACCAATCCGCCGGCCTCTCTGCTTTTATTTTGCTGGTGGATTTCTGCCTCTCTTTTACCAACGCAAACCTGTCTCCCAGCTCTACTGCGATTGACACTGGTAGGATATTCTCAAGGGATCAGCATCCGAACTCCTCAGGGATCTCCATTAATCAGCAGTGGAGTGAGCTAAACAATTTATTTGCTCTCACCAACAGACACACTAAACCTGATCCCGGCTGATGCAGTTAGGAGCGTGAACTCACATGTGCTATGCAAGCCAAGCCCCAGAGTACACACTACTAAAACATTCGGAGCTCACATGCAAGTGCACAGTGTGATCCACAAACATCTAAACGACGAGAATGTGGTTAAAAATCATGAGAGCTAAAACAGTATTTAGCTGAAGCCATTTAGATTTGTATTGTGGTCCTGACATTCTCCAGACAGGAATTAGAAGCATTCCTGGGAAGACGCCCTTCTCCCCCCTGATTTAGGTATTTGTTTTGAAGGAGGTGCCTCTCCTACATGAAGCCTTAAATCCCTCTCTACAAATGGTACATCTCAGCTGCTGTCAGAAACAGGGTGCTCTAGCACAGAACGCATCCTTCTCTGCTGCTTTTTGCGAGGCATGCACAGCTCCCACCCAGCACTTCAGTGCAGAATCCAGCATAAAAACTACGCACGGTATTCCTGAAATAAAGGCGTGCACACGCACACGATAGAATTCTACTGTCATCGCGCCTGGGAGGTTTGTGTATGTCAGTTGCACCAGTCAGAAGTTTTTGCTCTGGCAGAATTTGAAAGAAGTGGATGTTACTGGTCTACCTTGCTGTTGGTTCTTCTCTAGCGCAAGCTCTGCGTGAGGAAATACTTCCTGCAAGGCTTCTAAAATTCTTGCTAGTGTGTTTTCCAGCAGTGGTTTTGACATAGGTGGTAGCGCTCGCCCAGCTGAAGCCACAGCCCTCTGTGAAGCTGGAACAATCTTCTGCATCGCCACCACAAAATCCTTTGCTCTTATTTCAATAGAAGCGACATCTAACTGCAGTTTCTCACGACTTTGGTAGATCTGAGGATAGTGCCGGCGCAAAGCACACAGGGCAGCTTCAGCACACAAGGCTTTAATATCAGCGCCACAGTATCCTAATAAACAAAACAAGAATCAAAGGTTACGTTGGTCTCAGGCAACACAGAAGCCAAGGTTGCCCAAGTGCAACACTGAAAGATTTTGTATGCAGCCACAAATTGAGAGGTTCAGAGAGAACTGACAGAGTTACTGCACTGCAGAGAAGTTCTGTTACGGGGCTCGCAGCCTGAGACCCAGCACCTTGGAAGCAGCCTCCTAAGCAAAGCTCTGCTCCTGAGGAAGATGCCCAAAACCCATTCAATGTTCTGAGAGACAAAGAAAATGAAAAGAAAAGAAGCATCTGACTTTGTCTGCCCGCAGGGCGAGCCAGCTGCCTCACTGCCTCACCCTGTGGCAAGGCACAAGAGCTCGGGGGCTGCCCGGTAGAAGCTCAGGTTCCCGAGGACTCCAGTCACGCGCAGCAACTCACTTGGTTTTCCAACTTACCAACGCATTCTTCAGCTAGCTCTTCCAGAAACGTGTCCAATGGTTTAGGGGTCCACTCTCGTGTGTGAATCTTGAAAATCTCTTTTCGAGCCTGGAAACAAAATGGTTGCCTTTGAGCTTGTCCTAAGTTTTCTCTTCAAATCCAATCATTCTCAACTTGTTACATTCAACTTTTTTCCTGGGGGCCTGCAGCCAAATAAAAGGCATTTATAGCTTCCATAAAAAGTTCGTTTCCACAGGTATCAAACTTAATGATCCTGAGGAAAAAAAACTGTAGTCCAAAGCTTCTCTGCAATCAGCGATTTTTCCTCACAGAAAATTCTCTCACATTTCTCTGATCTTAACAAGACTTTCACTGAAGGATTTCTTGCTACACAGAATAATTATGGCAGATTTCTAGAATTCTTCCCCAGCAGGGAATCGCACTACTACATCTGTTTCATGGCACCTCCTCTGCTGTCCCGGAAACCAGATAAAGCCGGAGACAAAGGTTTGTGTTAAATACCCTCCTTGGTGCACTTCTACTGGCCTTCAACCCAACAAGCGGTAGTAAAACAAGTAGCAGTGACAGCCAGAGAAAAACCACAAAAACAGGGTTCCGGTTTCGCACAGTATCTTCTCCCCCACACGTATTTTTTGCTTGCTTGATACATATTTTTTCATTGCTTAGCTGTCGCCATTGAACTAGAAGCTTCCCAAACCCTGCACCTGGGCAGTGTACCACATCCTTCTCCAACTCCCTGTTAGGAAGTGCCAGTGAGAAGGTCAGATCCGACAATACGTGATTGGGGAATGAAAAATTTGAATTTGCTCCAGCTGGACCAGCCTCAAGAAGAGTTTTTTGTCAGCAAAAGGGAATTCTTGTGCACACACCACGCCTTTCATTTTCAAGATGAGACTGCAGTAATTGATAGCTAATTCAGACATTCATCCTTACTTACACATTTCAGGGACTAGCAGCATCCCATTTTCCTGGCTGGTCCCAATCAAACCAAAACTAGTTCTAAAACCAACTCCCTGTTGAAATCAGCTGAATCCTACATACTCAGTACCAGATCTGCCCTCCACAGTACGACACCGTCTCTCCAGATAGCCCTCCTTTGCCCAAGTTGCGCAACACTGATTGTGACTTTAACTGCTCCATGATACTGCATTGTCAGGTAGCTCTAGCATAAAGGTGGACTTGGCCACGTCAGCATTAAGGCTGAGCTGAAGTTCTGACCTCTTTATTCGGCAAGCTGAAGAGGAGCTCTCGATCAAAGCGTCCGGGTCTTCGCAAAGCCGGATCTATAGAATCCAGTCTGTTGGTGGCTCCGATGACCACAATTTCTCCTCTGCTGTCTAAGCCATCCATAAGTGTCAGAAGTGTTGATACAATAGAGCTAACAGAAAAATTACTAGTTTAGTAAATTTTGTTCTTTTCTACACACCACCACCTTCTCCAGTGATCTCACAAAAATGACAAGCTTTTGTTGATGAGACGCTGATTAGTGAAAGATTCATTTTAGCACTTGAAAAAAACAGACAAGGTAACACAGACCGCATGCTGTTATCAAGCTTAGTGAATTGTGTTCGATTATTGCTTAAAAATCATCTGACATTTTGTAGCACTCAGTTACTAGTTTTCAGGAGAAACGAGTGGGTCACATTAAGCTAAATAGGTTGGGGGCTTCTTTTCACAAAGATCAAGCAGCTTCTGTGTAGATACATAAAATGTACTACCTGTGAATGTGGTCTTGTCTACTGGACCGCACCGGAGCAAGACCGTCTATCTCATCAAAGAAAATAATGGAAGGTCGCATCTGGTAGGCCTAGAAGGAAAACACAGGAATATCGACTCCAGTAAAACAGCGCCATTTGAAAGAGAAAATGCATGGAATACATGATGGTTGGAAAGTCATTGGAGCTAGATTTTTCACACTAGCATCAGGGATCTCTACTCATTGAGCTAATGCAGTAAGTGGCACGAGTAACACAAGACAGCAGCCTCTGTCAGCCCGCTGAGACGGGGTGACAGGGAGCAAATCACACCAGCAGTTCTTACAGCCATTTGGCAACCACCGAGAACAGAGCCGGGACTTCATTCAATTACAGCTTCTGGAAGCAACCAAACAACCCTGCTTTCAGCCTGCATCTCTTTCCCTCTGATCTAAGGCCACCATCTCCTGCCTCCTGCAGCCTTTTTTGTGGCTGGACTGTTGTTTTTGGGTTATTTTTAAGGCTGGGGGAGGGGCTTGCTTTGCGAGGTTTTCTCATTGGTTTTATTAACCTTTCCCAATACATCTGGAGATTTCAAGCCCCTAAGAACCCACTGAAAAACAAAACCCTGACAATCCCCTTTCAGTGACAAGAACTGGTAAAACCAGAAAATGAGTGAGTTCTCCTTAAAAACACTGACCGCAGAAAAGGACAGTTACGACTTGGACAGAACACACAGCGCATTTTGGCCTTACCTGATCAAATAATAAACGAAGCTGTCGTTCAAATTCTCCCACCCATTCACTCAGGTAGTCGGCACCATTTCTCATAAAAAAGGCTATTCTCCTGGCACCTTGGCTACATTCATTAGCAAGGGCACGAGCAACCAGTGTCTTTCCAGTCCCTGGTGGGCCATGGAATAGACAGCCTCTGCAATTGAAAGAAAAAAGATTCACCTAGGAAAAAAGCCTCGTGGAAAAGCAGCTCTTACTACCTCCACCCCTAAAACACCCAACTCTTCTCTCCTAACCGAAGCACTTCAGGCATTAGACAGTGGTAGCAGCTCAAGTGTGAGAAAAGTCAAAACAGATGGAGGTTTTGTGTTCCTACACAATTCAAGAAGGCAGCAAACAAAAAGAGCACAGAGGACAAGGCAGACGTAGAAAACCTCGAGAATAGATGGCAGTGTCCCAGAAGGACCCTTCCAGAGCTGCTGACAAACTAACAGGGGTGCTTACAGCACCGCGGAGCCAAACAGGAACAAACGGCAGCACAGAATCGGAGACTGGGCTAACTCGCGAATCAGCAGCTCACTCTTCAGCGAGACACTGCCCATCCATTCGTGTGTCACAAAAGGCATGATCTGATAGCGAAGCATTGAATTCTCCCTTGAAAACTTGAAGTTGCTGGATTTGGTTTCCGGGGAATTCTAAAGCTGGGAAGGTATTCTGCATTTCCAGATAAATATAGCCATAAACTGGAAAAGCCAATGCACTGCTGTTTCAAAGAGCATTTCAACCAATAACGGAGCAAAACACAGATTTCATTTTGTTATTGGCAATACTTTGAACGTTACTGAAAGCAAAGAATTTAAAGTTGCTCCTCAATATACCGTGATTGAGTTTTGCTGAGCAAGAACCTATCAAGTCAACAATTAAATCTCTCAAAATTGCATTTCATAATGCACAACGAGTTTAGCTGGGTAAGGAGCAGACCGATTCCTACTCAGCCCAAGCACAACAAACACTACAAGGTCCTATCCATTGGAAAACTGATACTTCCGCACTTCAAAAACAGAGTTGGTGGGAGAGCCAAGTGGACTTCGAAGAAACCAATTACAGTTGACTAGCAGGAGATAATTCCAATTAGAATTTTTAGGTTTAAACAATCTCTGTTACCTTGGAGGCTGAATTTTGCATTTCTCAAAGACTTCCTGGTGAAGCAAGGGAAAAACGACCGTCTCTTTTAGAGATGAAATGTGGTCAGAAAGGCCACCCACGCCATCAAATCGTACCTAAAGATAAATTCAACAGAACACATTGGATAAGTTAAAGAAAGCTGCAACCTCGATAAGGTTCCATCAGAAATTATCTGTCAGCACAAAGGAAATGTCCTGGGCAATTTTCAAATTGCTCCAGAGAAAACTGTAAACCAAGGCATCTGTAGGCAGCACGCTACTGAAGGCTTTCACCAACACTGACACAATGAACTAGAAATACTTACCGAACAATCTATTTTCATTGGATGCACATCAGCCAGACTTGCTCCGATTTCCATTTGATCCTGGTGAATTCCCTTTAACTCCTCTTCCCCAAAGTTAAGTGGAAGACACCTGATTTCAATGAAGGACAAAGAGAAAGGCACTTTCTAACTTCAGGTGCAGCAAGAAGATTTTTACTTTCAGCATCATGGCAAGGGAATGCGAAAGACCTTATAAATGAGCATAAACTTCCCAAATAGTTAAATATACCTTCAGACTCTCTTGCATTTGATGTCCATGAGTAAATGCAAGAAAATAAAATTGTTCCAGACATTAAACTGCGTTAATGATTTTAACACGATTAGCCATGCTAGTCAGCACAGCACACGCATGAATGCAAGCTTAGAACAAGTTCTTCCGGATGCGGAGACCGTGAACTGACATTGCTTTGTGTGATGGAAGAACCCCCCCTCAAAACACATCGACATCTTTTAAAGATTTTTTGCTCCTCCATTCAAACAGTTACAGCCCGAGTGGATACTTCTTTCATGCGGATTAACATCGTACAGGCTGCCAAGCACTGCTGGTGCGTCCTGAGAACTCTGGGGTGTGTGTGCCAGGGGACACGCGTCAGAGACATCAGCCTGAAAGCTTCTTTGTTAAGTCTGTTATCAACATACTTTTTCTAGAGCATTTGTTAAGTAACAAAACCTCCATCATTTCCTCTATCACATTTTCTGTTATGGTGGTCTTCTTTCTGAACAAACTCAATCTAAAGCACAGGAGCAGTAGAATTTCACATTAAAAAACTACATAAACATTTTCCTCCCCCTATTGCCACTTATCAATCAAACTGCTGATTATCAATCAATTCTAAAAATCCAATTGTAAAGAGTCCAGTTACAGCTGTCAGTGCTGACAGGTATGATTAAATATTGCCACAATGTAGAAAGTGTACAAGAGGAAAGTGTACAAGAGGAAGAGAATAACACACAGGGTTAGGCAGATGCAAGCTCCTCCCAGGTAGACCCCTCCCTCCCCTGTTCTCCAGTTTCATGAACCTCCTCAAAGCTCTGCTGCGGCTGCGCTTCCTGCGCCTCTCCAAATGCTCTTCATCATCAGATGAGGAAGAGGATGTGGAGCCACTGTTGTGGACTCTGTGTCTCTGTCCGCAAACATTTAAACAAACAAAACTTAATTTTTCTTAGGAAGGTAGAACGCTTCACTGTTTCCCAAAGAAATTTCACAAAAATACCTACTCATTTTGTCCCATCCCTTCCTCTCACACACACACACAAATACAGAACCACAGAATCACAGAATGGTCGGGGTTGGAAGGGACCTCTGTGGGTCATCTAGTCCAACCCTCCTGCCGAAGCAGGGTCACCTACAGCAGGCTGCACAGGACCGCGTCCAGGGGGGGTCTTGAATGTCTCCAGAGAAGGAGACTCCACAACCTCCCTAGGCAGCCTGTGCCAGGGCTCCGTCACCCTCAGAGGGAAGAAGTTCTTCCTCATCTTCAGACGGAAGTTCCTCTGCTTCATTTTGTGCCCGTTGCCCCTTGTCCTGTCACTGGGCACCACTGAAAAGAGCTTGGCCCCATCCTCCTGACACCCACCCTTTAGATATTGATAAGCATATATTACGTCCCCTCGCAGCCTTCTCTTCTTCGGGCTGAACAAGCCCACCTCCCTCAGCCTTTCCTCGTAGGAGAGATGCTCCAGTCCCCTCACCATCCTCGTAGCCCTCCGCTGGACTCTCTCCAGTAGCTCCGCATCTTTCTTGAAGTGGGGAGCCCAGAACTGGACAGAGTACTCTAGATGGGGCCTCACTAGGGCAGTGTAGAGGGGAAGGAGAGCCTCCCTCGACCTGCTGGCCACACTCCTCCTAATGCATCCCTCGCCCACCCCAGCCTCCCCCCGGACGCATACTCACTGCTGGCCAAGACTGTACTGGGGCAGTGCCGTTGGCTGGTACCCTTCTATATCCACCCCCATTGTGACGCGTCCCCTGTGATGTCATGGGTGTCTTAGCGCATCACAGTCTCGCCCGCCGGCCATTGGCCCCACCCCGGCTCAGCGACCCACAGCTGCCCTGGTGTACTGGTTGAGGCTGGCCTGCAGATCATGTTCTTCACAGGAGCTTGCACCATGCTTCATTCTGGAGATGTTATCACCTGCCTGCCACTCGGAATCTCCTAATCATACAATATCCTGAGTTGGAAGGGACCCACGAGGATTCCGAGTCCAACCCCTGAGTCCACACCGGGCAACCTTAAGTTTGATCATCGAATCGTAGAACCATCGCATCATTTAGGTTGGAAAAGATCCTTCAGATCATCGAGTCCAACCGCAAACCCGACACTGCCAACTCCATCACCATACCGTGTCCCAAAGCGCCACGTCCACACAACTTTCAAATACCTGCAGGCATGCTGCCTCAAGCACTTCCCTGGGCAGCCTGTTCCAATGCTTGGCAACCCTTTCAGGGAAGACAGTTTTCCTAATAGCCAACTGGAAAAAGTCTCCTTCTCTGGAGATATTCAAGACCCGCCTGGAGAAGGTCCTCTACAGCCTGCTGTAGGTGACCCTGCTTCGGCAGGAGGGTTGGACTAGATGACCCACAGAGGTGCCTTCCAACCCCAACCATTCTGTGGTTCTGTGATTCTGTGTGAAACCTCCCCTTGCGGGAGTCGGTTGGGCCGAGGGCGGCCTTGATGGTCTTGATGGAATAGAGTCATATCTCTGAGCTAATTATTTTGTGCACCTGTGGTTGAAAAGCAGGAGGAAAGGAGCGAAGAAACAGGATGGGAAAATCCACCTCTTTGATAAGCGTGAAGGTCGTGTGAACGGACACATGATGACCAATCAGAAGAACAAAGGAGTGTGACATGCCAAAAGACCCTCACCAGTGAGACTCTGGGGGTGGGGAACAAGGGGATATAAAACACTCACATACAGTATAGTTTGTAATGCTGCAGTATCACCTCCTGTTTCCAAAACAACATTTTCAATTTTCTTGTGTCCTGCACGCTCCAGAAAGTCCACGTCACGACGAAACCCGACGTAAGGAGCAGGTTTTCTTGTGCTTATGAGCAGGCTGGAACTCACACTGCCTTCTCCTCAAACCTGCAAGGAATTCATAGCCTAGCCTGCTATTCGCACCGACCTCTTTTCACAAAACCCGCGGGAAATTCACTACCTTGGTGAAGATCCTCTCTTCTCACCACTTCAGCTGATTTTGGCTGATGAGTTCAGCAGTTTTGGGGGCCAAGTTAAACACACAGTGACCAAACACAGCCCTTCTCAGAAACCAGGTTAAAAAGGCAATCCCTAAGGAATTACCAGTACTTACCTTCTCGATAGTCTTCTTTTTCTTGGCCTGATTTCAGCTTTGCCAGCTGCCTCCATGAAGAAAGAGGACAGAGGAAAGGAGAAAAGAATTCTTGTACAGAAGTATTCTATCGCATCATGCTGTATTGCATTGCATAGTTCCCCCTTAAGGCTGGGAACTTCACCAAGTTTACAACCCGGTGCTCCAGGTCATCCCAAGAAAAGCCTGGAGACAACAAAGAGGGTTCAGATCCCAAGTCTGCTGCGTACCACACACACAAAGTTTTCTCAGGACAGACATTCCCCAACCTGCGTGTCTTCAAGTCTCAACAGGGCAAGTAATATCTCTGTACCCAAAGT
This sequence comes from Opisthocomus hoazin, assembly GCF_030867145.1. NCBI lineage: Eukaryota > Metazoa > Chordata > Aves > Opisthocomiformes > Opisthocomidae > Opisthocomus > Opisthocomus hoazin. Next base: position 7,339,484 of record NC_134454.1, on the reverse strand, counting down.
GGTGGAGAGATCTCCAAGCAGTTGGGAGAAGATGCATGTTTTTTATACAAGCACAAGATTTTGATGAAGAACAGTGATTCTTGTTCCGAGACACTGGCACTGACATTAACATAATCGTACTCCCCTGCAGATTTTTAGCTGTAGATTTATCACCATGTGACTCCTTGGGCACGCTTTCGCTTTTCCTTTTCATTCTATAAATCCAACAGAGATTAAACACTTAGAAATACCTTGTAAAGTGTCTTTGCTGGACATTTTCACTTAATATTTCCATGCTTTTGTCAAAGCTAGAGTCTGTACAGGGTGGCATGTTTTTTCTCATTGATCTTAAACAGCGTCCATTGAAACATTCAGTTTTGACAACGAATGTTTGGACAAACACATGAGGCAGAAGCAAAGAAAACGGAAACACACCTCCAAAACCAAGCCCACACGGAGGGATTGCACAGTTTGGCATTCAGCGTCACCGCACCTTGCGTATGGGAGGTGGCCTAACGCAACAGCCATGGATCCTGCCACACAGTTTATGGCAACTGAAAGAAAATTTGATTCTCATAAAATTCAACTTTGCTTATGCTGTTATCAATTTTTTAAAAAAATAACTGTCAAATGAACTGAGAGACATTTTCTCTGCTCAAGAGGCATGCAGACATCTTCAAAACAGGGTACTGCTTTGCTTTGACTTAAATATAGTTATCACGATCCTCCAGCATCAAGAAGATTGTCACCGTTACAAGCCAGACTCAACTTTACCTGAGAAAGTTACAGCAGTCAGTCTCGCTTTGTTTCAAGTCTGGTTGCTTTGACAGGCAAAAATATGCCATCGCAAAAGCTCTTCTGTTGGTGGAAAAAGGGTTTCTCCGAGATCTCGTCTTGAGATGGTGGATTCTGTGAAAGCCACCTGAGGTCCTACCAGGTCATTAAAAGAAATCACCTCTGAACTGCATGAAGAGGTTTCTAAAGCATTTACTTGTCACAAGCCTAAACGAGATTGCTTGAAAACTTTGATTTAATATGCAGTGGACTGTCCAGCACCACAGACCACTTCAGAAAACTCTATCGCCACAAGCTGAAAACAATGATAAAAGTTCATCAAGTTTTCCATCGTCTCCTTCTAAAGAGAGGCACTGAAACGTCTGGGAGATGTTCAGGTCTACAGCGTTCCAAAGGCAATCACAGAGGGATGTCTCATAAAAATATGTACCTAGCTGTTGGGCAAAAATATCAAATAAATGCAGCCAAACGTCTTCAGCTTTCTTAATAAATTTTAATATATATTTGGTATCTGTATAAATAAATATGTAGCAGTAATCTATTGAATTCTGCAGACAACAAACAGTGCGTCACGAAAAGAACACCTTCCAGAGCTGAAGTCAAGTCTGCTGAAATCCAGTGTCACTGTGTGCGCGTGAAGGCTGCAATTTCTTTCTTCATTTCCTAGTAAGAAAAACAGACAAGCCAGCAGTCAGCATGAAGAAAAGCTCAAGCACCCTGTTTATTTCTTCATCAAAAGAATAGAGAGTCTGTACATACATACAACTGTTAGAAGCATTTAGCAAATACGTGTACTCCCACCCCCAGCACAGTGTCCTTCCAGCGTCTCTCTAGCTTCAAACGCGTCCTTACGCATCCAAACTAGAGAGCAGGCCAGAGGGAGTGGAAGGATCTGTATCAGCAGTGGCTTCAACAGTTGGAAAGAGGAGCCAGTTCCTGAAAAGCCACAGCTAAAAGCTGGAAATTCTGTTTTCTGCATTCTGAATAATAATAAGAGAGACTTGTTCAAGTCTCTCTCTTTGTACGCTACAGCTTGCCCCTGAGCGACTTGCGCAGCCAAGGATCTGAGGATCCTGAATCGGCAGGCCGAAGATCGAACCCATCTAAATCGACTCAGTACTGGGAATGCCTGACTGGGACCACGGGTGCCTCTGCAAGATTTCTGCCACGTTCTGACAACTCAGAAAACCTCTCTTAGAGGAAGAGATCCGAGCATTTGACTCATCAGCATTAAAGCGGCATGGTTTTGCAATAGGGACCAACTTCTTCCAGACTGAAATGAGAAAGTCTTGAAACACAGGCACCTGAGCAGTACAGCGGAACGCTACATAGGCGTGACGTCCGGAGCGCACGCGTACATACCCGTAACACACACATGCGTCACAGTGATGGAAAGGGCTAGAAGACAAAAAAAATTTACCTTCACCAATTCAGTTTTGTCATCATCTTCCCGATGGCGGTAAATGCACTGACTGAGAATAGCGTACAGTCTTTCCAACTGAACTAGAGTGAAGTTGTTTGTTGTCTCAGTGACAAAATGCAGCAGTTGCTGAAGAAAGAAAAATGGAAACTGCAAGTTTAGAATAGCACAGGATCCTTTGAACAAGCTCGTCATGTTTTCCAAAGCTAAACAATAACAGTACAACACAAGGGACATCCTGCTTTCTTATATTGCTAAATAAAATAGGAGTGACACTTCAGAGAACAGATGAAATCTCTCACAAGCTGTAACTGGAGAAAATGCGTTCATTTTTCGTGCTTCAAAGTGGCTCTGCCTGTAGCAGATCACCAGCTCTCACACAGTCCTTTCTGGGCCCAAAGGTGTGAATGGCATCGCCTCTGGGAAAGCAACCCCAACAAGCCAGCGGCAGCACCTGCTTCCACTGCGGCCTCTGTGCAGTGGCCACGTGTTGTGTGAGGCCGTAAAGACGGAGCTCAAGAGAGCAGCCACTCCAAAGGAAAATATTACTGCCTCGCCGCTGCCTGTCATCACACTCTGCCTCCCTCACATCAGCCAGCACAGAACCGGAGTATTCCCCTCAGCTTCCTTCTACACAACATGCAGGTTAAGACGCACACAAAACACGCAGCGTGCTTTCAGCTGCTGCAAACAGAAAAGGCAGGCTGTGACAGAGGCTTATGGTCAACGTCCCGTGGGAAACTACTTCTAACTGCTGCCACACAGACGACCGCATGCTCTTCTCTATCTTCCTAAAGTTCTAGTCCTACTGCCAAGCAAAGAAACAAACAAAACTCTCCCCCCAAAAAACCAAGCCGCTCCATTTGGGAGGTTCACCTCGCTTATTCACTGCAGGCAAGTTCCAAAGAGGCTGTCTGGTACGAGCAACTAGTTCCAGCGGCACCCATGTTAATGAGCAAAGTTTTCTAAAAGACGCGTTTCCTTACTGTAGCTCTGCTCAGAGCTGAAAGCTATAGAAGCTGAAACATATATACGGGCTCTACCGTAGCATTTCTCCAATGCAAAATTCTAACACTGGATTCTGAAAGAATTTCAGAAAAGGAGATAGCAGTATTTTCTCCTGCTGACTTCAGCGTTGAAGTCACCACTGCTAGAAATAAAGGTCCTTTTCAGGTTCTCAATACATGAAAACACGCAAAACCCAACCCAAACCCCCAAAGCCGTCATAAAAACTGTCACCACATTAATAACCAACACTACTAGTACTAGTAGGCTGTCAGTGGGCTCTTTGAAAATTCAACAAGCCCTTCTAAATTAACAATCAGCAAGACAACCCAGTCTCCTCAAATGCAGTTCTCCAAAAGCCACAACAGCAGTCTGCACCAGGTGTGCAAACACAACACTCATAGGCCATTACAAGCTGACTTCTTTCACAAGCTCTATATCCTTCCCATACACTGTTTTAAGTGGCATTGGTTAACAACTAACTTCATTTACAACTCTCCATGGAGCAAGAAAACGTTCTTCTTCAGTATTAACAAAATTGAAATGAGACTTACTTTCAGCTGGGTGAGAATTCCCTGTGCTTTCTCCACACCCATCACATGTTGCTCTTCCATGCAAGAACGTCTCGCCCGAGCCACACAGCGTACCCATGAATCTGGAATGACACACAGCTCTTAGGCAGGGATTTTTGTTTCTCTGCCATACAGCATCAGTAAAGTGTCCTGCACCTGGAATGCAGTCTCTCTCTGCAATGACAGACACAGACCCCTTTTTTCCGCTGAGAAATCCCTGACTTGTACTTTCTTTCTGGTAAAAGTCCCTGTTCCATCAAAATTCCAAACTCGGACACAAAAGAAAACCCACCAGAGAAAAAGGCAGGGCAAAACTAGGAAAAAAAAACGACAGTCCTGTTGCCATTACAGCACTGCATGGTAAAACTCCAAGGTAATTTCGGTTAGGAGACACACCCTATCACAGAATCCCAGAATGGGAGGGTTGGAAGGGACCTCTGTGGGTCACCTAGTCCAACCCCCCTGCCGAAGCAGGTTCAGCCAGAGCAGGCTGCACAGGACCCCGCCTGCAACCACGTGGACATAAGTCTCCTATTCCACAGGCGACTCTGGACCCACACTGCTGCTGGAAGGACGTTTCCATTTTCTTCCAGAGAAGAATCCTGGGTGGACCCACCTTCAGTGAAAGTGATCTTAGGAACATGTTTTTCTGAAGGCTCTTCCTGACTCTCGGCTTTGTTTTGGTCTTCCGCAACATTCTTCTCTTCCTTGAACTGAAAATTCCTCCTCTTTGCTGCAATACCTGAAGATCTTTTGTTCATTCTGCACTTTCTTTTTGACCTATCTACAAAGAGATATCAGAAAAAGTAAGCCATCACATTACGAGAACAGTCCTTCCTTCAAAATCCACCATCCTCATCCATGGTAGCAATTTAGAAGCCTTTAAAAGTCAGCTAGGCCGTCAAGGCCAGGGTCTCACACCGTAAAGCAACCACGGCACTTGAACTTCATAACCATCTGGAATGAATCGCCTCTGGCTTTACCTCACATTTTGAAACTTTTAGTCAACTTACGGTAGTCAGATACAAGCATATGAAAAAGTATTGATTACCACCAAAGCATGTACTTTCTAGCTGTTAAGTCACCATTAGCGAAGTTTTATACGTGGAATAACCTCACCTGCGTTGCTTTTTGACGCAGGACTTTTAGCAGCTTGATTGATAATGATGTCCTCAAAAAACATTCTTCTTTCTTCCTTGGTAGGCAGCTGGATTTTGAAAACTTGTCCATAAGCATTCATAAACAATTCTTTGATCTAAAGCATGAGGAGAAAATGTATTTCAGATAGAAGGCCACACAAATTCATATTCTATTCCAAAAAGATCAGTATCTCTCTACGTTAAGCTGAATAAACATCTGGATAAGACAAACTGGGAACAGTTATCTTCTTGGCCTCAAAAGGTGAATTAAAATATCTTCTCAAAGGAACACCTCAAGAGAACACGCTGCTCTGAGAAGGGACCTTATCATACACTGAGGAAGTGGTGACAGTCACCACCTCCAAGACTGCTTATTTTGTGTTTACCTGCCTCGCTGTCCTTTCGTTTCAATCGTTATGGCGGCTACAGAGGGAAGAGGCAGGCTTCAAACAAGTGCCAGGGCCTTTTGGTAAGGTGGCTTTTTGGTCTGGGCTTTGTTTTTTCTTTTTTCAATGAATTACTTCAAATGATGTGTCTGAAGTTGCATACTTCCAAGTTTTACTCCCATTTTTCAGTCTCTACTACCATCAGGTCTGGAAGGAATTCCAGTACTTAGATGATAAGGCATTCATTAGCAGCATGAAGAACTTCTGCAGAAAGTTAAGCTAACATATCTTTCACTTTTCAGAAACAATATTTTCGGTCCAAATAGCTTTTTCCCATTTCCATTTCAAGCACCGTGTATTCCTGACTAAGTACATACCGAACCACCTTGAGGTCACTGCAATTACTGTCTCAAGTCAATTTAGACATTTCTCTCCGAAGCATGACGGTGTGAGAAGGGGAGAAAGTTGGGTCAAAGCCAATCTCTTGACTCAGAAAACACTTCAGACACACGCTTTCAGCACTCTTTTGGTTAAGGAAATTTGAAGAGACCTGGTGAGGGTGCTTGAGTAATAGCAGCATGAATTTGCTGAAGAGTGCACCGTACTCCAATGCTTAAAGGATTTCTCCACTAACAGGAAGTCGAAGAAAAAAGCAAGAAAAGTATCGACAGAAATACCTCTTCTGGGAGATCTGCGTGACACACATCAGATGTTGCAAGCAGCAAAACCGGAGCAGAAGTCGGGATGTTCTGCAGTAGTGTCCTAAAAGTAAGTCTGAGTGGAATTCCAGCAGCCTCCCACCACAAATGGATATGGGGGATGTAAATTATACTTGGTGTCGTTCTTTGAGCGTCTCGCATCATCTGGGAAAGTGAAAGCTTGGATCAGAACACTAAACCGTGTAGAACAGGACCTACGTATCGGTCAGATCTGAATCTCTGCCTGGTTTCAAAACTGCTTAGGAGGAAGATAACTCCTGGAGAGCCTCACAACTCAGCCGGTGTGGTGGTCTGCCTGAAAGGACAAGACTGACCCTTCAGCAAGACCTAGACGTGGTAGTTACGTGACCGCAGATGCAAGCATCACAGAACAGAAAAGGGATTACTCCTCTGTGTGACAGAAAGAGTATCCAGCCATGTCATGTGTCTGTCCTTACTCGTACAGCTCTCAAATGCTGCTACAACAGGTCAAAATATTTGAATACAGTGATGCCATCCAGGGAAATGCATTTCCTGCCTAACAGGAAAAAAGAAGACAGCACTAATTCTGCTTCGATTTCCTTTTCCTAGTTAAGAAAAACACACCCGTGTACAAAAGGTCCATCAGTTTTAATGCATTTACTGCATATACTGCAGCAATACCAGCTGTACATTGTTCAGATAAGAAACACTTCTTTTCCCCAGAACCTTGATTGCCTTAGAAATACAACAAAAAAGAAGGCTACCAGAAGTGCCTGACCCGCAGTCAGGCTGATGCACAGCCATCTACTGGGAGCACAGAGCCTTAAAAAGCAAGGAAAACAACCTGCTGGGTCCCACCAGGATGGGCAGCATTTCTTGCCCATGAAGAGCGGATTATCAGCAGCACCTCCCAGCTTCCTGAGCTGCTAGCAGCATCCTCACCGTTTCATTTGGAATGGAAAAAATGCGCATGTAAAGCATCCTTACTGGGTGTCATTCAGTCTAGAAGATAAGCGGATTCCCAGGACTAAACCTAACGGCACACTCAAACCAGGCCAGCTCCATGAACAATGACTTTTCCTTACTCTACAGACAGTTCATTCATCCCATGACATTAAAGAGAGAAAAAAAGATACCTGTGCACATGTTTCTTCCGGTGATGTGGTGCTAGCAAACAAAATGGATAGGTCTAGCGTATAAACGGGGAACTTCTCCAGGGCATGTATTACTGCAGGTGCCAGATGAGACGCTTGCCCATATCCTGCCTCTCCAACTAGTAAGAACCGTGACTTCCAGGACATTGGCTGGTAATAAGCGTTTCTAGAACAACAACAAGAAAATACGTCTAAAAATGAAGTGGAAGTGATCAATAGGCACACAGATCTTCAAATGTTTTTCCTATCTATCTATCTATCTATCTATCTATTGAAATACTCTCCATATTCCAGCACCATATTAATATCCAGACGACTCTCAGAGCCCATTTTGTTACAAACTTGTACCATACCTCCCCGAAGAAATCCTGCCTGGGTGAAGTAACAGCTCTCAAATCACACAGGGGGATTGTCCAGCTAAACACACACACGACAAGCGGTCAGGAGCCTGAGATGGGCAAGAATAACCACTCTCTCTCTCTCTCTCTCAACACACACCAATCTGGATCTCTTCAGCGCCCGTACACACCAATTTTCAGTAGGTCGTGAGCTGAAGTAACTGTGAGATCTCTACACCTGTCAAGTGTAGCTCAAATTTGGCCATGGAGCTAGTGGGAAGAAAGGAGCAGAACAACATTTCTAGAGAAAAATCACCGTGGGCACTGAAACACGCTTGCTGTATCTGAAGAAGTACACAAATGGATTGGTTGAATTTGAGCAGTACTCTAAATAGGCAGAAGATTTATATCTATTCAGTCAGAAATTCTAACTGCTTAATCTTTGAAGCGTGTATTCATTTCCTACTCCTCTTGCTTGACTAGCATGAAACACATTTGTGAAGAGCACTTGTTTTTTCCACCACAATACTGTTGGACATTTGCTGGCTGAAATCCAAGATCCTACAGACCTATTCAAGCTCCGCACGTCAGAAGATTTTCTGGACAGCACAGCAACAGATACTGAGAAAAAGAACTGACCCAACAGTGATGACAACATTCTATTTCTTCAACCCTTGGCTTATATGACTTCCACAGTAAAATGTCAAAAGATTAACATCAGCTTAGGAGGCTAAAGGCACAAACCACAGACATGGTTTAGGTTTTTCTCACGCTGTTGTAACAAACCATTTCTCTATTTTGTTTCTGCTACAGAATTGACGAATGCTTCAACGATCTTGGGAGGCAGAAGGGCAGAAGATGGCTACACAAATCCATACAGCTTTTATCGTTAAAAGGACAGACAGCGCACTTCTTTGGTCATGAGTCTTTCAAGGAATACCATGGATCAAATCAACACGTTAGAATGGTCTGTGGACCACTCTGACTTCGGAGGAGAGGGCTGGGCCGTTCACTTGGATGGTTTCTGGCCATGTACTCCATTAGAACGTTAGCACCCAGCTGGATCTCCACACTTACTTCTTACAAATAGTGATCAACGCACACGCACACATTTTACTCCTTCAGCTACCACCCATCACACCAAAACTGCTTTCAGACCCAGCCATCTTTCAAATGGAAACATACAGCTGACAAATCTTTACCTGCTAAAATGGAGGCATTTTTTCTGCTGTGTACCAGGCACTTGATGTGTTGCCTGATCTTCAAAGATTGATGGTGATTTCTCATCACTGTCAACTGCACCGTTTCTTAAAACATCATGGAAAGTGTCTGAAAGACAAGAGAGGTTGGTTAACTTTCCTGAATAGTCTGTATCTGGCTCCTGCATTAATACAGCTTCTCAGTCGGTGCTGGAGACCTCTTAGCTTGTAGTTCTTCATTTGAGGGCACATGTTGATTGCTGAAGAGTTCATCCTACCACAGATCTAAGGAGACTGCACAAGTCTTTACAAAGCTGTCCTGCATCCCGTGATTTGCTTAAGGTGTATCTCGCTGGCGGTGAAAACTTGGAGGATTCTTCCTTAGAATAAAAATGACTGCGGACAAGGTCTGTAGTTCCTAGACACCTGAAAAACTCCACAAGGCCACTTCCTTCTGGAGCAGGCTCGCCCACTGGAAGTCGGGGAATTAAGTGAAGGTGATGGCCGCAGACTTCCATTTGTCTGCGACTGGCGAGTCAGAACATACAGACCAACCCATCTTCTAAAGAAGGCTCCTCAAAGATCACCGGGCAGGGAGATAACGGAAGGCGGACAACGGAGAGGGGACACAGTTACCAATCCGCCGGCCTCTCTGCTTTTATTTTGCTGGTGGATTTCTGCCTCTCTTTTACCAACGCAAACCTGTCTCCCAGCTCTACTGCGGTTGACACTGGTAGGATATTCTAAAGGGATCAGCATCCGAACTCCTCAGGGATCTCCACTAATCAGCAGTGGAGTGAGCTAAACAATTTATTTGCTCTCACCAACAGATAGACTAAACCTGATCCCGGCTGATGCAGTTAGGAGCGTGAACTCACATGTGCTATGCAAGCCAAGCCCCAGAGTACGCACTACTAAAACATTCGGAGCTCACATGCAAGTGCACAGTGTGATCCACAAACATCTAAACGACGAGAATGTGGTTAAAAATCATGAGAGCTAAAACAGTATTTAGCTGAAGCCATTTAGATTTGTATTGTGGTCCTGACATTCTCCAGGCAGGAATTAGAAGCATTCCTGGGAAGACGCCCTTCTCCCCCCCGATTTAGGTATTTGTTTTGAAGGAGGTGCCTCTCCTACACGAAGCCTTAAATCCCTCTCTACAAATGATACATCTCAGCTGCTGTCAGAAACAGGGTGCTCTAGCACAGAACGCATCCTTCTCTGCTGCTTTTTGCGAGGCATGCACAGCTCCCACCCAGCACTTCAGTGCAGAATCCAGCATAAAAACTACGCACGGTATTCCTGAAATAAAGGCGTGCACACGCACGCGATAGAATTCTACTGTCATCGCGCCTGGGAGGTTTGTGTATGTCAGTTGCACCAGTCAGAAGTTTTTGCTCTGGCAGAATTTGAAAGAAGTGGATGTTACTGGTCTACCTTGCTGTTGGTTCTTCTCTAGCGCAAGCTCTGCGTGAGGAAATACTTCCTGCAAGGCTTCTAAAATTCTTGCTAGTGTGTTTTCCAGCAGTGGTTTTGACATAGGTGGTAGCGCTCGCCCAGCTGAAGCCACAGCCCTCTGTGAAGCTGGAACAATCTTCTGCATCGCCACCACAAAATCCTTTGCTCTTATTTCAATAGAAGCGACATCTAACTGCAGTTTCTCACGACTTTGGTAGATCTGAGGATAGTGCCGGCGCAAAGCACACAGGGCAGCTTCAGCACACAAGGCTTGAATATCAGCGCCACAGTATCCTAATAAACAAAACAAGAATCAAAGGTTACGTTGGTCTCAGGCAACACAGAAGCCAAGGTTGCCCAAGTGCAACACTGAAAGATTTTGTATGCAGCCACAAATTGAGAGGTTCAGAGAGAACTGACAGAGTTACTGCACTGCAGAGAAGTTCTGTTACGGGGCTCGCAGCCTGAGACCCAGCACCTTGGAAGCAGCCTCCTAAGCAAAGCTCTGCTCCTGAGGAAGATGCCCAAAACCCATTCAATGTTCTGAGAGACAAAGAAAATGAAAAGAAAAGAAGCATCTGACTTTGTCTGCCCGCAGGGCGAGCCAGCTGCCTCACTGCCTCGCCTTGCGGCAAGGCACAAGAGCTCGGGGGCTGCCCGGTAGAAGCTCAGGTTCCCGAGGACTCCAGTCACGCGCAGCAACTCACTTGGTTTTCCAACTTACCAACGCATTTTTCAGCTAGCTCTTCCAGAAACGTGTCCAATGGTTTAGGGGTCCACTCTCGTGTGTGAATCTTGAAAATCTCTTTTCTAGCCTGGAAACAAAATGGTTGCCTTTGAGCTTGTCCTAAGTTTTCTCTTCAAATCCAATCATTCTCAACTTGTTACATTCAACTTTTTTCCTGGGGGCCTGCAGCCAAATAAAAGGCATTTATAGCTTCCATAAAAAGTTCGTTTCCACAGGTATCAAACTTAATGATCCTGAGGAAAAAAAACTGTAGTCCAAAGCTTCTCTGCAATCAGCGATTTTTCCTCACAGAAAATTCTCTCACATTTCTCTGATCTTAACAAGACTTTCACTGAAGGATTTCTTGCTACACAGAATAATTATGGCAGATTTCTAGAATTCTTCCCCAGCAGGGAATCGCACTACTACATCTGTTTCATGGCACCTCCTCTGCTGTCCCGGAAACCAGATAAAGCCGGAGACAAAGGTTTGTGTTAAATACTCTCCTTGGTGCACTTCTACTGGCCTTCCACCCAACAAGCGGTAGTAAAACAAGTAGCAGTGACAGCCAGAGAAAAACCACAAAAACAGGGTTCCGGTTTCGCACAGTATCTTCTCCCCCACACGTATTTTTTGCTTGCTTGATACATATTTTTTCATTGCTTAGCTGTCGCCATTGAACTAGAAGCTTCCCAAACCCTGCACCTGGGCAGTGTACCACATCCTTCTCCAACTCCCTGTTAGGAAGTGCCAGTGAGAAGGTCAGATCCGACAATACGTGATTGGGGAATGAAAAATTTGAATTTGCTCCAGCTGGACCAGCCTCAAGAAGAGTTTTTTGTCAGCAAAAAGGAATTCTTGTGCACACACCACGCCTTTCATTTTCAAGATGAGACTGCAGTAATTGATAGCTAATTCAGACATTCATCCTTACTTACACATTTCAGGGACTAGCAGCATCCCATTTTCCTGGCTGGTCCCAATCAAACCAAAACTAGTTCTAAAACCAACTCCCTGTTGAAATCAGCTGAATCCTACATACTCAGTACCAGATCTGCCCTCCACAGTACGACACCGTCTCTCCAGATAGCCCTCCTTTGCCCAAGTTGCGCAACACTGATTGTGACTTTAACTGCTCCATGATACTGCATTGTCAGGTAGCTCTAGCATAAAGGTGGACTTGGCCACGTCAGCATTAAGGCTGAGCTGAAGTTCTGACCTCTTTATTCGGCAAGCTGAAGAGGAGCTCTCGATCAAAGCGTCCGGGTCTTCGCAAAGCCGCATCTACACAATCCAGTCTGTTGGTGGCTCCGATGACCACAATTTCTCCTCTGCTGTCTAAGCCATCCATAAGTGTCAGAAGTGTTGATACAATAGAGCTAACAGAAAAATTACTAGTTTAGTAAATTTTGTTCTTTTCTACACACCACCACCTTCTCCAGTGATCTCACAAAAATGACAAGCTTTTGTTGATGAGACGCTGATTAGTGAAAGATTCATTTTAGCACTTGAAAAAAACAGACAAGGTAACACAGACCGCATGCTGTTATCAAGCTTAGTGAATTGTGTTCGATTATTGCTTAAAAATCATCTGACATTTTGTAGCACTCAGTTACTAGTTTTCAGGAGAAACGAGTGGGTCACATTAAGCTAAATAGGTTGGGGGCTTCTTTTCACAAAGATCAAGCAGCTTCTGTGTAGATACATAAAATGTACTACCTGTGAATGTGGTCTTGTCTACTGGACTGCACCGGAGCAAGACTATCTATCTCATCAAAGAAAATAATGGAAGGTCGCATCTGGTAGGCCTAGAAGGAAAACACAGGGATATCGACTCCAGTAAAACAGCGCCATTTGAAAGAGAAAATGCATGGAATACATGATGGTTGGAAAGTCATTGGAGCTAGATTTTTCACACTAGCATCAGGGATCTCTACTCATTGAGCTAATGCAGTAAGTGGCACGAGTAACACAAGACAGCAGCCTCTGTCAGCCCGCTGAGACGGGGTGACAGGGAGCAAATCACACCAGCAGTTCTTACAGCCATTTGGCAACCGCCGAGAACAGAGCCGGGACTTCATTCAATTACAGCTTCTGGAAGCAACCAAACAACCCTGCTTTCAGCCTGCATCTCTTTCCCTCTGATCTAAGGCCACCATCTCCTGCCTCCTGCAGCCTTTTTTGTGGCTGGACTGTTGTTTTTGGGTTATTTTTAAGGCTGGGGGAGGGGCTTGCTTTGCGAGGTTTTCTCATTGGTTTTATTAACCTTTCCCAATACATCTGGAGATTTCAAGCCCCTAAGAACCCACTGAAAAACAAAACCCTGACAATCCCCTTTCAGTGACAAGAACTGGTAAAACCAGAAAATGAGTGAGTTCTCCTTAAAAACACTGACCGCAGAAAAGGACAGTTACGACTTGGACAGAACACACAGCGCATTTTATCCTTACCTTACGAAATAATAAACGAAGCTGTCGTTCAGATTCTCCCACCCATTCACTCAGGCAGTCGGCACCATTTCTCATAAAAAAGGCTATTCTCCTGGCACCTTGGCTACATTCATTAGCAAGGGCACGAGCAACCAGTGTCTTTCCAGTCCCTGGTGGGCCATGGAATAGACATCCTCTGCAATTGAAAGAAAATAGATTCACCTAGGAAAAAAGCCTCGTGGAAAAGTAGCTCTTACTACCTCCATTCCTAAAACACCCAACTCTTCTCTCCTAACCGAAGCACTTCATGCATTAGACAGTGGTAGCAGCTCAAGTGTGAGAAAAGTCAAAACAGATGGAGGTTTTTGTTCCTACACAATTCAAGAAGGCAGCAAACAAAAAGAGCACAGAGGACAAGGCAGACGTAGAAAAACTCGAGAATAGATGGCAGTGTCCCAGAAGGACCCTTCCAGAGCTGCTGACAAACTAACAGGGGTGCTTACAGCACCGCGGAGCCAAACAGGAACAAACAGCAGCACAGAATCGGAGACTGGGCTAACTCGCGAATCAGCAGCTCACTCTTCAGCGAGACACTGCCCATCCATTCGTGTGTCACAAAAGGCAAGATCTGATAGCGAAGCATTGAATTCTCCCTTGAAAAGCTTGAAGTTGCTGGATTTGGTTTCCGGGGAATTCTAAAGCTGGGAAGGTATTCTGCATTTCCAGATAAATATAGCCATAAACTGGAAAAGCCAATGCACTGCTGTTTCAAAGAGCATTTCAACCAATAACGGAGCAAAACACAGATTTCATTTTGTTATTGGCAATACTTTGAACGTTACTGAAAGCAAAGAACTTAAAGTTGCACCTCAATATACCGTGATTGAGTTTTGCTGACCAAGAACCTATCAAGTCAAGTATTAAATCTCTAAAAATTGCATTTCATAATGCACAACGAGTTTAGCTGGGTAAGGAGCAGACCGATTCCTACTCAGCCCAAGCACAACAAACACTACAAGGTCCTATCCATTGGAAAACTGATACTTCCGCACTTCAAAAACAGAGTTGGTGGGAGAGCCAAGTGGACTTCGAAGAAACCAATTACAGTTGACTAGCAGGAGATAATTCCAATTAGAATTTTTAGGTTTAAACAATCTCTGTTACCTTGGCGGCTGAATTTTGAATCTCTCAAAGACTTCCGGGTAAAGCAAGGGAAAAATGACCGTCTCTTTTAGAGATGAAATGTGGTCAGAAAGGCCACCCACGCCATCAAATCCTACCTAAAGATAAATTCAACAGAACACATTGGATAAGTTAAAGAAAGCTGCAACCTCGATAAGGTTCCATCAGAAATTATCTGTCAGCACAAAGGAAATGTCCTGGGCAATTTTCAAATTGCTCCAGAGAAAACTGTAAACCAAGGCATCTGTAGGCAGCACGCTACTGAAGGCTTTCACCAACACTGACACAATGAACTAGAAATACTTACCGAACAATCTATTTTCATTGGATCCACATCAGCCAGACTTGCTCCGATTTCCATTTGATCCTGGTGAATTCCCTTTAACTCCTCTTCCCCAAAGTTAAGTGAAGACACCTGATTTCAATGAAGGACAAAGAGAAAGGCACTTTCTAACTTCAGGTGCAGCAAGAAGATTTTTACTTTCAGCATCATGGCAAGGGAATGCGAAAGACCTTATAAATGAGCATAAACTTCCCAAATAGTTAAATATACCTTCAGACTCTCTTGCATTTGATGTCCATGAGTAAATGCAAGAAAATAAAATTGTTCCAGACATTAAACTGCGTTAATGATTTTAACACGATTAGCCATGCTAGTCAGCACAGCACACGCATGAATGCAAGCTTAGAACAAGTTCTTCCGGATGCGGAGACCGTGAACTGACATTGCTTTGTGTGATGGAAGAACCCCCCCTCAAAACACATCGACATCTTTTAAAGATTTTTTGCTCCTCCATTCAAACAGTTACAGCCCGAGTGGATACTTCTTTCATGCGGATTAACATCGTACAGGCTGCCAAGCACTGCTGGTGCGTCCTGAGAACTCTGGGGTGTGTGTGCCAGGGGACACGCGTCAGAGACATCAGCCTGAAAGCTTCTTTGTTAAGTCTGTTATCAACATACTTTTTCTAGAGCATTTGTTAAGTAACAAAACCTCCATCATTTCCTCTCTCACATTTTCTGTTATGGTGGTCTTCTTTCTGAACAAACTCAATCTAAAGCACAGGAGCAGTAGAATTTCACATTAAAAAACTACATAAACGTTTTCCTCCCCCTATTGCCACTTATCAATCAAACTGCTGATTATCAATCAATTCTAAAAATCCAATTGTAAAGAGTCCAGTTACAGCTGTCAGTGCTGACAGGTATGATTAAATATTGCCACAATGTAGAAAGTGCACAAGAGGAAAGTGTACAAGAGGAAGAGAATAACACACAGGGTTAGGCAGATGCAAGCTCCTCCCAGGTAGACCCCTCCCTCCCCTGTTCTCCAGTTTCATGAACCTCCTCAAAGCTCTGCTGCGGCTGCGCTTCCTGCGCCTCTCCAAATGCTCTTCATCATCACATGAGGAAGAGGATGTGGAGCCACTCTTGTGGACTCTGTGTCTCTGACCGCAAACATTTAAACAAACAAAACTTAATTTTTCTTAGGAAGGTAGAACGCTTCACTGTTTCCCAAAGAAATTTCACAAAAATACCTACTCATTTTGTCCCATCCCTTCCTCTCACACACACACACAAATACAGAACCACAGAATCACAGAATGGTCGGGGTTGGAAGGGACCTCTGTGGGTCATCTAGTCCAACCCTCCTGCCGAAGCAGGGTCACCTACAGCAGGCTGCACAGGACCGCGTCCAGGGGGGGTCTTGAATGTCTCCAGAGAAGGAGACTCCACAACCTCCCTAGGCAGCCTGTGCCAGGGCTCCGTCAGCCTCAGAGGGAAGAAGTTCTTCCTCATCTTCAGACGGAAGTTCCTCTGCTTCAGTTTGTGCCCGTTGCCCCTTGTCCTGTCACTGGGCACCACTGAAAAGAGCTTGGCCCCATCCTCCTGACACCCACCCTTTAGATATTGATAAGCATATATTACGTCCCCTCGCAGCCTTCTCTTCTTCGGGCTGAACAAGCCCACCTCCCTCAGCCTTTCCTCGTAGGAGAGATGCTCCAGTCCCCTCACCATCCTCGTAGCCCTCCGCTGGACTCTCTCCAGTAGCTCCGCATCTTTCTTGAAGTGGGGAGCCCAGAACTGGACAGAGTACTCTAGATGGGGCCTCACTAGGGCAGTGTAGAGGGGAAGGAGAGCCTCCCTCGACCTGCTGGCCACACTCCTCCTAATGCATCCCTCGCCCACCCCAGCCTCCCCCCGGACGCATACTCACTGCTGGCCAAGACTGTACTGGGGCAGTGCCGTTGGCTGGTACCCTTCTATATCCACCCCCATTGTGACGCGTCCCCTGTGATGTCATGGGTGTCTTAGCGCATCACAGTCTCGCCCGCCGGCCATTGGCCCCACCCCGGCTCAGCGACCCACAGCTGCCCTGGTGTACTGGTTGAGGCTGGCCTGCAGATCATGTTCTTCACAGGAGCTTGCACCATGCTTCATTCTGGAGATGTTATCACCTGCCTGCCACTTGGAATCTCCTAATCATACAATATCCTGAGTTGGAAGGGACCCACGAGGATTCCGAGTCCAACCCCTGAGTCCACACCGGGCAACCTTAAGTTTGATCATCGAATCGTAGAACCATCGCATCATTTAGGTTGGAAAAGATCCTTCAGATCATCGAGTCCAACCGCAAACCCGACACTGCCAACTCCATCACCATACCGTGTGCCAAAGCGCCACGTCCACACAACTTTCAAATACCTGCAGGCATGCTGCCTCAAGCACTTCCCTGGGCAGCCTGTTCCAATGCTTGGCAACCCTTTCAGGGAAGACAGTTTTCCTAATAGCCAACTGGAAAAAGTCTCCTTCTCTGGAGATATTCAAGACCCGCCTGGAGAAGGTCCTCTACAGCCTGCTGTAGGTGACCCTGCTTCGGCAGGAGGGTTGGACTAGATGACCCACAGAGGTGCCTTCCAACCCCAACCATTCTGTGGTTCCGTGATTCTGTGTGAAACCTCCCCTTGAGGGAGTCGGTTGGGCCGAGGGCGGCCTTGATGGTCTTGATGGAATAGAGTCATATCTCTGAGCTAATTATTTTGCGCACCTGTGGTTGAAAAGCAGGAGGAAAGGAGCGAAGAAACAGGATGGGAAAATCCACCTCTTTGATAAGCGTGAAGGTCGTGTGAACGGACACATGATGACCAATCAGAAGAACAAAGGAGTGTGACATGCCAAAAGACCCTCACCAGTGAGACTCTGGGGGTGGGGAACAAGGGGATATAAAACACTGTGAATACAGTGTAGTTTGTAATGCTGCAGTATCACCTCCTGTTTCCAAAACAACATTTTCAATTTTCTTGTGTCCTGCACACTCCAGAAAGTCCACGTCACGATGAAACCCGACGTAAGGAGCAGGTTTTCTTGTGCTTATGAGCAGGCTGGAACTCACACTGCCTTCTCCTCAAGCCTGCCAGGAATTCATAGCCTAGCCTGCTATTCGCACTGACCTCTTTTCACAAAACCCGCGGGAAATTCACTACCTTGGTGAAGATCCTCTCTTCTCACCACTTCAGCTGATTTTGGCTGATGAGTTCAGCAGTTTTGGGGGCCAAGTTAAACACACAGTGACCAAACGCAGCCCTTCTCAGAAACCAGGTTAAAAAGGCAATCCCTAAGGAATTACCAGTGCTTACCTTCTCGATAGTCTTCTTTTTCTTGGCCTGATTTCAGCTTTGCCAGCTGCCTCCATGAAGAAAGAGGACAGAGGAAAGGAGAAAAGAATTCTTGTACAGAAGTATTCTATCGCATCATGCTGTATTGCATTGCATAGTCCCCCCTTAAGGCTGGGAACTTCACCAAGTTTACAACCCGGTGCTCCAGGTCATCCCAAGAAAAGCCTGGAGACAACAAAGAGGGTTCAGATCCCAAGTCTGCTGCGTACCACACACACAAAGTTTTCTAAGGACAGACATTCCCCAACCTGCGTGTCTTCAAGTCTCAACAGGGCAAGTAATATCTCTGTACCCAAAGTGGTGGAGAGATCTCCAAGCAGTTGGGAGAAGATGCATGTTTTTTATACAAGCACAAGATTTTGATGAAGAACAGTGATTCTTGTTCCGAGACACTGGCACTGACATTAACATAATCGTACTCCCCTGCAGATTTTTAGCTGTAGATTTATCACCATGTGACTCCTTGGGCACGCTTTCGCTTTTCCTTTTCATTCTATAAATCCAACAGAGATTAAACACTTAGAAATACCTTGTAAAGTGTCTTTGCTGGACATTTTCACTTAATATTTCCATGCTTTTGTCAAAGCTAGAGTCTGTACAGGGTGGCATGTTTTTTCTCATTGATCTTAAACAGCGTCCATTGAAACATTCAGTTTTGACAACGAATGTTTGGACAAACACATGAGGCAGAAGCAAAGAAAACGGAAACACACCTCCAAAACCAAGCCCACACGGAGGGATTGCACAGTTTGGCATTCAGCGTCACCGCACCTTGCGTATGGGAGGTGGCCTAACGCAACAGCCATGGATCCTGCCACACAGTTTATGGCAACTGAAAGAAAATTTGATTCTCATAAAATTCAACTTTGCTTATGCTGTTATCAATTTTTTAAAAAAATAACTGTCAAATGAACTGAGAGACATTTTCTCTGCTCAAGAGGCATGCAGACATCTTCAAAACAGGGTACTGCTTTGCTTTGACTTAAATATAGTTATCACGATCCTCCAGCATCAAGAAGATTGTCACCGTTACAAGCCAGACTCAACTTTACCTGAGAAAGTTACAGCAGTCAGTCTCGCTTTGTTTCAAGTCTGGTTGCTTTGACAGGCAAAAATATGCCATCGCAAAAGCTCTTCTGTTGGTGGAAAAAGGGTTTCTCCGAGATCTCGTCTTGAGATGGTGGATTCTGTGAAAGCCACCTGAGGTCCTACCAGGTCATTAAAAGAAATCACCTCTGAACTGCATGAAGAGGTTTCTAAAGCATTTACTTGTCACAAGCCTAAACGAGATTGCTTGAAAACTTTGATTTAATATGCAGTGGACTGTCCAGCACCACAGACCACTTCAGAAAACTCTATCGCCACAAGCTGAAAACAATGATAAAAGTTCATCAAGTTTTCCATCGTCTCCTTCTAAAGAGAGGCACTGAAACGTCTGGGAGATGTTCAGGTCTACAGCGTTCCAAAGGCAATCACAGAGGGATGTCTCATAAAAATATGTACCTAGCTGTTGGGCAAAAATATCAAATAAATGCAGCCAAACGTCTACAGCTTTCTTAATAAATTTTAATATATATTTGGTATCTGTATAAATAAATATGTAGCAGTAATCTATTGAATTCTGCAGACAACAAACAGTGCGTCACGAAAAGAACACCTTCCAGAGCTGAAGTCAAGTCTGCTGAAATCCAGTGTCACTGTGTGCGCGTGAAGGCTGCAATTTCTTTCTTCATTTCCTAGTAAGAAAAACAGACAAGCCAGCAGTCAGCGTGAAGAAAAGCTCAAGCACCCTGTTTATTTCTTCATCAAAAGAATAGAGAGTCTGTACATACATACAACTGTTAGAAGCATTTAGCAAATACGTGTACTCCCACCCCCAGCACAGTGTCCTTCCAGCGTCTCTCTAGCTTCAAACGCGTCCTTACGCATCCAAACTAGAGAGCAGGCCAGAGGGAGTGGAAGGATCTGTATCAGCAGTGGCTTCAACAGTTGGAAAGAGGAGCCAGTTCCTGAAAAGCCACAGCTAAAAGCTGGAAATTCTGTTTTCTGCATTCTGAATAATAATAAGAGAGACTTGTTCAAGTCTCTCTCTTTGTACGCTACAGCTTGCCCCTGAGCGACTTGTGCAGCCAAGGATCTGAGGATCCTGAATCGGCAGGCCGAAGATCGAACCCATCTAAATCGACTCAGTACTGGGAATGCCTGACTGGGACCACGGGTGCCTCTGCAAGATTTCTGCCACGTTCTGACAACTCAGAAAACCTCTCTTAGAGGAAGAGATCCGAGCATTTGACTCATCAGCATTAAAGCGGCATGGTTTTGCAATAGGGACCAACTTCTTCCAGACTGAAATGAGAAAGTCTTGAAGCACAGGCACCTGAGCAGTACAGCGGAACGCTACATAGGCGTGACGTCCGGAGCGCACGCGTACATACCCGTAACACACACATGCGTCACAGTGATGGAAAGGGCTAGAAGACAAAAAAAATTTACCTTCACCAATTCAGTTTTGTCATCATCTTCCCGATGGCGGTAAATGCACTGACTGAGAATAGCGTACAGTCTTTCCAACTGAACTAGAGTGAAGTTGTTTGTTGTCTCAGTGACAAAATGCAGCAGTTGCTGAAGAAAGAAAAATGGAAACTGCAAGTTTAGAATAGCACAGGATCCTTTGAACAAGCTCGTCATGTTTTCCAAAGCTAAACAATAACAGTACAACACAAGGGACATCCTGCTTTCTTATATTGCTAAATAAAATAGGAGTGACACTTCAGAGAACAGATGAAATCTCTCACAAGCTGTAACTGGAGAAAATGCGTTCATTTTTCGTGCTTCAAAGTGGCTCTGCCTGTAGCAGATCACCAGCTCTCACACAGTCCTTTCTGGGCCCAAAGGTGTGAATGGCATCGCCTCTGGGAAAGCAACCCCAACAAGCCAGCGGCAGCACCTGCTTCCACTGCGGCCGCTGTGCAGTGGCCACGTGTTGTGTGAGGCCGTAAAGACGGAGCTCAAGAGAGCAGCCACTCCAAAGGAAAATATTACTGCCTCGCCGCTGCCTGTCATCACACTCTGCCTCCCTCACATCAGCCAGCACAGAACCGGAGTATTCCCCTCAGCTTCCTTCTACACAACATGCAGGTTAAGACGCACACAAAACACGCAGCGTGCTTTCAGCTGCTGCAAACAGAAAAGGCAGGCTGTGACAGAGGCTTATGGTCAACGTCCCGTGGGAAACTACTTCTAACTGCTGCCACACAGACGACCGCATGCTCTTCTCTATCTTCCTAAAGTTCTAGTCCTACTGCCAAGCAAAGAAACAAACAAAACTCTCCCCCCAAAAAACCAAGCCGCTCCATTTGGGAGGTTCACCTCGCTTATTCACTGCAGGCAAGTTCCAAAGAGGCTGTCTGGTACGAGCAACTAGTTCCAGCGGCACCCATGTTAATGAGCAAAGTTTTCTAAAAGACGCGTTTCCTTACTGTAGCTCTGCTCAGAGCTGAAAGCTATAGAAGCTGAAACATATATACGGGCTCTACCGTAGCATTTCTCCAATGCAAAATTCTAACACTGGATTCTGAAAGAATTTCAGAAAAGGAGATAGCAGTATTTTCTCCTGCTGACTTCAGCGTTGAAGTCACCACTGCTAGAAATAAAGGTCCTTTTCAGGTTCTCAATACATGAAAACACGCAAAACCCAACCCAAACCCCCAAAGCCGTCATAAAAACTGTCACCACATTAATAACCAACACTACTAGTACTAGTAGGCTGTCAGTGGGCTCTTTGAAAATTCAACAAGCCCTTCTAAATTAACAATCAGCAAGACAACCCAGTCTCCTCAAATGCAGTTCTCCAAAAGCCACAACAGCAGTCTGCACCAGGTGTGCAAACACAACACTCATAGGCCATTACAGGCTGACTTCTTTCACAAGCTCTATATCCTTCCCATACACTGTTTTAAGTGGCATTGGTTAACAACTAACTTCATTTACAACTCTCCATGGAGCAAGAAAACGTTCTTCTTCAGTATTAACAAAATTGAAATGAGACTTACTTTCAGCTGGGTGAGAATTCCCTGTGCTTTCTCCACACCCATCACATGTTGCTCTTCCATGCAAGAACGTCTCGCCCGAGCCACACAGCGTACCCATGAATCTGGAATGACACACAGCTCTTAGGCAGGGATTTTTGTTTCTCTGCCATACAGCATCAGTAAAGTGTCCTGCACCTGGAATGCAGTCTCTCTCTGCAATGACAGACACAGACCCCTTTTTTCCGCTGAGAAATCCCTGACTTGTACTTTCTTTCTGGTAAAAGTCCCTGTTCCATCAAAATTCCAAACTCGGACACAAAAGAAAACCCACCAGAGAAAAAGGCAGGGCAAAACTAGGAAAAAAAAACGACAGTCCTGTTGCCATTACAGCACTGCATGGTAAAACTCCAAGGTAATTTCGGTTAGGAGACACACCCTATCACAGAATCCCAGAATGGGAGGGTTGGAAGGGACCTCTGTGGGTCACCTAGTCCAACCCCCCTGCCGAAGCAGGGTCAGCCAGAGCAGGCTGCACAGGACCCCGCCTGCAACCACGTGGACATAAGTCTCCTATTCCACAGGCGACTCTGGACCCACACTGCTGCTGGAAGGACGTTTCCATTTTCTTCCAGAGAAGAATCCTGGGTGGACCCACCTTCAGTGAAAGTGATCTTAGGAACATGTTTTTCTGAAGGCTCTTCCTGACTCTCGGCTTTGTTTTGGTCTTCCGCAACATTCTTCTCTTCCTTGAACTGAAAATTCCTCCTCTTTGCTGCAATACCTGAAGATCTTTTGTTCATTCTGCACTTTCTTTTTGACCTATCTACAAAGAGATATCAGAAAAAGTAAGCCATCACATTACGAGAACAGTCCTTCCTTCAAAATCCACCATCCTCATCCATGGTAGCAATTTAGAAGCCTTTAAAAGTCAGCTAGGCCGTCAAGGCCAGGGTCTCACACCGTAAAGCAACCACGGCACTTGAACTTCATAACCATCTGGAATGAATCGCCTCTGGCTTTACCTCACATTTTGAAACTTTTAGTCAACTTACGGTAGTCAGATACAAGCATATGAAAAAGTATTGATTACCACCAAAGCATGTACTTTCTAGCTGTTAAGTCACCATTAGCGAAGTTTTATACGTGGAATAACCTCACCTGCGTTGCTTTTTGACGCAGGACTTTTAGCAGCTTGATTGATAATGATGTCCTCAAAAAACATTCTTCTTTCTTCCTTGGTAGGCAGCTGGATTTTGAAAACTTGTCCATAAGCATTCATAAACAATTCTTTGATCTAAAGCATGAGGAGAAAATGTATTTCAGATAGAAGGCCACACAAATTCATATTCTATTCCAAAAAGATCAGTATCTCTCTACGTTAAGCTGAATAAACATCTGGATAAGACAAACTGGGAACAGTTATCTTCTTGGCCTCAAAAGGTGAATTAAAATATCTTCTCAAAGGAACACCTCAAGAGAACACGCTGCTCTGAGAAGGGACCTTATCATACACTGAGGAAGTGGTGACAGTCACCACACCTCCAAGACTGCTTATTTTGTGTTTACCTGCCTCGCTGTCCTTTCGTTTCAATCGTTATGGCGGCTACAGAGGGAAGAGGCAGGCTTCAAACAAGTGCCAGGGCCTTTTGGTAAGGTGGCTTTTTGGTCTGGGCTTTGTTTTTTCTTTTTTCAATGAATTACTTCAAATGATGTGTCTGAAGTTGCATACTTCCAAGTTTTACTCCCATTTTTCAGTCTCTACTACCATCAGGTCTGGAAGGAATTCCAGTACTTAGTTGAGAAGGCATTTATTAGCAGCATGAAAAACTTCTGCAGAAAGTTAAGCTAACATATCTTTCACTTTTCAGAAACAATGTTTTCGGTCCAAATAGCTTTTTCCCATTTCCATTTCAAGCACCGTGTATTCCTGACTAAGTACATACCGAACCACCTTGAGGTCACTGCAATTACTGTCTCAAGTCAATTTAGACATTTCTCTCCGAAGCATGACGGTGTGAGAAGGGGAGAAAGTTGGGTCAAAGCCAATCTCTTGACTCAGAAAACACTTCAGACACACGCTTTCAGCACTCTTTTGGTTAAGGAAATTTGAAGAGACCTGGTGAGGGTGCTTGAGTAATAGCAGCATGAATTTGCTGAAGAGTGCACCGTACTCCAATGCTTAAAGGATTTCTCCACTAACAGGAAGTCGAAGAAAAAAGCAAGAAAAGTATCGACAGAAATACCTCTTCTGGGAGATCTGCGTGACACACATCAGATGTTGCAAGCAGCAAAACTGGAGCAGAAGTCGGGATGTTCTGTAGTAGTGTCCTAAAAGTAAGTCTGAGTGGAATTCCAGCAGCCTCCCACCACAAATGGATATGGGGGATGTAAATTATGCTTGGTGTCGTTCTTTGAGCGTCTCGCATCATCTGGGAAAGTGAAAGCTTGGATCAGAACACTAAACCGTGTAGAACAGGACCTACGTATCGGTCAGATCTGAATCTCTGCCTGGTTTCAAAACTGCTTAGGAGGAAGATAACTCCTGGAGAGCCTCACAACTCAGCCGGTGTGGTGGTCTGCCTGAAAGGACAAGACTGACCCTTCAGCAAGACCTAGACGTGGTAGTTACGTGATCGCAGATGCAAGCATCACAGAACAGAAAAGGGATTACTCCTCTGTGTGACAGAAAGAGTATCCAGCCATGTCATGTGTCTGTCCTTACTCGTACAGCTCTCAAATGCTGCTACAACAGGTCAAAATATTTGAATACAGTGATGCCATCCAGGGAAATGCATTTCCTGCCTAACAGGAAAAAAGAAGACAGCACTAATTCTGCTTCGATTTCCTTTTCCTAGTTAAGAAAAACACACCCGTGTACAAAAGGTCCATCAGTTTTAATGCATTTACTGCCTATACTACAGTAATACCAGCTGTACATTGTTCAGATAAGAAACACTTCTTTTCCCCAGAACCTTGATTGCCTTAGAAACACAACAAAAAAGAAGGCTACCAGAAGTGCCTGACCCGCAGTCAGGCTGATGCACAGCCATCTACTGGGAGCACAGAGCCTTAAAAAGCAAGGAAAACAACCTGCTGGGTCCCAGCAGGATGGGCAGCATTTCTTGCCCATGAAGAGCGGATTATCAGCAGCACCTCCCAGCTTCCTGAGCTGCTAGCAGCATCCTCACCGTTTCATTTGGAATGGAAAAAATGCGCATGTAAAGCATCCTTACTGGGTGTCATTCAGTCTAGAAGATAAGCGGATTCCCAGGACTAAACCTAACAGCACACTCAAACCAGGCCAACTCCATGAACAATGACTTTTCCTTACTCTACAGACAGTTCATTCATCCCATGACATTAAAGAGAGAAAAAAAGATACCTGTGCACATGTTTCTTCCGGTGGTGTGGTGCTAGCAAACAAAATGGATAGGCCTAGCGTATAAACGGGGAACTTCTCCAGGGCATGTATTACTGCAGGTGCCAGATGAGACACTTGCCCATATTCTGCCTCTCCAACTAGTAAGAACCGTGGCTTCCAGGGCGTTGGCTGGTAATAAGCGTTTCTAGAACAACAACAAGAAAATACGTCTAAAAATGAAGTGGAAGTGATCAATAGGCACACAGATCTTCAAATGTTTTTCCTATCTATCTATCTATCTATCTATTGAAATACTCTCCATATTCCAGCACCATATTAATATCCAGACGACTCTCAGAGCCCATTTTGTTACAAACTTGTACCATACCTCCCCGAAGAAATCCTGCCTGGGTGAAGTAACAGCTCTCAAATCACACAGGGGGATTGTCCAGCTAAACACACACACGACAAGCGGTCAGGAGCCTGAGATGGGCAAGAATAACCACTCTCTCTCTCTCTCTCTCAACACACACCAATCTGGATCTCTTCAGCGCCCGTACACACCAATTTTCAGTAGGTCGTGAGCTGAAGTAACTGTGAGATCTCTACACCTGTCAAGTGTAGCTCAAATTTGGCCATGGAGCTAGTGGGACGGAAGGAGCAGAACAACATTTCTAGAGAAAAATCACCGTGGGCACTGAAACACGCTTGCTGTATCTGAAGAAGTACACAAATGGATTGGTTGAATTTGAGCAGTACTCTAAATAGGCAGAAGATTTATATCTATTCAGTCAGAAATTCTAACTGCTTAATCTTTGAAGCGTGTATTCATTTCCTACTCCTCTTGCTTGACTAGCATGAAACACATTTGTGAAGAGCACTTGTTTTTTCCACCACAATACTGTTGGACATTTGCTGGCTGAAATCCAAGATCCTACAGACCTATTCAAGCTCCGCACGTCAGAAGATTTTCTGGACAGCACAGCAATAGATACTGAGAAAAAGAACTGACCCAACAGTGATGACAACATTCTATTTCTTCAACCCTTGGCTTATATGACTTCCACAGTAAAATGTCAAAAGATTAACATCAGCTTAGGAGGCTAAAGGCACAAACCACAGACATGGTTTAGGTTTTTCTCACGCTGTTGTAACAAACCATTTCTCTATTTTGTTTCTGCTACAGAATTGACGAATGCTTCAACGATCTTGGGAGGCAGAAGGGCAAAAGATGGCTACACAAATCCATACAGCTTTTATCGTTAAAAGGACAGACAGCGCACTTCTTTGGTCATGAGTCTTTCAAGGAATACCATGGATCAAATCAACACGCTAGAATGGTCTGTGGACCACTCTGACTTCGGAGGAGAGGGCTGGGCCGTTCACTTGGATGGTTTCTGGCCATGTACTCCATTAGAACGTTAGCACCCAGCTGGATCTCCACACTTACTTCTTACAAATAGTGATCAACGCACACGCACACATTTTACTCCTTCAGCTACCACCCATCACACCAAAACTGCTTTCAGACCCAGCCATCTTTCAAATGGAAACATACAGCTGACAAATCTTTACCTGCTAAAATGGAGGCATGTTTTCTGCTGTGTACCAGGCACTTGATGTGTTGCCTGATCTTCAAAGATTGATGGTGATTCCTCATCACTGTCAACTGCACCGTTTCTTAAAACATCATGGAAAGTGTCTGAAAGACAAGAGAGGTTGGTTAACTTTCCTCAATAGTCTGTATCTGGCTCCTGCATTAATACAGCTTCTCAGTAGGTGCTGGAGACCCCTTAGCTTGTAGTTCTTCATTTGAGGGCACATGTTGATTGCTGAAGAGTTCATCCTACCACAGATCTAAGGAGACTGCACAAGTCTCTACAAAGCTGTCCTGCATCCCGTGATTTGCTTAAGGTGTATCTCGCTGGCGGTGAAAACTTGGAGGATTCTTCCTTAGAATAAAAATGACTGCGGACAAGGTCTGTAGTTCCTAGACACCTGAAAAACTCCACAAGGCCACTTCCTTCTGGAGCAGGCTCGCCCACTGGAAGTCGGGGAATTAAGTGAAGGTGATGGCCGCAGACTTCCATTTGTCTGCGACTGGCGAGTCAGAACATACAGACCAACCCATCTTCTAAAGAAGGCTCCTCAAAGATCACCGGGCAGGGAGATAACAGAAGGCGGACAGCGGAGAGGGGACACAGTTACCAATCCGCCGGCCTCTCTGCTTTTATTTTGCTGGTGGATTTCTGCCTCTCTTTTACCAACGCAAACCTGTCTCCCAGCTCTACTGCGGTTGACACTGGTAGGATATTCTCAAGGGATCAGCATCCGAACTCCTCAGGGATCTCCACTAATCAGCAGTGGAGTGAGCTAAACAATTTATTTGCTCTCACCAACAGACAGACTAAATTTGATCCCAGCTGATGCAGTTAGGAGCGTGAACTCACATGTGCTATGCAAGCCAAGCCCCAGAGTACGCACTACTAAAACATTCGGAGCTCACATGCAAGTGCACAGTGTGATCCACAAACATCTAAACGACGAGAACGTGGTTAAAAATCATGAGAGCTAAAACAGTATTTAGCTGAAGCCATTTAGATTTGTATTGTGGTCCTGACATTCTCCAGACAGGAATTAGAAGCATTCCTGGGAAGACGCCCTTCTCCCCCCCGATTTAGGTATTTGTTTTGAAGGAGGTGCCTCTCCTACATGAAGCCTTAAATCCCTCTCTACAAATGATACATCTCAGCTGCTGTCAGAAACAGGGTGCTCTAGCACAGAACGCATCCTTCTCTGCTGCTTTTTGCGAGGCATGCACAGCTCCCACCCAGCACTTCAGTGCAGAATCCAGCATAAAAACTACGCACGGTATTCCTGAAATAAAGGCGTGCACATGCACGCGATAGAATTCTACTGTCATCGCGCCTGGGAGGTTTGTGTATGTCAGTTGCACCAGTCAGAAGTTTTTGCTCTGGCAGAATTTGAAAGAAGTGGATGTTACTGGTCTACCTTGCTGTTGGTTCTTCTCTAGCGCAAGCTCTGCGTGAGGAAATACTTCCTGCAAGGCTTCTAAAATTCTTGCTAGTGTGTTTTCCAGCAGTGGTTTTGACATAGGTGGTAGCGCTCGCCCAGCTGAAGCCACAGCCCTCTGTGAAGCTGGAACAATCTTCTGCATCGCCACCACAAAATCCTTTGCTCTTATTTCAATAGAAGCGACATCTAACTGCAGTTTCTCACGACTTTGGTAGATCTGAGGATAGTGCCGGCGCAAAGCACACAGGGCAGCTTCAGCACACAAGGCTTGAATATCAGCGCCACAGTATCCTAATAAACAAAACAAGAATCAAAGGTTACGTTGGTCTCAGGCAACACAGAAGCCAAGGTTGCCCAAGTGCAACACTGAAAGATTTTGTATGCAGCCACAAATTGAGAGGTTCAGAGAGAACTGACAGAGTTACTGCACTGCAGAGAAGTTCTGTTACGGGGCTCGCAGCCTGAGACCCAGCACCTTGGAAGCAGCCTCCTAAGCAAAGCTCTGCTCCTGAGGAAGATGCCCAAAACCCATTCAATGTTCTGAGAGACAAAGAAAATGAAAAGAAAAGAAGCATCTGACTTTGTCTGCCCGCAGGGCGAGCCAGCTGCCTCACTGCCTCGCCCTGCGGCAAGGCACAAGAGCTCGGGGGCTGCCCGGTAGAAGCTCAGGTTCCCGAGGACTCCAGTCACGCGCAGCAACTCACTTGGTTTTCCAACTTACCAACGCATTTTTCAGCTAGCTCTTCCAGAAACGTGTCCAATGGTTTAGGGGTCCACTCTCGTGTGTGAATCTTGAAAATCTCTTTTCTAGCCTGGAAACAAAATGGTTGCCTTTGAGCTTGTCCTAAGTTTTCTCTTCAAATCCAATCATTCTCAACTTGTTACATTCAACTTTTTTCCTGGGGGCCTGCAGCCAAATAAAAGGCATTTATAGCTTCCATAAAAAGTTCGTTTCCACAGGTATCAAACTTAATGATCCTGAGGAAAAAAAACTGTAGTCCAAAGCTTCTCTGCAATCAGCGATTTTTCCTCACAGAAAATTCTCTCACATTTCTCTGATCTTAACAAGACTTTCACTGAAGGATTTCTTGCTACACAGAATAATTATGGCAGATTTCTAGAATTCTTCCCCAGCAGGGAATCGCACTACTACATCTGTTTCATGGCACCTCCTCTGCTGTCCCGGAAACCAGATAAAGCCGGAGACAAAGGTTTGTGTTAAATACCCTCCTTGGTGCACTTCTACTGGCCTTCAACCCAACAAGCGGTAGTAAAACAAGTAGCAGTGACAGCCAGAGAAAAACCACAAAAACAGGGTTCCGGTTTCGCACAGTATCTTCTCCCCCACACGTATTTTTTGCTTGCTTGATACATATTTTTTCATTGCTTAGCTGTCGCCATTGAACTAGAAGCTTCCCAAACCCTGCACCTGGGCAGTGTACCACATCCTTCTCCAACTCCCTGTTAGGAAGTGCCAGTGAGAAGGTCAGATCCGACAATACGTGATTGGGGAATGAAAAATTTGAATTTGCTCCAGCTGGACCAGCCTCAAGAAGAGTTTTTTGTCAGCAAAAGGGAATTCTTGTGCACACACCACGCCTTTCATTTTCAAGATGAGACTGCAGTAATTGATAGCTAATTCAGACATTCATCCTTACTTACACATTTCAGGGACTAGCAGCATCCCATTTTCCTGGCTGGTCCCAATCAAACCAAAACTAGTTCTAAAACCAACTCCCTGTTGAAATCAGCTGAATCCTACATACTCAGTACCAGATCTGCCCTCCACAGTACGACACCGTCTCTCCAGATAGCCCTCCTTTGCCCAAGTTGCGCAACACTGATTGTGACTTTAACTGCTCCATGATACTGCATTGTCAGGTAGCTCTAGCATAAAGGTGGACTTGGCCACGTCAGCATTAAGGCTGAGCTGAAGTTCTGACCTCTTTATTCGGCAAGCTGAAGAGGAGCTCTCGATCAAAGCGTCCGGGTCTTCGCAAAGCCGGATCTATAGAATCCAGTCTGTTGGTGGCTCCGATGACCACAATTTCTCCTCTGCTGTCTAAGCCATCCATAAGTGTCAGAAGTGTTGATACAATAGAGCTAACAGAAAAATTACTAGTTTAGTAAATTTTGTTCTTTTCTACACACCACCACCTTCTCCAGTGATCTCACAAAAATGACAAGCTTTTGTTGATGAGACGCTGATTAGTGAAAGATTCATTTTAGCACTTGAAAAAAACAGACAAGGTAACACAGACCGCATGCTGTTATCAAGCTTAGTGAATTGTGTTCGATTATTGCTTAAAAATCATCTGACATTTTGTAGCACTCAGTTACTAGTTTTCAGGAGAAACGAGTGGGTCACATTAAGCTAAATAGGTTGGGGGCTTCTTTTCACAAAGATCAAGCAGCTTCTGTGTAGATACATAAAATGTACTACCTGTGAATGTGGTCTTGTCTACTGGACCGCACCGGAGCAAGACCGTCTATCTCATCAAAGAAAATAATGGAAGGTCGCATCTGGTAGGCCTAGAAGGAAAACACAGGAATATCGACTCCAGTAAAACAGCGCCATTTGAAAGAGAAAATGCATGGAATACATGATGGTTGGAAAGTCATTGGAGCTAGATTTTTCACACTAGCATCAGGGATCTCTACTCATTGAGCTAATGCAGTAAGTGGCACGAGTAACACAAGACAGCAGCCTCTGTCAGCCCGCTGAGACGGGGTGACAGGGAGCAAATCACACCAGCAGTTCTTACAGCCATTTGGCAACCACCGAGAACAGAGCCGGGACTTCATTCAATTACAGCTTCTGGAAGCAACCAAACAACCCTGCTTTCAGCCTGCATCTCTTTCCCTCTGATCTAAGGCCACCATCTCCTGCCTCCTGCAGCCTTTTTTGTGGCTGGACTGTTGTTTTTGGGTTATTTTTAAGGCTGGGGGAGGGGCTTGCTTTGCGAGGTTTTCTCATTGGTTTTATTAACCTTTCCCAATACATCTGGAGATTTCAAGCCCCTAAGAACCCACTGAAAAACAAAACCCTGACAATCCCCTTTCAGTGACAAGAACTGGTGAAACACAAAAAATGAGTGAGTTCTCCTTAAAAACACTGACCGCAGAAAAGGACAGTTACAACTTGGACAGAACACACAGCGTATTTTGGCCTTACCTGATCAAATAATAAACGAAGCTGTCGTTCAGATTCTCCCACCACTTCACTCAGGTAGTCGGCACCATTTCTCATAAAAAAGGCTATTCTCCTGGCACCTTGGCTACATTCATTAGCAAGGGCACGAGCAACCAGTGTCTTTCCAGTTCCTGGTGGACCATGGAATAGAAAGCCTCTGCAATTGAAAGAAAAAAGATTCACCTAGGAAAAAAGCCTCGTGGAAAAGTAGCTCTTACTACCTCCACCCCTAAAACACCCAACTCTTCTCTCCTAACCGAAGCACTTCATGCATTAGACAGTGGTAGCAGCTCAAGTGTGAGAAAAGTCAAAACAGATGGAGGTTTTTGTTCCTACACAATTCAAGAAGGCAGCAAACAAAAAGAGCACAGAGGACAAGGCAGACGTAGAAAAACTCGAGAATAGATGGCAGTGTCCCAGAAGGACCCTTCCAGAGCTGCTGACAAACTAACAGGGGTGCTTACAGCACCGCGGAGCCAAACAGGAACAAACGGCAGCACAGAATCGGAGACTGGGCTAACTCGCGAATCAGCAGCTCACTCTTCAGCGAGACACTGCCCATTCATTTGGGTGTCACAAAAGGCAAGATCTGATATTGAAGCATTGAATTCTCCCTTGAAAAGCTTGAAGTTGCTGGATTTGGTTTCCGGGGAATTCTAAAGCTGGGAAGGTATTCTGCATTTCCAGATAAATATAGCCATAAACTGGAAAAGCCAATGCACTGCTGTTTCAAAGAGCATTTCAACAAATAACGGAGCAAAACACAGATTTCATTTTGTTATTGGCAATACTTTGAACGTTACTGAAAGCAAAGAACTTAAAGTTGCACCTCAATATACCGTGATTGAGTTTTGCTGAGCAAGAACCTATCAAGTCAAGTATTAAATCTCTAAAAATTGCATTTCATAATGCACAACGAGTTTAGCTGGGTAAGGAGCAGATCGATTCCTACTCAGCCCAAGCACAACAAACACTACAAGGTCCTATCCATTGGAAAACTGATACTTCCGCACTTCAAAAACAGAGTTGGTGGGAGAGCCAAGTGGACTTCGAAGAAACCAATTACAGTTGACTAGCAGGAGATAATTCCAATTAGAATTTTTAGGTTTAAACAATCTCTGTTACCTTGGCGGCTGAATTTTGAATCTCTCAAAGACTTCCGGGTAAAGCAAGGGAAAAACGACCGTCTCTTTTAGAGATGAAATGTGGTCAGAAAGGCCACCCACGCCATCAAATCGTACCTAAAGATAAATTCAACAGAACACATTGGATAAGTTAAAGAAAGCTGCAACCTCGATAAGGTTCCATCAGAAATTATCTGTCAGCACAAAGGAAATGTCCTGGGCAATTTTCAAATTGCTCCAGAGAAAACTGTAAACCAAGGCATCTGTAGGCAGCACGCTACTGAAGGCTTTCACC
The DNA here is from genome assembly GCF_030867145.1 of Opisthocomus hoazin. Classification (NCBI taxonomy): domain Eukaryota; kingdom Metazoa; phylum Chordata; class Aves; order Opisthocomiformes; family Opisthocomidae; genus Opisthocomus; species Opisthocomus hoazin. Next base: position 7,306,301 of record NC_134454.1, on the reverse strand, counting down.
AACACTGACACAATGAACTAGAAATACTTACCGAACAATCTATTTTCATTGGATCCACATCAGCCAGACTTGCTCCGATTTCCATTTGATCCTGGTGAATTCCCTTTAACTCCTCTTCCCCAAAGTTAAGTGGAAGACACCTGATTTCAATGAAGGACAAAGAGAAAGGCACTTTCTAACTTCAGATTTTTGCTTTCAGCATCATGGCAAGGGAATGCGGAAGACCTTATAAATGAGCATAAACTTCCCAAATAGTTAAATATGCCTTCAGACTCTCTTGCATTTGATGTCCATGAGTAAATGCAAGAAAATAAAATTGCTCCAGACATTAAACTGAGTTAATGATTTTAACACGAATAGCCATGCTAGTCAGCACAGCACACGCATGAATGCAAGCTTAGAACAAGTTCTTCCGGATGCGGAGACCGTGAACTGACATTGCTTTGTGTGATGGAAGAACCCCCCCTCAAAACACATCGACATCTTTTAAAGATTTTTTGCTCCTCCATTCAAAAAGTTACAGCCCGAGTGGATACTTCTTTCATGCGGATTAACATCGTACAGGCTGCCAAGCACTGCTGGTGCGTCCTGAGAACTCTGGGGTGTGTGTGCCAGGGGACACACGTCAGAGACATCAGCCTGAAAGCTTCTGTGTTAAGTCTGTTATCAACATACTTTTTCTAGAGCATTTGTTAAGTAACAAAACCTCCATCATTTCCTCTATCACATTTTCTGTTATGGTGGTCTTCTTTCTGAACAAACTCAATCTAAAGCACAGGAGCAGTAGAATTTCACATTAAAAAACTACATAAACGTTTTCCTCCCCCTATTGCCACTTATCAATCAAACTGCTGATTATCAATCAATTCTAAAAATCCAATTGTAAAGAGTCCAGTTACAGCTGTCAGTGCTGACAGGTATGATTATATATTGCCACAATGTAGAAAGTGTACAAGAGGAAAGTGTACAAGAGGAAGAGAATAACACACAGGGTTAGGCAGATGCAAGCTCCTCCCAGGTAGACCCCTCCCTCCCCTGTTCTCCAGTTTCATGAACCTCCTCAAAGCTCTGCTGCGGCTGCGCTTCCTGCGCCTCTCCAAATGCTCTTCATCATCACATGAGGAAGAGGATGTGGAGCCACTCTTGTGGACTCTGTGTCTCTGACCGCAAACATTTAAACAAACAAAACTTAATTTTTCTTAGGAAGGTAGAACGCTTCACTGTTTCCCAAAGAAATTTCACAAAAATACCTACTCATTTTGTCCCATCCCTTCCTCTCACACACACACACAAATACAGAACCACAGAATCACAGAATGGTCGGGGTTGGAAGGGACCTCTGTGGGTCATCTAGTCCAACCCTCCTGCCGAAGCAGGGTCACCTACAGCAGGCTGCACAGGACCGCGTCCAGGGGGGGTCTTGAATGTCTCCAGAGAAGGAGACTCCACAACCTCCCTAGGCAGCCTGTGCCAGGGCTCCGTCAGCCTCAGAGGGAAGAAGTTCCTCCTCATCTTCGGACGGAAGTTCCTCTGCTTCAGTTTGTGCCCGTTGCCCCTTGTCCTGTCACTGGGCACCACTGAAAAGAGCTTGGCCCCATCCTCCTGACACCCACCCTTTAGATATTGATAAGCATATATTACGTCCCCTCGCAGCCTTCTCTTCTTCGGGCTGAACAAGCCCACCTCCCTCAGCCTTTCCTCGTAGGAGAGATGCTCCAGTCCCCTCACCATCCTCGTAGCCCTCCGCTGGACTCTCTCCAGTAGCTCCGCATCTTTCTTGAAGTGGGGAGCCCAGAACTGGACAGAGTACTCTAGATGGGGCCTCACTAGGGCAGTGTAGAGGGGAAGGAGAGCCTCCCTCGACCTGCTGGCCACACTCCTCCTAATGCATCCCTCGCCCACCCCAGCCTCCCCCCGGACGCATACTCACTGCTGGCCAAGACTGTACTGGGGCAGTGCTGTTGGCTGGTGCCCTTCTATATCCACCCCCATTGTGACGCGTCCCCTGTGATGTCACGGGTGTCTTAGCGCATCACAGTCTCGCCCGCCGGCCATTGGCCCCACCCCGGCTCAGCGACCCACAGCTGCCCTGGTGTACTGGTTGAGGCTGGCCTGCAGATCATGTTCTTCACAGGAGCTTGCACCATGCTTCATTCTGGAGATGTTATCACCTGCCTGCCACTCGGAATCTCCTAATCATACAATATCCTGAGTTGGAAGGGACCCACGAGGATTCCGAGTCCAACCCCTGAGTCCACACCGGGCAACCTTAAGTTTGATCATCGAATCGTAGAACCATCGAATCATTTAGGTTGGAAAAGATCCTTCAGATCATCGAGTCCAACCGCAAACCCGACACTGCCAACTCCATCACCATACCGTGTCCCAAAGCGCCACGTCCACACAACTTTCAAATACCTGCAGGCATGCTGCCTCAAGCACTTCCCTGGGCAGCCTTTTCTAATGCTTGGCAACCCTTTCAGGGAAGACAGTTTTCCTAATAGCCAACTGGAAAAAGTCTCCTTCTCTGGAGATATTCAAGACCCGCCTGGAGAAGGTCCTCTACAGCCTGCTGTAGGTGACCCTGCTTCGGCAGGAGGGTTGGACTAGATGACCCACAGAGGTGCCTTCCAACCCCAACCATTCTGTGGTTCTGTGATTCTGTGTGAAACCTCCCCTTGCAGGAGTCGGCTGGGCCGAGGGCGGCCTTGATGGTCTTGATGGAATAGAGTCATATCTCTGAGCTAATTATTTTGCGCACCTGTGGTTGAAAAGCAGGAGGAAAGGAGCGAAGAAACAGGATGGGAAAATCCACCTCTTTGATAAGCGTGAAGGTCATGTGAACGGACACATGATGACCAATCAGAAGAACAAAGGAGTGTGACATGCCAAAAGACCCTCACCAGTGAGACTCTGGGGGTGGGGAACAAGGGGATATAAAAATGTTATGATTAACCATTACAGTGCTTCTGCTGCTGCTTCTGTTTGCTTTTGCTTGCCTTGTGACTGCCGTAACTTCTTGTGGCGTGTCGCCACAACTAACGATGACACGAAGTTTGGGCTCAGCAAGTAACGATTTGCATTGTGCAATTAGGACTTGAATTACAGGACACAAGCTGCGTTTCAGGCCCCTTCCCGCGTCCAGCCCGTGGCTGGCAGGATGCTGCCTGGAAGCAGGAATGAAGGGGTTTTCCCGGCCGACAGCAAGCGGCCCTGTGGCACCAAGCCTGCCTGCGTACTCCGCACGGCGATTTGGCTCCAAGGCAAGCCACAGAACTCCCGCGACACCTCCCCAGCCTCCGCGCATCTCACTACTGAATTACCTTTTAACTCACATACAGTGTAGTTTGTAATGCTGCAGTATCACCTCCTGTTTCCAAAACAACATTTTCAATTTTCTTGTGTCCTGCACACTCCAGAAAGTCCATGTCACGACGAAACCCGACGTAAGGAGCGGGTTTTCTTGTGCTTATGAGCAGGCTGGAACTCACACTGCCTTCTCCTCAAGCCTGCAAGGAATTCATAGCCTGGCCTGCTATTCGCACCGACCTCTTTTCACAAAACTCGCGGGAAATTCACTACCTTGGTGAAGATCCTCTCTTCTCACCACTTCAGCTGATTTTGGCTGATGAGTTCAGCAGTTTTGGGGGCCAAGTTAAACACACAGTGACCAAACGCAGCCCTTCTCAGAAACCAGGTTAAAAAGGCAATCCCTAAGGAATTACCAGTACTTACCTTCTCGATAGTCTTCTTTTTCTTGGCCTGATTTCAGCTTTGCCAACTGCCTCCATGAAGAAAGAGGACAGAGGAAAGGAGAAAAGAATTCTTGTACAGAAGTATTCTATCGCATCATGCTGTATTGCATTGCATAGTTCCCCCTTAAGGCTGGGAACTTCACCAAGTTTACAACCCGGTGCTCCAGGTCATCCCAAGAAAAGCCTGGAGACAACAAAGAGGGTTCAGATCCCAAGTCTGCTGCGTACCACACACACAAAGTTTTCTCAGGACAGACATTCCCCAACCTGCGTGTCTTCAAGTCTCAGCAGGGCAAGTAATATCTCTGTACCCAAAGTGGTGGAGAGATCTCCAAGCAGTTGGGAGAAGATGCATGTTTTTTATACAAGCACAAGATTTTGATGAAGAACAGTGATTCTCGTTCCGAGACACTGGCACCGATATTAACATAATCGTACTCCCCTGCAGATTTTTAGCTGTAGATTTATCACCATGTGACTCCTTGGGCATGCTTTCGCTTTTCCTTTTCATTCTATAAATCCAACAGAGATTAAACACTTAGAAATACCTTGTAAAGTGTCTTTGCTGGACATTTTCACTTAATATTTCCATGCTTTTGTCAAAGCTAGAGTCTGTACAGGGTGGCATGTTTTTTCTCATTGATCTTAAACAGCGTCCATTGAAGCATTCAGTTTTGACAACGAATGTTTGGACAAACACATGAGGCAGAAGCAAAGAAAACGGAAACACACCTCCAAAACCAAGCCCACACGGAGGGATTGCACAGTTTGGCATTCAGCGTCACCGCACCTTGCGTATGGGAGGTGGCCTAACGCAACAGCCATGGATCCTGCCACACAGTTTATGGCAACTGAAAGAAAATTTGATTCTCGTAAAATTCAACTTTGCTTATGCTGTTATCAATTTAAAAAAAAAAAAAAAACTGTCAAAGGAACTGAGAGACATTTTCTCTGCTCAAGAGGCATGCAGACATCTTCAAAACAGGGTACTGCTTTGCTTTGACTTAAATATAGTTATCACGATCCTCCAGCATCAAGAAGATTGTCACCGTTACAAGCCAGACTCAACTTTATCTCAGAAAGTTACAGCAGTCAGTCTCGCTTTGTTTCAAGTCTGGTTGCTTTGACAGGCAAAAATATGCCATCACAAAAGCTCTTCTGTTGGTGGAAAAAGGGTTTCTCCGAGATCTCGTCTTGAGATGGTGGATTCTGTGAAAGCCACCTGAGGTGCTACCAGGTCATTAAAAGAAATCACCTCTGAACTGCATGAAGAGGTTTCTAAAGCATTTACTTGTCACAAGCCTAAACGAGATTGCTTGAAAACTTTGATTTAATATGCAGTGGACTGTCCAGCACCACAGACCACTTCAGAAAACTCTATCGCCACAAGCTGAAAACAATGATAAAAGTTCATCAAGTTTTCCATCGTCTCCTTCTAAAGAGAGGCACTGAAACGTCTGGGAGATGTTCAGGTCTGCAGCGTTCCAAAGGCAATCACAGAGGGATGTCTCATAAAAATATGTACCTAGCTGTTGGGCAAAAATATCAAATAAATGCAGCCAAACGTCTACAGCTTTCTTAATAAATTTTAATATATATTTGGTATCTGTATAAATAAATATGTAGCAGTAATCTATTGAATTCTGCAGACAACAAACAGTGCGTCACGAAAAGAACACCTTCCAGAGCTGAAGTCAAGTCTGCTGAAATCCAGTGTCACTGTGTGCGCGTGAAGGCTGCAATTTCTTTCTTCATTTCCTAGTAAGAAAAACAGACAAGCCAGCAGTCAGCGTGAAGAAAAGCTCAAGCACCCTGTTTATTTCTTCATCAAAAGAATAGAGAGTCTGTACATACATACAACTGTTAGAAGCATTTAGCAAATACATGTACTCCCACCACCAGCACAGTGTCCTTCCAGCGTCTCTCTAGCTTCAAACGCGTCCTTACGCATCCAAACTAGAGAGCAGGCCAGAGGGAGTGGAGGGATCTGTATCAGCAGTGGCTTCAACAATTGGAAAGAGGAGCCAGTTCCTGAAAAGCCACAGCTAAAAGCTGGAAATTCTGTTTTCTGCATTCTGAATAATAATAAGAGAGACTTGTTCAAGTCTCTCTCTTTGTACGCTACAGCTTGCCCCTGAGCGACTTGCGCAGCCAAGGATCTGAGGATCCTGAATCGGAAGGCCAAAGATCCATCCCATCTAAATCGACTCAGTACTGGGAATGCCTGACTGGGACCACGGGTGCCTCTGCAAGATTTCTGCCACGTTCTGACAACTCAGAAAACCTCTCTTAGAGGAAGAGATCCGAGCATTTGACTCATCAGCATTAAAGCGGCATGGTTTTGCAATAGGGACCAACTTCTTCCAGACTGAAATGAGAAAGTCTTGAAACACAGGCACCTGAGCAGTACAGAGGAACGCTACATAGGCGTGACGTCCGGAGCGCACGCGTACATACCCGTAACACACACATGCGTCACAGTGATGGAAAGGGCTAGAAGACAAAAAAAATTTACCTTCACCAATTCGGTTTTGTCATCATCTTCCCGATGGCGGTAAATGCACTGACTGAGAATAGCGTACAGTCTTTCCAACTGAACTAGAGTGAAGTTGTTTGTTGTCTCAGTGACAAAATGCAGCAGTTGCTGAAGAAAGAAAAATGGAAACTGCAAGTTTAGAATAGCACAGGATCCTTTGAACAAGCTCGTCATGTTTTCCAAAGCTAAACAATAACAGTACAACACAAGGGACATCCTGCTTTCTTATATTGCTAAATAAAATAGGAGTGACACTTCAGAGAACAGATGAAATCTCTCACAAGCTGTAACTGGAGAAAATGCGTTCATTTTTCGTACTTCAAAGTGGCTCTGCCTGTAGCAGATCACCAGCTCTCACACAGTCCTTTCTGGGCCCAAAGGTGTGAATGGCATCGCCTCTGGGAAAGCAACCCCAACAAGCCAGCGGCAGCACCTGCTTCCACTGCGGCCGCTGTGCAGTGGCCACGTGTTGTGTGAGGCTGTAGAGACGGAGCTCAAGAGAGCAGCCACTCCAAAGGAAAATATTACTGCCTCGCCGCTGCCTGTCATCACACTCTGCCTCCCTCACATCAGCCAGCACAGAACCGGAGTATTCCCCTCAGCTTCCTGCTACACAACATAGCAGGTTAAGACGCACACAATACACGCAGCGTGCTTTCAGCTGCTGCAAACAGAAAAGGCAGGCTGTGACAGAGGCTTATGGTCAACGTCCCGTGGGAAACTAGTTCTAACTGCTGCCACACAGACGACCGCATGCTCTTCTCTATCTTCCTAAAGTTCTAGTCCTACTGCCAAGCAAAGAAACAAACAAAACTCTCCCCCCAAAAAACCAAGCCGCTCCATTTGGGAGGTTCACCTCGCTTATTCACTGCAAGCAAGCTCCAAAGAGGCTGTCTGGTACGAGCAACTAGTTCCAGCGGCACCCATGTTAATGAGCAAAGTTTTCTAAAAGACGCGTTTCCTGACTGTAGCTCTGCTCAGAGCTGAAAGCTATAGAAGCTGAACCATATATACGGGCTCTACTGTAGCATTTCTCCAATGCAAAATTCTAACAGTAGATTCTGAAAGAATTTCAGAAAAGGAGACAGTAGTATTTTCTCCTGCTGACTTCAGCGTTGAAGTCACCACTGCTAGAAATAAAGGTCCTTTTCAGGTTCTCAATACATGAAAACACGCAAAACCCAACCCAAACCCCCAAAGCCGTCATAAAAACTGTCACCACATTAATAACCAACACTACTACTACTAGTAGGCTGTCAGTGGGCTCTTTGAAAATTCAACAAGCCCTTCTAAATTAACAATCAGCAAGACAACCCAGTCTCCTCAAATGTAGTTCTCCAAAAGCCACAACAGCAGTCTGCACCAGGTGTGCAAACACAACACTCATAGGCCATTACAGGCTGACTTCTTTCACAAGCTCTATATCCTTCCCATACACTGTTTTAAGTGGCATTGGTTAACAACTGACTTCATTTACAACTCTCCATGGAGCAAGAAAACGTTCTTCTTCAGTATTAACAAAATTGAAATGAGACTTACTTTCAGCTGGGTGAGAATTCCCTGTGCTTTCTCCACACCCATCACATGTTGCTCTTCCATGCAAGAACGTCTCGCCCGAGCCACACAGCGTACCCACGAATCTGCAATGACACACAGCTCTTAGGCAGGGATTTTTGTTTCTCTGCCATACAGCATCAGTGAAGTGTCCTGCACCTGGAATGCAGTCTCTCTCTGCAATGACAGACACAGACCCCTTTTTTCCGCTGAGAAATCCCTGACTTGTACTTTCTTTCTGGTAAAAGTCCCTGTTCCATCAAAATTCCAAACTCGGACACAAAAGAAAACCCACCAGAGAAGAAGGCAGGGCAAAACCAGGAAAAAAAAAACGACAGTCCTGTTGCCATTACAGCACTGCATGGTAAAACTCCAAGGTAATTTCGGTTAGGAGACACACCCTATCACAGAATCCCAGAATGCGAGGGTTGGAAGGGACCTCTGTGGGTCACCTAGTCCAACCCCCCTGCCGAAGCAGGGTCACCCAGAGCAGGCTGCACAGGACCCCGCCTGCAACCACGTGGACATAAGTCTCCTATTCCACAGGCGACTCTGGACCCACACTGCTGCTGGAAGAACGTTTCCATTTTCTTCCAGAGAAGAATCCTGGGTGGACCCACCTTCAGTGAAAGTGATCTTAGGAACATGTTTTTCTGAAGGCTCTTCCTGACTCTCAGCTTCATTTTGGTCTTCCAGAACATTCTTCTCTTTCTTGAACTGAAAATTCCTCCTCTTTGCTGCAATACGGGGCTCAGGCGGGGCTCATTGAGAGGGTTTTAAAGTAGGTTCGAAGGGGGAAGGGGATATTGCCCAGCTCACTAGGGATGAGCATAGGCTTGGCGTGCCAAGGCCAGGGGTGAGATTGACAGCCCAGCTCAAGTGTGTTTACACCAATGCACGTAGCATGGGCAATAAACAGGAGGAGCTGGAAGCCATTATACAGCAGGACTGCTACGACTTGGTCGCCATCACAGAAACGTGGTGGGACAACTTGCATGACTGGCATGCTGTCATAGATGGCTACAGACTCTTTAGGAAAGACAGACCAACAAGGAGAGGTGGGGGAGTTGCTCTATATGTGAGGGAGCAAGCAGAATGCATTGAGCTTGGCGTGGGGGCAAATGAGGAACAAGTTGAAAGCTTGTGGGTTAGAATTAAGGGACAGGCTCATAAGGGTGACATTACAGTGGGTGTGTACTACAGGCCACCTGAGCAGGAGGAGGAGGTTGATGAGGCCTTCTACAGGCAGCTGCAAGCAGCCTCACAGTCACAGGCCCTGGTTCTCATGGGGGACTTCAACCACCCTGACATCAGCTGGGAAGACCATACAGCTAGGCAGGCGCAATCCAGGAGGTTCCTACAGAGCATTGATGATAACTTTCTGATGCAAGTGGTGGAGGAACCAACAAGGAAAGGCGCGCTGCTGGACCTTGTGTTAACAAACAAGGAGGGACTGGTGGAGGATGTGAAGGTTGGAGGTAGACTCAGCTGCAGTGACCATGAAATGCTCGAGTTCAGGATCCTGCGTGGAGGAAGCAGGGCAATAAGCAGGATCAAAACGCTGGACCTCAGCAGGGCTGACTTTGCCCTCTTCAAGGAGCTACTGGGAGGAATCCCGTGGGCCAGGGCTCTCGAAGGCAGGGGGGTCCATGAGTACTGGTCGCTCTTTAAACAACACTTCTTCCATGCACAGGAGCAATGCATCCCCCTGAGAAAGAAATCTAGCAAAGGAGGCAGGAGACCTGCATGGTTAAACAAGGAGCTTCTAGCAGAGATCAGGCAGAAGAGAAAGGTCCATGGAATGTGGAAAGAGGGGCAGGCCACTTGGGAAGAGTACAGAAACGTGGTGAGAGCATGCAGGGATGCGACGAGGAAGGCCAAGGCCCACCTGGAATTGAAGCTGGCAAGGGATGTCAAAAACAACAAGAAGGGCTTCTTCAACTACATCAGCAGCAAAAGGAAGACTAGGGACAATGTGTGGCCACTGCTGAATGAGGCGGGTGTCCTGGTGACGGAGGATGCGGAGAAGGCAGAGCTACTGAATGCCTTCTTTGCTTCAGTCTTCAGTGCTAAGACTGGCCCTCAGGAATCCCAGGCCCCGGAGGTAAGAGAAGAAGCCTACAAAGAGGATGACTTTCCCTTGGTCGAGGAGGACTGTGTGAGGGATCGCTTAAGCGATCTGGATGTCCACAAATCCATGGGCCCCGATGGAATGCACCCACGAGTGCTGAGAGAGCTGGCGGATGTCATGGATTCACCAAGGGGAAATCATGCCTGACCAATCTAATAGCTTTCTACGATGACATGACTGGCTGTGTAGACGAAGGGAGAGCCGTGGATGTTGTCTACCTGGACTTCAGCAAGGCTTTCGACACAGTCTCCCATGATATCCTCCTAGGGAAGCTGAGGAAGTGTGGGCTGGATGAGTGGTCGGTGAAGTGGATAGAGAACTGGCTGAATGGCAGAACTCAGAGGGTTGTCATCAGCAGCGCTGAGTCTAGTTGGAGGCTGGTAACAAGTGGTGCCCCCCAGGGGTCAGTACTGGGCCCAGTCTTGTTTAACTTCTTCATCAACAACCTGGATGAAGAGTTAGAATGTAACCTCAGCAGGTTTGCTGATGACACCAAACTGGGAGGTGTGGTAGACACACCGGAAGGCTGTGCTGCCATTCAGTGTGACCTGTGATAGGCTGGAAAGCTGGGCAGAGAGGAACCTGATGAGGTTCAACAAAGGCAAACGCAGGGTCCTGCACCTGGGGAGGAACAACCTCATGCACCAGTACAGGCTTGGGACGGACCTGCTGGAGTGCAGCTCTGCGGAGAGGGGCCTGGGTATCCTGGTGGACGACAGGTTAACCATGAGCCAGCAGTGTGACCTGGCTGCCAAGAAAGCCAATGGAATCCTGGGGTGCATCAAGAAGAGTGTGGCCAGCAGGACGAGGGAGGTTCTCCTTCCCCTCTACACTGCCCTGGTGAGGCCCGATCTGGAGTACTGTGTCCAGTTCTGGGCTCCCCAGTTCAAGAAAGATGAAGAGCTACTGGAGAGAGTCCAGCGGAAGGCTACGAGGATGATGAGGGGACTGGAACATCTCCCCTACGAGGAGAGGCTGAGGGAGCTGGGCTTGTTCAGCCTGAAGAAGAGAAGGCTGCGAGGGGACCTAATAAATGCTTATAAATATCTGAAGGGTGGGTGTCAGGAGGATGGGGCCAAGCTCTTTTCAGTGGTGCCCAGTGACAGGACAAGGGGCAATGGGCACAAACTGAGGCACAGGAAGTTCCGTCTGAAGATGAGGAAGAACTTCTTCCCTCTGAGGGTGACAGAGCACTGGAACAGGCTGCCCAGGGAGGTTGTGGAGTCTCCTTCTCTAGAGATATTCAAGACCCGCCTGGACGAGGTCCTGTGCAGCCTGCTGCAGGTGACCCTGCTTCAGCAGGAGGGTTGGACTAGATGACCCACAGAGGTCCCTTCCAACCCCTACTATTCTGTGATTCTGTGATTCTGTGATTCTGTAATACCTGAAGATGTTTTGTTCATTCTGCGCTTTCTTTTTGACCTATCTACAAAGAGATATCAGAAAAAGTAAGCCATCACATTACGAAAACAGTCCTTCCTTCAAAATCCACCATCCTCATCCATGGTAGCAATTTAGAAGCCTTTAAAAGTCAGCTAGGCCGTCAAGGCCAGGGTCTCACACCGTAAAGCAACCACGGCACTTGAACTTCATAACCATCTGGAATGAATCCCCTCTGGCTTTACCTCACATTTTGAAACTTTTAGTCAACTTACGGTACTCAGACACAAGCATATGAAAAAGTATTGATTACCACCAAAGCATGTACTTTCTAGCTGTTAAGTCACCATTAGCAAAGTTTTATACGTGGAATAACCTCACCTGCGTTGCTTTTTGACGCAGGACTTTTAGCAGCTTGATTGATAATGATGTCCTCAAAAAACATTCTTCTTTCTTCCTTGGTAGGCAGCTGGATTTTGAAAACTTGTCCATAAGCATTCATAAACAATTCTTTGATCTAAAGCATGAGGAGAAAATGTATTTCAGATAGAAGGCCACACAAATTCATATTCTATTCCAAAAAGATCAGTATCTCTCTATGTTAAGCTGAATAAACATCTGGATAAGACAAACTGGGAACAGTTATCTTCTTGGCCTCAAAAGGTGAATTAAAATATCTTCTCAAAGGAACACCTCAAGAGAACACGCTGCTCTGAGAAGGGACCTTATCATACACTGAGGAAGTGGTGACAGTCACCACACCTCCAAGACTGCTTATTTTGTGTTTACCTGCCTCGCTGTCCTTTCGTTTCAATCGTTATGGCGGCTACAGAGGGAAGAGGCAGGCTTCAAACAAGTGCCAGGGCCTTTTGGTAAGGTGGCTTTTTGGTCTGGGCTTTGTTTTTTCTTTTTTCAATGCATTACTTCAAATGATGTGTCTGAAGTTGCATACTTCCAAGTTTTACTCCCATTTTTCAATCTCTACTACCATCAGGTCTGGAAGGAATTCCAGTACTTAGTTGAGAAGGCATTTATTAGCAGCATGAAAAACTTCTGCAGAAAGTTAAGCTAACATATCTTTCACTTTTCAGAAACAATGTTTTCGGTCCAAATAGCTTTTTCCCATTTCCATTTCAAGCACCGTGTATTCCTGACTAAGTACATACCGAACCACCTTGAGGTCACTGCAATTACTGTCTCAAGTCAATTTAGACATTTCTCTCCGAAGCATGACGGTGTGAGAAGGGGAGAAAGTTGGGTCAAAGCCAATCTCTTGACTCAGAAAACACTTCAGACACACGCTTTCAGCACTCTTTTGGTTAAGGAAATTTGAAGAGACCTGGTGAGGGTGCTTGAGTAATAGCAGCATGAATTTGCTGAAGAGTGCACCGTACTCCAATGCTTAAAGGATTTCTCCACTAACAGGAAGTCGAAGTTAAAGCAAGAAAAGTATCGACAGAAATACCTCTTCTGGGAGATCTGCGTGACACACATCAGATGTTGCAAGCAGCAAAACTGGAGCAGAAGTCGGGATGTTCTGCAGTAGTGTCCTAAAAGTAAGTCTGAGTGGAATTCCAGCAGCCTCCCACCACAAATGGATATGGGGGATGTAAATTATGCTTGGTGTCGTTCTTTGAGCGTCTCGCATCATCTGGGAAAGTGAAAGCTTGGATCAGAACACTAAACCGTGTAGAACAGGACCTACGTATCGGTCAGATCTGAATCTCTGCCTGGTTTCAAAACTGCTTAGGAGGAAGATAACTCCTGGAGAGCCTCACAACTCAGCCGGTGTGGTGGTCTGCCTGAAAGGACAAGACTGACCCTTCAGCAAGACCTAGACGTGGTAGTTACGTGACCGCAGATGCAAGCATCACAGAACAGAAAAGGGATTACTCCTCTGTGTGACAGAAAGAGTATCCAGCCATGTCATGTGTCTGTCCTTACTCGTACAGCTCTCAAATGCTGCTACAACAGGTCAAAATATTTGAATACAGTGATGCCATCCAGGGAAATGCATTTCCTGCCTAACAGGAAAAAAGAAGACAGCACTAATTCTGCTTCGATTTCCTTTTCCTAGTTAAGAAAAACACACCCGTGTACAAAAGGTCCATCAGTTTTAATGCATTTACTGCATATACTGCAGCAATACCAGCTGTACATTGTTCAGATAAGAAACACTTCTTTTCCCCAGAACCTTGATTGCCTTAGAAACACAACAAAAAAGAAGGCTACCAGAAGTGCCTGACCCGCAGTCAGGCTGATGCACAGCCATCTACTGGGAGCACAGAGCCTTAAAAAGCAATGAAAACAACCTGCTGGGTCCCACCAGGATGGGCAGCATTTCTTGCCCATGAAGAGCGGATTATCAGCAGCACCTCCCAGCTTCCTGAGCTGCTAGCAGCATCCTCACCGTTTCATTTGGAATGGAAAAAATGCGCATGTAAAGCATCCTTACTGGGTGTCATTCAGTCTAGAAGATAAGCGGATTCCCAGGACTAAACCTAACAGCACACTCAAACCGGGCCAGCTCCATGAACAATGACTTTTCCTTACTCTACAGACAGTTCATTCATCCCATGACATTAAAGAGAGAAAAAAAGATACCTGTGCACATGTTTCTTCCGGTGGTGTGGTGCTAGCAAACAAAATGGATAGGCCTAGCGTATAAACGGGGAACTTCTCCAGGGCATGTATTACTGCAGGTGCCAGATGAGACACTTGCCCATATTCTGCCTCTCCAACTAGTAAGAACCGTGTCTTCCAGGGCGTTGGCTGGTAATAAGCGTTTCTAGAACAACAACAAGAAAATACGTCTAAAAATGAAGTGGAAGTGATCAATAGGCACACAGATCTTCAAATGTTTTTCCTATCTATCTATCTATCTATCTATTGAAATACTCTCCATATTCCAGCACCATATTAATATCCAGACGACTCTCAGAGCCCATTTTGTTACAAACTTGTACCATACCTCCCCGAAGAAATCCTGCCTGGGTGAAGTAACAGCTCTCAAATCACACAGGGGGATTGTCCAGCTAAACACACACACGACAAGCGGTCAGGAGCCTGATATGGGCAAGAATAACCACTCTCTCTCTCTCTCTCTCAACACACACCAATCTGGATCTCTTCAGCGCCCGTACACACCAATTTTCAGTAGGTCGTGAGCTGAAGTAACTGTGAGATCTCTACACCTGTCAAGTGTAGCTCAAATTTGGCCATGGAGCTAGTGGGAAGGAAGGAGCAGAACAACATTTCTAGAGAAAAATCACCGTGGGCACTGAAACACGCTTGCTGTATCTGAAGAAGTACACAAATGGATTGGTTGAATTTGAGCAGTACTCTAAATAGGCAGAAGATTTATATCTATTCAGTCAGAAATTCTAACTGCTTAATCTTTGAAGCGTGTATTCATTTCCTACTCCTCTTGCTTGACTAGCATGAAACACATTTGTGAAGAGCACTTGTTTTTTCCACCACAATACTGTTGGACATTTGCTGGCTGAAATCCAAGATCCTACAGACCTATTCAAGCTCCGCACGTCAGAAGATTTTCTGGACAGCACAGCAATAGATACTGAGAAAAAGAACTGACCCAACAGTGATGACAACATTCTATTTATTCAACCTTTGGTTTATATGACTTCCACAGTAAAATGTCAAAAGATTAACATCAGCTTAGGAGGCTAAAGGCACAAACCACAGACATGGTTTAGGTTTTTCTCACGCTGTTGTAACAAACCATTTCTCTATTTTGTTTCTGCTACAGAATTGACGAATGCTTCAACGATCTTGGGAGGCAGAAGGGCAAAAGATGGCTACACAAATCCATACAGCTTTTATTGTTAAAAGGACAGACAGCGCACTTGTTTGGTCTTGAGTCTTTCAAGGAATACCATGGATCAAATCAACACGCTAGAATGGTCTGTGGACCACTCTGACTTCGGAGGAGAGGGCTGGGCCGTTCACTTGGATGGTTTCTGGCCATGTACTCCATTAGAACGTTAGCACCCAGCTGGATCTCCACACTTACTTCTTACAAATAGTGATCAACGCACACGCACACATTTTACTCCTTCAGCTACCACCCATCACACCAAAACTGCTTTCAGACCCAGCCATCTTTCAAATGGAAACATACAGCTGACAAATCTTTACCTGCTAAAATGGAGGCATGTTTTCTGCTGTGTACCAGGCACTTGATGTGTTGCCTGATCTTCAAAGATTGATGGTGATTCCTCATCACTGTCAACTGCACCGTTTCTTAAAACATCATGGAAAGTGTCTGAAAGACAAGAGAGGTTGGTTAACTTTCCTCAATAGTCTGTATCTGGCTCCTGCATTAATACCGCTTCTCAGTAGGTGCTGGAGACCCCTTAGCTTGTAGTTCTTCATTTGAGGGCACATGTTGATTGCTGAAGAGTTCATCCTACCACAGATCTAAGGAGACTGCACAAGTCTTTACAAAGCTGTCCTGCATCCCGTGATTTGCTTAAGGTGTATCTCGCTGGCGGTGAAAACTTGGAGGATTCTTCCTTAGAATAAAAATGACTGCGGACAAGGTCTGTAGTTCCTAGACACCTGAAAAACTCCACAAGGCCACTTCCTTCTGGAGCAGGCTCGCCCACTGGAAGTCGGGGAATTAAGTGAAGGTGATGGCCGCAGACTTCCATTTGTCTGCGACTGGCGAGTCAGAACATACAGACCAACCCATCTTCTAAAGAAGGCTCCTCAAAGATCACCGGGCAGGGAGATAACAGAAGGCGGACAGCGGAGAGGGGACACAGTTACCAATCCGCCGGCCTCTCTGCTTTTATTTTGCTGGTGGATTTCTGCCTCTCTTTTACCAACGCAAACCTGTCTCCCAGCTCTACTGCGGTTGACACTGGTAGGATATTCTCAAGGGATCAGCATCCGAACTCCTCAGGGATCTCCACTAATCAGCAGTGGAGTGAGCTAAACAATGTATTTGCTCTCACCAACAGATAGACTAAACCTGATCCCGGCTGATGCAGTTAGGAGCGTGAACTCACATGTGCTATGCAAGCCAAGCCCCAGAGTACGCACTACTAAAACATTCGGAGCTCACATGCAAGTGCACAGTGTGATCCACAAACATCTAAACGACGAGAATGTGGTTAAAAATCATGAGAGCTAAAACAGTATTTAGCTGAAGCCATTTAGATTTGTATTGTGGTCCTGACATTCTCCAGGCAGGAATTAGAAGCATTCCTGGGAAGACGCCCTTCTCCCCCCCGATTTAGGTATTTGTTTTGAAGGAGGTGCCTCTCCTACACGAAGCCTTAAATCCCTCTCTACAAATGATACATCTCAGCTGCTGTCAGAAACAGGGTGCTCTAGCACAGAACGCATCCTTCTCTGCTGCTTTTTGCGAGGCATGCACAGCTCCCACCCAGCACTTCAGTGCAGAATCCAGCATAAAAACTACGCACGGTATTCCTGAAATAAAGGCGTGCACACGCACGCGATAGAATTCTACTGTCATCGCGCCTGGGAGGTTTGTGTATGTCAGTTGCACCAGTCAGAAGTTTTTGCTCTGGCAGAATTTGAAAGAAGTGGATGTTACTGGTCTACCTTGCTGTTGGTTCTTCTCTAGCGCAAGCTCTGCGTGAGGAAATACTCTCTGCAAGGCTTCTAAAATTCTTGCTAGTGTGTTTTCCAGCAGTGGTTTTGACATAGGTGGTAGCGCTCGCCCAGCTGAAGCCACAGCCCTCTGTGAAGCTGGAACAATCTTCTGCATCGCCACCACAAAATCCTTTGCTCTTATTTCAATAGAAGCGACATCTAACTGCAGTTTCTCACGACTTTGGTAGATCTGAGGATAGTGCCGGCGCAAAGCACACAGGGCAGCTTCAGCACACAAGGCTTGAATATCAGCGCCACAGTATCCTAATAAACAAAACAAGAATCAAAGGTTACGTTGGTCTCAGGCAACACAGAAGCCAAGGTTGCCCAAGTGCAACACTGAAAGATTTTGTATGCAGCCACAAATTGAGAGGTTCAGAGAGAACTGACAGAGTTACTGCACTGCAGAGAAGTTCTGTTACGGGGCTCGCAGCCTGAGACCCAGCACCTTGGAAGCAGCCTCCTAAGCAAAGCTCTGCTCCTGAGGAAGATGCCCAAAACCCATTCAATGTTCTGAGAGACAAAGAAAATGAAAAGAAAAGAAGCATCTGACTTTGTCTGCCCGCAGGGCGAGCCAGCTGCCTCACTGCCTCGCCCTGCGGCAAGGCACAAGAGCTCGGGGGCTGCCCGGTAGAAGCTCAGGTTCCCGAGGACTCCAGTCACGCGCAGCAACTCACTTGGTTTTCCAACTTACCAACGCATTTTTCAGCTAGCTCTTCCAGAAACGTGTCCAATGGTTTAGGGGTCCACTCTCGTGTGTGAATCTTGAAAATCTCTTTTCTAGCCTGGAAACAAAATGGTTGCCTTTGAGCTTGTCCTAAGTTTTCTCTTCAAATCCAATCATTCTCAACTTGTTACATTCAACTTTTTTCCTGGGGGCCTGCAGCCAAATAAAAGGCATTTATAGCTTCCACAAAAAGTTCGTTTCCACAGGTATCAAACCTAATGATCCTGAGGAAAAAAAACTGTAGTCCAAAGCTTCTCTGCAATCAGCGATTTTTCCTCACAGAAAATTCTCTCACATTTCTCTGATCTTAACAAGACTTTCACTGAAGGATTTCTTGCTACACAGAATAATTATGGCAGATTTCTAGAATTCTTCCCCAGCAGGGAATCGCACTACTACATCTGTTTCATGGCACCTCCTCTGCTGTCCCGGAAACCAGATAAAAGCCGGAGACAAAGGTTTGTGTTAAATACACTCCTTGGTGCACTTCTACTGGCCTTCAACCCAACAAGCGGTAGTAAAACAAGTAGCAGTGACAGCCAGAGAAAAACCACAAAAACAGGGTTCCGGTTTCGCACAGTATCTTCTCCCCCACACGTATTTTTTGCTTGCTTGATACATATTTTTTCATTGCTTAGCTGTCGCCATTGAACTAGAAGCTTCCCAAACCCTGCACTTTGGGCAGTGTACTACATCCTTCTCCAACTCCCTGTTAGGAAGTGCCAGTGAGAAGGTCAGATCCGACAATACGTGATTGGGGAATGAAAAATTTGAATTTGCTCCAGCTGGACCAGCCTCAAGAAGAGTTTTTTGTCAGCAAAAAGGAATTCTTGTGCACACACCACGCTTTTCATTTTCAAGATGAGACTGCAGTAATTGATAGCTAATTCAGACATTCATCCTTACTTACACATTTCAGGGACTAGCAGCATCCCATTTTCCTGGCTGGTCCCAATCAAACCAAAACTAGTTCTAAAACCAACTCCCTGTTGAAATCAGCTGAATCCTACATACTCAGTACCAGATCTGCCCTCCACAGTACGACACCATCTCTCCAGATAGCCCTCCTTTGCCCAAGTTGCACAACACTGATTGTGACTTTAGCTGCTCCATGATACTGCATTGTCAGGTAGCTCTAGCATAAAGGTGGACTTGGCCACGTCAGCATTAAGGCTGAGCTGAAGTTCTGACCTCTTTATTCGGCAAGCTGAAGAGGAACTCTTGATCAAAGCGTCCGGGTCTTCGCAAAGCCGCATCTACACAATCCAGTCTGTTGGTGGCTCCGATGACCACAATTTCTCCTCTGCTGTCTAAGCCATCCATAAGTGCCAGAAGTGTTGATACAATAGAGCTAACAGAAAAATTACTAGTTTAGTAAATTTTGTTCTGTTCTACACACCACCTTCTCCAGTGATCTCACAAAAAATGACAAGCTTTTATTGATGAGACGCTGATTAGTGAAAGATTCATTTTAGCACTTGAAAAAAACAGACAAAGTAACACAGACCGCATGCTGTTATCAAGCTTAGTGAATTGTGTTCGATTATTGCTTAAAAATCATCTGACATTTTGTAGCACTCAGTTACTAGTTTTCAGGAGAAACGAGTGGGTCACATTAAGCTAAATAGGTTGGGGGCTTCTTTTCACAAAGATCAAGCAGCTTCTGTGTAGATACATAAAATGTACTACCTGTGAATGTGGTCTTGTCTACTGGACTGCACCGGAGCAAGACCGTCTATCTCATCAAAGAAAAAAATGGAAGGTCGCATCTGGTAGGCCTAGAAGGAAAACACAGGAATATCGACTCCAGTAAAACAGCGCCATTTGAAAGAGAAAATGCATGGAATACATGATGGTTGGAAAGTCATTGGAGCTAGATTTTTCACACTAGCATCAGGGATCTCTACTCATTGAGCTAATGCAGTAAGTGGCACGAGTAACACAAGACAGCAGCCTCTGTCAGCCCGCTGAGACGGGGTGACAGGGAACAAATCACACCAGCAGTTCTTACAGCCATTTGGCAACCGCCGAGAACAGAGCCGGGACTTCATTCAATTACAGCTTCTGGAAGCAACCAAACAACCCTGCTTTCAGCCTGCATCTCTTTCCCTCTGATCTAAGGCCACCATCTCCTGCCTCCTGCAGCCTTTTTTGTGGCTGGACTGTTGTTTTTGGGTTATTTTTAAGGCTGGGGGAGGGGCTTGCTTTGCGAGGTTTTCTCATTGGTTTTATTAACCTTTCCCAATACATCTGGAGATTTCAAGCCCCTAAGAACCCACTGAAAAACAAAACCCTGACAATCCCCTTTCAGTGACAAGAACTGGTGAAACACAAAAAATGAGTGAGTTCTCCTTAAAAACACTGACCGCAGAAAAGGACAGTTACAACTTGGACAGAACACACAGCGTATTTTGGCCTTACCTGATCAAATAATAAACGAAGCTGTCCTTCAGATTCTCCCACCACTTCACTCAGGTAGTCGGCACCATTTCTCATAAAAAAGGCTATTCTCCTGGCACCTTGGCTACATTCATTAGCAAGGGCACGAGCAACCAGTGTCTTTCCAGTTCCTGGTGGACCATGGAATAGAAAGCGTCTGCAATTGAAAGAAAAAAGATTCACCTAGGAAAAAAGCCTTGTGGAAAAGCAGCTCTTACTACCTCCACCCCTAAAACACCCAACTCTTCTCTCCTAACCGAAGCACTTCATGCATTAGACAGTGGTAGCAGCTCAAGTGTGAGAAAAGTCAAAACAGATGGAGGTTTTGTGTTCCTACACAATTCAAGAAGGCAGCAAACAAAAAGAGCACAGAGGACAAGGCAGACGTAGAAAAACTCGAGAATAGATGGCAGTGTCCCAGAAGGACCCTTCCAGAGCTGCTGACAAACTAACAGGGGTGCTTACAGCACCGCGGAGCCAAACAGGAACAAACGGCAGCACAGAATCGGAGACTGGGCTAACTCGCGAATCAGCAGCTCACTCTTCAGCGAGACACTGCCCATTCATTCGGGTGTCACAAAAGGCAAGATCTGATATTGAAGCATTGAATTCTCCCTTGAAAAGCTTGAAGTTGCTGGATTTGGTTTCCGGGGAATTCTAAAGCTGGGAAGGTATTCTGCATTTCCAGATAAATGTAGCCATAAACTGGAAAAGCCAATGCACTGCTGTTTCAAAGAGCATTTCAACCAATAACGGAGCAAAACACAGATTTCATTTAGTTATTGGCAATACTTTGAACGTTACTGAAAGCAAAGAACTTAAAGTTGCACCTCAATATACCGTGATTGAGTTTTGCTGACCAAGAACCTACCAAGTCAAGTATTAAATCTCTAAAAATTGCATTTCATAATGCACAACGAGTTTACCTGGGTAAGGAGCAGACCGATTCCTACTCAGCCCAAGCACAACAAACACTACAAGGTCCTATCCATTGGAAAACTGATACTTCCGCACTTCAAAAACAGAGTTGGTGGGAGAGCCAAGTGGACTTCGAAGAAACCAATTACAGTTGACTAGCAGGAGATAATTCCAATTAGAATTTTTAGGTTTAAACAATCTCTGTTACCTTGGCGGCTGAATTTTGAATCTCTCAAAGACTTCCGGGTAAAGCAAGGGAAAAACGACCGTCTCTTTTAGAGATGAAATGTGGTCAGAAAGGCCACCCACGCCATCAAATCGTACCTAAAGATAAATTCAACAGAACACATTGGATAAGTTAAAGAAAGCTGCAACCTCGATAAGGTTCCATCAGAAATTATCTGTCAGCACAAAGGAAATGTCCTGGGCAATTTTCAAATTGCTCCAGAGAAAACTGTAAACCAAGGCATCTGTAGGCAGCACGCTACTGAAGGCTTTCACCAACACTGACACAATGAACTAGAAATACTTACCGAACAATCTATTTTCATTGGATCCACATCAGCCAGACTTGCTCCGATTTCCATTTGATCCTGGTGAATTCCCTTTAACTCCTCTTCCCCAAAGTTAAGTGGAAGACACCTGATTTCAATGAAGGACAAAGAGAAAGGCACTTTCTAACTTCAGGTGCAGCAAGAAGATTTTTACTTTCAGCATCATGGCAAGGGAATGCGGAAGACCTTATAAATGAGCATAAACTTCCCAAATAGTTAAATATACCTTCAGACTCTCTTGCATTTAATGTCCATGAGTAAATGCAAGAAAATAAAATTGTTCCAGACATTAAACTGAGTTAAAGATTTTAACACGAATAGCCATGCTAGTCAGCACAGCACACGCATGAATGCAAGCTTAGAACAAGTTCTTCCGGATGCGGAGAACGTGAACTGACATTGCTTTGTGTGATGGAAGAACCCCCCCTCAAAACACATCGACATCTTTTAAAGATTTTTTGCTCCTCCATTCAAACAGTTACAGCCCGAGTGGATACTTCTTTCATGCGGATTAACATCGTACAGGCTGCCAAGCACTGCTGGTGCGTCCTGAGAACTCTAGGGTGTGTGTGCCAGGGGACACACGTCAGAGACATCAGCCTGAAAGCTTCTTTGTTAAGTCTGTTATCAACATACTTTTTCTAGAGCATTTGTTAAGTAACAAAACCTCCATCATTTCCTCTATCACATTTTCTGTTATGGTGGTCTTCTTTCTGAACAAACTCAATCTAAAGCACAGGAGCAGTAGAATTTCACATTAAAAAACTACATAAACGTTTTCCTCCCCCTATTGCCACTTATCAATCAAACTGCTGATTATCAATCAATTCTAAAAATCCAATTGTAAAGAGTCCAGTTACAGCTGTCAGTGCTGACAGGTATGATTATATATTGCCACAATGTAGAAAGTGTACAAGAGGAAAGTGTACAAGAGGAAGAGAATAACACACAGGGTTAGGCAGATGCAAGCTCCTCCCAGGTAGACCCCTCCCTCCCCTGTTCTCCAGTTTCATGAACCTCCTCAAAGCTCTGCTGCGGCTGCGCTTCCTGCGCCTCTCCAAATGCTCTTCATCATCACATGAGGAAGAGGATGTGGAGCCACTGTTGTGGACTCTGTGTCTCTGACCGCAAACATTTAAACAAACAAAACTTAATTTTTCTTAGGAAGGTAGAACGCTTCACTGTTTCCCAAAGAAATTTCACTGCCAACTCCATCACCATACCGTGTCCCAAAGCGCCACGTCCACACAACTTTCAAATACCTGCAGGCATGCTGCCTCAAGCACTTCCCTGGGCAGCCTGTTCCAATGCTCGGCAACCCTTTCAGGGAAGACAGTTTTCCTAATAGCCAACTGGAAAAAGTCTCCTTCTCTGGAGATATTCAAGACCCGCCTGGAGAAGGTCCTCTACAGCCTGCTGTAGGTGACCCTGCTTCGGCAGGAGGGTTGGACTAGATGACCCACAGAGGTGCCTTCCAACCCCAACCATTCTGTGGTTCTGTGATTCTGTGTGAAACCTCCCCTTGCAGGAGTCGGCTGGGCCGAGGGCGGCCTTGATGGTCTTGATGGAATAGAGTCATATCTCTGAGCTAATTATTTTGCGCACCTGTGGTTGAAAAGCAGGAGGAAAGGAGCGAAGAAACAGGATGGGAAAATCCACCTCTTTGATAAGCGTGAAGGTCATGTGAACGGACACATGATGACCAATCAGAAGAACAAAGGAGTGTGACATGCCAAAAGACCCTCACCAGTGAGACTCTGGGGGTGGGGAACAAGGGGATATAAAAATGTTATGATTAACCATTACAGTGCTTCTGCTGCTGCTTCTGTTTGCTTTTGCTTGCCTTGTGACTGCCGTAACTTCTTGTGGCGTGTCGCCACAACTAACGATGACACGAAGTTTGGGCTCAGCAAGTAACGATTTGCATTGTGCAATTAGGACTTGAATTACAGGACACAAGCTGCGTTTCAGGCCCCTTCCCGCATCCAGCCCGTGGCTGGCAGGATGCTGCCTGGAAGCAGGAATGAAGGGGTTTTCCCGGCCGACAGCAAGCGGCCCCGTGGCACCAAGCCTGCCTGCGTACTCCGCACGGCGATTTGGCTCCAAGGCAAGCCACAGAACTCCCGCGACACCTCCCCAGCCTCCGCGCATCTCACTACTGAATTACCTTTTAACTCACATACAATGTAGTTTGTAATGCTGCAGTATCACCTCCTGTTTCCAAAACAACATTTTCAATTTTCTTGTGTCCTGCACACTCCAGAAAGTCCACGTCACGACGAAACCCGACGTAAGGAGCAGGTTTTCTTGTGCTTATGAGCAGGCTGGAACTCACACTGCCTTCTCCTCAAACCTGCAAGGAATTCATAGCCTAGCCTGCTATTCGCACCGACCTCTTTTCACAAAACTCGCGGGAAATTCACTACCTTGGTGAAGATCCTCTCTTCTCACCACTTCAGCTGATTTTGGCTGATGAGGTCAGCAGTTTTGGGGGCCAAGTTAAACACACAGTGACCAAACGCAGCCCTTCTCAGAAACCAGGTTAAAAAGGCAATCCCTAAGGAATTACCAGTACTTACCTTCTCGATAGTCTTCTTTTTCTTGGCCTGATTTCAGCTTTGCCAACTGCCTCCATGAAGAAAGAGGACAGAGGAAAGGAGAAAAGAATTCTTGTACAGAAGTATTCTATCGCATCATGCTGTATTGCATTGCATAGTTCCCCCTTAAGGCTGGGAACTTCACCAAGTTTACAACCCGGTGCTCCAGGTCATCCCAAGAAAAGCCTGGAGACAACAAAGAGGGTTCAGATCCCAAGTCTGCTGCGTACCACACACACAAAGTTTTCTCAGGACAGACATTCCCCAACCTGCGTGTCTTCAAGTCTCAGCAGGGCAAGTAATATCTCTGTACCCAAAGTGGTGGAGAGATCTCCAAGCAGTTGGGAGAAGATGCATGTTTTTTATACAAGCACAAGATTTTGATGAAGAACAGTGATTCTCGTTCCGAGACACTGGCACTGATATTAACATAATCGTACTCCCCTGCAGATTTTTAGCTGTAGATTTATCACCATGTGACTCCTTGGGCACGCTTTCGCTTTTCCTTTTCATTCTATAAATTCAACAGAGATTAAACACTTAGAAATACCTTGTAAAGTGTCTTTGCTGGACATTTTCACTTAATATTTCCATGCTTTTGTCAAAGCTAGAGTCTGTACAGGGTGGCATGTTTTTTCTCATTGATCTTAAACAGCGTCCATTGAAACATTCAGTTTTGACAACGAATGTTTGGACAAACACATGAGGCAGAAGCAAAGAAAACGGAAACACACCTCCAAAACCAAGCCCACACGGAGGGATTGCACAGTTTGGCATTCAGCGTCACCGCACCTTGCGTATGGGAGGTGGCCTAACGCAACAGCCATGGATCCTGCCACACAGTTTATGGCAACTGAAAGAAAATTTGATTCTCGTAAAATTCAACTTTGCTTATGCTGTTATCAATTTAAAAAAAAAAAAAAAAAACTGTCAAAGGAACTGAGAGACATTTTCTCTGCTCAAGAGGCATGCAGACATCTTCAAAACAGGGTACTGCTTTGCTTTGACTTAAATATAGTTATCACGATCCTCCAGCATCAAGAAGATTGTCACCGTTACAAGCCAGACTCAACTTTATCTCAGAAAGTTACAGCAGTCAGTCTCGCTTTGTTTCAAGTCTGGTTGCTTTGACAGGCAAAAATATGCCATCACAAAAGCTCTTCTGTTGGTGGAAAAAGGGTTTCTCCGAGATCTCGTCTTGAGATGGTGGATTCTGTGAAAGCCACCTGAGGTGCTACCAGGTCATTAAAAGAAATCACCTCTGAACTGCGTGAAGAGGTTTCTAAAGCATTTACTTGTCACAAGCCTAAACGAGATTGCTTGAAAACTTTGATTTAATATGCAGTGGACTGTCCAGCACCACAGACCACTTCAGAAAACTCTATCGCCACAAGCTGAAAACAATGATAAAAGTTCATCAAGTTTTCCATCGTCTCCTTCTAAAGAGAGGCACTGAAACGTCTGGGAGATGTTCAGGTCTGCAGCGTTCCAAAGGCAATCACAGAGGGATGTCTCATAAAAATATGTACCTAGCTGTTGGGCAAAAATATCAAATAAATGCAGCCAAACGTCTACAGCTTTCTTAATAAATTTTAATATATATTTGGTATCTGTATAAATAAATATGTAGCAGTAATCTATTGAATTCTGCAGACAACAAACAGCGCGTCACGAAAAGAACACCTTCCAGAGCTGAAGTCAAGTCTGCTGAAATCCAGTGTCACTGTGTGCGCGTGAAGGCTGCAATTTCTTTCTTCATTTCCTAGTAAGAAAAACAGACAAGCCAGCAGTCAGCATGAAGAAAAGCTCAAGCACCCTGTTTATTTCTTCATCAAAAGAATAGAGAGTCTGTACATACATACAACTGTTAGAAGCATTTAGCAAATACATGTACTCCCACCACCAGCACAGTGTCCTTCCAGCGTCTCTCTAGCTTCAAACGCGTCCTTACGCATCCAAACTAGAGAGCAGGCCAGAGGGAGTGGAGGGATCTGTATCAGCAGTGGCTTCAACAATTGGAAAGAGGAGCCAGTTCCTGAAAAGCCACAGCTAAAAGCTGGAAATTCTGTTTTCTGCATTCTGAATAATAATAAGAGAGACTTGTTCAAGTCTCTCTCTTTGTACGCTACAGCTTGCCCCTGAGCGACTTGCGCAGCCAAGGATCTGAGGATCCTGAATCGGAAGGCCGAAGATCCATCCCATCTAAATCGACTCAGTACTGGGAATGCCTGACTGGGACCACGGGTGCCTCTGCAAGATTTCTGCCACGTTCTGACAACTCAGAAAACCTCTCTTAGAGGAAGAGATCCGAGCATTTGACTCATCAGCATTAAAGCGGCATGGTTTTGCAATAGGGACCAACTTCTTCCAGACTGAAATGAGAAAGTCTTGAAACACAGGCACCTGAGCAGTACAGAGGAACGCTACATAGGCGTGACGTCCGGAGCGCACGCGTACATACCCGTAACACACACATGCGTCACAGTGATGGAAAGGGCTAGAAGACAAAAAAAATTTACCTTCACCAATTCGGTTTTGTCATCATCTTCCCGATGGCGGTAAATGCACTGACTGAGAATAGCGTACAGTCTTTCCAACTGAACTAGAGTGAAGTTGTTTGTTGTCTCAGTGACAAAATGCAGCAGTTGCTGAAGAAAGAAAAATGGAAACTGCAAGTTTAGAATAGCACAGGATCCTTTGAACAAGCTCGTCATGTTTTCCAAAGCTAAACAATAACAGTACAACACAAGGGACATCCTGCTTTCTTATATTGCTAAATAAAATAGGAGTGACACTTCAGAGAACAGATGAAATCTCTCACAAGCTGTAACTGGAGAAAATGCGTTCATTTTTCGTACTTCAAAGTGGCTCTGCCTGTAGCAGATCACCAGCTCTCACACAGTCCTTTCTGGGCCCAAAGCTGTGAATGGCATCGCCTCTGGGAAAGCAACCCCAACAAGCCAGCGGCAGCACCTGCTTCCACTGCGGCCGCTGTGCAGTGGCCACGTGTTGTGTGAGGCTGTAGAGACGGAGCTCAAGAGAGCAGCCACTCCAAAGGAAAATATTACTGCCTCGCCGCTGCCTGTCATCACACTCTGCCTCCCTCACATCAGCCAGCACAGAACCGGAGTATTCCCCTCAGCTTCCTGCTACACAACATGCAGGTTAAGACGCACACAATACACGCAGCGTGCTTTCAGCTGCTGCAAACAGAAAAGGCAGGCTGTGACAGAGGCTTATGGTCAACGTCCCGTGGGAAACTAGTTCTAACTGCTGCCACACAGACGACCGCATGCTCTTCTCTATCTTCCTAAAGTTCTAGTCCTACTGCCAAGCAAAGAAACAAACAAAACTCTCCCCCCAAAAAACCAAGCCGCTCCATTTGGGAGGTTCACCTCGCTTATTCACTGCAAGCAAGCTCCAAAGAGGCTGTCTGGTACGAGCAACTAGTTCCAGCGGCACCCATGTTAATGAGCAAAGTTTTCTAAAAGACGCGTTTCCTGACTGTAGCTCTGCTCAGAGCTGAAAGCTATAGAAGCTGAACCATATATACGGGCTCTACTGTAGCATTTCTCCAATGCAAAATTCTAACAGTAGATTCTGAAAGAATTTCAGAAAAGGAGACAGTAGTATTTTCTCCTGCTGACTTCAGCGTTGAAGTCACCACTGCTAGAAATAAAGGTCCTTTTCAGGTTCTCAATACATGAAAACACGCAAAACCCAACCCAAACCCCCAAAGCCGTCATAAAAACTGTCACCACATTAATAACCAACACTACTACTACTAGTAGGCTGTCAGTGGGCTCTTTGAAAATTCAACAAGCCCTTCTAAATCAACAATCAGCAAGACAACCCAGTCTCCTCAAATGTAGTTCTCCAAAAGCCACAACAGCAGTCTGCACCAGGTGTGCAAACACAACACTCATAGGCCATTACAAGCTGACTTCTTTCACAAGCTCTATATCCTTACCATACACTGTTTTAAGTGGCATTGGTTAACAACTAACTTCATTTACAACTCTCCATGGAGCAAGAAAACGTTCTTCTTCAGTATTAACAAAATTGAAATGAGACTTACTTTCAGCTGGGTGAGAATTCCCTGTGCTTTCTCCACACCCATCACATGTTGCTCTTCCATGCAAGAACGTCTCGCCCGAGCCACACAGCGTACCCACGAATCTGGAATGACACACAGCTCTTAGGCAGGGATTTTTGTTTCTCTGCCATACAGCATCAGTGAAGTGTCCTGCACCTGGAATGCAGTCTCTCTCTGCAATGACAGACACAGACCCCTTTTTTCCGCTGAGAAATCCCTGACTTGTACTTTCTTTCTGGTAAAAGTCCCTGTTCCATCAAAATTCCAAACTCGGACACAAAAGAAAACCCACCAGAGAAGAAGGCAGGGCAAAACCAGGAAAAAAAAATGACAGTCCTGTTGCCATTACAGCACTGCATGGTAAAACTCCAAGGTAATTTCGGTTAGGAGACACACCCTATCACAGAATCCCAGAATGCGAGGGTTGGAAGGGACCTCTGTGGGTCACCTAGTCCAACCCCCCTGCCGAAGCAGGGTCACCCAGAGCAGGCTGCACAGGACCCCGCCTGCAACCACGTGGACATAAGTCTCCTATTCCACAGGCGACTCTGGACCCACACTGCTGCTGGAAGAACGTTTCCATTTTCTTCCAGAGAAGAATCCTGGGTGGACCCACCTTCAGTGAAAGTGATCTTAGGAACATGTTTTTCTGAAGGCTCTTCCTGACTCTCGGCTTCATTTTGGTCTTCCAGAACATTCTTCTCTTTCTTGAACTGAAAATTCCTCCTCTTTGCTGCAATACGGGGCTCAGGCGGGGCTCATTGAGAGGGTTTTAAAGTAGGTTCGAAGGGGGAAGGGGATATTGCCCAGCTCACTAGGGATGAGCATAGGCTTGGCGTGCCAAGGCCAGGGGTGAGATTGACAGCCCAGCTCAAGTGTGTTTACACCAATGCACGTAGCATGGGCAATAAACAGGAGGAGCTGGAAGCCATTATACAGCAGGACTGCTACGACTTGGTCGCCATCACAGAAACGTGGTGGGACAACTTGCATGACTGGCATGCTGTCATAGATGGCTACAGACTCTTTAGGAAAGACAGACCAACAAGGAGAGGTGGGGGAGTTGCTCTATATGTGAGGGAGCAAGCAGAATGCATTGAGCTTGGCGTGGGGGCAAATGAGGAACAAGTTGAAAGCTTGTGGGTTAGAATTAAGGGACAGGCTCATAAGGGTGACATTACAGTGGGTGTGTACTACAGGCCACCTGAGCAGGAGGAGGAGGTTGATGAGGCCTTCTACAGGCAGCTGCAAGCAGCCTCACAGTCACAGGCCCTGGTTCTCATGGGGGACTTCAACCACCCTGACATCAGCTGGGAAGACCATACAGCTAGGCAGGCGCAATCCAGGAGGTTCCTACAGAGCATCGATGATAACTTTCTGATGCAAGTGGTGGAGGAACCAACAAGGAAAGGCGCGCTGCTGGACCTTGTGTTAACAAACAAGGAGGGACTGGTGGAGGATGTGAAGGTTGGAGGTAGACTCAGCTGCAGTGACCATGAAATGGTCGAGTTCAGGATCCTGCGTGGAGGAAGCAGGGCAATAAGCAGGATCAAAACGCTGGACCTCAGCAGGGCTGACTTTGCCCTCTTCAAGGAGCTACTGGGAGGAATCCCGTGGTCCAGGGCTCTCGAAGGCAGGGGTGTCCATGAGTACTGGTCGCTCTTTAAACAACACTTCTTCCATGCACAGGAGCAATGCATCCGCCTGAGAAAGAAATCTAGCAAAGGAGGCAGGAGACCTGCATGGTTAAACAAGGAGCTTCTAGCAGAGATCAGGCAGAAGAGAAAGGTCCATGGAATGTGGAAAGAGGGGCAGGCCACTTGGGAAGAGTACAGAAACGTGGTGAGAGCATGCAGGGATGCGACGAGGAAGGCCAAGGCCCACCTGGAATTGAAGCTGGCAAGGGATGTCAAAAACAACAAGAAGGGCTTCTTCAACTACATCAGCAGCAAAAGGAAGACTAGGGACAATGTGTGGCCACTGCTGAATGAGGCAGGTGTCCTGGTGACGGAGGATGCGGAGAAGGCAGAGCTACTGAATGCCTTCTTTGCTTCAGTCTTCAGTGCTAAGACTGGCCCTCAGGAATCCCAGGCCCCGGAGGTAAGAGAAGAAGCCTACAAAGAGGATGACTTTCCCTTGGTCGAGGAGGACTGTGTGAGGGATCGCTTAAGCGATCTGGATGTCCACAAATCCATGGGCCCCGATGGAATGCACCCACGAGTGCTGAGAGAGCTGGCGGATGTCATGGATTCACCAAGGGGAAATCATGCCTGACCAATCTAATAGCTTTCTACGATGACATGACTGGCTGTGTAGACGAAGGGAGAGCCGTGGATGTTGTCTACCTGGACTTCAGCAAGGCTTTCGACACAGTCTCCCATGATATCCTCCTAGGGAAGCTGAGGAAGTGTGGGCTGGATGAGTGGTCGGTGAAGTGGATAGAGAACTGGCTGAATGGCAGAACTCAGAGGGTTGTCATCAGCGGCGCTGAGTCTAGTTGGAGGCTGGTAACAAGTGGTGTCCCCCAGGGGTCAGTACTGGGCCCAGTCTTGTTTAACTTCTTCATCAACAACCTGGATGAAGAGTTAGAATGTAACCTCAGCAGGTTTGCTGATGACACCAAACTGGGAGGTGTGGTAGACACACCGGAAGGCTGTGCTGCCATTCAGCGTGACCTGTGATAGGCTGGAAAGCTGGGCAGAGAGGAACCTGATGAGGTTCAACAAAGGCAAACGCAGGGTCCTGCACCTGGGGAGGAACAACCTCATGCACCAGTACAGGCTTGGGACGGACCTGCTGGAGTGCAGCTCTGCGGAGAGGGACCTGGGTATCCTGGTGGACGACAGGTTAACCATGAGCCAGCAGTGTGACCTGGCTGCCAAGAAAGCCAATGGAATCCTGGGGTGCATCAAGAAGAGTGTGGCCAGCAGGACGAGGGAGGTTCTCCTTCCCCTCTACACTGCCCTGGTGAGGCCCGATCTGGAGTACTGTGTCCAGTTCTGGGCTCCCCAGTTCAAGAAAGATGAAGAGCTACTGGAGAGAGTCCAGCGGAAGGCTACGAGGATGATGAGGGGACTGGAACATCTCCCCTACGAGGAGAGGCTGAGGGAGCTGGGCTTGTTCAGCCTGAAGAAGAGAAGGCTGCGAGGGGACCTAATAAATGCTTATAAATATCTGAAGGGTGGGTGTCAGGAGGATGGGGCCAAGCTCTTTTCAGTGGTGCCCAGTGACAGGACAAGGGGCAATGGGCACAAACTGAGGCACAGGAAGTTCCGTCTGAAGATGAGGAAGAACTTCTTCCCTCTGAGGGTGACAGAGCACTGGAACAGGCTGCCCAGGGAGGTTGTGGAGTCTCCTTCTCTAGAGATATTCAAGACCCGCCTGGACGAGGTCCTGTGCAGCCTGCTGCAGGTGACCCTGCTTCAGCAGGAGGGTTGGACTAGATGACCCACAGAGGTCCCTTCCAACCCCTACTATTCTGTGATTCTGTGATTCTGTGATTCTGTAATACCTGAAGATGTTTTGTTCGTTCTGCGCTTTCTTTTTGACCTATCTACAAAGAGATATCAGAAAAAGTAAGCCATCACATTACGAAAACAGTCCTTCCTTCAAAATCCACCATCCTCATCCATGGTAGCAATTTAGAAGCCTTTAAAAGTCAGCTAGGCCGTCAAGGCCAGGGTCTCACACCGTAAAGCAACCACGGCACTTGAACTTCATAACCATCTGGAATGAATCCCCTCTGGCTTTACCTCACATTTTGAAACTTTTAGTCAACTTACGGTACTCAGACACAAGCATATGAAAAAGTATTGATTACCACCAAAGCATGTACTTTCTAGCTGTTAAGTCACCATTAGCAAAGTTTTATACGTGGAATAACCTCACCTGCGTTGCTTTTTGACGCAGGACTTTTAGCAGCTTGATTGATAATGATGTCCTCAAAAAACATTCTTCTTTCTTCCTTGGTAGGCAGCTGGATTTTGAAAACTTGTCCATAAGCATTCATAAACAATTCTTTGATCTAAAGCATGAGGAGAAAATGTATTTCAGATAGAAGGCCACACAAATTCATATTCTATTCCAAAAAGATCAGTATCTCTCTACGTTAAGCTGAATAAACATCTGGATAAGACAAACTGGGAACAGTTATCTTCTTGGCCTCAAAAGGTGAATTAAAATATCTTCTCAAAGGAACACCTCAAGAGAACACGCTGCTCTGAGAAGGGACCTTATCATACACTGAGGAAGTGGTGACAGTCACCACCTCCAAGACTGCTTATTTTGTGTTTACCTGCCTCACTGTCCTTTCGTTTCAATCGTTATGGCGGCTACAGAGGGAAGAGGCAGGCTTCAAACAAGTGCCAGGGCCTTTTGGTAAGGTGGCTTTTTGGTCTGGGCTTTGTTTTTTCTTTTTTCAATGCATTACTTCAAATGATGTGTCTGAAGTTGCATACTTCCAAGTTTTACTCCCATTTTTCAGTCTCTACTACCATCAGGTCTGGAAGGAATTCCAGTACTTAGTTGAGAAGGCATTTATTAGCAGCATGAAAAACTTCTGCAGAAAGTTAAGCTAACATATCTTTCACTTTTCAGAAACAATGTTTTCGGTCCAAATAGCTTTTTCCCATTTCCATTTCAAGCACCGTGTATTCCTGACTAAGTACATACCGAACCACCTTGAGGTCACTGCAATTACTGTCTCAAGTCAATTTAGACATTTCTCTCCGAAGCATGACGGTGTGAGAAGGGGAGAAAGTTGGGTCAAAGCCAATCTCTTGACTCAGAAAACACTTCAGACACACGCTTTCAGCACTCTTTTGGTTAAGGAAATTTGAAGAGACCTGGTGAGGGTGCTTGAGTAATACCAGCATGAATTTGCTGAAGAGTGCACCGTACTCCAATGCTTAAAGGATTTCTCCACTAACAGGAAGTCGAAGAAAAAAGCAAGAAAAGTATCGACAGAAATACCTCTTCTGGGAGATCTGCGTGACACACATCAGATGTTGCAAGCAGCAAAACTGGAGCAGAAGTCGGGATGTTCTGCAGTAGTGTCCTAAAAGTAAGTCTGAGTGGAATTCCAGCAGCCTCCCACCACAAATGGATATGGGGGATGTAAATTATGCTTGGTGTCGTTCTTTGAGCCTCTCGCATCATCTGGGAAAGTGAAAGCTTGGATCAGAACACTAAACCGTGTAGAACAGGACCTACGTATCGGTCAGATCTGAATCTCTGCCTGGTTTCAAAACTGCTTAGGAGGAAGATAACTCCTGGAGAGCCTCACAACTCAGCCGGTGTGGTGGTCTGCCTGAAAGGACAAGACTGACCCTTCAGCAAGACCTAGACGTGGTAGTTACGTGACCGCAGATGCAAGCATCACAGAACAGAAAAGGGATTACTCCTCTGTGTGACAGAAAGAGTATCCAGCCATGTCATGTGTCTGTCCTTACTCGTACAGCTCTCAAATGCTGCTACAACAGGTCAAAATATTTGAATACAGTGATGCCATCCAGGGAAATGCATTTCCTGCCTAACAGGAAAAAAGAAGGCAGCACTAATTCTGCTTCGATTTCCTTTTCCTAGTTAAGAAAAACACACCCGTGTACAAAAGGTCCATCAGTTTTAATGCATTTACTGCATATACTGCAGCAATACCAGCTGTACATTGTTCAGATAAGAAACACTTCTTTTCCCCAGAACCTTGATTGCCTTAGAAATACAACAAAAAAGAAGGCTACCAGAAGTGCCTGACCCGCAGTCAGGCTGATGCACAGCCATCTACTGGGAGCACAGAGCCTTAAAAAGCAAGGAAAACAACCTGCTGGGTCCCACCAGGATGGGCAGCATTTCTTGCCCATGAAGAGCGGATTATCAGCAGCACCTCCCAGCTTCCTGAGCTGCTAGCAGCATCCTCACCGTTTCATTTGGAATGGAAAAAATGCGCATGTAAAGCATCCTTACTGGGTGTCATTCAGTCTAGAAGATAAGCGGATTCCCAGGACTAAACCTAACAGCACACTCAAACCAGGCCAACTCCATGAACAATGACTTTTCCTTACTCTACAGACAGTTCATTCATCCCATGACATTAAAGAGAGAAAAAAAGATACCTGTGCACATGTTTCTTCCGGTGATGTGGTGCTAGCAAACAAAATGGATAGGTCTAGCGTATAAACGGGGAACTTCTCCAGGGCATGTATTACTGCAGGTGCCAGATGAGACGCTTGCCCATATCCTGCCTCTCCAACTAGTAAGAACCGTGGCTTCCAGGACATTGGCTGGTAATAAGCATTTCTAGAACAACAACAAGAAAATACGTCTAAAAATGAAGTGGAAGTGATCAATAGGCACACAGATCTTCAAATGTTTTTCCTATCTATCTATCTATCTATCTATTGAAATACTCTCCATATTCCAGCACCATATTAATATCCAGACGACTCTCAGAGCCCATTTTGTTACAAACTTGTACCATACCTCCCTGAAGAAATCCTGCCTGGGTGAAGTAACAGCTCTCAAATCACACAGGGGGATTGTCCAGCTAAACACACACACGACAAGCGGTCAGGAGCCTGAGATGGGCAAGAATAACCACTCTCTCTCTCTCTCTCTCAACACACACCAATCTGGATCTCTTCAGCGCCCGTACACACCAATTTTCAGTAGGTCGTGAGCTGAAGTAACTGTGAGATCTCTACACCTGTCAAGTGTAGCTCAAATTTGGCCATGGAGCTAGTGGGAAGAAAGGAGCAGAACAACATTTCTAGAGAAAAATCACCGTGGGCACTGAAACACGCTTGCTGTATCTGAAGAAGTACACAAATGGATTGGTTGAATTTGAGCAGTACTCTAAATAGGCAGAAGATTTATATCTATTCAGTCAGAAATTCTAACTGCTTAATCTTTGAAGCGTGTATTCATTTCCTACTCCTCTTGCTTGACTAGCATGAAACACATTTGTGAAGAGCACTTGTTTTTTCCACCACAATACTGTTGGACATTTGCTGACTGAAATCCAAGATCCTACAGACCTATTCAAGCTCCGCACGTCAGAAGATTTTCTGGACAGCACAGCAATAGATACTGAGAAAAAGAACTGACCCAACAGTGATGACAACATTCTATTTCTTCAACCCTTGGCTTATATGACTTCCACAGTAAAATGTCAAAAGATTAACATCAGCTTAGGAGGCTAAAGGCACAAACCACAGACATGGTTTAGGTTTTTCTCACGCTGTTGTAACAAACCATTTCTCTATTTTGTTTCTGCTACAGAATTGACGAATGCTTCAACGATCTTGGGAGGCAGAAGGGCAAAAGATGGCTACACAAATCCATACAGCTTTTATCGTTAAAAGGACAGACAGCGCACTTCTTTGGTCTTGAGTCTTTCAAGGAATACCATGGATCAAATCAACACGCTAGAATGGTCTGTGGACCACTCTGACTTCGGAGGAGAGGGCTGGGCCGTTCACTTGGATGGTTTCTGGCCATGTACTCCATTAGAACGTTAGCACCCAGCTGGATCTCCACACTTACTTCTTACAAATAGTGATCAACGCACACGCACACATTTTACTCCTTCAGCTACCACCCATCACACCAAAACTGCTTTCAGACCCAGCCATCTTTCAAATGGAAACATACAGCTGACAAATCTTTACCTGCTAAAATGGAGGCATGTTTTCTGCTGTGTACCAGGCACTTGATGTGTTGCCTGATCTTCAAAGATTGATGGTGATTCCTCATCACTGTCAACTGCACCGTTTCTTAAAACATCATGGAAAGTGTCTGAAAGACAAGAGAGGTTGGTTAACTTTCCTCAATAGTCTGTATCTGGCTCCTGCATTAATACAGCTTCTCAGTAGGTGCTGGAGACCCCTTAGCTTGTAGTTCTTCATTTGAGGGCACATGTTGATTGCTGAAGAGTTCATCCTACCACAGATCTAAGGAGACTGCACAAGTCTCTACAAAGCTGTCCTGCATCCCGTGATTTGCTTAAGGTGTATCTCGCTGGCGGTGAAAACTTGGAGGATTCTTCCTTAGAATAAAAATGACTGCGGACAAGGTCTGTAGTTCCTAGACACCTGAAAAACTCCACAAGGCCACTTCCTTCTGGAGCAGGCTCGCCCACTGGAAGTCGGGGAATTAAGTGAAGGTGATGGCCGCAGACTTCCATTTGTCTGCGACCGGCGAGTCAGAACATACAGACCAACCCATCTTCTAAAGAAGGCTCCTCAAAGATCACCGGGCAGGGAGATAACGGAAGGCGGACAGCGGAGAGGGGACACAGTTACCAATCCGCCGGCCTCTCTGCTTTTATTTTGCTGGTGGATTTCTGCCTCTCTTTTACCAACGCAAACCTGTCTCCCAGCTCTACTGCGGTTGACACTGGTAGGATATTCTCAAGGGATCAGCATCCGAACTCCTCAGGGATCTCCACTAATCAGCAGTGGAGTGAGCTAAACAATTTATTTGCTCTCACCAACAGACAGACTAAATTTGATCCCAGCTGATGCAGTTAGGAGCGTGAACTCACATGTGCTATGCAAGCCAAGCCCCAGAGTACGCACTACTAAAACATTCGGAGCTCACATGCAAGTGCACAGTGTGATCCACAAACATCTAAACGATGAGAACGTGGTTAAAAATCATGAGAGCTAAAACAGTATTTAGCTGAAGCCATTTAGATTTGTATTGTGGTCCTGACATTCTCCAGACAGGAATTAGAAGCATTCCTGGGAAGACGCCCTTCTCCCCCCCGATTTAGGTATTTGTTTTGAAGGAGGTGCCTCTCCTACATGAAGCCTTAAATCCCTCTCTACAAATGATACATCTCAGCTGCTGTCAGAAACAGGGTGCTCTAGCACAGAACGCATCCTTCTCTGCTGCTTTTTGCGAGGCATGCACAGCTCCCACCCAGCACTTCAGTGCAGAATCCAGCATAAAAACTACGCACGGTATTCCTGAAATAAAGGCGTGCACATGCACGCGATAGAATTCTACTGTCATCGCGCCTGGGAGGTTTGTGTATGTCAGTTGCACCAGTCAGAAGTTTTTGCTCTGGCAGAATTTGAAAGAAGTGGATGTTACTGGTCTACCTTGCTGTTGGTTCTTCTCTAGCGCAAGCTCTGCGTGAGGAAATACTTCCTGCAAGGCTTCTAAAATTCTTGCTAGTGTGTTTTCCAGCAGTGGTTTTGACATAGGTGGTAGCGCTCGCCCAGCTGAAGCCACAGCCCTCTGTGAAGCTGGAACAATCTTCTGCATCGCCACCACAAAATCCTTTGCTCTTATTTCAATAGAAGCGACATCTAACTGCAGTTTCTCACGACTTTGGTAGATCTGAGGATAGTGCCGGCGCAAAGCACACAGGGCAGCTTCAGCACACAAGGCTTGAATATCAGCGCCACAGTATCCTAATAAACAAAACAAGAATCAAAGGTTACGTTGGTCTCAGGCAACACAGAAGCCAAGGTTGCCCAAGTGCAACACTGAAAGATTTTGTATGCAGCCACAAATTGAGAGGTTCAGAGAGAACTGACAGAGTTACTGCACTGCAGAGAAGTTCTGTTACGGGGCTCGCAGCCTGAGACCCAGCACCTTGGAAGCAGCCTCCTAAGCAAAGCTCTGCTCCTGAGGAAGATGCCCAAAACCCATTCAATGTTCTGAGAGACAAAGAAAATGAAAAGAAAAGAAGCATCTGACTTTGTCTGCCCGCAGG
Organism: Opisthocomus hoazin; assembly: GCF_030867145.1. Classification (NCBI taxonomy): domain Eukaryota; kingdom Metazoa; phylum Chordata; class Aves; order Opisthocomiformes; family Opisthocomidae; genus Opisthocomus; species Opisthocomus hoazin. The sequence continues at coordinate 7,268,247 of NC_134454.1, read as the reverse complement.
GCGAGCCAGCTGCCTCACTGCCTCGCCCTGCGGCAAGGCACAAGAGCTCGGGGGCTGCCCGGTAGAAGCTCAGGTTCCCGAGGACTCCAGTCACGCGCAGCAACTCACTTGGTTTTCCAACTTACCAACGCATTTTTCAGCTAGCTCTTCCAGAAACGTGTCCAATGGTTTAGGGGTCCACTCTCGTGTGTGAATCTTGAAAATCTCTTTTCTAGCCTGGAAACAAAATGGTTGCCTTTGAGCTTGTCCTAAGTTTTCTCTTCAAATCCAATCATTCTCAACTTGTTACATTCAACTTTTTTCCTGGGGGCCTGCAGCCAAATAAAAGGCATTTATAGCTTCCATAAAAAGTTCGTTTCCACAGGTATCAAACTTAATGATCCTGAGGAAAAAAAACTGTAGTCCAAAGCTTCTCTGCAATCAGCGATTTTTCCTCACAGAAAATTCTCTCACATTTCTCTGATCTTAACAAGACTTTCACTGAAGGATTTCTTGCTACACAGAATAATTATGGCAGATTTCTAGAATTCTTCCCCAGCAGGGAATCGCACTACTACATCTGTTTCATGGCACCTCCTCTGCTGTCCCGGAAACCAGATAAAGCCGGAGACAAAGGTTTGTGTTAAATACCCTCCTTGGTGCACTTCTACTGGCCTTCAACCCAACAAGCGGTAGTAAAAAAAGTAGCAGTGACAGCCAGAGAAAAACCACAAAAACAGGGTTCCGGTTTCGCACAGTATCTTCTCCCCCACACGTATTTTTTGCTTGCTTGATACATATTTTTTCATTGCTTAGCTGTCGCCATTGAACTAGAAGCTTCCCAAACCCTGCACCTGGGCAGTGTACCACATCCTTCTCCAACTCCCTGTTAGGAAGTGCCAGTGAGAAGGTCAGATCCGACAATACGTGATTGGGGAATGAAAAATTTGAATTTGCTCCAGCTGGACCAGCCTCAAGAAGAGTTTTTTGTCAGCAAAAAGGAATTCTTGTGCACGCACCACGCCTTTCATTTTCAAGATGAGACTGCAGTAATTGATAGCTAATTCAGACATTCATCCTTACTTACACATTTCAGGGACTAGCAGCATCCCATTTTCCTGGCTGGTCCCAGTCAAACCAAAACTAGTTCTAAAACCAAATCCCTGTTGAAATCAGCTGAATCCTACATACTCAGTACCAGATCTGCCCTCCACAGTACGACACCATCTCTCCAGATAGCCCTCCTTTGCCCAAGTTGCGCAACACTGATTGTGACTTTAACTGCTCCATGATACTGCATTGTCAGGTAGCTCTAGCATAAAGGTGGACTTGGCCACGTCAGCATTAAGGCTGAGCTGAAGTTCTGACCTCTTTATTCGGCAAGCTGAAGAGGAGCTCTCGATCAAAGCGTCCGGGTCTTCGCAAAGCCGGATCTATAGAATCCAGTCTGTTGGTGGCTCCGATGACCACAATTTCTCCTCTGCTGTCTAAGCCATCCATAAGTGTCAGAAGTGTTGATACAATAGAGCTAACAGAAAAATTACTAGTTTAGTAAATTTTGTTCTGTTCTACACACCACCTTCTCCAGTGATCTCACAAAAATGACAAGCTTTTGTTGATGAGACGCTGATTAGTGAAAGATTCATTTTAGCACTTGAAAAAAACAGACAAGGTAACACAGACCGCATGCTGTTATCAAGCTTAGTGAATTGTGTTCGATTATTGCTTAAAAATCATCTGACATTTTGTAGCACTCAGTTACTAGTTTTCAGGAGAAACGAGTGGGTCACATTAAGCTAAATAGGTTGGGGGCTTCTTTTCACAAAGATCAAGCAGCTTCTGTGTAGATACATAAAATGTACTACCTGTGAATGTGGTCTTGTCTACTGGACCGCACCGGAGCAAGACCATCTATCTCATCAAAGAAAATAATGGAAGGTTGCATCTGGTAGGCCTAGAAGGAAAACACAGGAATATCGACTCCAGTAAAACAGCGCCATTTGAAAGAGAAAATGCATGGAATACATGATGGTTGGAAAGTCATTGGAGCTAGATTTTTCACACTAGCATCAGGGATCTCTACTCATTGAGCTAATGCAGTAAGTGGCACGAGTAACACAAGACAGCAGCCTCTGTCAGCCCGCTGAGACGGGGTGACAGGGAGCAAATCACACCAGCAGTTCTTACAGCCATTTGGCAACCGCCGAGAACAGAGCCGGGACTTCATTCAATTACAGCTTCTGGAAGCAACCAAACAACCCTGCTTTCAGCCTGCATCTCTTTCCCTCTGATCTAAGGCCACCATCTCCTGCCTCCTGCAGCCTTTTTTGTGGCTGGACTGTTGTTTTTGGGTTATTTTTAAGGCTGGGGGAGGGGCTTGCTTTGCGAGGTTTTCTCATTGGTTTTATTAACCTTTCCCAATACATCTGGAGATTTCAAGCCCCTAAGAACCCACTGAAAAACAAAACCCTGACAATCCCCTTTCAGTGACAAGAACTGGTGAAACACAAAAAATGAGTGAGTTCTCCTTAAAAACACTGACCGCAGAAAAGGACAGTTACAACTTGGACAGAACACACAGCGCATTTTGGCCTTACCTGATCAAATAATAAATGAAGCTGTCGTTCAGATTCTCCCACCACTTCACTCAGGTAGTCGGCACCATTTCTCATAAAAAAGGCTATTCTCCTGGCACCTTGGCTACATTCATTAGCAAGGGCACGAGCAACCAGTGTCTTTCCAGTTCCTGGTGGACCATGGAATAGAAAGCGTCTGCAATTGAAAGAAAAAAGATTCACCTAGGAAAAAAGCCTCGTGGAAAAGTAGCTCTTACTACCTCCACCCCTAAAACACCCAACTCTTCTCTCCTAACCGAAGCACTTCATGCATTAGACAGTGGTAGCAGCTCAAGTGTGAGAAAAGTCAAAACAGATGGAGGTTTTTGTTCCTACACAATTCAAGAAGGCAGCAAACAAAAAGAGCACAGAGGACAAGGCAGACGTAGAAAAACTCGAGAATAGATGGCAGTGTCCCAGAAGGACCCTTCCAGAGCTGCTGACAAACTAACAGGGGTGCTTACAGCACCGCGGAGCCAAACAGGAACAAACGGCAGCACAGAATCGGAGACTGGGCTAACTCGCGAATCAGCAGCTCACTCTTCAGCGAGACACTGCCCATTCATTTGGGTGTCACAAAAGGCAAGATCTGATATTGAAGCATTGAATTCTCCCTTGAAAAGCTTGAAGTTGCTGGATTTGGTTTCCGGGGAATTCTAAAGCTGGGAAGGTATTCTGCATTTCCAGATAAATATAGCCATAAACTGGAAAAGCCAATGCACTGCTGTTTCAAAGAGCATTTCAACAAATAATGGAGCAAAACACAGATTTCATTTTGTTATTGGCAATACTTTGAACGCTACTGAAAGCAAAGAACTTAAAGTTGCACCTCAATATACCGTGATTGAGTTTTGCTGAGCAAGAACCTATCAAGTCAAGTATTAAATCTCTAAAAATTGCATTTCATAATGCACAACGAGTTTAGCTGGGTAAGGAGCAGATCGATTCCTACTCAGCCCAAGCACAACAAACACTACAAGGTCCTATCCATTGGAAAACTGATACTTCCGCACTTCAAAAACAGAGTTGGTGGGAGAGCCAAGTGGACTTCGAAGAAACCAATTACAGTTGACTAGCAGGAGATAATTCCAATTAGAATTTTTAGGTTTAAACAATCTCTGTTACCTTGGCGGCTGAATTTTGAATCTCTCAAAGACTTCCGGGTAAAGCAAGGGAAAAACGACCGTCTCTTTTAGAGATGAAATGTGGTCAGAAAGGCCACCCACGCCATCAAATCGTACCTAAAGATAAATTCAACAGAACACATTGGATAAGTTAAAGAAAGCTGCAACCTCGATAAGGTTCCATCAGAAATTATCTGTCAGCACAAAGGAAATGTCCTGGGCAATTTTCAAATTGCTCCAGAGAAAACTGTAAACCAAGGCATCTGTAGGCAGCACGCTACTGAAGGCTTTCACCAACACTGACACAATGAACTAGAAATACTTACCGAACAATCTATTTTCATTGGATCCACATCAGCCAGACTTGCTCCGATTTCCATTTGATCCTGGTGAATTCCCTTTAACTCCTCTTCCCCAAAGTTAAGTGGAAGACACCTGATTTCAATGAAGGACAAAGAGAAAGGCACTTTCTAACTTCAGATTTTTGCTTTCAGCATCATGGCAAGGGAATGCGGAAGACCTTATAAATGAGCATAAACTTCCCAAATAGTTAAATCTGCCTTCAGACTCTCTTGCATTTAATGTCCATGAGTAAATGCAAGAAAATAAAATTGCTCCAGACATTAAACTGAGTTAATGATTTTAACACGAATAGCCATGCTAGTCAGCACAGCACACGCATGAATGCAAGCTTAGAACAAGTTCTTCCGGATGCGGAGACCGTGAACTGACATTGCTTTGTGTGATGGAAGAACCCCCCCTCAAAACACATCGACATCTTTTAAAGATTTTTTGCTCCTCCATTCAAAAAGTTACAGCCCGAGTGGATACTTCTTTCATACGGATTAACATCGTACAGGCTGCCAAGCACTGCTGGTGCGTCCTGAGAACTCTGGGGTGTGTGTGCCAGGGGACACACGTCAGAGACATCAGCCTGAAAGCTTCTGTGTTAAGTCTGTTATCAACATACTTTTTATAGAGCATTTGTTAAGTAACAAAACCTCCATCATTTCCTCTATCACATTTTCTGTTATGGTGGTCTTCTTTCTGAACAAACTCAATCTAAAGCACAGGAGCAGTAGAATTTCACATTAAAAAACTACATAAACGTTTTCCTCCCCCTATTGCCACTTATCAATCAAACTGCTGATTATCAATCAGTTCTAAAAATCCAATTGTAAAGAGTCCAGTTACAGCTGTCAGTGCTGACAGGTATGATTATATATTGCCACAATGTAGAAAGTGTACAAGAGGAAAGTGTACAAGAGGAAGAGAATAACACACAGGGTTAGGCAGATGCAAGCTCCTCCCAGGTAGACCCCTCCCTCCCCTGTTCTCCAGTTTCATGAACCTCCTCAAAGCTCTGCTGCGGCTGCGCTTCCTGCGCCTCTCCAAATGCTCTTCATCATCACATGAGGGAGAGGATGTGGAGCCACTGTTGTGGACTCTGTGTCTCTGACCGCAAACATTTAAACAAACAAAACTTAATTTTTCTTAGGAAGGTAGAACGCTTCACTGTTTCCCAAAGAAATTTCACAAAAATACCTACTCATTTTGTCCCATCCCTTCCTCTCACACACACACACAAATACAGAACCACAGAATCACAGAATGGTCGGGGTTGGAAGGGACCTCTGTGGGTCATCTAGTCCAACCCTCCTGCCGAAGCAGGGTCACCTACAGCAGGCTGCACAGGACCGCGTCCAGGGGGGGTCTTGAATGTCTCCAGAGAAGGAGACTCCACAACCTCCCTAGGCAGCCTGTGCCAGGGCTCCGTCAGCCTCAGAGGGAAGAAGTTCTTCCTCATCTTCAGACGGAACTTCCTCTGCTTCAGTTTGTGCCCGTTGCCCCTTGTCCTGTCACTGGGCACCACTGAAAAGAGCTTGGCCCCATCCTCCTGACACCCACCCTTTAGATATTGATAAGCATCTATTACGTCCCCTCGCAGCCTTCTCTTCTTCGGGCTGAACAAGCCCACCTCCCTCAGCCTTTCCTCGTAGGAGAGATGCTCCAGTCCCCTCACCATCCTCGTAGCCCTCCGCTGGACTCTCTCCAGTAGCTCCGCATCTTTCTTGAAGTGGGGAGCCCAGAACTGGACAGAGTACTCTAGATGGGGCCTCACTAGGGCAGTGTAGAGGGGAAGGAGAGCCTCCCTCGACCTGCTGGCCACACTCCTCCTAATGCATCCCTCGCCCACCCCAGCCTCCCCCCGGACGCATACTCACTGCTGGCCAAGACTGTACTGGGGCAGTGCTGTTGGCTGGTGCCCTTCTATATCCACCCCCATTGTGACGCGTCCCCTGTGATGTCACGGGTGTCTTAGCGCATCACAGTCTCGCCCGCCGGCCATTGGCCCCACCCCGGCTCAGCGACCCACAGCTGCCCTGGTGTACTGGTTGAGGCTGGCCTGCAGATCATGTTCTTCACAGGAGCTTGCACCATGCTTCATTCTGGAGATGTTATCACCTGCCTGCCACTCGGAATCTCCTAATCATACAATATCCTGAGTTGGAAGGGACCCACGAGGATTCCGAGTCCAACCCCTGAGTCCACACCGGGCATCCTTAAGTTTGATCATCGAATCGTAGAACCATCGAATCATTTAGGTTGGAAAAGATCCTTCAGATCATTGAGTCCAACCGCAAACCCGACACTGCCAACTCCATCACCATACCGTGTCCCAAAGCGCCACGTCCACACAACTTTCAAATACCTGCAGGCATGCTGCCTCAAGCACTTCCCTGGGCAGCCTGTTCCAATGCTCGGCAACCCTTTCAGGGAAGACAGTTTTCCTAATAGCCAACTGGAAAAAGTCTCCTTCTCTGGAGATATTCAAGACCCGCCTGGAGAAGGTCCTCTACAGCCTGCTGTAGGTGACCCTGCTTCGGCAGGAGGGTTGGACTAGATGACCCACAGAGGTGCCTTCCAACCCCTACTATTCTGTGATTCTGTGTGAAACCTCCCCTTGCGGGAGTAGGTTGGGCCGAGGGCGGCCTTGATGGTCTTGATGGAATAGAGTCATATCTCTGAGCTAATTATTTTGCGCACCTGTGGTTGAAAAACAGGAGGAAAGGAGCGAAGAAACAGGATGGGAAAATCCACCTCTTTGATAAGCGTGAAGGTCGTGTGAACGGACACATGATGACCAATCAGAAGAACAAAGGAGCGACATGCCAAAAGACCCTCACCAGTGAGACTCTGGGGGTGGGGAACAAGGGGATATAAAAATGTTATGATTAACCATTACAGTGCTTCTGCTGCTGCTTCTGTTTGCTTTTGCTTGCCTTGTGACTGCCGTATCTTCTTGTGGCGTGTCGCCACAACTAACGATGACACGAAGTTTGGGCTCAGCAAGTAACGATTTGCATTGTGCAATTAGGACTTGAATTACAGGACACAAGCTGCGTTTCAGGCCCCTTCCCGCGTCCAGCCCGTGGCTGGCAGGATGCTGCCTGGAACCAGGAATGAAGGGGTTTTCCCGGCCGACAGCAAGCGGCCCCGTGGCACCAAGCCTGCCTGCGTACTCCGCACGGCGATTTGGCTCCAAGGCAAGCTACAGAACTCCCGCGACACCTCCCCAGCCTCCGCGCATCTCACTACTGAATTACCTTTTAACTCACATACAGTGTAGTTTGTAATGCTGCAGTATCACCTCCTGTTTCCAAAACAACATTTTCAATTTTCTTGTGTCCTGCACACTCCAGAAAGTCCACGTCACGACGAAACCCGACGTAAGGAGCAGGTTTTCTTGTGCTTATGAGCAGGCTCGAACTCACACTGCCTTCTCCTCAAGCCTGCAAGGAATTCATAGCCTAGCCTGCTATTCGCACCGACCTCTTTTCACAGAACTCGTGGGAAATTCACTACCTTGGTGAAGATCCTCTCTTCTCACCACTTCAGCTGATTTTGGCTGATGAGGTCAGCAGTTTTGGGGGCCAAGTTAAACACACAGTGACCAAACGCAGCCCTTCTCAGAAACCAGGTTAAAAAGGCAATCCCTAAGGAATTACCAGTACTTACCTTCTCGATAGTCTTCTTTTTCTTGGCCTGATTTCAGCTTTGCCAACTGCCTCCATGAAGAAAGAGGACAGAGGAAAGGAGAAAAGAATTCTTGTACAGAAGTATTCTATCGCATCATGCTGTATTGCATTGCATAGTCCCCCCTTAAGGCTGGGAACTTCACCAAGTTTACAACCCGGTGCTCCAGGTCATCCCAAGAAAAGCCTGGAGACAACAAAGAGGGTTCAGATCCCAAGCCTGCTGCGTACCACACACACAAAGTTTTCTCAGGACAGACATTCCCCAACCTGCGTGTCTTCAAGTCTCAACAGGGCAAGTAATATCTCTCTACCCAAAGTGGTGGAGAGATCTCCAAGCAGTTGGGAGAAGATGCATGTTTTTTATACAAGCACAAGATTTTGATGAAGAACAGTGATTCTCGTTCCGAGACACTGGCACTGATATTAACATAATCGTACTCCCCTGCAGATTTTTAGCTGTAGATTTATCACCATGTGACTCCTTGGGCACGCTTTCGCTTTTCCTTTTCATTCTATAAATCCAACAGAGATTAAACACTTAGAAATACCTTGTAAAGTGTCTTTGCTGGACATTTTCACTTAATATTTCCATGCTTTTGTCAAAGCTAGAGTCTGTACAGGGTGGCATGTTTTTTCTCATTGATCTTAAACAGCGTCCATTGAAACATTCAGTTTTGACAACGAATGTTTGGACAAACACATGAGGCAGAAGCAAAGAAAACGGAAACACACCTCCAAAACCAAGCCCACACGGAGGGATTGCACAGTTTGGCATTCAGCGTCACCGCACCTTGCGTATGGGAGGTGGCCTAACGCAACAGCCATGGATCCTGCCACACAGTTTATGGCAACTGAAAGAAAATTTGATTCTCGTAAAATTCAACTTTGCTTATGCTGTTATCAATTTAAAAAAAAAAAATAACTGTCAAAGGAACTGAGAGACATTTTCTCTGCTCAAGAGGCATGCAGACATCTTCAAAACAGGGTACTGCTTTGCTTTGACTTAAATATAGTTAGCACGATCCTCCAGCACCAAGAAGATTGTCACCGTTACAAGCCAGACTCAACTTTATCTCAGAAAGTTACAGCAGTCAGTCTCGCTTTGTTTCAAGTCTGGTTGCTTTGACAGGCAAAAATATGCCATCACAAAAGCTCTTCTGTTGGTGGAAAAAGGGTTTCTCCGAGATCTCGTCTTGAGATGGTGGATTCTGTGAAAGCCACCTGAGGTGCTACCAGGTCATTAAAAGAAATCACCTCTGAACTGCATGAAGAGGTTTCTAAAGCATTTACTTGTCACAAGCCTAAACGAGATTGCTTGAAAACTTTGATTTAATATGCAGTGGACTGTCCAGCACCACAGACCACTTCAGAAAACTCTGTCGCCACAAGCTGAAAACAATGATAAAAGTTCATCAAGTTTTCCATCGTCTCCTTCTAAAGAGAGGCACTGAAACGTCTGGGAGATGTTCAGGTCTGCAGCGTTCCAAAGGCAATCACAGAGGGATGTCTCATAAAAATATGTACCTAGCTGTTGGGCAAAAATATCAAATAAATGCAGCCAAACGTCTACAGCTTTCTTAATAAATTTTAATATATATTTGGTATCTGTATAAATAAATATGTAGCAGTAATCTATTGAATTCTGCAGACAACAAACAGCGCGTCACGAAAAGAACACCTTCCAGAGCTGAAGTCAAGTCTGCTGAAATCCAGTGTCACTGTGTGCGCGTGAAGGCTGCAATTTCTTTCTTCATTTCCTAGTAAGAAAAACAGACAAGCCAGCAGTCAGCGTGAAGAAAAGCTCAAGCACCCTGTTTATTTCTTCATCAAAAGAATAGAGAGTCTGTACATACATACAACTGTTAGAAGCATTTAGCAAATACATGTACTCCCACCACCAGCACAGTGTCCTTCCAGCGTCTCTCTAGCTTCAAACGCGTCCTTACGCATCCAAACTAGAGAGCAGGCCAGAGGGAGTGGAGGGATCTGTATCAGCAGTGGCTTCAACAATTGGAAAGAGGAGCCAGTTCCTGAAAAGCCACAGCTAAAAGCTGGAAATTCTGTTTTCTGCATTCTGAATAATAATAAGAGAGACTTGTTCAAGTCTCTCTCTTTGTACGCTACAGCTTGCCCCTGAGCGACTTGCGCAGCCAAGGATCTGAGGATCCTGAATCGGAAGGCCAAAGATCCATCCCATCTAAATCGACTCAGTACTGGGAATGCCTGACTGGGACCACGGGTGCCTCTGCAAGATTTCTGCCACGTTCTGACAACTCAGAAAACCTCTCTTAGAGGAAGAGATCCGAGCATTTGACTCATCAGCATTAAAGCGGCATGGTTTTGCAATAGGGACCAACTTCTTCCAGACTGAAATGAGAAAGTCTTGAAACACAGGCACCTGAGCAGTACAGAGGAACGCTACATAGGCGTGACGTCCGGAGCGCACGCGTACATACCCGTAACACACACATGCGTCACAGTGATGGAAAGGGCTAGAAGACAAAAAAAATTTACCTTCACCAATTCGGTTTTGTCATCATCTTCCCGATGGCGGTAAATGCACTGACTGAGAATAGCGTACAGTCTTTCCAACTGAACTAGAGTGAAGTTGTTTGTTGTCTCAGTGACAAAATGCAGCAGTTGCTGAAGAAAGAAAAATGGAAACTGCAAGTTTAGAATAGCACAGGATCCTTTGAACAAGCTCGTCATGTTTTCCAAAGCTAAACAATAACAGTACAACACAAGGGACATCCTGCTTTCTTATATTGCTAAATAAAATAGGAGTGACACTTCAGAGAACAGATGAAATCTCTCACAAGCTGTAACTGGAGAAAATGCGTTCATTTTTCGTACTTCAAAGTGGCTCTGCCTGTAGCAGATCACCAGCTCTCACACAGTCCTTTCTGGGCCCAAAGCTGTGAATGGCATCGCCTCTGGGAAAGCAACCCCAACAAGCCAGCGGCAGCACCTGCTTCCACTGCGGCCGCTGTGCAGTGGCCACGTGTTGTGTGAGGCTGTAGAGACGGAGCTCAAGAGAGCAGCCACTCCAAAGGAAAATATTACTGCCTCGCCGCTGCCTGTCATCACACTCTGCCTCCCTCACATCAGCCAGCACAGAACCGGAGTATTCCCCTCAGCTTCCTGCTACACAACATGCAGGTTAAGACGCACACAATACACGCAGCGTGCTTTCAGCTGCTGCAAACAGAAAAGGCAGGCTGTGACAGAGGCTTATGGTCAACGTCCCGTGGGAAACTAGTTCTAACTGCTGCCACACAGACGACCGCATGCTCTTCTCTATCTTCCTAAAGTTCTAGTCCTACTGCCAAGCAAAGAAACAAACAAAACTCTCCCCCCAAAAAACCAAGCCGCTCCATTTGGGAGGTTCACCTCGCTTATTCACTGCAAGCAAGCTCCAAAGAGGCTGTCTGGTACGAGCAACTAGTTCCAGCGGCACCCATGTTAATGAGCAAAGTTTTCTAAAAGACGCGTTTCCTGACTGTAGCTCTGCTCAGAGCTGAAAGCTATAGAAGCTGAACCATATATACGGGCTCTACTGTAGCATTTCTCCAATGCAAAATTCTAACAGTAGATTCTGAAAGAATTTCAGAAAAGGAGACAGTAGTATTTTCTCCTGCTGACTTCAGCGTTGAAGTCACCACTGCTAGAAATAAAGGTCCTTTTCAGGTTCTCAATACATGAAAACACGCAAAACCCAACCCAAACCCCCAAAGCCGTCATAAAAACTGTCACCACATTAATAACCAACACTACTACTACTAGTAGGCTGTCAGTGGGCTCTTTGAAAATTCAACAAGCCCTTCTAAATCAACAATCAGCAAGACAACCCAGTCTCCTCAAATGTAGTTCTCCAAAAGCCACAACAGCAGTCTGCACCAGGTGTGCAAACACAACACTCATAGGCCATTACAAGCTGACTTCTTTCACAAGCTCTATATCCTTACCATACACTGTTTTAAGTGGCATTGGTTAACAACTAACTTCATTTACAACTCTCCATGGAGCAAGAAAACGTTCTTCTTCAGTATTAACAAAATTGAAATGAGACTTACTTTCAGCTGGGTGAGAATTCCCTGTGCTTTCTCCACACCCATCACATGTTGCTCTTCCATGCAAGAACGTCTCGCCCGAGCCACACAGCGTACCCACGAATCTGGAATGACACACAGCTCTTAGGCAGGGATTTTTGTTTCTCTGCCATACAGCATCAGTGAAGTGTCCTGCACCTGGAATGCAGTCTCTCTCTGCAATGACAGACACAGACCCCTTTTTTCCGCTGAGAAATCCCTGACTTGTACTTTCTTTCTGGTAAAAGTCCCTGTTCCATCAAAATTCCAAACTCGGACACAAAAGAAAACCCACCAGAGAAGAAGGCAGGGCAAAACCAGAAAAAAAACCCGACAGTCCTGTTGCCATTACAGCACTGCATGGTAAAACTCCAAGGTAATTTCGGTTAGGAGACACACCCTATCACAGAATCCCAGAATGCGAGGGTTGGAAGGGACCTCTGTGGGTCACCTAGTCCAACCCCCCTGCCGAAGCAGGGTCACCCAGAGCAGGCTGCACAGGACCCCGCCTGCAACCACGTGGACATAAGTCTCCTATTCCACAGGCGACTCTGGACCCACACTGCTGCTGGAAGAACGTTTCCATTTTCTTCCAGAGAAGAATCCTGGGTGGACCCACCTTCAGTGAAAGTGATCTTAGGAACATGTTTTTCTGAAGGCTCTTCCTGACTCTCGGCTTCATTTTGGTCTTCCAGAACATTCTTCTCTTTCTTGAACTGAAAATTCCTCCTCTTTGCTGCAATACGGGGCTCAGGCGGGGCTCATTGAGAGGGTTTTAAAGTAGGTTCGAAGGGGGAAGGGGATATTGCCCAGCTCACTAGGGATGAGCATAGGCTTGGCGTGCCAAGGCCAGGGGTGAGATTGACAGCCCAGCTCAAGTGTGTTTACACCAATGCACGTAGCATGGGCAATAAACAGGAGGAGCTGGAAGCCATTATACAGCAGGACTGCTACGACTTGGTCGCCATCACAGAAACGTGGTGGGACAACTTGCATGACTGGCATGCTGTCATAGATGGCTACAGACTCTTTAGGAAAGACAGACCAACAAGGAGAGGTGGGGGAGTTGCTCTATATGTGAGGGAGCAAGCAGAATGCATTGAGCTTGGCGTGGGGGCAAATGAGGAACAAGTTGAAAGCTTGTGGGTTAGAATTAAGGGACAGGCTCATAAGGGTGACATTACAGTGGGTGTGTACTACAGGCCACCTGAGCAGGAGGAGGAGGTTGATGAGGCCTTCTACAGGCAGCTGCAAGCAGCCTCACAGTCACAGGCCCTGGTTCTCATGGGGGACTTCAACCACCCTGACATCAGCTGGGAAGACCATACAGCTAGGCAGGCGCAATCCAGGAGGTTCCTACAGAGCATCGATGATAACTTTCTGATGCAAGTGGTGGAGGAACCAACAAGGAAAGGCGCGCTGCTGGACCTTGTGTTAACAAACAAGGAGGGACTGGTGGAGGATGTGAAGGTTGGAGGTAGACTCAGCTGCAGTGACCATGAAATGGTCGAGTTCAGGATCCTGCGTGGAGGAAGCAGGGCAATAAGCAGGATCAAAACGCTGGACCTCAGCAGGGCTGACTTTGCCCTCTTCAAGGAGCTACTGGGAGGAATCCCGTGGTCCAGGGCTCTCGAAGGCAGGGGTGTCCATGAGTACTGGTCGCTCTTTAAACAACACTTCTTCCATGCACAGGAGCAATGCATCCGCCTGAGAAAGAAATCTAGCAAAGGAGGCAGGAGACCTGCATGGTTAAACAAGGAGCTTCTAGCAGAGATCAGGCAGAAGAGAAAGGTCCATGGAATGTGGAAAGAGGGGCAGGCCACTTGGGAAGAGTACAGAAACGTGGTGAGAGCATGCAGGGATGCGACGAGGAAGGCCAAGGCCCACCTGGAATTGAAGCTGGCAAGGGATGTCAAAAACAACAAGAAGGGCTTCTTCAACTACATCAGCAGCAAAAGGAAGACTAGGGACAATGTGTGGCCACTGCTGAATGAGGCGGGTGTCCTGGTGACGGAGGATGCGGAGAAGGCAGAGCTACTGAATGCCTTCTTTGCTTCAGTCTTCAGTGCTAAGACTGGCCCTCAGGAATCCCAGGCCCCGGAGGTAAGAGAAGAAGCCTACAAAGAGGATGACTTTCCCTTGGTCGAGGAGGACTGTGTGAGGGATCGCTTAAGCGATCTGGATGTCCACAAATCCATGGGCCCCGATGGAATGCACCCACGAGTGCTGAGAGAGCTGGCGGATGTCATGGATTCACCAAGGGGAAATCATGCCTGACCAATCTAATAGCTTTCTACGATGACATGACTGGCTGTGTAGACGAAGGGAGAGCCGTGGATGTTGTCTACCTGGACTTCAGCAAGGCTTTCGACACAGTCTCCCATGATACCCTCCTAGGGAAGCTGAGGAAGTGTGGGCTGGATGAGTGGTCGGTGAAGTGGATAGAGAACTGGCTGAATGGCAGAACTCAGAGGGTTGTCATCAGCGGCGCTGAGTCTAGTTGGAGGCTGGTAACAAGTGGTGTCCCCCAGGGGTCAGTACTGGGCCCAGTCTTGTTTAACTTCTTCATCAACAACCTGGATGAAGAGTTAGAATGTAACCTCAGCAGGTTTGCTGATGACACCAAACTGGGAGGTGTGGTAGACACACCGGAAGGCTGTGCTGCCATTCAGCGTGACCTGTGATAGGCTGGAAAGCTGGGCAGAGAGGAACCTGATGAGGTTCAACAAAGGCAAACGCAGGGTCCTGCACCTGGGGAGGAACAACCTCATGCACCAGTACAGGCTTGGGACGGACCTGCTGGAGTGCAGCTCTGCGGAGAGGGGCCTGGGTATCCTGGTGGACGACAGGTTAACCATGAGCCAGCAGTGTGACCTGGCTGCCAAGAAAGCCAATGGAATCCTGGGGTGCATCAAGAAGAGTGTGGCCAGCAGGACGAGGGAGGTTCTCCTTCCCCTCTACACTGCCCTGGTGAGGCCCGATCTGGAGTACTGTGTCCAGTTCTGGGCTCCCCAGTTCAAGAAAGATGAAGAGCTACTGGAGAGAGTCCAGCGGAAGGCTACGAGGATGATGAGGGGACTGGAACATCTCCCCTACGAGGAGAGGCTGAGGGAGCTGGGCTTGTTCAGCCTGAAGAAGAGAAGGCTGCGAGGGGACCTAATAAATGCTTATAAATATCTGAAGGGTGGGTGTCAGGAGGATGGGGCCAAGCTCTTTTCAGTGGTGCCCAGTGACAGGACAAGGGGCAATGGGCACAAACTGAGGCACAGGAAGTTCCGTCTGAAGATGAGGAAGAGCTTCTTCCCTCTGAGGGTGACAGAGCACTGGAATAGGCTGCCCAGGGAGGTTGTGGAGTCTCCTTCTCTAGAGATATTCAAGACCCGCCTGGACGAGGTCCTGTGCAGCCTGCTGCAGGTGACCCTGCTTCAGCAGGAGGGTTGGACTAGATGACCCACAGAGGTCCCTTCCAACCCCTACTATTCTGTGATTCTGTGATTCTGTGATTCTGTAATACCTGAAGATGTTTTGTTCGTTCTGCGCTTTCTTTTTGACCTATCTACAAAGAGATATCAGAAAAAGTAAGCCATCACATTACGAAAACAGTCCTTCCTTCAAAATCCACCATCCTCATCCATGGTAGCAATTTAGAAGCCTTTAAAAGTCAGCTAGGCCGTCAAGGCCAGGGTCTCACACCGTAAAGCAACCACGGCACTTGAACTTCATAACCATCTGGAATGAATCCCCTCTGGCTTTACCTCACATTTTGAAACTTTTAGTCAACTTACGGTACTCAGACACAAGCATATGAAAAAGTATTGATTACCACCAAAGCATGTACTTTCTAGCTGTTAAGTCACCATTAGCAAAGTTTTATACGTGGAATAACCTCACCTGCGTTGCTTTTTGACGCAGGACTTTTAGCAGCTTGATTGATAATGATGTCCTCAAAAAACATTCTTCTTTCTTCCTTGGTAGGCAGCTGGATTTTGAAAACTTGTCCATAAGCATTCATAAACAATTCTTTGATCTAAAGCATGAGGAGAAAATGTATTTCAGATAGAAGGCCACACAAATTCATATTCTATTCCAAAAAGATCAGTATCTCTCTACGTTAAGCTGAATAAACATCTGGATAAGACAAACTGGGAACAGTTATCTTCTTGGCCTCAAAAGGTGAATTAAAATATCTTCTCAAAGGAACACCTCAAGAGAACACGCTGCTCTGAGAAGGGACCTTATCATACACTGAGGAAGTGGTGACAGTCACCACCTCCAAGACTGCTTATTTTGTGTTTACCTGCCTCGCTGTCCTTTCGTTTCAATCGTTATGGCGGCTACAGAGGGAAGAGGCAGGCTTCAAACAAGTGCCAGGGCCTTTTGGTAAGGTGGCTTTTTGGTCTGGGCTTTGTTTTTTCTTTTTTCAATGCATTACTTCAAATGATGTGTCTGAAGTTGCATACTTCCAAGTTTTACTCCCATTTTTCAGTCTCTACTACCATCAGGTCTGGAAGGAATTCCAGTACTTAGTTGAGAAGGCATTTATTAGCAGCATGAAAAACTTCTGCAGAAAGTTAAGCTAACATATCTTTCACTTTTCAGAAACAATGTTTTCGGTCCAAATAGCTTTTTCCCATTTCCATTTCAAGCACCGTGTATTCCTGACTAAGTACATACCGAACCACCTTGAGGTCACTGCAATTACTGTCTCAAGTCAATTTAGACATTTCTCTCCGAAGCATGACGGTGTGAGAAGGGGAGAAAGTTGGGTCAAAGCCAATCTCTTGACTCAGAAAACACTTCAGACACACGCTTTCAGCACTCTTTTGGTTAAGGAAATTTGAAGAGACCTGGTGAGGGTGCTTGAGTAATACCAGCATGAATTTGCTGAAGAGTGCACCGTACTCCAATGCTTAAAGGATTTCTCCACTAACAGGAAGTCGAAGAAAAAAGCAAGAAAAGTATCGACAGAAATACCTCTTCTGGGAGATCTGCGTGACACACATCAGATGTTGCAAGCAGCAAAACTGGAGCAGGAGTCGGGATGTTCTGCAGTAGTGTCCTAAAAGTAAGTCTGAGTGGAATTCCAGCAGCCTCCCACCACAAATGGATATGGGGGATGTAAATTATGCTTGGTGTCGTTCTTTGAGCGTCTCGCATCATCTGGGAAAGTGAAAGCTTGGATCAGAACACTAAACCGTGTAGAACAGGACCTACGTATCGGTCAGATCTGAATCTCTGCCTGGTTTCAAAACTGCTTAGGAGGAAGATAACTCCTGGAGAGCCTCACAACTCAGCCGGTGTGGTGGTCTGCCTGAAAGGACAAGACTGACCCTTCAGCAAGACCTAGACGTGGTAGTTACGTGACCGCAGATGCAAGCATCACAGAACAGAAAAGGGATTACTCCTCTGTGTGACAGAAAGAGTATCCAGCCATGTCATGTGTCTGTCCTTACTCGTACAGCTCTCAAATGCTGCTACAACAGGTCAAAATATTTGAATACAGTGATGCCATCCAGGGAAATGCATTTCCTGCCTAACAGGAAAAAAGAAGGCAGCACTAATTCTGCTTCGATTTCCTTTTCCTAGTTAAGAAAAACACACCCGTGTACAAAAGGTCCATCAGTTTTAATGCATTTACTGCATATACTGCAGCAATACCAGCTGTACATTGTTCAGATAAGAAACACTTCTTTTCCCCAGAACCTTGATTGCCTTAGAAACACAACAAAAAAGAAGGCTACCAGAAGTGCCTGACCCGCAGTCAGGCTGATGCACAGCCATCTACTGGGAGCACAGAGCCTTAAAAAGCAAGGAAAACAACCTGCTGGGTCCCACCAGGATGGGCAGCATTTCTTGCCCATGAAGAGCGGATTATCAGCAGCACCTCCCAGCTTCCTGAGCTGCTAGCAGCATCCTCACCGTTTCATTTGGAATGGAAAAAATGCGCATGTAAAGCATCCTTACTGGGTGTCATTCAGTCTAGAAGATAAGCGGATTCCCAGGACTAAACCTAACAGCACACTCAAACCAGGCCAACTCCATGAACAATGACTTTTCCTTACTCTACAGACAGTTCATTCATCCCATGACATTAAAGAGAGAAAAAAAGATACCTGTGCACATGTTTCTTCCGGTGATGTGGTGCTAGCAAACAAAATGGATAGGTCTAGCGTATAAACGGGGAACTTCTCCAGGGCATGTATTACTGCAGGTGCCAGATGAGACGCTTGCCCATATCCTGCCTCTCCAACTAGTAAGAACCGTGGCTTCCAGGACATTGGCTGGTAATAAGCGTTTCTAGAACAACAACAAGAAAATACGTCTAAAAATGAAGTGGAAGTGATCAATAGGCACACAGATCTTCAAATGTTTTTCCTATCTATCTATCTATCTATCTATTGAAATACTCTCCATATTCCAGCACCATATTAATATCCAGACGACTCTCAGAGCCCATTTTGTTACAAACTTGTACCATACCTCCCCGAAGAAATCCTGCCTGGGTGAAGTAACAGCTCTCCAATCACACAGGGGGATTGTCCAGCTAAACACACACACGACAAGCGGTCAGGAGCCTGAGATGGGCAAGAATAACCACTCTCTCTCTCTCTCTCTCAACACACACCAATCTGGATCTCTTCAGCGCCCGTACACACCAATTTTCAGTAGGTCGTGAGCTGAAGTAACTGTGAGATCTCTACACCTGTCAAGTGTAGCTCAAATTTGGCCATGGAGCTAGTGGGAAGAAAGGAGCAGAACAACATTTCTAGAGAAAAATCACCGTGGGCACTGAAACACGCTTGCTGTATCTGAAGAAGTACACAAATGGATTGGTTGAATTTGAGCAGTACTCTAAATAGGCAGAAGATTTATATCTATTCAGTCAGAAATTCTAACTGCTTAATCTTTGAAGCGTGTATTCATTTCCTACTCCTCTTGCTTGACTAGCATGAAACACATTTGTGAAGAGCACTTGTTTTTTCCACCACAATACTGTTGGACATTTGCTGGCTGAAATCCAAGATCCTACAGACCTATTCAAGCTCCGCACGTCAGAAGATTTTCTGGACAGCACAGCAATAGATACTGAGAAAAAGAACTGACCCAACAGTGATGACAACATTCTATTTCTTCAACCCTTGGCTTATATGACTTCCACAGTAAAATGTCAAAAGATTAACATCAGCTTAGGAGGCTAAAGGCACAAACCACAGACATGGTTTAGGTTTTTCTCACGCTGTTGTAACAAACCATTTCTCTATTTTGTTTCTGCTACAGAATTGACGAATGCTTCAACGATCTTGGGAGGCAGAAGGGCAAAAGATGGCTACACAAATCCATACAGCTTTTATCGTTAAAAGGACAGACAGCGCACTTCTTTGGTCTTGAGTCTTTCAAGGAATACCATGGATCAAATCAACACGCTAGAATGGTCTGTGGACCACTCTGACTTCGGAGGAGAGGGCTGGGCCGTTCACTTGGATGGTTTCTGGCCATGTACTCCATTAGAACGTTAGCACCCAGCTGGATCGCCACACTTACTTCTTACAAATAGTGATCAACGCACACGCACACATTTTACTCCTTCAGCTACCACCCATCACACCAAAACTGCTTTCAGACCCAGCCATCTTTCAAATGGAAACATACAGCTGACAAATCTTTACCTGCTAAAATGGAGGCATGTTTTCTGCTGTGTACCAGGCACTTGATGTGTTGCCTGATCTTCAAAGATTGATGGTGATTCCTCATCACTGTCAACTGCACCGTTTCTTAAAACATCATGGAAAGTGTCTGAAAGACAAGAGAGGTTGGTTAACTTTCCTCAATAGTCTGTATCTGGCTCCTGCATTAATACCGCTTCTCAGTAGGTGCTGGAGACCCCTTAGCTTGTAGTTCTTCATTTGAGGGCACATGTTGATTGCTGAAGAGTTCATCCTACCACAGATCTAAGGAGACTGCACAAGTCTCTACAAAGCTGTCCTGCATCCCGTGATTTGCTTAAGGTGTATCTCGCTGGCGGTGAAAACTTGGAGGATTCTTCCTTAGAATAAAAATGACTGCGGACAAGGTCTGTAGTTCCTAGACACCTGAAAAACTCCACAAGGCCACTTCCTTCTGGAGCAGGCTCGCCCACTGGAAGTCGGGGAATTAAGTGAAGGTGATGGCCGCAGACTTCCATTTGTCTGCGACTGGCGAGTCAGAACATACAGACCAACCCATCTTCTAAAGAAGGCTCCTCAAAGATCACCGGGCAGGGAGATAACGGAAGGCGGACAGCGGAGAGGGGACACAGTTACCAATCCGCCGGCCTCTCTGCTTTTATTTTGCTGGTGGATTTCTGCCTCTCTTTTACCAACGCAAACCTGTCTCCCAGCTCTACTGCGGTTGACACTGGTAGGATATTCTCAAGGGATCAGCATCCGAACTCCTCAGGGATCTCCACTAATCAGCAGTGGAGTGAGCTAAACAATTTATTTGCTCTCACCAACAGACAGACTAAATTTGATCCCAGCTGATGCAGTTAGGAGCGTGAACTCACATGTGCTATGCAAGCCAAGCCCCAGAGTACGCACTACTAAAACATTCGGAGCTCACATGCAAGTGCACAGTGTGATCCACAAACATCTAAACGACGAGAACGTGGTTAAAAATCATGAGAGCTAAAACAGTATTTAGCTGAAGCCATTTAGATTTGTATTGTGGTCCTGACATTCTCCAGACAGGAATTAGAAGCATTCCTGGGAAGACGCCCTTCTCCCCCCCGATTTAGGTATTTGTTTTGAAGGAGGTGCCTCTCCTACATGAAGCCTTAAATCCCTCTCTACAAATGATACATCTCAGCTGCTGTCAGAAACAGGGTGCTCTAGCACAGAACGCATCCTTCTCTGCTGCTTTTTGCGAGGCATGCACAGCTCCCACCCAGCACTTCAGTGCAGAATCCAGCATAAAAACTACGCACGGTATTCCTGAAATAAAGGCGTGCACATGCACGCGATAGAATTCTACTGTCATCGCGCCTGGGAGGTTTGTGTATGTCAGTTGCACCAGTCAGAAGTTTTTGCTCTGGCAGAATTTGAAAGAAGTGGATGTTACTGGTCTACCTTGCTGTTGGTTCTTCTCTAGCGCAAGCTCTGCGTGAGGAAATACTTCCTGCAAGGCTTCTAAAATTCTTGCTAGTGTGTTTTCCAGCAGTGGTTTTGACATAGGTGGTAGCGCTCGCCCAGCTGAAGCCACAGCCCTCTGTGAAGCTGGAACAATCTTCTGCATCGCCACCACAAAATCCTTTGCTCTTATTTCAATAGAAGCGACATCTAACTGCAGTTTCTCACGACTTTGGTAGATCTGAGGATAGTGCCGGCGCAAAGCACGCAGGGCAGCTTCAGCACACAAGGCTTTAATATCAGCGCCACAGTATCCTAATAAACAAAACAAGAATCAAAGGTTACGTTGGTCTCAGGCAACACAGAAGCCAAGGTTGCCCAAGTGCAACACTGAAAGATTTTGTATGCAGCCACAAATTGAGAGGTTCAGAGAGAACTGACAGAGTTACTGCACTGCAGAGAAGTTCTGTTACGGGGCTCGCAGCCTGAGACCCAGCACCTTGGAAGCAGCCTCCTAAGCAAAGCTCTGCTCCTGAGGAAGATGCCCAAAACCCATTCAATGTTCTGAGAGACAAAGAAAATGAAAAGAAAAGAAGCATCTGACTTTGTCTGCCCGCAGGGCGAGCCAGCTGCCTCACTGCCTCGCCCTGCGGCAAGGCACAAGAGCTCGGGGGCTGCCCGGTAGAAGCTCAGGTTCCCGAGGACTCCAGTCACGCGCAGCAACTCACTTGGTTTTCCAACTTACCAACGCATTTTTCAGCTAGCTCTTCCAGAAACGTGTCCAATGGTTTAGGGGTCCACTCTCGTGTGTGAATCTTGAAAATCTCTTTTCTAGCCTGGAAACAAAATGGTTGCCTTTGAGCTTGTCCTAAGTTTTCTCTTCAAATCCAATCATTCTCAACTTGTTACATTCAACTTTTTTCCTGGGGGCCTGCAGCCAAATAAAAGGCATTTATAGCTTCCATAAAAAGTTCGTTTCCACAGGTATCAAACTTAATGATCCTGAGGAAAAAAAACTGTAGTCCAAAGCTTCTCTGCAATCAGCGATTTTTCCTCACAGAAAATTCTCTCACATTTCTCTGATCTTAACAAGACTTTCACTGAAGGATTTCTTGCTACACAGAATAATTATGGCAGATTTCTAGAATTCTTCCCCAGCAGGGAATCGCACTACTACATCTGTTTCATGGCACCTCCTCTGCTGTCCCGGAAACCAGATAAAGCCGGAGACAAAGGTTTGTGTTAAATACCCTCCTTGGTGCACTTCTACTGGCCTTCAACCCAACAAGCGGTAGTAAAACAAGTAGCAGTGACAGCCAGAGAAAAACCACAAAAACAGGGTTCCGGTTTCGCACAGTATCTTCTCCCCCACACGTATTTTTTGCTTGCTTGATACATATTTTTTCATTGCTTAGCTGTCGCCATTGAACTAGAAGCTTCCCAAACCCTGCACCTGGGCAGTGTACCACATCCTTCTCCAACTCCCTGTTAGGAAGTGCCAGTGAGAAGGTCAGATCCGACAATACGTGATTGGGGAATGAAAAATTTGAATTTGCTCCAGCTGGACCAGCCTCAAGAAGAGTTTTTTGTCAGCAAAAAGGAATTCTTGTGCACGCACCACGCCTTTCATTTTCAAGATGAGACTGCAGTAATTGATAGCTAATTCAGACATTCATCCTTACTTACACATTTCAGGGACTAGCAGCATCCCATTTTCCTGGCTGGTCCCAGTCAAACCAAAACTAGTTCTAAAACCAAATCCCTGTTGAAATCAGCTGAATCCTACATACTCAGTACCAGATCTGCCCTCCACAGTACGACACCATCTCTCCAGATAGCCCTCCTTTGCCCAAGTTGCGCAACACTGATTGTGACTTTAACTGCTCCATGATACTGCATTGTCAGGTAGCTCTAGCATAAAGGTGGACTTGGCCACGTCAGCATTAAGGCTGAGCTGAAGTTCTGACCTCTTTATTCGGCAAGCTGAAGAGGAGCTCTCGATCAAAGCGTCCGGGTCTTCGCAAAGCCGGATCTATAGAATCCAGTCTGTTGGTGGCTCCGATGACCACAATTTCTCCTCTGCTGTCTAAGCCATCCATAAGTGTCAGAAGTGTTGATACAATAGAGCTAACAGAAAAATTACTAGTTTAGTAAATTTTGTTCTGTTCTACACACCACCTTCTCCAGTGATCTCACAAAAATGACAAGCTTTTGTTGATGAGACGCTGATTAGTGAAAGATTCATTTTAGCACTTGAAAAAAACAGACAAGGTAACACAGACCGCATGCTGTTATCAAGCTTAGTGAATTGTGTTCGATTATTGCTTAAAAATCATCTGACATTTTGTAGCACTCAGTTACTAGTTTTCAGGAGAAACGAGTGGGTCACATTAAGCTAAATAGGTTGGGGGCTTCTTTTCACAAAGATCAAGCAGCTTCTGTGTAGATACATAAAATGTACTACCTGTGAATGTGGTCTTGTCTACTGGACCGCACCGGAGCAAGACCATCTATCTCATCAAAGAAAATAATGGAAGGTTGCATCTGGTAGGCCTAGAAGGAAAACACAGGAATATCGACTCCAGTAAAACAGCGCCATTTGAAAGAGAAAATGCATGGAATACATGATGGTTGGAAAGTCATTGGAGCTAGATTTTTCACACTAGCATCAGGGATCTCTACTCATTGAGCTAATGCAGTAAGTGGCACGAGTAACACAAGACAGCAGCCTCTGTCAGCCCGCTGAGACGGGGTGACAGGGAGCAAATCACACCAGCAGTTCTTACAGCCATTTGGCAACCGCCGAGAACAGAGCCGGGACTTCATTCAATTACAGCTTCTGGAAGCAACCAAACAACCCTGCTTTCAGCCTGCATCTCTTTCCCTCTGATCTAAGGCCACCATCTCCTGCCTCCTGCAGCCTTTTTTGTGGCTGGACTGTTGTTTTTGGGTTATTTTTAAGGCTGGGGGAGGGGCTTGCTTTGCGAGGTTTTCTCATTGGTTTTATTAACCTTTCCCAATACATCTGGAGATTTCAAGCCCCTAAGAACCCACTGAAAAACAAAACCCTGACAATCCCCTTTCAGTGACAAGAACTGGTGAAACACAAAAAATGAGTGAGTTCTCCTTAAAAACACTGACCGCAGAAAAGGACAGTTACAACTTGGACAGAACACACAGCGCATTTTGGCCTTACCTGATCAAATAATAAATGAAGCTGTCGTTCAGATTCTCCCACCACTTCACTCAGGTAGTCGGCACCATTTCTCATAAAAAAGGCTATTCTCCTGGCACCTTGGCTACATTCATTAGCAAGGGCACGAGCAACCAGTGTCTTTCCAGTTCCTGGTGGACCATGGAATAGAAAGCGTCTGCAATTGAAAGAAAAAAGATTCATCTAGGAAAAAAGCCTCGTGGAAAAGTAGCTCTTACTACCTCCACCCCTAAAACACCCAACTCTTCTCTCCTAACCGAAGCACTTCATGCATTAGACAGTGGTAGCAGCTCAAGTGTGAGAAAAGTCAAAACAGATGGAGGTTTTTGTTCCTACACAATTCAAGAAGGCAGCAAACAAAAAGAGCACAGAGGACAAGGCAGACGTAGAAAAACTCGAGAATAGATGGCAGTGTCCCAGAAGGACCCTTCCAGAGCTGCTGACAAACTAACAGGGGTGCTTACAGCACCGCGGAGCCAAACAGGAACAAACGGCAGCACAGAATCGGAGACTGGGCTAACTCGCGAATCAGCAGCTCACTCTTCAGCGAGACACTGCCCATTCATTTGGGTGTCACAAAAGGCAAGATCTGATATTGAAGCATTGAATTCTCCCTTGAAAAGCTTGAAGTTGCTGGATTTGGTTTCCGGGGAATTCTAAAGCTGGGAAGGTATTCTGCATTTCCAGATAAATATAGCCATAAACTGGAAAAGCCAATGCACTGCTGTTTCAAAGAGCATTTCAACAAATAACGGAGCAAAACACAGATTTCATTTTGTTATTGGCAATACTTTGAACGTTACTGAAAGCAAAGAACTTAAAGTTGCACCTCAATATACCGTGATTGAGTTTTGCTGAGCAAGAACCTATCAAGTCAAGTATTAAATCTCTAAAAATTGCATTTCATAATGCACAACGAGTTTAGCTGGGTAAGGAGCAGATCGATTCCTACTCAGCCCAAGCACAACAAACACTACAAGGTCCTATCCATTGGAAAACTGATACTTCCGCACTTCAAAAACAGAGTTGGTGGGAGAGCCAAGTGGACTTCGAAGAAACCAATTACAGTTGACTAGCAGGAGATAATTCCAATTAGAATTTTTAGGTTTAAACAATCTCTGTTACCTTGGCGGCTGAATTTTGAATCTCTCAAAGACTTCCGGGTAAAGCAAGGGAAAAACGACCGTCTCTTTTAGAGATGAAATGTGGTCAGAAAGGCCACCCACGCCATCAAATCGTACCTAAAGATAAATTCAACAGAACACATTGGATAAGTTAAAGAAAGCTGCAACCTCGATAAGGTTCCATCAGAAATTATCTGTCAGCACAAAGGAAATGTCCTGGGCAATTTTCAAATTGCTCCAGAGAAAACTGTAAACCAAGGCATCTGTAGGCAGCACGCTACTGAAGGCTTTCACCAACACTGACACAATGAACTAGAAATACTTACCGAACAATCTGTTTTCATTGGATCCACATCAGCCAGACTTGCTCCGATTTCCATTTGATCCTGGTGAATTCCCTTTAACTCCTCTTCCCCAAAGTTAAGTGGAAGACACCTGATTTCAATGAAGGACAAAGAGAAAGGCACTTTCTAACTTCAGATTTTTGCTTTCAGCATCATGGCAAGGGAATGCGGAAGACCTTATAAATGAGCATAAACTTCCCAAATAGTTAAATCTGCCTTCAGACTCTCTTGCATTTAATGTCCATGAGTAAATGCAAGAAAATAAAATTGCTCCAGACATTAAACTGAGTTAATGATTTTAACACGAATAGCCATGCTAGTCAGCACAGCACACGCATGAATGCAAGCTTAGAACAAGTTCTTCCGGATGCGGAGACCGTGAACTGACATTGCTTTGTGTGATGGAAGAACCCCCCCTCAAAACACATCGACATCTTTTAAAGATTTTTTGCTCCTCCATTCAAAAAGTTACAGCCCGAGTGGATACTTCTTTCATGCGGATTAACATCGTACAGGCTGCCAAGCACTGCTGGTGCGTCCTGAGAACTCTGGGGTGTGTGTGCCAGGGGACACACGTCAGAGACATCAGCCTGAAAGCTTCTGTGTTAAGTCTGTTATCAACATACTTTTTCTAGAGCATTTGTTAAGTAACAAAACCTCCATCATTTCCTCTATCACATTTTCTGTTATGGTGGTCTTCTTTCTGAACAAACTCAATCTAAAGCACAGGAGCAGTAGAATTTCACATTAAAAAACTACATAAACGTTTTCCTCCCCCTATTGCCACTTATCAATCAAACTGCTGATTATCAATCAATTCTAAAAATCCAATTGTAAAGAGTCCAGTTACAGCTGTCAGTGCTGACAGGTATGATTAAATATTGCCACCATGTAGAAAGTGTACAAGAGGAAAGTGTACAAGAGGAAGAGAATAACACACAGGGTTAGGCAGATGCAAGCTCCTCCCAGGTAGACCCCTCCCTCCCCTGTTCTCCAGTTTCATGAACCTCCTCAAAGCTCTGCTGCGGCTGCGCTTCCTGCGCCTCTCCAAATGCTCTTCATCATCACATGAGGGAGAGGATGTGGAGCCACTGTTGTGGACTCTGTGTCTCTGACCGCAAACATTTAAACAAACAAAACTTAATTTTTCTTAGGAAGGTAGAACGCTTCACTGTTTCCCAAAGAAATTTCACAAAAATACCTACTCATTTTGTCCCATCCCTTCCTCTCACACACACACACAAATACAGAACCACAGAATCACAGAATGGTCGGGGTTGGAAGGGACCTCTGTGGGTCATCTAGTCCAACCCTCCTGCCGAAGCAGGGTCACCTACAGCAGGCTGCACAGGACCGCGTCCAGGGGGGGGTCTTGAATGTCTCCAGAGAAGGAGACTCCACAACCTCCCTAGGCAGCCTGTGCCAGGGCTCCGTCAGCCTCAGAGGGAAGAAGTTCTTCCTCATCTTCAGACGGAACTTCCTCTGCTTCAGTTTGTGCCCGTTGCCCCTTGTCCTGTCACTGGGCACCACTGAAAAGAGCTTGGCCCCATCCTCCTGACACCCACCCTTTAGATATTGATAAGCATATATTACGTCCCCTCGCAGCCTTCTCTTCTTCGGGCTGAACAAGCCCACCTCCCTCAGCCTTTCCTCGTAGGAGAGATGCTCCAGTCCCCTCACCATCCTCGTAGCCCTCCACTGGACTCTCTCCAGTAGCTCCGCATCTTTCTTGAAGTGGGGAGCCCAGAACTGGACAGAGTACTCTAGATGGGGCCTCACTAGGGCAGTGTAGAGGGGAAGGAGAGCCTCCCTCGACCTGCTGGCCACACTCCTCCTAATGCATCCCTCGCCCACCCCAGCCTCCCCCCGGATGCATACTCACTGCTGGCCAAGACTGTACTGGGGCAGTGCTGTTGGCTGGTGCCCTTCTATATCCACCCCCATTGTGACGCGTCCCCTGTGATGTCACGGGTGTCTTAGCGCATCACAGTCTCGCCCGCCGGCCATTGGCCCCACCCCGGCTCAGCGACCCACAGCTGCCCTGGTGTACTGGTTGAGGCTGGCCTGCAGATCATGTTCTTCACAGGAGCTTGCACCATGCTTCATTCTGGAGATGTTATCACCTGCCTGCCACTCGGAATCTCCTAACCATACAATATCCTGAGTTGGAAGGGACCCACGAGGATTCCGAGTCCAACCCCTGAGTCCACACCGGGCATCCTTAAGTTTGATCATCGAATCGTAGAACCATCGAATCATTTAGGTTGGAAAAGATCCTTCAGATCATTGAGTCCAACCGCAAACCCGACACTGCCAACTCCATCACCATACCGTGTGCCAAAGCGCCACGTCCACACAACTTTCAAATACCTGCAGGCATGCTGCCTCAAGCACTTCCCTGGGCAGCCTGTTCCAATGCTCGGCAACCCTTTCAGGGAAGACAGTTTTCCTAATAGCCAACTGGAAAAAGTCTCCTTCTCTGGAGATATTCAAGACCCGCCTGGAGAAGGTCCTCTACAGCCTGCTGTAGGTGACCCTGCTTCGGCAGGAGGGTTGGACTAGATGACCCACAGAGGTGCCTTCCAACCCCTACTATTCTGTGATTCTGTGTGAAACCTCCCCTTGCGGGAGTAGGTTGGGCCGAGGGCGGCCTTGATGGTCTTGATGGAATAGAGTCATATCTCTGAGCTAATTATTTTGCGCACCTGTGGTTGAAAAACAGGAGGAAAGGAGCGAAGAAACAGGATGGGAAAATCCACCTCTTTGATAAGCGTGAAGGTCGTGTGAACGGACACATGATGACCAATCAGAAGAACAAAGGAGCGACATGCCAAAAGACCCTCACCAGTGAGACTCTGGGGGTGGGGAACAAGGGGATATAAAAATGTTATGATTAACCATTACAGTGCTTCTGCTGCTGCTTCTGTTTGCTTTTGCTTGCCTTGTGACTGCCGTATCTTCTTGTGGCGTGTCGCCACAACTAACGATGACACGAAGTTTGGGCTCAGCAAGTAACGATTTGCATTGTGCAATTAGGACTTGAATTACAGGACACAAGCTGCGTTTCAGGCCCCTTCCCGCGTCCAGCCCGTGGCTGGCAGGATGCTGCCTGGAAGCAGGAAAGAAGGGGTTTTCCCGGCCGACAGCAAGCGGCCCCGTGGCACCAAGCCTGCCTGCGTACTCCGCACGGCGATTTGGCTCCAAGGCAAGCTACAGAACTCCCGCGACACCTCCCCAGCCTCCGCGCATCTCACTACTGAATTACCTTTTAACTCACATACAGTGTAGTTTGTAATGCTGCAGTATCACCTCCTGTTTCCAAAACAACATTTTCAATTTTCTTGTGTCCTGCACACTCCAGAAAGTCCATGTCACGACGAAACCCGACGTAAGGAGCAGGTTTTCTTGTGCTTATGAGCAGGCTCGAACTCACACTGCCTTCTCCTCAAGCCTGCAAGGAATTCATAGCCTAGCCTGCTATTCGCACCGACCTCTTTTCACAGAACTCGTGGGAAATTCACTACCTTGGTGAAGATCCTCTCTTCTCACCACTTCAGCTGATTTTGGCTGATGAGGTCAGCAGTTTTGGGGGCCAAGTTAAACACACAGTGACCAAACGCAGCCCTTCTCAGAAACCAGGTTAAAAAGGCAATCCCTAAGGAATTACCAGTACTTACCTTCTCGATAGTCTTCTTTTTCTTGGCCTGATTTCAGCTTTGCCAACTGCCTCCATGAAGAAAGAGGACAGAGGAAAGGAGAAAAGAATTCTTGTACAGAAGTATTCTATCGCATCATGCTGTATTGCATTGCATAGTCCCCCCTTAAGGCTGGGAACTTCACCAAGTTTACAACCCGGTGCTCCAGGTCATCCCAAGAAAAGCCTGGAGACAACAAAGAGGGTTCAGATCCCAAGCCTGCTGCGTACCACACACACAAAGTTTTCTCAGGACAGACATTCCCCAACCTGCGTGTCTTCAAGTCTCAACAGGGCAAGTAATATCTCTCTACCCAAAGTGGTGGAGAGATCTCCAAGCAGTTGGGAGAAGATGCATGTTTTTTATACAAGCACAAGATTTTGATGAAGAACAGTGATTCTCGTTCCGAGACACTGGCACTGATATTAACATAATCGTACTCCCCTGCAGATTTTTAGCTGTAGATTTATCACCATGTGACTCCTTGGGCACGCTTTCGCTTTTCCTTTTCATTCTATAAATCCAACAGAGATTAAACACTTAGAAATACCTTGTAAAGTGTCTTTGCTGGACATTTTCACTTAATATTTCCATGCTTTTGTCAAAGCTAGAGTCTGTACAGGGTGGCATGTTTTTTCTCATTGATCTTAAACAGCGTCCATTGAAACATTCAGTTTTGACAACGAATGTTTGGACAAACACATGAGGCAGAAGCAAAGAAAACGGAAACACACCTCCAAAACCAAGCCCACACGGAGGGATTGCACAGTTTGGCATTCAGCGTCACCGCACCTTGCGTATGGGAGGTGGCCTAACGCAACAGCCATGGATCCTGCCACACAGTTTATGGCAACTGAAAGAAAATTTGATTCTCGTAAAATTCAACTTTGCTTATGCTGTTATCAATTTAAAAAAAAAAAAAAAACTGTCAAAGGAACTGAGAGACATTTTCTCTGCTCAAGAGGCATGCAGACATCTTCAAAACAGGGTACTGCTTTGCTTTGACTTAAATATAGTTATCACGATCCTCCAGCATCAAGAAGATTGTCACCGTTACAAGCCAGACTCAACTTTATCTCAGAAAGTTACAGCAGTCAGTCTCGCTTTGTTTCAAGTCTGGTTGCTTTGACAGGCAAAAATATGCCATC
Organism: Opisthocomus hoazin; assembly: GCF_030867145.1. Taxonomy (NCBI): domain Eukaryota; kingdom Metazoa; phylum Chordata; class Aves; order Opisthocomiformes; family Opisthocomidae; genus Opisthocomus; species Opisthocomus hoazin. Next base: position 7,237,772 of record NC_134454.1, on the reverse strand, counting down.
ACAAAAGCTCTTCTGTTGGTGGAAAAAGGGTTTCTCCGAGATCTCGTCTTGAGATGGTGGATTCTGTGAAAGCCACCTGAGGTGCTACCAGGTCATTAAAAGAAATCACCTCTGAACTGCATGAAGAGGTTTCTAAAGCATTTACTTGTCACAAGCCTAAACGAGATTGCTTGAAAACTTTGATTTAATATGCAGTGGACTGTCCAGCACCACAGACCACTTCAGAAAACTCTGTCGCCACAAGCTGAAAACAATGATAAAAGTTCATCAAGTTTTCCATCGTCTCCTTCTAAAGAGAGGCACTGAAACGTCTGGGAGATGTTCAGGTCTGCAGCGTTCCAAAGGCAATCACAGAGGGATGTCTCATAAAAATATGTACCTAGCTGTTGGGCAAAAATATCAAATAAATGCAGCCAAACGTCTACAGCTTTCTTAATAAATTTTAATATATATTTGGTATCTGTATAAATAAATATGTAGCAGTAATCTATTGAATTCTGCAGACAACAAACAGCGCGTCACGAAAAGAACACCTTCCAGAGCTGAAGTCAAGTCTGCTGAAATCCAGTGTCACTGTGTGCGCGTGAAGGCTGCAATTTCTTTCTTCATTTCCTAGTAAGAAAAACAGACAAGCCAGCAGTCAGCGTGAAGAAAAGCTCAAGCACCCTGTTTATTTCTTCATCAAAAGAATAGAGAGTCTGTACATACATACAACTGTTAGAAGCATTTAGCAAATACATGTACTCCCACCACCAGCACAGTGTCCTTCCAGCGTCTCTCTAGCTTCAAACGCGTCCTTACGCATCCAAACTAGAGAGCAGGCCAGAGGGAGTGGAGGGATCTGTATCAGCAGTGGCTTCAACAATTGGAAAGAGGAGCCAGTTCCTGAAAAGCCACAGCTAAAAGCTGGAAATTCTGTTTTCTGCATTCTGAATAATAATAAGAGAGACTTGTTCAAGTCTCTCTCTTTGTACGCTACAGCTTGCCCCTGAGCGACTTGCGCAGCCAAGGATCTGAGGATCCTGAATCGGAAGGCCGAAGATCCATCCCATCTAAATCGACTCAGTACTGGGAATGCCTGACTGGGACCACGGGTGCCTCTGCAAGATTTCTGCCACGTTCTGACAACTCAGAAAACCTCTCTTAGAGGAAGAGATCCGAGCATTTGACTCATCAGCATTAAAGCGGCATGGTTTTGCAATAGGGACCAACTTCTTCCAGACTGAAATGAGAAAGTCTTGAAACACAGGCACCTGAGCAGTACAGAGGAACGCTACATAGGCGTGACGTCCGGAGCGCACGCGTACATACCCGTAACACACACATGCGTCACAGTGATGGAAAGGGCTAGAAGACAAAAAAATTTACCTTCACCAATTCAGTTTTGTCATCATCTTCCCGATGGCGGTAAATGCACTGACTGAGAATAGCGTACAGTCTTTCCAACTGAACTAGAGTGAAGTTGTTTGTTGTCTCAGTGACAAAATGCAGCAGTTTCTGAAGAAAGAAAAATGGAAACTGCAAGTTTAGAATAGCACAGGATCCTTTGAACAAGCTCGTCATGTTTTCCAAAGCTAAACAATAACAGTACAACACAAGGGACATCCTGCTTTCTTATATTGCTAAATAAAATAGGAGTGACACTTCAGAGAACAGATGAAATCTCTCACAAGCTGTAACTGGAGAAAATGCGTTCATTTTTCGTACTTCAAAGTGGCTCTGCCTGTAGCAGATCACCAGCTCTCACACAGTCCTTTCTGGGCCCAAAGCTGTGAATGGCATCGCCTCTGGGAAAGCAACCCCAACAAGCCAGCGGCAGCACCTGCTTCCACTGCGGCCGCTGTGCAGTGGCCACGTGTTGTGTGAGGCTGTAGAGACGGAGCTCAAGAGAGCAGCCACTCCAAAGGAAAATATTACTGCCTCGCCGCTGCCTGTCATCACACTCTGCCTCCCTCACATCAGCCAGCACAGAACCGGAGTATTCCCCTCAGCTTCCTGCTACACAACATGCAGGTTAAGACGCACACAATACACGCAGCGTGCTTTCAGCTGCTGCAAACAGAAAAGGCAGGCTGTGACAGAGGCTTATGGTCAACGTCCCGTGGGAAACTAGTTCTAACTGCTGCCACACAGACGACCGCATGCTCTTCTCTATCTTCCTAAAGTTCTAGTCCTACTGCCAAGCAAAGAAACAAACAAAACTCTCCCCCCAAAAAACCAAGCCGCTCCATTTGGGAGGTTCACCTCGCTTATTCACTGCAAGCAAGCTCCAAAGAGGCTGTCTGGTACGAGCAACTAGTTCCAGCGGCACCCATGTTAATGAGCAAAGTTTTCTAAAAGACGCGTTTCCTGACTGTAGCTCTGCTCAGAGCTGAAAGCTATAGAAGCTGAACCATATATACGGGCTCTACTGTAGCATTTCTCCAATGCAAAATTCTAACAGTAGATTCTGAAAGAATTTCAGAAAAGGAGACAGTAGTATTTTCTCCTGCTGACTTCAGCGTTGAAGTCACCACTGCTAGAAATAAAGGTCCTTTTCAGGTTCTCAATACATGAAAACACGCAAAACCCAACCCAAACCCCCAAAGCCGTCATAAAAACTGTCACCACATTAATAACCAACACTACTACTACTAGTAAGCTGTCAGTGGGCTCTTTGAAAATTCAACAAGCCCTTCTAAATCAACAATCAGCAAGACAACCCAGTCTCCTCAAATGTAGTTCTCCAAAAGCCACAACAGCAGTCTGCACCAGGTGTGCAAACACAACACTCATAGGCCATTACAAGCTGACTTCTTTCACAAGCTCTATATCCTTACCATACACTGTTTTAAGTGGCATTGGTTAACAACTTACTTCATTTACAACTCTCCATGGAGCAAGAAAACGTTCTTCTTCAGTATTAACAAAATTGAAATGAGACTTACTTTCAGCTGGGTGAGAATTCCCTGTGCTTTCTCCACACCCATCACATGTTGCTCTTCCATGCAAGAACGTCTCGCCCGAGCCACACAGCGTACCCACGAATCTGGAATGACACACAGCTCTTAGGCAGGGATTTTTGTTTCTCTGCCATACAGCATCAGTGAAGTGTCCTGCACCTGGAATGCAGTCTCTCTCTGCAATGACAGACACAGACCCCTTTTTTCCGCTGAGAAATCCCTGACTTGTACTTTCTTTCTGGTAAAAGTCCCTGTTCCATCAAAATTCCAAACTCGGACACAAAAGAAAACCCACCAGAGAAGAAGGCAGGGCAAAACCAGGAAAAAAAAACGACAGTCCTGTTGCCATTACAGCACTGCATGGTAAAACTCCAAGGTAATTTCGGTTAGGAGACACACCCTATCACAGAATCCCAGAATGCGAGGGTTGGAAGGGACCTCTGTGGGTCACCTAGTCCAACCCCCCTGCCGAAGCAGGGTCACCCAGAGCAGGCTGCACAGGACCCCGCCTGCAACCACGTGGACATAAGTCTCCTATTCCACAGGCGACTCTGGACCCACACTGCTGCTGGAAGAACGTTTCCATTTTCTTCCAGAGAACAATCCTGGGTGGACCCACCTTCAGTGAAAGTGATCTTAGGAACATGTTTTTCTGAAGGCTCTTCCTGACTCTCGGCTTCATTTTGGTCTTCCAGAACATTCTTCTCTTTCTTGAACTGAAAATTCCTCCTCTTTGCTGCAATACGGGGCTCAGGCGGGGCTCATTGAGAGGGTTTTAAACTAGGTTCGAAGGGGGAAGGGGATATTGCCCAGCTCACTAGGGATGAGCATAGGCTTGGCGTGCCAAGGCCAGGGGTGAGATTGACAGCCCAGCTCAAGTGTGTTTACACCAATGCACGTAGCATGGGCAATAAACAGGAGGAGCTGGAAGCCATTATACAGCAGGACTGCTACGACTTGGTCGCCATCACAGAAACGTGGTGGGACAACTTGCATGACTGGCATGCTGTCATAGATGGCTACAGACTCTTTAGGAAAGACAGACCAACAAGGAGAGGTGGGGGAGTTGCTCTATATGTGAGGGAGCAAGCAGAATGCATTGAGCTTGGCGTGGGGGCAAATGAGGAACAAGTTGAAAGCTTGTGGGTTAGAATTAAGGGACAGGCTCATAAGGGTGACATTACAGTGGGTGTGTACTACAGGCCACCTGAGCAGGAGGAGGAGGTTGATGAGGCCTTCTACAGGCAGCTGCAAGCAGCCTCACAGTCACAGGCCCTGGTTCTCATGGGGGACTTCAACCACCCTGACATCAGCTGGGAAGACCATACAGCTAGGCAGGCGCAATCCAGGAGGTTCCTACAGAGCATCGATGATAACTTTCTGATGCAAGTGGTGGAGGAACCAACAAGGAAAGGCGCGCTGCTGGACCTTGTGTTAACAAACAAGGAGGGACTGGTGGAGGATGTGAAGGTTGGAGGTAGACTCAGCTGCAGTGACCATGAAATGCTCGAGTTCAGGATCCTGCGTGGAGGAAGCAGGGCAATAAGCAGGATCAAAACGCTGGACCTCAGCAGGGCTGACTTTGCCCTCTTCAAGGAGCTACTGGGAGGAATCCCGTGGTCCAGGGCTCTCGAAGGCAGGGGTGTCCATGAGTACTGGTCGCTCTTTAAACAACACTTCTTCCATGCACAGGAGCAATGCATCCGCCTGAGAAAGAAATCTAGCAAAGGAGGCAGGAGACCTGCATGGTTAAACAAGGAGCTTCTAGCAGAGATCAGGCAGAAGAGAAAGGTCCATGCTGGACCTCAGCAGGGCTGACTTTGCCCTCTTCAAGGAGCTACTGGGAGGAATCCCGTGGTCCAGGGCTCTCGAAGGCAGGGGTGTCCATGAGTACTGGTCGCTCTTTAAACAACACTTCTTCCATGCACAGGAGCAATGCATCCGCCTGAGAAAGAAATCTAGCAAAGGAGGCAGGAGACCTGCATGGTTAAACAAGGAGCTTCTAGCAGAGATCAGGCAGAAGAGAAAGGTCCATGGAATGTGGAAAGAGGGGCAGGCCACTTGGGAAGAGTACAGAAACGTGGTGAGAGCATGCAGGGATGCGACGAGGAAGGCCAAGGCCCACCTGGAATTGAAGCTGGCAAGGGATGTCAAAAACAACAAGAAGGGCTTCTTCAACTACATCAGCAGCAAAAGGAAGACTAGGGACAATGTGTGGCCACTGCTGAATGAGGCGGGTGTCCTGGTGACGGAGGATGCGGAGAAGGCAGAGCTACTGAATGCCTTCTTTGCTTCAGTCTTCAGTGCTAAGACTGGCCCTCAGGAATCCCAGGCCCCGGAGGTAAGAGAAGAAGCCTACAAAGAGGATGACTTTCCCTTGGTCGAGGAGGACTGTGTGAGGGATCGCTTAAGCGATCTGGATGTCCACAAATCCATGGGCCCCGATGGAATGCACCCACGAGTGCTGAGAGAGCTGGCGGATGTCATGGATTCACCAAGGGGAAATCATGCCTGACCAATCTAATAGCTTTCTACGATGACATGACTGGCTGTGTAGACGAAGGGAGAGCCGTGGATGTTGTCTACCTGGACTTCAGCAAGGCTTTCGACACAGTCTCCCATGATACCCTCCTAGGGAAGCTGAGGAAGTGTGGGCTGGATGAGTGGTCGGTGAAGTGGATAGAGAACTGGCTGAATGGCAGAACTCAGAGGGTTGTCATCAGCGGCGCTGAGTCTAGTTGGAGGCTGGTAACAAGTGGTGTCCCCCAGGGGTCAGTACTGGGCCCAGTCTTGTTTAACTTCTTCATCAACAACCTGGATGAAGAGTTAGAATGTAACCTCAGCAGGTTTGCTGATGACACCAAACTGGGAGGTGTGGTAGACACACCGGAAGGCTGTGCTGCCATTCAGCGTGACCTGTGATAGGCTGGAAAGCTGGGCAGAGAGGAACCTGATGAGGTTCAACAAAGGCAAACGCAGGGTCCTGCACCTGGGGAGGAACAACCTCATGCACCAGTACAGGCTTGGGACGGACCTGCTGGAGTGCAGCTCTGCGGAGAGGGACCTGGGTATCCTGGTGGACGACAGGTTAACCATGAGCCAGCAGTGTGACCTGGCTGCCAAGAAAGCCAATGGAATCCTGGGGTGCATCAAGAAGAGTGTGGCCAGCAGGACGAGGGAGGTTCTCCTTCCCCTCTACACTGCCCTGGTGAGGCCCGATCTGGAGTACTGTGTTCAGTTCTGGGCTCCCCAGTTCAAGAAAGATGAAGAGCTACTGGAGAGAGTCCAGCGGAAGGCTACGAGGATGATGAGGGGACTGGAACATCTCCCCTACGAGGAGAGGCTGAGGGAGCTGGGCTTGTTCAGCCTGAAGAAGAGAAGGCTGCGAGGGGACCTAATAAATGCTTATAAATATCTGAAGGGTGGGTGTCAGGAGGATGGGGCCAAGCTCTTTTCAGTGGTGCCCAGTGACAGGACAAGGGGCAATGGGCACAAACTGAGGCACAGGAAGTTCCGTCTGAAGATGAGGAAGAACTTCTTCCCTCTGAGGGTGACAGAGCACTGGAACAGGCTGCCCAGGGAGGTTGTGGAGTCTCCTTCTCTAGAGATATTCAAGACCCGCCTGGACGAGGTCCTGTGCAGCCTGCTGCAGGTGACCCTGCTTCAGCAGGAGGGTTGGACTAGATGACCCACAGAGGTCCCTTCCAACCCCTACTATTCTGTGATTCTGTGATTCTGTGATTCTGTAATACCTGAAGATGTTTTGTTCATTCTGCGCTTTCTTTTTGACCTATCTACAAAGAGATGTCAGAAAAAGTAAGCCATCACATTACGAAAACAGTCCTTCCTTCAAAATCCACCATCCTCATCCATGGTAGCAATTTAGAAGCCTTTAAAAGTCAGCTAGGCCGTCAAGGCCAGGGTCTCACACCGTAAAGCAACCACGGCACTTGAACTTCATAACCATCTGGAATGAATCCCCTCTGGCTTTACCTCACATTTTGAAACTTTTAGTCAACTTACGGTACTCAGACACAAGCATATGAAAAAGTATTGATTACCACCAAAGCATGTACTTTCTAGCTGTTAAGTCACCATTAGCAAAGTTTTATACGTGGAATAACCTCACCTGCGTTGCTTTTTGACGCAGGACTTTTAGCAGCTTGATTGATAATGATGTCCTCAAAAAACATTCTTCTTTCTTCCTTGGTAGGCAGCTGGATTTTGAAAACTTGTCCATAAGCATTCATAAACAATTCTTTGATCTAAAGCATGAGGAGAAAATGTATTTCAGATAGAAGGCCACACAAATTCATATTCTATTCCAAAAAGATCAGTATCTCTCTACGTTAAGCTGAATAAACATCTGGATAAGACAAACTGGGAACAGTTATCTTCTTGGCCTCAAAAGGTGAATTAAAATATCTTCTCAAAGGAACACCTCAAGAGAACACGCTGCTCTGAGAAGGGACCTTATCATACACTGAGGAAGTGGTGACAGTCACCACACCTCCAAGACTGCTTATTTTGTGTTTACCTGCCTCACTGTCCTTTCGTTTCAATCGTTATGGCGGCTACAGAGGGAAGAGGCAGGCTTCAAACAAGTGCCAGGGCCTTTTGGTAAGGTGGCTTTTTGGTCTGGGCTTTGTTTTTTCTTTTTTCAATGCATTACTTCAAATGATGTGTCTGAAGTTGCATACTTCCAAGTTTTACTCCCATTTTTCAGTCTCTACTACCATCAGGTCTGGAAGGAATTCCAGTACTTAGTTGAGAAGGCATTTATTAGCAGCATGAAAAACTTCTGCAGAAAGTTAAGCTAACATATCTTTCACTTTTCAGAAACAATGTTTTCGGTCCAAATAGCTTTTTCCCATTTCCATTTCAAGCACCGTGTATTCCTGACTAAGTACATACCGAACCACCTTGAGGTCACTGCAATTACTGTCTCAAGTCAATTTAGACATTTCTCTCCGAAGCATGACGGTGTGAGAAGGGGAGAAAGTTGGGTCAAAGCCAATCTCTTGACTCAGAAAACACTTCAGACACACGCTTTCAGCACTCTTTTGGTTAAGGAAATTTGAAGAGACCTGGTGAGGGTGCTTGAGTAATACCAGCATGAATTTGCTGAAGAGTGCACCGTACTCCAATGCTTAAAGGATTTCTCCACTAACAGGAAGTCGAAGAAAAAAGCAAGAAAAGTATCGACAGAAATACCTCTTCTGGGAGATCTGCGTGACACACATCAGATGTTGCAAGCAGCAAAACTGGAGCAGAAGTCGGGATGTTCTGCAGTAGTGTCCTAAAAGTAAGTCTGAGTGGAATTCCAGCAGCCTCCCACCACAAATGGATATGGGGGATGTAAATTATGCTTGGTGTCGTTCTTTGAGCCTCTCGCATCATCTGGGAAAGTGAAAGCTTGGATCAGAACACTAAACCGTGTAGAACAGGACCTACGTATCGGTCAGATCTGAATCTCTGCCTGGTTTCAAAACTGCTTAGGAGGAAGATAACTCCTGGAGAGCCTCACAACTCAGCCGGTGTGGTGGTCTGCCTGAAAGGACAAGACTGACCCTTCAGCAAGACCTAGACGTGGTAGTTACGTGACCGCAGATGCAAGCATCACAGAACAGAAAAGGGATTACTCCTCTGTGTGACAGAAAGAGTATCCAGCCATGTCATGTGTCTGTCCTTACTCGTACAGCTCTCAAATGCTGCTACAACAGGTCAAAATATTTGAATACAGTGATGCCATCCAGGGAAATGCATTTCCTGCCTAACAGGAAAAAAGAAGACAGCACTAATTCTGCTTCGATTTCCTTTTCCTAGTTAAGAAAAACACACCCGTGTACAAAAGGTCCATCAGTTTTAATGCATTTACTGCATATACTGCAGCAATACCAGCTGTACATTGTTCAGATAAGAAACACTTCTTTTCCCCAGAACCTTGATTGCCTTAGAAATACAACAAAAAAGAAGGCTACCAGAAGTGCCTGACCCGCAGTCAGGCTGATGCACAGCCATCTACTGGGAGCACAGAGCCTTAAAAAGCAAGGAAAACAACCTGCTGGGTCCCACCAGGATGGGCAGCATTTCTTGCCCATGAAGAGCGGATTATCAGCAGCACCTCCCAGCTTCCTGAGCTGCTAGCAGCATCCTCACCGTTTCATTTGGAATGGAAAAAATGCGCATGTAAAGCATCCTTACTGGGTGTCATTCAGTCTAGAAGATAAGCGGATTCCCAGGACTAAACCTAACAGCACACTCAAACCAGGCCAACTCCATGAACAATGACTTTTCCTTACTCTACAGACAGTTCATTCATCCCATGACATTAAAGAGAGAAAAAAAGATACCTGTGCACATGTTTCTTCCGGTGATGTGGTGCTAGCAAACAAAATGGATAGGTCTAGCGTATAAACGGGGAACTTCTCCAGGGCATGTATTACTGCAGGTGCCAGATGAGACGCTTGCCCATATCCTGCCTCTCCAACTAGTAAGAACCGTGGCTTCCAGGACATTGGCTGGTAATAAGCGTTTCTAGAACAACAACAAGAAAATACGTCTAAAAATGAAGTGGAAGTGATCAATAGGCACACAGATCTTCAAATGTTTTTCCTATCTATCTATCTATCTATCTATTGAAATACTCTCCATATTCCAGCACCATATTAATATCCAGACGACTCTCAGAGCCCATTTTGTTACAAACTTGTACCATACCTCCCCGAAGAAATCCTGCCTGGGTGAAGTAACAGCTCTCAAATCACACAGGGGGATTGTCCAGCTAAACACACACACGACAAGCGGTCAGGAGCCTGAGATGGGCAAGAATAACCACTCTCTCTCTCTCTCTCTCAACACACACCAATCTGGATCTCTTCAGCGCCCGTACACACCAATTTTCAGTAGGTCGTGAGCTGAAGTAACTGTGAGATCTCTACACCTGTCAAGTGTAGCTCAAATTTGGCCATGGAGCTAGTGGGAAGAAAGGAGCAGAACAACATTTCTAGAGAAAAATCACCGTGGGCACTGAAACACGCTTGCTGTATCTGAAGAAGTACACAAATGGATTGGTTGAATTTGAGCAGTACTCTAAATAGGCAGAAGATTTGTATCTATTCAGTCAGAAATTCTAACTGCTTAATCTTTGAAGCGTGTATTCATTTCCTACTCCTCTTGCTTGACTAGCATGAAACACATTTGTGAAGAGCACTTGTTTTTTCCACCACAATACTGTTGGACATTTGCTGGCTGAAATCCAAGATCCTACAGGCCTATTGAAGCTCCGCACGTCAGAAGATTTTCTGGACAGCACAGCAATAGATACTGAGAAAAAGAACTGACCCAACAGTGATGACAACATTCTATTTCTTCAACCCTTGGCTTATATGACTTCCACAGTAAAACGTCAAAAGATTAACATCAGCTTAGGAGGCTAAAGGCACAAACCACAGACATGGTTTAGGTTTTTCTCACGCTGTTGTAACAAACCATTTCTCTATTTTGTTTCTGCTACAGAATTGACGAATGCTTCAACGATCTTGGGAGGCAGAAGGGCAAAAGATGGCTACACAAATCCATACAGCTTTTATCGTTAAAAGGACAGACAGCGCACTTCTTTGGTCTTGAGTCTTTCAAGGAATACCATGGATCAAATCAACACGCTAGAATGGTCTGTGGACCACTCTGACTTCGGAGGAGAGGGCTGGGCCGTTCACTTGGATGGTTTCTGGCCATGTACTCCATTAGAACGTTAGCACCCAGCTGGATCTCCACACTTACTTCTTACAAATAGTGATCAACGCACACGCACACATTTTACTCCTTCAGCTACCACCCATCACACCAAAACTGCTTTCAGACCCAGCCATCTTTCAAATGGAAACATACAGCTGACAAATCTTTACCTGCTAAAATGGAGGCATGTTTTCTGCTGTGTACCAGGCACTTGATGTGTTGCCTGATCTTCAAAGATTGATGGTGATTCCTCATCACTGTCAACCGCACCGTTTCTTAAAACATCATGGAAAGTGTCTGAAAGACAAGAGAGGTTGGTTAACTTTCCTCAATAGTCTGTATCTGGCTCCTGCATTAATACAGCTTCTCAGTAGGTGCTGGAGACCCCTTAGCTTGTAGTTCTTCATTTGAGTGCACATGTTGATTGCTGAAGAGTTCATCCTACCACAGATCTAAGGAGACTGCACAAGTCTCTACAAAGCTGTCCTGCATCCCGTGATTTGCTTAAGGTGTATCTCGCTGGCGGTGAAAACTTGGAGGATTCTTCCTTAGAATAAAAATGACTGCGGACAAGGTCTGTAGTTCCTAGACACCTGAAAAACTCCACAAGGCCACTTCCTTCTGGAGCAGGCTCGCCCACTGGAAGTCGGGGAATTAAGTGAAGGTGATGGCCGCAGACTTCCATTTGTCTGCGACTGGCGAGTCAGAACATACAGACCAACCCATCTTCTAAAGAAGGCTCCTCAAAGATCACCGGGCAGGGAGATAACGGAAGGCGGACAGCGGAGAGGGGACACAGTTACCAATCCGCCGGCCTCTCTGCTTTTATTTTGCTGGTGGATTTCTGCCTCTCTTTTACCAACGCAAACCTGTCTCCCAGCTCTACTGCGGTTGACACTGGTAGGATATTCTCAAGGGATCAGCATCCGAACTCCTCAGGGATCTCCACTAATCAGCAGTGGAGTGAGCTAAACAATTTATTTGCTCTCACCAACAGACAGACTAAATTTGATCCCAGCTGATGCAGTTAGGAGCGTGAACTCACATGTGCTATGCAAGCCAAGCCCCAGAGTACGCACTACTAAAACATTCGGAGCTCACATGCAAGTGCACAGTGTGATCCACAAACATCTAAACGACGAGAACGTGGTTAAAAATCATGAGAGCTAAAACAGTATTTAGCTGAAGCCATTTAGATTTGTATTGTGGTCCTGACATTCTCCAGACAGGAATTAGAAGCATTCCTGGGAAGACGCCCTTCTCCCCCCCGATTTAGGTATTTGTTTTGAAGGAGGTGCCTCTCCTACATGAAGCCTTAAATCCCTCTCTACAAATGATACATCTCAGCTGCTGTCAGAAACAGGGTGCTCTAGCACAGAACGCATCCTTCTCTGCTGCTTTTTGCGAGGCATGCACAGCTCCCACCCAGCACTTCAGTGCAGAATCCAGCATAAAAACTACGCACGGTATTCCTGAAATAAAGGCGTGCACATGCACGCGATAGAATTCTACTGTCATCGCGCCTGGGAGGTTTGTGTATGTCAGTTGCACCAGTCAGAAGTTTTTGCTCTGGCAGAATTTGAAAGAAGTGGATGTTACTGGTCTACCTTGCTGTTGGTTCTTCTCTAGCGCAAGCTCTGCGTGAGGAAAGGAGAGGTGGGGGAGTTGCTCTATATGTGAGGCAGCAACTGGAATGCATTGAGCTTGGCCTGGGGGCAAGTGAAGAAGGAGTTGAAAGCTTGTGGGTTAGAATTAAGGGACAGGCTCACACGGGTGACATTACGGTGGGTGTATACTACAGGCCACCCGACCAGGAGGAGGAGGTTGATGAAGCCTTCTACAGGCAGCTGCAAGCAGCCTCACAGTCACAGGCTCTGGTTCTCATGGGGGACTTCAACCACCCTGACATCAGCTGGGAAGACCATACAGCTAGGCAGGTGCAATCCAGGAGGTTCCTACAGAGCATCGATGATAACTTTCTGATGCAAGTGGTGGAGGAACCAACAAGGAAAGGCGCGCTGCTGGACCTTGTGTTAACAAACAAGGAGGGACTGGTGGAGGACGTGAAGGTTGGAGGTAGACTCGGCTGCAGTGACCATGAAATGGTCGAGTTCAGGATCCTGCGTGGAGGAAGCAGGGCGATAAGCAGGATCAAAACCCTGGACCTCAGGAGGGCTGACTTTGGCCTCTTCAAGGAGCTACTGGGAGGAATCCCGTGGGCCAGGGCTCTCGAAGGCAGGGGTGTCCATGAGTGCTGGTCGCTTTTTAAACAACACTTCTTCCATGCACAGGAGCAATGCATCCCCCTGAGAAAGAAATTTAGCAAAGGAGGAAGGAGACCTGCATGGTTAAACAAGGAGCTTCTAGCGGAGATCAGGCAGAAGAGAAAGGTGCATGGCATGTGGAAAGAGGGACAGGCCACTTGGGAAGAGTACAGAAACGTAGTGAGAGCATGCAGGGATGCGACGAGGAAGGCCAAGGCTCACCTGGAATTGAAGCTGGCAAGGGATGTCAAAAACAACAAGAAGGGCTTCTTCAACTACATCAGCAGCAAAAGGAAGGCTAGGGACAATGTGGGGCCGCTGCTGAATGAGGCGGGTGTCCTGGTGACGGAGGATGCGGAGAAGGCAGAACTAATGAATGCCTTCTTTGCTTCAGTCTTCAGTGCTAAGACTGGCCCTCAGGAATCCCAGGCCCCGGAGGTAAGAGAGGAAGCCTACAGAGGGGACGACTTTCCCTTGGTCGAGGAGGACTGTGTGAGGGATCGCTTAAGCGATCTGGATGTCCACAAATCCATGGGCCCCGATGGAATGCACCCACGAGTGCTGAGGGAGCTGGCGGATGTCATTGCTGAGCCACTCTCCATCATCTTTGAGAGGTCCTGGAGGACAGGAGAGGTGCCCGAGGACTGGAGAAAGGCCAATGTCACTCCAATCTTCAAAAAGGGCAAAAAGGAGGACCCAGGGAACTACAGGCCGGTCAGCCTCACCTCCATCCCGGGAAAGGTGATGGAGCAGCTTATCCTGGAGGCCATCATGAAGCAAGTGGAAGAAAAGAAGGTTATCAGGAGTAGTCAGCATGGATTCACCAAGGGGAAATCATGCCTGACCAATCTGATAGCTTTCTACGATGACATGACTGGCTGGGTAGACGAAGGGAGAGCTGTGGATGTTATCTACCTTGACTTCAGCAAGGCTTTCGACACAGTCTCCCATGATATCCTCCTGGGGAAGCTGAGGAAGTGTGGGCTGGATGAGTGGTCAGTGAAGTGGATAGAGAACTGGCTGAATGGCAGAACTCAGAGGGTTGTCATCAGCGGAGCTGAGTCTAGTTGGAGGCTGGTGACAAGTGGTGTCCCTCAGGGGTCAGTACTGGGCCCAGTCTTGTTTAACTTCTTCATCAACGACCTGGATGAAGAGTTAGAATGTACCCTCAGCAAGTTTGCTGACGACACCAAACTGGGAGGTGTGGTAGACACACCGGAAGGCTGTGCTGCCATTCAGCGTGACCTGGATAGGCTGGAGAGCTGGGCAGAGAGGAACCTGATGAGGTTCAACAAGGGCAAGTGCAGGGTCCTACACCTGGGGAGGAACAACCTCATGCACCAGTACAGGCTTGGGGTGGACCTGCTGGAGAGCAGCTCTGCGGAGAGGGACCTGGGTGTCCTGGTGGACGACAGGTTAACTATGAGCCAGCAGTGTGCCCTGGCTGCCAAGAAGGCCAATGGGATCCTGGGGTGCATCAAGAAGAGTGTGGCCAGCAGGACAAGGGAGGTTCTCCTTCCCCTCTACACTGCCCTGGTGAGGCCTCATCTGGAGTACTGTGTCCAGTTCTGGGCTCCCCAGTTCAAGAAGGATGAAGAGCTACTGGAGAGAGTCCAGCGGAGGGCTACAAGGATGGTGAGGGGACTGGAGCATCTCCCCTACGAGGAGAGGTTGAGGGAACTGGGCTTGTTCAGCCTGAAGAAGAGAAGGCTGCGAGGGGACCTTATAAATGCCTACAAATATCTGAAGGGTGGGTGTCAGGAGGATGGGGCCAAGCTCTTTTCAGTGGTGCCCAGTGACAGGACAAGGGGCAATGGGCACAAACTGAGGCACAGGAAGTTCCGTCTGAACATGAGGAGGAACTTCTTCCCTCTGAGGGTGACGGAGCACTGGAACAGGCTGCCCAGGGAGGTTGTGGAGTCTCCTTCTCTGGAGATATTCAAGACCCGCCTGGACAAGGTCCTGTGCAGCCTGCTGTAGGTGACCCTGCTTCGGCGGGGGGGTTGGACTAGATGACCCACAGAGGTCCCTTCCAACCCCTACTATTCTGTGATTCTGTGATTCTGTGAAATACTTCCTGCAAGGCTTCTAAAATTCTTGCTAGTGTGTTTTCCAGCAGTGGTTTTGACATAGGTGGTAGCGCTCGCCCAGCTGAAGCCACAGCCCTCTGTGAAGCTGGAACAATCTTCTGCATCGCCACCACAAAATCCTTTGCTCTTATTTCAATAGAAGCGACATCTAACTGCAGTTTCTCACGACTTTGGTAGATCTGAGGATAGTGCCGGCGCAAAGCACGCAGGGCAGCTTCAGCACACAAGGCTTTAATATCAGCGCCACAGTATCCTAATAAACAAAACAAGAATCAAAGGTTACGTTGGTCTCAGGCAACACAGAAGCCAAGGTTGCCCAAGTGCAACACTGAAAGATTTTGTATGCAGCCACAAATTGAGAGGTTCAGAGAGAACTGACAGAGTTACTGCACTGCAGAGAAGTTCTGTTACGGGGCTCGCAGCCTGAGACCCAGCACCTTGGAAGCAGCCTCCTAAGCAAAGCTCTGCTCCTGAGGAAGATGCCCAAAACCCATTCAATGTTCTGAGAGACAAAGAAAATGAAAAGAAAAGAAGCATCTGACTTTGTCTGCCCGCAGGGCGAGCCAGCTGCCTCACTGCCTCGCCCTGCGGCAAGGCACAAGAGCTCGGGGGCTGCCCGGTAGAAGCTCAGGTTCCCGAGGACTCCAGTCACGCGCAGCAACTCACTTGGTTTTCCAACTTACCAACGCATTCTTCAGCTAGCTCTTCCAGAAACGTGTCCAATGGTTTAGGGGTCCACTCTCGTGTGTGAATCTTGAAAATCTCTTTTCTAGCCTGGAAACAAAATGGTTGCCTTTGAGCTTGTCCTAAGTTTTCTCTTCAAATCCAATCATTCTCAACTTGTTACATTCAACTTTTTTCCTGGGGAGCCTGCAGCCAAATAAAAGGCATTTATAGCTTCCATAAAAAGTTCGTTTCCACAGGTATCAAACTTAATGATCCTGAGGAAAAAAAACTGTAGTCCAAAGCTTCTCTGCAATCAGCGATTTTTCCTCACAGAAAATTCTCTCACATTTCTCTGATCTTAACAAGACTTTCACTGAAGGATTTCTTGCTACACAGAATAATTATGGCAGATTTCTAGAATTCTTCCCCAGCAGGGAATCGCACTACTACATCTGTTTCATGGCACCTCCTCTGCTGTCCCGGAAACCAGATAAAGCCGGAGACAAAGGTTTGTGTTAAATACCCTCCTTGGTGCACTTCTACTGGCCTTCAACCCAACAAGCGGTAGTAAAACAAGTAGCAGTGACAGCCAGAGAAAAACCACAAAAACAGGGTTCCGGTTTCGCACAGTATCTTCTCCCCCACACGTATTTTTTGCTTGCTTGATACATATTTTTTCATTGCTTAGCTGTCGCCATTGAACTAGAAGCTTCCCAAACCCTGCACCTGGGCAGTGTACCACATCCTTCTCCAACTCCCTGTTAGGAAGTGCCAGTGAGAAGGTCAGATCCGACAATACGTGATTGGGGAATGAAAAATTTGAATTTGCTCCAGCTGGACCAGCCTCAAGAAGAGTTTTTTGTCAGCAAAAAGGAATTCTTGTGCACGCACCACGCCTTTCATTTTCAAGATGAGACTGCAGTAATTGATAGCTAATTCAGACATTCATCCTTACTTACACATTTCAGGGACTAGCAGCATCCCATTTTCCTGGCTGGTCCCAGTCAAACCAAAACTAGTTCTAAAACCAAATCCCTGTTGAAATCAGCTGAATCCTACATACTCAGTACCAGATCTGCCCTCCACAGTACGACACCATCTCTCCAGATAGCCCTCCTTTGCCCAAGTTGCGCAACACTGATTGTGACTTTAACTGCTCCATGATACTGCATTGTCAGGTAGCTCTAGCATAAAGGTGGACTTGGCCACGTCAGCATTAAGGCTGAGCTGAAGTTCTGACCTCTTTATTCGGCAAGCTGAAGAGGAGCTCTCGATCAAAGCGTCCGGGTCTTCGCAAAGCCGGATCTATAGAATCCAGTCTGTTGGTGGCTCCGATGACCACAATTTCTCCTCTGCTGTCTAAGCCATCCATAAGTGTCAGAAGTGTTGATACAATAGAGCTAACAGAAAAATTACTAGTTTAGTAAATTTTGTTCTTTTCTACACACCACCACCTTCTCCAGTGATCTCACAAAAATGACAAGCTTTTGTTGATGAGACGCTGATTAGTGAAAGATTCATTTTAGCACTTGAAAAAAACAGACAAGGTAACACAGACCGCATGCTGTTATCAAGCTTAGTGAATTGTGTTCGATTATTGCTTAAAAATCATCTGACATTTTGTAGCACTCAGTTACTAGTTTTCAGAAGAAACGAGTGGGTCACATTAAGCTAAATAGGTTGGGGGCTTCTTTTCACAAAGATCAAGCAGCTTCTGTGTAGATACATAAAATGTACTACCTGTGAATGTGGTCTTGTCTACTGGACCGCACCGGAGCAAGACCATCTATCTCATCAAAGAAAATAATGGAAGGTTGCATCTGGTAGGCCTAGAAGGAAAACACAGGAATATCGACTCCAGTAAAACAGCGCCATTTGAAAGAGAAAATGCATGGAATACATGATGGTTGGAAAGTCATTGGAGCTAGATTTTTCACACTAGCATCAGGGATCTCTACTCATTGAGCTAATGCAGTAAGTGGCACGAGTAACACAAGACAGCAGCCTCTGTCAGCCCGCTGAGACGGGGTGACAGGGAGCAAATCACACCAGCAGTTCTTACAGCCATTTGGCAACCGCCGAGAACAGAGCCGGGACTTCATTCAATTACAGCTTCTGGAAGCAACCAAACAACCCTGCTTTCAGCCTGCATCTCTTTCCCTCTGATCTAAGGCCACCATCTCCTGCCTCCTGCAGCCTTTTTTGTGGCTGGACTGTTGTTTTTGGGTTATTTTTAAGGCTGGGGGAGGGGCTTGCTTTGCGAGGTTTTCTCATTGGTTTTATTAACCTTTCCCAATACATCTGGAGATTTCAAGCCCCTAAGAACCCACTGAAAAACAAAACCCTGACAATCCCCTTTCAGTGACAAGAACTGGTGAAACACAAAAAATGAGTGAGTTCTCCTTAAAAACACTGACCGCAGAAAAGGACAGTTACAACTTGGACAGAACACACAGCGCATTTTGGCCTTACCTGATCAAATAATAAATGAAGCTGTCGTTCAGATTCTCCCACCCATTCACTCAGGTAGTCGGCACCATTTCTCATAAAAAAGGCTATTCTCCTGGCACCTTGACTACATTCATTAGCAAGGGCACGAGCAACCAGTGTCTTTCCAGTTCCTGGTGGGCCATGGAATAGAAAGCGTCTGCAATTGAAAGAAAAAAGATTCATCTAGGAAAAAAGCCTCGTGGAAAAGTAGCTCTTACTACCTCCACCCCTAAAACACCCAACTCTTCTCTCCTAACCGAAGCACTTCATGCATTAGACAGTGGTAGCAGCTCAAGTGTGAGAAAAGTCAAAACAGATGGAGGTTTTTGTTCCTACACAATTCAAGAAGGCAGCAAACAAAAAGAGCACAGAGGACAAGGCAGACGTAGAAAAACTCGAGAATAGATGGCAGTGTCCCAGAAGGACCCTTCCAGAGCTGCTGACAAACTAACAGGGGTGCTTACAGCACCGCGGAGCCAAACAGGAACAAACGGCAGCACAGAATCGGAGACTGGGCTAACTCGCGAATCAGCAGCTCACTCTTCAGCGAGACACTGCCCATTCATTTGGGTGTCACAAAAGGCAAGATCTGATATTGAAGCATTGAATTCTCCCTTGAAAAGCTTGAAGTTGCTGGATTTGGTTTCCGGGGAATTCTAAAGCTGGGAAGGTATTCTGCATTTCCAGATAAATATAGCCATAAACTGGAAAAGCCAATGCACTGCTGTTTCAAAGAGCATTTCAACAAATAACGGAGCAAAACACAGATTTCATTTTGTTATTGGCAATACTTTGAACGTTACTGAAAGCAAAGAACTTAAAGTTGCACCTCAATATACCGTGATTGAGTTTTGCTGAGCAAGAACCTATCAAGTCAAGTATTAAATCTCTAAAAATTGCATTTCATAATGCACAACGAGTTTAGCTGGGTAAGGAGCAGATCGATTCCTACTCAGCCCAAGCACAACAAACACTACAAGGTCCTATCCATTGGAAAACTGATACTTCTGCACTTCAAAAACAGAGTTGGTGGGAGAGCCAAGTGGACTTCGAAGAAACCAATTACAGTTGACTAGCAGGAGATAATTCCAATTAGAATTTTTAGGTTTAAACAATCTCTGTTACCTTGGCGGCTGAATTTTGAATCTCTCAAAGACTTCCGGGTAAAGCAAGGGAAAAACGACCGTCTCTTTTAGAGATGAAATGTGGTCAGAAAGGCCACCCACGCCATCAAATCGTACCTAAAGATAAATTCAACAGAACACATTGGATAAGTTAAAGAAAGCTGCAACCTCGATAAGGTTCCATCAGAAATTATCTGTCAGCACAAAGGAAATGTCCTGGGCAATTTTCAAATTGCTCCAGAGAAAACTGTAAACCAAGGCATCTGTAGGCAGCACGCTACTGAAGGCTTTCACCAACCCTGACACAATGAACTAGAAATACTTACCGAACAATCTATTTTCATTGGATCCACATCAGCCAGACTTGCTCCGATTTCCATTTGATCCTGGTGAATTCCCTTTAACTCCTCTTCCCCAAAGTTAAGTGGAAGACACCTGATTTCAATGAAGGACAAAGAGAAAGGCACTTTCTAACTTCAGATTTTTGCTTTCAGCATCATGGCAAGGGAATGCGGAAGACCTTATAAATGAGCATAAACTTCCCAAATAGTTAAATATACCTTCAGACTCTCTTGCATTTGATGTCCATGAGTAAATGCAAGAAAATAAAATTGCTCCAGACATTAAACTGAGTTAATGATTTTAACACGAATAGCCATGCTAGTCAGCACAGCACACGCATGAATGCAAGCTTAGAACAAGTTCTTCCGGATGCGGAGACCGTGAACTGACATTGCTTTGTGTGATGGAAGAACCCCCCCTCAAAACACATCGACATCTTTTAAAGATTTTTTGCTCCTCCATTCAAAAAGTTACAGCCCGAGTGGATACTTCTTTCATGCGGATTAACATCGTACAGGCTGCCAAGCACTGCTGGTGCGTCCTGAGAACTCTGGGGTGTGTGTGCCAGGGGACACACGTCAGAGACATCAGCCTGAAAGCTTCTGTGTTAAGTCTGTTATCAACATACTTTTTCTAGAGCATTTGTTAAGTAACAAAACCTCCATCATTTCCTCTATCACATTTTCTGTTATGGTGGTCTTCTTTCTGAACAAACTCAATCTAAAGCACAGGAGCAGTAGAATTTCACATTAAAAAACTACATAAACGTTTTCCTCCCCCTATTGCCACTTATCAATCAAACTGCTGATTATCAATCAATTCTAAAAATCCAATTGTAAAGAGTCCAGTTACAGCTGTCAGTGCTGACAGGTATGATTAAATATTGCCACCATGTAGAAAGTGTACAAGAGGAAAGTGTACAAGAGGAAGAGAATAACACACAGGGTTAGGCAGATGCAAGCTCCTCCCAGGTAGACCCCTCCCTCCCCTGTTCTCCAGTTTCATGAACCTCCTCAAAGCTCTGCTGCGGCTGCGCTTCCTGCGCCTCTCCAAATGCTCTTCATCATCACATGAGGGAGAGGATGTGGAGCCACTCTTGTGGACTCTGTGTCTCTGACCGCAAACATTTAAACAAACAAAACTTAATTTTTCTTAGGAAGGTAGAACGCTTCACTGTTTCCCAAAGAAATTTCACAAAAATACCTACTCATTTTGTCCCATCCCTTCCTCTCACACACACACACAAATACAGAACCACAGAATCACAGAATGGTCGGGGTTGGAAGGGACCTCTGTGGGTCATCTAGTCCAACCCTCCTGCCGAAGCAGGGTCACCTACAGCAGGCTGCACAGGACCGCGTCCAGGGGGGGGTCTTGAATGTCTCCAGAGAAGGAGACTCCACAACCTCCCTAGGCAGCCTGTGCCAGGGCTCCGTCAGCCTCAGAGGGAAGAAGTTCTTCCTCATCTTCAGACGGAACTTCCTCTGCTTCAGTTTGTGCCCGTTGCCCCTTGTCCTGTCACTGGGCACCACTGAAAAGAGCTTGGCCCCATCCTCCTGACACCCACCCTTTAGATATTGATAAGCATATATTACGTCCCCTCGCAGCCTTCTCTTCTTCGGGCTGAACAAGCCCACCTCCCTCAGCCTTTCCTCGTAGGAGAGATGCTCCAGTCCCCTCACCATCCTCGTAGCCCTCCGCTGGACTCTCTCCAGTAGCTCCGCATCTTTCTTGAAGTGGGGAGCCCAGAACTGGACAGAGTACTCTAGATGGGGCCTCACTAGGGCAGTGTAGAGGGGAAGGAGAGCCTCCCTCGACCTGCTGGCCACACTCCTCCTAATGCATCCCTCGCCCACCCCAGCCTCCCCCCGGATGCATACTCACTGCTGGCCAAGACTGTACTGGGGCAGTGCTGTTGGCTGGTGCCCTTCTATATCCACCCCCATTGTGACGCGTCCCCTGTGATGTCACGGGTGTCTTAGCGCATCACAGTCTCGCCCGCCGGCCATTGGCCCCACCCCGGCTCAGCGACCCACAGCTGCCCTGGTGTACTGGTTGAGGCTGGCCTGCAGATCATGTTCTTCACAGGAGCTTGCACCATGCTTCATTCTGGAGATGTTATCACCTGCCTGCCACTCGGAATCTCCTAATCATACAATATCCTGAGTTGGAAGGGACCCACGAGGATTCCGAGTCCAACCCCTGAGTCCACACCGGGCATCCTTAAGTTTGATCATCGAATCGTAGAACCATCGAATCATTTAGGTTGGAAAAGATCCTTCAGATCATTGAGTCCAACCGCAAACCCGACACTGCCAACTCCATCACCATACCGTGTCCCAAAGCGCCACGTCCACACAACTTTCAAATACCTGCAGGCATGCTGCCTCAAGCACTTCCCTGGGCAGCCTGTTCCAATGCTCGGCAACCCTTTCAGGGAAGACAGTTTTCCTAATAGCCAACTGGAAAAAGTCTCCTTCTCTGGAGATATTCAAGACCCGCCTGGAGAAGGTCCTCTACAGCCTGCTGTAGGTGACCCTGCTTCGGCAGGAGGGTTGGACTAGATGACCCACAGAGGTGCCTTCCAACCCCTACTATTCTGTGATTCTGTGTGAAACCTCCCCTTGCGGGAGTAGGTTGGGCCGAGGGCGGCCTTGATGGTCTTGATGGAATAGAGTCATATCTCTGAGCTAATTATTTTGCGCACCTGTGGTTGAAAAACAGGAGGAAAGGAGCGAAGAAACAGGATGGGAAAATCCACCTCTTTGATAAGCGTGAAGGTCGTGTGAACGGACACATGATGACCAATCAGAAGAACAAAGGAGCGACATGCCAAAAGACCCTCACCAGTGAGACTCTGGGGGTGGGGAACAAGGGGATATAAAAATGTTATGATTAACCATTACAGTGCTTCTGCTGCTGCTTCTGTTTGCTTTTGCTTGCCTTGTGACTGCCGTATCTTCTTGTGGCGTGTCGCCACAACTAACGATGACACGAAGTTTGGGCTCAGCAAGTAACGATTTGCATTGTGCAATTAGGACTTGAATTACAGGACACAAGCTGCGTTTCAGGCCCCTTCCCGCGTCCAGCCCGTGGCTGGCAGGATGCTGCCTGGAAGCAGGAATGAAGGGGTTTTCCCGGCCGACAGCAAGCGGCCCCGTGGCACCAAGCCTGCCTGCGTACTCCGCACGGCGATTTGGCTCCAAGGCAAGCTACAGAACTCCCGCGACACCTCCCCAGCCTCCGCGCATCTCACTACTGAATTACCTTTTAACTCACATACAGTGTAGTTTGT
This sequence comes from Opisthocomus hoazin, assembly GCF_030867145.1. Classification (NCBI taxonomy): domain Eukaryota; kingdom Metazoa; phylum Chordata; class Aves; order Opisthocomiformes; family Opisthocomidae; genus Opisthocomus; species Opisthocomus hoazin. The sequence continues at coordinate 7,214,822 of NC_134454.1, read as the reverse complement.
AATGCTGCAGTATCACCTCCTGTTTCCAAAACAACATTTTCAATTTTCTTGTGTCCTGCACACTCCAGAAAGTCCATGTCACGACGAAACCCGACGTAAGGAGCAGGTTTTCTTGTGCTTATGAGCAGGCTCGAACTCACACTGCCTTCTCCTCAAGCCTGCAAGGAATTCATAGCCTAGCCTGCTATTCGCACCGACCTCTTTTCACAGAACTCGTGGGAAATTCACTACCTTGGTGAAGATCCTCTCTTCTCACCACTTCAGCTGATTTTGGCTGATGAGTTCAGCAGTTTTGGGGGCCAAGTTAAACACACAGTGACCAAACGCAGCCCTTCTCAGAAACCAGGTTAAAAAGGCAATCCCTAAGGAATTACCAGTACTTACCTTCTCGATAGTCTTCTTTTTCTTGGCCTGATTTCAGCTTTGCCAACTGCCTCCATGAAGAAAGAGGACAGAGGAAAGGAGAAAAGAATTCTTGTACAGAAGTATTCTATCGCATCATGCTGTATTGCATTGCATAGTCCCCCCTTAAGGCTGGGAACTTCACCAAGTTTACAACCCGGTGCTCCAGGTCATCCCAAGAAAAGCCTGGAGACAACAAAGAGGGTTCAGATCCCAAGCCTGCTGCGTACCACACACACAAAGTTTTCTCAGGACAGACATTCCCCAACCTGCGTGTCTTCAAGTCTCAACAGGGCAAGTAATATCTCTCTACCCAAAGTGGTGGAGAGATCTCCAAGCAGTTGGGAGAAGATGCATGTTTTTTATACAAGCACAAGATTTTGATGAAGAACAGTGATTCTCGTTCCGAGACACTGGCACTGATATTAACATAATCGTACTCCCCTGCAGATTTTTAGCTGTAGATTTATCACCATGTGACTCCTTGGGCACGCTTTCGCTTTTCCTTTTCATTCTATAAATCCAACAGAGATTAAACACTTAGAAATACCTTGTAAAGTGTCTTTGCTGGACATTTTCACTTAATATTTCCATGCTTTTGTCAAAGCTAGAGTCTGTACAGGGTGGCATGTTTTTTCTCATTGATCTTAAACAGCGTCCATTGAAACATTCAGTTTTGACAACGAATGTTTGGACAAACACATGAGGCAGAAGCAAAGAAAACGGAAACACACCTCCAAAACCAAGCCCACACGGAGGGATTGCACAGTTTGGCATTCAGCGTCACCGCACCTTGCGTATGGGAGGTGGCCTAACGCAACAGCCATGGATCCTGCCACACAGTTTATGGCAACTGAAAGAAAATTTGATTCTCGTAAAATTCAACTTTGCTTATGCTGTTATCAATTTAAAAAAAAAAAAAAAACTGTCAAAGGAACTGAGAGACATTTTCTCTGCTCAAGAGGCATGCAGACATCTTCAAAACAGGGTACTGCTTTGCTTTGACTTAAATATAGTTATCACGATCCTCCAGCATCAAGAAGATTGTCACCGTTACAAGCCAGACTCAACTTTATCTCAGAAAGTTACAGCAGTCAGTCTCGCTTTGTTTCAAGTCTGGTTGCTTTGACAGGCAAAAATATGCCATCACAAAAGCTCTTCTGTTGGTGGAAAAAGGGTTTCTCCGAGATCTCGTCTTGAGATGGTGGATTCTGTGAAAGCCACCTGAGGTGCTACCAGGTCATTAAAAGAAATCACCTCTGAACTGCATGAAGAGGTTTCTAAAGCATTTACTTGTCACAAGCCTAAACGAGATTGCTTGAAAACTTTGATTTAATATGCAGTGGACTGTCCAGCACCACAGACCACTTCAGAAAACTCTATCGCCACAAGCTGAAAACAATGATAAAAGTTCATCAAGTTTTCCATCGTCTCCTTCTAAAGAGAGGCACTGAAACGTCTGGGAGATGTTCAGGTCTGCAGCGTTCCAAAGGCAATCACAGAGGGATGTCTCATAAAAATATGTACCTAGCTGTTGGGCAAAAATATCAAATAAATGCAGCCAAACGTCTACAGCTTTCTTAATAAATTTTAATATATATTTGGTATCTGTATAAATAAATATGTAGCAGTAATCTATTGAATTCTGCAGACAACAAACAGCGCGTCACGAAAAGAACACCTTCCAGAGCTGAAGTCAAGTCTGCTGAAATCCAGTGTCACTGTGTGCGCGTGAAGGCTGCAATTTCTTTCTTCATTTCCTAGTAAGAAAAACAGACAAGCCAGCAGTCAGCGTGAAGAAAAGCTCAAGCACCCTGTTTATTTCTTCATCAAAAGAATAGAGAGTCTGTACATACATACAACTGTTAGAAGCATTTAGCAAATACATGTACTCCCACCACCAGCACAGTGTCCTTCCAGCGTCTCTCTAGCTTCAAACGCGTCCTTACGCATCCAAACTAGAGAGCAGGCCAGAGGGAGTGGAGGGATCTGTATCAGCAGTGGCTTCAACAATTGGAAAGAGGAGCCAGTTCCTGAAAAGCCACAGCTAAAAGCTGGAAATTCTGTTTTCTGCATTCTGAATAATAATAAGAGAGACTTGTTCAAGTCTCTCTCTTTGTACGCTACAGCTTGCCCCTGAGCGACTTGCGCAGCCAAGGATCTGAGGATCCTGAATCGGAAGGCCGAAGATCCATCCCATCTAAATCGACTCAGTACTGGGAATGCCTGACTGGGACCACGGGTGCCTCTGCAAGATTTCTGCCACGTTCTGACAACTCAGAAAACCTCTCTTAGAGGAAGAGATCCGAGCATTTGACTCATCAGCATTAAAGCGGCATGGTTTTGCAATAGGGACCAACTTCTTCCAGACTGAAATGAGAAAGTCTTGAAACACAGGCACCTGAGCAGTACAGAGGAACGCTACATAGGCGTGACGTCCGGAGCGCACGCGTACATACCCGTAACACACACATGCGTCACAGTGATGGAAAGGGCTAGAAGACAAAAAAAATTTACCTTCACCAATTCAGTTTTGTCATCATCTTCCCGATGGCGGTAAATGCACTGACTGAGAATAGCGTACAGTCTTTCCAACTGAACTAGAGTGAAGTTGTTTGTTGTCTCAGTGACAAAATGCAGCAGTTTCTGAAGAAAGAAAAATGGAAACTGCAAGTTTAGAATAGCACAGGATCCTTTGAACAAGCTCGTCATGTTTTCCAAAGCTAAACAATAACAGTACAACACAAGGGACATCCTGCTTTCTTATATTGCTAAATAAAATAGGAGTGACACTTCAGAGAACAGATGAAATCTCTCACAAGCTGTAAGTGGAGAAAATGCGTTCATTTTTCGTACTTCAAAGTGGCTCTGCCTGTAGCAGATCACCAGCTCTCACACAGTCCTTTCTGGGCCCAAAGCTGTGAATGGCATCGCCTCTGGGAAAGCAACCCCAACAAGCCAGCGGCAGCACCTGCTTCCACTGCGGCCGCTGTGCAGTGGCCACGTGTTGTGTGAGGCTGTAGAGACGGAGCTCAAGAGAGCAGCCACTCCAAAGGAAAATATTACTGCCTCGCCGCTGCCTGTCATCACACTCTGCCTCCCTCACATCAGCCAGCACAGAACCGGAGTATTCCCCTCAGCTTCCTGCTACACAACATGCAGGTTAAGACGCACACAATACACGCAGCGTGCTTTCAGCTGCTGCAAACAGAAAAGGCAGGCTGTGACAGAGGCTTATGGTCAACGTCCCGTGGGAAACTAGTTCTAACTGCTGCCACACAGACGACCGCATGCTCTTCTCTATCTTCCTAAAGTTCTAGTCCTACTGCCAAGCAAAGAAACAAACAAAACTCTCCCCCCAAAAAACCAAGCCGCTCCATTTGGGAGGTTCACCTCGCTTATTCACTGCAAGCAAGCTCCAAAGAGGCTGTCTGGTACGAGCAACTAGTTCCAGCGGCACCCATGTTAATGAGCAAAGTTTTCTAAAAGACGCGTTTCCTGACTGTAGCTCTGCTCAGAGCTGAAAGCTATAGAAGCTGAACCATATATACGGGCTCTACTGTAGCATTTCTCCAATGCAAAATTCTAACAGTAGATTCTGAAAGAATTTCAGAAAAGGAGACAGTAGTATTTTCTCCTGCTGACTTCAGCGTTGAAGTCACCACTGCTAGAAATAAAGGTCCTTTTCAGGTTCTCAATACATGAAAACACGCAAAACCCAACCCAAACCCCCAAAGCCGTCATAAAAACTGTCACCACATTAATAACCAACACTACTACTACTAGTAAGCTGTCAGTGGGCTCTTTGAAAATTCAACAAGCCCTTCTAAATCAACAATCAGCAAGACAACCCAGTCTCCTCAAATGTAGTTCTCCAAAAGCCACAACAGCAGTCTGCACCAGGTGTGCAAACACAACACTCATAGGCCATTACAAGCTGACTTCTTTCACAAGCTCTATATCCTTACCATACACTGTTTTAAGTGGCATTGGTTAACAACTTACTTCATTTACAACTCTCCATGGAGCAAGAAAACGTTCTTCTTCAGTATTAACAAAATTGAAATGAGACTTACTTTCAGCTGGGTGAGAATTCCCTGTGCTTTCTCCACACCCATCACATGTTGCTCTTCCATGCAAGAACGTCTCGCCCGAGCCACACAGCGTACCCACGAATCTGGAATGACACACAGCTCTTAGGCAGGGATTTTTGTTTCTCTGCCATACAGCATCAGTGAAGTGTCCTGCACCTGGAATGCAGTCTCTCTCTGCAATGACAGACACAGACCCCTTTTTTCCGCTGAGAAATCCCTGACTTGTACTTTCTTTCTGGTAAAAGTCCCTGTTCCATCAAAATTCCAAACTCGGACACAAAAGAAAACCCACCAGAGAAGAAGGCAGGGCAAAACCAGGAAAAAAAAACGACAGTCCTGTTGCCATTACAGCACTGCATGGTAAAACTCCAAGGTAATTTCGGTTAGGAGACACACCCTATCACAGAATCCCAGAATGCGAGGGTTGGAAGGGACCTCTGTGGGTCACCTAGTCCAACCCCCCTGCCGAAGCAGGGTCACCCAGAGCAGGCTGCACAGGACCCCGCCTGCAACCACGTGGACATAAGTCTCCTATTCCACAGGCGACTCTGGACCCACACTGCTGCTGGAAGAACGTTTCCATTTTCTTCCAGAGAACAATCCTGGGTGGACCCACCTTCAGTGAAAGTGATCTTAGGAACATGTTTTTCTGAAGGCTCTTCCTGACTCTCGGCTTCATTTTGGTCTTCCAGAACATTCTTCTCTTTCTTGAACTGAAAATTCCTCCTCTTTGCTGCAATACGGGGCTCAGGCGGGGCTCATTGAGAGGGTTTTAAACTAGGTTCGAAGGGGGAAGGGGATATTGCCCAGCTCACTAGGGATGAGCATAGGCTTGGCGTGCCAAGGCCAGGGGTGAGATTGACAGCCCAGCTCAAGTGTGTTTACACCAATGCACGTAGCATGGGCAATAAACAGGAGGAGCTGGAAGCCATTATACAGCAGGACTGCTACGACTTGGTCGCCATCACAGAAACGTGGTGGGACAACTTGCATGACTGGCATGCTGTCATAGATGGCTACAGACTCTTTAGGAAAGACAGACCAACAAGGAGAGGTGGGGGAGTTGCTCTATATGTGAGGGAGCAAGCAGAATGCATTGAGCTTGGCGTGGGGGCAAATGAGGAACAAGTTGAAAGCTTGTGGGTTAGAATTAAGGGACAGGCTCATAAGGGTGACATTACAGTGGGTGTGTACTACAGGCCACCTGAGCAGGAGGAGGAGGTTGATGAGGCCTTCTACAGGCAGCTGCAAGCAGCCTCACAGTCACAGGCCCTGGTTCTCATGGGGGACTTCAACCACCCTGACATCAGCTGGGAAGACCATACAGCTAGGCAGGCGCAATCCAGGAGGTTCCTACAGAGCATCGATGATAACTTTCTGATGCAAGTGGTGGAGGAACCAACAAGGAAAGGCGCGCTGCTGGACCTTGTGTTAACAAACAAGGAGGGACTGGTGGAGGATGTGAAGGTTGGAGGTAGACTCAGCTGCAGTGACCATGAAATGGTCGAGTTCAGGATCCTGCGTGGAGGAAGCAGGGCAATAAGCAGGATCAAAACGCTGGACCTCAGCAGGGCTGACTTTGCCCTCTTCAAGGAGCTACTGGGAGGAATCCCGTGGTCCAGGGCTCTCGAAGGCAGGGGTGTCCATGAGTACTGGTCGCTCTTTAAACAACACTTCTTCCATGCACAGGAGCAATGCATCCGCCTGAGAAAGAAATCTAGCAAAGGAGGCAGGAGACCTGCATGGTTAAACAAGGAGCTTCTAGCAGAGATCAGGCAGAAGAGAAAGGTCCATGGAATGTGGAAAGAGGGGCAGGCCACTTGGGAAGAGTACAGAAACGTGGTGAGAGCATGCAGGGATGCGACGAGGAAGGCCAAGGCCCACCTGGAATTGAAGCTGGCAAGGGATGTCAAAAACAACAAGAAGGGCTTCTTCAACTACATCAGCAGCAAAAGGAAGACTAGGGACAATGTGTGGCCACTGCTGAATGAGGCGGGTGTCCTGGTGACGGAGGATGCGGAGAAGGCAGAGCTACTGAATGCCTTCTTTGCTTCAGTCTTCAGTGCTAAGACTGGCCCTCAGGAATCCCAGGCCCCGGAGGTAAGAGAAGAAGCCTACAAAGAGGATGACTTTCCCTTGGTCGAGGAGGACTGTGTGAGGGATCGCTTAAGCGATCTGGATGTCCACAAATCCATGGGCCCCGATGGAATGCACCCACGAGTGCTGAGAGAGCTGGCGGATGTCATGGATTCACCAAGGGGAAATCATGCCTGACCAATCTAATAGCTTTCTACGATGACATGACTGGCTGTGTAGACGAAGGGAGAGCCGTGGATGTTGTCTACCTGGACTTCAGCAAGGCTTTCGACACAGTCTCCCATGATACCCTCCTAGGGAAGCTGAGGAAGTGTGGGCTGGATGAGTGGTCGGTGAAGTGGATAGAGAACTGGCTGAATGGCAGAACTCAGAGGGTTGTCATCAGCGGCGCTGAGTCTAGTTGGAGGCTGGTAACAAGTGGTGTCCCCCAGGGGTCAGTACTGGGCCCAGTCTTGTTTAACTTCTTCATCAACAACCTGGATGAAGAGTTAGAATGTAACCTCAGCAGGTTTGCTGATGACACCAAACTGGGAGGTGTGGTAGACACACCGGAAGGCTGTGCTGCCATTCAGCGTGACCTGTGATAGGCTGGAAAGCTGGGCAGAGAGGAACCTGATGAGGTTCAACAAAGGCAAACGCAGGGTCCTGCACCTGGGGAGGAACAACCTCATGCACCAGTACAGGCTTGGGACGGACCTGCTGGAGTGCAGCTCTGCGGAGAGGGACCTGGGTATCCTGGTGGACGACAGGTTAACCATGAGCCAGCAGTGTGACCTGGCTGCCAAGAAAGCCAATGGAATCCTGGGGTGCATCAAGAAGAGTGTGGCCAGCAGGACGAGGGAGGTTCTCCTTCCCCTCTACACTGCCCTGGTGAGGCCTGATCTGGAGTACTGTGTCCAGTTCTGGGCTCCCCAGTTCAAGAAAGATGAAGAGCTACTGGAGAGAGTCCAGCGGAAGGCTACGAGGATGATGAGGGGACTGGAACATCTCCCCTACGAGGAGAGGCTGAGGGAGCTGGGCTTGTTCAGCCTGAAGAAGAGAAGGCTGCGAGGGGACCTAATAAATGCTTATAAATATCTGAAGGGTGGGTGTCAGGAGGATGGGGCCAAGCTCTTTTCAGTGGTGCCCAGTGACAGGACAAGGGGCAATGGGCACAAACTGAGGCACAGGAAGTTCCGTCTGAAGATGAGGAAGAACTTCTTCCCTCTGAGGGTGACAGAGCACTGGAACAGGCTGCCCAGGGAGGTTGTGGAGTCTCCTTCTCTAGAGATATTCAAGACCCGCCTGGACGAGGTCCTGTGCAGCCTGCTGCAGGTGACCCTGCTTCAGCAGGAGGGTTGGACTAGATGACCCACAGAGGTCCCTTCCAACCCCTACTATTCTGTGATTCTGTGATTCTGTGATTCTGTAATACCTGAAGATGTTTTGTTCATTCTGCGCTTTCTTTTTGACCTATCTACAAAGAGATGTCAGAAAAAGTAAGCCATCACATTACGAAAACAGTCCTTCCTTCAAAATCCACCATCCTCATCCATGGTAGCAATTTAGAAGCCTTTAAAAGTCAGCTAGGCCGTCAAGGCCAGGGTCTCACACCGTAAAGCAACCACGGCACTTGAACTTCATAACCATCTGGAATGAATCCCCTCTGGCTTTACCTCACATTTTGAAACTTTTAGTCAACTTACGGTACTCAGACACAAGCATATGAAAAAGTATTGATTACCACCAAAGCATGTACTTTCTAGCTGTTAAGTCACCATTAGCAAAGTTTTATACGTGGAATAACCTCACCTGCGTTGCTTTTTGACGCAGGACTTTTAGCAGCTTGATTGATAATGATGTCCTCAAAAAACATTCTTCTTTCTTCCTTGGTAGGCAGCTGGATTTTGAAAACTTGTCCATAAGCATTCATAAACAATTCTTTGATCTAAAGCATGAGGAGAAAATGTATTTCAGATAGAAGGCCACACAAATTCATATTCTATTCCAAAAAGATCAGTATCTCTCTACGTTAAGCTGAATAAACATCTGGATAAGACAAACTGGGAACAGTTATCTTCTTGGCCTCAAAAGGTGAATTAAAATATCTTCTCAAAGGAACACCTCAAGAGAACACGCTGCTCTGAGAAGGGACCTTATCATACACTGAGGAAGTGGTGACAGTCACCACACCTCCAAGACTGCTTATTTTGTGTTTACCTGCCTCACTGTCCTTTCGTTTCAATCGTTATGGCGGCTACAGAGGGAAGAGGCAGGCTTCAAACAAGTGCCAGGGCCTTTTGGTAAGGTGGCTTTTTGGTCTGGGCTTTGTTTTTTCTTTTTTCAATGCATTACTTCAAATGATGTGTCTGAAGTTGCATACTTCCAAGTTTTACTCCCATTTTTCAGTCTCTACTACCATCAGGTCTGGAAGGAATTCCAGTACTTAGTTGAGAAGGCATTTATTAGCAGCATGAAAAACTTCTGCAGAAAGTTAAGCTAACATATCTTTCACTTTTCAGAAACAATGTTTTCGGTCCAAATAGCTTTTTCCCATTTCCATTTCAAGCACCGTGTATTCCTGACTAAGTACATACCGAACCACCTTGAGGTCACTGCAATTACTGTCTCAAGTCAATTTAGACATTTCTCTCCGAAGCATGACGGTGTGAGAAGGGGAGAAAGTTGGGTCAAAGCCAATCTCTTGACTCAGAAAACACTTCAGACACACGCTTTCAGCACTCTTTTGGTTAAGGAAATTTGAAGAGACCTGGTGAGGGTGCTTGAGTAATACCAGCATGAATTTGCTGAAGAGTGCACCGTACTCCAATGCTTAAAGGATTTCTCCACTAACAGGAAGTCGAAGAAAAAAGCAAGAAAAGTATCGACAGAAATACCTCTTCTGGGAGATCTGCGTGACACACATCAGATGTTGCAAGCAGCAAAACTGGAGCAGAAGTCGGGATGTTCTGCAGTAGTGTCCTAAAAGTAAGTCTGAGTGGAATTCCAGCAGCCTCCCACCACAAATGGATATGGGGGATGTAAATTATGCTTGGTGTCGTTCTTTGAGCCTCTCGCATCATCTGGGAAAGTGAAAGCTTGGATCAGAACACTAAACCGTGTAGAACAGGACCTACGTATCGGTCAGATCTGAATCTCTGCCTGGTTTCAAAACTGCTTAGGAGGAAGATAACTCCTGGAGAGCCTCACAACTCAGCCGGTGTGGTGGTCTGCCTGAAAGGACAAGACTGACCCTTCAGCAAGACCTAGACGTGGTAGTTACGTGACCGCAGATGCAAGCATCACAGAACAGAAAAGGGATTACTCCTCTGTGTGACAGAAAGAGTATCCAGCCATGTCATGTGTCTGTCCTTACTCGTACAGCTCTCAAATGCTGCTACAACAGGTCAAAATATTTGAATACAGTGATGCCATCCAGGGAAATGCATTTCCTGCCTAACAGGAAAAAAGAAGACAGCACTAATTCTGCTTCGATTTCCTTTTCCTAGTTAAGAAAAACACACCCGTGTACAAAAGGTCCATCAGTTTTAATGCATTTACTGCATATACTGCAGCAATACCAGCTGTACATTGTTCAGATAAGAAACACTTCTTTTCCCCAGAACCTTGATTGCCTTAGAAATACAACAAAAAAGAAGGCTACCAGAAGTGCCTGACCCGCAGTCAGGCTGATGCACAGCCATCTACTGGGAGCACAGAGCCTTAAAAAGCAAGGAAAACAACCTGCTGGGTCCCACCAGGATGGGCAGCATTTCTTGCCCATGAAGAGCGGATTATCAGCAGCACCTCCCAGCTTCCTGAGCTGCTAGCAGCATCCTCACCGTTTCATTTGGAATGGAAAAAATGCGCATGTAAAGCATCCTTACTGGGTGTCATTCAGTCTAGAAGATAAGCGGATTCCCAGGACTAAACCTAACAGCACACTCAAACCAGGCCAACTCCATGAACAATGACTTTTCCTTACTCTACAGACAGTTCATTCATCCCATGACATTAAAGAGAGAAAAAAAGATACCTGTGCACATGTTTCTTCCGGTGATGTGGTGCTAGCAAACAAAATGGATAGGTCTAGCGTATAAACGGGGAACTTCTCCAGGGCATGTATTACTGCAGGTGCCAGATGAGACGCTTGCCCATATCCTGCCTCTCCAACTAGTAAGAACCGTGGCTTCCAGGACATTGGCTGGTAATAAGCGTTTCTAGAACAACAACAAGAAAATACGTCTAAAAATGAAGTGGAAGTGATCAATAGGCACACAGATCTTCAAATGTTTTTCCTATCTATCTATCTATCTATCTATTGAAATACTCTCCATATTCCAGCACCATATTAATATCCAGACGACTCTCAGAGCCCATTTTGTTACAAACTTGTACCATACCTCCCCGAAGAAATCCTGCCTGGGTGAAGTAACAGCTCTCAAATCACACAGGGGGATTGTCCAGCTAAACACACACACGACAAGCGGTCAGGAGCCTGAGATGGGCAAGAATAACCACTCTCTCTCTCTCTCTCTCAACACACACCAATCTGGATCTCTTCAGCGCCCGTACACACCAATTTTCAGTAGGTCGTGAGCTGAAGTAACTGTGAGATCTCTACACCTGTCAAGTGTAGCTCAAATTTGGCCATGGAGCTAGTGGGAAGAAAGGAGCAGAACAACATTTCTAGAGAAAAATCACCGTGGGCACTGAAACACGCTTGCTGTATCTGAAGAAGTACACAAATGGATTGGTTGAATTTGAGCAGTACTCTAAATAGGCAGAAGATTTATATCTATTCAGTCAGAAATTCTAACTGCTTAATCTTTGAAGCGTGTATTCATTTCCTACTCCTCTTGCTTGACTAGCATGAAACACATTTGTGAAGAGCACTTGTTTTTTCCACCACAATACTGTTGGACATTTGCTGGCTGAAATCCAAGATCCTACAGGCCTATTGAAGCTCCGCACGTCAGAAGATTTTCTGGACAGCACAGCAATAGATACTGAGAAAAAGAACTGACCCAACAGTGATGACAACATTCTATTTCTTCAACCCTTGGCTTATATGACTTCCACAGTAAAACGTCAAAAGATTAACATCAGCTTAGGAGGCTAAAGGCACAAACCACAGACATGGTTTAGGTTTTTCTCACGCTGTTGTAACAAACCATTTCTCTATTTTGTTTCTGCTACAGAATTGACGAATGCTTCAACGATCTTGGGAGGCAGAAGGGCAAAAGATGGCTACACAAATCCATACAGCTTTTATCGTTAAAAGGACAGACAGCGCACTTCTTTGGTCTTGAGTCTTTCAAGGAATACCATGGATCAAATCAACACGCTAGAATGGTCTGTGGACCACTCTGACTTCGGAGGAGAGGGCTGGGCCGTTCACTTGGATGGTTTCTGGCCATGTACTCCATTAGAACGTTAGCACCCAGCTGGATCTCCACACTTACTTCTTACAAATAGTGATCAACGCACACGCACACATTTTACTCCTTCAGCTACCACCCATCACACCAAAACTGCTTTCAGACCCAGCCATCTTTCAAATGGAAACATACAGCTGACAAATCTTTACCTGCTAAAATGGAGGCATGTTTTCTGCTGTGTACCAGGCACTTGATGTGTTGCCTGATCTTCAAAGATTGATGGTGATTCCTCATCACTGTCAACCGCACCGTTTCTTAAAACATCATGGAAAGTGTCTGAAAGACAAGAGAGGTTGGTTAACTTTCCTCAATAGTCTGTATCTGGCTCCTGCATTAATACAGCTTCTCAGTAGGTGCTGGAGACCCCTTAGCTTGTAGTTCTTCATTTGAGGGCACATGTTGATTGCTGAAGAGTTCATCCTACCACAGATCTAAGGAGACTGCACAAGTCTCTACAAAGCTGTCCTGCATCCCGTGATTTGCTTAAGGTGTATCTCGCTGGCGGTGAAAACTTGGAGGATTCTTCCTTAGAATAAAAATGACTGCGGACAAGGTCTGTAGTTCCTAGACACCTGAAAAACTCCACAAGGCCACTTCCTTCTGGAGCAGGCTCGCCCACTGGAAGTCGGGGAATTAAGTGAAGGTGATGGCCGCAGACTTCCATTTGTCTGCGACTGGCGAGTCAGAACATACAGACCAACCCATCTTCTAAAGAAGGCTCCTCAAAGATCACCGGGCAGGGAGATAACGGAAGGCGGACAGCGGAGAGGGGACACAGTTACCAATCCGCCGGCCTCTCTGCTTTTATTTTGCTGGTGGATTTCTGCCTCTCTTTTACCAACGCAAACCTGTCTCCCAGCTCTACTGCGGTTGACACTGGTAGGATATTCTCAAGGGATCAGCATCCGAACTCCTCAGGGATCTCCACTAATCAGCAGTGGAGTGAGCTAAACAATTTATTTGCTCTCACCAACAGACAGACTAAATTTGATCCCAGCTGATGCAGTTAGGAGCGTGAACTCACATGTGCTATGCAAGCCAAGCCCCAGAGTACGCACTACTAAAACATTCGGAGCTCACATGCAAGTGCACAGTGTGATCCACAAACATCTAAACGATGAGAACGTGGTTAAAAATCATGAGAGCTAAAACAGTATTTAGCTGAAGCCATTTAGATTTGTATTGTGGTCCTGACATTCTCCAGACAGGAATTAGAAGCATTCCTGGGAAGACGCCCTTCTCCCCCCCGATTTAGGTATTTGTTTTGAAGGAGGTGCCTCTCCTACATGAAGCCTTAAATCCCTCTCTACAAATGATACATCTCAGCTGCTGTCAGAAACAGGGTGCTCTAGCACAGAACGCATCCTTCTCTGCTGCTTTTTGCGAGGCATGCACAGCTCCCACCCAGCACTTCAGTGCAGAATCCAGCATAAAAACTACGCACGGTATTCCTGAAATAAAGGCGTGCACATGCACGCGATAGAATTCTACTGTCATCGCGCCTGGGAGGTTTGTGTATGTCAGTTGCACCAGTCAGAAGTTTTTGCTCTGGCAGAATTTGAAAGAAGTGGATGTTACTGGTCTACCTTGCTGTTGGTTCTTCTCTAGCGCAAGCTCTGCGTGAGGAAATACTTCCTGCAAGGCTTCTAAAATTCTTGCTAGTGTGTTTTCCAGCAGTGGTTTTGACATAGGTGGTAGCGCTCGCCCAGCTGAAGCCACAGCCCTCTGTGAAGCTGGAACAATCTTCTGCATCGCCACCACAAAATCCTTTGCTCTTATTTCAATAGAAGCGACATCTAACTGCAGTTTCTCACAACTTTGGTAGATCTGAGGATAGTGCCGGCGCAAAGCACACAGGGCAGCTTCAGCACACAAGGCTTGAATATCAGCGCCACAGTATCCTAATAAACAAAACAAGAATCAAAGGTTACGTTGGTCTCAGGCAACACAGAAGCCAAGGTTGCCCAAGTGCAACACTGAAAGATTTTGTATGCAGCCACAAATTGAGAGGTTCAGAGAGAACTGACAGAGTTACTGCACTGCAGAGAAGTTCTGTTACGGGGCTCGCAGCCTGAGACCCAGCACCTTGGAAGCAGCCTCCTAAGCAAAGCTCTGCTCCTGAGGAAGATGCCCAAAACCCATTCAATGTTCTGAGAGACAAAGAAAATGAAAAGAAAAGAAGCATCTGACTTTGTCTGCCCGCAGGGCGAGCCAGCTGCCTCACTGCCTCGCCCTGCGGCAAGGCACAAGAGCTCGGGGGCTGCCCGGTAGAAGCTCAGGTTCCCGAGGACTCCAGTCACGCGCAGCAACTCACTTGGTTTTCCAACTTACCAACGCATTCTTCAGCTAGCTCTTCCAGAAACGTGTCCAATGGTTTAGGGGTCCACTCTCGTGTGTGAATCTTGAAAATCTCTTTTCTAGCCTGGAAACAAAATGGTTGCCTTTGAGCTTGTCCTAAGTTTTCTCTTCAAATCCAATCATTCTCAACTTGTTACATTCAACTTTTTTCCTGGGGAGCCTGCAGCCAAATAAAAGGCATTTATAGCTTCCATAAAAAGTTCGTTTCCACAGGTATCAAACTTAATGATCCTGAGGAAAAAAAACTGTAGTCCAAAGCTTCTCTGCAATCAGCGATTTTTCCTCACAGAAAATTCTCTCACATTTCTCTGATCTTAACAAGACTTTCACTGAAGGATTTCTTGCTACACAGAATAATTATGGCAGATTTCTAGAATTCTTCCCCAGCAGGGAATCGCACTACTACATCTGTTTCATGGCACCTCCTCTGCTGTCCCGGAAACCAGATAAAGCCGGAGACAAAGGTTTGTGTTAAATACCCTCCTTGGTGCACTTCTACTGGCCTTCAACCCAACAAGCGGTAGTAAAACAAGTAGCAGTGACAGCCAGAGAAAAACCACAAAAACAGGGTTCCGGTTTCGCACAGTATCTTCTCCCCCACACGTATTTTTTGCTTGCTTGATACATATTTTTTCATTGCTTAGCTGTCGCCATTGAACTAGAAGCTTCCCAAACCCTGCACCTGGGCAGTGTACCACATCCTTCTCCAACTCCCTGTTAGGAAGTGCCAGTGAGAAGGTCAGATCCGACAATACGTGATTGGGGAATGAAAAATTTGAATTTGCTCCAGCTGGACCAGCCTCAAGAAGAGTTTTTTGTCAGCAAAAAGGAATTCTTGTGCACGCACCACGCCTTTCATTTTCAAGATGAGACTGCAGTAATTGATAGCTAATTCAGACATTCATCCTTACTTACACATTTCAGGGACTAGCAGCATCCCATTTTCCTGGCTGGTCCCAGTCAAACCAAAACTAGTTCTAAAACCAAATCCCTGTTGAAATCAGCTGAATCCTACATACTCAGTACCAGATCTGCCCTCCACAGTACGACACCATCTCTCCAGATAGCCCTCCTTTGCCCAAGTTGCGCAACACTGATTGTGACTTTAACTGCTCCATGATACTGCATTGTCAGGTAGCTCTAGCATAAAGGTGGACTCGGCCACGTCAGCATTAAGGCTGAGCTGAAGTTCTGACCTCTTTATTCGGCAAGCTGAAGAGGAGCTCTCGATCAAAGCGTCCGGGTCTTCGCAAAGCCGGATCTATAGAATCCAGTCTGTTGGTGGCTCCGATGACCACAATTTCTCCTCTGCTGTCTAAGCCATCCATAAGTGTCAGAAGTGTTGATACAATAGAGCTAACAGAAAAATTACTAGTTTAGTAAATTTTGTTCTGTTCTACACACCACCTTCTCCAGTGATCTCACAAAAATGACAAGCTTTTGTTGATGAGACGCTGATTAGTGAAAGATTCATTTTAGCACTTGAAAAAAACAGACAAGGTAACACAGACCGCATGCTGTTATCAAGCTTAGTGAATTGTGTTCGATTATTGCTTAAAAATCATCTGACATTTTGTAGCACTCAGTTACTAGTTTTCAGGAGAAACGAGTGGGTCACATTAAGCTAAATAGGTTGGGGGCTTCTTTTCACAAAGATCAAGCAGCTTCTGTGTAGATACATAAAATGTACTACCTGTGAATGTGGTCTTGTCTACTGGACCGCACCGGAGCAAGACCATCTATCTCATCAAAGAAAATAATGGAAGGTTGCATCTGGTAGGCCTAGAAGGAAAACACAGGAATATCGACTCCAGTAAAACAGCGCCATTTGAAAGAGAAAATGCATGGAATACATGATGGTTGGAAAGTCATTGGAGCTAGATTTTTCACACTAGCATCAGGGATCTCTACTCATTGAGCTAATGCAGTAAGTGGCACGAGTAACACAAGACAGCAGCCTCTGTCAGCCCGCTGAGACGGGGTGACAGGGAGCAAATCACACCAGCAGTTCTTACAGCCATTTGGCAACCGCCGAGAACAGAGCCGGGACTTCATTCAATTACAGCTTCTGGAAGCAACCAAACAACCCTGCTTTCAGCCTGCATCTCTTTCCCTCTGATCTAAGGCCACCATCTCCTGCCTCCTGCAGCCTTTTTTGTGGCTGGACTGTTGTTTTTGGGTTATTTTTAAGGCTGGGGGAGGGGCTTGCTTTGCGAGGTTTTCTCATTGGTTTTATTAACCTTTCCCAATACATCTGGAGATTTCAAGCCCCTAAGAACCCACTGAAAAACAAAACCCTGACAATCCCCTTTCAGTGACAAGAACTGGTGAAACACAAAAAATGAGTGAGTTCTCCTTAAAAACACTGACCGCAGAAAAGGACAGTTACAACTTGGACAGAACACACAGCGCATTTTGGCCTTACCTGATCAAATAATAAATGAAGCTGTCGTTCAGATTCTCCCACCCATTCACTCAGGTAGTCGGCACCATTTCTCATAAAAAAGGCTATTCTCCTGGCACCTTGGCTACATTCATTAGCAAGGGCACGAGCAACCAGTGTCTTTCCAGTTCCTGGTGGACCATGGAATAGAAAGCGTCTGCAATTGAAAGAAAAAAGATTCACCTAGGAAAAAAGCCTCGTGGAAAAGTAGCTCTTACTACCTCCACCCCTAAAACACCCAACTCTTCTCTCCTAACCGAAGCACTTCATGCATTAGACAGTGGTAGCAGCTCAAGTGTGAGAAAAGTCAAAACAGATGGAGGTTTTTGTTCCTACACAATTCAAGAAGGCAGCAAACAAAAAGAGCACAGAGGACAAGGCAGACGTAGAAAAACTCGAGAATAGATGGCAGTGTCCCAGAAGGACCCTTCCAGAGCTGCTGACAAACTAACAGGGGTGCTTACAGCACCGCGGAGCCAAACAGGAACAAACGGCAGCACAGAATCGGAGACTGGGCTAACTCGCGAATCAGCAGCTCACTCTTCAGCGAGACACTGCCCATTCATTTGGGTGTCACAAAAGGCAAGATCTGATATTGAAGCATTGAATTCTCCCTTGAAAAGCTTGAAGTTGCTGGATTTGGTTTCCGGGGAATTCTAAAGCTGGGAAGGTATTCTGCATTTCCAGATAAATATAGCCATAAACTGGAAAAGCCAATGCACTGCTGTTTCAAAGAGCATTTCAACAAATAACGGAGCAAAACACAGATTTCATTTTGTTATTGGCAATACTTTGAACGTTACTGAAAGCAAAGAACTTAAAGTTGCACCTCAATATACCGTGATTGAGTTTTGCTGAGCAAGAACCTATCAAGTCAAGTATTAAATCTCTAAAAATTGCATTTCATAATGCACAACGAGTTTAGCTGGGTAAGGAGCAGATCGATTCCTACTCAGCCCAAGCACAACAAACACTACAAGGTCCTATCCATTGGAAAACTGATACTTCCGCACTTCAAAAACAGAGTTGGTGGGAGAGCCAAGTGGACTTCGAAGAAACCAATTACAGTTGACTAGCAGGAGATAATTCCAATTAGAATTTTTAGGTTTAAACAATCTCTGTTACCTTGGCGGCTGAATTTTGAATCTCTCAAAGACTTCCGGGTAAAGCAAGGGAAAAACGACCGTCTCTTTTAGAGATGAAATGTGGTCAGAAAGGCCACCCACGCCATCAAATCGTACCTAAAGATAAATTCAACAGAACACATTGGATAAGTTAAAGAAAGCTGCAACCTCGATAAGGTTCCATCAGAAATTATCTGTCAGCACAAAGGAAATGTCCTGGGCAATTTTCAAATTGCTCCAGAGAAAACTGTAAACCAAGGCATCTGTAGGCAGCACGCTACTGAAGGCTTTCACCAACACTGACACAATGAACTAGAAATACTTACCGAACAATCTATTTTCATTGGATCCACATCAGCCAGACTTGCTCCGATTTCCATTTGATCCTGGTGAATTCCCTTTAACTCCTCTTCCCCAAAGTTAAGTGGAAGACACCTGATTTCAATGAAGGACAAAGAGAAAGGCACTTTCTAACTTCAGATTTTTGCTTTCAGCATCATGGCAAGGGAATGCGGAAGACCTTATAAATGAGCATAAACTTCCCAAATAGTTAAATATACCTTCAGACTCTCTTGCATTTGATGTCCATGAGTAAATGCAAGAAAATAAAATTGCTCCAGACATTAAACTGAGTTAATGATTTTAACACGAATAGCCATGCTAGTCAGCACAGCACACGCATGAATGCAAGCTTAGAACAAGTTCTTCCGGATGCGGAGACCGTGAACTGACATTGCTTTGTGTGATGGAAGAACCCCCCCTCAAAACACATCGACATCTTTTAAAGATTTTTTGCTCCTCCATTCAAAAAGTTACAGCCCGAGTGGATACTTCTTTCATGCGGATTAACATCGTACAGGCTGCCAAGCACTGCTGGTGCGTCCTGAGAACTCTGGGGTGTGTGTGCCAGGGGACACGCGTCAGAGACATCAGCCTGAAAGCTTCTGTGTTAAGTCTGTTATCAACATACTTTTTCTAGAGCATTTGTTAAGTAACAAAACCTCCATCATTTCCTCTATCACATTTTCTGTTATGGTGGTCTTCTTTCTGAACAAACTCAATCTAAAGCACAGGAGCAGTAGAATTTCACATTAAAAAACTACATAAACGTTTTCCTCCCCCTATTGCCACTTATCAATCAAACTGCTGATTATCAATCAATTCTAAAAATCCAATTGTAAAGAGTCCAGTTACAGCTGTCAGTGCTGACAGGTATGATTAAATATTGCCACCATGTAGAAAGTGTACAAGAGGAAAGTGTACAAGAGGAAGAGAATAACACACAGGGTTAGGCAGATGCAAGCTCCTCCCAGGTAGACCCCTCCCTCCCCTGTTCTCCAGTTTCATGAACCTCCTCAAAGCTCTGCTGCGGCTGCGCTTCCTGCGCCTCTCCAAATGCTCTTCATCATCACATGAGGGAGAGGATGTGGAGCCACTGTTGTGGACTCTGTGTCTCTGACCGCAAACATTTAAACAAACAAAACTTAATTTTTCTTAGGAAGGTAGAACGCTTCACTGTTTCCCAAAGAAATTTCACAAAAATACCTACTCATTTTGTCCCATCCCTTCCTCTCACACACACACACAAATACAGAACCACAGAATCACAGAATGGTCGGGGTTGGAAGGGACCTCTGTCGGTCATCTAGTCCAACCCTCCTGCCGAAGCAGGGTCACCTACAGCAGGCTGCACAGGACCGCGCCCAGGGGGGGGATCTTGAATGTCTCCAGAGAAGGAGACTCCACAACCTCCCTAGGCAGCCTGTGCCAGGGCTCCGTCAGCCTCAGAGGGAAGAAGTTCCTCCTCATGTTCAGACGGAACTTCCTCTGCTTCAGTTTGTGCCCGTTGCCCCTTGTCCTGTCACTGGGCACCACTGAAAAGAGCTTGGCCCCATCCTCCTGACACCCACCCTTTAGATATTGATAAGCATATATTACGTCCCCTCGCAGCCTTCTCTTCTTCGGGCTGAACAAGCCCACCTCCCTCAGCCTTTCCTCGTAGGAGAGATGCTCCAGTCCCCTCACCATCCTCGTAGCCCTCCGCTGGACTCTCTCCAGTAGCTCCGCATCTTTCTTGAAGTGGGGAGCCCAGAACTGGACAGAGTACTCTAGATGGGGCCTCACTAGGGCAGTGTAGAGGGGAAGGAGAGCCTCCCTCGACCTGCTGGCCACACTCCTCCTAATGCATCCCTCGCCCACCCCAGCCTCCCCCCGGACGCATACTCACTGCTGGCCAAGACTGTACTGGGGCAGTGCTGTTGGCTGGTGCCCTTCTATATCCACCCCCATTGTGACGCGTCCCCTGTGATGTCACGGGTGTCTTAGCGCATCACAGTCTCGCCCGCCGGCCATTGGCCCCACCCCGGCTCAGCGACCCACAGCTGCCCTGGTGTACTGGTTGAGGCTGGCCTGCAGATCATGTTCTTCACAGGAGCTGTGCACAGGATGCTTCATTCTGGAGATGTTATCACCTGCCTGCCACTCGGAATCTCCTAATCATACAATATCCTGAGTTGGAAGGGACCCACGAGGATTCCGAGTCCAACCCCTGAGTCCACACCGGGCAACCTTAAGTTTGATCATCGAATCGTAGAACCATCGAATCATTTAGGTTGGAAAAGATCCTTCAGATCATCGAGTCCAACCGCAAACCCGACACTGCCAACTCCATCACCATACCGTGTCCCAAAGCGCCACGTCCACACAACTTTCAAATACCTGCAGGCATGCTGCCTCAAGCACTTCCCTGGGCAGCCTGTTCCAATGCTTGGCAACCCTTTCAGGGAAGACAGTTTTCCTAATAGCCAACTGGAAAAAGTCTCCTTCTCTGGAGATATTCAAGACCCGCCTGGAGAAGGTCCTCTACAGCCTGCTGTAGGTGACCCTGCTTCGGCAGGAGGGTTGGACTAGATGACCCACAGAGGTGCCTTCCAACCCCAACCATTCTGTGGTTCTGTGATTCTGTGTGAAACCTCCCCTTGCAGGAGTCGGCTGGGCCGAGGGCGGCCTTGATGGTCTTGATGGAATAGAGTCATATCTCTGAGCTAATTATTTTGCGCACCTGTGGTTGAAAAGCAGGAGGAAAGGAGCGAAGAAACAGGATGGGAAAATCCACCTCTTTGATAAGCGTGAAGGTCATGTGAACGGACACATGATGACCAATCAGAAGAACAAAGGAGTGTGACATGCCAAAAGACCCTCACCAGTGAGACTCTGGGGGTGGGGAACAAGGGGATATAAAAATGTTATGATTAACCATTACAGTGCTTCTGCTGCTGCTTCTGTTTGCTTTTGCTTGCCTTGTGACTGCCGTAACTTCTTGTGGCGTGTCGCCACAACTAACGATGACACGAAGTTTGGGCTCAGCAAGTAACGATTTGCATTGTGCAATTAGGACTTGAATTACAGGACACAAGCTGCGTTTCAGGCCCCTTCCCGCATCCAGCCCGTGGCTGGCAGGATGCTGCCTGGAAGCAGGAATGAAGGGGTTTTCCCGGCCGACAGCAAGCGGCCCCGTGGCACCAAGCCTGCCTGCGTACTCCGCACGGCGATTTGGCTCCAAGGCAAGCCACAGAACTCCCGCGACACCTCCCCAGCCTCCGCGCATCTCACTACTGAATTACCTTTAAACTCACATACAATGTAGTTTGTAATGCTGCAGTATCACCTCCTGTTTCCAAAACAACATTTTCAATTTTCTTGTGTCCTGCACACTCCAGAAAGTCCACGTCACGACGAAACCCGACGTAAGGAGCAGGTTTTCTTGTGCTTATGAGCAGGCTGGAACTCACACTGCCTTCTCCTCAAACCTGCAAGGAATTCATAGCCTAGCCTGCTATTCGCACCGACCTCTTTTCACAAAACTCGCGGGAAATTCACTACCTTGGTGAAGATCCTCTCTTCTCACCACTTCAGCTGATTTTGGCTGATGAGGTCAGCAGTTTTGGGGGCCAAGTTAAACACACAGTGACCAAACGCAGCCCTTCTCAGAAACCAGGTTAAAAAGGCAATCCCTAAGGAATTACCAGTACTTACCTTCTCGATAGTCTTCTTTTTCTTGGCCTGATTTCAGCTTTGCCAACTGCCTCCATGAAGAAAGAGGACAGAGGAAAGGAGAAAAGAATTCTTGTACAGAAGTATTCTATCGCATCATGCTGTATTGCATTGCATAGTTCCCCCTTAAGGCTGGGAACTTCACCAAGTTTACAACCCGGTGCTCCAGGTCATCCCAAGAAAAGCCTGGAGACAACAAAGAGGGTTCAGATCCTAAGTCTGCTGCGTACCACACACACAAAGTTTTCTCAGGACAGACATTCCCCAACCTGCGTGTCTTCAAGTCTCAGCAGGGCAAGTAATATCTCTGTACCCAAAGTGGTGGAGAGATCTCCAAGCAGTTGGGAGAAGATGCATGTTTTTTATACAAGCACAAGATTTTGATGAAGAACAGTGATTCTCGTTCCGAGACACTGGCACTGATATTAACATAATCGTACTCCCCTGCAGATTTTTAGCTGTAGATTTATCACCATGTGACTCCTTGGGCACGCTTTCGCTTTTCCTTTTCATTCTATAAATCCAACAGAGATTAAACACTTAGAAATACCTTGTAAAGTGTCTTTGCTGGACATTTTCACTTAATATTTCCATGCTTTTGTCAAAGCTAGAGTCTGTACAGGGTGGCATGTTTTTTCTCATTGATCTTAAACAGCGTCCATTGAAACATTCAGTTTTGACAACGAATGTTTGGACAAACACATGAGGCAGAAGCAAAGAAAACGGAAACACACCTCCAAAACCAAGCCCACACGGAGGGATTGCACAGTTTGGCATTCAGCGTCACCGCACCTTGCGTATGGGAGGTGGCCTAACGCAACAGCCATGGATCCTGCCACACAGTTTATGGCAACTGAAAGAAAATTTGATTCTCGTAAAATTCAACTTTGCTTATGCTGTTATCAATTTAAAAAAAAAAATAACTGTCAAAGGAACTGAGAGACATTTTCTCTGCTCAAGAGGCATGCAGACATCTTCAAAACAGGGTATGGTTTGCTTTGACTTAAATATAGTTATCACGATCCTCCAGCATCAAGAAGATTGTCACCGTTACAAGCCAGACTCAACTTTATCTCAGAAAGTTACAGCAGTCAGTCTCGCTTTGTTTCAAGTCTGGTTGCTTTGACAGGCAAAAATATGCCATCACAAAAGCTCTTCTGTTGGTGGAAAAAGGGTTTCTCCGAGATCTCGTCTTGAGATGGTGGATTCTGTGAAAGCCACCTGAGGTGCTACCAGGTCATTAAAAGAAATCACCTCTGAACTGCATGAAGAGGTTTCTAAAGCATTTACTTGTCACAAGCCTAAACGAGATTGCTTGAAAACTTTGATTTAATATGCAGTGGACTGTCCAGCACCACAGACCACTTCAGAAAACTCTATCGCCACAAGCTGAAAAAAATGATAAAAGTTCATCAAGTTTTCCATCGTCTCCTTCTAAAGAGAGGCACTGAAACGTCTGGGAGATGTTCAGGTCTGCAGCGTTCCAAAGGCAATCACAGAGGGATGTCTCATAAAAATATGTACCTAGCTGTTGGGCAAAAATATCAAATAAATGCAGCCAAACGTCTACAGCTTTCTTAATAAATTTTAATGTATATTTGGTATCTGTATAAATAAATATGTAGCAGTAATCTATTGAATTCTGCAGACAACAAACAGCGCGTCACGAAAAGAACACCTTCCAGAGCTGAAGTCAAGTCTGCTGAAATCCAGTGTCACTGTGTGCGCGTGAAGGCTGCAATTTCTTTCTTCATTTCCTAGTAAGAAAAACAGACAAGCCAGCAGTCAGCATGAAGAAAAGCTCAAGCACCCTGTTTATTTCTTCATCAAAAGAATAGAGAGTCTGTACATACATACAACTGTTAGAAGCATTTAGCAAATACATGTACTCCCACCACCAGCACAGTGTCCTTCCAGCGTCTCTCTAGCTTCAAACGCGTCCTTACGCATCCAAACTAGAGAGCAGGCCAGAGGGAGTGGAGGGATCTGTATCAGCAGTGGCTTCAACAATTGGAAAGAGGAGCCAGTTCCTGAAAAGCCACAGCTAAAAGCTGGAAATTCTGTTTTCTGCATTCTGAATAATAATAAGAGAGACTTGTTCAAGTCTCTCTCTTTGTACGCTACAGCTTGCCCCTGAGCGACTTGCGCAGCCAAGGATCTGAGGATCCTGAATCGGAAGGCCGAAGATCCATCCCATCTAAATCGACTCAGTACTGGGAATGCCTGACTGGGACCACGGGTGCCTCTGCAAGATTTCTGCCACGTTCTGACAACTCAGAAAACCTCTCTTAGAGGAAGAGATCCGAGCATTTGACTCATCAGCATTAAAGCGGCATGGTTTTGCAATAGGGACCAACTTCTTCCAGACTGAAATGAGAAAGTCTTGAAACACAGGCACCTGAGCAGTACAGAGGAACGCTACATAGGCGTGACGTCCGGAGCGCACGCGTACATACCCGTAACACACACATGCGTCACAGTGATGGAAAGGGCTAGAAGACAAAAAAAATTTACCTTCACCAATTCGGTTTTGTCATCATCTTCCCGATGGCGGTAAATGCACTGACTGAGAATAGCGTACAGTCTTTCCAACTGAACTAGAGTGAAGTTGTTTGTTGTCTCAGTGACAAAATGCAGCAGTTGCTGAAGAAAGAAAAATGGAAACTGCAAGTTTAGAATAGCACAGGATCCTTTGAACAAGCTCGTCATGTTTTCCAAAGCTAAACAATAACAGTACAACACAAGGGACATCCTGCTTTCTTATATTGCTAAATAAAATAGGAGTGACACTTCAGAGAACAGATGAAATCTCTCACAAGCTGTAACTGGAGAAAATGCGTTCATTTTTCGTACTTCAAAGTGGCTCTGCCTGTAGCAGATCACCAGCTCTCACACAGTCCTTTCTGGGCCCAAAGCTGTGAATGGCATCGCCTCTGGGAAAGCAACCCCAACAAGCCAGCGGCAGCACCTGCTTCCACTGCGGCCGCTGTGCAGTGGCCACGTGTTGTGTGAGGCTGTAGAGACGGAGCTCAAGAGAGCAGCCACTCCAAAGGAAAATATTACTGCCTCGCCGCTGCCTGTCATCACACTCTGCCTCCCTCACATCAGCCAGCACAGAACCGGAGTATTCCCCTCAGCTTCCTGCTACACAACATGCAGGTTAAGACGCACACAATACACGCAGCGTGCTTTCAGCTGCTGCAAACAGAAAAGGCAGGCTGTGACAGAGGCTTATGGTCAACGTCCCGTGGGAAACTAGTTCTAACTGCTGCCACACAGACGACCGCATGCTCTTCTCTATCTTCCTAAAGTTCTAGTCCTACTGCCAAGCAAAGAAACAAACAAAACTCTCCCCCCAAAAAACCAAGCCGCTCCATTTGGGAGGTTCACCTCGCTTATTCACTGCAAGCAAGCTCCAAAGAGGCTGTCTGGTACGAGCAACTAGTTCCAGCGGCACCCATGTTAATGAGCAAAGTTTTCTAAAAGACGCGTTTCCTGACTGTAGCTCTGCTCAGAGCTGAAAGCTATAGAAGCTGAACCATATATACGGGCTCTACTGTAGCATTTCTCCAATGCAAAATTCTAACAGTAGATTCTGAAAGAATTTCAGAAAAGGAGACAGTAGTATTTTCTCCTGCTGACTTCAGCGTTGAAGTCACCACTGCTAGAAATAAAGGTCCTTTTCAGGTTCTCAATACATGAAAACACGCAAAACCCAACCCAAACCCCCAAAGCCGTCATAAAAACTGTCACCACATTAATAACCAACACTACTACTACTAGTAGGCTGTCAGTGGGCTCTTTGAAAATTCAACAAGCCCTTCTAAATCAACAATCAGCAAGACAACCCAGTCTCCTCAAATGTAGTTCTCCAAAAGCCACAACAGCAGTCTGCACCAGGTGTGCAAACACAACACTCATAGGCCATTACAAGCTGACTTCTTTCACAAGCTCTATATCCTTACCATACACTGTTTTAAGTGGCATTGGTTAACAACTAACTTCATTTACAACTCTCCATGGAGCAAGAAAACGTTCTTCTTCAGTATTAACAAAATTGAAATGAGACTTACTTTCAGCTGGGTGAGAATTCCCTGTGCTTTCTCCACACCCATCACATGTTGCTCTTCCATGCAAGAACGTCTCGCCCGAGCCACACAGCGTACCCACGAATCTGGAATGACACACAGCTCTTAGGCAGGGATTTTTGTTTCTCTGCCATACAGCATCAGTGAAGTGTCCTGCACCTGGAATGCAGTCTCTCTCTGCAATGACAGACACAGACCCCTTTTTTCCGCTGAGAAATCCCTGACTTGTACTTTCTTTCTGGTAAAAGTCCCTGTTCCATCAAAATTCCAAACTCGGACACAAAAGAAAACCCACCAGAGAAGAAGGCAGGGCAAAACCAGGAAAAAAAAACGACAGTCCTGTTGCCATTACAGCACTGCATGGTAAAACTCCAAGGTAATTTCGGTTTGGAGACGCACCCTATCACAGAATCCCAGAATGCGAGGGTTGGAAGGGACCTCTGTGGGTCACCTAGTCCAACCCCCCTGCCGAAGCAGGGTCACCCAGAGCAGGCTGCACAGGACCCCGCCTGCAACCACGTGGACATAAGTCTCCTATTCCACAGGCGACTCTGGACCCACACTGCTGCTGGAAGAACGTTTCCATTTTCTTCCAGAGAAGAATCCTGGGTGGACCCACCTTCAGTGAAAGTGATCTTAGGAACATGTTTTTCTGAAGGCTCTTCCTGACTCTCGGCTTCATTTTGGTCTTCCAGAACATTCTTCTCTTTCTTGAACTGAAAATTCCTCCTCTTTGCTGCAATACGGGGCTCAGGCGGGGCTCATTGAGAGGGTTTTAAACTAGGTTCAAAGGGGGAAGGGGATATTGCCCAGCTCACTAGGGATGAGCATAGGCTTGGCGTGCCAAGGCCAGGGGTGAGATTGACAGCCCAGCTCAAGTGTGTTTACACCAATGCACGTAGCATGGGCAATAAACAGGAGGAGCTGGAAGCCATTATACAGCAGGACTGCTACGACTTGGTCGCCATCACAGAAACGTGGTGGGACAACTTGCATGACTGGCATGCTGTCATAGATGGCTACAGACTCTTTAGGAAAGACAGACCAACAAGGAGAGGTGGGGGAGTTGCTCTATATGTGAGGGAGCAAGCAGAATGCATTGAGCTTGGCGTGGGGGCAAATGAGGAACAAGTTGAAAGCTTGTGGGTTAGAATTAAGGGACAGGCTCATAAGGGTGACATTACAGTGGGTGTGTACTACAGGCCACCTGAGCAGGAGGAGGAGGTTGATGAGGCCTTCTACAGGCAGCTGCAAGCAGCCTCACAGTCACAGGCCCTGGTTCTCATGGGGGACTTCAACCACCCTGACATCAGCTGGGAAGACCATACAGCTAGGCAGGCGCAATCCAGGAGGTTCCTACAGAGCATCGATGATAACTTTCTGATGCAAGTGGTGGAGGAACCAACAAGGAAAGGCGCGCTGCTGGACCTTGTGTTAACAAACAAGGAGGGACTGGTGGAGGATGTGAAGGTTGGAGGTAGACTCAGCTGCAGTGACCATGAAATGCTCGAGTTCAGGATCCTGCGTGGAGGAAGCAGGGCAATAAGCAGGATCAAAACGCTGGACCTCAGCAGGGCTGACTTTGCCCTCTTCAAGGAGCTACTGGGAGGAATCCCGTGGTCCAGGGCTCTCGAAGGCAGGGGTGTCCATGAGTACTGGTCGCTCTTTAAACAACACTTCTTCCATGCGCAGGAGCAATGCATCCGCCTGAGAAAGAAATCTAGCAAAGGAGGCAGGAGACCTGCATGGTTAAACAAGGAGCTTCTAGCAGAGATCAGGCAGAAGAGAAAGGTCCATGGAATGTGGAAAGAGGGGCAGGCCACTTGGGAAGAGTACAGAAACGTGGTGAGAGCATGCAGGGATGCGACGAGGAAGGCCAAGGCCCACCTGGAATTGAAGCTGGCAAGGGATGTCAAAAACAACAAGAAGGGCTTCTTCAACTACATCAGCAGCAAAAGGAAGACTAGGGACAATGTGTGGCCACTGCTGAATGAGGCGGGTGTCCTGGTGACGGAGGATGCGGAGAAGGCAGAGCTACTGAATGCCTTCTTTGCTTCAGTCTTCAGTGCTAAGACTGGCCCTCAGGAATCCCAGGCCCCGGAGGTAAGAGAAGAAGCCTACAAAGAGGATGACTTTCCCTTGGTCGAGGAGGACTGTGTGAGGGATCGCTTAAGCGATCTGGATGTCCACAAATCCATGGGCCCCGATGGAATGCACCCACGAGTGCTGAGAGAGCTGGCGGATGTCATGGATTCACCAAGGGGAAATCATGCCTGACCAATCTAATAGCTTTCTACGATGACATGACTGGCTGTGTAGACGAAGGGAGAGCCGTGGATGTTGTCTACCTGGACTTCAGCAAGGCTTTCGACACAGTCTCCCATGATACCCTCCTAGGGAAGCTGAGGAAGTGTGGGCTGGATGAGTGGTCGGTGAAGTGGATAGAGAACTGGCTGAATGGCAGAACTCAGAGGGTTGTCATCAGCGGCGCTGAGTCTAGTTGGAGGCTGGTAACAAGTGGTGTCCCCCAGGGGTCAGTACTGGGCCCAGTCTTGTTTAACTTCTTCATCAACAACCTGGATGAAGAGTTAGAATGTAACCTCAGCAGGTTTGCTGATGACACCAAACTGGGAGGTGTGGTAGACACACCGGAAGGCTGTGCTGCCATTCAGCGTGACCTGTGATAGGCTGGAAAGCTGGGCAGAGAGGAACCTGATGAGGTTCAACAAAGGCAAACGCAGGGTCCTGCACCTGGGGAGGAACAACCTCATGCACCAGTACAGGCTTGGGACGGACCTGCTGGAGTGCAGCTCTGCGGAGAGGGACCTGGGTATCCTGGTGGACGACAGGTTAACCATGAGCCAGCAGTGTGACCTGGCTGCCAAGAAAGCCAATGGAATCCTGGGGTGCATCAAGAAGAGTGTGGCCAGCAGGACGAGGGAGGTTCTCCTTCCCCTCTACACTGCCCTGGTGAGGCCTGATCTGGAGTACTGTGTCCAGTTCTGGGCTCCCCAGTTCAAGAAAGATGAAGAGCTACTGGAGAGAGTCCAGCGGAAGGCTACGAGGATGATGAGGGGACTGGAACATCTCCCCTACGAGGAGAGGCTGAGGGAGCTGGGCTTGTTCAGCCTGAAGAAGAGAAGGCTGCGAGGGGACCTAATAAATGCTTATAAATATCTGAAGGGTGGGTGTCAGGAGGATGGGGCCAAGCTCTTTTCAGTGGTGCCCAGTGACAGGACAAGGGGCAATGGGCACAAACTGAGGCACAGGAAGTTCCGTCTGAAGATGAGGAAGAACTTCTTCCCTCTGAGGGTGACAGAGCACTGGAACAGGCTGCCCAGGGAGGTTGTGGAGTCTCCTTCTCTAGAGATATTCAAGACCCGCCTGGACGAGGTCCTGTGCAGCCTGCTGCAGGTGACCCTGCTTCAGCAGGAGGGTTGGACTAGATGACCCACAGAGGTCCCTTCCAACCCCTACTATTCTGTGATTCTGTGATTCTGTGATTCTGTAATACCTGAAGATGTTTTGTTCGTTCTGCGCTTTCTTTTTGACCTATCTACAAAGAGATATCAGAAAAAGTAAGCCATCACATTACGAAAACAGTCCTTCCTTCAAAATCCACCATCCTCATCCATGGTAGCAATTTAGAAGCCTTTAAAAGTCAGCTAGGCCGTCAAGGCCAGGGTCTCACACCGTAAAGCAACCACGGCACTTGAACTTCATAACCATCTGGAATGAATCCCCTCTGGCTTTACCTCACATTTTGAAACTTTTAGTCAACTTACGGTACTCAGACACAAGCATATGAAAAAGTATTGATTACCACCAAAGCATGTACTTTCTAGCTGTTAAGTCACCATTAGCAAAGTTTTATACGTGGAATAACCTCACCTGCGTTGCTTTTTGACGCAGGACTTTTAGCAGCTTGATTGATAATGATGTCCTCAAAAAACATTCTTCTTTCTTCCTTGGTAGGCAGCTGGATTTTGAAAACTTGTCCATAAGCATTCATAAACAATTCTTTGATCTAAAGCATGAGGAGAAAATGTATTTCAGATAGAAGGCCACACAAATTCATATTCTATTCCAAAAAGATCAGTATCTCTCTACGTTAAGCTGAATAAACATCTGGATAAGACAAACTGGGAACAGTTATCTTCTTGGCCTCAAAAGGTGAATTAAAATATCTTCTCAAAGGAACACCTCAAGAGAACACGCTGCTCTGAGAAGGGACCTTATCATACACTGAGGAAGTGGTGACAGTCACCACACCTCCAAGACTGCTTATTTTGTGTTTACCTGCCTCGCTGTCCTTTCGTTTCAATCGTTATGGCGGCTACAGAGGGAAGAGGCAGGCTTCAAACAAGTGCCAGGGCCTTTTGGTAAGGTGGCTTTTTGGTCTGGGCTTTGTTTTTTCTTTTTTCAATGCATTACTTCAAATGATGTGTCTGAAGTTGCATACTTCCAAGTTTTACTCCCATTTTTCAGTCTCTACTACCATCAGGTCTGGAAGGAATTCCAGTACTTAGTTGAGAAGGCATTTATTAGCAGCATGAAAAACTTCTGCAGAAAGTTAAGCTAACATATCTTTCACTTTTCAGAAACAATGTTTTCGGTCCAAATAGCTTTTTCCCATTTCCATTTCAAGCACCGTGTATTCCTGACTAAGTACATACCGAACCACCTTGAGGTCACTGCAATTACTGTCTCAAGTCAATTTAGACATTTCTCTCCGAAGCATGACGGTGTGAGAAGGGGAGAAAGTTGGGTCAAAGCCAATCTCTTGACTCAGAAAACACTTCAGACACACGCTTTCAGCACTCTTTTGGTTAAGGAAATTTGAAGAGACCTGGTGAGGGTGCTTGAGTAATACCAGCATGAATTTGCTGAAGAGTGCACCGTACTCCAATGCTTAAAGGATTTCTCCACTAACAGGAAGTCGAAGAAAAAAGCAAGAAAAGTATCGACAGAAATACCTCTTCTGGGAGATCTGCGTGACACACATCAGATGTTGCAAGCAGCAAAACTGGAGCAGAAGTCGGGATGTTCTGCAGTAGTGTCCTAAAAGTAAGTCTGAGTGGAATTCCAGCAGCCTCCCACCACAAATGGATATGGGGGATGTAAATTATGCTTGGTGTCGTTCTTTGAGCCTCTCGCATCATCTGGGAAAGTGAAAGCTTGGATCAGAACACTAAACCGTGTAGAACAGGACCTACGTATCGGTCAGATCTGAATCTCTGCCTGGTTTCAAAACTGCTTAGGAGGAAGATAACTCCTGGAGAGCCTCACAACTCAGCCGGTGTGGTGGTCTGCCTGAAAGGACAAGACTGACCCTTCAGCAAGACCTAGACGTGGTAGTTACGTGACCGCAGATGCAAGCATCACAGAACAGAAAAGGGATTACTCCTCTGTGTGACAGAAAGAGTATCCAGCCATGTCATGTGTCTGTCCTTACTCGTACAGCTCTCAAATGCTGCTACAACAGGTCAAAATATTTGAATACAGTGATGCCATCCAGGGAAATGCATTTCCTGCCTAACAGGAAAAAAGAAGACAGCACTAATTCTGCTTCGATTTCCTTTTCCTAGTTAAGAAAAACACACCCGTGTACAAAAGGTCCATCAGTTTTAATGCATTTACTGCATATACTGCAGCAATACCAGCTGTACATTGTTCAGATAAGAAACACTTCTTTTCCCCAGAACCTTGATTGCCTTAGAAATACAACAAAAAAGAAGGCTACCAGAAGTGCCTGACCCGCAGTCAGGCTGATGCACAGCCATCTACTGGGAGCACAGAGCCTTAAAAAGCAAGGAAAACAACCTGCTGGGTCCCACCAGGATGGGCAGCATTTCTTGCCCATGAAGAGCGGATTATCAGCAGCACCTCCCAGCTTCCTGAGCTGCTAGCAGCATCCTCACCGTTTCATTTGGAATGGAAAAAATGCGCATGTAAAGCATCCTTACTGGGTGTCATTCAGTCTAGAAGATAAGCGGATTCCCAGGACTAAACCTAACAGCACACTCAAACCAGGCCAACTCCATGAACAATGACTTTTCCTTACTCTACAGACAGTTCATTCATCCCATGACATTAAAGAGAGAAAAAAAGATACCTGTGCACATGTTTCTTCCGGTGATGTGGTGCTAGCAAACAAAATGGATAGGTCTAGCGTATAAACGGGGAACTTCTCCAGGGCATGTATTACTGCAGGTGCCAGATGAGACGCTTGCCCATATCCTGCCTCTCCAACTAGTAAGAACCGTGGCTTCCAGGACATTGGCTGGTAATAAGCGTTTCTAGAACAACAACAAGAAAATACGTCTAAAAATGAAGTGGAAGTGATCAATAGGCACACAGATCTTCAAATGTTTTTCCTATCTATCTATCTATCTATCTATTGAAATACTCTCCATATTCCAGCACCATATTAATATCCAGACGACTCTCAGAGCCCATTTTGTTACAAACTTGTACCATACCTCCCCGAAGAAATCCTGCCTGGGTGAAGTAACAGCTCTCCAATCACACAGGGGGATTGTCCAGCTAAACACACACACGACAAGCGGTCAGGAGCCTGAGATGGGCAAGAATAACCACTCTCTCTCTCTCTCTCTCAACACACACCAATCTGGATCTCTTCAGCGCCCGTACACACCAATTTTCAGTAGGTCGTGAGCTGAAGTAACTGTGAGATCTCTACACCTGTCAAGTGTAGCTCAAATTTGGCCATGGAGCTAGTGGGAAGAAAGGAGCAGAACAACATTTCTAGAGAAAAATCACCGTGGGCACTGAAACACGCTTGCTGTATCTGAAGAAGTACACAAATGGATTGGTTGAATTTGAGCAGTACTCTAAATAGGCAGAAGATTTGTATCTATTCAGTCAGAAATTCTAACTGCTTAATCTTTGAAGCGTGTATTCATTTCCTACTCCTCTTGCTTGACTAGCATGAAACACATTTGTGAAGAGCACTTGTTTTTTCCACCACAATACTGTTGGACATTTGCTGGCTGAAATCCAAGATCCTACAGGCCTATTGAAGCTCCGCACGTCAGAAGATTTTCTGGACAGCACAGCAATAGATACTGAGAAAAAGAACTGACCCAACAGTGATGACAACATTCTATTTCTTCAACCCTTGGCTTATATGACTTCCACAGTAAAACGTCAAAAGATTAACATCAGCTTAGGAGGCTAAAGGCACAAACCACAGACATGGTTTAGGTTTTTCTCACGCTGTTGTAACAAACCATTTCTCTATTTTGTTTCTGCTACAGAATTGACGAATGCTTCAACGATCTTGGGAGGCAGAAGGGCAAAAGATGGCTACACAAATCCATACAGCTTTTATCGTTAAAAGGACAGACAGCGCACTTCTTTGGTCTTGAGTCTTTCAAGGAATACCATGGATCAAATCAACACGCTAGAATGGTCTGTGGACCACTCTGACTTCGGAGGAGAGGGCTGGGCCGTTCACTTGGATGGTTTCTGGCCATGTACTCCATTAGAACGTTAGCACCCAGCTGGATCTCCACACTTACTTCTTACAAATAGTGATCAACGCACACGCACACATTTTACTCCTTCAGCTACCACCCATCACACCAAAACTGCTTTCAGACCCAGCCATCTTTCAAATGGAAACATACAGCTGACAAATCTTTACCTGCTAAAATGGAGGCATGTTTTCTGCTGTGTACCAGGCACTTGATGTGTTGCCTGATCTTCAAAGATTGATGGTGATTCCTCATCACTGTCAACCGCACCGTTTCTTAAAACATCATGGAAAGTGTCTGAAAGACAAGAGAGGTTGGTTAACTTTCCTCAATAGTCTGTATCTGGCTCCTGCATTAATACAGCTTCTCAGTAGGTGCTGGAGACCCCTTAGCTTGTAGTTCTTCATTTGAGTGCACATGTTGATTGCTGAAGAGTTCATCCTACCACAGATCTAAGGAGACTGCACAAGTCTCTACAAAGCTGTCCTGCATCCCGTGATTTGCTTAAGGTGTATCTCGCTGGCGGTGAAAACTTGGAGGATTCTTCCTTAGAATAAAAATGACTGCGGACAAGGTCTGTAGTTCCTAGACACCTGAAAAACTCCACAAGGCCACTTCCTTCTGGAGCAGGCTCGCCCACTGGAAGTCGGGGAATTAAGTGAAGGTGATGGCCGCAGACTTCCATTTGTCTGCGACTGGCGAGTCAGAACATACAGACCAACCCATCTTCTAAAGAAGGCTCCTCAAAGATCACTGGGCAGGGAGATAACGGAAGGCGGACAGCGGAGAGGGGACACAGTTACCAATCCGCCGGCCTCTCTGCTTTTATTTTGCTGGTGGATTTCTGCCTCTCTTTTACCAACGCAAACCTGTCTCCCAGCTCTACTGCGGTTGACACTGGTAGGATATTCTCAAGGGATCAGCATCCGAACTCCTCAGGGATCTCCACTAATCAGCAGTGGAGTGAGCTAAACAATTTATTTGCTCTCACCAACAGACAGACTAAATTTGATCCCAGCTGATGCAGTTAGGAGCGTGAACTCACATGTGCTATGCAAGCCAAGCCCCAGAGTACGCACTACTAAAACATTCGGAGCTCACATGCAAGTGCACAGTGTGATCCACAAACATCTAAACGATGAGAACGTGGTTAAAAATCATGAGAGCTAAAACAGTATTTAGCTGAAGCCATTTAGATTTGTATTGTGGTCCTGACATTCTCCAGACAGGAATTAGAAGCATTCCTGGGAAGACGCCCTTCTCCCCCCCGATTTAGGTATTTGTTTTGAAGGAGGTGCCTCTCCTACATGAAGCCTTAAATCCCTCTCTACAAATGATACATCTCAGCTGCTGTCAGAAACAGGGTGCTCTAGCACAGAACGCATCCTTCTC
This sequence comes from Opisthocomus hoazin, assembly GCF_030867145.1. Classification (NCBI taxonomy): domain Eukaryota; kingdom Metazoa; phylum Chordata; class Aves; order Opisthocomiformes; family Opisthocomidae; genus Opisthocomus; species Opisthocomus hoazin. Next base: position 7,179,852 of record NC_134454.1, on the reverse strand, counting down.
TGCTGCTTTTTGCGAGGCATGCACAGCTCCCACCCAGCACTTCAGTGCAGAATCCAGCATAAAAACTACGCACGGTATTCCTGAAATAAAGGCGTGCACATGCACGCGATAGAATTCTACTGTCATCGCGCCTGGGAGGTTTGTGTATGTCAGTTGCACCAGTCAGAAGTTTTTGCTCTGGCAGAATTTGAAAGAAGTGGATGTTACTGGTCTACCTTGCTGTTGGTTCTTCTCTAGCGCAAGCTCTGCGTGAGGAAATACTTCCTGCAAGGCTTCTAAAATTCTTGCTAGTGTGTTTTCCAGCAGTGGTTTTGACATAGGTGGTAGCGCTCGCCCAGCTGAAGCCACAGCCCTCTGTGAAGCTGGAACAATCTTCTGCATCGCCACCACAAAATCCTTTGCTCTTATTTCAATAGAAGCGACATCTAACTGCAGTTTCTCACAACTTTGGTAGATCTGAGGATAGTGCCGGCGCAAAGCACACAGGGCAGCTTCAGCACACAAGGCTTTAATATCAGCGCCACAGTATCCTAATAAACAAAACAAGAATCAAAGGTTACGTTGGTCTCAGGCAACACAGAAGCCAAGGTTGCCCAAGTGCAACACTGAAAGATTTTGTATGCAGCCACAAATTGAGAGGTTCAGAGAGAACTGACAGAGTTACTGCACTGCAGAGAAGTTCTGTTACGGGGCTCGCAGCCTGAGACCCAGCACCTTGGAAGCAGCCTCCTAAGCAAAGCTCTGCTCCTGAGGAAGATGCCCAAAACCCATTCAATGTTCTGAGAGACAAAGAAAATGAAAAGAAAAGAAGCATCTGACTTTGTCTGCCCGCAGGGCGAGCCAGCTGCCTCACTGCCTCGCCCTGCGGCAAGGCACAAGAGCTCGGGGGCTGCCCGGTAGAAGCTCAGGTTCCCGAGGACTCCAGTCACGCGCAGCAACTCACTTGGTTTTCCAACTTACCAACGCATTCTTCAGCTAGCTCTTCCAGAAACGTGTCCAATGGTTTAGGGGTCCACTCTCGTGTGTGAATCTTGAAAATCTCTTTTCTAGCCTGGAAACAAAATGGTTGCCTTTGAGCTTGTCCTAAGTTTTCTCTTCAAATCCAATCATTCTCAACTTGTTACATTCAACTTTTTTCCTGGGGAGCCTGCAGCCAAATAAAAGGCATTTATAGCTTCCATAAAAAGTTCGTTTCCACAGGTATCAAACTTAATGATCCTGAGGAAAAAAAACTGTAGTCCAAAGCTTCTCTGCAATCAGCGATTTTTCCTCACAGAAAATTCTCTCACATTTCTCTGATCTTAACAAGACTTTCACTGAAGGATTTCTTGCTACACAGAATAATTATGGCAGATTTCTAGAATTCTTCCCCAGCAGGGAATCGCACTACTACATCTGTTTCATGGCACCTCCTCTGCTGTCCCGGAAACCAGATAAAGCCGGAGACAAAGGTTTGTGTTAAATACCCTCCTTGGTGCACTTCTACTGGCCTTCAACCCAACAAGCGGTAGTAAAACAAGTAGCAGTGACAGCCAGAGAAAAACCACAAAAACAGGGTTCCGGTTTCGCACAGTATCTTCTCCCCCACACGTATTTTTTGCTTGCTTGATACATATTTTTTCATTGCTTAGCTGTCGCCATTGAACTAGAAGCTTCCCAAACCCTGCACCTGGGCAGTGTACCACATCCTTCTCCAACTCCCTGTTAGGAAGTGCCAGTGAGAAGGTCAGATCCGACAATACGTGATTGGGGAATGAAAAATTTGAATTTGCTCCAGCTGGACCAGCCTCAAGAAGAGTTTTTTGTCAGCAAAAAGGAATTCTTGTGCACGCACCACGCCTTTCATTTTCAAGATGAGACTGCAGTAATTGATAGCTAATTCAGACATTCATCCTTACTTACACATTTCAGGGACTAGCAGCATCCCATTTTCCTGGCTGGTCCCAGTCAAACCAAAACTAGTTCTAAAACCAAATCCCTGTTGAAATCAGCTGAATCCTACATACTCAGTACCAGATCTGCCCTCCACAGTACGACACCATCTCTCCAGATAGCCCTCCTTTGCCCAAGTTGCGCAACACTGATTGTGACTTTAACTGCTCCATGATACTGCATTGTCAGGTAGCTCTAGCATAAAGGTGGACTTGGCCACGTCAGCATTAAGGCTGAGCTGAAGTTCTGACCTCTTTATTCGGCAAGCTGAAGAGGAGCTCTCGATCAAAGCGTCCGGGTCTTCGCAAAGCCGGATCTATAGAATCCAGTCTGTTGGTGGCTCCGATGACCACAATTTCTCCTCTGCTGTCTAAGCCATCCATAAGTGTCAGAAGTGTTGATACAATAGAGCTAACAGAAAAATTACTAGTTTAGTAAATTTTGTTCTGTTCTACACACCACCTTCTCCAGTGATCTCACAAAAATGACAAGCTTTTGTTGATGAGACGCTGATTAGTGAAAGATTCATTTTAGCACTTGAAAAAAACAGACAAGGTAACACAGACCGCATGCTGTTATCAAGCTTAGTGAATTGTGTTCGATTATTGCTTAAAAATCATCTGACATTTTGTAGCACTCAGTTACTAGTTTTCAGGAGAAACGAGTGGGTCACATTAAGCTAAATAGGTTGGGGGCTTCTTTTCACAAAGATCAAGCAGCTTCTGTGTAGATACATAAAATGTACTACCTGTGAATGTGGTCTTGTCTACTGGACCGCACCGGAGCAAGACCATCTATCTCATCAAAGAAAATAATGGAAGGTTGCATCTGGTAGGCCTAGAAGGAAAACACAGGAATATCGACTCCAGTAAAACAGCGCCATTTGAAAGAGAAAATGCATGGAATACATGATGGTTGGAAAGTCATTGGAGCTAGATTTTTCACACTAGCATCAGGGATCTCTACTCATTGAGCTAATGCAGTACGTGGCACGAGTAACACAAGACAGCAGCCTCTGTCAGCCCGCTGAGACGGGGTGACAGGGAGCAAATCACACCAGCAGTTCTTACAGCCATTTGGCAACCACCGAGAACAGAGCCGGGACTTCATTCAATTACAGCTTCTGGAAGCAACCAAACAACCCTGCTTTCAGCCTGCATCTCTTTCCCTCTGATCTAAGGCCACCATCTCCTGCCTCCTGCAGCCTTTTTTGTGGCTGGACTGTTGTTTTTGGGTTATTTTTAAGGCTGGGGGAGGGGCTTGCTTTGCGAGGTTTTCTCATTGGTTTTATTAACCTTTCCCAATACATCTGGAGATTTCAAGCCCCTAAGAACCCACTGAAAAACAAAACCCTGACAATCCCCTTTCAGTGACAAGAACTGGTGAAACACAAAAAATGAGTGAGTTCTCCTTAAAAACACTGACCGCAGAAAAGGACAGTTACAACTTGGACAGAACACACAGCGCATTTTGGCCTTACCTGATCAAATAATAAATGAAGCTGTCGTTCAGATTCTCCCACCCATTCACTCAGGTAGTCGGCACCATTTCTCATAAAAAAGGCTATTCTCCTGGCACCTTGGCTACATTCATTAGCAAGGGCACGAGCAACCAGTGTCTTTCCAGTTCCTGGTGGACCATGGAATAGAAAGCGTCTGCAATTGAAAGAAAAAAGATTCACCTAGGAAAAAAGCCTCGTGGAAAAGTAGCTCTTACTACCTCCACCCCTAAAACACCCAACTCTTCTCTCCTAACCGAAGCACTTCATGCATTAGACAGTGGTAGCAGCTCAAGTGTGAGAAAAGTCAAAACAGATGGAGGTTTTTGTTCCTACACAATTCAAGAAGGCAGCAAACAAAAAGAGCACAGAGGACAAGGCAGACGTAGAAAAACTCGAGAATAGATGGCAGTGTCCCAGAAGGACCCTTCCAGAGCTGCTGACAAACTAACAGGGGTGCTTACAGCACCGCGGAGCCAAACAGGAACAAACGGCAGCACAGAATCGGAGACTGGGCTAACTCGCGAATCAGCAGCTCACTCTTCAGCGAGACACTGCCCATTCATTTGGGTGTCACAAAAGGCAAGATCTGATATTGAAGCATTGAATTCTCCCTTGAAAAGCTTGAAGTTGCTGGATTTGGTTTCCGGGGAATTCTAAAGCTGGGAAGGTATTCTGCATTTCCAGATAAATATAGCCATAAACTGGAAAAGCCAATGCACTGCTGTTTCAAAGAGCATTTCAACAAATAACGGAGCAAAACACAGATTTCATTTTGTTATTGGCAATACTTTGAACGTTACTGAAAGCAAAGAACTTAAAGTTGCACCTCAATATACCGTGATTGAGTTTTGCTGAGCAAGAACCTATCAAGTCAAGTATTAAATCTCTAAAAATTGCATTTCATAATGCACAACGAGTTTAGCTGGGTAAGGAGCAGATCGATTCCTACTCAGCCCAAGCACAACAAACACTACAAGGTCCTATCCATTGGAAAACTGATACTTCCGCACTTCAAAAACAGAGTTGGTGGGAGAGCCAAGTGGACTTCGAAGAAACCAATTACAGTTGACTAGCAGGAGATAATTCCAATTAGAATTTTTAGGTTTAAACAATCTCTGTTACCTTGGCGGCTGAATTTTGAATCTCTCAAAGACTTCCGGGTAAAGCAAGGGAAAAACGACCGTCTCTTTTAGAGATGAAATGTGGTCAGAAAGGCCACCCACGCCATCAAATCGTACCTAAAGATAAATTCAACAGAACACATTGGATAAGTTAAAGAAAGCTGCAACCTCGATAAGGTTCCATCAGAAATTATCTGTCAGCACAAAGGAAATGTCCTGGGCAATTTTCAAATTGCTCCAGAGAAAACTGTAAACCAAGGCATCTGTAGGCAGCACGCTACTGAAGGCTTTCACCAACACTGACACAATGAACTAGAAATACTTACCGAACAATCTATTTTCATTGGATCCACATCAGCCAGACTTGCTCCGATTTCCATTTGATCCTGGTGAATTCCCTTTAACTCCTCTTCCCCAAAGTTAAGTGGAAGACACCTGATTTCAATGAAGGACAAAGAGAAAGGCACTTTCTAACTTCAGATTTTTGCTTTCAGCATCATGGCAAGGGAATGCGGAAGACCTTATAAATGAGCATAAACTTCCCAAATAGTTAAATCTGCCTTCAGACTCTCTTGCATTTAATGTCCATGAGTAAATGCAAGAAAATAAAATTGCTCCAGACATTAAACTGAGTTAATGATTTTAACACGAATAGCCATGCTAGTCAGCACAGCACACGCATGAATGCAAGCTTAGAACAAGTTCTTCCGGATGCGGAGACCGTGAACTGACATTGCTTTGTGTGATGGAAGAACCCCCCCTCAAAACACATCGACATCTTTTAAAGATTTTTTGCTCCTCCATTCAAAAAGTTACAGCCCGAGTGGATACTTCTTTCATGCGGATTAACATCGTACAGGCTGCCAAGCACTGCTGGTGCGTCCTGAGAACTCTGGGGTGTGTGTGCCAGGGGACACACGTCAGAGACATCAGCCTGAAAGCTTCTGTGTTAAGTCTGTTATCAACATACTTTTTCTAGAGCATTTGTTAAGTAACAAAACCTCCATCATTTCCTCTATCACATTTTCTGTTATGGTGGTCTTCTTTCTGAACAAACTCAATCTAAAGCACAGGAGCAGTAGAATTTCACATTAAAAAACTACATAAACGTTTTCCTCCCCCTATTGCCACTTATCAATCAAACTGCTGATTATCAATCAATTCTAAAAATCCAATTGTAAAGAGTCCAGTTACAGCTGTCAGTGCTGACAGGTATGATTATATATTGCCACAATGTAGAAAGTGTACAAGAGGAAAGTGTACAAGAGGAAGAGAATAACACACAGGGTTAGGCAGATGCAAGCTCCTCCCAGGTAGACCCCTCCCTCCCCTGTTCTCCAGTTTCATGAACCTCCTCAAAGCTCTGCTGCGGCTGCGCTTCCTGCGCCTCTCCAAATGCTCTTCATCATCACATGAGGGAGAGGATGTGGAGCCACTCTTGTGGACTCTGTGTCTCTGACCGCAAACATTTAAACAAACAAAACTTAATTTTTCTTGGGAAGGTAGAACGCTTCACTGTTTCCCAAAGAAATTTCACAAAAATACCTACTCATTTTGTCCCATCCCTTCCTCTCACACACACACACAAATACAGAACCACAGAATCACAGAATGGTCGGGGTTGGAAGGGACCTCTGTGGGTCATCTAGTCCAACCCTCCTGCCAAAGCAGGGTCACCTACAGCAGGCTGCACAGGACCGCGTCCAGGGGGGGGTCTTGAATGTCTCCAGAGAAGGAGACTCCACAACCTCCCTGGGCAGCCTGTGCCAGGGCTCCGTCAGCCTCAGAGGGAAGAAGTTCTTCCTCATCTTCAGACGGAAGTTCCTCTGCTTCAGTTTGTGCCCGTTGCCCCTTGTCCTGTCACTGGGCACCACTGAAAAGAGCTTGGCCCCATCCTCCTGACACCCACCCTTTAGATATTGATAAGCATATATTACGTCCCCTCGCAGCCTTCTCTTCTTTGGGCTGAACAAGCCCACCTCCCTCAGCCTTTCCTCGTAGGAGAGATGCTCCAGTCCCCTCACCATCCTCGTAGCCCTCCGCTGGACTCTCTCCAGTAGCTCCGCATCTTTCTTGAAGTGGGGAGCCCAGAACTGGACAGAGTACTCTAGATGGGGCCTCACTAGGGCAGTGTAGAGGGGAAGGAGAGCCTCCCTCGACCTGCTGGCCACACTCCTCCTAATGCATCCCTCGCCCACCCCAGCCTCCCCCCGGATGCATACTCACTGCTGGCCAAGACTGTACTGGGGCAGTGCTGTTGGCTGGTGCCCTTCTATATCCACCCCCATTGTGACGCGTCCCCTGTGATGTCACGGGTGTCTTAGCGCATCACAGTCTCGCCCGCCGGCCATTGGCCCCACCCCGGCTCAGCGACCCACAGCTGCCCTGGTGTACTGGTTGAGGCTGGCCTGCAGATCATGTTCTTCACAGGAGCTTGCACCATGCTTCATTCTGGAGATGTTATCACCTGCCTGCCACTCGGAATCTCCTAATCATACAATATCCTGAGTTGGAAGGGACCCACGAGGATTCCGAGTCCAACCCCTGAGTCCACACCGGGCATCCTTAAGTTTGATCATCGAATCGTAGAACCATCGAGTCATTTAGGTTGGAAAAGATCCTTCAGATCATTGAGTCCAACCGCAAACCCGACACTGCCAACTCCATCACCATACCGTGTCCCAAAGCGCCACGTCCACACAACTTTCAAATACCTGCAGGCATGCTGCCTCAAGCACTTCCCTGGGCAGCCTGTTCCAATGCTCGGCAACCCTTTCAGGGAAGACAGTTTTCCTAATAGCCAACTGGAAAAAGTCTCCTTCTCTGGAGATATTCAAGACCCGCCTGGAGAAGGTCCTCTACAGCCTGCTGTAGGTGACCCTGCTTCGGCAGGAGGGTTGGACTAGATGACCCACAGAGGTGCCTTCCAACCCCTACTATTCTGTGATTCTGTGTGAAACCTCCCCTTGCGGGAGTAGGTTGGGCCGAGGGCGGCCTTGATGGTCTTGATGGAATAGAGTCATATCTCTGAGCTAATTATTTTGCGCACCTGTGGTTGAAAAACAGGAGGAAAGGAGCGAAGAAACAGGATGGGAAAATCCACCTCTTTGATAAGCGTGAAGGTCGTGTGAACGGACACATGATGACCAATCAGAAGAACAAAGGAGCGACATGCCAAAAGACCCTCACCAGTGAGACTCTGGGGGTGGGGAACAAGGGGATATAAAAATGTTATGATTAACCATTACAGTGCTTCTGCTGCTGCTTCTGTTTGCTTTTGCTTGCCTTGTGACTGCCGTAACTTCTTGTGGCGTGTCGCCACAACTAACGATGACACGAAGTTTGGGCTCAGCAAGTAACGATTTGCATTGTGCAATTAGGACTTGAATTACAGGACACAAGCTGCGTTTCAGGCCCCTTCCCGCGTCCAGCGCATGGCTGGCAGGATGCTGCCTGGAAGCAGGAAAGAAGGGGTTTTCCCGGCCGACAGCAAGCGGCCCCGTGGCACCAAGCCTGCCTGCGTACTCCGCACGGCGATTTGGCTCCAAGGCAAGCTACAGAACTCCCGCGACACCTCCCCAGCCTCCGCGCATCTCACTACTGAATTACCTTTTAACTCACATACAGTGTAGTTTGTAATGCTGCAGTATCACCTCCTGTTTCCAAAACAACATTTTCAATTTTCTTGTGTCCTGCACACTCCAGAAAGTCCACGTCACGACGAAACCCGACGTAAGGAGCAGGTTTTCTTGTGCTTATGAGCAGGCTCAAACTCACACTGCCTTCTCCTCAAGCCTGCAAGGAATTCATAGCCTAGCCTGCTATTCGCACCGACCTCTTTTCACAAAACTCGCGGGAAATTCACTACCTTGGTGAAGATCCTCTCTTCTCACCACTTCAGCTGATTTTGGCTGATGAGGTCAGCAGTTTTGGGGGCCAAGTTAAACACACAGTGACCAAACGCAGCCCTTCTCAGAAACCAGGTTAAAAAGGCAATCCCTAAGGAATTACCAGTACTTACCTTCTCGATAGTCTTCTTTTTCTTGGCCTGATTTCAGCTTTGCCAACTGCCTCCATGAAGAAAGAGGACAGAGGAAAGGAGAAAAGAATTCTTGTACAGAAGTATTCTATCGCATCATGCTGTATTGCATTGCATAGTCCCCCCTTAAGGCTGGGAACTTCACCAAGTTTACAACCCGGTGCTCCAGGTCATCCCAAGAAAAGCCTGGAGACAACAAAGAGGGTTCAGATCCCAAGCCTGCTGCGTACCACACACACAAAGTTTTCTCAGGACAGACATTCCCCAACCTGCGTGTCTTCAAGTCTCAACAGGGCAAGTAATATCTCTCTACCCAAAGTGGTGGAGAGATCTCCAAGCAGTTGGGAGAAGATGCATGTTTTTTATACAAGCACAAGATTTTGATGAAGAACAGTGATTCTCGTTCCGAGACACTGGCACCGATATTAACATAATCGTACTCCCCTGCAGATTTTTAGCTGTAGATTTATCACCATGTGACTCCTTGGGCACGCTTTCGCTTTTCCTTTTCATTCTATAAATCCAACAGAGATTAAACACTTAGAAATACCTTGTAAAGTGTCTTTGCTGGACATTTTCACTTAATATTTCCATGCTTTTGTCAAAGCTAGAGTCTGTACAGGGTGGCATGTTTTTTCTCATTGATCTTAAACAGCGTCCATTGAAACATTCAGTTTTGACAACGAATGTTTGGACAAACACATGAGGCAGAAGCAAAGAAAACGGAAACACACCTGCAAAACCAAGCCCACATGGAGGGATTGCACAGTTTGGCATTCAGCGTCACCGCACCTTGCGTATGGGAGGTGGCCTAACGCAACAGCCATGGATCCTGCCACACAGTTTATGGCAACTGAAAGAAAATTTGATTCTCGTAAAATTCAACTTTGCTTATGCTGTTATCAATTTAAAAAAAAAAATAACTGTCAAAGGAACTGAGAGACATTTTCTCTGCTCAAGAGGCATGCAGACATCTTCAAAACAGGGTACTGCTTTGCTTTGACTTAAATATAGTTATCACGATCCTCCAGCATCAAGAAGATTGTCACCGTTACAAGCCAGACTCAACTTTATCTCAGAAAGTTACAGCAGTCAGTCTCGCTTTGTTTCAAGTCTGGTTGCTTTGACAGGCAAAAATATGCCATCACAAAAGCTCTTCTGTTGGTGGAAAAAGGGTTTCTCCGAGATCTCGTCTTGAGATGGTGGATTCTGTGAAAGCCACCTGAGGTGCTACCAGGTCATTAAAAGAAATCACCTCTGAACTGCATGAAGAGGTTTCTAAAGCATTTACTTGTCACAAGCCTAAACGAGATTGCTTGAAAACTTTGATTTAATATGCAGTGGACTGTCCAGCACCACAGACCACTTCAGAAAACTCTATCGCCACAAGCTGAAAACAATGATAAAAGTTCATCAAGTTTTCCATCGTCTCCTTCTAAAGAGAGGCACTGAAACGTCTGGGAGATGTTCAGGTCTGCAGCGTTCCAAAGGCAATCACAGAGGGATGTCTCATAAAAATATGTACCTAGCTGTTGGGCAAAAATATCAAATAAATGCAGCCAAACGTCTACAGCTTTCTTAATAAATTTTAATATATATTTGGTATCTGTATAAATAAATATGTAGCAGTAATCTATTGAATTCTGCAGACAACAAACAGCGCGTCACGAAAAGAACACCTTCCAGAGCTGAAGTCAAGTCTGCTGAAATCCAGTGTCACTGTGTGCGCGTGAAGGCTGCAATTTCTTTCTTCATTTCCTAGTAAGAAAAACAGACAAGCCAGCAGTCAGCGTGAAGAAAAGCTCAAGCACCCTGTTTATTTCTTCATCAAAAGAATAGAGAGTCTGAACATACATACATACAACTGTTAGAAGCATTTAGCAAATACATGTACTCCCACCACCAGCACAGTGTCCTTCCAGCGTCTCTCTAGCTTCAAACGCGTCCTTACGCATCCAAACTAGAGAGCAGGCCAGAGGGAGTGGAGGGATCTGTATCAGCAGTGGCTTCAACAATTGGAAAGAGGAGCCAGTTCCTGAAAAGCCACAGCTAAAAGCTGGAAATTCTGTTTTCTGCATTCTGAATAATAATAAGAGAGACTTGTTCAAGTCTCTCTCTTTGTATGCTACAGCTTGCCCCTGAGCGACTTGCGCAGCCAAGGATCTGAGGATCCTGAATCGGAAGGCCGAAGATCCATCCCATCTAAATCGACTCAGTACTGGGAATGCCTGACTGGGACCACGGGTGCCTCTGCAAGATTTCTGCCACGTTCTGACAACTCAGAAAACCTCTCTTAGAGGAAGAGATCCGAGCATTTGACTCATCAGCATTAAAGCGGCATGGTTTTGCAATAGGGACCAACTTCTTCCAGACTGAAATGAGAAAGTCTTGAAACACAGGCACCTGAGCAGTACAGAGGAACGCTACATAGGCGTGACGTCCGGAGCGCACGCGTACATACCCGTAACACACACATGCGTCACAGTGATGGAAAGGGCTAGAAGACAAAAAAAATTTACCTTCACCAATTCAGTTTTGTCATCATCTTCCCGATGGCGGTAAATGCACTGACTGAGAATAGCGTACAGTCTTTCCAACTGAACTAGAGTGAAGTTGTTTGTTGTCTCAGTGACAAAATGCAGCAGTTGCTGAAGAAAGAAAAATGGAAACTGCAAGTTTAGAATAGCACAGGATCCTTTGAACAAGCTCGTCATGTTTTCCAAAGCTAAACAATAACAGTACAACACAAGGGACATCCTGCTTTCTTATATTGCTAAATAAAATAGGAGTGACACTTCAGAGAACAGATGAAATCTCTCACAAGCTGTAACTGGAGAAAATGCGTTCATTTTTCGTACTTCAAAGTGGCTCTGCCTGTAGCAGATCACCAGCTCTCACACAGTCCTTTCTGGGCCCAAAGCTGTGAATGGCATCGCCTCTGGGAAAGCAACCCCAACAAGCCAGCGGCAGCACCTGCTTCCACTGCGGCCGCTGTGCAGTGGCCACGTGTTGTGTGAGGCTGTAGAGACGGAGCTCAAGAGAGCAGCCACTCCAAAGGAAAATATTACTGCCTCGCCGCTGCCTGTCATCACACTCTGCCTCCCTCACATCAGCCAGCACAGAACCGGAGTATTCCCCTCAGCTTCCTGCTACACAACATGCAGGTTAAGACGCACACAATACACGCAGCGTGCTTTCAGCTGCTGCAAACAGAAAAGGCAGGCTGTGACAGAGGCTTATGGTCAACGTCCCGTGGGAAACTAGTTCTAACTGCTGCCACACAGACGACCGCATGCTCTTCTCTATCTTCCTAAAGTTCTAGTCCTACTGCCAAGCAAAGAAACAAACAAAACTCTCCCCCCAAAAAACCAAGCCGCTCCATTTGGGAGGTTCACCTCGCTTATTCACTGCAAGCAAGCTCCAAAGAGGCTGTCTGGTACGAGCAACTAGTTCCAGCGGCACCCATGTTAATGAGCAAAGTTTTCTAAAAGACGCGTTTCCTGACTGTAGCTCTGCTCAGAGCTGAAAGCTATAGAAGCTGAACCATATATACGGGCTCTACTGTAGCATTTCTCCAATGCAAAATTCTAACAGTAGATTCTGAAAGAATTTCAGAAAAGGAGACAGTAGTATTTTCTCCTGCTGACTTCAGCGTTGAAGTCACCACTGCTAGAAATAAAGGTCCTTTTCAGGTTCTCAATACATGAAAACACGCAAAACCCAACCCAAACCCCCAAAGCCGTCATAAAAACTGTCACCACATTAATAACCAACACTACTACTACTAGTAGGCTGTCAGTGGGCTCTTTGAAAATTCAACAAGCCCTTCTAAATCAACAATCAGCAAGACAACCCAGTCTCCTCAAATGTAGTTCTCCAAAAGCCACAACAGCAGTCTGCACCAGGTGTGCAAACACAACACTCATAGGCCATTACAAGCTGACTTCTTTCACAAGCTCTATATCCTTACCATACACTGTTTTAAGTGGCATTGGTTAACAACTAACTTCATTTACAACTCTCCATGGAGCAAGAAAACGTTCTTCTTCAGTATTAACAAAATTGAAATGAGACTTACTTTCAGCTGGGTGAGAATTCCCTGTGCTTTCTCCACACCCATCACATGTTGCTCTTCCATGCAAGAACGTCTCGCCCGAGCCACACAGCGTACCCACGAATCTGGAATGACACACAGCTCTTAGGCAGGGATTTTTGTTTCTCTGCCATACAGCATCAGTGAAGTGTCCTGCACCTGGAATGCAGTCTCTCTCTGCAATGACAGACACAGACCCCTTTTTTCCGCTGAGAAATCCCTGACTTGTACTTTCTTTCTGGTAAAAGTCCCTGTTCCATCAAAATTCCAAACTCGGACACAAAAGAAAACCCACCAGAGAAGAAGGCAGGGCAAAACCAGGAAAAAAAAAACGACAGTCCTGTTGCCATTACAGCACTGCATGGTAAAACTCCAAGGTAATTTCGGTTAGGAGACACACCCTATCACAGAATCCCAGAATGCGAGGGTTGGAAGGGACCTCTGTGGGTCACCTAGTCCAACCCCCCTGCCGAAGCAGGGTCACCCAGAGCAGGCTGCACAGGACCCCGCCTGCAACCACGTGGACATAAGTCTCCTATTCCACAGGCGACTCTGGACCCACACTGCTGCTGGAAGAACGTTTCCATTTTCTTCCAGAGAAGAATCCTGGGTGGACCCACCTTCAGTGAAAGTGATCTTAGGAACATGTTTTTCTGAAGGCTCTTCCTGACTCTCGGCTTCATTTTGGTCTTCCAGAACATTCTTCTCTTTCTTGAACTGAAAATTCCTCCTCTTTGCTGCAATACGGGGCTCAGGCGGGGCTCATTGAGAGGGTTTTAAACTAGGTTCAAAGGGGGAAGGGGATATTGCCCAGCTCACTAGGGATGAGCATAGGCTTGGCGTGCCAAGGCCAGGGGTGAGATTGACAGCCCAGCTCAAGTGTGTTTACACCAATGCACGTAGCATGGGCAATAAACAGGAGGAGCTGGAAGCCATTATACAGCAGGACTGCTACGACTTGGTCGCCATCACAGAAACGTGGTGGGACAACTTGCATGACTGGCATGCTGTCATAGATGGCTACAGACTCTTTAGGAAAGACAGACCAACAAGGAGAGGTGGGGGAGTTGCTCTATATGTGAGGGAGCAAGCAGAATGCATTGAGCTTGGCGTGGGGGCAAATGAGGAACAAGTTGAAAGCTTGTGGGTTAGAATTAAGGGACAGGCTCATAAGGGTGACATTACAGTGGGTGTGTACTACAGGCCACCTGAGCAGGAGGAGGAGGTTGATGAGGCCTTCTACAGGCAGCTGCAAGCAGCCTCACAGTCACAGGCCCTGGTTCTCATGGGGGACTTCAACCACCCTGACATCAGCTGGGAAGACCATACAGCTAGGCAGGCGCAATCCAGGAGGTTCCTACAGAGCATCGATGATAACTTTCTGATGCAAGTGGTGGAGGAACCAACAAGGAAAGGCGCGCTGCTGGACCTTGTGTTAACAAACAAGGAGGGACTGGTGGAGGATGTGAAGGTTGGAGGTAGACTCAGCTGCAGTGACCATGAAATGCTCGAGTTCAGGATCCTGCGTGGAGGAAGCAGGGCAATAAGCAGGATCAAAACGCTGGACCTCAGCAGGGCTGACTTTGCCCTCTTCAAGGAGCTACTGGGAGGAATCCTGTGGTCCAGGGCTCTCGAAGGCAGGGGTGTCCATGAGTACTGGTCGCTCTTTAAACAACACTTCTTCCATGCACAGGAGCAATGCATCCGCCTGAGAAAGAAATCTAGCAAAGGAGGCAGGAGACCTGCATGGTTAAACAAGGAGCTTCTAGCAGAGATCAGGCAGAAGAGAAAGGTCCATGGAATGTGGAAAGAGGGGCAGGCCACTTGGGAAGAGTACAGAAACGTGGTGAGAGCATGCAGGGATGCGACGAGGAAGGCCAAGGCCCACCTGGAATTGAAGCTGGCAAGGGATGTCAAAAACAACAAGAAGGGCTTCTTCAACTACATCAGCAGCAAAAGGAAGACTAGGGACAATGTGTGGCCACTGCTGAATGAGGCGGGTGTCCTGGTGACGGAGGATGCGGAGAAGGCAGAGCTACTGAATGCCTTCTTTGCTTCAGTCTTCAGTGCTAAGACTGGCCCTCAGGAATCCCAGGCCCCGGAGGTAAGAGAAGAAGCCTACAAAGAGGATGACTTTCCCTTGGTCGAGGAGGACTGTGTGAGGGATCGCTTAAGCGATCTGGATGTCCACAAATCCATGGGCCCCGATGGAATGCACCCACGAGTGCTGAGAGAGCTGGCGGATGTCATGGATTCACCAAGGGGAAATCATGCCTGACCAATCTAATAGCTTTCTACGATGACATGACTGGCTGTGTAGACGAAGGGAGAGCCGTGGATGTTGTCTACCTGGACTTCAGCAAGGCTTTCGACACAGTCTCCCATGATATCCTCCTAGGGAAGCTGAGGAAGTGTGGGCTGGATGAGTGGTCGGTGAAGTGGATAGAGAACTGGCTGAATGGCAGAACTCAGAGGGTTGTCGTCAGCGGCGCTGAGTCTAGTTGGAGGCTGGTAACAAGTGGTGTCCCCCAGGGGTCAGTACTGGGCCCAGTCTTGTTTAACTTCTTCATCAACAACCTGGATGAAGAGTTAGAATGTAACCTCAGCAGGTTTGCTGATGACACCAAACTGGGAGGTGTGGTAGACACACCGGAAGGCTGTGCTGCCATTCAGCGTGACCTGTGATAGGCTGGAAAGCTGGGCAGAGAGGAACCTGATGAGGTTCAACAAAGGCAAACGCAGGGTCCTGCACCTGGGGAGGAACAACCTCATGCACCAGTACAGGCTTGGGACGGACCTGCTGGAGTGCAGCTCTGCGGAGAGGGGCCTGGGTATCCTGGTGGACGACAGGTTAACCATGAGCCAGCAGTGTGACCTGGCTGCCAAGAAAGCCAATGGAATCCTGGGGTGCATCAAGAAGAGTGTGGCCAGCAGGACGAGGGAGGTTCTCCTTCCCCTCTACACTGCCCTGGTGAGGCCCGATCTGGAGTACTGTGTCCAGTTCTGGGCTCCCCAGTTCAAGAAAGATGAAGAGCTACTGGAGAGAGTCCAGCGGAGGGCTACGAGGATGATGAGGGGACTGGAACATCTCCCCTACGAGGAGAGGCTGAGGGAGGTGGGCTTGTTCAGCCTGAAGAAGAGAAGGCTGCGAGGGGACCTAATAAATGCTTATAAATATCTGAAGGGTGGGTGTCAGGAGGATGGGGCCAAGCTCTTTTCAGTGGTGCCCAGTGACAGGACAAGGGGCAATGGGCACAAACTGAGGCACAGGAAGTTCCGTCTGAAGATGAGGAAGAACTTCTTCCCTCTGAGGGTGACAGAGCACTGGAACAGGCTGCCCAGGGAGGTTGTGGAGTCTCCTTCTCTAGAGATATTCAAGACCCGCCTGGACGAGGTCCTGTGCAGCCTGCTGCAGGTGACCCTGCTTCAGCAGGAGGGTTGGACTAGATGACCCACAGAGGTCCCTTCCAACCCCTACTATTCTGTGATTCTGTGATTCTGTGATTCTGTAATACCTGAAGATGTTTTGTTCATTCTGCGCTTTCTTTTTGACCTATCTACAAAGAGATATCAGAAAAAGTAAGCCATCACATTACGAAAACAGTCCTTCCTTCAAAATCCACCATCCTCATCCATGGTAGCAATTTAGAAGCCTTTAAAAGTCAGCTAGGCCGTCAAGGCCAGGGTCTCACACCGTAAAGCAACCACGGCACTTGAACTTCATAACCATCTGGAATGAAACCCCTCTGGCTTTACCTCACATTTTGAAACTTTTAGTCAACTTACGGTACTCAGACACAAGCATATGAAAAAGTATTGATTACCACCAAAGCATGTACTTTCTAGCTGTTAAGTCACCATTAGCAAAGTTTTATACGTGGAATAACCTCACCTGCGTTGCTTTTTGACGCAGGACTTTTAGCAGCTTGATTGATAATGATGTCCTCAAAAAACATTCTTCTTTCTTCCTTGGTAGGCAGCTGGATTTTGAAAACTTGTCCATAAGCATTCATAAACAATTCTTTGATCTAAAGCATGAGGAGAAAATGTATTTCAGATAGAAGTCCACACAAATTCATATTCTATTCCAAAAAGATCAGTATCTCTCTACGTTAAGCTGAATAAACATCTGGATAAGACAAACTGGGAACAGTTATCTTCTTGGCCTCAAAAGGTGAATTAAAATATCTTCTCAAAGGAACACCTCAAGAGAACACGCTGCTCTGAGAAGGGACCTTATCATACACTGAGGAAGTGGTGACAGTCACCACCTCCAAGACTGCTTATTTTGTGTTTACCTGCCTCACTGTCCTTTCGTTTCAATCGTTATGGCGGCTACAGAGGGAAGAGGCAGGCTTCAAACAAGTGCCAGGGCCTTTTGGTAAGGTGGCTTTTTGGTCTGGGCTTTGTTTTTTCTTTTTTCAATGAATTACTTCAAATGATGTGTCTGAAGTTGCATACTTCCAAGTTTTACTCCCATTTTTCAGTCTCTACTACCATCAGGTCTGGAAGGAATTCCAGTACTTAGTTGAGAAGGCATTTATTAGCAGCATGAAAAACTTCTGCAGAAAGTTAAGCTAACATATCTTTCACTTTTCAGAAACAATGTTTTCGGTCCAAATAGCTTTTTCCCATTTCCATTTCAAGCACCGTGTATTCCTGACTAAGTACATACCGAACCACCTTGAGGTCACTGCAATTACTGTCTCAAGTCAATTTAGACATTTCTCTCCGAAGCATGACGGTGTGAGAAGGGGAGAAAGTTGGGTCAAAGCCAATCTCTTGACTCAGAAAACACTTCAGACACACGCTTTCAGCACTCTTTTGGTTAAGGAAATTTGAAGAGACCTGGTGAGGGTGCTTGAGTAATACCAGCATGAATTTGCTGAAGAGTGCACCGTACTCCAATGCTTAAAGGATTTCTCCACTAACAGGAAGTCGAAGAAAAAAGCAAGAAAAGTATCGACAGAAATACCTCTTCTGGGAGATCTGCGTGACACACATCAGATGTTGCAAGCAGCAAAACTGGAGCAGAAGTCGGGATGTTCTGCAGTAGTGTCCTAAAAGTAAGTCTGAGTGGAATTCCAGCAGCCTCCCACCACAAATGGATATGGGGGATGTAAATTATGCTTGGTGTCGTTCTTTGAGCGTCTCGCATCATCTGGGAAAGTGAAAGCTTGGATCAGAACACTAAACCGTGTAGAACAGGACCTACGTATCGGTCAGATCTGAATCTCTGCCTGGTTTCAAAACTGCTTAGGAGGAAGATAACTCCTGGAGAGCCTCACAACTCAGCCGGTGTGGTGGTCTGCCTGAAAGGACAAGACTGACCCTTCAGCAAGACCTAGACGTGGTAGTTACGTGACCGCAGATGCAAGCATCACAGAACAGAAAAGGGATTACTCCTCTGTGTGACAGAAAGAGTATCCAGCCATGTCATGTGTCTGTCCTTACTCGTACAGCTCTCAAATGCTGCTACAACAGGTCAAAATATTTGAATACAGTGATGCCATCCAGGGAAATGCATTTCCTGCCTAACAGGAAAAAAGAAGACAGCACTAATTCTGCTTCGATTTCCTTTTCCTAGTTAAGAAAAACACACCCGTGTACAAAAGGTCCATCAGTTTTAATGCATTTACTGCATATACTGCAGCAATACCAGCTGTACATTGTTCAGATAAGAAACACTTCTTTTCCCCAGAACCTTGATTGCCTTAGAAATACAACAAAAAAGAAGGCTACCAGAAGTGCCTGACCCGCAGTCAGGCTGATGCACAGCCATCTACTGGGAGCACAGAGCCTTAAAAAGCAAGGAAAAAAACCTGCTGGGTCCCACCAGGATGGGCAGCATTTCTTGCCCATGAAGAGCGGATTATCAGCAGCACCTCCCAGCTTCCTGAGCTGCTAGCAGCATCCTCACCGTTTCATTTGGAATGGAAAAAATGCGCATGTAAAGCATCCTTACTGGGTGTCATTCAGTCTAGAAGATAAGCGGATTCCCAGGACTAAACCTAACAGCACACTCAAACCAGGCCAACTCCATGAACAATGACTTTTCCTTACTCTACAGACAGTTCATTCATCCCATGACATTAAAGAGAGAAAAAAAGATACCTGTGCACATGTTTCTTCCGGTGATGTGGTGCTAGCAAACAAAATGGATAGGTCTAGCGTATAAACGGGGAACTTCTCCAGGGCATGTATTACTGCAGGTGCCAGATGAGACGCTTGCCCATATCCTGCCTCTCCAACTAGTAAGAACCGTGGCTTCCAGGACATTGGCTGGTAATAAGCATTTCTAGAACAACAACAAGAAAATACGTCTAAAAATGAAGTGGAAGTGATCAATAGGCACACAGATCTTCAAATGTTTTTCCTATCTATCTATCTATCTATCTATCTATTGAAATACTCTCCATATTCCAGCACCATATTAATATCCAGACGACTCTCAGAGCCCATTTTGTTACAAACTTGTACCATACCTCCCTGAAGAAATCCTGCCTGGGTGAAGTAACAGCTCTCAAATCACACAGGGGGATTGTCCAGCTAAACACACACACGACAAGCGGTCAGGAGCCTGAGATGGGCAAGAATAACCACTCTCTCTCTCTCTCTCTCAACACACACCAATCTGGATCTCTTCAGCGCCCGTACACACCAATTTTCAGTAGGTCGTGAGCTGAAGTAACTGTGAGATCTCTACACCTGTCAAGTGTAGCTCAAATTTGGCCATGGAGCTAGTGGGAAGAAAGGAGCAGAACAACATTTCTAGAGAAAAATCACCGTGGGCACTGAAACACGCTTGCTGTATCTGAAGAAGTACACAAATGGATTGGTTGAATTTGAGCAGTACTCTAAATAGGCAGAAGATTTATATCTATTCAGTCAGAAATTCTAACTGCTTAATCTTTGAAGCGTGTATTCATTTCCTACTCCTCTTGCTTGACTAGCATGAAACACATTTGGGAAGAGCACTTGTTTTTTCCACCACAATACTGTTGGACATTTGCTGGCTGAAATCCAAGATCCTACAGACCTATTCAAGCTCCGCACGTCAGAAGATTTTCTGGACAGCACAGCAATAGATACTGAGAAAAAGAACTGACCCAACAGTGATGACAACATTCTATTTCTTCAACCCTTGGCTTATATGACTTCCACAGTAAAATGTCAAAAGATTAACATCAGCTTAGGAGGCTAAAGGCACAAACCACAGACATGGTTTAGGTTTTTCTCACGCTGTTGTAACAAACCATTTCTCTATTTTGTTTCTGCTACAGAATTGACGAATGCTTCAACGATCTTGGGAGGCAGAAGGGCAAAAGATGGCTACACAAATCCATACAGCTTTTATCGTTAAAAGGACAGACAGCGCACTTCTTTGGTCTTGAGTCTTTCAAGGAATACCATGGATCAAATCAACACGCTAGAATGGTCTGTGGACCACTCTGACTTCGGAGGAGAGGGCTGGGCCGTTCACTTGGATGGTTTCTGGCCATGTACTCCATTAGAACGTTAGCACCCAGCTGGATCTCCACACTTACTTCTTACAAATAGTGATCAACGCACACGCACACATTTTACTCCTTCAGCTACCACCCATCACACCAAAACTGCTTTCAGACCCAGCCATCTTTCAAATGGAAACATACAGCTGACAAATCTTTACCTGCTAAAATGGAGGCATGTTTTCTGCTGTGTACCAGGCACTTGATGTGTTGCCTGATCTTCAAAGATTGATGGTGATTCCTCATCACTGTCAACCGCACCGTTTCTTAAAACATCATGGAAAGTGTCTGAAAGACAAGAGAGGTTGGTTAACTTTCCTCAATAGTCTGTATCTGGCTCCTGCATTAATACAGCTTCTCAGTAGGTGCTGGAGACCCCTTAGCTTGTAGTTCTTCATTTGAGGGCACATGTTGATTGCTGAAGAGTTCATCCTACCACAGATCTAAGGAGACTGCACAAGTCTCTACAAAGCTGTCCTGCATCCCGTGATTTGCTTAAGGTGTATCTCGCTGGCGGTGAAAACTTGGAGGATTCTTCCTTAGAATAAAAATGACTGCGGACAAGGTCTGTAGTTCCTAGACACCTGAAAAACTCCACAAGGCCACTTCCTTCTGGAGCAGGCTCGCCCACTGGAAGTCGGGGAATTAAGTGAAGGTGATGGCCGCAGACTTCCATTTGTCTGCGACTGGCGAGTCAGAACATACAGACCAACCCATCTTCTAAAGAAGGCTCCTCAAAGATCACCGGGCAGGGAGATAACGGAAGGCGGACAGCGGAGAGGGGACACAGTTACCAATCCGCCGGCCTCTCTGCTTTTATTTTGCTGGTGGATTTCTGCCTCTCTTTTACCAACGCAAACCTGTCTCCCAGCTCTACTGCGGTTGACACTGGTAGGATATTCTCAAGGGATCAGCATCCGAACTCCTCAGGGATCTCCACTAATCAGCAGTGGAGTGAGCTAAACAATTTATTTGCTCTCACCAACAGACAAACTAAATTTGATCCCAGCTGATGCAGTTAGGAGCGTGAACTCACATGTGCTATGCAAGCCAAGCCCCAGAGTACGCACTACTAAAACATTCGGAGCTCACATGCAAGTGCACAGTGTGATCCACAAACATCTAAACGATGAGAACGTGGTTAAAAATCATGAGAGCTAAAACAGTATTTAGCTGAAGCCATTTAGATTTGTATTGTGGTCCTGACATTCTCCAGACAGGAATTAGAAGCATTCCTGGGAAGACGCCCTTCTCCCCCCCGATTTAGGTATTTGTTTTGAAGGAGGTGCCTCTCCTACATGAAGCCTTAAATCCCTCTCTACAAATGATACATCTCAGCTGCTGTCAGAAACAGGGTGCTCTAGCACAGAACGCATCCTTCTCTGCTGCTTTTTGCGAGGCATGCACAGCTCCCACCCAGCACTTCAGTGCAGAATCCAGCATAAAAACTACGCACGGTATTCCTGAAATAAAGGCGTGCACATGCACGCGATAGAATTCTACTGTCATCGCGCCTGGGAGGTTTGTGTATGTCAGTTGCACCAGTCAGAAGTTTTTGCTCTGGCAGAATTTGAAAGAAGTGGATGTTACTGGTCTACCTTGCTGTTGGTTCTTCTCTAGCGCAAGCTCTGCGTGAGGAAATACTTCCTGCAAGGCTTCTAAAATTCTTGCTAGTGTGTTTTCCAGCAGTGGTTTTGACATAGGTGGTAGCGCTCGCCCAGCTGAAGCCACAGCCCTCTGTGAAGCTGGAACAATCTTCTGCATCGCCACCACAAAATCCTTTGCTCTTATTTCAATAGAAGCGACATCTAACTGCAGTTTCTCACAACTTTGGTAGATCTGAGGATAGTGCCGGCGCAAAGCACACAGGGCAGCTTCAGCACACAAGGCTTGAATATCAGCGCCACAGTATCCTAATAAACAAAACAAGAATCAAAGGTTACGTTGGTCTCAGGCAACACAGAAGCCAAGGTTGCCCAAGTGCAACACTGAAAGATTTTGTATGCAGCCACAAATTGAGAGGTTCAGAGAGAACTGACAGAGTTACTGCACTGCAGAGAAGTTCTGTTACGGGGCTCGCAGCCTGAGACCCAGCACCTTGGAAGCAGCCTCCTAAGCAAAGCTCTGCTCCTGAGGAAGATGCCCAAAACCCATTCAATGTTCTGAGAGACAAAGAAAATGAAAAGAAAAGAAGCATCTGACTTTGTCTGCCCGCAGGGCGAGCCAGCTGCCTCACTGCCTCGCCCTGCGGCAAGGCACAAGAGCTCGGGGGCTGCCCGGTAGAAGCTCAGGTTCCCGAGGACTCCAGTCACGCGCAGCAACTCACTTGGTTTTCCAACTTACCAACGCATTTTTCAGCTAGCTCTTCCAGAAACGTGTCCAATGGTTTAGGGGTCCACTCTCGTGTGTGAATCTTGAAAATCTTTTTTCTAGCCTGGAAACAAAATGGTTGCCTTTGAGCTTGTCCTAAGTTTTCTCTTCAAATCCAATCATTCTCAACTTGTTACATTCAACTTTTTTCCTGGGGGCCTGCAGCCAAATAAAAGGCATTTATAGCTTCCATAAAAAGTTCGTTTCCACAGGTATCAAACTTAATGATCCTGAGGAAAAAAAACTGTAGTCCAAAGCTTCTCTGCAATCAGCGATTTTTCCTCACAGAAAATTCTCTCACATTTCTCTGATCTTAACAAGACTTTCACTGAAGGATTTCTTGCTACACAGAATAATTATGGCAGATTTCTAGAATTCTTCCCCAGCAGGGAATCGCACTACTACATCTGTTTCATGGCACCTCCTCTGCTGTCCCGGAAACCAGATAAAGCCGGAGACAAAGGTTTGTGTTAAATACCCTCCTTGGTGCACTTCTACTGGCCTTCAACCCAACAAGCGGTAGTAGAACAAGTAGCAGTGACAGCCAGAGAAAAACCACAAAAACAGGGTTCCGGTTTCGCACAGTATCTTCTCCCCCACACGTATTTTTTGCTTGCTTGATACATATTTTTTCATTGCTTAGCTGTCGCCATTGAACTAGAAGCTTCCCAAACCCTGCACCTGGGCAGTGTACCACATCCTTCTCCAACTCCCTGTTAGGAAGTGCCAGTGAGAAGGTCAGATCCGACAATACGTGATTGGGGAATGAAAAATCTGAATTTGCTCCAGCTGGACCAGCCTCAAGAAGAGTTTTTTGTCAGCAAAAAGGAATTCTTGTGCACGCACCACGCCTTTCATTTTCAAGATGAGACTGCAGTAATTGATAGCTAATTCAGACATTCATCCTTACTTACACATTTCAGGGACTAGCAGCATCCCATTTTCCTGGCTGGTCCCAGTCAAACCAAAACTAGTTCTAAAACCAAATCCCTGTTGAAATCAGCTGAATCCTACATACTCAGTACCAGATCTGCCCTCCACAGTACGACACCATCTCTCCAGATAGCCCTCCTTTGCCCAAGTTGCACAACACTGATTGTGACTTTAACTGCTCCATGATACTGCATTGTCAGGTAGCTCTAGCATAAAGGTGGACTTGGCCACGTCAGCATTAAGGCTGAGCTGAAGTTCTGACCTCTTTATTCGGCAAGCTGAAGAGGAGCTCTCGATCAAAGCGTCCGGGTCTTCGCAAAGCCGGATCTATAGAATCCAGTCTGTTGGTGGCTCCGATGACCACAATTTCTCCTCTGCTGTCTAAGCCATCCATAAGTGTCAGAAGTGTTGATACAATAGAGCTAACAGAAAAATTACTAGTTTAGTAAATTTTGTTCTGTTCTACACACCACCTTCTCCAGTGATCTCACAAAAATGACAAGCTTTTGTTGATGAGACGCTGATTAGTGAAAGATTCATTTTAGCACTTGAAAAAAACAGACAAGGTAACACAGACCGCATGCTGTTATCAAGCTTAGTGAATTGTGTTCGATTATTGCTTAAAAATCATCTGACATTTTGTAGCACTCAGTTACTAGTTTTCAGGAGAAACGAGTGGGTCACATTAAGCTAAATAGGTTGGGGGCTTCTTTTCACAAAGATCAAGCAGCTTCTGTGTAGATACATAAAATGTACTACCTGTGAATGTGGTCTTGTCTACTGGACCGCACCGGAGCAAGACCATCTATCTCATCAAAGAAAATAATGGAAGGTTGCATCTGGTAGGCCTAGAAGGAAAACACAGGAATATCGACTCCAGTAAAACAGCGCCATTTGAAAGAGAAAATGCATGGAATACATGATGGTTGGAAAGTCATTGGAGCTAGATGTTTCACACTAGCATCAGGGATCTCTACTCATTGAGCTAATGCAGTAAGTGGCACGAGTAACACAAGACAGCAGCCTCTGTCAGCCCGCTGAGACGGGGTGACAGGGAGCAAATCACACCAGCAGTTCTTACAGCCATTTGGCAACCGCCGAGAACAGAGCCGGGACTTCATTCAATTACAGCTTCTGGAAGCAACCAAACAACCCTGCTTTCAGCCTGCATCTCTTTCCCTCTGATCTAAGGCCACCATCTCCTGCCTCCTGCAGCCTTTTTTGTGGCTGGACTGTTGTTTTTGGGTTATTTTTAAGGCTGGGGGAGGGGCTTGCTTTGCGAGGTTTTCTCATTGGTTTTATTAACCTTTCCCAATACATCTGGAGATTTCAAGCCCCTAAGAACCCACTGAAAAACAAAACCCTGACAATCCCCTTTCAGTGACAAGAACTGGTGAAACACAAAAAATGAGTGAGTTCTCCTTAAAAACACTGACCGCAGAAAAGGACAGTTACAACTTGGACAGAACACACAGCGCATTTTGGCCTTACCTGATCAAATAATAAATGAAGCTGTCGTTCAGATTCTCCCACCCATTCACTCAGGTAGTCGGCACCATTTCTCATAAAAAAGGCTATTCTCCTGGCACCTTGGCTACATTCATTAGCAAGGGCACGAGCAACCAGTGTCTTTCCAGTTCCTGGTGGACCATGGAATAGAAAGCGTCTGCAATTGAAAGAAAAAAGATTCACCTAGGAAAAAAGCCTCGTGGAAAAGTAGCTCTTACTACCTCCACCCCTAAAACACCCAACTCTTCTCTCCTAACCGAAGCACTTCATGCATTAGACAGTGGTAGCAGCTCAAGTGTGAGAAAAGTCAAAACAGATGGAGGTTTTTGTTCCTACACAATTCAAGAAGGCAGCAAACAAAAAGAGCACAGAGGACAAGGCAGACGTAGAAAAACTCGAGAATAGATGGCAGTGTCCCAGAAGGACCCTTCCAGAGCTGCTGACAAACTAACAGGGGTGCTTACAGCACCGCGGAGCCAAACAGGAACAAACGGCAGCACAAAATCGGAGACTGGGCTAACTCGCGAATCAGCAGCTCACTCTTCAGCGAGACACTGCCCATTCATTTGGGTGTCACAAAAGGCAAGATCTGATATTGAAGCATTGAATTCTCCCTTGAAAAGCTTGAAGTTGCTGGATTTGGTTTCCGGGGAATTCTAAAGCTGGGAAGGTATTCTGCATTTCCAGATAAATATAGCCATAAACTGGAAAAGCCAATGCACTGCTGTTTCAAAGAGCATTTCAACAAATAACGGAGCAAAACACAGATTTCATTTTGTTATTGGCAATACTTTGAACGTTACTGAAAGCAAAGAACTTAAAGTTGCACCTCAATATACCGTGATTGAGTTTTGCTGAGCAAGAACCTATCAAGTCAAGTATTAAATCTCTAAAAATTGCATTTCATAATGCACAACGAGTTTAGCTGGGTAAGGAGCAGATCGATTCCTACTCAGCCCAAGCACAACAAACACTACAAGGTCCTATCCATTGGAAAACTGATACTTCCGCACTTCAAAAACAGAGTTGGTGGGAGAGCCAAGTGGACTTCGAAGAAACCAATTACAGTTGACTAGCAGGAGATAATTCCAATTAGAATTTTTAGGTTTAAACAATCTCTGTTACCTTGGCGGCTGAATTTTGAATCTCTCAAAGACTTCCGGGTAAAGCAAGGGAAAAACGACCGTCTCTTTTAGAGATGAAATGTGGTCAGAAAGGCCACCCACGCCATCAAATCGTACCTAAAGATAAATTCAACAGAACACATTGGATAAGTTAAAGAAAGCTGCAACCTCGATAAGGTTCCATCAGAAATTATCTGTCAGCACAAAGGAAATGTCCTGGGCAATTTTCAAATTGCTCCAGAGAAAACTGTAAACCAAGGCATCTGTAGGCAGCACGCTACTGAAGGCTTTCACCAACACTGACACAATGAACTAGAAATACTTACCGAACAATCTATTTTCATTGGATCCACATCAGCCAGACTTGCTCCGATTTCCATTTGATCCTGGTGAATTCCCTTTAACTCCTCTTCCCCAAAGTTAAGTGGAAGACACCTGATTTCAATGAAGGACAAAGAGAAAGGCACTTTCTAACTTCAGGTGCAACAAGAAGATTTTTACTTTCAGCATCATGGCAAGGGAATGCGGAAGACCTTATAAATGAGCATAAACTTCCCAAATAGTTAAATATACCTTCAGACTCTCTTGCATTTAATGTCCATGAGTAAATGCAAGAAAATAAAATTGTTCCAGACATTAAACTGAGTTAAAGATTTTAACACGAATAGCCATGCTAGTCAGCACAGCACACGCATGAATGCAAGCTTAGAACAAGTTCTTCCGGATGCGGAGACCGTGAACTGACATTGCTTTGTGTGATGGAAGAACCCCCCCTCAAAACACATCGACATCTTTTAAAGATTTTTTGCTCCTCCATTCAAACAGTTACAGCCCGAGTGGATACTTCTTTCATGCGGATTAACATCGTACAGGCTGCCAAGCACTGCTGGTGCGTCCTGAGAACTCTGGGGTGTGTGTGCCAGGGGACACACGTCAGAGACATCAGCCTGAAAGCTTCTGTGTTAAGTCTGTTATCAACATACTTTTTCTAGAGCATTTGTTAAGTAACAAAACCTCCATCATTTCCTCTATCACATTTTCTGTTATGGTGGTCTTCTTTCTGAACAAACTCAATCTAAAGCACAGGAGCAGTAGAATTTCACATTAAAAAACTACATAAACGTTTTCCTCCCCCTACTGCCACTTATCAATCAAACTGCTGATTATCAATCAATTCTAAAAATCCAATTGTAAAGAGTCCAGTTACAGCTGTCAGTGCTGACAGGTATGATTAAATATTGCCACAATGTAGAAAGTGTACAAGAGGAAAGTGTACAAGAGGAAGAGAATAACACACAGGGTTAGGCAGATGCAAGCTCCTCCCAGGTAGACCCCTCCCTCCCCTGTTCTCCAGTTTCATGAACCTCCTCAAAGCTCTGCTGCGGCTGCGCTTCCTGCGCCTCTCCAAATGCTCTTCATCATCACATGAGGGAGAGGATGTGGAACCACTGTTGTGGACTCTGTGTCTCTGACCGCAAACATTTAAACAAACAAAACTTAATTTTTCTTAGGAAGGTAGAACGCTTCACTGTTTCCCAAAGAAATTTCACAAAAATACCTACTCATTTTGTCCCATCCCTTCCTCTCACACACACACACAAATACAGAACCACAGAATCACAGAATGGTCGGGGTTGGAAGGGACCTCTGTGGGTCATCTAGTCCAACCCTCCTGCCGAAGCAGGGTCACCTACAGCAGGCTGCACAGGACCGCGTCCAGGGGGGGTCTTGAATGTCTCCAGAGAAGGAGACTCCACAACCTCCCTAGGCAGCCTGTGCCAGGGCTCCGTCAGCCTCAGAGGGAAGAAGTTCCTCCTCATGTTCAGACGGAACTTCCTCTGCTTCAGTTTGTGCCCGTTGCCCCTTGTCCTGTCACTGGGCACCACTGAAAAGAGCTTGGCCCCATCCTCCTGACACCCACCCTTTAGATATTGATAAGCATATATTACGTCCCCTCGCAGCCTTCTCTTCTTCGGGCTGAACAAGCCCACCTCCCTCAGCCTTTCCTCGTAGGA
The DNA here is from genome assembly GCF_030867145.1 of Opisthocomus hoazin. NCBI lineage: Eukaryota > Metazoa > Chordata > Aves > Opisthocomiformes > Opisthocomidae > Opisthocomus > Opisthocomus hoazin. Next base: position 7,151,704 of record NC_134454.1, on the reverse strand, counting down.
GAGATGCTCCAGTCCCCTCACCATCCTCTTAGCCCTCCGCTGGACTCTCTCCAGTAGCTCCGCATCTTTCTTGAAGTGGGGAGCCCAGAACTGGACAGAGTACTCTAGATGGGGCCTCACTAGGGCAGTGTAGAGGGGAAGGAGAGCCTCCCTCGACCTGCTGGCCACACTCCTCCTAATGCATCCCTCGCCCACCCCAGCCTCCCCCCGGACGCATACTCACTGCTGGCCAAGACTGTACTGGGGCAGTGCTGTTGGCTGGTGCCCTTCTATATCCACCCCCATTGTGACGCGTCCCCTGTGATGTCACGGGTGTCTTAGCGCATCACAGTCTCGCCCGCCGGCCATTGGCCCCACCCCGGCTCAGCGACCCACAGCTGCCCTGGTGTACTGGTTGAGGCTGGCCTGCAGATCATGTTCTTCACAGGAGCTTGCACCATGCTTCATTCTGGAGATGTTATCACCTGCCTGCCACTCGGAATCTCCTAATCATACAATATCCTGAGTTGGAAGGGACCCACGAGGATTCCGAGTCCAACCCCTGAGTCCACACCGGGCAACCTTAAGTTTGATCATCGAATCGTAGAACCATCGAATCATTTAGGTTGGAAAAGATCCTTCAGATCATTGAGTCCAACCGCAAACCCGACACTGCCAACTCCATCACCATACCGTGTCCCAAAGCGCCACATCCACACAACTTTCAAATACCTGCAGGCATGCTGCCTCAAGCACTTCCCTGGGCAGCCTGTTCCAATGCTCGGCAACCCTTTCAGGGAAGACAGTTTTCCTAATAGCCAACTGGAAAAAGTCTCCTTCTCTGGAGATATTCAAGACCCGCCTGGAGAAGGTCCTCTACAGCCTGCTGTAGGTGACCCTGCTTCGGCAGGAGGGTTGGACTAGATGACCCACAGAGGTGCCTTCCAACCCCTACTATTCTGTGATTCTGTGTGAAACCTCCCCTTGCGGGAGTCGGTTGGGCCGAGGGCGGCCTTGATGGTCTTGATGGAATAGAGTCATATCTCTGAGCTAATTATTTTGTGCACCTGTGGTTGAAAAGCAGGAGGAAAGGAGCGAAGAAACAGGATGGGAAAATCCACCTCTTTGATAAGCGTGAAGGTCGTGTGAACGGACACATGATGACCAATCAGAAGAACAAAGGAGTGTGACATGCCAAAAGACCCTCACCAGTGAGACTCTGGGGGTGGGGAACAAGGGGATATAAAAATGTTATGATTAACCATTACAGTGCTTCTGCTGCTGCTTCTGTTTGCTTTTGCTTGCCTTGTGACTGCCGTAACTTCTTGTGGCGTGTCGCCACAACTAACGATGACACGAAGTTTGGGCTCAGCAAGTAACGATTTGCATTGTGCAATTAGGACTTGAATTACAGGACACAAGCTGCGTTTCAGGCCCCTTCCCGCGTCCAGCCCGTGGCTGGCAGGATGCTGCCTGGAACCAGGAATGAAGGGGTTTTCCCGGCCGACAGCAAGCGGCCCCGTGGCACCAAGCCTGCCTGCGTACTCCGCACGGCGATTTGGCTCCAAGGCAAGCTACAGAACTCCCGCGACACCTCCCCAGCCTCCGCGCATCTCACTACTGAATTACCTTTTAGCTCACATACAGTGTAGTTTGTAATGCTGCAGTATCACCTCCTGTTTCCAAAACAACATTTTCAATTTTCTTGTGTCCTGCACACTCCAGAAAGTCCACGTCACGACGAAATCCGACGTAAGGAGCAGGTTTTCTTGTGCTTATGAGCAGGCTCAAACTCACACTGCCTTCTCCTCAAGCCTGCAAGGAATTCATATCCTAGCCTGCTATTCGCACCGACCTCTTTTCACAGAACTCGTGGGAAATTCACTACCTTGGTGAAGATCCTCTCTTCTCACCACTTCAGCTGATTTTGGCTGATGAGGTCAGCAGTTTTGGGGGCCAAGTTAAACACACAGTGACCAAACGCAGCCCTTCTCAGAAACCAGGTTAAAAAGGCAATCCCTAAGGAATTACCAGTACTTACCTTCTCGATAGTCTTCTTTTTCTTGGCCTGATTTCAGCTTTGCCAACTGCCTCCATGAAGAAAGAGGACAGAGGAAAGGAGAAAAGAATTCTTGTACAGAAGTATTCTATCGCATCATGCTGTATTGCATTGCATAGTCCCCCCTTAAGGCTGGGAACTTCACCAAGTTTACAACCCGGTGCTCCAGGTCATCCCAAGAAAAGCCTGGAGACAACAAAGAGGGTTCAGATCCCAAGCCTGCTGCGTACCACACACACAAAGTTTTCTCAGGACAGACATTCCCCAACCTGCGTGTCTTCAAGTCTCAACAGGGCAAGTAATATCTCTCTACCCAAAGTGGTGGAGAGATCTCCAAGCAGTTGGGAGAAGATGCATGTTTTTTATACAAGCACAAGATTTTGATGAAGAACAGTGATTCTCGTTCCGAGACACTGGCACTGATATTAACATAATCGTACTCCCCTGCAGATTTTTAGCTGTAGATTTATCACCATGTGACTCCTTGGGCACGCTTTCGCTTTTCCTTTTCATTCTATAAATCCAACAGAGATTAAACACTTAGAAATACCTTGTAAAGTGTCTTTGCTGGACATTTTCACTTAATATTTCCATGCTTTTGTCAAAGCTAGAGTCTGTACAGGGTGGCATGTTTTTTCTCATTGATCTTAAACAGCGTCCATTGAAACATTCAGTTTTGACAACGAATGTTTGGACAAACACATGAGGCAGAAGCAAAGAAAACGGAAACACACCTCCAAAACCAAGCCCACACGGAGGGATTGCACAGTTTGGCATTCAGCGTCACCGCACCTTGCGTATGGGAGGTGGCCTAACGCAACAGCCATGGATCCTGCCACACAGTTTATGGCAACTGAAAGAAAATTTGATTCTCGTAAAATTCAACTTTGCTTATGCTGTTATCAATTTAAAAAAAAAAATAACTGTCAAAGGAACTGAGAGACATTTTCTCTGCTCAAGAGGCATGCAGACATCTTCAAAACAGGGTACTGCTTTGCTTTGACTTAAATATAGTTATCACGATCCTCCAGCATCAAGAAGATTGTCACCGTTACAAGCCAGACTCAACTTTATCTCAGAAAGTTACAGCAGTCAGTCTCGCTTTGTTTCAAGTCTGGTTGCTTTGACAGGCAAAAATATGCCATCACAAAAGCTCTTCTGTTGGTGGAAAAAGGGTTTCTCTGAGATCTCGTCTTGAGATGGTGGATTCTGTGAAAGCCACCTGAGGTGCTACCAGGTCATTAAAAGAAATCACCTCTGAACTGCATGAAGAGGTTTCTAAAGCATTTACTTGTCACAAGCCTAAACGAGATTGCTTGAAAACTTTGATTTAATATGCAGTGGACTGTCCAGCACCACAGACCACTTCAGAAAACTCTATCGCCACAAGCTGAAAACAATGATAAAAGTTCATCAAGTTTTCCATCGTCTCCTTCTAAAGAGAGGCACTGAAACGTCTGGGAGATGTTCAGGTCTGCAGCGTTCCAAAGGCAATCACAGAGGGATGTCTCATAAAAATATGTACCTAGCTGTTGGGCAAAAATATCAAATAAATGCAGCCAAACGTCTACAGCTTTCTTAATAAATTTTAATGTATATTTGGTATCTGTATAAATAAATATGTAGCAGTAATCTATTGAATTCTGCAGACAACAAACAGCGCGTCACGAAAAGAACACCTTCCAGAGCTGAAGTCAAGTCTGCTGAAATCCAGTGTCACTGTGTGCGCGTGAAGGCTGCAATTTCTTTCTTCATTTCCTAGTAAGAAAAACAGACAAGCCAGCAGTCAGCGTGAAGAAAAGCTCAAGCACCCTGTTTATTTCTTCATCAAAAGAATAGAGAGTCTGTACATACATACAACTGTTAGAAGCATTTAGCAAATACATGTACTCCCACCACCAGCACAGTGTCCTTCCAGCGTCTCTCTAGCTTCAAACGCGTCCTTACGCATCCAAACTAGAGAGCAGGCCAGAGGGAGTGGAGGGATCTGTATCAGCAGTGGCTTCAACAATTGGAAAGAGGAGCCAGTTCCTGAAAAGCCACAGCTAAAAGCTGGAAATTCTGTTTTCTGCATTCTGAATAATAATAAGAGAGACTTGTTCAAGTCTCTCTCTTTGTATGCTACAGCTTGCCCCTGAGCGACTTGCGCAGCCAAGGATCTGAGGATCCTGAATCGGAAGGCCGAAGATCCATCCCATCTAAATCGACTCAGTACTGGGAATGCCTGACTGGGACCACGGGTGCCTCTGCAAGATTTCTGCCACGTTCTGACAACTCAGAAAACCTCTCTTAGAGGAAGAGATCCGAGCATTTGACTCATCAGCATTAAAGCGGCATGGTTTTGCAATAGGGACCAACTTCTTCCAGACTGAAATGAGAAAGTCTTGAAACACAGGCACCTGAGCAGTACAGAGGAACGCTACATAGGCGTGACGTCCGGAGCGCACGCGTACATACCCGTAACACACACATGCGTCACAGTGATGGAAAGGGCTAGAAGACAAAAAAAATTTACCTTCACCAATTCAGTTTTGTCATCATCTTCCCGATGGCGGTAAATGCACTGACTGAGAATAGCGTACAGTCTTTCCAACTGAACTAGAGTGAAGTTGTTTGTTGTCTCAGTGACAAAATGCAGCAGTTTCTGAAGAAAGAAAAATGGAAACTGCAAGTTTAGAATAGCACAGGATCCTTTGAACAAGCTCGTCATGTTTTCCAAAGCTAAACAATAACAGTACAACACAAGGGACATCCTGCTTTCTTATATTGCTAAATAAAATAGGAGTGACACTTCAGAGAACAGATGAAATCTCTCACAAGCTGTAACTGGAGAAAATGCGTTCATTTTTCGTACTTCAAAGTGGCTCTGCCTGTAGCAGATCACCAGCTCTCACACAGTCCTTTCTGGGCCCAAAGCTGTGAATGGCATCGCCTCTGGGAAAGCAACCCCAACAAGCCAGCGGCAGCACCTGCTTCCACTGCGGCCGCTGTGCAGTGGCCACGTGTTGTGTGAGGCTGTAGAGACGGAGCTCAAGAGAGCAGCCACTCCAAAGGAAAATATTGCTGCCTCGCCGCTGCCTGTCATCACACTCTGCCTCCCTCACATCAGCCAGCACAGAACCGGAGTATTCCCCTCAGCTTCCTGCTACACAACATGCAGGTTAAGACGCACACAATACACGCAGCGTGCTTTCAGCTGCTGCAAACAGAAAAGGCAGGCTGTGACAGAGGCTTATGGTCAACGTCCCGTGGGAAACTAGTTCTAACTGCTGCCACACAGACGACCGCATGCTCTTCTCTATCTTCCTAAAGTTCTAGTCCTACTGCCAAGCAAAGAAACAAACAAAACTCTCCCCCCAAAAAACCAAGCCGCTCCATTTGGGAGGTTCACCTCGCTTATTCACTGCAAGCAAGCTCCAAAGAGGCTGTCTGGTACGAGCAACTAGTTCCAGCGGCACCCATGTTAATGAGCAAAGTTTTCTAAAAGATGCGTTTCCTGACTGTAGCTCTGCTCAGAGCTGAAAGCTATAGAAGCTGAACCATATATACGGGCTCTACTGTAGCATTTCTCCAATGCAAAATTCTAACAGTAGATTCTGAAAGAATTTCAGAAAAGGATACAGTAGTATTTTCTCCTGCTGACTTCAGCGTTGAAGTCACCACTGCTAGAAATAAAGGTCCTTTTCAGGTTCTCAATACATGAAAACACGCAAAACCCAACCCAAACCCCCAAAGCCGTCATAAAAACTGTCACCACATTAATAACCAACACTACTACTACTAGTAGGCTGTCAGTGGGCTCTTTGAAAATTCAACAAGCCCTTCTAAATCAACAATCAGCAAGACAACCCAGTCTCCTCAAATGTAGTTCTCCAAAAGCCACAACAGCAGTCTGCACCAGGTGTGCAAACACAACACTCATAGGCCATTACAAGCTGACTTCTTTCACAAGCTCTATATCCTTACCATACACTGTTTTAAGTGGCATTGGTTAACAACTAACTTCATTTACAACTCTCCATGGAGCAAGAAAACGTTCTTCTTCAGTATTAACAAAATTGAAATGAGACTTACTTTCAGCTGGGTGAGAATTCCCTGTGCTTTCTCCACACCCATCACATGTTGCTCTTCCATGCAAGAACGTCTCGCCCGAGCCACACAGCGTACCCACGAATCTGGAATGACACACAGCTCTTAGGCAGGGATTTTTGTTTCTCTGCCATACAGCATCAGTGAAGTGTCCTGCACCTGGAATGCAGTCTCTCTCTGCAATGACAGACACAGACCCCTTTTTTCCGCTGAGAAATCCCTGACTTGTACTTTCTTTCTGGTAAAAGTCCCTGTTCCATCAAAATTCCAAACTCGGACACAAAAGAAAACCCACCAGAGAAGAAGGCAGGGCAAAACCAGGAAAAAAAAACGACAGTCCTGTTGCCATTACAGCACTGCATGGTAAAACTCCAAGGTAATTTCGGTTAGGAGACACACCCTATCACAGAATCCCAGAATGCGAGGGTTGGAAGGGACCTCTGTGGGTCACCTAGTCCAACCCCCCTGCCGAAGCAGGGTCACCCAGAGCAGGCTGCACAGGACCCCGCCTGCAACCACGTGGACATAAGTCTCCTATTCCACAGGCGACTCTGGACCCACACTGCTGCTGGAAGAACGTTTCCATTTTCTTCCAGAGAACAATCCTGGGTGGACCCACCTTCAGTGAAAGTGATCTTAGGAACATGTTTTTCTGAAGGCTCTTCCTGACTCTCGGCTTCATTTTGGTCTTCCAGAACATTCTTCTCTTTCTTGAACTGAAAATTCCTCCTCTTTGCTGCAATACGGGGCTCAGGCGGGGCTCATTGAGAGGGTTTTAAACTAGGTTCGAAGGGGGAAGGGGATATTGCCCAGCTCACTAGGGATGAGCATAGGCTTGGCGTGCCAAGGCCAGGGGTGAGATTGACAGCCCAGCTCAAGTGTGTTTACACCAATGCACGTAGCATGGGCAATAAACAGGAGGAGCTGGAAGCCATTATACAGCAGGACTGCTACGACTTGGTCGCCATCACAGAAACGTGGTGGGACAACTTGCATGACTGGCATGCTGTCATAGATGGCTACAGACTCTTTAGGAAAGACAGACCAACAAGGAGAGGTGGGGGAGTTGCTCTATATGTGAGGGAGCAAGCAGAATGCATTGAGCTTGGCGTGGGGGCAAATGAGGAACAAGTTGAAAGCTTGTGGGTTAGAATTAAGGGACAGGCTCATAAGGGTGACATTACAGTGGGTGTGTACTACAGGCCACCTGAGCAGGAGGAGGAGGTTGATGAGGCCTTCTACAGGCAGCTGCAAGCAGCCTCACAGTCACAGGCCCTGGTTCTCATGGGGGACTTCAACCACCCTGACATCAGCTGGGAAGACCATACAGCTAGGCAGGCGCAATCCAGGAGGTTCCTACAGAGCATCGATGATAACTTTCTGATGCAAGTGGTGGAGGAACCAACAAGGAAAGGCGCGCTGCTGGACCTTGTGTTAACAAACAAGGAGGGACTGGTGGAGGATGTGAAGGTTGGAGGTAGACTCAGCTGCAGTGACCATGAAATGCTCGAGTTCAGGATCCTGCGTGGAGGAAGCAGGGCAATAAGCAGGATCAAAACGCTGGACCTCAGCAGGGCTGACTTTGCCCTCTTCAAGGAGCTACTGGGAGGAATCCCGTGGTCCAGGGCTCTCGAAGGCAGGGGTGTCCATGAGTACTGGTCGCTCTTTAAACAACACTTCTTCCATGCGCAGGAGCAATGCATCCGCCTGAGAAAGAAATCTAGCAAAGGAGGCAGGAGACCTGCATGGTTAAACAAGGAGCTTCTAGCAGAGATCAGGCAGAAGAGAAAGGTCCATGGAATGTGGAAAGAGGGGCAGGCCACTTGGGAAGAGTACAGAAACGTGGTGAGAGCATGCAGGGATGCGACGAGGAAGGCCAAGGCCCACCTGGAATTGAAGCTGGCAAGGGATGTCAAAAACAACAAGAAGGGCTTCTTCAACTACATCAGCAGCAAAAGGAAGACTAGGGACAATGTGTGGCCACTGCTGAATGAGGCGGGTGTCCTGGTGACGGAGGATGCGGAGAAGGCAGAGCTACTGAATGCCTTCTTTGCTTCAGTCTTCAGTGCTAAGACTGGCCCTCAGGAATCCCAGGCCCCGGAGGTAAGAGAAGAAGCCTACAAAGAGGATGACTTTCCCTTGGTCGAGGAGGACTGTGTGAGGGATCGCTTAAGCGATCTGGATGTCCACAAATCCATGGGCCCCGATGGAATGCACCCACGAGTGCTGAGAGAGCTGGCGGATGTCATGGATTCACCAAGGGGAAATCATGCCTGACCAATCTAATAGCTTTCTACGATGACATGACTGGCTGTGTAGACGAAGGGAGAGCCGTGGATGTTGTCTACCTGGACTTCAGCAAGGCTTTCGACACAGTCTCCCATGATACCCTCCTAGGGAAGCTGAGGAAGTGTGGGCTGGATGAGTGGTCGGTGAAGTGGATAGAGAACTGGCTGAATGGCAGAACTCAGAGGGTTGTCATCAGCGGCGCTGAGTCTAGTTGGAGGCTGGTAACAAGTGGTGTCCCCCAGGGGTCAGTACTGGGCCCAGTCTTGTTTAACTTCTTCATCAACAACCTGGATGAAGAGTTAGAATGTAACCTCAGCAGGTTTGCTGATGACACCAAACTGGGAGGTGTGGTAGACACACCGGAAGGCTGTGCTGCCATTCAGCGTGACCTGTGATAGGCTGGAAAGCTGGGCAGAGAGGAACCTGATGAGGTTCAACAAAGGCAAACGCAGGGTCCTGCACCTGGGGAGGAACAACCTCATGCACCAGTACAGGCTTGGGACGGACCTGCTGGAGTGCAGCTCTGCGGAGAGGGACCTGGGTATCCTGGTGGACGACAGGTTAACCATGAGCCAGCAGTGTGACCTGGCTGCCAAGAAAGCCAATGGAATCCTGGGGTGCATCAAGAAGAGTGTGGCCAGCAGGACGAGGGAGGTTCTCCTTCCCCTCTACACTGCCCTGGTGAGGCCCGATCTGGAGTACTGTGTCCAGTTCTGGGCTCCCCAGTTCAAGAAAGATGAAGAGCTACTGGAGAGAGTCCAGCGGAAGGCTACGAGGATGATGAGGGGACTGGAACATCTCCCCTACGAGGAGAGGCTGAGGGAGCTGGGCTTGTTCAGCCTGAAGAAGAGAAGGCTGCGAGGGGACCTAATAAATGCTTATAAATATCTGAAGGGTGGGTGTCAGGAGGATGGGGCCAAGCTCTTTTCAGTGGTGCCCAGTGACAGGACAAGGGGCAACGGGCACAAACTGAGGCACAGGAAGTTCCGTCTGAAGATGAGGAAGAACTTCTTCCCTCTGAGGGTGACAGAGCACTGGAACAGGCTGCCCAGGGAGGTTGTGGAGTCTCCTTCTCTAGAGATATTCAAGACCCGCCTGGACGAGGTCCTGTGCAGCCTGCTGCAGGTGACCCTGCTTCAGCAGGAGGGTTGGACTAGATGACCCACAGAGGTCCCTTCCAACCCCTACTATTCTGTGATTCTGTGATTCTGTGATTCTGTAATACCTGAAGATGTTTTGTTCATTCTGCGCTTTCTTTTTGACCTATCTACAAAGAGATATCAGAAAAAGTAAGCCATCACATTACGAAAACAGTCCTTCCTTCAAAATCCACCATCCTCATCCATGGTAGCAATTTAGAAGCCTTTAAAAGTCAGCTAGGCCGTCAAGGCCAGGGTCTCACACCGTAAAGCAACCACGGCACTTGAACTTCATAACCATCTGGAATGAATCCCCTCTGGCTTTACCTCACATTTTGAAACTTTTAGTCAACTTACGGTACTCAGACACAAGCATATGAAAAAGTATTGATTACCACCAAAGCATGTACTTTCTAGCTGTTAAGTCACCATTAGCAAAGTTTTATACGTGGAATAACCTCACCTGCGTTGCTTTTTGACGCAGGACTTTTAGCAGCTTGATTGATAATGATGTCCTCAAAAAACATTCTTCTTTCTTCCTTGGTAGGCAGCTGGATTTTGAAAACTTGTCCATAAGCATTCATAAACAATTCTTTGATCTAAAGCATGAGGAGAAAATGTATTTCAGATAGAAGGCCACACAAATTCATATTCTATTCCAAAAAGATCAGTATCTCTCTACGTTAAGCTGAATAAACATCTGGATAAGACAAACTGGGAACAGTTATCTTCTTGGCCTCAAAAGGTGAATTAAAATATCTTCTCAAAGGAACACCTCAAGAGAACACGCTGCTCTGAGAAGGGACCTTATCATACACTGAGGAAGTGGTGACAGTCACCACCTCCAAGACTGCTTATTTTGTGTTTACCTGCCTCGCTGTCCTTTCGTTTCAATCGTTATGGCGGCTACAGAGGGAAGAGGCAGGCTTCAAACAAGTGCCAGGGCCTTTTGGTAAGGTGGCTTTTTGGTCTGGGCTTTGTTTTTTCTTTTTTCAATGAATTACTTCAAATGATGTGTCTGAAGTTGCATACTTCCAAGTTTTACTCCCATTTTTCAGTCTCTACTACCATCAGGTCTGGAAGGAATTCCAGTACTTAGTTGAGAAGGCATTTATTAGCAGCATGAAAAACTTCTGCAGAAAGTTAAGCTAACATATCTTTCACTTTTCAGAAACAATGTTTTCGGTCCAAATAGCTTTTTCCCATTTCCATTTCAAGCACCGTGTATTCCTGACTAAGTACATACCGAACCACCTTGAGGTCACTGCAATTACTGTCTCAAGTCAATTTAGACATTTCTCTCCGAAGCATGACGGTGTGAGAAGGGGAGAAAGTTGGGTCAAAGCCAATCTCTTGACTCAGAAAACACTTCAGACACACGCTTTCAGCACTCTTTTGGTTAAGGAAATTTGAAGAGACCTGGTGAGGGTGCTTGAGTAATACCAGCATGAATTTGCTGAAGAGTGCACCGTACTCCAATGCTTAAAGGATTTCTCCACTAACAGGAAGTCGAAGAAAAAAGCAAGAAAAGTATCGACAGAAATACCTCTTCTGGGAGATCTGCGTGACACACATCAGATGTTGCAAGCAGCAAAACTGGAGCAGAAGTCGGGATGTTCTGCAGTAGTGTCCTAAAAGTAAGTCTGAGTGGAATTCCAGCAGCCTCCCACCACAAATGGATATGGGGGATGTAAATTATGCTTGGTGTCGTTCTTTGAGCGTCTCGCATCATCTGGGAAAGTGAAAGCTTGGATCAGAACACTAAACCGTGTAGAACAGGACCTACGTATCGGTCAGATCTGAATCTCTGCCTGGTTTCAAAACTGCTTAGGAGGAAGATAACTCCTGGAGAGCCTCACAACTCAGCCGGTGTGGTGGTCTGCCTGAAAGGACAAGACTGACCCTTCAGCAAGACCTAGACGTGGTAGTTACGTGACCGCAGATGCAAGCATCACAGAACAGAAAAGGGATTACTCCTCTGTGTGACAGAAAGAGTATCCAGCCATGTCATGTGTCTGTCCTTACTCGTACAGCTCTCAAATGCTGCTACAACAGGTCAAAATATTTGAATACAGTGATGCCATCCAGGGAAATGCATTTCCTGCCTAACAGGAAAAAAGAAGACAGCACTAATTCTGCTTCGATTTCCTTTTCCTAGTTAAGAAAAACACACCCGTGTACAAAAGGTCCATCAGTTTTAATGCATTTACTGCATATACTGCAGCAATACCAGCTGTACATTGTTCAGATAAGAAACACTTCTTTTCCCCAGAACCTTGATTGCCTTAGAAATACAACAAAAAAGAAGGCTACCAGAAGTGCCTGACCCGCAGTCAGGCTGATGCACAGCCATCTACTGGGAGCACAGAGCCTTAAAAAGCAAGGAAAACAACCTGCTGGGTCCCACCAGGATGGGCAGCATTTCTTGCCCATGAAGAGCGGATTATCAGCAGCACCTCCCAGCTTCCTGAGCTGCTAGCAGCATCCTCACCGTTTCATTTGGAATGGAAAAAATGCGCATGTAAAGCATCCTTACTGGGTGTCATTCAGTCTAGAAGATAAGCGGATTCCCAGGACTAAACCTAACAGCACACTCAAACCAGGCCAACTCCATGAACAATGACTTTTCCTTACTCTACAGACAGTTCATTCATCCCATGACATTAAAGAGAGAAAAAAAGATACCTGTGCACATGTTTCTTCCGGTGATGTGGTGCTAGCAAACAAAATGGATAGGTCTAGCGTATAAACGGGGAACTTCTCCAGGGCATGTATTACTGCAGGTGCCAGATGAGACGCTTGCCCATATCCTGCCTCTCCAACTAGTAAGAACCGTGGCTTCCAGGACATTGGCTGGTAATAAGCATTTCTAGAACAACAACAAGAAAATACGTCTAAAAATGAAGTGGAAGTGATCAATAGGCACACAGATCTTCAAATGTTTTTCCTATCTATCTATCTATCTATCTATCTATTGAAATACTCTCCATATTCCAGCACCATATTAATATCCAGACGACTCTCAGAGCCCATTTTGTTACAAACTTGTACCATACCTCCCTGAAGAAATCCTGCCTGGGTGAAGTAACAGCTCTCAAATCACACAGGGGGATTGTCCAGCTAAACACACACACGACAAGCGGTCAGGAGCCTGAGATGGGCAAGAATAACCACTCTCTCTCTCTCTCTCTCAACACACACCAATCTGGATCTCTTCAGCGCCCGTACACACCAATTTTCAGTAGGTCGTGAGCTGAAGTAACTGTGAGATCTCTACACCTGTCAAGTGTAGCTCAAATTTGGCCATGGAGCTAGTGGGAAGAAAGGAGCAGAACAACATTTCTAGAGAAAAATCACCGTGGGCACTGAAACACGCTTGCTGTATCTGAAGAAGTACACAAATGGATTGGTTGAATTTGAGCAGTACTCTAAATAGGCAGAAGATTTATATCTATTCAGTCAGAAATTCTAACTGCTTAATCTTTGAAGCGTGTATTCATTTCCTACTCCTCTTGCTTGACTAGCATGAAACACATTTGTGAAGAGCACTTGTTTTTTCCACCACAATACTGTTGGACATTTGCTGGCTGAAATCCAAGATCCTACAGACCTATTCAAGCTCCGCACGTCAGAAGATTTTCTGGACAGCACAGCAATAGATACTGAGAAAAAGAACTGACCCAACAGTGATGACAACATTCTATTTCTTCAACCCTTGGCTTATATGACTTCCACAGTAAAATGTCAAAAGATTAACATCAGCTTAGGAGGCTAAAGGCACAAACCACAGACATGGTTTAGGTTTTTCTCACGCTGTTGTAACAAACCATTTCTCTATTTTGTTTCTGCTACAGAATTGACGAATGCTTCAACGATCTTGGGAGGCAGAAGGGCAAAAGATGGCTACACAAATCCATACAGCTTTTATCGTTAAAAGGACAGACAGCGCACTTCTTTGGTCTTGAGTCTTTCAAGGAATACCATGGATCAAATCAACACGCTAGAATGGTCTGTGGACCACTCTGACTTCGGAGGAGAGGGCTGGGCCGTTCACTTGGATGGTTTCTGGCCATGTACTCCATTAGAACGTTAGCACCCAGCTGGATCTCCACACTTACTTCTTACAAATAGTGATCAACGCACACGCACACATTTTACTCCTTCAGCTACCACCCATCACACCAAAACTGCTTTCAGACCCAGCCATCTTTCAAATGGAAACATACAGCTGACAAATCTTTACCTGCTAAAATGGAGGCATGTTTTCTGCTGTGTACCAGGCACTTGATGTGTTGCCTGATCTTCAAAGATTGATGGTGATTCCTCATCACTGTCAACTGCACCGTTTCTTAAAACATCATGGAAAGTGTCTGAAAGACAAGAGAGGTTGGTTAACTTTCCTCAATAGTCTGTATCTGGCTCCTGCATTAATACAGCTTCTCAGTAGGTGCTGGAGACCCCTTAGCTTGTAGTTCTTCATTTGAGGGCACATGTTGATTGCTGAAGAGTTCATCCTACCACAGATTTAAGGAGACTGCACAAGTCTCTACAAAGCTGTCCTGCATCCCGTGATTTGCTTAAGGTGTATCTCGCTGGCGGTGAAAACTTGGAGGATTCTTCCTTAGAATAAAAATGACTGCGGACAAGGTCTGTAGTTCCTAGACACCTGAAAAACTCCACAAGGCCACTTCCTTCTGGAGCAGGCTCGCCCACTGGAAGTCGGGGAATTAAGTGAAGGTGATGGCCGCAGACTTCCATTTGTCTGCGACTGGCGAGTCAGAACATACAGACCAACCCATCTTCTAAAGAAGGCTCCTCAAAGATCACCGGGCAGGGAGATAACGGAAGGCGGACAGCGGAGAGGGGACACAGTTACCAATCCGCCGGCCTCTCTGCTTTTATTTTGCTGGTGGATTTCTGCCTCTCTTTTACCAACGCAAACCTGTCTCCCAGCTCTACTGCGGTTGACACTGGTAGGATATTCTCAAGGGATCAGCATCCGAACTCCTCAGGGATCTCCACTAATCAGCAGTGGAGTGAGCTAAACAATTTATTTGCTCTCACCAACAGACAGACTAAATTTGATCCCAGCTGATGCAGTTAGGAGCGTGAACTCACATGTGCTATGCAAGCCAAGCCCCAGAGTACGCACTACTAAAACATTCGGAGCTCACATGCAAGTGCACAGTGTGATCCACAAACATCTAAACGATGAGAACGTGGTTAAAAATCATGAGAGCTAAAACAGTATTTAGCTGAAGCCATTTAGATTTGTATTGTGGTCCTGACATTCTCCAGACAGGAATTAGAAGCATTCCTGGGAAGACGCCCTTCTCCCCCCCGATTTAGGTATTTGTTTTGAAGGAGGTGCCTCTCCTACATGAAGCCTTAAATCCCTCTCTACAAATGATACATCTCAGCTGCTGTCAGAAACAGGGTGCTCTAGCACAGAACGCATCCTTCTCTGCTGCTTTTTGCGAGGCATGCACAGCTCCCACCCAGCACTTCAGTGCAGAATCCAGCATAAAAACTACGCACGGTATTCCTGAAATAAAGGCGTGCACATGCACGCGATAGAATTCTACTGTCATCGCGCCTGGGAGGTTTGTGTATGTCAGTTGCACCAGTCAGAAGTTTTTGCTCTGGCAGAATTTGAAAGAAGTGGATGTTACTGGTCTACCTTGCTGTTGGTTCTTCTCTAGCGCAAGCTCTGCGTGAGGAAATACTTCCTGCAAGGCTTCTAAAATTCTTGCTAGTGTGTTTTCCAGCAGTGGTTTTGACATAGGTGGTAGCGCTCGCCCAGCTGAAGCCACAGCCCTCTGTGAAGCTGGAACAATCTTCTGCATCGCCACCACAAAATCCTTTGCTCTTATTTCAATAGAAGCGACATCTAACTGCAGTTTCTCACAACTTTGGTAGATCTGAGGATAGTGCCGGCGCAAAGCACACAGGGCAGCTTCAGCACACAAGGCTTGAATATCAGCGCCACAGTATCCTAATAAACAAAACAAGAATCAAAGGTTACGTTGGTCTCAGGCAACACAGAAGCCAAGGTTGCCCAAGTGCAACACTGAAAGATTTTGTATGCAGCCACAAATTGAGAGGTTCAGAGAGAACTGACAGAGTTACTGCACTGCAGAGAAGTTCTGTTACGGGGCTCGCAGCCTGAGACCCAGCACCTTGGAAGCAGCCTCCTAAGCAAAGCTCTGCTCCTGAGGAAGATGCCCAAAACCCATTCAATGTTCTGAGAGACAAAGAAAATGAAAAGAAAAGAAGCATCTGACTTTGTCTGCCCGCAGGGCGAGCCAGCTGCCTCACTGCCTCGCCCTGCGGCAAGGCACAAGAGCTCGGGGGCTGCCCGGTAGAAGCTCAGGTTCCCGAGGACTCCAGTCACGCGCAGCAACTCACTTGGTTTTCCAACTTACCAACGCATTCTTCAGCTAGCTCTTCCAGAAACGTGTCCAATGGTTTAGGGGTCCACTCTCGTGTGTGAATCTTGAAAATCTCTTTTCGAGCCTGGAAACAAAATGGTTGCCTTTGAGCTTGTCCTAAGTTTTCTCTTCAAATCCAATCATTCTCAACTTGTTACATTCAACTTTTTTCCTGGGGAGCCTGCAGCCAAATAAAAGGCATTTATAGCTTCCATAAAAAGTTCGTTTCCACAGGTATCAAACTTAATGATCCTGAGGAAAAAAAACTGTAGTCCAAAGCTTCTCTGCAATCAGCGATTTTTCCTCACAGAAAATTCTCTCACATTTCTCTGATCTTAACAAGACTTTCACTGAAGGATTTCTTGCTACACAGAATAATTATGGCAGATTTCTAGAATTCTTCCCCAGCAGGGAATCGCACTACTACATCTGTTTCATGGCACCTCCTCTGCTGTCCCGGAAACCAGATAAAGCCGGAGACAAAGGTTTGTGTTAAATACCCTCCTTGGTGCACTTCTACTGGCCTTCAACCCAACAAGCGGTAGTAGAACAAGTAGCAGTGACAGCCAGAGAAAAACCACAAAAACAGGGTTCCGGTTTCGCACAGTATCTTCTCCCCCACACGTATTTTTTGCTTGCTTGATACATATTTTTTCATTGCTTAGCTGTCGCCATTGAACTAGAAGCTTCCCAAACCCTGCACCTGGGCAGTGTACCACATCCTTCTCCAACTCCCTGTTAGGAAGTGCCAGTGAGAAGGTCAGATCCGACAATACGTGATTGGGGAATGAAAAATCTGAATTTGCTCCAGCTGGACCAGCCTCAAGAAGAGTTTTTTGTCAGCAAAAAGGAATTCTTGTGCACGCACCACGCCTTTCATTTTCAAGATGAGACTGCAGTAATTGATAGCTAATTCAGACATTCATCCTTACTTACACATTTCAGGGACTAGCAGCATCCCATTTTCCTGGCTGGTCCCAGTCAAACCAAAACTAGTTCTAAAACCAAATCCCTGTTGAAATCAGCTGAATCCTACATACTCAGTACCAGATCTGCCCTCCACAGTACGACACCATCTCTCCAGATAGCCCTCCTTTGCCCAAGTTGCACAACACTGATTGTGACTTTAACTGCTCCATGATACTGCATTGTCAGGTAGCTCTAGCATAAAGGTGGACTTGGCCACGTCAGCATTAAGGCTGAGCTGAAGTTCTGACCTCTTTATTCGGCAAGCTGAAGAGGAGCTCTCGATCAAAGCGTCCGGGTCTTCGCAAAGCCGGATCTATAGAATCCAGTCTGTTGGTGGCTCCGATGACCACAATTTCTCCTCTGCTGTCTAAGCCATCCATAAGTGTCAGAAGTGTTGATACAATAGAGCTAACAGAAAAATTACTAGTTTAGTAAATTTTGTTCTGTTCTACACACCACCTTCTCCAGTGATCTCACAAAAATGACAAGCTTTTGTTGATGAGACGCTGATTAGTGAAAGATTCATTTTAGCACTTGAAAAAAACAGACAAGGTAACACAGACCGCATGCTGTTATCAAGCTTAGTGAATTGTGTTCGATTATTGCTTAAAAATCATCTGACATTTTGTAGCACTCAGTTACTAGTTTTCAGGAGAAACGAGTGGGTCACATTAAGCTAAATAGGTTGGGGGCTTCTTTTCACAAAGATCAAGCAGCTTCTGTGTAGATACATAAAATGTACTACCTGTGAATGTGGTCTTGTCTACTGGACCGCACCGGAGCAAGACCATCTATCTCATCAAAGAAAATAATG
Source organism: Opisthocomus hoazin (assembly GCF_030867145.1). Lineage (NCBI taxonomy): Eukaryota > Metazoa > Chordata > Aves > Opisthocomiformes > Opisthocomidae > Opisthocomus > Opisthocomus hoazin. The sequence goes on along the minus strand of NC_134454.1, from coordinate 7,133,935 downwards.
GAAGGTTGCATCTGGTAGGCCTAGAAGGAAAACACAGGAATATCGACTCCAGTAAAACAGCGCCATTTGAAAGAGAAAATGCATGGAATACATGATGGTTGGAAAGTCATTGGAGCTAGATGTTTCACACTAGCATCAGGGATCTCTACTCATTGAGCTAATGCAGTAAGTGGCACGAGTAACACAAGACAGCAGCCTCTGTCAGCCCGCTGAGACGGGGTGACAGGGAGCAAATCACACCAGCAGTTCTTACAGCCATTTGGCAACCGCCGAGAACAGAGCCGGGACTTCATTCAATTACAGCTTCTGGAAGCAACCAAACAACCCTGCTTTCAGCCTGCATCTCTTTCCCTCTGATCTAAGGCCACCATCTCCTGCCTCCTGCAGCCTTTTTTGTGGCTGGACTGTTGTTTTTGGGTTATTTTTAAGGCTGGGGGAGGGGCTTGCTTTGCGAGGTTTTCTCATTGGTTTTATTAACCTTTCCCAATACATCTGGAGATTTCAAGCCCCTAAGAACCCACTGAAAAACAAAACCCTGACAATCCCCTTTCAGTGACAAGAACTGGTGAAACACAAAAAATGAGTGAGTTCTTAAAAACACTGACCGCAGAAAAGGACAGTTACAACTTGGACAGAACACACAGCGCATTTTGGCCTTACCTGATCAAATAATAAATGAAGCTGTCGTTCAGATTCTCCCACCCATTCACTCAGGTAGTCGGCACCATTTCTCATAAAAAAGGCTATTCTCCTGGCACCTTGGCTACATTCATTAGCAAGGGCACGAGCAACCAGTGTCTTTCCAGTTCCTGGTGGACCATGGAATAGAAAGCGTCTGCAATTGAAAGAAAAAAGATTCACCTAGGAAAAAAGCCTCGTGGAAAAGTAGCTCTTACTACCTCCACCCCTAAAACACCCAACTCTTCTCTCCTAACCGAAGCACTTCATGCATTAGACAGTGGTAGCAGCTCAAGTGTGAGAAAAGTCAAAACAGATGGAGGTTTTTGTTCCTACACAATTCAAGAAGGCAGCAAACAAAAAGAGCACAGAGGACAAGGCAGACGTAGAAAAACTCGAGAATAGATGGCAGTGTCCCAGAAGGACCCTTCCAGAGCTGCTGACAAACTAACAGGGGTGCTTACAGCACCGCGGAGCCAAACAGGAACAAACGGCAGCACAAAATCGGAGACTGGGCTAACTCGCGAATCAGCAGCTCACTCTTCAGCGAGACACTGCCCATTCATTTGGGTGTCACAAAAGGCAAGATCTGATACTGAAGCATTGAATTCTCCCTTGAAAAGCTTGAAGTTGCTGGATTTGGTTTCCGGGGAATTCTAAAGCTGGGAAGGTATTCTGCATTTCCAGATAAATATAGCCATAAACTGGAAAAGCCAATGCACTGCTGTTTCAAAGAGCATTTCAACAAATAACGGAGCAAAACACAGATTTCATTTTGTTATTGGCAATACTTTGAACATTACTGAAAGCAAAGAACTTAAAGTTGCACCTCAATATACCGTGATTGAGTTTTGCTGAGCAAGAACCTATCAAGTCAAGTATTAAATCTCTAAAAATTGCATTTCATAATGCACAACGAGTTTAGCTGGGTAAGGAGCAGATCGATTCCTACTCAGCCCAAGCACAACAAACACTACAAGGTCCTATCCATTGGAAAACTGATACTTCCGCACTTCAAAAACAGAGTTGGTGGGAGAGCCAAGTGGACTTCGAAGAAACCAATTACAGTTGACTAGCAGGAGATAATTCCAATTAGAATTTTTAGGTTTAAACAATCTCTGTTACCTTGGCGGCTGAATTTTGAATCTCTCAAAGACTTCCGGGTAAAGCAAGGGAAAAACGACCGTCTCTTTTAGAGATGAAATGTGGTCAGAAAGGCCACCCACGCCATCAAATCGTACCTAAAGATAAATTCAACAGAACACATTGGATAAGTTAAAGAAAGCTGCAACCTCGATAAGGTTCCATCAGAAATTATCTGTCAGCACAAAGGAAATGTCCTGGGCAATTTTCAAATTGCTCCAGAGAAAACTGTAAACCAAGGCATCTGTAGGCAGCACGCTACTGAAGGCTTTCACCAACACTGACACAATGAACTAGAAATACTTACCGAACAATCTATTTTCATTGGATCCACATCAGCCAGACTTGCTCCGATTTCCATTTGATCCTGGTGAATTCCCTTTAACTCCTCTTCCCCAAAGTTAAGTGGAAGACACCTGATTTCAATGAAGGACAAAGAGAAAGGCACTTTCTAACTTCAGATTTTTGCTTTCAGCATCATGGCAAGGGAATGCGGAAGACCTTATAAATGAGCATAAACTTCCCAAATAGTTAAATCTGCCTTCAGACTCTCTTGCATTTAATGTCCATGAGTAAATGCAAGAAAATAAAATTGCTCCAGACATTAAACTGAGTTAATGATTTTAACACGAATAGCCATGCTAGTCAGCACAGCACACGCATGAATGCAAGCTTAGAACAAGTTCTTCCGGATGCGGAGACCGTGAACTGACATTGCTTTGTGTGATGGAAGAACCCCCCCTCAAAACACATCGACATCTTTTAAAGATTTTTTGCTCCTCCATTCAAAAAGTTACAGCCCGAGTGGATACTTCTTTCATGCGGATTAACATCGTACAGGCTGCCAAGCACTGCTGGTGCGTCCTGAGAACTCTGGGGTGTGTGTGCCAGGGGACACACGTCAGAGACATCAGCCTGAAAGCTTCTGTGTTAAGTCTGTTATCAACATACTTTTTCTAGAGCATTTGTTAAGTAACAAAACCTCCATCATTTCCTCTATCACATTTTCTGTTATGGTGGTCTTCTTTCTGAACAAACTCAATCTAAAGCACAGGAGCAGTAGAATTTCACATTAAAAAACTACATAAACGTTTTCCTCCCCCTATTGCCACTTATCAATCAAACTGCTGATTATCAATCAATTCTAAAAATCCAATTGTAAAGAGTCCAGTTACAGCTGTCAGTGCTGACAGGTATGATTATATATTGCCACAATGTAGAAAGTGTACAAGAGGAAAGTGTACAAGAGGAAGAGAATAACACACAGGGTTAGGCAGATGCAAGCTCCTCCCAGGTAGACCCCTCCCTCCCCTGTTCTCCAGTTTCATGAACCTCCTCAAAGCTCTGCTGCGGCTGCGCTTCCTGCGCCTCTCCAAATGCTCTTCATCATCACATGAGGGAGAGGATGTGGAGCCACTGTTGTGGACTCTGTGTCTCTGACCGCAAACATTTAAACAAACAAAACTTAATTTTTCTTAGGAAGGTAGAACGCTTCACTGTTTCCCAAAGAAATTTCACAAAAATACCTACTCATTTTGTCCCATCCCTTCCTCTCACACACACACACAAATACAGAACCACAGAATCACAGAATGGTCGGGGTTGGAAGGGACCTCTGTGGGTCATCTAGTCCAACCCTCCTGCCGAAGCAGGGTCACCTACAGCAGGCTGCACAGGACCGCGTCCAGGGGGGGGTCTTGAATGTCTCCAGAGAAGGAGACTCCACAACCTCCCTAGGCAGCCTGTGCCAGGGCTCCGTCAGCCTCAGAGGGAAGAAGTTCTTCCTCATCTTCAGACGGAACTTCCTCTGCTTCAGTTTGTGCCCGTTGCCCCTTGTCCTGTCACTGGGCACCACTGAAAAGAGCTTGGCCCCATCCTCCTGACACCCACCCTTTAGATATTGATAAGCATATATTACGTCGCCTCGCAGCCTTCTCTTCTTCGGGCTGAACAAGCCCACCTCCCTCAGCCTTTCCTCGTAGGAGAGATGCTCCAGTCCCCTCACCATCCTCGTAGCCCTCCGCTGGACTCTCTCCAGTAGCTCCGCATCTTTCTTGAAGTGGGGAGCCCAGAACTGGACAGAGTACTCTAGATGGGGCCTCACTAGGGCAGTGTAGAGGGGAAGGAGAGCCTCCCTCGACCTGCTGGCCACACTCCTCCTAATGCCTCCCTCGCCCACCCCAGCCTCCCCCCGGACGCATACTCACTGCTGGCCAAGACTGTACTGGGGCAGTGCTGTTGGCTGGTGCCCTTCTATATCCACCCCCATTGTGACGCGTCCCCTGTGATGTCACGGGTGTCTTAGCGCATCACAGTCTCGCCCGCCGGCCATTGGCCCCACCCCGGCTCAGCGACCCACAGCTGCCCTGGTGTACTGGTTGAGGCTGGCCTGCAGATCATGTTCTTCACAGGAGCTTGCACCATGCTTCATTCTGGAGATGTTATCACCTGCCTGCCACTCGGAATCTCCTAATCATACAATATCCTGAGTTGGAAGGGACCCACGAGGATTCCGAGTCCAACCCCTGAGTCCACACCGGGCATCCTTAAGTTTGATCATCGAATCGTAGAACCATCGAATCATTTAGGTTGGAAAAGATCCTTCAGATCATTGAGTCCAACCGCAAACCCGACACTGCCAACTCCATCACCATACCGTGTCCCAAAGCGCCACGTCCACACAACTTTCAAATACCTGCAGGCATGCTGCCTCAAGCACTTCCCTGGGCAGCCTGTTCCAATGCTCGGCAACCCTTTCAGGGAAGACAGTTTTCCTAATAGCCAACTGGAAAAAGTCTCCTTCTCTGGAGATATTCAAGACCCGCCTGGAGAAGGTCCTCTACAGCCTGCTGTAGGTGACCCTGCTTCGGCAGGAGGGTTGGACTAGATGACCCACAGAGGTGCCTTCCAACCCCTACTATTCTGTGATTCTGTGTGAAACCTCCCCTTGCGGGAGTCGGTTGGGCCGAGGGCGGCCTTGATGGTCTTGATGGAATAGAGTCATATCTCTGAGCTAATTATTTTGCGCACCTGTGGTTGAAAAACAGGAGGAAAGGAGCGAAGAAACAGGATGGGAAAATCCACCTCTTTGATAAGCGTGAAGGTCGTGTGAACGGACACATGATGACCAATCAGAAGAACAAAGGAGCGACATGCCAAAAGACCCTCACCAGTGAGACTCTGGGGGTGGGGAACAAGGGGATATAAAAATGTTATGATTAACCATTACAGTGCTTCTGCTGCTGCTTCTGTTTGCTTTTGCTTGCCTTGTGACTGCCGTAACTTCTTGTGGCGTGTCGCCACAACTAACGATGACACGAAGTTTGGGCTCAGCAAGTAACGATTTGCATTGTGCAATTAGGACTTGAATTACAGGACACAAGCTGCGTTTCAGGCCCCTTCCCGCGTCCAGCCCGTGGCTGGCAGGATGCTGCCTGGAAGCAGGAAAGAAGGGGTTTTCCCGGCCGACAGCAAGCGGCCCCGTGGCACCAAGCCTGCCTGCGTACTCCGCACGGCGATTTGGCTCCAAGGCAAGCTACAGAACTCCCGCGACACCTCCCCAGCCTCCGCGCATCTCACTACTGAATTACCTTTTAACTCACATACAGTGTAGTTTGTAATGCTGCAGTATCACCTCCTGTTTCCAAAACAACATTTTCAATTTTCTTGTGTCCTGCACACTCCAGAAAGTCCACGTCACGACGAAACCCGACGTAAGGAGCAGGTTTTCTTGTGCTTATGAGCAGGCTCGAACTCACACTGCCTTCTCCTCAAGCCTGCAAGGAATTCATAGCCTAGCCTGCTATTCGCACCGACCTCTTTTCACAGAACTCGTGGGAAATTCACTACCTTGGTGAAGATCCTCTCTTCTCACCACTTCAGCTGATTTTGGCTGATGAGGTCAGCAGTTTTGGGGGCCAAGTTAAACACACAGTGACCAAACGCAGCCCTTCTCAGAAACCAGGTTAAAAAGGCAATCCCTAAGGAATTACCAGTACTTACCTTCTCGATAGTCTTCTTTTTCTTGGCCTGATTTCAGCTTTGCCAACTGCCTCCATGAAGAAAGAGGACAGAGGAAAGGAGAAAAGAATTCTTGTACAGAAGTATTCTATCGCATCATGCTGTATTGCATTGCATAGTCCCCCCTTAAGGCTGGGAACTTCACCAAGTTTACAACCCGGTGCTCCAGGTCATCCCAAGAAAAGCCTGGAGACAACAAAGAGGGTTCAGATCCCAAGCCTGCTGCGTACCACACACACAAAGTTTTCTCAGGACAGACATTCCCCAACCTGCGTGTCTTCAAGTCTCAACAGGGCAAGTAATATCTCTCTACCCAAAGTGGTGGAGAGATCTCCAAGCAGTTGGGAGAAGATGCATGTTTTTTATACAAGCACAAGATTTTGATGAAGAACAGTGATTCTCGTTCCGAGACACTGGCACTGATATTAACATAATCGTACTCCCCTGCAGATTTTTAGCTGTAGATTTATCACCATGTGACTCCTTGGGCACGCTTTCGCTTTTCCTTTTCATTCTATAAATCCAACAGAGATTAAACACTTAGAAATACCTTGTAAAGTGTCTTTGCTGGACATTTTCACTTAATATTTCCATGCTTTTGTCAAAGCTAGAGTCTGTACAGGGTGGCATGTTTTTTCTCATTGATCTTAAACAGCGTCCATTGAAACATTCAGTTTTGACAACGAATGTTTGGACAAACACATGAGGCAGAAGCAAAGAAAACGGAAACACACCTCCAAAACCAAGCCCACACGGAGGGATTGCACAGTTTGGCATTCAGCGTCACCGCACCTTGCGTATGGGAGGTGGCCTAACGCAACAGCCATGGATCCTGCCACACAGTTTATGGCAACTGAAAGAAAATTTGATTCTCGTAAAATTCAACTTTGCTTATGCTGTTATCAATTAAAAAAAAAAAAAAAAACTGTCAAAGGAACTGAGAGACATTTTCTCTGCTCAAGAGGCATGCAGACATCTTCAAAACAGGGTACTGCTTTGCTTTGACTTAAATATAGTTAGCACGATCCTCCAGCACCAAGAAGATTGTCACCGTTACAAGCCAGACTCAACTTTATCTCAGAAAGTTACAGCAGTCAGTCTCGCTTTGTTTCAAGTCTGGTTGCTTTGACAGGCAAAAATATGCCATCACAAAAGCTCTTCTGTTGGTGGAAAAAGGGTTTCTCCGAGATCTCGTCTTGAGATGGTGGATTCTGTGAAAGCCACCTGAGGTGCTACCAGGTCATTAAAAGAAATCACCTCTGAACTGCATGAAGAGGTTTCTAAAGCATTTACTTGTCACAAGCCTAAACGAGATTGCTTGAAAACTTTGATTTAATATGCAGTGGACTGTCCAGCACCACAGACCACTTCAGAAAACTCTATCGCCACAAGCTGAAAACAATGATAAAAGTTCATCAAGTTTTCCATCGTCTCCTTCTAAAGAGAGGCACTGAAACGTCTGGGAGATGTTCAGGTCTGCAGCGTTCCAAAGGCAATCACAGAGGGATGTCTCATAAAAATATGTACCTAGCTGTTGGGCAAAAATATCAAATAAATGCAGCCAAACGTCTACAGCTTTCTTAATAAATTTTAATATATATTTGGTATCTGTATAAATAAATATGTAGCAGTAATCTATTGAATTCTGCAGACAACAAACAGCGCGTCACGAAAAGAACACCTTCCAGAGCTGAAGTCAAGTCTGCTGAAATCCAGTGTCACTGTGTGCGCGTGAAGGCTGCAATTTCTTTCTTCATTTCCTAGTAAGAAAAACAGACAAGCCAGCAGTCAGCGTGAAGAAAAGCTCAAGCACCCTGTTTATTTCTTCATCAAAAGAATAGAGAGTCTGTACATACATACAACTGTTAGAAGCATTTAGCAAATACATGTACTCCCACCACCAGCACAGTGTCCTTCCAGCGTCTCTCTAGCTTCAAACGCGTCCTTACGCATCCAAACTAGAGAGCAGGCCAGAGGGAGTGGAGGGATCTGTATCAGCAGTGGCTTCAACAATTGGAAAGAGGAGCCAGTTCCTGAAAAGCCACAGCTAAAAGCTGGAAATTCTGTTTTCTGCATTCTGAATAATAATAAGAGAGACTTGTTCAAGTCTCTCTCTTTGTACGCTACAGCTTGCCCCTGAGCGACTTGCGCAGCCAAGGATCTGAGGATCCTGAATCGGAAGGCCGAAGATCCATCCCATCTAAATTGACTCAGTACTGGGAATGCCTGACTGGGACCACGGGTGCCTCTGCAAGATTTCTGCCACGTTCTGACAACTCAGAAAACCTCTCTTAGAGGAAGAGATCCGAGCATTTGACTCATCAGCATTAAAGCGGCATGGTTTTGCAATAGGGACCAACTTCTTCCAGACTGAAATGAGAAAGTCTTGAAACACAGGCACCTGAGCAGTACAGAGGAACGCTACATAGGCGTGACGTCCGGAGCGCACGCGTACATACCCGTAACACACACATGCGTCACAGTGATGGAAAGGGCTAGAAGACAAAAAAAATTTACCTTCACCAATTCAGTTTTGTCATCATCTTCCCGATGGCGGTAAATGCACTGACTGAGAATAGCGTACAGTCTTTCCAACTGAACTAGAGTGAAGTTGTTTGTTGTCTCAGTGACAAAATGCAGCAGTTTCTGAAGAAAGAAAAATGGAAACTGCAAGTTTAGAATAGCACAGGATCCTTTGAACAAGCTCGTCATGTTTTCCAAAGCTAAACAATAACAGTACAACACAAGGGACATCCTGCTTTCTTATATTGCTAAATAAAATAGGAGTGACACTTCAGAGAACAGATGAAATCTCTCACAAGCTGTAACTGGAGAAAATGCGTTCATTTTTCGTACTTCAAAGTGGCTCTGCCTGTAGCAGATCACCAGCTCTCACACAGTCCTTTCTGGGCCCAAAGCTGTGAATGGCATCGCCTCTGGGAAAGCAACCCCAACAAGCCAGCGGCAGCACCTGCTTCCACTGCGGCCGCTGTGCAGTGGCCACGTGTTGTGTGAGGCTGTAGAGACGGAGCTCAAGAGAGCAGCCACTCCAAAGGAAAATATTACTGCCTCGCCGCTGCCTGTCATCACACTCTGCCTCCCTCACATCAGCCAGCACAGAACCGGAGTATTCCCCTCAGCTTCCTGCTACACAACATGCAGGTTAAGACGCACACAATACACGCAGCGTGCTTTCAGCTGCTGCAAACAGAAAAGGCAGGCTGTGACAGAGGCTTATGGTCAACGTCCCGTGGGAAACTAGTTCTAACTGCTGCCACACAGACGACCGCATGCTCTTCTCTATCTTCCTAAAGTTCTAGTCCTACTGCCAAGCAAAGAAACAAACAAAACTCTCCCCCCAAAAAACCAAGCCGCTCCATTTGGGAGGTTCACCTCGCTTATTCACTGCAAGCAAGCTCCAAAGAGGCTGTCTGGGACGAGCAACTAGTTCCAGCGGCACCCATGTTAATGAGCAAAGTTTTCTAAAAGACGCGTTTCCTGACTGTAGCTCTGCTCAGAGCTGAAAGCTATAGAAGCTGAACCATATATACGGGCTCTACTGTAGCATTTCTCCAATGCAAAATTCTAACAGTAGATTCTGAAAGAATTTCAGAAAAGGAGACAGTAGTATTTTCTCCTGCTGACTTCAGCGTTGAAGTCACCACTGCTAGAAATAAAGGTCCTTTTCAGGTTCTCAATACATGAAAACACGCAAAACCCAACCCAAACCCCCAAAGCCGTCATAAAAACTGTCACCACATTAATAACCAACACTACTACTACTAGTAGGCTGTCAGTGGGCTCTTTGAAAATTCAACAAGCCCTTCTAAATCAACAATCAGCAAGACAACCCAGTCTCCTCAAATGTAGTTCTCCAAAAGCCACAACAGCAGTCTGCACCAGGTGTGCAAACACAACACTCATAGGCCATTACAAGCTGACTTCTTTCACAAGCTCTATATCCTTACCATACACTGTTTTAAGTGGCATTGGTTAACAACTAACTTCATTTACAACTCTCCATGGAGCAAGAAAACGTTCTTCTTCAGTATTAACAAAATTGAAATGAGACTTACTTTCAGCTGGGTGAGAATTCCCTGTGCTTTCTCCACACCCATCACATGTTGCTCTTCCATGCAAGAACGTCTCGCCCGAGCCACACAGCGTACCCACGAATCTGGAATGACACACAGCTCTTAGGCAGGGATTTTTGTTTCTCTGCCATACAGCATCAGTGAAGTGTCCTGCACCTGGAATGCAGTCTCTCTCTGCAATGACAGACACAGACCCCTTTTTTCCGCTGAGAAATCCCTGACTTGTACTTTCTTTCTGGTAAAAGTCCCTGTTCCATCAAAATTCCAAACTCGGACACAAAAGAAAACCCACCAGAGAAGAAGGCAGGGCAAAACCAGGAAAAAAAAACGACAGTCCTGTTGCCATTACAGCACTGCATGGTAAAACTCCAAGGTAATTTCGGTTAGGAGACACACCCTATCACAGAATCCCAGAATGCGAGGGTTGGAAGGGACCTCTGTGGGTCACCTAGTCCAACCCCCCTGCCGAAGCAGGGTCACCCAGAGCAGGCTGCACAGGACCCCGCCTGCAACCACGTGGACATAAGTCTCCTATTCCACAGGCGACTCTGGACCCACACTGCTGCTGGAAGAACGTTTCCATTTTCTTCCAGAGAACAATCCTGGGTGGACCCACCTTCAGTGAAAGTGATCTTAGGAACATGTTTTTCTGAAGGCTCTTCCTGACTCTCGGCTTCATTTTGGTCTTCCAGAACATTCTTCTCTTTCTTGAACTGAAAATTCCTCCTCTTTGCTGCAATACGGGGCTCAGGCGGGGCTCATTGAGAGGGTTTTAAAGTAGGTTCGAAGGGGGAAGGGGATATTGCCCAGCTCACTAGGGATGAGCATAGGCTTGGCGTGCCAAGGCCAGGGGTGAGATTGACAGCCCAGCTCAAGTGTGTTTACACCAATGCACGTAGCATGGGCAATAAACAGGAGGAGCTGGAAGCCATTATACAGCAGGACTGCTACGACTTGGTCGCCATCACAGAAACGTGGTGGGACAACTTGCATGACTGGCATGCTGTCATAGATGGCTACAGACTCTTTAGGAAAGACAGACCAACAAGGAGAGGTGGGGGAGTTGCTCTATATGTGAGGGAGCAAGCAGAATGCATTGAGCTTGGCGTGGGGGCAAATGAGGAACAAGTTGAAAGCTTGTGGGTTAGAATTAAGGGACAGGCTCATAAGGGTGACATTACAGTGGGTGTGTACTACAGGCCACCTGAGCAGGAGGAGGAGGTTGATGAGGCCTTCTACAGGCAGCTGCAAGCAGCCTCACAGTCACAGGCCCTGGTTCTCATGGGGGACTTCAACCACCCTGACATCAGCTGGGAAGACCATACAGCTAGGCAGGCGCAATCCAGGAGGTTCCTACAGAGCATCGATGATAACTTTCTGATGCAAGTGGTGGAGGAACCAACAAGGAAAGGCGCGCTGCTGGACCTTGTGTTAACAAACAAGGAGGGACTGGTGGAGGATGTGAAGGTTGGAGGTAGACTCAGCTGCAGTGACCATGAAATGCTCGAGTTCAGGATCCTGCGTGGAGGAAGCAGGGCAATAAGCAGGATCAAAACGCTGGACCTCAGCAGGGCTGACTTTGCCCTCTTCAAGGAGCTACTGGGAGGAATCCCGTGGTCCAGGGCTCTCGAAGGCAGGGGTGTCCATGAGTACTGGTCGCTCTTTAAACAACACTTCTTCCATGCACAGGAGCAATGCATCCGCCTGAGAAAGAAATCTAGCAAAGGAGGCAGGAGACCTGCATGGTTAAACAAGGAGCTTCTAGCAGAGATCAGGCAGAAGAGAAAGGTCCATGGAATGTGGAAAGAGGGGCAGGCCACTTGGGAAGAGTACAGAAACGTGGTGAGAGCATGCAGGGATGCGACGAGGAAGGCCAAGGCCCACCTGGAATTGAAGCTGGCAAGGGATGTCAAAAACAACAAGAAGGGCTTCTTCAACTACATCAGCAGCAAAAGGAAGACTAGGGACAATGTGTGGCCACTGCTGAATGAGGCGGGTGTCCTGGTGACGGAGGATGCGGAGAAGGCAGAGCTACTGAATGCCTTCTTTGCTTCAGTCTTCAGTGCTAAGACTGGCCCTCAGGAATCCCAGGCCCCGGAGGTAAGAGAAGAAGCCTACAAAGAGGATGACTTTCCCTTGGTCGAGGAGGACTGTGTGAGGGATCGCTTAAGCGATCTGGATGTCCACAAATCCATGGGCCCCGATGGAATGCACCCACGAGTGCTGAGAGAGCTGGCGGATGTCATGGATTCACCAAGGGGAAATCATGCCTGACCAATCTAATAGCTTTCTACGATGACATGACTGGCTGTGTAGACGAAGGGAGAGCCGTGGATGTTGTCTACCTGGACTTCAGCAAGGCTTTCGACACAGTCTCCCATGATACCCTCCTAGGGAAGCTGAGGAAGTGTGGGCTGGATGAGTGGTCGGTGAAGTGGATAGAGAACTGGCTGAATGGCAGAACTCAGAGGGTTGTCATCAGCGGCGCTGAGTCTAGTTGGAGGCTGGTAACAAGTGGTGTCCCCCAGGGGTCAGTACTGGGCCCAGTCTTGTTTAACTTCTTCATCAACAACCTGGATGAAGAGTTAGAATGTAACCTCAGCAGGTTTGCTGATGACACCAAACTGGGAGGTGTGGTAGACACACCGGAAGGCTGTGCTGCCATTCAGCGTGACCTGTGATAGGCTGGAAAGCTGGGCAGAGAGGAACCTGATGAGGTTCAACAAAGGCAAACGCAGGGTCCTGCACCTGGGGAGGAACAACCTCATGCACCAGTACAGGCTTGGGACGGACCTGCTGGAGTGCAGCTCTGCGGAGAGGGACCTGGGTATCCTGGTGGACGACAGGTTAACCATGAGCCAGCAGTGTGACCTGGCTGCCAAGAAAGCCAATGGAATCCTGGGGTGCATCAAGAAGAGTGTGGCCAGCAGGACGAGGGAGGTTCTCCTTCCCCTCTACACTGCCCTGGTGAGGCCCGATCTGGAGTACTGTGTCCAGTTCTGGGCTCCCCAGTTCAAGAAAGATGAAGAGCTACTGGAGAGAGTCCAGCGGAAGGCTACGAGGATGATGAGGGGACTGGAACATCTCCCCTACGAGGAGAGGCTGAGGGAGCTGGGCTTGTTCAGCCTGAAGAAGAGAAGGCTGCGAGGGGACCTAATAAATGCTTATAAATATCTGAAGGGTGGGTGTCAGGAGGATGGGGCCAAGCTCTTTTCAGTGGTGCCCAGTGACAGGACAAGGGGCAATGGGCACAAACTGAGGCACAGGAAGTTCCGTCTGAAGATGAGGAAGAACTTCTTCCCTCTGAGGGTGACAGAGCACTGGAACAGGCTGCCCAGGGAGGTTGTGGAGTCTCCTTCTCTAGAGATATTCAAGACCCGCCTGGACGAGGTCCTGTGCAGCCTGCTGCAGGTGACCCTGCTTCAGCAGGAGGGTTGGACTAGATGACCCACAGAGGTCCCTTCCAACCCCTACTATTCTGTGATTCTGTGATTCTGTGATTCTGTAATACCTGAAGATGTTTTGTTCGTTCTGCGCTTTCTTTTTGACCTATCTACAAAGAGATATCAGAAAAAGTAAGCCATCACATTACGAAAACAGTCCTTCCTTCAAAATCCACCATCCTCATCCATGGTAGCAATTTAGAAGCCTTTAAAAGTCAGCTAGGCCGTCAAGGCCAGGGTCTCACACCGTAAAGCAACCACGGCACTTGAACTTCATAACCATCTGGAATGAATCCCCTCTGGCTTTACCTCACATTTTGAAACTTTTAGTCAACTTACGGTACTCAGACACAAGCATATGAAAAAGTATTGATTACCACCAAAGCATGTACTTTCTAGCTGTTAAGTCACCATTAGCAAAGTTTTATACGTGGAATAACCTCACCTGCATTGCTTTTTGACGCAGGACTTTTAGCAGCTTGATTGATAATGATGTCCTCAAAAAACATTCTTCTTTCTTCCTTGGTAGGCAGCTGGATTTTGAAAACTTGTCCATAAGCATTCATAAACAATTCTTTGATCTAAAGCATGAGGAGAAAATGTATTTCAGATAGAAGGCCACACAAATTCATATTCTATTCCAAAAAGATCAGTATCTCTCTACGTTAAGCTGAATAAACATCTGGATAAGACAAACTGGGAACAGTTATCTTCTTGGCCTCAAAAGGTGAATTAAAATATCTTCTCAAAGGAACACCTCAAGAGAACACGCTGCTCTGAGAAGGGACCTTATCATACACTGAGGAAGTGGTGACAGTCACCACCTCCAAGACTGCTTATTTTGTGTTTACCTGCCTCGCTGTCCTTTCGTTTCAATCGTTATGGCGGCTACAGAGGGAAGAGGCAGGCTTCAAACAAGTGCCAGGGCCTTTTGGTAAGGTGGCTTTTTGGTCTGGGCTTTGTTTTTTCTTTTTTCAATGAATTACTTCAAATGATGTGTCTGAAGTTGCATACTTCCAAGTTTTACTCCCATTTTTCAGTCTCTACTACCATCAGGTCTGGAAGGAATTCCAGTACTTAGTTGAGAAGGCATTTATTAGCAGCATGAAAAACTTCTGCAGAAAGTTAAGCTAACATATCTTTCACTTTTCAGAAACAATGTTTTCGGTCCAAATAGCTTTTTCCCATTTCCATTTCAAGCACCGTGTATTCCTGACTAAGTACATACCGAACCACCTTGAGGTCACTGCAATTACTGTCTCAAGTCAATTTAGACATTTCTCTCCGAAGCATGACGGTGTGAGAAGGGGAGAAAGTTGGGTCAAAGCCAATCTCTTGACTCAGAAAACACTTCAGACACACGCTTTCAGCACTCTTTTGGTTAAGGAAATTTGAAGAGACCTGGTGAGGGTGCTTGAGTAATACCAGCATGAATTTGCTGAAGAGTGCACCGTACTCCAATGCTTAAAGGATTTCTCCACTAACAGGAAGTCGAAGAAAAAAGCAAGAAAAGTATCGACAGAAATACCTCTTCTGGGAGATCTGCGTGACACACATCAGATGTTGCAAGCAGCAAAACTGGAGCAGAAGTCGGGATGTTCTGCAGTAGTGTCCTAAAAGTAAGTCTGAGTGGAATTCCAGCAGCCTCCCACCACAAATGGATATGGGGGATGTAAATTATGCTTGGTGTCGTTCTTTGAGCGTCTCGCATCATCTGGGAAAGTGAAAGCTTGGATCAGAACACTAAACCGTGTAGAACAGGACCTACGTATCGGTCAGATCTGAATCTCTGCCTGGTTTCAAAACTGCTTAGGAGGAAGATAACTCCTGGAGAGCCTCACAACTCAGCCGGTGTGGTGGTCTGCCTGAAAGGACAAGACTGACCCTTCAGCAAGACCTAGACGTGGTAGTTACGTGACCGCAGATGCAAGCATCACAGAACAGAAAAGGGATTACTCCTCTGTGTGACAGAAAGAGTATCCAGCCATGTCATGTGTCTGTCCTTACTCGTACAGCTCTCAAATGCTGCTACAACAGGTCAAAATATTTGAATACAGTGATGCCATCCAGGGAAATGCATTTCCTGCCTAACAGGAAAAAAGAAGACAGCACTAATTCTGCTTCGATTTCCTTTTCCTAGTTAAGAAAAACACACCCGTGTACAAAAGGTCCATCAGTTTTAATGCATTTACTGCATATACTGCAGCAATACCAGCTGTACATTGTTCAGATAAGAAACACTTCTTTTCCCCAGAACCTTGATTGCCTTAGAAATACAACAAAAAAGAAGGCTACCAGAAGTGCCTGACCCGCAGTCAGGCTGATGCACAGCCATCTACTGGGAGCACAGAGCCTTAAAAAGCAAGGAAAACAACCTGCTGGGTCCCACCAGGATGGGCAGCATTTCTTGCCCATGAAGAGCGGATTATCAGCAGCACCTCCCAGCTTCCTGAGCTGCTAGCAGCATCCTCACCGTTTCATTTGGAATGGAAAAAATGCGCATGTAAAGCATCCTTACTGGGTGTCATTCAGTCTAGAAGATAAGCGGATTCCCAGGACTAAACCTAACAGCACACTCAAACCAGGCCAACTCCATGAACAATGACTTTTCCTTACTCTACAGACAGTTCATTCATCCCATGACATTAAAGAGAGAAAAAAAGATACCTGTGCACATGTTTCTTCCGGTGATGTGGTGCTAGCAAACAAAATGGATAGGTCTAGCGTATAAACGGGGAACTTCTCCAGGGCATGTATTACTGCAGGTGCCAGATGAGACGCTTGCCCATATCCTGCCTCTCCAACTAGTAAGAACCGTGGCTTCCAGGACATTGGCTGGTAATAAGCGTTTCTAGAACAACAACAAGAAAATACGTCTAAAAATGAAGTGGAAGTGATCAATAGGCACACAGATCTTCAAATGTTTTTCCTATCTATCTATCTATCTATCTATTGAAATACTCTCCATATTCCAGCGCCATATTAATATCCAGACGACTCTCAGAGCCCATTTTGTTACAAACTTGTACCATACCTCCCCGAAGAAATCCTGCCTGGGTGAAGTAACAGCTCTCAAATCACACAGGGGGATTGTCCAGCTAAACACACACACGACAAGCGGTCAGGAGCCTGAGATGGGCAAGAATAACCACTCTCTCTCTCTCTCTCTCAACACACACCAATCTGGATCTCTTCAGCGCCCGTACACACCAATTTTCAGTAGGTCGTGAGCTGAAGTAACTGTGAGATCTCTACACCTGTCAAGTGTAGCTCAAATTTGGCCATGGAGCTAGTGGGAAGAAAGGAGCAGAACAACATTTCTAGAGAAAAATCACCGTGGGCACTGAAACACGCTTGCTGTATCTGAAGAAGTACACAAATGGATTGGTTGAATTTGAGCAGTACTCTAAATAGGCAGAAGATTTGTATCTATTCAGTCAGAAATTCTAACTGCTTAATCTTTGAAGCGTGTATTCATTTCCTACTCCTCTTGCTTGACTAGCATGAAACACATTTGTGAAGAGCACTTGTTTTTTCCACCACAATACTGTTGGACATTTGCTGGCTGAAATCCAAGATCCTACAGACCTATTCAAGCTCCGCACGTCAGAAGATTTTCTGGACAGCACAGCAATAGATACTGAGAAAAAGAACTGACCCAACAGTGATGACAACATTCTATTTCTTCAACCCTTGGCTTATATGACTTCCACAGTAAAATGTCAAAAGATTAACATCAGCTTAGGAGGCTAAAGGCACAAACCACAGACATGGTTTAGGTTTTTCTCACGCTGTTGTAACAAACCATTTCTCTATTTTGTTTCTGCTACAGAATTGACGAATGCTTCAACGATCTTGGGAGGCAGAAGGGCAAAAGATGGCTACACAAATCCATACAGCTTTTATCGTTAAAAGGACAGACAGCGCACTTCTTTGGTCTTGAGTCTTTCAAGGAATACCATGGATCAAATCAACACACTAGAATGGTCTGTGGACCACTCTGACTTCGGAGGAGAGGGCTGGGCCGTTCACTTGGATGGTTTCTGGCCATGTACTCCATTAGAACGTTAGCACCCAGCTGGATCGCCACACTTACTTCTTACAAATAGTGATCAACGCACACGCACACATTTTACTCCTTCAGCTACCACCCATCACACCAAAACTGCTTTCAGACCCAGCCATCTTTCAAATGGAAACATACAGCTGACAAATCTTTACCTGCTAAAATGGAGGCATGTTTTCTGCTGTGTACCAGGCACTTGATGTGTTGCCTGATCTTCAAAGATTGATGGTGATTCCTCATCACTGTCAACTGCACCGTTTCTTAAAACATCATGGAAAGTGTCTGAAAGACAAGAGAGGTTGGTTAACTTTCCTCAATAGTCTGTATCTGGCTCCTGCATTAATACAGCTTCTCAGTAGGTGCTGGAGACCCCTTAGCTTGTAGTTCTTCATTTGAGGGCACATGTTGATTGCTGAAGAGTTCATCCTACCACAGATCTAAGGAGACTGCACAAGTCTCTACAAAGCTGTCCTGCATCCCGTGATTTGCTTAAGGTGTATCTCGCTGGCGGTGAAAACTTGGAGGATTCTTCCTTAGAATAAAAATGACTGCGGACAAGGTCTGTAGTTCCTAGACACCTGAAAAACTCCACAAGGCCACTTCCTTCTGGAGCAGGCTCGCCCACTGGAAGTCGGGGAATTAAGTGAAGGTGATGGCCGCAGACTTCCATTTGTCTGCGACTGGCGAGTCAGAACATACAGACCAACCCATCTTCTAAAGAAGGCTCCTCAAAGATCACCGGGCAGGGAGATAACGGAAGGCGGACAGCGGAGAGGGGACACAGTTACCAATCCGCCGGCCTCTCTGCTTTTATTTTGCTGGTGGATTTCTGCCTCTCTTTTACCAACGCAAACCTGTCTCCCAGCTCTACTGCGGTTGACACTGGTAGGATATTCTCAAGGGATCAGCATCCGAACTCCTCAGGGATCTCCACTAATCAGCAGTGGAGTGAGCTAAACAATTTATTTGCTCTCACCAACAGACAGACTAAATTTGATCCCAGCTGATGCAGTTAGGAGCGTGAACTCACATGTGCTATGCAAGCCAAGCCCCAGAGTACGCACTACTAAAACATTCGGAGCTCACATGCAAGTGCACAGTGTGATCCACAAACATCTAAACGATGAGAACGTGGTTAAAAATCATGAGAGCTAAAACAGTATTTAGCTGAAGCCATTTAGATTTGTATTGTGGTCCTGACATTCTCCAGACAGGAATTAGAAGCATTCCTGGGAAGACGCCCTTCTCCCCCCCGATTTAGGTATTTGTTTTGAAGGAGGTGCCTCTCCTACATGAAGCCTTAAATCCCTCTCTACAAATGATACATCTCAGCTGCTGTCAGAAACAGGGTGCTCTAGCACAGAACGCATCCTTCTCTGCTGCTTTTTGCGAGGCATGCACAGCTCCCACCCAGCACTTCAGTGCAGAATCCAGCATAAAAACTACGCACGGTATTCCTGAAATAAAGGCGTGCACATGCACGCGATAGAATTCTACTGTCATCGCGCCTGGGAGGTTTGTGTATGTCAGTTGCACCAGTCAGAAGTTTTTGCTCTGGCAGAATTTGAAAGAAGTGGATGTTACTGGTCTACCTTGCTGTTGGTTCTTCTCTAGCGCAAGCTCTGCGTGAGGAAATACTTCCTGCAAGGCTTCTAAAATTCTTGCTAGTGTGTTTTCCAGCAGTGGTTTTGACATAGGTGGTAGCGCTCGCCCAGCTGAAGCCACAGCCCTCTGTGAAGCTGGAACAATCTTCTGCATCGCCACCACAAAATCCTTTGCTCTTATTTCAATAGAAGCGACATCTAACTGCAGTTTCTCACAACTTTGGTAGATCTGAGGATAGTGCCGGCGCAAAGCACACAGGGCAGCTTCAGCACACAAGGCTTTAATATCAGCGCCACAGTATCCTAATAAACAAAACAAGAATCAAAGGTTACGTTGGTCTCAGGCAACACAGAAGCCAAGGTTGCCCAAGTGCAACACTGAAAGATTTTGTATGCAGCCACAAATTGAGAGGTTCAGAGAGAACTGACAGAGTTACTGCACTGCAGAGAAGTTCTGTTACGGGGCTCGCAGCCTGAGACCCAGCACCTTGGAAGCAGCCTCCTAAGCAAAGCTCTGCTCCTGAGGAAGATGCCCAAAACCCATTCAATGTTCTGAGAGACAAAGAAAATGAAAAGAAAAGAAGCATCTGACTTTGTCTGCCCGCAGGGCGAGCCAGCTGCCTCACTGCCTTGCCCTGCGGCAAGGCACAAGAGCTCGGGGGCTGCCCGGTAGAAGCTCAGGTTCCCGAGGACTCCAGTCACGCGCAGCAACTCACTTGGTTTTCCAACTTACCAACGCATTTTTCAGCTAGCTCTTCCAGAAACGTGTCCAATGGTTTAGGGGTCCACTCTCGTGTGTGAATCTTGAAAATCTCTTTTCTAGCCTGGAAACAAAATGGTTGCCTTTGAGCTTGTCCTAAGTTTTCTCTTCAAATCCAATCATTCTCAACTTGTTACATTCAACTTTTTTCCTGGGGGCCTGCAGCCAAATAAAAGGCATTTATAGCTTCCATAAAAAGTTCGTTTCCACAGGTATCAAACTTAATGATCCTGAGGAAAAAAAACTGTAGTCCAAAGCTTCTCTGCAATCAGCGATTTTTCCTCACAGAAAATTCTCTCACATTTCTCTGATCTTAACAAGACTTTCACTGAAGGATTTCTTGCTACACAGAATAATTATGGCAGATTTCTAGAATTCTTCCCCAGCAGGGAATCGCACTACTACATCTGTTTCATGGCACCTCCTCTGCTGTCCCGGAAACCAGATAAAGCCGGAGACAAAGGTTTGTGTTAAATACCCTCCTTGGTGCACTTCTACTGGCCTTCAACCCAACAAGCGGTAGTAAAACAAGTAGCAGTGACAGCCAGAGAAAAACCACAAAAACAGGGTTCCGGTTTTGCACAGTATCTTCTCCCCCACACGTATTTTTTGCTTGCTTGATACATATTTTTTCATTGCTTAGCTGTCGCCATTGAACTAGAAGCTTCCCAAACCCTGCACCTGGGCAGTGTACCACATCCTTCTCCAACTCCCTGTTAGGAAGTGCCAGTGAGAAGGTCAGATCCGACAATACGTGATTGGGGAATGAAAAATTTGAATTTGCTCCAGCTGGACCAGCCTCAAGAAGAGTTTTTTGTCAGCAAAAAGGAATTCTTGTGCACGCACCACGCCTTTCATTTTCAAGATGAGACTGCAGTAATTGATAGCTAATTCAGACATTCATCCTTACTTACACATTTCAGGGACTAGCAGCATCCCATTTTCCTGGCTGGTCCCAGTCAAACCAAAACTAGTTCTAAAACCAAATCCCTGTTGAAATCAGCTGAATCCTACATACTCAGTACCAGATCTGCCCTCCACAGTACGACACCATCTCTCCAGATAGCCCTCCTTTGCCCAAGTTGCACAACACTGATTGTGACTTTAACTGCTCCATGATACTGCATTGTCAGGTAGCTCTAGCATAAAGGTGGACTTGGCCACGTCAGCATTAAGGCTGAGCTGAAGTTCTGACCTCTTTATTCGGCAAGCTGAAGAGGAGCTCTCGATCAAAGCGTCCGGGTCTTCGCAAAGCCGGATCTATAGAATCCAGTCTGTTGGTGGCTCTGATGACCACAATTTCTCCTCTGCTGTCTAAGCCATCCATAAGTGTCAGAAGTGTTGATACAATAGAGCTAACAGAAAAATTACTAGTTTAGTAAATTTTGTTCTGTTCTGCACACCACCTTCTCCAGTGATCTCACAAAAATGACAAGCTTTTGTTGATGAGACGCTGATTAGTGAAAGATTCATTTTAGCACTTGAAAAAAACAGACAAGGTAACACAGACCGCATGCTGTTATCAAGCTTAGTGAATTGTGTTCGATTATTGCTTAAAAATCATCTGACATTTTGTAGCACTCAGTTACTAGTTTTCAGGAGAAACGAGTGGGTCACATTAAGCTAAATAGGTTGGGGGCTTCTTTTCACAAAGATCAAGCAGCTTCTGTGTAGATACATAAAATGTACTACCTGTGAATGTGGTCTTGTCTACTGGACCGCACCGGAGCAAGACCATCTATCTCATCAAAGAAAATAATGGAAGGTTGCATCTGGTAGGCCTAGAAGGAAAACACAGGAATATCGACTCCAGTAAAACAGCGCCATTTGAAAGAGAAAATGCATGGAATACATGATGGTTGGAAAGTCATTGGAGCTAGATTTTTCACACTAGCATCAGGGATCTCTACTCATTGAGCTAATGCAGTAAGTGGCACGAGTAACACAAGACAGCAGCCTCTGTCAGCCCGCTGAGACGGGGTGACAGGGAGCAAATCACACCAGCAGTTCTTACAGCCATTTGGCAACCGCCGAGAACAGAGCCGGGACTTCATTCAATTACAGCTTCTGGAAGCAACCAAACAACCCTGCTTTCAGCCTGCATCTCTTTCCCTCTGATCTAAGGCCACCATCTCCTGCCTCCTGCAGCCTTTTT
This sequence comes from Opisthocomus hoazin, assembly GCF_030867145.1. Lineage (NCBI taxonomy): Eukaryota > Metazoa > Chordata > Aves > Opisthocomiformes > Opisthocomidae > Opisthocomus > Opisthocomus hoazin. Next base: position 7,111,972 of record NC_134454.1, on the reverse strand, counting down.
TGTGGCTGGACTGTTGTTTTTGGGTTATTTTTAAGGCTGGGGGAGGGGCTTGCTTTGCGAGGTTTTCTCATTGGTTTTATTAACCTTTCCCAATACATCTGGAGATTTCAAGCCCCTAAGAACCCACTGAAAAACAAAACCCTGACAATCCCCTTTCAGTGACAAGAACTGGTGAAACACAAAAAATGAGTGAGTTCTCCTTAAAAACACTGACCGCAGAAAAGGACAGTTACAACTTGGACAGAACACACAGCGCATTTTGGCCTTACCTGATCAAATAATAAATGAAGCTGTCGTTCAGATTCTCCCACCACTTCACTCAGGTAGTCGGCACCATTTCTCATAAAAAAGGCTATTCTCCTGGCACCTTGGCTACATTCATTAGCAAGGGCACGAGCAACCAGTGTCTTTCCAGTTCCTGGTGGACCATGGAATAGAAAGCGTCTGCAATTGAAAGAAAAAAGATTCACCTAGGAAAAAAGCCTCGTGGAAAAGTAGCTCTTACTACCTCCACCCCTAAAACACCCAACTCTTCTCTCCTAACCGAAGCACTTCATGCATTAGACAGTGGTAGCAGCTCAAGTGTGAGAAAAGTCAAAACAGATGGAGGTTTTTGTTCCTACACAATTCAAGAAGGCAGCAAACAAAAAGAGCACAGAGGACAAGGCAGACGTAGAAAAACTCGAGAATAGATGGCAGTGTCCCAGAAGGACCCTTCCAGAGCTGCTGACAAACTAACAGGGGTGCTTACAGCACCGCGGAGCCAAACAGGAACAAACGGCAGCACAGAATCGGAGACTGGGCTAACTCGCGAATCAGCAGCTCACTCTTCAGCGAGACACTGCCCATTCATTTGGGTGTCACAAAAGGCAAGATCTGATATTGAAGCATTGAATTCTCCCTTGAAAAGCTTGAAGTTGCTGGATTTGGTTTCCGGGGAATTCTAAAGCTGGGAAGGTATTCTGCATTTCCAGATAAATATAGCCATAAACTGGAAAAGCCAATGCACTGCTGTTTCAAAGAGCATTTCAACAAATAACGGAGCAAAACACAGATTTCATTTTGTTATTGGCAATACTTTGAACGTTACTGAAAGCAAAGAACTTAAAGTTGCACCTCAATATACCGTGATTGAGTTTTGCTGAGCAAGAACCTATCAAGTCAAGTATTAAATCTCTAAAAATTGCATTTCATAATGCACAACGAGTTTAGCTGGGTAAGGAGCAGATCGATTCCTACTCAGCCCAAGCACAACAAACACTACAAGGTCCTATCCATTGGAAAACTGATACTTCCGCACTTCAAAAACAGAGTTGGTGGGAGAGCCAAGTGGACTTCGAAGAAACCAATTACAGTTGACTAGCAGGAGATAATTCCAATTAGAATTTTTAGGTTTAAACAATCTCTGTTACCTTGGCGGCTGAATTTTGAATCTCTCAAAGACTTCCGGGTAAAGCAAGGGAAAAACGACCGTCTCTTTTAGAGATGAAATGTGGTCAGAAAGGCCACCCACGCCATCAAATCGTACCTAAAGATAAATTCAACAGAACACATTGGATAAGTTAAAGAAAGCTGCAACCTCGATAAGGTTCCATCAGAAATTATCTGTCAGCACAAAGGAAATGTCCTGGGCAATTTTCAAATTGCTCCAGAGAAAACTGTAAACCAAGGCATCTGTAGGCAGCACGCTACTGAAGGCTTTCACCAACACTGACACAATGAACTAGAAATACTTACCGAACAATCTATTTTCATTGGATCCACATCAGCCAGACTTGCTCCGATTTCCATTTGATCCTGGTGAATTCCCTTTAACTCCTCTTCCCCAAAGTTAAGTGGAAGACACCTGATTTCAATGAAGGACAAAGAGAAAGGCACTTTCTAACTTCAGATTTTTGCTTTCAGCATCATGGCAAGGGAATGCGGAAGACCTTGTAAATGAGCATAAACTTCCCAAATAGTTAAATATACCTTCAGACTCTCTTGCATTTGATGTCCATGAGTAAATGCAAGAAAATAAAATTGCTCCAGACATTAAACTGAGTTAATGATTTTAACACGAATAGCCATGCTAGTCAGCACAGCACACGCATGAATGCAAGCTTAGAACAAGTTCTTCCGGATGCGGAGACCGTGAACTGACATTGCTTTGTGTGATGGAAGAACCCCCCCTCAAAACACATCGACATCTTTTAAAGATTTTTTGCTCCTCCATTCAAAAAGTTACAGCCCGAGTGGATACTTCTTTCATGCGGATTAACATCGTACAGGCTGCCAAGCACTGCTGGTGCGTCCTGAGAACTCTGGGGTGTGTGTGCCAGGGGACACACGTCAGAGACATCAGCCTGAAAGCTTCTGTGTTAAGTCTGTTATCAACATACTTTTTCTAGAGCATTTGTTAAGTAACAAAACCTCCATCATTTCCTCTATCACATTTTCTGTTATGGTGGTCTTCTTTCTGAACAAACTCAATCTAAAGCACAGGAGCAGTAGAATTTCACATTAAAAAACTACATAAACGTTTTCCTCCCCCTATTGCCACTTATCAATCAAACTGCTGATTATCAATCAATTCTAAAAATCCAATTGTAAAGAGTCCAGTTACAGCTGTCAGTGCTGACAGGTATGATTATATATTGCCACAATGTAGAAAGTGTACAAGAGGAAAGTGTACAAGAGGAAGAGAATAACACACAGGGTTAGGCAGATGCAAGCTCCTCCCAGGTAGACCCCTCCCTCCCCTGTTCTCCAGTTTCATGAACCTCCTCAAAGCTCTGCTGCGGCTGCGCTTCCTGCGCCTCTCCAAATGCTCTTCATCATCACATGAGGGAGAGGATGTGGAGCCACTGTTGTGGACTCTGTGTCTCTGACCGCAAACATTTAAACAAACAAAACTTAATTTTTCTTAGGAAGGTAGAACGCTTCACTGTTTCCCAAAGAAATTTCACAAAAATACCTACTCATTTTGTCCCATCCCTTCCTCTCACACACACACACAAATACAGAACCACAGAATCACAGAATGGTCGGGGTTGGAAGGGACCTCTGTGGGTCATCTAGTCCAACCCTCCTGCCGAAGCAGGGTCACCTACAGCAGGCTGCACAGGACCGCGTCCAGGGGGGGTCTTGAATGTCTCCAGAGAAGGAGACTCCACAACCTCCCTAGGCAGCCTGTTCCAGGGCTCCGTCAGCCTCAGAGGGAAGAAGTTCCTCCTCATGTTCAGACGGAACTTCCTCTGCTTCAGTTTGTGCCCGTTGCCCCTTGTCCTGTCACTGGGCACCACTGAAAAGAGCTTGGCCCACCCTTTAGATATTGATAAGCATATATTACGTCCCCTCGCAGCCTTCTCTTCTTCGGGCTGAACAAGCCCACCTCCCTCAGCCTTTCCTCGTAGGAGAGATGCTCCAGTCCCCTCACCATCCTCTTAGCCCTCCGCTGGACTCTCTCCAGTAGCTCCGCATCTTTCTTGAAGTGGGGAGCCCAGAACTGGACAGAGTACTCTAGATGGGGCCTCACTAGGGCAGTGTAGAGGGGAAGGAGAGCCTCCCTCGACCTGCTGGTCACACTCCTCCTAATGCATCCCTCGCCCACCCCAGCCTCCCCCCGGACGCATACTCACTGCTGGCCAAGACTGTACTGGGGCAGTGCTGTTGGCTGGTGCCCTTCTATATCCACCCCCATTGTGACGCGTCCCCTGTGATGTCACGGGTGTCTTAGCGCATCACAGTCTCGCCCGCCGGCCATTGGCCCCACCCCGGCTCAGCGACCCACAGCTGCCCTGGTGTACTGGTTGAGGCTGGCCTGCAGATCATGTTCTTCACAGGAGCTTGCACCATGCTTCATTCTGGAGATGTTATCACCTGCCTGCCACTCGGAATCTCCTAATCATACAATATCCTGAGTTGGAAGGGACCCACGAGGATTCCGAGTCCAACCCCTGAGTCCACACCGGGCAACCTTAAGTTTGATCATCGAATCGTAGAACCATCGAATCATTTAGGTTGGAAAAGATCCTTCAGATCATCGAGTCCAACCGCAAACCCGACACTGCCAACTCCATCACCATACCGTGTCCCAAAGCGCCACGTCCACACAGCTAATTATTTTGCGCACCTGTGGTTGAAAAGCAGGAGGAAAGGAGCGAAGAAACAGGATGGGAAAATCCACCTCTTTGATAAGCGTGAAGGTCATGTGAACGGACACATGATGACCAATCAGAAGAACAAAGGAGTGTGACATGCCAAAAGACCCTCACCAGTGAGACTCTGGGGGTGGGGAACAAGGGGATATAAAAATGTTATGATTAACCATTACAGTGCTTCTGCTGCTGCTTCTGTTTGCTTTTGCTTGCCTTGTGACTGCCGTAACTTCTTGTGGCGTGTCGCCACAACTAACGATGACACGAAGTTTGGGCTCAGCAAGTAACGATTTGCATTGTGCAATTAGGACTTGAATTACAGGACACAAGCTGTGTTTCAGGCCCCTTCCCGCGTCCAGCCCGTGGCTGGCAGGATGCTGCCTGGAAGCAGGAAAGAAGGGGTTTTCCCGGCCGACAGCAAGCGGCCCCGTGGCACCAAGCCTGCCTGCGTACTCCGCACGGCGATTTGGCTCCAAGGCAAGCCACAGAACTCCCGCGACACCTCCCCAGCCTCCGCGCATCTCACTACTGAATTACCTTTTAACTCACATACAGTGTAGTTTGTAATGCTGCAGTATCACCTCCTGTTTCCAAAACAACATTTTCAATTTTCTTGTGTCCTGCACACTCCAGAAAGTCCACGTCACGACGAAACCCGACGTAAGGAGCAGGTTTTCTTGTGCTTATGAGCAGGCTGGAACTCACACTGCCTTCTCCTCAAACCTGCAAGGAATTCATAGCCTAGCCTGCTATTCGCACCGACCTCTTTTCACAGAACTCGTGGGAAATTCACTACCTTGGTGAAGATCCTCTCTTCTCACCACTTCAGCTGATTTTGGCTGATGAGGTCAGCAGTTTTGGGGGCCAAGTTAAACACACAGTGACCAAACGCAGCCCTTCTCAGAAACCAGGTTAAAAAGGCAATCCCTAAGGAATTACCAGTACTTACCTTCTCGATAGTCTTCTTTTTCTTGGCCTGATTTCAGCTTTGCCAACTGCCTCCATGAAGAAAGAGGACAGAGGAAAGGAGAAAAGAATTCTTGTACAGAAGTATTCTATCGCATCATGCTGTATTGCATTGCATAGTCCCCCCTTAAGGCTGGGAACTTCACCAAGTTTACAACCCGGTGCTCCAGGTCATCCCAAGAAAAGCCTGGAGACAACAAAGAGGGTTCAGATCCCAAGTCTGCTGCGTACCACACACACAAAGTTTTCTCAGGACAGACATTCCCCAACCTGCGTGTCTTCAAGTCTCAACAGGGCAAGTAATATCTCTGTACCCAAAGTGGTGGAGAGATCTCCAAGCAGTTGGGAGAAGATGCATGTTTTTTATACAAGCACAAGATTTTGATGAAGAACAGTGATTCTCGTTCCGAGACACTGGCACCGATATTAACATAATCGTACTCCCCTGCAGATTTTTAGCTGTAGATTTATCACCATGTGACTCCTTGGGCACGCTTTCGCTTTTCCTTTTCATTCTATAAATCCAACAGAGATTAAACACTTAGAAATACCTTGTAAAGTGTCTTTGCTGGACATTTTCACTTAATATTTCCATGCTTTTGTCAAAGCTAGAGTCTGTACAGGGTGGCATGTTTTTTCTCATTGATCTTAAACAGCGTCCATTGAAACATTCAGTTTTGACAACGAATGTTTGGACAAACACATGAGGCAGAAGCAAAGAAAACGGAAACACACCTCCAAAACCAAGCCCACACGGAGGGATTGCACAGTTTGGCATTCAGCGTCACCGCACCTTGCGTATGGGAGGTGGCCTAACGCAACAGCCATGGATCCTGCCACACAGTTTATGGCAACTGAAAGAAAATTTGATTCTCGTAAAATTCAACTTTGCTTATGCTGTTATCAATTTAAAAAAAAAAATAACTGTCAAAGGAACTGAGAGACATTTTCTCTGCTCAAGAGGCATGCAGACATCTTCAAAACAGGGTATGGTTTGCTTTGACTTAAATATAGTTATCACGATCCTCCAGCATCAAGAAGATTGTCACCGTTACAAGCCAGACTCAACTTTATCTCAGAAAGTTACAGCAGTCAGTCTCGCTTTGTTTCAAGTCTGGTTGCTTTGACAGGCAAAAATATGCCATCACAAAAGCTCTTCTGTTGGTGGAAAAAGGGTTTCTCCGAGATCTCGTCTTGAGATGGTGGATTCTGTGAAAGCCACCTGAGGTGCTACCAGGTCATTAAAAGAAATCACCTCTGAACTGCATGAAGAGGTTTCTAAAGCATTTACTTGTCACAAGCCTAAACGAGATTGCTTGAAAACTTTGATTTAATATGCAGTGGACTGTCCAGCACCACAGACCACTTCAGAAAACTCTATCGCCACAAGCTGAAAACAATGATAAAAGTTCATCAAGTTTTCCATCGTCTCCTTCTAAAGAGAGGCACTGAAACGTCTGGGAGATGTTCAGGTCTGCAGCGTTCCAAAGGCAATCACAGAGGGATGTCTCATAAAAATATGTACCTAGCTGTTGGGCAAAAATATCAAATAAATGCAGCCAAACGTCTACAGCTTTCTTAATAAATTTTAATATATATTTGGTATCTGTATAAATAAATATGTAGCAGTAATCTATTGAATTCTGCAGACAACAAACAGCGCGTCACGAAAAGAACACCTTCCAGAGCTGAAGTCAAGTCTGCTGAAATCCAGTGTCACTGTGTGCGCGTGAAGGCTGCAATTTCTTTCTTCATTTCCTAGTAAGAAAAACAGACAAGCCAGCAGTCAGCATGAAGAAAAGCTCAAGCACCCTGTTTATTTCTTCATCAAAAGAATAGAGAGTCTGTACATACATACAACTGTTAGAAGCATTTAGCAAATACATGTACTCCCACCACCAGCACAGTGTCCTTCCAGCGTCTCTCTAGCTTCAAACGCGTCCTTACGCATCCAAACAAGAGAGTAGTCCAGAGGGAGTGGAGGGATCTGTATCAGCAGTGGCTTCAACAATTGGAAAGAGGAGCCAGTTCCTGAAAAGCCACAGCTAAAAGCTGGAAATTCTGTTTTCTGCATTCTGAATAATAATAAGAGAGACTTGTTCAAGTCTCTCTCTTTGTACGCTACAGCTTGCCCCTGAGCGACTTGCGCAGCCAAGGATCTGAGGATCCTGAATCGGAAGGCCGAAGATCCATCCCATCTAAATCGACTCAGTACTGGGAATGCCTGACTGGGACCACGGGTGCCTCTGCAAGATTTCTGCCACGTTCTGACAACTCAGAAAACCTCTCTTAGAGGAAGAGATCCGAGCATTTGGCTCATCAGCATTAAAGCGGCATGGTTTTGCAATAGGGACCAACTTCTTCCAGACTGAAATGAGAAAGTCTTGAAACACAGGCACCTGAGCAGTACAGAGGAACGCTACATAGGCGTGACGTCCGGAGCGCACGCGTACATACCCGTAACACACACATGCGTCACAGTGATGGAAAGGGCTAGAAGACAAAAAAAAATTTACCTTCACCAATTCAGTTTTGTCATCATCTTCCCGATGGCGGTAAATGCACTGACTGAGAATAGCGTACAGTCTTTCCAACTGAACTAGAGTGAAGTTGTTTGTTGTCTCAGTGACAAAATGCAGCAGTTGCTGAAGAAAGAAAAATGGAAACTGCAAGTTTAGAATAGCACAGGATCCTTTGAACAAGCTCGTCATGTTTTCCAAAGCTAAACAATAACAGTACAACACAAGGGACATCCTGCTTTCTTATATTGCTAAATAAAATAGGAGTGACACTTCAGAGAACAGATGAAATCTCTCACAAGCTGTAACTGGAGAAAATGCGTTCATTTTTCGTACTTCAAAGTGGCTCTGCCTGTAGCAGATCACCAGCTCTCACACAGTCCTTTCTGGGCCCAAAGCTGTGAATGGCATCGCCTCTGGGAAAGCAACCCCAACAAGCCAGCGGCAGCACCTGCTTCCACTGCGGCCGCTGTGCAGTGGCCACGTGTTGTGTGAGGCTGTAGAGACGGAGCTCAAGAGAGCAGCCACTCCAAAGGAAAATATTACTGCCTCGCCGCTGCCTGTCATCACACTCTGCCTCCCTCACATCAGCCAGCACAGAACCGGAGTATTCCCCTCAGCTTCCTGCTACACAACATGCAGGTTAAGACGCACACAATACACGCAGCGTGCTTTCAGCTGCTGCAAACAGAAAAGGCAGGCTGTGACAGAGGCTTATGGTCAACGTCCCGTGGGAAACTAGTTCTAACTGCTGCCACACAGATGACCGCATGCTCTTCTCTATCTTCCTAAAGTTCTAGTCCTACTGCCAAGCAAAGAAACAAACAAAACTCTCCCCCCAAAAAACCAAGCCGCTCCATTTGGGAGGTTCACCTCGCTTATTCACTGCAAGCAAGCTCCAAAGAGGCTGTCTGGTACGAGCAACTAGTTCCAGCGGCACCCATGTTAATGAGCAAAGTTTTCTAAAAGACGCGTTTCCTGACTGTAGCTCTGCTCAGAGCTGAAAGCTATAGAAGCTGAACCATATATACGGGCTCTACTGTAGCATTTCTCCAATGCAAAATTCTAACAGTAGATTCTGAAAGAATTTCAGAAAAGGAGACAGTAGTATTTTCTCCTGCTGACTTCAGCGTTGAAGTCACCACTGCTAGAAATAAAGGTCCTTTTCAGGTTCTCAATACATGAAAACACGCAAAACCCAACCCAAACCCCCAAAGCCGTCATAAAAACTGTCACCACATTAATAACCAACACTACTACTACTAGTAGGCTGTCAGTGGGCTCTTTGAAAATTCAACAAGCCCTTCTAAATCAACAATCAGCAAGACAACCCAGTCTCCTCAAATGTAGTTCTCCAAAAGCCACAACAGCAGTCTGCACCAGGTGTGCAAACACAACACTCATAGGCCATTACAAGCTGACTTCTTTCACAAGCTCTATATCCTTACCATACACTGTTTTAAGTGGCATTGGTTAACAACTAACTTCATTTACAACTCTCCATGGAGCAAGAAAACGTTCTTCTTCAGTATTAACAAAATTGAAATGAGACTTACTTTCAGCTGGGTGAGAATTCCCTGTGCTTTCTCCACACCCATCACATGTTGCTCTTCCATGCAAGAACGTCTCGCCCGAGCCACACAGCGTACCCACGAATCTGGAATGACACACAGCTCTTAGGCAGGGATTTTTGTTTCTCTGCCATACAGCATCAGTGAAGTGTCCTGCACCTGGAATGCAGTCTCTCTCTGCAATGACAGACACAGACCCCTTTTTTCCGCTGAGAAATCCCTGACTTGTACTTTCTTTCTGGTAAAAGTCCCTGTTCCATCAAAATTCCAAACTCGGACACAAAAGAAAACCCACCAGAGAAGAAGGCAGGGCAAAACCAGGAAAAAAAAACGACAGTCCTGTTGCCATTACAGCACTGCATGGTAAAACTCCAAGGTAATTTCGGTTAGGAGACACACCCTATCACAGAATCCCAGAATGCGAGGGTTGGAAGGGACCTCTGTGGGTCACCTAGTCCAACCCCCCTGCCGAAGCAGGGTCACCCAGAGCAGGCTGCACAGGACCCCGCCTGCAACCACGTGGACATAAGTCTCCTATTCCACAGGCGACTCTGGACCCACACTGCTGCTGGAAGAACGTTTCCATTTTCTTCCAGAGAACAATCCTGGGTGGACCCACCTTCAGTGAAAGTGATCTTAGGAACATGTTTTTCTGAAGGCTCTTCCTGACTCTCGGCTTCATTTTGGTCTTCCAGAACATTCTTCTCTTTCTTGAACTGAAAATTCCTCCTCTTTGCTGCAATACGGGGCTCAGGCGGGGCTCATTGAGAGGGTTTTAAACTAGGTTCAAAGGGGGAAGGGGATATTGCCCAGCTCACTAGGGATGAGCATAGGCTTGGCGTGCCAAGGCCAGGGGTGAGATTGACAGCCCAGCTCAAGTGTGTTTACACCAATGCACGTAGCATGGGCAATAAACAGGAGGAGCTGGAAGCCATTATACAGCAGGACTGCTACGACTTGGTCGCCATCACAGAAACGTGGTGGGACAACTTGCATGACTGGCATGCTGTCATAGATGGCTACAGACTCTTTAGGAAAGACAGACCAACAAGGAGAGGTGGGGGAGTTGCTCTATATGTGAGGGAGCAAGCAGAATGCATTGAGCTTGGCGTGGGGGCAAATGAGGAACAAGTTGAAAGCTTGTGGGTTAGAATTAAGGGACAGGCTCATAAGGGTGACATTACAGTGGGTGTGTACTACAGGCCACCTGAGCAGGAGGAGGAGGTTGATGAGGCCTTCTACAGGCAGCTGCAAGCAGCCTCACAGTCACAGGCCCTGGTTCTCATGGGGGACTTCAACCACCCTGACATCAGCTGGGAAGACCATACAGCTAGGCAGGCGCAATCCAGGAGGTTCCTACAGAGCATCGATGATAACTTTCTGATGCAAGTGGTGGAGGAACCAACAAGGAAAGGCGCGCTGCTGGACCTTGTGTTAACAAACAAGGAGGGACTGGTGGAGGATGTGAAGGTTGGAGGTAGACTCAGCTGCAGTGACCATGAAATGGTCGAGTTCAGGATCCTGCGTGGAGGAAGCAGGGCAATAAGCAGGATCAAAACGCTGGACCTCAGCAGGGCTGACTTTGCCCTCTTCAAGGAGCTACTGGGAGGAATCCCGTGGTCCAGGGCTCTCGAAGGCAGGGGTGTCCATGAGTACTGGTCGCTCTTTAAACAACACTTCTTCCATGCGCAGGAGCAATGCATCCGCCTGAGAAAGAAATCTAGCAAAGGAGGCAGGAGACCTGCATGGTTAAACAAGGAGCTTCTAGCAGAGATCAGGCAGAAGAGAAAGGTCCATGGAATGTGGAAAGAGGGGCAGGCCACTTGGGAAGAGTACAGAAACGTGGTGAGAGCATGCAGGGATGCGACGAGGAAGGCCAAGGCCCACCTGGAATTGAAGCTGGCAAGGGATGTCAAAAACAACAAGAAGGGCTTCTTCAACTACATCAGCAGCAAAAGGAAGACTAGGGACAATGTGTGGCCACTGCTGAATGAGGCGGGTGTCCTGGTGACGGAGGATGCGGAGAAGGCAGAGCTACTGAATGCCTTCTTTGCTTCAGTCTTCAGTGCTAAGACTGGCCCTCAGGAATCCCAGGCCCCGGAGGTAAGAGAAGAAGCCTACAAAGAGGATGACTTTCCCTTGGTCGAGGAGGACTGTGTGAGGGATCGCTTAAGCGATCTGGATGTCCACAAATCCATGGGCCCCGATGGAATGCACCCACGAGTGCTGAGAGAGCTGGCGGATGTCATGGATTCACCAAGGGGAAATCATGCCTGACCAATCTAATAGCTTTCTACGATGACATGACTGGCTGTGTAGACGAAGGGAGAGCCGTGGATGTTGTCTACCTGGACTTCAGCAAGGCTTTCGACACAGTCTCCCATGATACCCTCCTAGGGAAGCTGAGGAAGTGTGGGCTGGATGAGTGGTCGGTGAAGTGGATAGAGAACTGGCTGAATGGCAGAACTCAGAGGGTTGTCATCAGCGGCGCTGAGTCTAGTTGGAGGCTGGTAACAAGTGGTGTCCCCCAGGGGTCAGTACTGGGCCCAGTCTTGTTTAACTTCTTCATCAACAACCTGGATGAAGAGTTAGAATGTAACCTCAGCAGGTTTGCTGATGACACCAAACTGGGAGGTGTGGTAGACACACCGGAAGGCTGTGCTGCCATTCAGCGTGACCTGTGATAGGCTGGAAAGCTGGGCAGAGAGGAACCTGATGAGGTTCAACAAAGGCAAACGCAGGGTCCTGCACCTGGGGAGGAACAACCTCATGCACCAGTACAGGCTTGGGACGGACCTGCTGGAGTGCAGCTCTGCGGAGAGGGACCTGGGTATCCTGGTGGACGACAGGTTAACCATGAGCCAGCAGTGTGACCTGGCTGCCAAGAAAGCCAATGGAATCCTGGGGTGCATCAAGAAGAGTGTGGCCAGCAGGACGAGGGAGGTTCTCCTTCCCCTCTACACTGCCCTGGTGAGGCCCGATCTGGAGTACTGTGTCCAGTTCTGGGCTCCCCAGTTCAAGAAAGATGAAGAGCTACTGGAGAGAGTCCAGCGGAAGGCTACGAGGATGATGAGGGGACTGGAACATCTCCCCTACGAGGAGAGGCTGAGGGAGCTGGGCTTGTTCAGCCTGAAGAAGAGAAGGCTGCGAGGGGACCTAATAAATGCTTATAAATATCTGAAGGGTGGGTGTCAGGAGGATGGGGCCAAGCTCTTTTCAGTGGTGCCCAGTGACAGGACAAGGGGCAATGGGCACAAACTGAGGCACAGGAAGTTCCGTCTGAAGATGAGGAAGAGCTTCTTCCCTCTGAGGGTGACAGAGCACTGGAATAGGCTGCCCAGGGAGGTTGTGGAGTCTCCTTCTCTAGAGATATTCAAGACCCGCCTGGACGAGGTCCTGTGCAGCCTGCTGCAGGTGACCCTGCTTCAGCAGGAGGGTTGGACTAGATGACCCACAGAGGTCCCTTCCAACCCCTACTATTCTGTGATTCTGTGATTCTGTGATTCTGTAATACCTGAAGATGTTTTGTTCATTCTGCGCTTTCTTTTTGACCTATCTACAAAGAGATATCAGAAAAAGTAAGCCATCACATTACGAAAACAGTCCTTCCTTCAAAATCCACCATCCTCATCCATGGTAGCAATTTAGAAGCCTTTAAAAGTCAGCTAGGCCGTCAAGGCCAGGGTCTCACACCGTAAAGCAACCACGGCACTTGAACTTCATAACCATCTGGAATGAATCCCCTCTGGCTTTACCTCACATTTTGAAACTTTTAGTCAACTTACGGTACTCAGACACAAGCATATGAAAAAGTATTGATTACCACCAAAGCATGTACTTTCTAGCTGTTAAGTCACCATTAGCAAAGTTTTATACGTGGAATAACCTCACCTGCGTTGCTTTTTGACGCAGGACTTTTAGCAGCTTGATTGATAATGATGTCCTCAAAAAACATTCTTCTTTCTTCCTTGGTAGGCAGCTGGATTTTGAAAACTTGTCCATAAGCATTCATAAACAATTCTTTGATCTAAAGCATGAGGAGAAAATGTATTTCAGATAGAAGGCCACACAAATTCATATTCTATTCCAAAAAGATCAGTATCTCTCTACGTTAAGCTGAATAAACATCTGGATAAGACAAACTGGGAACAGTTATCTTCTTGGCCTCAAAAGGTGAATTAAAATATCTTCTCAAAGGAACACCTCAAGAGAACACGCTGCTCTGAGAAGGGACCTTATCATACACTGAGGAAGTGGTGACAGTCACCACCTCCAAGACTGCTTATTTTGTGTTTACCTGCCTCGCTGTCCTTTCGTTTCAATCGTTATGGCGGCTACAGAGGGAAGAGGCAGGCTTCAAACAAGTGCCAGGGCCTTTTGGTAAGGTGGCTTTTTGGTCTGGGCTTTGTTTTTTCTTTTTTCAATGAATTACTTCAAATGATGTGTCTGAAGTTGCATACTTCCAAGTTTTACTCCCATTTTTCAGTCTCTACTACCATCAGGTCTGGAAGGAATTCCAGTACTTAGTTGAGAAGGCATTTATTAGCAGCATGAAAAACTTCTGCAGAAAGTTAAGCTAACATATCTTTCACTTTTCAGAAACAATGTTTTCGGTCCAAATAGCTTTTTCCCATTTCCATTTCAAGCACCGTGTATTCCTGACTAAGTACATACCGAACCACCTTGAGGTCACTGCAATTACTGTCTCAAGTCAATTTAGACATTTCTCTCCGAAGCATGACGGTGTGAGAAGGGGAGAAAGTTGGGTCAAAGCCAATCTCTTGACTCAGAAAACACTTCAGACACACGCTTTCAGCACTCTTTTGGTTAAGGAAATTTGAAGAGACCTGGTGAGGGTGCTTGAGTAATACCAGCATGAATTTGCTGAAGAGTGCACCGTACTCCAATGCTTAAAGGATTTCTCCACTAACAGGAAGTCGAAGAAAAAAGCAAGAAAAGTATCGACAGAAATACCTCTTCTGGGAGATCTGCGTGACACACATCAGATGTTGCAAGCAGCAAAACTGGAGCAGAAGTCGGGATGTTCTGCAGTAGTGTCCTAAAAGTAAGTCTGAGTGGAATTCCAGCAGCCTCCCACCACAAATGGATATGGGGGATGTAAATTATGCTTGGTGTCGTTCTTTGAGCCTCTCGCATCATCTGGGAAAGTGAAAGCTTGGATCAGAACACTAAACCGTGTAGAACAGGACCTACGTATCGGTCAGATCTGAATCTCTGCCTGGTTTCAAAACTGCTTAGGAGGAAGATAACTCCTGGAGAGCCTCACAACTCAGCCGGTGTGGTGGTCTGCCTGAAAGGACAAGACTGACCCTTCAGCAAGACATAGACGTGGTAGTTACGTGACCGCAGATGCAAGCATCACAGAACAGAAAAGGGATTACTCCTCTGTGTGACAGAAAGAGTATCCAGCCATGTCATGTGTCTGTCCTTACTCGTACAGCTCTCAAATGCTGCTACAACAGGTCAAAATATTTGAATACAGTGATGCCATCCAGGGAAATGCATTTCCTGCCTAACAGGAAAAAAGAAGACAGCACTAATTCTGCTTCGATTTCCTTTTCCTAGTTAAGAAAAACACACCCGTGTACAAAAGGTCCATCAGTTTTAATGCATTTACTGCATATACTGCAGCAATACCAGCTGTACATTGTTCAGATAAGAAACACTTCTTTTCCCCAGAACCTTGATTGCCTTAGAAATACAACAAAAAAGAAGGCTACCAGAAGTGCCTGACCCGCAGTCAGGCTGATGCACAGCCATCTACTGGGAGCACAGAGCCTTAAAAAGCAAGGAAAACAACCTGCTGGGTCCCACCAGGATGGGCAGCATTTCTTGCCCATGAAGAGCGGATTATCAGCAGCACCTCCCAGCTTCCTGAGCTGCTAGCAGCATCCTCACCGTTTCATTTGGAATGGAAAAAATGCGCATGTAAAGCATCCTTACTGGGTGTCATTCAGTCTAGAAGATAAGCGGATTCCCAGGACTAAACCTAACAGCACACTCAAACCAGGCCAACTCCATGAACAATGACTTTTCCTTACTCTACAGACAGTTCATTCATCCCATGACATTAAAGAGAGAAAAAAAGATACCTGTGCACATGTTTCTTCCGGTGATGTGGTGCTAGCAAACAAAATGGATAGGTCTAGCGTATAAACGGGGAACTTCTCCAGGGCATGTATTACTGCAGGTGCCAGATGAGACGCTTGCCCATATCCTGCCTCTCCAACTAGTAAGAACCGTGGCTTCCAGGACATTGGCTGGTAATAAGCGTTTCTAGAACAACAACAAGAAAATACGTCTAAAAATGAAGTGGAAGTGATCAATAGGCACACAGATCTTCAAATGTTTTTCCTATCTATCTATCTATCTATCTATTGAAATACTCTCCATATTCCAGCACCATATTAATATCCAGACGACTCTCAGAGCCCATTTTGTTACAAACTTGTACCATACCTCCCCGAAGAAATCCTGCCTGGGTGAAGTAACAGCTCTCCAATCACACAGGGGGATTGTCCAGCTAAACACACACACGACAAGCGGTCAGGAGCCTGAGATGGGCAAGAATAACCACTCTCTCTCTCTCTCTCTCAACACACACCAATCTGGATCTCTTCAGCGCCCGTACACACCAATTTTCAGTAGGTCGTGAGCTGAAGTAACTGTGAGATCTCTACACCTGTCAAGTGTAGCTCAAATTTGGCCATGGAGCTAGTGGGAAGAAAGGAGCAGAACAACATTTCTAGAGAAAAATCACCGTGGGCACTGAAACACGCTTGCTGTATCTGAAGAAGTACACAAATGGATTGGTTGAATTTGAGCAGTACTCTAAATAGGCAGAAGATTTATATCTATTCAGTCAGAAATTCTAACTGCTTAATCTTTGAAGCGTGTATTCATTTCCTACTCCTCTTGCTTGACTAGCATGAAACACATTTGTGAAGAGCACTTGTTTTTTCCACCACAATACTGTTGGACATTTGCTGGCTGAAATCCAAGATCCTACAGACCTATTCAAGCTCCGCACGTCAGAAGATTTTCTGGACAGCACAGCAATAGATACTGAGAAAAAGAACTGACCCAACAGTGATGACAACATTCTATTTCTTCAACCCTTGGCTTATATGACTTCCACAGTAAAATGTCAAAAGATTAACATCAGCTTAGGAGGCTAAAGGCACAAACCACAGACATGGTTTAGGTTTTTCTCACGCTGTTGTAACAAACCATTTCTCTATTTTGTTTCTGCTACAGAATTGACGAATGCTTCAACGATCTTGGGAGGCAGAAGGGCAAAAGATGGCTACACAAATCCATACAGCTTTTATCGTTAAAAGGACAGACAGCGCACTTCTTTGGTCTTGAGTCTTTCAAGGAATACCATGGATCAAATCAACACGCTAGAATGGTCTGTGGACCACTCTGACTTCGGAGGAGAGGGCTGGGCCGTTCACTTGGATGGTTTCTGGCCATGTACTCCATTAGAACGTTAGCACCCAGCTGGATCGCCACACTTACTTCTTACAAATAGTGATCAACGCACACGCACACATTTTACTCCTTCAGCTACCACCCATCACACCAAAACTGCTTTCAGACCCAGCCATCTTTCAAATGGAAACATACAGCTGACAAATCTTTACCTGCTAAAATGGAGGCATGTTTTCTGCTGTGTACCAGGCACTTGATGTGTTGCCTGATCTTCAAAGATTGATGGTGATTCCTCATCACTGTCAACTGCACCGTTTCTTAAAACATCATGGAAAGTGTCTGAAAGACAAGAGAGGTTGGTTAACTTTCCTCAATAGTCTGTATCTGGCTCCTGCATTAATACAGCTTCTCAGTAGGTGCTGGAGACCCCTTAGCTTGTAGTTCTTCATTTGAGTGCACATGTTGATTGCTGAAGAGTTCATCCTACCACAGATTTAGGGAGACTGCACAAGTCTCTACAAAGCTGTCCTGCATCCCGTGATTTGCTTAAGGTGTATCTCGCTGGCGGTGAAAACTTGGAGGATTCTTCCTTAGAATAAAAATGACTGCGGACAAGGTCTGTAGTTCCTAGACACCTGAAAAACTCCACAAGGCCACTTCCTTCTGGAGCAGGCTCGCCCACTGGAAGTCGGGGAATTAAGTGAAGGTGATGGCCGCAGACTTCCATTTGTCTGCGACTGGCGAGTCAGAACATACAGACCAACCCATCTTCTAAAGAAGGCTCCTCAAAGATCACCGGGCAGGGAGATAACGGAAGGCGGACAGCGGAGAGGGGACACAGTTACCAATCCGCCGGCCTCTCTGCTTTTATTTTGCTGGTGGATTTCTGCCTCTCTTTTACCAACGCAAACCTGTCTCCCAGCTCTACTGCGGTTGACACTGGTAGGATATTCTCAAGGGATCAGCATCCGAACTCCTCAGGGATCTCCACTAATCAGCAGTGGAGTGAGCTAAACAATTTATTTGCTCTCACCAACAGACAGACTAAATTTGATCCCAGCTGATGCAGTTAGGAGCGTGAACTCACATGTGCTATGCAAGCCAAGCCCCAGAGTACGCACTACTAAAACATTCGGAGCTCACATGCAAGTGCACAGTGTGATCCACAAACATCTAAACGATGAGAACGTGGTTAAAAATCATGAGAGCTAAAACAGTATTTAGCTGAAGCCATTTAGATTTGTATTGTGGTCCTGACATTCTCCAGACAGGAATTAGAAGCATTCCTGGGAAGACGCCCTTCTCCCCCCCGATTTAGGTATTTGTTTTGAAGGAGGTGCCTCTCCTACATGAAGCCTTAAATCCCTCTCTACAAATGATACATCTCAGCTGCTGTCAGAAACAGGGTGCTCTAGCACAGAACGCATCCTTCTCTGCTGCTTTTTGCGAGGCATGCACAGCTCCCACCCAGCACTTCAGTGCAGAATCCAGCATAAAAACTACGCACGGTATTCCTGAAATAAAGGCGTGCACATGCACGCGATAGAATTCTACTGTCATCGCGCCTGGGAGGTTTGTGTATGTCAGTTGCACCAGTCAGAAGTTTTTGCTCTGGCAGAATTTGAAAGAAGTGGATGTTACTGGTCTACCTTGCTGTTGGTTCTTCTCTAGCGCAAGCTCTGCGTGAGGAAATACTTCCTGCAAGGCTTCTAAAATTCTTGCTAGTGTGTTTTCCAGCAGTGGTTTTGACATAGGTGGTAGCGCTCGCCCAGCTGAAGCCACAGCCCTCTGTGAAGCTGGAACAATCTTCTGCATCGCCACCACAAAATCCTTTGCTCTTATTTCAATAGAAGCGACATCTAACTGCAGTTTCTCACAACTTTGGTAGATCTGAGGATAGTGCCGGCGCAAAGCACACAGGGCAGCTTCAGCACACAAGGCTTTAATATCAGCGCCACAGTATCCTAATAAACAAAACAAGAATCAAAGGTTACGTTGGTCTCAGGCAACACAGAAGCCAAGGTTGCCCAAGTGCAACACTGAAAGATTTTGTATGCAGCCACAAATTGAGAGGTTCAGAGAGAACTGACAGAGTTACTGCACTGCAGAGAAGTTCTGTTACGGGGCTCGCAGCCTGAGACCCAGCACCTTGGAAGCAGCCTCCTAAGCAAAGCTCTGCTCCTGAGGAAGATGCCCAAAACCCATTCAATGTTCTGAGAGACAAAGAAAATGAAAAGAAAAGAAGCATCTGACTTTGTCTGCCCGCAGGGCGAGCCAGCTGCCTCACTGCCTCGCCCTGCGGCAAGGCACAAGAACTCGGGGGCTGCCCGGTAGAAGCTCAGGTTCCCGAGGACTCCAGTCACGCGCAGCAACTCACTTGGTTTTCCAACTTACCAACGCATTTTTCAGCTAGCTCTTCCAGAAACGTGTCCAATGGTTTAGGGGTCCACTCTCGTGTGTGAATCTTGAAAATCTCTTTTCTAGCCTGGAAACAAAATGGTTGCCTTTGAGCTTGTCCTAAGTTTTCTCTTCAAATCCAATCATTCTCAACTTGTTACATTCAACTTTTTTCCTGGGGGCCTGCAGCCAAATAAAAGGCATTTATAGCTTCCATAAAAAGTTCGTTTCCACAGGTATCAAACTTAATGATCCTGAGGAAAAAAAACTGTAGTCCAAAGCTTCTCTGCAATCAGCGATTTTTCCTCACAGAAAATTCTCTCACATTTCTCTGATCTTAACAAGACTTTCACTGAAGGATTTCTTGCTACACAGAATAATTATGGCAGATTTCTAGAATTCTTCCCCAGCAGGGAATCGCACTACTACATCTGTTTCATGGCACCTCCTCTGCTGTCCCGGAAACCAGATAAAGCCGGAGACAAAGGTTTGTGTTAAATACCCTCCTTGGTGCACTTCTACTGGCCTTCAACCCAACAAGCGGTAGTAAAACAAGTAGCAGTGACAGCCAGAGAAAAACCACAAAAACAGGGTTCCGGTTTCGCACAGTATCTTCTCCCCCACACGTATTTTTTGCTTGCTTGATACATATTTTTTCATTGCTTAGCTGTCGCCATTGAACTAGAAGCTTCCCAAACCCTGCACCTGGGCAGTGTACCACATCCTTCTCCAACTCCCTGTTAGGAAGTGCCAGTGAGAAGGTCAGATCCGACAATACGTGATTGGGGAATGAAAAATTTGAATTTGCTCCAGCTGGACCAGCCTCAAGAAGAGTTTTTTGTCAGCAAAAAGGAATTCTTGTGCACGCACCACGCCTTTCATTTTCAAGATGAGACTGCAGTAATTGATAGCTAATTCAGACATTCATCCTTACTTACACATTTCAGGGACTAGCAGCATCCCATTTTCCTGGCTGGTCCCAGTCAAACCAAAACTAGTTCTAAAACCAAATCCCTGTTGAAATCAGCTGAATCCTACATACTCAGTACCAGATCTGCCCTCCACAGTACGACACCATCTCTCCAGATAGCCCTCCTTTGCCCAAGTTGCGCAACACTGATTGTGACTTTAACTGCTCCATGATACTGCATTGTCAGGTAGCTCTAGCATAAAGGTGGACTTGGCCACGTCAGCATTAAGGCTGAGCTGAAGTTCTGACCTCTTTATTCGGCAAGCTGAAGAGGAGCTCTCGATCAAAGCGTCCGGGTCTTCGCAAAGCCGGATCTATAGAATCCAGTCTGTTGGTGGCTCCGATGACCACAATTTCTCCTCTGCTGTCTAAGCCATCCATAAGTGTCAGAAGTGTTGATACAATAGAGCTAACAGAAAAATTACTAGTTTAGTAAATTTTGTTCTGTTCTACACACCACCTTCTCCAGTGATCTCACAAAAATGACAAGCTTTTGTTGATGAGACGCTGATTAGTGAAAGATTCATTTTAGCACTTGAAAAAAACAGACAAGGTAACACAGACCGCATGCTGTTATCAAGCTTAGTGAATTGTGTTCGATTATTGCTTAAAAATCATCTGACATTTTGTAGCACTCAGTTACTAGTTTTCAGGAGAAACGAGTGGGTCACATTAAGCTAAATAGGTTGGGGGCTTCTTTTCACAAAGATCAAGCAGCTTCTGTGTAGATACATAAAATGTACTACCTGTGAATGTGGTCTTGTCTACTGGACCGCACCGGAGCAAGACCATCTATCTCATCAAAGAAAATAATGGAAGGTTGCATCTGGTAGGCCTAGAAGGAAAACACAGGAATATCGACTCCAGTAAAACAGCGCCATTTGAAAGAGAAAATGCATGGAATACATGATGGTTGGAAAGTCATTGGAGCTAGATTTTTCACACTAGCATCAGGGATCTCTACTCATTGAGCTAATGCAGTAAGTGGCACGAGTAACACAAGACAGCAGCCTCTGTCAGCCCGCTGAGACGGGGTGACAGGGAGCAAATCACACCAGCAGTTCTTACAGCCATTTGGCAACCGCCGAGAACAGAGCCGGGACTTCATTCAATTACAGCTTCTGGAAGCAACCAAACAACCCTGCTTTCAGCCTGCATCTCTTTCCCTCTGATCTAAGGCCACCATCTCCTGCCTCCTGCAGCCTTTTTTGTGGCTGGACTGTTGTTTTTGGGTTATTTTTAAGGCTGGGGGAGGGGCTTGCTTTGCGAGGTTTTCTCATTGGTTTTATTAACCTTTCCCAATACATCTGGAGATTTCAAGCCCCTAAGAACCCACTGAAAAACAAAACCCTGACAATCCCCTTTCAGTGACAAGAACTGGTGAAACACAAAAAATGAGTGAGTTCTCCTTAAAAACACTGACCGCAGAAAAGGACAGTTACAACTTGGACAGAACACACAGCGCATTTTGGCCTTACCTGATCAAATAATAAATGAAGCTGTCGTTCAGATTCTCCCACCACTTCACTCAGGTAGTCGGCACCATTTCTCATAAAAAAGGCTATTCTCCTGGCACCTTGGCTACATTCATTAGCAAGGGCACGAGCAACCAGTGTCTTTCCAGTTCCTGGTGGACCATGGAATAGAAAGCGTCTGCAATTGAAAGAAAAAAGATTCACCTAGGAAAAAAGCCTCGTGGAAAAGTAGCTCTTACTACCTCCACCCCTAAAACACCCAACTCTTCTCTCCTAACCGAAGCACTTCATGCATTAGACAGTGGTAGCAGCTCAAGTGTGAGAAAAGTCAAAACAGATGGAGGTTTTTGTTCCTACACAATTCAAGAAGGCAGCAAACAAAAAGAGCACAGAGGACAAGGCAGACGTAGAAAAACTCGAGAATAGATGGCAGTGTCCCAGAAGGACCCTTCCAGAGCTGCTGACAAACTAACAGGGGTGCTTACAGCACCGCGGAGCCAAACAGGAACAAACGGCAGCACAGAATCGGAGACTGGGCTAACTCGCGAATCAGCAGCTCACTCTTCAGCGAGACACTGCCCATCCATTCGTGTGTCACAAAAGGCAAGATCTGATATTGAAGCATTGAATTCTCCCTTGAAAAGCTTGAAGTTGCTGGATTTGGTTTCCGGGGAATTCTAAAGCTGGGAAGGTATTCTGCATTTCCAGATAAATATAGCCATAAACTGGAAAAGCCAATGCACTGCTGTTTCAAAGAGCATTTCAACAAATAACGGAGCAAAACACAGATTTCATTTTGTTATTGGCAATACTTTGAACGTTACTGAAAGCAAAGAACTTAAAGTTGCACCTCAATATACCGTGATTGAGTTTTGCTGAGCAAGAACCTATCAAGTCAAGTATTAAATCTCTAAAAATTGCATTTCATAATGCACAACGAGTTTAGCTGGGTAAGGAGCAGATCGATTCCTACTCAGCCCAAGCACAACAAACACTACAAGGTCCTATCCATTGGAAAACTGATACTTCCGCACTTCAAAAACAGAGTTGGTGGGAGAGCCAAGTGGACTTCGAAGAAACCAATTACAGTTGACTAGCAGGAGATAATTCCAATTAGAATTTTTAGGTTTAAACAATCTCTGTTACCTTGGCGGCTGAATTTTGAATCTCTCAAAGACTTCCGGGTAAAGCAAGGGAAAAACGACCGTCTCTTTTAGAGATGAAATGTGGTCAGAAAGGCCACCCACGCCATCAAATCGTACCTAAAGATAAATTCAACAGAACACATTGGATAAGTTAAAGAAAGCTGCAACCTCGATAAGGTTCCATCAGAAATTATCTGTCAGCACAAAGGAAATGTCCTGGGCAATTTTCAAATTGCTCCAGAGAAAACTGTAAACCAAGGCATCTGTAGGCAGCACGCTACTGAAGGCTTTCACCAACACTGACACAATGAACTAGAAATACTTACCGAACAATCTATTTTCATTGGATCCACATCAGCCAGACTTGCTCCGATTTCCATTTGATCCTGGTGAATTCCCTTTAACTCCTCTTCCCCAAAGTTAAGTGGAAGACACCTGATTTCAATGAAGGACAAAGAGAAAGGCACTTTCTAACTTCAGATTTTTGCTTTCAGCATCATGGCAAGGGAATGCGGAAGACCTTGTAAATGAGCATAAACTTCCCAAATAGTTAAATATACCTTCAGACTCTCTTGCATTTGATGTCCATGAGTAAATGCAAGAAAATAAAATTGCTCCAGACATTAAACTGAGTTAATGATTTTAACACGAATAGCCATGCTAGTCAGCACAGCACACGCATGAATGCAAGCTTAGAACAAGTTCTTCCGGATGCGGAGACCGTGAACTGACATTGCTTTGTGTGATGGAAGAACCCCCCCTCAAAACACATCGACATCTTTTAAAGATTTTTTGCTCCTCCATTCAAAAAGTTACAGCCCGAGTGGATACTTCTTTCATGCGGATTAACATCGTACAGGCTGCCAAGCACTGCTGGTGCGTCCTGAGAACTCTGGGGTGTGTGTGCCAGGGGACACACGTCAGAGACATCAGCCTGAAAGCTTCTGTGTTAAGTCTGTTATCAACATACTTTTTCTAGAGCATTTGTTAAGTAACAAAACCTCCATCGTTTCCTCTATCACATTTTCTGTTATGGTGGTCTTCTTTCTGAACAAACTCAATCTAAAGCACAGGAGCAGTAGAATTTCACATTAAAAAACTACATAAACGTTTTCCTCCCCCTATTGCCACTTATCAATCAAACTGCTGATTATCAATCAATTCTAAAAATCCAATTGTAAAGAGTCCAGTTACAGCTGTCAGTGCTGACAGGTATGATTAAATATTGCCACCATGTAGAAAGTGTACAAGAGGAAAGTGTACAAGAGGAAGAGAATAACACACAGGGTTAGGCAGATGCAAGCTCCTCCCAGGTAGACCCCTCCCTCCCCTGTTCTCCAGTTTCATGAACCTCCTCAAAGCTCTGCTGCGGCTGCGCTTCCTGCGCCTCTCCAAATGCTCTTCATCATCACATGAGGGAGAGGATGTGGAGCCACTGTTGTGGACTCTGTGTCTCTGACCGCAAACATTTAAACAAACAAAACTTAATTTTTCTTAGGAAGGTAGAACGCTTCACTGTTTCCCAAAGAAATTTCACAAAAATACCTACTCATTTTGTCCCACCCCTTCCTCTCACACACACACACAAATACAGAACCACAGAATCACAGAATGGTCGGGGTTGGAAGGGACCTCTGTGGGTCATCTAGTCCAACCCTCCTGCCGAAGCAGGGTCACCTACAGCAGGCTGCACAGGACCGCGTCCAGGGGGGGGTCTTGAATGTCTCCAGAGAAGGAGACTCCACAACCTCCCTAGGCAGCCTGTGCCAGGGCTCCGTCAGCCTCAGAGGGAAGAAGTTCTTCCTCATCTTCAGACGGAACTTCCTCTGCTTCAGTTTGTGCCCGTTGCCCCTTGTCCTGTCACTGGGCACCACTGAAAAGAGCTTGGCCCCATCCTCCTGACACCCACCCTGCAGATATTGATAAGCATATATTACGTCCCCTCGCAGCCTTCTCTTCTTCGGGCTGAACAAGCCCACCTCCCTCAGCCTTTCCTCGTAGGAGAGATGCTCCAGTCCCCTCACCATCCTCGTAGCCCTCCGCTGGACTCTCTCCAGTAGCTCCGCATCTTTCTTGAAGTGGGGAGCCCAGAACTGGACAGAGTACTCTAGATGGGGCCTCACTAGGGCAGTGTAGAGGGGAAGGAGAGCCTCCCTCGACCTGCTGGCCACACTCCTCCTAATGCATCCCTCGCCCACCCCAGCCTCCCCCCGGACGCATACTCACTGCTGGCCAAGACTGTACTGGGGCAGTGCTGTTGGCTGGTGCCCTTCTATATCCACCCCCATTGTGACGCGTCCCCTGTGATGTCACGGGTGTCTTAGCGCATCACAGTCTCGCCCGCCGGCCATTGGCCCCACCCCGGCTCAGCGACCCACAGCTGCCCTGGTGTACTGGTTGAGGCTGGCCTGCAGATCATGTTCTTCACAGGAGCTTGCACCATGCTTCATTCTGGAGATGTTATCACCTGCCTGCCACTCGGAATCTCCTAATCATACAATATCCTGAGTTGGAAGGGACCCACGAGGATTCCGAGTCCAACCCCTGAGTCCACACCGGGCAACCTTAAGTTTGATCATCGAATCGTAGAACCATCGAATCATTTAGGTTGGAAAAGATCCTTCAGATCATCGAGTCCAACCGCAAACCCGACACTGCCAACTCCATCACCATACCGTGTCCCAAAGCGCCACGTCCACACAACTTTCAAATACCTGCAGGCATGCTGCCTCAAGCACTTCCCTGGGCAGCCTGTTCCAATGCTCGGCAACCCTTTCAGGGAAGACAGTTTTCCTAATAGCCAACTGGAAAAAGTCTCCTTCTCTGGAGATATTCAAGACCCGCCTGGAGAAGGTCCTCTACAGCCTGCTGTAGGTGACCCTGCTTCGGCAGGAGGGTTGGACTAGATGACCCACAGAGGTGCCTTCCAACCCCTACTATTCTGTGATTCTGTGTGAAACCTCCCCTTGCGGGAGTCGGTTGGGCCGAGGGCGGCCTTGATGGTCTTGATGGAATAGAGTCATATCTCTGAGCTAATTATTTTGCGCACCTGTGGTTGAAAAACAGGAGGAAAGGAGCGAAGAAACAGGATGGGAAAATCCACCTCTTTGATAAGCGTGAAGGTCGTGTGAACGGACACATGATGACCAATCAGAAGAACAAAGGAGCGACATGCCAAAAGACCCTCACCAGTGAGACTCTGGGGGTGGGGAACAAGGGGATATAAAAATGTTATGATTAACCATTACAGTGCTTCTGCTGCTGCTTCTGTTTGCTTTTGCTTGCCTTGTGACTGCCGTAACTTCTTGTGGCGTGTCGCCACAACTAACGATGACACGAAGTTTGGGCTCAGCAAGTAACGATTTGCATTGTGCAATTAGGACTTGAATTACAGGACACAAGCTGCGTTTCAGGCCCCTTCCCGCGTCCAGCCCGTGGCTGGCAGGATGCTGCCTGGAAGCAGGAAAGAAGGGGTTTTCCCGGCCGACAGCAAGCGGCCCCGTGGCACCAAGCCTGCCTGCGTACTCCGCACGGCGATTTGGCTCCAAGGCAAGCTACAGAACTCCCGCGACACCTCCCCAGCCTCCGCGCATCTCACTACTGAATTACCTTTTAACTCACATACAGTGTAGTTTGTAATGCTGCAGTATCACCTCCTGTTTCCAAAACAACATTTTCAATTTTCTTGTGTCCTGCACACTCCAGAAAGTCCACGTCACGACGAAACCTGACGTAAGGAGCAGGTTTTCTTGTGCTTATGAGCAGGCTCGAACTCACACTGCCTTCTCCTCAAGCCTGCAAGGAATTCATAGCCTAGCCTGCTATTCGCACCGACCTCTTTTCACAAAACTCGTGGGAAATTCACTACCTTGGTGAAGATCCTCTCTTCTCACCACTTCAGCTGATTTTGGCTGATGAGGTCAGCAGTTTTGGGGGCCAAGTTAAACACACAGTGACCAAACGCAGCCCTTCTCAGAAACCAGGTTAAAAAGGCAATCCCTAAGGAATTACCAGTACTTACCTTCTCGATAGTCTTCTTTTTCTTGGCCTGATTTCAGCTTTGCCAACTGCCTCCATGAAGAAAGAGGACAGAGGAAAGGAGAAAAGAATTCTTGTACAGAAGTATTCTATCGCATCATGCTGTATTGCATTGCATAGTCCCCCCTTAAGGCTGGGAACTTCACCAAGTTTACAACCCGGTGCTCCAGGTCATCCCAAGAAAAGCCTGGAGACAACAAAGAGGGTTCAGATCCCAAGTCTGCTGCGTACCACACACACAAAGTTTTCTCAGGACAGACATTCCCCAACCTGCGTGTCTTCAAGTCTCAACAGGGCAAGTAATATCTCTGTACCCAAAGTGATGGAGAGATCTCCAAGCAGTTGGGAGAAGATGCATGTTTTTTATACAAGCACAAGATTTTGATGAAGAACAGTGATTCTCGTTCCGAGACACTGGCACTGATATTAACATAATCGTACTCCCCTGCAGATTTTTAGCTGTAGATTTATCACCATGTGACTCCTTGGGCACGCTTTCGCTTTTCCTTTTCATTCTATAAATCCAACAGAGATTAAACACTTAGAAATACCTTGTAAAGTGTCTTTGCTGGACATTTTCACTTAATATTTCCATGCTTTTGTCAAAGCTAGAGTCTGTACAGGGTGGCATGTTTTTTCTCATTGATCTTAAACAGCGTCCATTGAAACATTCAGTTTTGACAACGAATGTTTGGACAAACACATGAGGCAGAAGCAAAGAAAACGGAAACACACCTCCAAAACCAAGCCCACACGGAGGGATTGCACAGTTTGGCATTCAGCGTCACCGCACCTTGCGTATGGGAGGTGGCCTAACGCAACAGCCATGGATCCTGCCACACAGTTTATGGCAACTGAAAGAAAATTTGATTCTCGTAAAATTCAACTTTGCTTATGCTGTTATCAATTTAAAAAAAAAAAAAAAACTGTCAAAGGAACTGAGAGACATTTTCTCTGCTCAAGAGGCATGCAGACATCTTCAAAACAGGGTACTGCTTTGCTTTGACTTAAATATAGTTATCACGATCCTCCAGCACCAAGAAGATTGTCACCGTTACAAGCCAGACTCAACTTTATCTCAGAAAGTTACAGCAGTCAGTCTCGCTTTGTTTCAAGTCTGGTTGCTTTGACAGGCAAAAATATGCCATCACAAAAGCTCTTCTGTTGGTGGAAAAAGGGTTTCTCCGAGATCTCGTCTTGAGATGGTGGATTCTGTGAAAGCCACCTGAGGTGCTACCAGGTCATTAAAAGAAATCACCTCTGAACTGCATGAAGAGGTTTCTAAAGCATTTACTTGTCACAAGCCTAAACGAGATTGCTTGAAAACTTTGATTTAATATGCAGTGGACTGTCCAGCACCACAGACCACTTCAGAAAACACTATCGCCACAAACTGAAAACAATGATAAAAGTTCATCAAGTTTTCCATCGTCTCCTTCTAAAGAGAGGCACTGAAACGTCTGGGAGATGTTCAGGTCTGCAGCGTTCCAAAGGCAATCACAGAGGGATGTCTCATAAAAATATGTACCTAGCTGTTGGGCAAAAATATCAAATAAATGCAGCCAAACGTCTACAGCTTTCTTAATAAATTTTAATATATATTTGGTATCTGTATAAATAAATATGTAGCAGTAATCTATTGAATTCTGCAGACAACAAACAGCGCGTCACGAAAAGAACACCTTCCAGAGCTGAAGTCAAGTCTGCTGAAATCCAGTGTCACTGTGTGCGCGTGAAGGCTGCAATTTCTTTCTTCATTTCCTAGTAAGAAAAACAGACAAGCCAGCAGTCAGCGTGAAGAAAAGCTCAAGCACCCTGTTTATTTCTTCATCAAAAGAATAGAGAGTCTGTACATACATACAACTGTTAGAAGCATTTAGCAAATACATGTACTCCCACCACCAGCACAGTGTCCTTCCAGCGTCTCTCTAGCTTCAAACGCGTCCTTACGCATCCAAACTAGAGAGCAGGCCAGAGGGAGTGGAGGGATCTGTATCAGCAGTGGCTTCAACAATTGGAAAGAGGAGCCAGTTCCTGAAAAGCCACAGCTAAAAGCTGGAAATTCTGTTTTCTGCATTCTGAATAATAATAAGAGAGACTTGTTCAAGTCTCTCTCTTTGTACGCTACAGCTTGCCCCTGAGCGACTTGCGCAGCCAAGGATCTGAGGATCCTGAATCGGAAGGCCGAAGATCCATCCCATCTAAATCGACTCAGTACTGGGAATGCCTGACTGGGACCACGGGTGCCTCTGCAAGATTTCTGCCACGTTCTGACAACTCAGAAAACCTCTCTTAGAGGAAGAGATCCGAGCATTTGACTCATCAGCATTAAAGCGGCATGGTTTTGCAATAGGGACCAACTTCTTCCAGACTGAAATGAGAAAGTCTTGAAACACAGGCACCTGAGCAGTACAGAGGAACGCTACATAGGCGTGACGTCCGGAGCGCACGCGTACATACCCGTAACACACACATGCGTCACAGTGATGGAAAGGGCTAGAAGACAAAAAAAATTTACCTTCACCAATTCGGTTTTGTCATCATCTTCCCGATGGCGGTAAATGCACTGACTGAGAATAGCGTACAGTCTTTCCAACTGAACTAGAGTGAAGTTGTTTGTTGTCTCAGTGACAAAATGCAGCAGTTGCTGAAGAAAGAAAAATGGAAACTGCAAGTTTAGAATAGCACAGGATCCTTTGAACAAGCTCGTCATGTTTTCCAAAGCTAAACAATAACAGTACAACACAAGGGACATCCTGCTTTCTTATATTGCTAAATAAAATAGGAGTGACACTTCAGAGAACAGATGAAATCTCTCACAAGCTGTAAGTGGAGAAAATGCGTTCATTTTTCGTACTTCAAAGTGGCTCTGCCTGTAGCAGATCACCAGCTCTCACACAGTCCTTTCTGGGCCCAAAGCTGT
Source organism: Opisthocomus hoazin (assembly GCF_030867145.1). Lineage (NCBI taxonomy): Eukaryota > Metazoa > Chordata > Aves > Opisthocomiformes > Opisthocomidae > Opisthocomus > Opisthocomus hoazin. Next base: position 7,082,374 of record NC_134454.1, on the reverse strand, counting down.
GAATGGCATCGCCTCTGGGAAAGCAACCCCAACAAGCCAGCGGCAGCACCTGCTTCCACTGCGGCCGCTGTGCAGTGGCCACGTGTTGTGTGAGGCTGTAGAGACGGAGCTCAAGAGAGCAGCCACTCCAAAGGAAAATATTACTGCCTCGCCGCTGCCTGTCATCACACTCTGCCTCCCTCACATCAGCCAGCACAGAACCGGAGTATTCCCCTCAGCTTCCTGCTACACAACATGCAGGTTAAGACGCACACAATACACGCAGCGTGCTTTCAGCTGCTGCAAACAGAAAAGGCAGGCTGTGACAGAGGCTTATGGTCAACGTCCCGTGGGAAACTAGTTCTAACTGCTGCCACACAGACGACCACATGCTCTTCTCTATCTTCCTAAAGTTCTAGTCCTACTGCCAAGCAAAGAAACAAACAAAACTCTCCCCCCAAAAAACCAAGCCGCTCCATTTGGGAGGTTCACCTCGCTTATTCACTGCAAGCAAGCTCCAAAGAGGCTGTCTGGTACGAGCAACTAGTTCCAGCGGCACCCATGTTAATGAGCAAAGTTTTCTAAAAGACGCGTTTCCTGACTGTAGCTCTGCTCAGAGCTGAAAGCTATAGAAGCTGAACCATATATACGGGCTCTACTGTAGCATTTCTCCAATGCAAAATTCTAACAGTAGATTCTGAAAGAATTTCAGAAAAGGAGACAGTAGTATTTTCTCCTGCTGACTTCAGCGTTGAAGTCACCACTGCTAGAAATAAAGGTCCTTTTCAGGTTCTCAATACATGAAAACACGCAAAACCCAACCCAAACCCCCAAAGCCGTCATAAAAACTGTCACCACATTAATAACCAACACTACTACTACTAGTAGGCTGTCAGTGGGCTCTTTGAAAATTCAACAAGCCCTTCTAAATCAACAATCAGCAAGACAACCCAGTCTCCTCAAATGTAGTTCTCCAAAAGCCACAACAGCAGTCTGCACCAGGTGTGCAAACACAACACTCATAGGCCATTACAAGCTGACTTCTTTCACAAGCTCTATATCCTTACCATACACTGTTTTAAGTGGCATTGGTTAACAACTAACTTCATTTACAACTCTCCATGGAGCAAGAAAACGTTCTTCTTCAGTATTAACAAAATTGAAATGAGACTTACTTTCAGCTGGGTGAGAATTCCCTGTGCTTTCTCCACACCCATCACATGTTGCTCTTCCATGCAAGAACGTCTCGCCCGAGCCACACAGCGTACCCACGAATCTGGAATGACACACAGCTCTTAGGCAGGGATTTTTGTTTCTCTGCCATACAGCATCAGTGAAGTGTCCTGCACCTGGAATGCAGTCTCTCTCTGCAATGACAGACACAGACCCCTTTTTTCCGCTGAGAAATCCCTGACTTGTACTTTCTTTCTGGTAAAAGTCCCTGTTCCATCAAAATTCCAAACTCGGACACAAAAGAAAACCCACCAGAGAAGAAGGCAGGGCAAAACCAGGAAAAAAAAACGACAGTCCTGTTGCCATTACAGCACTGCATGGTAAAACTCCAAGGTAATTTCGGTTAGGAGACACACCCTATCACAGAATCCCAGAATGCGAGGGTTGGAAGGGACCTCTGTGGGTCACCTAGTCCAACCCCCCTGCCGAAGCAGGGTCACCCAGAGCAGGCTGCACAGGACCCCGCCTGCAACCACGTGGACATAAGTCTCCTATTCCACAGGCGACTCTGGACCCACACTGCTGCTGGAAGAACGTTTCCATTTTCTTCCAGAGAAGAATCCTGGGTGGACCCACCTTCAGTGAAAGTGATCTTAGGAACATGTTTTTCTGAAGGCTCTTCCTGACTCTCGGCTTCATTTTGGTCTTCCAGAACATTCTTCTCTTTCTTGAACTGAAAATTCCTCCTCTTTGCTGCAATACGGGGCTCAGGCGGGGCTCATTGAGAGGGTTTTAAACTAGGTTCGAAGGGGGAAGGGGATATTGCCCAGCTCACTAGGGATGAGCATAGGCTTGGCGTGCCAAGGCCAGGGGTGAGATTGACAGCCCAGCTCAAGTGTGTTTACACCAATGCACGTAGCATGGGCAATAAACAGGAGGAGCTGGAAGCCATTATACAGCAGGACTGCTACGACTTGGTCGCCATCACAGAAACGTGGTGGGACAACTTGCATGACTGGCATGCTGTCATAGATGGCTACAGACTCTTTAGGAAAGACAGACCAACAAGGAGAGGTGGGGGAGTTGCTCTATATGTGAGGGAGCAAGCAGAATGCATTGAGCTTGGCGTGGGGGCAAATGAGGAACAAGTTGAAAGCTTGTGGGTTAGAATTAAGGGACAGGCTCATAAGGGTGACATTACAGTGGGTGTGTACTACAGGCCACCTGAGCAGGAGGAGGAGGTTGATGAGGCCTTCTACAGGCAGCTGCAAGCAGCCTCACAGTCACAGGCCCTGGTTCTCATGGGGGACTTCAACCACCCTGACATCAGCTGGGAAGACCATACAGCTAGGCAGGCGCAATCCAGGAGGTTCCTACAGAGCATCGATGATAACTTTCTGATGCAAGTGGTGGAGGAACCAACAAGGAAAGGCGCGCTGCTGGACCTTGTGTTAACAAACAAGGAGGGACTGGTGGAGGATGTGAAGGTTGGAGGTAGACTCAGCTGCAGTGACCATGAAATGCTCGAGTTCAGGATCCTGCGTGGAGGAAGCAGGGCAATAAGCAGGATCAAAACGCTAGACCTCAGCAGGGCTGACTTTGCCCTCTTCAAGGAGCTACTGGGAGGAATCCCGTGGTCCAGGGCTCTCGAAGGCAGGGGTGTCCATGAGTACTGGTCGCTCTTTAAACAACACTTCTTCCATGCACAGGAGCAATGCATCCGCCTGAGAAAGAAATCTAGCAAAGGAGGCAGGAGACCTGCATGGTTAAACAAGGAGCTTCTAGCAGAGATCAGGCAGAAGAGAAAGGTCCATGGAATGTGGAAAGAGGGGCAGGCCACTTGGGAAGAGTACAGAAACGTGGTGAGAGCATGCAGGGATGCGACGAGGAAGGCCAAGGCCCACCTGGAATTGAAGCTGGCAAGGGATGTCAAAAACAACAAGAAGGGCTTCTTCAACTACATCAGCAGCAAAAGGAAGACTAGGGACAATGTGTGGCCACTGCTGAATGAGGCGGGTGTCCTGGTGACGGAGGATGCGGAGAAGGCAGAGCTACTGAATGCCTTCTTTGCTTCAGTCTTCAGTGCTAAGACTGGCCCTCAGGAATCCCAGGCCCCGGAGGTAAGAGAAGAAGCCTACAAAGAGGATGACTTTCCCTTGGTCGAGGAGGACTGTGTGAGGGATCGCTTAAGCGATCTGGATGTCCACAAATCCATGGGCCCCGATGGAATGCACCCACGAGTGCTGAGAGAGCTGGCGGATGTCATGGATTCACCAAGGGGAAATCATGCCTGACCAATCTAATAGCTTTCTACGATGACATGACTGGCTGTGTAGACGAAGGGAGAGCCGTGGATGTTGTCTACCTGGACTTCAGCAAGGCTTTCGACACAGTCTCCCATGATACCCTCCTAGGGAAGCTGAGGAAGTGTGGGCTGGATGAGTGGTCGGTGAAGTGGATAGAGAACTGGCTGAATGGCAGAACTCAGAGGGTTGTCATCAGCGGTGCTGAGTCTAGTTGGAGGCTGGTAACAAGTGGTGTCCCCCAGGGGTCAGTACTGGGCCCAGTCTTGTTTAACTTCTTCATCAACAACCTGGATGAAGAGTTAGAATGTAACCTCAGCAGGTTTGCTGATGACACCAAACTGGGAGGTGTGGTAGACACACCGGAAGGCTGTGCTGCCATTCAGCGTGACCTGTGATAGGCTGGAAAGCTGGGCAGAGAGGAACCTGATGAGGTTCAACAAAGGCAAACGCAGGGTCCTGCACCTGGGGAGGAACAACCTCATGCACCAGTACAGGCTTGGGACGGACCTGCTGGAGTGCAGCTCTGCGGAGAGGGACCTGGGTATCCTGGTGGACGACAGGTTAACCATGAGCCAGCAGTGTGACCTGGCTGCCAAGAAAGCCAATGGAATCCTGGGGTGCATCAAGAAGAGTGTGGCCAGCAGGACGAGGGAGGTTCTCCTTCCCCTCTACACTGCCCTGGTGAGGCCCGATCTGGAGTACTGTGTCCAGTTCTGGGCTCCCCAGTTCAAGAAAGATGAAGAGCTACTGGAGAGAGTCCAGCGGAAGGCTACGAGGATGATGAGGGGACTGGAACATCTCCCCTACGAGGAGAGGCTGAGGGAGCTGGGCTTGTTCAGCCTGAAGAAGAGAAGGCTGCGAGGGGACCTAATAAATGCTTATAAATATCTGAAGGGTGGGTGTCAGGAGGATGGGGCCAAGCTCTTTTCAGTGGTGCCCAGTGACAGGACAAGGGGCAATGGGCACAAACTGAGGCACAGGAAGTTCCGTCTGAAGATGAGGAAGAACTTCTTCCCTCTGAGGGTGACAGAGCACTGGAACAGGCTGCCCGGGGAGGTTGTGGAGTCTCCTTCTCTAGAGATATTCAAGACCCGCCTGGACGAGGTCCTGTGCAGCCTGCTGCAGGTGACCCTGCTTCAGCAGGAGGGTTGGACTAGATGACCCACAGAGGTCCCTTCCAACCCCTACTATTCTGTGATTCTGTGATTCTGTGATTCTGTAATACCTGAAGATGTTTTGTTCATTCTGCGCTTTCTTTTTGACCTATCTACAAAGAGATATCAGAAAAAGTAAGCCATCACATTACGAAAACAGTCCTTCCTTCAAAATCCACCATCCTCATCCATGGTAGCAATTTAGAAGCCTTTAAAAGTCAGCTAGGCCGTCAAGGCCAGGGTCTCACACCGTAAAGCAACCACGGCACTTGAACTTCATAACCATCTGGAATGAATCCCCTCTGGCTTTACCTCACATTTTGAAACTTTTAGTCAACTTACGGTACTCAGACACAAGCATATGAAAAAGTATTGATTACCACCAAAGCATGTACTTTCTAGCTGTTAAGTCACCATTAGCAAAGTTTTATACGTGGAATAACCTCACCTGCGTTGCTTTTTGACGCAGGACTTTTAGCAGCTTGATTGATAATGATGTCCTCAAAAAACATTCTTCTTTCTTCCTTGGTAGGCAGCTGGATTTTGAAAACTTGTCCATAAGCATTCATAAACAATTCTTTGATCTAAAGCATGAGGAGAAAATGTATTTCAGATAGAAGGCCACACAAATTCATATTCTATTCCAAAAAGATCAGTATCTCTCTACGTTAAGCTGAATAAACATCTGGATAAGACAAACTGGGAACAGTTATCTTCTTGGCCTCAAAAGGTGAATTAAAATATCTTCTCAAAGGAACACCTCAAGAGAACACGCTGCTCTGAGAAGGGACCTTATCATACACTGAGGAAGTGGTGACAGTCACCACCTCCAAGACTGCTTATTTTGTGTTTACCTGCCTCGCTGTCCTTTCGTTTCAATCGTTATGGCGGCTACAGAGGGAAGAGGCAGGCTTCAAACAAGTGCCAGGGCCTTTTGGTAAGGTGGCTTTTTGGTCTGGGCTTTGTTTTTTCTTTTTTCAATGAATTACTTCAAATGATGTGTCTGAAGTTGCATACTTCCAAGTTTTACTCCCATTTTTCAGTCTCTACTACCATCAGGTCTGGAAGGAATTCCAGTACTTAGTTGAGAAGGCATTTATTAGCAGCATGAAAAACTTCTGCAGAAAGTTAAGCTAACATATCTTTCACTTTTCAGAAACAATGTTTTCGGTCCAAATAGCTTTTTCCCATTTCCATTTCAAGCACTGTGTATTCCTGACTAAGTACATACCGAACCACCTTGAGGTCACTGCAATTACTGTCTCAAGTCAATTTAGACATTTCTCTCCGAAGCATGACGGTGTGAGAAGGGGAGAAAGTTGGGTCAAAGCCAATCTCTTGACTCAGAAAACACTTCAGACACACGCTTTCAGCACTCTTTTGGTTAAGGAAATTTGAAGAGACCTGGTGAGGGTGCTTGAGTAATAGCAGCATGAATTTGCTGAAGAGTGCACCGTACTCCAATGCTTAAAGGATTTCTCCACTAACAGGAAGTCGAAGAAAAAAGCAAGAAAAGTATCGACAGAAATACCTCTTCTGGGAGATCTGCGTGACACACATCAGATGTTGCAAGCAGCAAAACTGGAGCAGAAGTCGGGATGTTCTGCAGTAGTGTCCTAAAAGTAAGTCTGAGTGGAATTCCAGCAGCCTCCCACCACAAATGGATATGGGGGATGTAAATTATGCTTGGTGTCGTTCTTTGAGCGTCTCGCATCATCTGGGAAAGTGAAAGCTTGGATCAGAACACTAAACCGTGTAGAACAGGACCTACGTATCGGTCAGATCTGAATCTCTGCCTGGTTTCAAAACTGCTTAGGAGGAAGATAACTCCTGGAGAGCCTCACAACTCAGCCGGTGTGGTGGTCTGCCTGAAAGGACAAGACTGACCCTTCAGCAAGACCTAGACGTGGTAGTTACGTGACCGCAGATGCAAGCATCACAGAACAGAAAAGGGATTACTCCTCTGTGTGACAGAAAGAGTATCCAGCCATGTCATGTGTCTGTCCTTACTCGTACAGCTCTCAAATGCTGCTACAACAGGTCAAAATATTTGAATACAGTGATGCCATCCAGGGAAATGCATTTCCTGCCTAACAGGAAAAAAGAAGACAGCACTAATTCTGCTTCGATTTCCTTTTCCTAGTTAAGAAAAACACACCCGTGTACAAAAGGTCCATCAGTTTTAATGCATTTACTGCATATACTGCAGCAATACCAGCTGTACATTGTTCAGATAAGAAACACTTCTTTTCCCCAGAACCTTGATTGCCTTAGAAACACAACAAAAAAGAAGGCTACCAGAAGTGCCTGACCCGCAGTCAGGCTGATGCACAGCCATCTACTGGGAGCACAGAGCCTTAAAAAGCAAGGAAAACAACCTGCTGGGTCCCACCAGGATGGGCAGCATTTCTTGCCCATGAAGAGCGGATTATCAGCAGCACCTCCCAGCTTCCTGAGCTGCTAGCAGCATCCTCACCGTTTCATTTGGAATGGAAAAAATGCGCATGTAAAGCATCCTTACTGGGTGTCATTCAGTCTAGAAGATAAGCGGATTCCCAGGACTAAACCTAACAGCACACTCAAACCAGGCCAACTCCATGAACAATGACTTTTCCTTACTCTACAGACAGTTCATTCATCCCATGACATTAAAGAGAGAAAAAAAGATACCTGTGCACATGTTTCTTCCGGTGATGTGGTGCTAGCAAACAAAATGGATAGGTCTAGCGTATAAACGGGGAACTTCTCCAGGGCATGTATTACTGCAGGTGCCAGATGAGACGCTTGCCCATATCCTGCCTCTCCAACTAGTAAGAACCGTGGCTTCCAGGACATTGGCTGGTAATAAGCGTTTCTAGAACAACAACAAGAAAATACGTCTAAAAATGAAGTGGAAGTGATCAATAGGCACACAGATCTTCAAATGTTTTTCCTATCTATCTATCTATCTATCTATTGAAATACTCTCCATATTCCAGCACCATATTAATATCCAGACGACTCTCAGAGCCCATTTTGTTACAAACTTGTACCATACCTCCCCGAAGAAATCCTGCCTGGGTGAAGTAACAGCTCTCCAATCACACAGGGGGATTGTCCAGCTAAACACACACACGACAAGCGGTCAGGAGCCTGAGATGGGCAAGAATAACCACTCTCTCTCTCTCTCTCTCAACACACACCAATCTGGATCTCTTCAGCGCCCGTACACACCAATTTTCAGTAGGTCGTGAGCTGAAGTAACTGTGAGATCTCTACACCTGTCAAGTGTAGCTCAAATTTGGCCATGGAGCTAGTGGGAAGAAAGGAGCAGAACAACATTTCTAGAGAAAAATCACCGTGGGCACTGAAACACGCTTGCTGTATCTGAAGAAGTACACAAATGGATTGGTTGAATTTGAGCAGTACTCTAAATAGGCAGAAGATTTATATCTATTCAGTCAGAAATTCTAACTGCTTAATCTTTGAAGCGTGTATTCATTTCCTACTCCTCTTGCTTGACTAGCATGAAACACATTTGTGAAGAGCACTTGTTTTTTCCACCACAATACTGTTGGACATTTGCTGGCTGAAATCCAAGATCCTACAGACCTATTCAAGCTCCGCACGTCAGAAGATTTTCTGGACAGCACAGCAATAGATACTGAGAAAAAGAACTGACCCAACAGTGATGACAACATTCTATTTCTTCAACCCTTGGCTTATATGACTTCCACAGTAAAATGTCAAAAGATTAACATCAGCTTAGGAGGCTAAAGGCACAAACCACAGACATGGTTTAGGTTTTTCTCACGCTGTTGTAACAAACCATTTCTCTATTTTGTTTCTGCTACAGAATTGACGAATGCTTCAACGATCTTGGGAGGCAGAAGGGCAAAAGATGGCTACACAAATCCATACAGCTTTTATCGTTAAAAGGACAGACAGCGCACTTCTTTGGTCTTGAGTCTTTCAAGGAATACCATGGATCAAATCAACACGCTAGAATGGTCTGTGGACCACTCTGACTTCGGAGGAGAGGGCTGGGCCGTTCACTTGGATGGTTTCTGGCCATGTACTCCATTAGAACGTTAGCACCCAGCTGGATCGCCACACTTACTTCTTACAAATAGTGATCAACGCACACGCACACATTTTACTCCTTCAGCTACCACCCATCACACCAAAACTGCTTTCAGACCCAGCCATCTTTCAAATGGAAACATACAGCTGACAAATCTTTACCTGCTAAAATGGAGGCATGTTTTCTGCTGTGTACCAGGCACTTGATGTGTTGCCTGATCTTCAAAGATTGATGGTGATTCCTCATCACTGTCAACTGCACCGTTTCTTAAAACATCATGGAAAGTGTCTGAAAGACAAGAGAGGTTGGTTAACTTTCCTCAATAGTCTGTATCTGGCTCCTGCATTAATACAGCTTCTCAGTAGGTGCTGGAGACCCCTTAGCTTGTAGTTCTTCATTTGAGTGCACATGTTGATTGCTGAAGAGTTCCTCCTACCACAGATTTAGGGAGACTGCACAAGTCTCTACAAAGCTGTCCTGCATCCCGTGATTTGCTTAAGGTGTATCTCGCTGGCGGTGAAAACTTGGAGGATTCTTCCTTAGAATAAAAATGACTGCGGACAAGGTCTGTAGTTCCTAGACACCTGAAAAACTCCACAAGGCCACTTCCTTCTGGAGCAGGCTCGCCCACTGGAAGTCGGGGAATTAAGTGAAGGTGATGGCCGCAGACTTCCATTTGTCTGCGACTGGCGAGTCAGAACATACAGACCAACCCATCTTCTAAAGAAGGCTCCTCAAAGATCACCGGGCAGGGAGATAACGGAAGGCGGACAGCGGAGAGGGGACACAGTTACCAATCCGCCGGCCTCTCTGCTTTTATTTTGCTGGTGGATTTCTGCCTCTCTTTTACCAACGCAAACCTGTCTCCCAGCTCTACTGCGGTTGACACTGGTAGGATATTCTCAAGGGATCAGCATCCGAACTCCTCAGGGATCTCCACTAATCAGCAGTGGAGTGAGCTAAACAATTTATTTGCTCTCACCAACAGACAGACTAAATTTGATCCCAGCTGATGCAGTTAGGAGCGTGAACTCACATGTGCTATGCAAGCCAAGCCCCAGAGTACGCACTACTAAAACATTCGGAGCTCACATGCAAGTGCACAGTGTGATCCACAAACATCTAAACGATGAGAACGTGGTTAAAAATCATGAGAGCTAAAACAGTATTTAGCTGAAGCCATTTAGATTTGTATTGTGGTCCTGACATTCTCCAGACAGGAATTAGAAGCATTCCTGGGAAGACGCCCTTCTCCCCCCCGATTTAGGTATTTGTTTTGAAGGAGGTGCCTCTCCTACATGAAGCCTTAAATCCCTCTCTACAAATGATACATCTCAGCTGCTGTCAGAAACAGGGTGCTCTAGCACAGAACGCATCCTTCTCTGCTGCTTTTTGCGAGGCATGCACAGCTCCCACCCAGCACTTCAGTGCAGAATCCAGCATAAAAACTACGCACGGTATTCCTGAAATAAAGGCGTGCACATGCACGCGATAGAATTCTACTGTCATCGCGCCTGGGAGGTTTGTGTATGTCAGTTGCACCAGTCAGAAGTTTTTGCTCTGGCAGAATTTGAAAGAAGTGGATGTTACTGGTCTACCTTGCTGTTGGTTCTTCTCTAGCGCAAGCTCTGCGTGAGGAAATACTTCCTGCAAGGCTTCTAAAATTCTTGCTAGTGTGTTTTCCAGCAGTGGTTTTGACATAGGTGGTAGCGCTCGCCCAGCTGAAGCCACAGCCCTCTGTGAAGCTGGAACAATCTTCTGCATCGCCACCACAAAATCCTTTGCTCTTATTTCAATAGAAGCGACATCTAACTGCAGTTTCTCATGACTTTGGTAGATCTGAGGATAGTGCCGGCGCAAAGCACACAGGGCAGCTTCAGCACACAAGGCTTTAATATCAGCGCCACAGTATCCTAATAAACAAAACAAGAATCAAAGGTTACGTTGGTCTCAGGCAACACAGAAGCCAAGGTTGCCCAAGTGCAACACTGAAAGATTTTGTATGCAGCCACAAATTGAGAGGTTCAGAGAGAACTGACAGAGTTACTGCACTGCAGAGAAGTTCTGTTACGGGGCTCGCAGCCTGAGACCCAGCACCTTGGAAGCAGCCTCCTAAGCAAAGCTCTGCTCCTGAGGAAGATGCCCAAAACCCATTCAATGTTCTGAGAGACAAAGAAAATGAAAAGAAAAGAAGCATCTGACTTTGTCTGCCCGCAGGGCGAGCCAGCTGCCTCACTGCCTCGCCCTGCGGCAAGGCACAAGAGCTCGGGGGCTGCCCGGTAGAAGCTCAGGTTCCCGAGGACTCCAGTCACGCGCAGCAACTCACTTGGTTTTCCAACTTACCAACGCATTTTTCAGCTAGCTCTTCCAGAAACGTGTCCAATGGTTTAGGGGTCCACTCTCGTGTGTGAATCTTGAAAATCTCTTTTCTAGCCTGGAAACAAAATGGTTGCCTTTGAGCTTGTCCTAAGTTTTCTCTTCAAATCCAATCATTCTCAACTTGTTACATTCAACTTTTTTCCTGGGGGCCTGCAGCCAAATAAAAGGCATTTATAGCTTCCATAAAAAGTTCGTTTCCACAGGTATCAAACTTAATGATCCTGAGGAAAAAAAACTGTAGTCCAAAGCTTCTCTGCAATCAGCGATTTTTCCTCACAGAAAATTCTCTCACATTTCTCTGATCTTAACAAGACTTTCACTGAAGGATTTCTTGCTACACAGAATAATTATGGCAGATTTCTAGAATTCTTCCCCAGCAGGGAATCGCACTACTACATCTGTTTCATGGCACCTCCTCTGCTGTCCCGGAAACCAGATAAAGCCGGAGACAAAGGTTTGTGTTAAATACCCTCCTTGGTGCACTTCTACTGGCCTTCAACCCAACAAGCGGTAGTAGAACAAGTAGCAGTGACAGCCAGAGAAAAACCACAAAAACAGGGTTCCGGTTTCGCACAGTATCTTCTCCCCCACACGTATTTTTTGCTTGCTTGATACATATTTTTTCATTGCTTAGCTGTCGCCATTGAACTAGAAGCTTCCCAAACCCTGCACCTGGGCAGTGTACCACATCCTTCTCCAACTCCCTGTTAGGAAGTGCCAGTGAGAAGGTCAGATCCGACAATACGTGATTGGGGAATGAAAAATCTGAATTTGCTCCAGCTGGACCAGCCTCAAGAAGAGTTTTTTGTCAGCAAAAAGGAATTCTTGTGCACGCACCACGCCTTTCATTTTCAAGATGAGACTGCAGTAATTGATAGCTAATTCAGACATTCATCCTTACTTACACATTTCAGGGACTAGCAGCATCCCATTTTCCTGGCTGGTCCCAGTCAAACCAAAACTAGTTCTAAAACCAAATCCCTGTTGAAATCAGCTGAATCCTACATACTCAGTACCAGATCTGCCCTCCACAGTACGACACCATCTCTCCAGATAGCCCTCCTTTGCCCAAGTTGCACAACACTGATTGTGACTTTAACTGCTCCATGATACTGCATTGTCAGGTAGCTCTAGCATAAAGGTGGACTTGGCCACGTCAGCATTAAGGCTGAGCTGAAGTTCTGACCTCTTTATTCGGCAAGCTGAAGAGGAGCTCTCGATCAAAGCGTCCGGGTCTTCGCAAAGCCGGATCTATAGAATCCAGTCTGTTGGTGGCTCCGATGACCACAATTTCTCCTCTGCTGTCTAAGCCATCCATAAGTGTCAGAAGTGTTGATACAATAGAGCTAACAGAAAAATTACTAGTTTAGTAAATTTTGTTCTGTTCTACACACCACCTTCTCCAGTGATCTCACAAAAATGACAAGCTTTTGTTGATGAGACGCTGATTAGTGAAAGATTCATTTTAGCACTTGAAAAAAACAGACAAGGTAACACAGACCGCATGCTGTTATCAAGCTTAGTGAATTGTGTTCGATTATTGCTTAAAAATCATCTGACATTTTGTAGCACTCAGTTACTAGTTTTCAGGAGAAACGAGTGGGTCACATTAAGCTAAATAGGTTGGGGGCTTCTTTTCACAAAGATCAAGCAGCTTCTGTGTAGATACATAAAATGTACTACCTGTGAATGTGGTCTTGTCTACTGGACCGCACCGGAGCAAGACCATCTATCTCATCAAAGAAAATAATGGAAGGTTGCATCTGGTAGGCCTAGAAGGAAAACACAGGAATATCGACTCCAGTAAAACAGCGCCATTTGAAAGAGAAAATGCATGGAATACATGATGGTTGGAAAGTCATTGGAGCTAGATTTTTCACACTAGCATCAGGGATCTCTACTCATTGAGCTAATGCAGTAAGTGGCACGAGTAACACAAGACAGCAGCCTCTGTCAGCCCGCTGAGACGGGGTGACAGGGAGCAAATCACACCAGCAGTTCTTACAGCCATTTGGCAACCGCCGAGAACAGAGCCGGGACTTCATTCAATTACAGCTTCTGGAAGCAACCAAACAACCCTGCTTTCAGCCTGCATCTCTTTCCCTCTGATCTAAGGCCACCATCTCCTGCCTCCTGCAGCCTTTTTTGTGGCTGGACTGTTGTTTTTGGGTTATTTTTAAGGCTGGGGGAGGGGCTTGCTTTGCGAGGTTTTCTCATTGGTTTTATTAACCTTTCCCAATACATCTGGAGATTTCAAGCCCCTAAGAACCCACTGAAAAACAAAACCCTGACAATCCCCTTTCAGTGACAAGAACTGGTGAAACACAAAAAATGAGTGAGTTCTCCTTAAAAACACTGACCGCAGAAAAGGACAGTTACAACTTGGACAGAACACACAGCGCATTTTGGCCTTACCTGATCAAATAATAAATGAAGCTGTCGTTCAGATTCTCCCACCCATTCACTCAGGTAGTCGGCACCATTTCTCATAAAAAAGGCTATTCTCCTGGCACCTTGGCTACATTCATTAGCAAGGGCACGAGCAACCAGTGTCTTTCCAGTTCCTGGTGGACCATGGAATAGAAAGCGTCTGCAATTGAAAGAAAAAAGATTCACCTAGGAAAAAAGCCTCGTGGAAAAGTAGCTCTTACTACCTCCACCCCTAAAACACCCAACTCTTCTCTCCTAACCGAAGCACTTCATGCATTAGACAGTGGTAGCAGCTCAAGTGTGAGAAAAGTCAAAACAGATGGAGGTTTTTGTTCCTACACAATTCAAGAAGGCAGCAAACAAAAAGAGCACAGAGGACAAGGCAGACGTAGAAAAACTCGAGAATAGATGGCAGTGTCCCAGAAGGACCCTTCCAGAGCTGCTGACAAACTAACAGGGGTGCTTACAGCACCGCGGAGCCAAACAGGAACAAACGGCAGCACAGAATCGGAGACTGGGCTAACTCGCGAATCAGCAGCTCACTCTTCAGCGAGACACTGCCCATTCATTTGGGTGTCACAAAAGGCAAGATCTGATATTGAAGCATTGAATTCTCCCTTGAAAAGCTTGAAGTTGCTGGATTTGGTTTCCGGGGAATTCTAAAGCTGGGAAGGTATTCTGCATTTCCAGATAAATATAGCCATAAACTGGAAAAGCCAATGCACTGCTGTTTCAAAGAGCATTTCAACAAATAACGGAGCAAAACACAGATTTCATTTTGTTATTGGCAATACTTTGAACGTTACTGAAAGCAAAGAACTTAAAGTTGCACCTCAATATACCGTGATTGAGTTTTGCTGAGCAAGAACCTATCAAGTCAAGTATTAAATCTCTAAAAATTGCATTTCATAATGCACAACGAGTTTAGCTGGGTAAGGAGCAGATCGATTCCTACTCAGCCCAAGCACAACAAACACTACAAGGTCCTATCCATTGGAAAACTGATACTTCCGCACTTCAAAAACAGAGTTGGTGGGAGAGCCAAGTGGACTTCGAAGAAACCAATTACAGTTGACTAGCAGGAGATAATTCCAATTAGAATTTTTAGGTTTAAACAATCTCTGTTACCTTGGCGGCTGAATTTTGAATCTCTCAAAGACTTCCGGGTAAAGCAAGGGAAAAACGACCGTCTCTTTTAGAGATGAAATGTGGTCAGAAAGGCCACCCACGCCATCAAATCGTACCTAAAGATAAATTCAACAGAACACATTGGATAAGTTAAAGAAAGCTGCAACCTCGATAAGGTTCCATCAGAAATTATCTGTCAGCACAAAGGAAATGTCCTGGGCAATTTCCAAATTGCTCCAGAGAAAACTGTAAACCAAGGCATCTGTAGGCAGCACGCTACTGAAGGCTTTCACCAACACTGACACAATGAACTAGAAATACTTACCGAACAATCTATTTTCATTGGATCCACATCAGCCAGACTTGCTCCGATTTCCATTTGATCCTGGTGAATTCCCTTTAACTCCTCTTCCCCAAAGTTAAGTGGAAGACACCTGATTTCAATGAAGGACAAAGAGAAAGGCACTTTCTAACTTCAGATTTTTGCTTTCAGCATCATGGCAAGGGAATGCGGAAGACCTTATAAATGAGCATAAACTTCCCAAATAGTTAAATCTGCCTTCAGACTCTCTTGCATTTAATGTCCATGAGTAAATGCAAGAAAATAAAATTGCTCCAGACATTAAACTGAGTTAATGATTTTAACACGAATAGCCATGCTAGTCAGCACAGCACACGCATGAATGCAAGCTTAGAACAAGTTCTTCCGGATGCGGAGACCGTGAACTGACATTGCTTTGTGTGATGGAAGAACCCCCCCTCAAAACACATCGACATCTTTTAAAGATTTTTTGCTCCTCCATTCAAAAAGTTACAGCCCGAGTGGATGCTTCTTTCATGCGGATTAACATCGTACAGGCTGCCAAGCACTGCTGGTGCGTCCTGAGAACTCTGGGGTGTGTGTGCCAGGGGACACACGTCAGAGACATCAGCCTGAAAGCTTCTGTGTTAAGTCTGTTATCAACATACTTTTTCTAGAGCATTTGTTAAGTAACAAAACCTCCATCGTTTCCTCTATAACATTTTCTGTTATGGTGGTCTTCTTTCTGAACAAACTCAATCTAAAGCACAGGAGCAGTAGAATTTCACATTAAAAAACTACATAAACGTTTTCCTCCCCCTATTGCCACTTATCAATCAAACTGCTGATTATCAATCAATTCTAAAAATCCAATTGTAAAGAGTCCAGTTACAGCTGTCAGTGCTGACAGGTATGATTAAATATTGCCACCATGTAGAAAGTGTACAAGAGGAAAGTGTACAAGAGGAAGAGAATAACACACAGGGTTAGGCAGATGCAAGCTCCTCCCAGGTAGACCCCTCCCTCCCCTGTTCTCCAGTTTCATGAACCTCCTCAAAGCTCTGCTGCGGCTGCGCTTCCTGCGCCTCTCCAAATGCTCTTCATCATCACATGAGGGAGAGGATGTGGAACCACTGTTGTGGACTCTGTGTCTCTGACCGCAAACATTTAAACAAACAAAACTTAATTTTTCTTAGGAAGGTAGAACGCTTCACTGTTTCCCAAAGAAATTTCACAAAAATACCTACTCATTTTGTCCCACCCCTTCCTCTCACACACACACACAAATACAGAACCACAGAATCACAGAATGGTCGGGGTTGGAAGGGACCTCTGTGGGTCATCTAGTCCAACCCTCCTGCCGAAGCAGGGTCACCTACAGCAGGCTGCACAGGACCGCGTCCAGGGGGGGGTCTTGAATGTCTCCAGAGAAGGAGACTCCACAACCTCCCTAGGCAGCCTGTGCCAGGGCTCCGTCAGCCTCAGAGGGAAGAAGTTCTTCCTCATCTTCAGACGGAACTTCCTCTGCTTCAGTTTGTGCCCGTTGCCCCTTGTCCTGTCACTGGGCACCACTGAAAAGAGCTTGGCCCCATCCTCCTGACACCCACCCTGCAGATATTGATAAGCATATATTACGTCCCCTCGCAGCCTTCTCTTCTTCGGGCTGAACAAGCCCACCTCCCTCAGCCTTTCCTCGTAGGAGAGATGCTCCAGTCCCCTCACCATCCTCGTAGCCCTCCGCTGGACTCTCTCCAGTAGCTCCGCATCTTTCTTGAAGTGGGGAGCCCAGAACTGGACAGAGTACTCTAGATGGGGCCTCACTAGGGCAGTGTAGAGGGGAAGGAGAGCCTCCCTCGACCTGCTGGCCACACTCCTCCTAATGCATCCCTCGCCCACCCCAGCCTCCCCCCGGACGCATACACACTGCTGGCCAAGACTGTACTGGGGCAGTGCTGTTGGCTGGTGCCCTTCTATATCCACCCCCATTGTGACGCGTCCCCTGTGATGTCACGGGTGTCTTAGCACATCACAGTCTCGCCCGCCGGCCATTGGCCCCACCCCGGCTCAGCGACCCACAGCTGCCCTGGTGTACTGGTTGAGGCTGGCCTGCAGATCATGTTCTTCACAGGAGCTTGCACCATGCTTCATTCTGGAGATGTTATCACCTGCCTGCCACTCGGAATCTCCTAATCATACAATATCCTGAGTTGGAAGGGACCCACGAGGATTCCGAGTCCAACCCCTGAGTCCACACCGGGCAACCTTAAGTTTGATCATCGAATCGTAGAACCATCGAATCATTTAGGTTGGAAAAGATCCTTCAGATCATCGAGTCCAACCGCAAACCCGACACTGCCAACTCCATCACCATACCGTGTCCCAAAGCGCCACGTCCACACAACTTTCAAATACCTGCAGGCATGCTGCCTCAAGCACTTCCCTGGGCAGCCTGTTCCAATGCTCGGCAACCCTTTCAGGGAAGACAGTTTTCCTAATAGCCAACTGGAAAAAGTCTCCTTCTCTGGAGATATTCAAGACCCGCCTGGAGAAGGTCCTCTACAGCCTGCTGTAGGTGACCCTGCTTCGGCAGGAGGGTTGGACTAGATGACCCACAGAGGTGCCTTCCAACCCCTACTATTCTGTGATTCTGTGTGAAACCTCCCCTTGCGGGAGTCGGTTGGGCCGAGGGCGGCCTTGATGGTCTTGATGGAATAGAGTCATATCTCTGAGCTAATTATTTTGCGCACCTGTGGTTGAAAAACAGGAGGAAAGGAGCGAAGAAACAGGATGGGAAAATCCACCTCTTTGATAAGCGTGAAGGTCGTGTGAACGGACACATGATGACCAATCAGAAGAACAAAGGAGCGACATGCCAAAAGACCCTCACCAGTGAGACTCTGGGGGTGGGGAACAAGGGGATATAAAAATGTTATGATTAACCATTACAGTGCTTCTGCTGCTGCTTCTGTTTGCTTTTGCTTGCCTTGTGACTGCCGTAACTTCTTGTGGCGTGTCGCCACAACTAACGATGACACGAAGTTTGGGCTCAGCAAGTAACGATTTGCATTGTGCAATTAGGACTTGAATTACAGGACACAAGCTGCGTTTCAGGCCCCTTCCCGCGTCCAGCCCGTGGCTGGCAGGATGCTGCCTGGAAGCAGGAAAGAAGGGGTTTTCCCGGCCGACAGCAAGCGGCCCCGTGGCACCAAGCCTGCCTGCGTACTCCGCACGGCGATTTGGCTCCAAGGCAAGCTACAGAACTCCCGCGACACCTCCCCAGCCTCCGCGCATCTCACTACTGAATTACCTTTTAACTCACATACAGTGTAGTTTGTAATGCTGCAGTATCACCTCCTGTTTCCAAAACAACATTTTCAATTTTCTTGTGTCCTGCACACTCCAGAAAGTCCACGTCACGACGAAACCTGACGTAAGGAGCAGGTTTTCTTGTGCTTATGAGCAGGCTCGAACTCACACTGCCTTCTCCTCAAGCCTGCAAGGAATTCATAGCCTAGCCTGCTATTCGCACCGACCTCTTTTCACAAAACTCGTGGGAAATTCACTACCTTGGTGAAGATCCTCTCTTCTCACCACTTCAGCTGATTTTGGCTGATGAGGTCAGCAGTTTTGGGGGCCAAGTTAAACACACAGTGACCAAACGCAGCCCTTCTCAGAAACCAGGTTAAAAAGGCAATCCCTAAGGAATTACCAGTACTTACCTTCTCGATAGTCTTCTTTTTCTTGGCCTGATTTCAGCTTTGCCAACTGCCTCCATGAAGAAAGAGGACAGAGGAAAGGAGAAAAGAATTCTTGTACAGAAGTATTCTATCGCATCATGCTGTATTGCATTGCATAGTCCCCCCTTAAGGCTGGGAACTTCACCAAGTTTACAACCCGGTGCTCCAGGTCATCCCAAGAAAAGCCTGGAGACAACAAAGAGGGTTCAGATCCCAAGCCTGCTGCGTACCACACACACAAAGTTTTCTCAGGACAGACATTCCCCAACCTGCGTGTCTTCAAGTCTCAACAGGGCAAGTAATATCTCTCTACCCAAAGTGGTGGAGAGATCTCCAAGCAGTTGGGAGAAGATGCATGTTTTTTATACAAGCACAAGATTTTGATGAAGAACAGTGATTCTCGTTCCGAGACACTGGCACTGATATTAACATAATCGTACTCCCCTGCAGATTTTTAGCTGTAGATTTATCACCATGTGACTCCTTGGGCACGCTTTCGCTTTTCCTTTTCATTCTATAAATCCAACAGAGATTAAACACTTAGAAATACCTTGTAAAGTGTCTTTGCTGGACATTTTCACTTAATATTTCCATGCTTTTGTCAAAGCTAGAGTCTGTACAGGGTGGCATGTTTTTTCTCATTGATCTTAAACAGCGTCCATTGAAACATTCAGTTTTGACAACGAATGTTTGGACAAACACATGAGGCAGAAGCAAAGAAAACGGAAACACACCTCCAAAACCAAGCCCACACGGAGGGATTGCACAGTTTGGCATTCAGCGTCACCGCACCTTGCGTATGGGAGGTGGCCTAACGCAACAGCCATGGATCCTGCCACACAGTTTATGGCAACTGAAAGAAAATTTGATTCTCGTAAAATTCAACTTTGCTTATGCTGTTATCAATTTAAAAAAAAAAAAAAAACTGTCAAAGGAACTGAGAGACATTTTCTCTGCTCAAGAGGCATGCAGACATCTTCAAAACAGGGTACTGCTTTGCTTTGACTTAAATATAGTTATCACGATCCTCCAGCATCAAGAAGATTGTCACCGTTACAAGCCAGACTCAACTTTATCTCAGAAAGTTACAGCAGTCAGTCTCGCTTTGTTTCAAGTCTGGTTGCTTTGACAGGCAAAAATATGCCATCACAAAAGCTCTTCTGTTGGTGGAAAAAGGGTTTCTCCGAGATCTCGTCTTGAGATGGTGGATTCTGTGAAAGCCACCTGAGGTGCTACCAGGTCATTAAAAGAAATCACCTCTGAACTGCATGAAGAGGTTTCTAAAGCATTTACTTGTCACAAGCCTAAACGAGATTGCTTGAAAACTTTGATTTAATATGCAGTGGACTGTCCAGCACCACAGACCACTTCAGAAAACTCTATCGCCACAAGCTGATAACAATGATAAAAGTTCATCAAGTTTTCCATCGTCTCCTTCTAAAGAGAGGCACTGAAACGTCTGGGAGATGTTCAGGTCTGCAGCGTTCCAAAGGCAATCACAGAGGGATGTCTCATAAAAATATGTACCTAGCTGTTGGGCAAAAATATCAAATAAATGCAGCCAAACGTCTACAGCTTTCTTAATAAATTTTAATATATATTTGGTATCTGTATAAATAAATATGTAGCAGTAATCTATTGAATTCTGCAGACAACAAACAGCGCGTCACGAAAAGAACACCTTCCAGAGCTGAAGTCAAGTCTGCTGAAATCCAGTGTCACTGTGTGCGCGTGAAGGCTGCAATTTCTTTCTTCATTTCCTAGTAAGAAAAACAGACAAGCCAGCAGTCAGCATGAAGAAAAGCTCAAGCACCCTGTTTATTTCTTCATCAAAAGAATAGAGAGTCTGTACATACATACAACTGTTAGAAGCATTTAGCAAATACATGTACTCCCACCACCAGCACAGTGTCCTTCCAGCGTCTCTCTAGCTTCAAACGCGTCCTTACGCATCCAAACTAGAGAGCAGGCCAGAGGGAGTGGAGGGATCTGTATCAGCAGTGGCTTCAACAATTGGAAAGAGGAGCCAGTTCCTGAAAAGCCACAGCTAAAAGCTGGAAATTCTGTTTTCTGCATTCTGAATAATAATAAGAGAGACTTGTTCAAGTCTCTCTCTTTGTACGCTACAGCTTGCCCCTGAGCGACTTGCGCAGCCAAGGATCTGAGGATCCTGAATCGGAAGGCCGAAGATCCATCCCATCTAAATCGACTCAGTACTGGGAATGCCTGACTGGGACCACGGGTGCCTCTGCAAGATTTCTGCCACGTTCTGACAACTCAGAAAACCTCTCTTAGAGGAAGAGATCCGAGCATTTGACTCATCAGCATTAAAGCGGCATGGTTTTGCAATAGGGACCAACTTCTTCCAGACTGAAATGAGAAAGTCTTGAAACACAGGCACCTGAGCAGTACAGAGGAACGCTACATAGGCGTGACGTCCGGAGCGCACGCGTACATACCCGTAACACACACATGCGTCACAGTGATGGAAAGGGCTAGAAGACAAAAAAAATTTACCTTCACCAATTCGGTTTTGTCATCATCTTCCCGATGGCGGTAAATGCACTGACTGAGAATAGCGTACAGTCTTTCCAACTGAACTAGAGTGAAGTTGTTTGTTGTCTCAGTGACAAAATGCAGCAGTTGCTGAAGAAAGAAAAATGGAAACTGCAAGTTTAGAATAGCACAGGATCCTTTGAACAAGCTCGTCATGTTTTCCAAAGCTAAACAATAACAGTACAACACAAGGGACATCCTGCTTTCTTATATTGCTAAATAAAATAGGAGTGACACTTCAGAGAACAGATGAAATCTCTCACAAGCTGTAACTGGAGAAAATGCGTTCATTTTTCGTACTTCAAAGTGGCTCTGCCTGTAGCAGATCACCAGCTCTCACACAGTCCTTTCTGGGCCCAAAGCTGTGAATGGCATCGCCTCTGGGAAAGCAACCCCAACAAGCCAGCGGCAGCACCTGCTTCCACTGCGGCCGCTGTGCAGTGGCCACGTGTTGTGTGAGGCTGTAGAGACGGAGCTCAAGAGAGCAGCCACTCCAAAGGAAAATATTACTGCCTCGCCGCTGCCTGTCATCACACTCTGCCTCCCTCACATCAGCCAGCACAGAACCGGAGTATTCCCCTCAGCTTCCTGCTACACAACATGCAGGTTAAGACGCACACAATACACGCAGCGTGCTTTCAGCTGCTGCTAACAGAAAAGGCAGGCTGTGACAGAGGCTTATGGTCAACGTCCCGTGGGAAACTAGTTCTAACTGCTGCCACACAGACGACCGCATGCTCTTCTCTATCTTCCTAAAGTTCTAGTCCTACTGCCAAGCAAAGAAACAAACAAAACTCTCCCCCCAAAAAACCAAGCCGCTCCATTTGGGAGGTTCACCTCGCTTATTCACTGCAAGCAAGCTCCAAAGAGGCTGTCTGGGACGAGCAACTAGTTCCAGCGGCACCCATGTTAATGAGCAAAGTTTTCTAAAAGACGCGTTTCCTGACTGTAGCTCTGCTCAGAGCTGAAAGCTATAGAAGCTGAACCATATATACGGGCTCTACTGTAGCATTTCTCCAATGCAAAATTCTAACAGTAGATTCTGAAAGAATTTCAGAAAAGGAGACAGTAGTATTTTCTCCTGCTGACTTCAGCGTTGAAGTCACCACTGCTAGAAATAAAGGTCCTTTTCAGGTTCTCAATACATGAAAACACGCAAAACCCAACCCAAACCCCCAAAGCCGTCATAAAAACTGTCACCACATTAATAACCAACACTACTACTACTAGTAGGCTGTCAGTGGGCTCTTTGAAAATTCAACAAGCCCTTCTAAATCAACAATCAGCAAGACAACCCAGTCTCCTCAAATGTAGTTCTCCAAAAGCCACAACAGCAGTCTGCACCAGGTGTGCAAACACAACACTCATAGGCCATTACAAGCTGACTTCTTTCACAAGCTCTATATCCTTACCATACACTGTTTTAAGTGGCATTGGTTAACAACTAACTTCATTTACAACTCTCCATGGAGCAAGAAAACGTTCTTCTTCAGTATTAACAAAATTGAAATGAGACTTACTTTCAGCTGGGTGAGAATTCCCTGTGCTTTCTCCACACCCATCACATGTTGCTCTTCCATGCAAGAACGTCTCGCCCGAGCCACACAGCGTACCCACGAATCTGGAATGACACACAGCTCTTAGGCAGGGATTTTTGTTTCTCTGCCATACAGCATCAGTGAAGTGTCCTGCACCTGGAATGCAGTCTCTCTCTGCAATGACAGACACAGACCCCTTTTTTCCGCTGAGAAATCCCTGACTTGTACTTTCTTTCTGGTAAAAGTCCCTGTTCCATCAAAATTCCAAACTCGGACACAAAAGAAAACCCACCAGAGAAGAAGGCAGGGCAAAACCAGGAAAAAAAAACGACAGTCCTGTTGCCATTACAGCACTGCATGGTAAAACTCCAAGGTAATTTCGGTTAGGAGACACACCCTATCACAGAATCCCAGAATGCGAGGGTTGGAAGGGACCTCTGTGGGTCACCTAGTCCAACCCCCCTGCCGAAGCAGGGTCACCCAGAGCAGGCTGCACAGGACCCCGCCTGCAACCACGTGGACATAAGTCTCCTATTCCACAGGCGACTCTGGACCCACACTGCTGCTGGAAGAACGTTTCCATTTTCTTCCAGAGAACAATCCTGGGTGGACCCACCTTCAGTGAAAGTGATCTTAGGAACATGTTTTTCTGAAGGCTCTTCCTGACTCTCGGCTTCATTTTGGTCTTCCAGAACATTCTTCTCTTTCTTGAACTGAAAATTCCTCCTCTTTGCTGCAATACGGGGCTCAGGCGGGGCTCATTGAGAGGGTTTTAAACTAGGTTCGAAGGGGGAAGGGGATATTGCCCAGCTCACTAGGGATGAGCATAGGCTTGGCGTGCCAAGGCCAGGGGTGAGATTGACAGCCCAGCTCAAGTGTGTTTACACCAATGCACGTAGCATGGGCAATAAACAGGAGGAGCTGGAAGCCATTATACAGCAGGACTGCTACGACTTGGTCGCCATCACAGAAACGTGGTGGGACAACTTGCATGACTGGCATGCTGTCATAGATGGCTACAGACTCTTTAGGAAAGACAGACCAACAAGGAGAGGTGGGGGAGTTGCTCTATATGTGAGGGAGCAAGCAGAATGCATTGAGCTTGGCGTGGGGGCAAATGAGGAACAAGTTGAAAGCTTGTGGGTTAGAATTAAGGGACAGGCTCATAAGGGTGACATTACAGTGGGTGTGTACTACAGGCCACCTGAGCAGGAGGAGGAGGTTGATGAGGCCTTCTACAGGCAGCTGCAAGCAGCCTCACAGTCACAGGCCCTGGTTCTCATGGGGGACTTCAACCACCCTGACATCAGCTGGGAAGACCATACAGCTAGGCAGGCGCAATCCAGGAGGTTCCTACAGAGCATCGATGATAACTTTCTGATGCAAGTGGTGGAGGAACCAACAAGGAAAGGCGCGCTGCTGGACCTTGTGTTAACAAACAAGGAGGGACTGGTGGAGGATGTGAAGGTTGGAGGTAGACTCAGCTGCAGTGACCATGAAATGCTCGAGTTCAGGATCCTGCGTGGAGGAAGCAGGGCAATAAGCAGGATCAAAACGCTAGACCTCAGCAGGGCTGACTTTGCCCTCTTCAAGGAGCTACTGGGAGGAATCCCGTGGTCCAGGGCTCTCGAAGGCAGGGGTGTCCATGAGTACTGGTCGCTCTTTAAACAACACTTCTTCCATGCACAGGAGCAATGCATCCGCCTGAGAAAGAAATCTAGCAAAGGAGGCAGGAGACCTGCATGGTTAAACAAGGAGCTTCTAGCAGAGATCAGGCAGAAGAGAAAGGTCCATGGAATGTGGAAAGAGGGGCAGGCCACTTGGGAAGAGTACAGAAACGTGGTGAGAGCATGCAGGGATGCGACGAGGAAGGCCAAGGCCCACCTGGAATTGAAGCTGGCAAGGGATGTCAAAAACAACAAGAAGGGCTTCTTCAACTACATCAGCAGCAAAAGGAAGACTAGGGACAATGTGTGGCCACTGCTGAATGAGGCGGGTGTCCTGGTGACGGAGGATGCGGAGAAGGCAGAGCTACTGAATGCCTTCTTTGCTTCAGTCTTCAGTGCTAAGACTGGCCCTCAGGAATCCCAGGCCCCGGAGGTAAGAGAAGAAGCCTACAAAGAGGATGACTTTCCCTTGGTCGAGGAGGACTGTGTGAGGGATCGCTTAAGCGATCTGGATGTCCACAAATCCATGGGCCCCGATGGAATGCACCCACGAGTGCTGAGAGAGCTGGCGGATGTCATGGATTCACCAAGGGGAAATCATGCCTGACCAATCTAATAGCTTTCTACGATGACATGACTGGCTGTGTAGACGAAGGGAGAGCCGTGGATGTTGTCTACCTGGACTTCAGCAAGGCTTTCGACACAGTCTCCCATGATATCCTCCTAGGGAAGCTGAGGAAGTGTGGGCTGGATGAGTGGTCGGTGAAGTGGATAGAGAACTGGCTGAATGGCAGAACTCAGAGGGTTGTCATCAGCGGCGCTGAGTCTAGTTGGAGGCTGGTAACAAGTGGTGTCCCCCAGGGGTCAGTACTGGGCCCAGTCTTGTTTAACTTCTTCATCAACAACCTGGATGAAGAGTTAGAATGTAACCTCAGCAGGTTTGCTGATGACACCAAACTGGGAGGTGTGGTAGACACACCGGAAGGCTGTGCTGCCATTCAGCGTGACCTGTGATAGGCTGGAAAGCTGGGCAGAGAGGAACCTGATGAGGTTCAACAAAGGCAAACGCAGGGTCCTGCACCTGGGGAGGAACAACCTCATGCACCAGTACAGGCTTGGGACGGACCTGCTGGAGTGCAGCTCTGCGGAGAGGGACCTGGGTATCCTGGTGGACGACAGGTTAACCATGAGCCAGCAGTGTGACCTGGCTGCCAAGAAAGCCAATGGAATCCTGGGGTGCATCAAGAAGAGTGTGGCCAGCAGGACGAGGGAGGTTCTCCTTCCCCTCTACACTGCCCTGGTGAGGCCCGATCTGGAGTACTGTGTCCAGTTCTGGGCTCCCCAGTTCAAGAAAGATGAAGAGCTACTGGAGAGAGTCCAGCGGAAGGCTACGAGGATGATGAGGGGACTGGAACATCTCCCCTACGAGGAGAGGCTGAGGGAGCTGGGCTTGTTCAGCCTGAAGAAGAGAAGGCTGCGAGGGGACCTAATAAATGCTTATAAATATCTGAAGGGTGGGTGTCAGGAGGATGGGGCCAAGCTCTTTTCAGTGGTGCCCAGTGACAGGACAAGGGGCAATGGGCACAAACTGAGGCACAGGAAGTTCCGTCTGAAGATGAGGAAGAACTTCTTCCCTCTGAGGGTGACAGAGCACTGGAACAGGCTGCCCGGGGAGGTTGTGGAGTCTCCTTCTCTAGAGATATTCAAGACCCGCCTGGACGAGGTCCTGTGCAGCCTGCTGCAGGTGACCCTGCTTCAGCAGGAGGGTTGGACTAGATGACCCACAGAGGTCCCTTCCAACCCCTACTATTCTGTGATTCTGTGATTCTGTGATTCTGTAATACCTGAAGATGTTTTGTTCGTTCTGCGCTTTCTTTTTGACCTATCTACAAAGAGATATCAGAAAAAGTAAGCCATCACATTACGAAAACAGTCCTTCCTTCAAAATCCACCATCCTCATCCATGGTAGCAATTTAGAAGCCTTTAAAAGTCAGCTAGGCCGTCAAGGCCAGGGTCTCACACCGTAAAGCAACCACGGCACTTGAACTTCATAACCATCTGGAATGAATCCCCTCTGGCTTTACCTCACATTTTGAAACTTTTAGTCAACTTACGGTACTCAGACACAAGCATATGAAAAAGTATTGATTACCACCAAAGCATGTACTTTCTAGCTGTTAAGTCACCATTAGCAAAGTTTTATACGTGGAATAACCTCACCTGCGTTGCTTTTTGACGCAGGACTTTTAGCAGCTTGATTGATAATGATGTCCTCAAAAAACATTCTTCTTTCTTCCTTGGTAGGCAGCTGGATTTTGAAAACTTGTCCATAAGCATTCATAAACAATTCTTTGATCTAAAGCATGAGGAGAAAATGTATTTCAGATAGAAGGCCACACAAATTCATATTCTATTCCAAAAAGATCAGTATCTCTCTACGTTAAGCTGAATAAACATCTGGATAAGACAAACTGGGAACAGTTATCTTCTTGGCCTCAAAAGGTGAATTAAAATATCTTCTCAAAGGAACACCTCAAGAGAACACGCTGCTCTGAGAAGGGACCTTATCATACACTGAGGAAGTGGTGACAGTCACCACCTCCAAGACTGCTTATTTTGTGTTTACCTGCCTCACTGTCCTTTCGTTTCAATCGTTATGGCGGCTACAGAGGGAAGAGGCAGGCTTCAAACAAGTGCCAGGGCCTTTTGGTAAGGTGGCTTTTTGGTCTGGGCTTTGTTTTTTCTTTTTTCAATGAATTACTTCAAATGATGTGTCTGAAGTTGCATACTTCCAAGTTTTACTCCCATTTTTCAGTCTCTACTACCATCAGGTCTGGAAGGAATTCCAGTACTTAGTTGAGAAGGCATTTATTAGCAGCATGAAAAACTTCTGCAGAAAGTTAAGCTAACATATCTTTCACTTTTCAGAAACAATGTTTTCGGTCCAAATAGCTTTTTCCCATTTCCATTTCAAGCACCGTGTATTCCTGACTAAGTACATACCGAACCACCTTGAGGTCACTGCAATTACTGTCTCAAGTCAATTTAGACATTTCTCTCCGAAGCATGACGGTGTGAGAAGGGGAGAAAGTTGGGTCAAAGCCAATCTCTTGACTCAGAAAACACTTCAGACACACGCTTTCAGCACTCTTTTGGTTAAGGAAATTTGAAGAGACCTGGTGAGGGTGCTTGAGTAATACCAGCATGAATTTGCTGAAGAGTGCACCGCACTCCAATGCTTAAAGGATTTCTCCACTAACAGGAAGTCGAAGAAAAAAGCAAGAAAAGTATCGACAGAAATACCTCTTCTGGGAGATCTGCGTGACACACATCAGATGTTGCAAGCAGCAAAACTGGAGCAGAAGTCGGGATGTTCTGCAGTAGTGTCCTAAAAGTAAGTCTGAGTGGAATTCCAGCAGCCTCCCACCACAAATGGATATGGGGGATGTAAATTATGCTTGGTGTCGTTCTTTGAGCGTCTCGCATCATCTGGGAAAGTGAAAGCTTGGATCAGAACACTAAACCGTGTAGAACAGGACCTACGTATCGGTCAGATCTGAATCTCTGCCTGGTTTCAAAACTGCTTAGGAGGAAGATAACTCCTGGAGAGCCTCACAACTCAGCCGGTGTGGTGGTCTGCCTGAAAGGACAAGACTGACCCTTCAGCAAGACCTAGACGTGGTAGTTACGTGACCGCAGATGCAAGCATCACAGAACAGAAAAGGGATTACTCCTCTGTGTGACAGAAAGAGTATCCAGCCATGTCATGTGTCTGTCCTTACTCGTACAGCTCTCAAATGCTGCTACAACAGGTCAAAATATTTGAATACAGTGATGCCATCCAGGGAAATGCATTTCCTGCCTAACAGGAAAAAAGAAGACAGCACTAATTCTGCTTCGATTTCCTTTTCCTAGTTAAGAAAAACACACCCGTGTACAAAAGGTCCATCAGTTTTAATGCATTTACTGCATATACTGCAGCAATACCAGCTGTACATTGTTCAGATAAGAAACACTTCTTTTCCCCAGAACCTTGATTGCCTTAGAAATACAACAAAAAAGAAGGCTACCAGAAGTGCCTGACCCGCAGTCAGGCTGATGCACAGCCATCTACTGGGAGCACAGAGCCTTAAAAAGCAAGGAAAACAACCTGCTGGGTCCCACCAGGATGGGCAGCATTTCTTGCCCATGAAGAGCGGATTATCAGCAGCACCTCCCAGCTTCCTGAGCTGCTAGCAGCATCCTCACCGTTTCATTTGGAATGGAAAAAATGCGCATGTAAAGCATCCTTACTGGGTGTCATTCAGTCTAGAAGATAAGCGGATTCCCAGGACTAAACCTAACAGCACACTCAAACCAGGCCAACTCCATGAACAATGACTTTTCCTTACTCTACAGACAGTTCATTCATCCCATGACATTAAAGAGAGAAAAAAAGATACCTGTGCACATGTTTCTTCCGGTGGTGTGGTGCTAGCAAACAAAATGGATAGGTCTAGCGTATAAACGGGGAACTTCTCCAGGGCATGTATTACTGCAGGTGCCAGATGAGACGCTTGCCCATATCCTGCCTCTCCAACTAGTAAGAACCGTGGCTTCCAGGACATTGGCTGGTAATAAGCGTTTCTAGAACAACAACAAGAAAATACGTCTAAAAATGAAGTGGAAGTGATCAATAGGCACACAGATCTTCAAATGTTTTTCCTATCTATCTATCTATCTATCTATTGAAATACTCTCCATATTCCAGCACCATATTAATATCCAGACGACTCTCAGAGCCCATTTTGTTACAAACTTGTACCATACCTCCCCGAAGAAATCCTGCCTGGGTGAAGTAACAGCTCTCCAATCACACAGGGGGATTGTCCAGCTAAACACACACACGACAAGCGGTCAGGAGCCTGAGATGGGCAAGAATAACCACTCTCTCTCTCTCTCTCTCAACACACACCAATCTGGATCTCTTCAGCGCCCGTACACACCAATTTTCAGTAGGTCGTGAGCTGAAGTAACTGTGAGATCTCTACACCTGTCAAGTGTAGCTCAAATTTGGCCATGGAGCTAGTGGGAAGAAAGGAGCAGAACAACATTTCTAGAGAAAAATCACCGTGGGCACTGAAACACGCTTGCTGTATCTGAAGAAGTACACAAATGGATTGGTTGAATTTGAGCAGTACTCTAAATAGGCAGAAGATTTATATCTATTCAGTCAGAAATTCTAACTGCTTAATCTTTGAAGCGTGTATTCATTTCCTACTCCTCTTGCTTGACTAGCATGAAACACATTTGTGAAGAGCACTTGTTTTTTCCACCACAATACTGTTGGACATTTGCTGGCTGAAATCCAAGATCCTACAGACCTATTCAAGCTCCGCACGTCAGAAGATTTTCTGGACAGCACAGCAATAGATACTGAGAAAAAGAACTGACCCAACAGTGATGACAACATTCTATTTCTTCAACCCTTGGCTTATATGACTTCCACAGTAAAATGTCAAAAGATTAACATCAGCTTAGGAGGCTAAAGGCACAAACCACAGACATGGTTTAGGTTTTTCTCACGCTGTTGTAACAAACCATTTCTCTATTTTGTTTCTGCTACAGAATTGACGAATGCTTCAACGATCTTGGGAGGCAGAAGGGCAAAAGATGGCTACACAAATCCATACAGCTTTTATCGTTAAAAGGACAGACAGCGCACTTCTTTGGTCTTGAGTCTTTCAAGGAATACCATGGATCAAATCAACACGCTAGAATGGTCTGTGGACCACTCTGACTTCGGAGGAGAGGGCTGGGCCGTTCACTTGGATGGTTTCTGGCCATGTACTCCATTAGAACGTTAGCACCCAGCTGGATCGCCACACTTACTTCTTACAAATAGTGATCAACGCACACGCACACATTTTACTCCTTCAGCTACCACCCATCACACCAAAACTGCTTTCAGACCCAGCCATCTTTCAAATGGAAACATACAGCTGACAAATCTTTACCTGCTAAAATGGAGGCATGTTTTCTGCTGTGTACCAGGCACTTGATGTGTTGCCTGATCTTCAAAGATTGATGGTGATTCCTCATCACTGTCAACTGCACCGTTTCTTAAAACATCATGGAAAGTGTCTGAAAGACAAGAGAGGTTGGTTAACTTTCCTCAATAGTCTGTATCTGGCTCCTGCATTAATACAGCTTCTCAGTAGGTGCTGGAGACCCCTTAGCTTGTAGTTCTTCATTTGAGGGCACATGTTGATTGCTGAAGAGTTCATCCTACCACAGATTTAGGGAGACTGCACAAGTCTCTACAAAGCTGTCCTGCATCCCGTGATTTGCTTAAGGTGTATCTCGCTGGCGGTGAAAACTTGGAGGATTCTTCCTTAGAATAAAAATGACTGCGGACAAGGTCTGTAGTTCCTAGACACCTGAAAAACTCCACAAGGCCACTTCCTTCTGGAGCAGGCTCGCCCACTGGAAGTCGGGGAATTAAGTGAAGGTGATGGCCGCAGACTTCCATTTGTCTGCGACTGGCGAGTCAGAACATACAGACCAACCCATCTTCTAAAGAAGGCTCCTCAAAGATCACCGGGCAGGGAGATAACGGAAGGCGGACAGCGGAGAGGGGACACAGTTACCAATCCGCCGGCCTCTCTGCTTTTATTTTGCTGGTGGATTTCTGCCTCTCTTTTACCAACGCAAACCTGTCTCCCAGCTCTACTGCGGTTGACACTGGTAGGATATTCTCAAGGGATCAGCATCCGAACTCCTCAGGGATCTCCACTAATCAGCAGTGGAGTGAGCTAAACAATTTATTTGCTCTCACCAACAGACAGACTAAATTTGATCCCAGCTGATGCAGTTAGGAGCGTGAACTCACATGTGCTATGCAAGCCAAGCCCCAGAGTACGCACTACTAAAACATTCGGAGCTCACATGCAAGTGCACAGTGTGATCCACAAACATCTAAACGATGAGAACGTGGTTAAAAATCATGAGAGCTAAAACAGTATTTAGCTGAAGCCATTTAGATTTGTATTGTGGTCCTGACATTCTCCAGACAGGAATTAGAAGCATTCCTGGGAAGACGCCCTTCTCCCCCCCGATTTAGGTATTTGTTTTGAAGGAGGTGCCTCTCCTACATGAAGCCTTAAATCCCTCTCTACAAATGATACATCTCAGCTGCTGTCAGAAACAGGGTGCTCTAGCACAGAACGCATCCTTCTCTGCTGCTTTTTGCGAGGCATGCACAGCTCCCACCCAGCACTTCAGTGCAGAATCCAGCATAAAAACTACGCACGGTATTCCTGAAATAAAGGCGTGCACATGCACGCGATAGAATTCTACTGTCATCGCGCCTGGGAGGTTTGTGTATGTCAGTTGCACCAGTCAGAAGTTTTTGCTCTGGCAGAATTTGAAAGAAGTGGATGTTACTGGTCTACCTTGCTGTTGGTTCTTCTCTAGCGCAAGCTCTGCGTGAGGAAATACTTCCTGCAAGGCTTCTAAAATTCTTGCTAGTGTGTTTTCCAGCAGTGGTTTTGACATAGGTGGTAGCGCTCGCCCAGCTGAAGCCACAGCCCTCTGTGAAGCTGGAACAATCTTCTGCATCGCCACCACAAAATCCTTTGCTCTTATTTCAATAGAAGCGACATCTAACTGCAGTTTCTCACGACTTTGGTAGATCTGAGGATAGTGCCGGCGCAAAGCACACAGGGCAGCTTCAGCACACAAGGCTTTAATATCAGCGCCACAGTATCCTAATAAACAAAACAAGAATCAAAGGTTACGTTGGTCTCAGGCAACACAGAAGCCAAGGTTGCCCAAGTGCAACACTGAAAGATTTTGTATGCAGCCACAAATTGAGAGGTTCAGAGAGAACTGACAGAGTTACTGCACTGCAGAGAAGTTCTGTTACGGGGCTCGCAGCCTGAGACCCAGCACCTTGGAAGCAGCCTCCTAAGCAAAGCTCTGCTCCTGAGGAAGATGCCCAAAACCCATTCAATGTTCTGAGAGACAAAGAAAATGAAAAGAAAAGAAGCATCTGACTTTGTCTGCCCGCAGGGCGAGCCAGCTGCCTCACTGCCTCGCCCTGCGGCAAGGCACAAGAGCTCGGGGGCTGCCCGGTAGAAGCTCAGGTTCCCGAGGACTCCAGTCACGCGCAGCAACTCACTTGGTTTTCCAACTTACCAACGCATTCTTCAGCTAGCTCTTCCAGAAACGTGTCCAATGGTTTAGGGGTCCACTCTCGTGTGTGAATCTTGAAAATCTCTTTTCTAGCCTGGAAACAAAATGGTTGCCTTTGAGCTTGTCCTAAGTTTTCTCTTCAAATCCAATCATTCTCAACTTGTTACATTCAACTTTTTTCCTGGGGAGCCTGCAGCCAAATAAAAGGCATTTATAGCTTCCATAAAAAGTTCGTTTCCACAGGTATCAAACTTAATGATCCTGAGGAAAAAAAACTGTAGTCCAAAGCTTCTCTGCAATCAGCGATTTTTCCTCACAGAAAATTCTCTCACATTTCTCTGATCTTAACAAGACTTTCACTGAAGGATTTCTTGCTACACAGAATAATTATGGCAGATTTCTAGAATTCTTCCCCAGCAGGGAATCGCACTACTACATCTGTTTCATGGCACCTCCTCTGCTGTCCCGGAAACCAGATAAAGCCGGAGACAAAGGTTTGTGTTAAATACCCTCCTTGGTGCACTTCTACTGGCCTTCAACCCAACAAGCGGTAGTAAAACAAGTAGCAGTGACAGCCAGAGAAAAACCACAAAAACAGGGTTCCGGTTTCGCACAGTATCTTCTCCCCCACACGTATTTTTTGCTTGCTTGATACATATTTTTTCATTGCTTAGCTGTCGCCATTGAACTAGAAGCTTCCCAAACCCTGCACCTGGACAGTGTACCACATCCTTCTCCAACTCCCTGTTAGGAAGTGCCAGTGAGAAGGTCAGATCCGACAATACGTGATTGGGGAATGAAAAATTTGAATTTGCTCCAGCTGGACCAGCCTCAAGAAGAGTTTTTTGTCAGCAAAAAGGAATTCTTGTGCACGCACCACGCCTTTCATTTTCAAGATGAGACTGCAGTAATTGATAGCTAATTCAGACATTCATCCTTACTTACACATTTCAGGGACTAGCAGCATCCCATTTTCCTGGCTGGTCCCAGTCAAACCAAAACTAGTTCTAAAACCAACTCCCTGTTGAAATCAGCTGAATCCTACATACTCAGTACCAGATCTGCCCTCCACAGTACGACACCATCTCTCCAGATAGCCCTCCTTTGCCCAAGTTGCGCAACACTGATTGTGACTTTAACTGCTCCATGATACTGCATTGTCAGGTAGCTCTAGCATAAAGGTGGACTTGGCCACGTCAGCATTAAGGCTGAGCTGAAGTTCTGACCTCTTTATTCGGCAAGCTGAAGAGGAGCTCTCGATCAAAGCGTCCGGGTCTTCGCAAAGCCGGATCTATAGAATCCAGTCTGTTGGTGGCTCCGATGACCACAATTTCTCCTCTGCTGTCTAAGCCATCCATAAGTGTCAGAAGTGTTGATACAATAGAGCTAACAGAAAAATTACTAGTTTAGTAAATTTTGTTCTGTTCTACGCACCACCTTCTCCAGTGATCTCACAAAAATGACAAGCTTTTGTTGATGAGACGCTGATTAGTGAAAGATTCATTTTAGCACTTGAAAAAAACAGACAAGGTAACACAGACCGCATGCTGTTATCAAGCTTAGTGAATTGTGTTCGATTATTGCTTAAAAATCATCTGACATTTTGTAGCACTCAGTTACTAGTTTTCAGGAGAAACGAGTGGGTCACATTAAGCTAAATAGGTTGGGGGCTTCTTTTCACAAAGATCAAGCAGCTTCTGTGTAGATACATAAAATGTACTACCTGTGAATGTGGTCTTGTCTACTGGACCGCACCGGAGCAAGACCATCTATCTCATCAAAGAAAATAATGGAAGGTTGCATCTGGTAGGCCTAGAAGGAAAACACAGGAATATCGACTCCAGTAAAACAGCGCCATTTGAAAGAGAAAATGCATGGAATACATGATGGTTGGAAAGTCATTGGAGCTAGATTTTTCACACTAGCATCAGGGATCTCTACTCATTGAGCTAATGCAGTAAGTGGCACGAGTAACACAAGACAGCAGCCTCTGTCAGCCCGCTGAGACGGGGTGACAGGGAGCAAATCACACCAGCAGTTCTTACAGCCATTTGGCAACCACCGAGAACAGAGCCGGGACTTCATTCAATTACAGCTTCTGGAAGCAACCAAACAACCCTGCTTTCAGCCTGCATCTCTTTCCCTCTGATCTAAGGCCACCATCTCCTGCCTCCTGCAGCCTTTTTTGTGGCTGGACTGTTGTTTTTGGGTTATTTTTAAGGCTGGGGGAGGGGCTTGCTTTGCGAGGTTTTCTCATTGGTTTTATTAACCTTTCCCAATACATCTGGAGATTTCAAGCCCCTAAGAACCCACTGAAAAACAAAACCCTGACAATCCCCTTTCAGTGACAAGAACTGGTGAAACACAAAAAATGAGTGAGTTCTCCTTAAAAACACTGACCGCAGAAAAGGACAGTTACAACTTGGACAGAACACACAGCGCATTTTGGCCTTACCTGATCAAATAATAAATGAAGCTGTCGTTCAGATTCTCCCACCCATTCACTCAGGTAGTCGGCACCATTTCTCATAAAAAAGGCTATTCTCCTGGCACCTTGGCTACATTCATTAGCAAGGGCACGAGCAACCAGTGTCTTTCCAGTTCCTGGTGGACCATGGAATAGAAAGCGTCTGCAATTGAAAGAAAAAAGATTCACCTAGGAAAAAAGCCTCGTGGAAAAGTAGCTCTTACTACCTCCACCCCTAAAACACCCAACTCTTCTCTCCTAACCGAAGCACTTCATGCATTAGACAGTGGTAGCAGCTCAAGTGTGAGAAAAGTCAAAACAGATGGAGGTTTTTGTTCCTACACAATTCAAGAAGGCAGCAAACAAAAAGAGCACAGAGGACAAGGCAGACGTAGAAAAACTCGAGAATAGATGGCAGTGTCCCAGAAGGACCCTTCCAGAGCTGCTGACAAACTAACAGGGGTGCTTACAGCACCGCGGAGCCAAACAGGAACAAACGGCAGCACAGAATCGGAGACTGGGCTAACTCGCGAATCAGCAGCTCACTCTTCAGCGAGACACTGCCCATTCATTTGGGTGTCACAAAAGGCAAGATCTGATATTGAAGCATTGAATTCTCCCTTGAAAAGCTTGAAGTTGCTGGATTTGGTTTCCGGGGAATTCTAAAGCTGGGAAGGTATTCTGCATTTCCAGATAAATATAGCCATAAACTGGAAAAGCCAATGCACTGCTGTTTCAAAGAGCATTTCAACAAATAACGGAGCAAAACACAGATTTCATTTTGTTATTGGCAATACTTTGAACGTTACTGAAAGCAAAGAACTTAAAGTTGCACCTCAATATACCGTGATTGAGTTTTGCTGAGCAAGAACCTATCAAGTCAAGTATTAAATCTCTAAAAATTGCATTTCATAATGCACAACGAGTTTAGCTGGGTAAGGAGCAGATCGATTCCTACTCAGCCCAAGCACAACAAACACTACAAGGTCCTATCCATTGGAAAACTGATACTTCCGCACTTCAAAAACAGAGTTGGTGGGAGAGCCAAGTGGACTTCGAAGAAACCAATTACAGTTGACTAGCAGGAGATAATTCCAATTAGAATTTTTAGGTTTAAACAATCTCTGTTACCTTGGCGGCTGAATTTTGAATCTCTCAAAGACTTCCGGGTAAAGCAAGGGAAAAACGACCGTCTCTTTTAGAGATGAAATGTGGTCAGAAAGGCCACCCACGCCATCAAATCGTACCTAAAGATAAATTCAACAGAACACATTGGATAAGTTAAAGAAAGCTGCAACCTCGATAAGGTTCCATCAGAAATTATCTGTCAGCACAAAGGAAATGTCCTGGGCAATTTTCAAATTGCTCCAGAGAAAACTGTAAACCAAGGCATCTGTAGGCAGCACGCTACTGAAGGCTTTCACCAACACTGACACAATGAACTAGAAATACTTACCGAACAATCTATTTTCATTGGATCCACATCAGCCAGACTTGCTCCGATTTCCATTTGATCCTGGTGAATTCCCTTTAACTCCTCTTCCCCAAAGTTAAGTGGAAGACACCTGATTTCAATGAAGGACAAAGAGAAAGGCACTTTCTAACTTCAGATTTTTGCTTTCAGCATCATGGCAAGGGAATGCGGAAGACCTTATAAATGAGCATAAACTTCCCAAATAGTTAAATCTGCCTTCAGACTCTCTTGCATTTAATGTCCATGAGTAAATGCAAGAAAATAAAATTGCTCCAGACATTAAACTGAGTTAATGATTTTAACACGAATAGCCATGCTAGTCAGCACAGCACACGCATGAATGCAAGCTTAGAACAAGTTCTTCCGGATGCGGAGACCGTGAACTGACATTGCTTTGTGTGATGGAAGAACCCCCCCTCAAAACACATCGACATCTTTTAAAGATTTTTTGCTCCTCCATTCAAAAAGTTACAGCCCGAGTGGATACTTCTTTCATGCGGATTAACATCGTACAGGCTGCCAAGCACTGCTGGTGCGTCCTGAGAACTCTGGGGTGTGTGTGCCAGGGGACACACGTCAGAGACATCAGCCTGAAAGCTTCTGTGTTAAGTCTGTTATCAACATACTTTTTCTAGAGCATTTGTTAAGTAACAAAACCTCCATCATTTCCTCTATCACATTTTCTGTTATGGTGGTCTTCTTTCTGAACAAACTCAATCTAAAGCACAGGAGCAGTAGAATTTCACATTAAAAAACTACATAAACGTTTTCCTCCCCCTATTGCCACTTATCAATCAAACTGCTGATTATCAATCAATTCTAAAAATCCAATTGTAAAGAGTCCAGTTACAGCTGTCAGTGCTGACAGGTATGATTATATATTGCCACAATGTAGAAAGTGTACAAGAGGAAAGTGTACAAGAGGAAGAGAATAACACACAGGGTTAGGCAGATGCAAGCTCCTCCCAGGTAGACCCCTCCCTCCCCTGTTCTCCAGTTTCATGAACCTCCTCAAAGCTCTGCTGCGGCTGCGCTTCCTGCGCCTCTCCAAATGCTCTTCATCATCACATGAGGGAGAGGATGTGGAGCCACTCTTGTGGACTCTGTGTCTCTGACCGCAAACATTTAAACAAACAAAACTTAATTTTTCTTAGGAAGGTAGAACGCTTCACTGTTTCCCAAAGAAATTTCACAAAAATACCTACTCATTTTGTCCCATCCCTTCCTCTCACACACACACACAAATACAGAACCACAGAATCACAGAATGGTCGGGGTTGGAAGGGACCTCTGTGGGTCATCTAGTCCAACCCTCCTGCCAAAGCAGGGTCACCTACAGCAGGCTGCACAGGACCGCGTCCAGGGGGGGGTCTTGAATGTCTCCAGAGAAGGAGACTCCACAACCTCCCTGGGCAGCCTGTGCCAGGGCTCCGTCAGCCTCAGAGGGAAGAAGTTCTTCCTCATCTTCAGACGGAAGTTCCTCTGCTTCAGTTTGTGCCCGTTGCCCCTTGTCCTGTCACTGGGCACCACTGAAAAGAGCTTGGCCCCATCCTCCTGACACCCACCCTTTAGATATTGATAAGCATATATTACGTCCCCTCGCAGCCTTCTCTTCTTTGGGCTGAACAAGCCCACCTCCCTCAGCCTTTCCTCGTAGGAGAGATGCTCCAGTCCCCTCACCATCCTCGTAGCCCTCCGCTGGACTCTCTCCAGTAGCTCCGCATCTTTCTTGAAGTGGGGAGCCCAGAACTGGACAGAGTACTCTAGATGGGGCCTCACTAGGGCAGTGTAGAGGGGAAGGAGAGCCTCCCTCGACCTGCTGGCCACACTCCTCCTAATGCATCCCTCGCCCACCCCAGCCTCCCCCCGGATGCATACTCACTGCTGGCCAAGACTGTACTGGGGCAGTGCTGTTGGCTGGTGCCCTTCTATATCCACCCCCATTGTGACGCGTCCCCTGTGATGTCACGGGTGTCTTAGCGCATCACAGTCTCGCCCGCCGGCCATTGGCCCCACCCCGGCTCAGCGACCCACAGCTGCCCTGGTGTACTGGTTGAGGCTGGCCTGCAGATCATGTTCTTCACAGGAGCTTGCACCATGCTTCATTCTGGAGATGTTATCACCTGCCTGCCACTCGGAATCTCCTAATCATACAATATCCTGAGTTGGAAGGGACCCACGAGGATTCCGAGTCCAACCCCTGAGTCCACACCGGGCATCCTTAAGTTTGATCATCGAATCGTAGAACCATCGAGTCATTTAGGTTGGAAAAGATCCTTCAGATCATTGAGTCCAACCGCAAACCCGACACTGCCAACTCCATCACCATACCGTGTCCCAAAGCGCCACGTCCACACAACTTTCAAATACCTGCAGGCATGCTGCCTCAAGCACTTCCCTGGGCAGCCTGTTCCAATGCTCGGCAACCCTTTCAGGGAAGACAGTTTTCCTAATAGCCAACTGGAAAAAGTCTCCTTCTCTGGAGATATTCAAGACCCGCCTGGAGAAGGTCCTCTACAGCCTGCTGTAGGTGACCCTGCTTCGGCAGGAGGGTTGGACTAGATGACCCACAGAGGTGCCTTCCAACCCCTACTATTCTGTGATTCTGTGTGAAACCTCCCCTTGCGGGAGTAGGTTGGGCCGAGGGCGGCCTTGATGGTCTTGATGGAATAGAGTCATATCTCTGAGCTAATTATTTTGCGCACCTGTGGTTGAAAAACAGGAGGAAAGGAGCGAAGAAACAGGATGGGAAAATCCACCTCTTTGATAAGCGTGAAGGTCGTGTGAACGGACACATGATGACCAATCAGAAGAACAAAGGAGCGACATGCCAAAAGACCCTCACCAGTGAGACTCTGGGGGTGGGGAACAAGGGGATATAAAAATGTTATGATTAACCATTACAGTGCTTCTGCTGCTGCTTCTGTTTGCTTTTGCTTGCCTTGTGACTGCCGTAACTTCTTGTGGCGTGTCGCCACAACTAACGATGACACGAAGTTTGGGCTCAGCAAGTAACGATTTGCATTGTGCAATTAGGACTTGAATTACAGGACACAAGCTGCGTTTCAGGCCCCTTCCCGCGTCCAGCGCATGGCTGGCAGGATGCTGCCTGGAAGCAGGAAAGAAGGGGTTTTCCCGGCCGACAGCAAGCGGCCCCGTGGCACCAAGCCTGCCTGCGTACTCCGCACGGCGATTTGGCTCCAAGGCAAGCTACAGAACTCCCGCGACACCTCCCCAGCCTCCGCGCATCTCACTACTGAATTACCTTTTAACTCACATACAGTGTAGTTTGTAATGCTGCAGTATCACCTCCTGTTTCCAAAACAACATTTTCAATTTTCTTGTGTCCTGCACACTCCAGAAAGTCCACGTCACGACGAAACCTGACGTAAGGAGCAGGTTTTCTTGTGCTTATGAGCAGGCTCGAACTCACACTGCCTTCTCCTCAAGCCTGCAAGGAATTCATAGCCTAGCCTGCTATTCGCACCGACCTCTTTTCACAAAACTCGCGGGAAATTCACTACCTTGGTGAAGATCCTCTCTTCTCACCACTTCAGCTGATTTTGGCTGATGAGGTCAGCAGTTTTGGGGGCCAAGTTAAACACACAGTGACCAAACGCAGCCCTTCTCAGAAACCAGGTTAAAAAGGCAATCCCTAAGGAATTACCAGTACTTACCTTCTCGATAGTCTTCTTTTTCTTGGCCTGATTTCAGCTTTGCCAACTGCCTCCATGAAGAAAGAGGACAGAGGAAAGGAGAAAAGAATTCTTGTACAGAAGTATTCTATCGCATCATGCTGTATTGCATTGCATAGTCCCCCCTTAAGGCTGGGAACTTCACCAAGTTTACAACCCGGTGCTCCAGGTCATCCCAAGAAAAGCCTGGAGACAACAAAGAGGGTTCAGATCCCAAGCCTGCTGCGTACCACACACACAAAGTTTTCTCAGGACAGACATTCCCCAACCTGCGTGTCTTCAAGTCTCAACAGGGCAAGTAATATCTCTCTACCCAAAGTGGTGGAGAGATCTCCAAGCAGTTGGGAGAAGATGCATGTTTTTTATACAAGCACAAGATTTTGATGAAGAACAGTGATTCTCGTTCCGAGACACTGGCACTGATATTAACATAATCGTACTCCCCTGCAGATTTTTAGCTGTAGATTTATCACCATGTGACTCCTTGGGCACGCTTTCGCTTTTCCTTTTCATTCTATAAATCCAACAGAGATTAAACACTTAGAAATACCTTGTAAAGTGTCTTTGCTGGACATTTTCACTTAATATTTCCATGCTTTTGTCAAAGCTAGAGTCTGTACAGGGTGGCATGTTTTTTCTCATTGATCTTAAACAGCGTCCATTGAAACATTCAGTTTTGACAACGAATGTTTGGACAAACACATGAGGCAGAAGCAAAGAAAACGGAAACACACCTGCAAAACCAAGCCCACACGGAGGGATTGCACAGTTTGGCATTCAGCGTCACCGCACCTTGCGTATGGGAGGTGGCCTAACGCAACAGCCATGGATCCTGCCACACAGTTTATGGCAACTGAAAGAAAATTTGATTCTCGTAAAATTCAACTTTGCTTATGCTGTTATCAATTTAAAAAAAAAAATAACTGTCAAAGGAACTGAGAGACATTTTCTCTGCTCAAGAGGCATGCAGACATCTTCAAAACAGGGTACTGCTTTGCTTTGACTTAAATATAGTTATCACGATCCTCCAGCATCAAGAAGATTGTCACCGTTACAAGCCAGACTCAACTTTATCTCAGAAAGTTACAGCAGTCAGTCTCGCTTTGTTTCAAGTCTGGTTGCTTTGACAGGCAAAAATATGCCATCACAAAAGCTCTTCTGTTGGTGGAAAAAGGGTTTCTCCGAGATCTCGTCTTGAGATGGTGGATTCTGTGAAAGCCACCTGAGGTGCTACCAGGTCATTAAAAGAAATCACCTCTGAACTGCATGAAGAGGTTTCTAAAGCATTTACTTGTCACAAGCCTAAACGAGATTGCTTGAAAACTTTGATTTAATATGCAGTGGACTGTCCAGCACCACAGACCACTTCAGAAAACTCTATCGCCACAAGCTGAAAACAATGATAAAAGTTCATCAAGTTTTCCATCGTCTCCTTCTAAAGAGAGGCACTGAAACGTCTGGGAGATGTTCAGGTCTGCAGCGTTCCAAAGGCAATCACAGAGGGATGTCTCATAAAAATATGTACCTAGCTGTTGGGCAAAAATATCAAATAAATGCAGCCAAACGTCTACAGCTTTCTTAATAAATTTTAATATATATTTGGTATCTGTATAAATAAATATGTAGCAGTAATCTATTGAATTCTGCAGACAACAAACAGCGCGTCACGAAAAGAACACCTTCCAGAGCTGAAGTCAAGTCTGCTGAAATCCAGTGTCACTGTGTGCGCGTGAAGGCTGCAATTTCTTTCTTCATTTCCTAGTAAGAAAAACAGACAAGCCAGCAGTCAGCGTGAAGAAAAGCTCAAGCACCCTGTTTATTTCTTCATCAAAAGAATAGAGAGTCTGTACATACATACAACTGTTAGAAGCATTTAGCAAATACATGTACTCCCACCACCAGCACAGTGTCCTTCCAGCGTCTCTCTAGCTTCAAACGCGTCCTTACGCATCCAAACTAGAGAGCAGGCCAGAGGGAGTGGAGGGATCTGTATCAGCAGTGGCTTCAACAATTGGAAAGAGGAGCCAGTTCCTGAAAAGCCACAGCTAAAAGCTGGAAATTCTGTTTTCTGCATTCTGAATAATAATAAGAGAGACTTGTTCAAGTCTCTCTCTTTGTACGCTACAGCTTGCCCCTGAGCGACTTGCGCAGCCAAGGATCTGAGGATCCTGAATCGGAAGGCCGAAGATCCATCCCATCTAAATCGACTCAGTACTGGGAATGCCTGACTGGGACCACGGGTGCCTCTGCAAGATTTCTGCCACGTTCTGACAACTCAGAAAACCTCTCTTAGAGGAAGAGATCCGAGCATTTGACTCATCAGCATTAAAGCGGCATGGTTTTGCAA
This sequence comes from Opisthocomus hoazin, assembly GCF_030867145.1. Classification (NCBI taxonomy): domain Eukaryota; kingdom Metazoa; phylum Chordata; class Aves; order Opisthocomiformes; family Opisthocomidae; genus Opisthocomus; species Opisthocomus hoazin. The sequence goes on along the minus strand of NC_134454.1, from coordinate 7,039,804 downwards.
TAGGGACCAACTTCTTCCAGACTGAAATGAGAAAGTCTTGAAACACAGGCACCTGAGCAGTACAGAGGAACGCTACATAGGCGTGACGTCCGGAGCGCACGCGTACATACCCGTAACACACACATGCGTCACAGTGATGGAAAGGGCTAGAAGACAAAAAAAATTTACCTTCACCAATTCGGTTTTGTCATCATCTTCCCGATGGCGGTAAATGCACTGACTGAGAATAGCGTACAGTCTTTCCAACTGAACTAGAGTGAAGTTGTTTGTTGTCTCAGTGACAAAATGCAGCAGTTTCTGAAGAAAGAAAAATGGAAACTGCAAGTTTAGAATAGCACAGGATCCTTTGAACAAGCTCGTCATGTTTTCCAAAGCTAAACAATAACAGTACAACACAAGGGACATCCTGCTTTCTTATATTGCTAAATAAAATAGGAGTGACACTTCAGAGAACAGATGAAATCTCTCACAAGCTGTAAGTGGAGAAAATGCGTTCATTTTTCGTACTTCAAAGTGGCTCTGCCTGTAGCAGATCACCAGCTCTCACACAGTCCTTTCTGGGCCCAAAGCTGTGAATGGCATCGCCTCTGGGAAAGCAACCCCAACAAGCCAGCGGCAGCACCTGCTTCCACTGCGGCCGCTGTGCAGTGGCCACGTGTTGTGTGAGGCTGTAGAGACGGAGCTCAAGAGAGCAGCCACTCCAAAGGAAAATATTACTGCCTCGCCGCTGCCTGTCATCACACTCTGCCTCCCTCACATCAGCCAGCACAGAACCGGAGTATTCCCCTCAGCTTCCTGCTACACAACATGCAGGTTAAGACGCACACAATACACGCAGCGTGCTTTCAGCTGCTGCAAACAGAAAAGGCAGGCTGTGACAGAGGCTTATGGTCAACGTCCCGTGGGAAACTAGTTCTAACTGCTGCCACACAGACGACCGCATGCTCTTCTCTATCTTCCTAAAGTTCTAGTCCTACTGCCAAGCAAAGAAACAAACAAAACTCTCCCCCCAAAAAACCAAGCCGCTCCATTTGGGAGGTTCACCTCGCTTATTCACTGCAAGCAAGCTCCAAAGAGGCTGTCTGGTACGAGCAACTAGTTCCAGCGGCACCCATGTTAATGAGCAAAGTTTTCTAAAAGACGCGTTTCCTGACTGTAGCTCTGCTCAGAGCTGAAAGCTATAGAAGCTGAACCATATATACGGGCTCTACTGTAGCATTTCTCCAATGCAAAATTCTAACAGTAGATTCTGAAAGAATTTCAGAAAAGGAGACAGTAGTATTTTCTCCTGCTGACTTCAGCGTTGAAGTCACCACTGCTAGAAATAAAGGTCCTTTTCAGGTTCTCAATACATGAAAACACGCAAAACCCAACCCAAACCCCCAAAGCCGTCATAAAAACTGTCACCACATTAATAACCAACACTACTACTACTAGTAGGCTGTCAGTGGGCTCTTTGAAAATTCAACAAGCCCTTCTAAATCAACAATCAGCAAGACAACCCAGTCTCCTCAAATGTAGTTCTCCAAAAGCCACAACAGCAGTCTGCACCAGGTGTGCAAACACAACACTCATAGGCCATTACAAGCTGACTTCTTTCACAAGCTCTATATCCTTACCATACACTGTTTTAAGTGGCATTGGTTAACAACTAACTTCATTTACAACTCTCCATGGAGCAAGAAAACGTTCTTCTTCAGTATTAACAAAATTGAAATGAGACTTACTTTCAGCTGGGTGAGAATTCCCTGTGCTTTCTCCACACCCATCACATGTTGCTCTTCCATGCAAGAACGTCTCGCCCGAGCCACACAGCGTACCCACGAATCTGGAATGACACACAGCTCTTAGGCAGGGATTTTTGTTTCTCTGCCATACAGCATCAGTGAAGTGTCCTGCACCTGGAATGCAGTCTCTCTCTGCAATGACAGACACAGACCCCTTTTTTCCGCTGAGAAATCCCTGACTTGTACTTTCTTTCTGGTAAAAGTCCCTGTTCCATCAAAATTCCAAACTCGGACACAAAAGAAAACCCACCAGAGAAGAAGGCAGGGCAAAACCAGGAAAAAAAAAACGACAGTCCTGTTGCCATTACAGCACTGCATGGTAAAACTCCAAGGTAATTTCGGTTAGGAGACACACCCTATCACAGAATCCCAGAATGCGAGGGTTGGAAGGGACCTCTGTGGGTCACCTAGTCCAACCCCCCTGCCGAAGCAGGGTCACCCAGAGCAGGCTGCACAGGACCCCGCCTGCAACCACGTGGACATAAGTCTCCTATTCCACAGGCGACTCTGGACCCACACTGCTGCTGGAAGAACGTTTCCATTTTCTTCCAGAGAAGAATCCTGGGTGGACCCACCTTCAGTGAAAGTGATCTTAGGAACATGTTTTTCTGAAGGCTCTTCCTGACTCTCGGCTTCATTTTGGTCTTCCAGAACATTCTTCTCTTTCTTGAACTGAAAATTCCTCCTCTTTGCTGCAATACGGGGCTCAGGCGGGGCTCATTGAGAGGGTTTTAAACTAGGTTCAAAGGGGGAAGGGGATATTGCCCAGCTCACTAGGGATGAGCATAGGCTTGGCGTGCCAAGGCCAGGGGTGAGATTGACAGCCCAGCTCAAGTGTGTTTACACCAATGCACGTAGCATGGGCAATAAACAGGAGGAGCTGGAAGCCATTATACAGCAGGACTGCTACGACTTGGTCGCCATCACAGAAACGTGGTGGGACAACTTGCATGACTGGCATGCTGTCATAGATGGCTACAGACTCTTTAGGAAAGACAGACCAACAAGGAGAGGTGGGGGAGTTGCTCTATATGTGAGGGAGCAAGCAGAATGCATTGAGCTTGGCGTGGGGGCAAATGAGGAACAAGTTGAAAGCTTGTGGGTTAGAATTAAGGGACAGGCTCATAAGGGTGACATTACAGTGGGTGTGTACTACAGGCCACCTGAGCAGGAGGAGGAGGTTGATGAGGCCTTCTACAGGCAGCTGCAAGCAGCCTCACAGTCACAGGCCCTGGTTCTCATGGGGGACTTCAACCACCCTGACATCAGCTGGGAAGACCATACAGCTAGGCAGGTGCAATCCAGGAGGTTCCTACAGAGCATCGATGATAACTTTCTGATGCAAGTGGTGGAGGAACCAACAAGGAAAGGCGCGCTGCTGGACCTTGTGTTAACAAACAAGGAGGGACTGGTGGAGGATGTGAAGGTTGGAGGTAGACTCAGCTGCAGTGACCATGAAATGCTCGAGTTCAGGATCCTGCGTGGAGGAAGCAGGGCAATAAGCAGGATCAAAACGCTGGACCTCAGCAGGGCTGACTTTGCCCTCTTCAAGGAGCTACTGGGAGGAATCCCGTGGTCCAGGGCTCTCGAAGGCAGGGGTGTCCATGAGTACTGGTCGCTCTTTAAACAACACTTCTTCCATGCACAGGAGCAATGCATCCGCCTGAGAAAGAAATCTAGCAAAGGAGGCAGGAGACCTGCATGGTTAAACAAGGAGCTTCTAGCAGAGATCAGGCAGAAGAGAAAGGTCCATGGAATGTGGAAAGAGGGGCAGGCCACTTGGGAAGAGTACAGAAACGTGGTGAGAGCATGCAGGGATGCGACGAGGAAGGCCAAGGCCCACCTGGAATTGAAGCTGGCAAGGGATGTCAAAAACAACAAGAAGGGCTTCTTCAACTACATCAGCAGCAAAAGGAAGACTAGGGACAATGTGTGGCCACTGCTGAATGAGGCGGGTGTCCTGGTGACGGAGGATGCGGAGAAGGCAGAGCTACTGAATGCCTTCTTTGCTTCAGTCTTCAGTGCTAAGACTGGCCCTCAGGAATCCCAGGCCCCGGAGGTAAGAGAAGAAGCCTACAAAGAGGATGACTTTCCCTTGGTCGAGGAGGACTGTGTGAGGGATCGCTTAAGCGATCTGGATGTCCACAAATCCATGGGCCCCGATGGAATGCACCCACGAGTGCTGAGAGAGCTGGCGGATGTCATGGATTCACCAAGGGGAAATCATGCCTGACCAATCTAATAGCTTTCTACGATGACATGACTGGCTGTGTAGACGAAGGGAGAGCCGTGGATGTTGTCTACCTGGACTTCAGCAAGGCTTTCGACACAGTCTCCCATGATATCCTCCTAGGGAAGCTGAGGAAGTGTGGGCTGGATGAGTGGTCGGTGAAGTGGATAGAGAACTGGCTGAATGGCAGAACTCAGAGGGTTGTCGTCAGCGGCGCTGAGTCTAGTTGGAGGCTGGTAACAAGTGGTGTCCCCCAGGGGTCAGTACTGGGCCCAGTCTTGTTTAACTTCTTCATCAACAACCTGGATGAAGAGTTAGAATGTAACCTCAGCAGGTTTGCTGATGACACCAAACTGGGAGGTGTGGTAGACACACCGGAAGGCTGTGCTGCCATTCAGCGTGACCTGTGATAGGCTGGAAAGCTGGGCAGAGAGGAACCTGATGAGGTTCAACAAAGGCAAACGCAGGGTCCTGCACCTGGGGAGGAACAACCTCATGCACCAGTACAGGCTTGGGACGGACCTGCTGGAGTGCAGCTCTGCGGAGAGGGGCCTGGGTATCCTGGTGGACGACAGGTTAACCATGAGCCAGCAGTGTGACCTGGCTGCCAAGAAAGCCAATGGAATCCTGGGGTGCATCAAGAAGAGTGTGGCCAGCAGGACGAGGGAGGTTCTCCTTCCCCTCTACACTGCCCTGGTGAGGCCCGATCTGGAGTACTGTGTCCAGTTCTGGGCTCCCCAGTTCAAGAAAGATGAAGAGCTACTGGAGAGAGTCCAGCGGAGGGCTACGAGGATGATGAGGGGACTGGAACATCTCCCCTACGAGGAGAGGCTGAGGGAGGTGGGCTTGTTCAGCCTGAAGAAGAGAAGGCTGCGAGGGGACCTAATAAATGCTTATAAATATCTGAAGGGTGGGTGTCAGGAGGATGGGGCCAAGCTCTTTTCAGTGGTGCCCAGTGACAGGACAAGGGGCAATGGGCACAAACTGAGGCACAGGAAGTTCCGTCTGAAGATGAGGAAGAACTTCTTCCCTCTGAGGGTGACAGAGCACTGGAACAGGCTGCCCAGGGAGGTTGTGGAGTCTCCTTCTCTAGAGATATTCAAGACCCGCCTGGACGAGGTCCTGTGCAGCCTGCTGCAGGTGACCCTGCTTCAGCAGGAGGGTTGGACTAGATGACCCACAGAGGTCCCTTCCAACCCCTACTATTCTGTGATTCTGTGATTCTGTGATTCTGTAATACCTGAAGATGTTTTGTTCATTCTGCGCTTTCTTTTTGACCTATCTACAAAGAGATATCAGAAAAAGTAAGCCATCACATTACGAAAACAGTCCTTCCTTCAAAATCCACCATCCTCATCCATGGTAGCAATTTAGAAGCCTTTAAAAGTCAGCTAGGCCGTCAAGGCCAGGGTCTCACACCGTAAAGCAACCACGGCACTTGAACTTCATAACCATCTGGAATGAAACCCCTCTGGCTTTACCTCACATTTTGAAACTTTTAGTCAACTTACGGTACTCAGACACAAGCATATGAAAAAGTATTGATTACCACCAAAGCATGTACTTTCTAGCTGTTAAGTCACCATTAGCAAAGTTTTATACGTGGAATAACCTCACCTGCGTTGCTTTTTGACGCAGGACTTTTAGCAGCTTGATTGATAATGATGTCCTCAAAAAACATTCTTCTTTCTTCCTTGGTAGGCAGCTGGATTTTGAAAACTTGTCCATAAGCATTCATAAACAATTCTTTGATCTAAAGCATGAGGAGAAAATGTATTTCAGATAGAAGTCCACACAAATTCATATTCTATTCCAAAAAGATCAGTATCTCTCTACGTTAAGCTGAATAAACATCTGGATAAGACAAACTGGGAACAGTTATCTTCTTGGCCTCAAAAGGTGAATTAAAATATCTTCTCAAAGGAACACCTCAAGAGAACACGCTGCTCTGAGAAGGGACCTTATCATACACTGAGGAAGTGGTGACAGTCACCACCTCCAAGACTGCTTATTTTGTGTTTACCTGCCTCACTGTCCTTTCGTTTCAATCGTTATGGCGGCTACAGAGGGAAGAGGCAGGCTTCAAACAAGTGCCAGGGCCTTTTGGTAAGGTGGCTTTTTGGTCTGGGCTTTGTTTTTTCTTTTTTCAATGCATTACTTCAAATGATGTGTCTGAAGTTGCATACTTCCAAGTTTTACTCCCATTTTTCAGTCTCTACTACCATCAGGTCTGGAAGGAATTCCAGTACTTAGTTGAGAAGGCATTTATTAGCAGCATGAAAAACTTCTGCAGAAAGTTAAGCTAACATATCTTTCACTTTTCAGAAACAATGTTTTCGGTCCAAATAGCTTTTTCCCATTTCCATTTCAAGCACCGTGTATTCCTGACTAAGTACATACCGAACCACCTTGAGGTCACTGCAATTACTGTCTCAAGTCAATTTAGACATTTCTCTCCGAAGCATGACGGTGTGAGAAGGGGAGAAAGTTGGGTCAAAGCCAATCTCTTGACTCAGAAAACACTTCAGACACACGCTTTCAGCACTCTTTTGGTTAAGGAAATTTGAAGAGACCTGGTGAGGGTGCTTGAGTAATACCAGCATGAATTTGCTGAAGAGTGCACCGTACTCCAATGCTTAAAGGATTTCTCCACTAACAGGAAGTCGAAGAAAAAAGCAAGAAAAGTATCGACAGAAATACCTCTTCTGGGAGATCTGCGTGACACACATCAGATGTTGCAAGCAGCAAAACTGGAGCAGAAGTCGGGATGTTCTGCAGTAGTGTCCTAAAAGTAAGTCTGAGTGGAATTCCAGCAGCCTCCCACCACAAATGGATATGGGGGATGTAAATTATGCTTGGTGTCGTTCTTTGAGCGTCTCGCATCATCTGGGAAAGTGAAAGCTTGGATCAGAACACTAAACCGTGTAGAACAGGACCTACGTATCGGTCAGATCTGAATCTCTGCCTGGTTTCAAAACTGCTTAGGAGGAAGATAACTCCTGGAGAGCCTCACAACTCAGCCGGTGTGGTGGTCTGCCTGAAAGGACAAGACTGACCCTTCAGCAAGACCTAGACGTGGTAGTTACGTGACCGCAGATGCAAGCATCACAGAACAGAAAAGGGATTACTCCTCTGTGTGACAGAAAGAGTATCCAGCCATGTCATGTGTCTGTCCTTACTCGTACAGCTCTCAAATGCTGCTACAACAGGTCAAAATATTTGAATACAGTGATGCCATCCAGGGAAATGCATTTCCTGCCTAACAGGAAAAAAGAAGACAGCACTAATTCTGCTTCGATTTCCTTTTCCTAGTTAAGAAAAACACACCCGTGTACAAAAGGTCCATCAGTTTTAATGCATTTACTGCATATACTGCAGCAATACCAGCTGTACATTGTTCAGATAAGAAACACTTCTTTTCCCCAGAACCTTGATTGCCTTAGAAACACAACAAAAAAGAAGGCTACCAGAAGTGCCTGACCCGCAGTCAGGCTGATGCACAGCCATCTACTGGGAGCACAGAGCCTTAAAAAGCAAGGAAAACAACCTGCTGGGTCCCACCAGGATGGGCAGCATTTCTTGCCCATGAAGAGCGGATTATCAGCAGCACCTGCCAGCTTCCTGAGCTGCTAGCAGCATCCTCACCGTTTCATTTGGAATGGAAAAAATGCGCATGTAAAGCATCCTTACTGGGTGTCATTCAGTCTAGAAGATAAGCGGATTCCCAGGACTAAACCTAACAGCACACTCAAACCAGGCCAACTCCATGAACAATGACTTTTCCTTACTCTACAGACAGTTCATTCATCCCATGACATTAAAGAGAGAAAAAAAGATACCTGTGCACATGTTTCTTCCGGTGATGTGGTGCTAGCAAACAAAATGGATAGGTCTAGCGTATAAACGGGGAACTTCTCCAGGGCATGTATTACTGCAGGTGCCAGATGAGACGCTTGCCCATATCCTGCCTCTCCAACTAGTAAGAACCGTGGCTTCCAGGACATTGGCTGGTAATAAGCATTTCTAGAACAACAACAAGAAAATACGTCTAAAAATGAAGTGGAAGTGATCAATAGGCACACAGATCTTCAAATGTTTTTCCTATCTATCTATCTATCTATCTATCTATTGAAATACTCTCCATATTCCAGCACCATATTAATATCCAGACGACTCTCAGAGCCCATTTTGTTACAAACTTGTACCATACCTCCCTGAAGAAATCCTGCCTGGGTGAAGTAACAGCTCTCAAATCACACAGGGGGATTGTCCAGCTAAACACACACACGACAAGCGGTCAGGAGCCTGAGATGGGCAAGAATAACCACTCTCTCTCTCTCTCTCAACACACACCAATCTGGATCTCTTCAGCGCCCGTACACACCAATTTTCAGTAGGTCGTGAGCTGAAGTAACTGTGAGATCTCTACACCTGTCAAGTGTAGCTCAAATTTGGCCATGGAGCTAGTGGGAAGAAAGGAGCAGAACAACATTTCTAGAGAAAAATCACCGTGGGCACTGAAACACGCTTGCTGTATCTGAAGAAGTACACAAATGGATTGGTTGAATTTGAGCAGTACTCTAAATAGGCAGAAGATTTATATCTATTCAGTCAGAAATTCTAACTGCTTAATCTTTGAAGCGTGTATTCATTTCCTACTCCTCTTGCTTGACTAGCATGAAACACATTTGGGAAGAGCACTTGTTTTTTCCACCACAATACTGTTGGACATTTGCTGGCTGAAATCCAAGATCCTACAGACCTATTCAAGCTCCGCACGTCAGAAGATTTTCTGGACAGCACAGCAATAGATACTGAGAAAAAGAACTGACCCAACAGTGATGACAACATTCTATTTCTTCAACCCTTGGCTTATATGACTTCCACAGTAAAATGTCAAAAGATTAACATCAGCTTAGGAGGCTAAAGGCACAAACCACAGACATGGTTTAGGTTTTTCTCACGCTGTTGTAACAAACCATTTCTCTATTTTGTTTCTGCTACAGAATTGACGAATGCTTCAACGATCTTGGGAGGCAGAAGGGCAAAAGATGGCTACACAAATCCATACAGCTTTTATCGTTAAAAGGACAGACAGCGCACTTCTTTGGTCTTGAGTCTTTCAAGGAATACCATGGATCAAATCAACACGCTAGAATGGTCTGTGGACCACTCTGACTTCGGAGGAGAGGGCTGGGCCGTTCACTTGGATGGTTTCTGGCCATGTACTCCATTAGAACGTTAGCACCCAGCTGGATCTCCACACTTACTTCTTACAAATAGTGATCAACGCACACGCACACATTTTACTCCTTCAGCTACCACCCATCACACCAAAACTGCTTTCAGACCCAGCCATCTTTCAAATGGAAACATACAGCTGACAAATCTTTACCTGCTAAAATGGAGGCATGTTTTCTGCTGTGTACCAGGCACTTGATGTGTTGCCTGATCTTCAAAGATTGATGGTGATTCCTCATCACTGTCAACCGCACCGTTTCTTAAAACATCATGGAAAGTGTCTGAAAGACAAGAGAGGTTGGTTAACTTTCCTCAATAGTCTGTATCTGGCTCCTGCATTAATACAGCTTCTCAGTAGGTGCTGGAGACCCCTTAGCTTGTAGTTCTTCATTTGAGGGCACATGTTGATTGCTGAAGAGTTCATCCTACCACAGATCTAAGGAGACTGCACAAGTCTCTACAAAGCTGTCCTGCATCCCGTGATTTGCTTAAGGTGTATCTCGCTGGCGGTGAAAACTTGGAGGATTCTTCCTTAGAATAAAAATGACTGCGGACAAGGTCTGTAGTTCCTAGACACCTGAAAAACTCCACAAGGCCACTTCCTTCTGGAGCAGGCTCGCCCACTGGAAGTCGGGGAATTAAGTGAAGGTGATGGCCGCAGACTTCCATTTGTCTGCGACTGGCGAGTCAGAACATACAGACCAACCCATCTTCTAAAGAAGGCTCCTCAAAGATCACCGGGCAGGGAGATAACGGAAGGCGGACAGCGGAGAGGGGACACAGTTACCAATCCGCCGGCCTCTCTGCTTTTATTTTGCTGGTGGATTTCTGCCTCTCTTTTACCAACGCAAACCTGTCTCCCAGCTCTACTGCGGTTGACACTGGTAGGATATTCTCAAGGGATCAGCATCCGAACTCCTCAGGGATCTCCACTAATCAGCAGTGGAGTGAGCTAAACAATTTATTTGCTCTCACCAACAGACAAACTAAATTTGATCCCAGCTGATGCAGTTAGGAGCGTGAACTCACATGTGCTACGCAAGCCAAGCCCCAGAGTACGCACTACTAAAACATTCGGAGCTCACATGCAAGTGCACAGTGTGATCCACAAACATCTAAACGATGAGAACGTGGTTAAAAATCATGAGAGCTAAAACAGTATTTAGCTGAAGCCATTTAGATTTGTATTGTGGTCCTGACATTCTCCAGACAGGAATTAGAAGCATTCCTGGGAAGACGCCCTTCTCCCCCCCGATTTAGGTATTTGTTTTGAAGGAGGTGCCTCTCCTACATGAAGCCTTAAATCCCTCTCTACAAATGATACATCTCAGCTGCTGTCAGAAACAGGGTGCTCTAGCACAGAACGCATCCTTCTCTGCTGCTTTTTGCGAGGCATGCACAGCTCCCACCCAGCACTTCAGTGCAGAATCCAGCATAAAAACTACGCACGGTATTCCTGAAATAAAGGCGTGCACATGCACGCGATAGAATTCTACTGTCATCGCGCCTGGGAGGTTTGTGTATGTCAGTTGCACCAGTCAGAAGTTTTTGCTCTGGCAGAATTTGAAAGAAGTGGATGTTACTGGTCTACCTTGCTGTTGGTTCTTCTCTAGCGCAAGCTCTGCGTGAGGAAATACTTCCTGCAAGGCTTCTAAAATTCTTGCTAGTGTGTTTTCCAGCAGTGGTTTTGACATAGGTGGTAGCGCTCGCCCAGCTGAAGCCACAGCCCTCTGTGAAGCTGGAACAATCTTCTGCATCGCCACCACAAAATCCTTTGCTCTTATTTCAATAGAAGCGACATCTAACTGCAGTTTCTCACAACTTTGGTAGATCTGAGGATAGTGCCGGCGCAAAGCACACAGGGCAGCTTCAGCACACAAGGCTTTAATATCAGCGCCACAGTATCCTAATAAACAAAACAAGAATCAAAGGTTACGTTGGTCTCAGGCAACACAGAAGCCAAGGTTGCCCAAGTGCAACACTGAAAGATTTTGTATGCAGCCACAAATTGAGAGGTTCAGAGAGAACTGACAGAGTTACTGCACTGCAGAGAAGTTCTGTTACGGGGCTCGCAGCCTGAGACCCAGCACCTTGGAAGCAGCCTCCTAAGCAAAGCTCTGCTCCTGAGGAAGATGCCCAAAACCCATTCAATGTTCTGAGAGACAAAGAAAATGAAAAGAAAAGAAGCATCTGACTTTGTCTGCCCGCAGGGCGAGCCAGCTGCCTCACTGCCTCGCCCTGCGGCAAGGCACAAGAGCTCGGGGGCTGCCCGGTAGAAGCTCAGGTTCCCGAGGACTCCAGTCACGCGCAGCAACTCACTTGGTTTTCCAACTTACCAACGCATTTTTCAGCTAGCTCTTCCAGAAACGTGTCCAATGGTTTAGGGGTCCACTCTCGTGTGTGAATCTTGAAAATCTCTTTTCTAGCCTGGAAACAAAATGGTTGCCTTTGAGCTTGTCCTAAGTTTTCTCTTCAAATCCAATCATTCTCAACTTGTTACATTCAACTTTTTTCCTGGGGGCCTGCAGCCAAATAAAAGGCATTTATAGCTTCCATAAAAAGTTCGTTTCCACAGGTATCAAACTTAATGATCCTGAGGAAAAAAAACTGTAGTCCAAAGCTTCTCTGCAATCAGCGATTTTTCCTCACAGAAAATTCTCTCACATTTCTCTGATCTTAACAAGACTTTCACTGAAGGATTTCTTGCTACACAGAATAATTATGGCAGATTTCTAGAATTCTTCCCCAGCAGGGAATCGCACTACTACATCTGTTTCATGGCACCTCCTCTGCTGTCCCGGAAACCAGATAAAGCCGGAGACAAAGGTTTGTGTTAAATACCCTCCTTGGTGCACTTCTACTGGCCTTCAACCCAACAAGCGGTAGTAGAACAAGTAGCAGTGACAGCCAGAGAAAAACCACAAAAACAGGGTTCCGGTTTCGCACAGTATCTTCTCCCCCACACGTATTTTTTGCTTGCTTGATACATATTTTTTCATTGCTTAGCTGTCGCCATTGAACTAGAAGCTTCCCAAACCCTGCACCTGGGCAGTGTACCACATCCTTCTCCAACTCCCTGTTAGGAAGTGCCAGTGAGAAGGTCAGATCCGACAATACGTGATTGGGGAATGAAAAATCTGAATTTGCTCCAGCTGGACCAGCCTCAAGAAGAGTTTTTTGTCAGCAAAAAGGAATTCTTGTGCACGCACCACGCCTTTCATTTTCAAGATGAGACTGCAGTAATTGATAGCTAATTCAGACATTCATCCTTACTTACACATTTCAGGGACTAGCAGCATCCCATTTTCCTGGCTGGTCCCAGTCAAACCAAAACTAGTTCTAAAACCAAATCCCTGTTGAAATCAGCTGAATCCTACATACTCAGTACCAGATCTGCCCTCCACAGTACGACACCATCTCTCCAGATAGCCCTCCTTTGCCCAAGTTGCACAACACTGATTGTGACTTTAACTGCTCCATGATACTGCATTGTCAGGTAGCTCTAGCATAAAGGTGGACTTGGCCACGTCAGCATTAAGGCTGAGCTGAAGTTCTGACCTCTTTATTCGGCAAGCTGAAGAGGAGCTCTCGATCAAAGCGTCCGGGTCTTCGCAAAGCCGGATCTATAGAATCCAGTCTGTTGGTGGCTCCGATGACCACAATTTCTCCTCTGCTGTCTAAGCCATCCATAAGTGTCAGAAGTGTTGATACAATAGAGCTAACAGAAAAATTACTAGTTTAGTAAATTTTGTTCTGTTCTACACACCACCTTCTCCAGTGATCTCACAAAAATGACAAGCTTTTGTTGATGAGACGCTGATTAGTGAAAGATTCATTTTAGCACTTGAAAAAAACAGACAAGGTAACACAGACCGCATGCTGTTATCAAGCTTAGTGAATTGTGTTCGATTATTGCTTAAAAATCATCTGACATTTTGTAGCACTCAGTTACTAGTTTTCAGGAGAAACGAGTGGGTCACATTAAGCTAAATAGGTTGGGGGCTTCTTTTCACAAAGATCAAGCAGCTTCTGTGTAGATACATAAAATGTACTACCTGTGAATGTGGTCTTGTCTACTGGACCGCACCGGAGCAAGACCATCTATCTCATCAAAGAAAATAATGGAAGGTTGCATCTGGTAGGCCTAGAAGGAAAACACAGGAATATCGACTCCAGTAAAACAGCGCCATTTGAAAGAGAAAATGCATGGAATACATGATGGTTGGAAAGTCATTGGAGCTAGATTTTTCACACTAGCATCAGGGATCTCTACTCATTGAGCTAATGCAGTAAGTGGCACGAGTAACACAAGACAGCAGCCTCTGTCAGCCCGCTGAGACGGGGTGACAGGGAGCAAATCACACCAGCAGTTCTTACAGCCATTTGGCAACCGCCGAGAACAGAGCCGGGACTTCATTCAATTACAGCTTCTGGAAGCAACCAAACAACCCTGCTTTCAGCCTGCATCTCTTTCCCTCTGATCTAAGGCCACCATCTCCTGCCTCCTGCAGCCTTTTTTGTGGCTGGACTGTTGTTTTTGGGTTATTTTTAAGGCTGGGGGAGGGGCTTGCTTTGCGAGGTTTTCTCATTGGTTTTATTAACCTTTCCCAATACATCTGGAGATTTCAAGCCCCTAAGAACCCACTGAAAAACAAAACCCTGACAATCCCCTTTCAGTGACAAGAACTGGTGAAACACAAAAAATGAGTGAGTTCTCCTTAAAAACACTGACCGCAGAAAAGGACAGTTACAACTTGGACAGAACACACAGCGCATTTTGGCCTTACCTGATCAAATAATAAATGAAGCTGTTGTTCAGATTCTCCCACCCATTCACTCAGGTAGTCGGCACCATTTCTCATAAAAAAGGCTATTCTCCTGGCACCTTGGCTACATTCATTAGCAAGGGCACGAGCAACCAGTGTCTTTCCAGTTCCTGGTGGACCATGGAATAGAAAGCGTCTGCAATTGAAAGAAAAAAGATTCACCTAGGAAAAAAGCCTCGTGGAAAAGTAGCTCTTACTACCTCCACCCCTAAAACACCCAACTCTTCTCTCCTAACCGAAGCACTTCATGCATTAGACAGTGGTAGCAGCTCAAGTGTGAGAAAAGTCAAAACAGATGGAGGTTTTTGTTCCTACACAATTCAAGAAGGCAGCAAACAAAAAGAGCACAGAGGACAAGGCAGACGTAGAAAAACTCGAGAATAGATGGCAGTGTCCCAGAAGGACCCTTCCAGAGCTGCTGACAAACTAACAGGGGTGCTTACAGCACCGCGGAGCCAAACAGGAACAAACGGCAGCACAGAATCGGAGACTGGGCTAACTCGCGAATCAGCAGCTCACTCTTCAGCGAGACACTGCCCATCCATTCGTGTGTCACAAAAGGCAAGATCTGATAGCGAAGCATTGAATTCTCCCTTGAAAAGCTTGAAGTTGCTGGATTTGGTTTCCGGGGAATTCTAAAGCTGGGAAGGTATTCTGCATTTCCAGATAAATATAGCCATAAACTGGAAAAGCCAATGCACTGCTGTTTCAAAGAGCATTTCAACAAATAACGGAGCAAAACACAGATTTCATTTTGTTATTGGCAATACTTTGAACGCTACTGAAAGCAAAGAACTTAAAGTTGCACCTCAATATACCGTGATTGAGTTTTGCTGAGCAAGAACCTATCAAGTCAAGTATTAAATCTCTAAAAATTGCATTTCATAATGCACAACGAGTTTAGCTGGGTAAGGAGCAGATCGATTCCTACTCAGCCCAAGCACAACAAACACTACAAGGTCCTATCCATTGGAAAACTGATACTTCCGCACTTCAAAAACAGAGTTGGTGGGAGAGCCAAGTGGACTTCGAAGAAACCAATTACAGTTGACTAGCAGGAGATAATTCCAATTAGAATTTTTAGGTTTAAACAATCTCTGTTACCTTGGCGGCTGAATTTTGAATCTCTCAAAGACTTCCGGGTAAAGCAAGGGAAAAACGACCGTCTCTTTTAGAGATGAAATGTGGTCAGAAAGGCCACCCACGCCATCAAATCGTACCTAAAGATAAATTCAACAGAACACATTGGATAAGTTAAAGAAAGCTGCAACCTCGATAAGGTTCCATCAGAAATTATCTGTCAGCACAAAGGAAATGTCCTGGGCAATTTTCAAATTGCTCCAGAGAAAACTGTAAACCAAGGCATCTGTAGGCAGCACGCTACTGAAGGCTTTCACCAACACTGACACAATGAACTAGAAATACTTACCGAACAATCTATTTTCATTGGATCCACATCAGCCAGACTTGCTCCGATTTCCATTTGATCCTGGTGAATTCCCTTTAACTCCTCTTCCCCAAAGTTAAGTGGAAGACACCTGATTTCAATGAAGGACAAAGAGAAAGGCACTTTCTAACTTCAGATTTTTGCTTTCAGCATCATGGCAAGGGAATGCGGAAGACCTTATAAATGAGCATAAACTTCCCAAATAGTTAAATATACCTTCAGACTCTCTTGCATTTGATGTCCATGAGTAAATGCAAGAAAATAAAATTGCTCCAGACATTAAACTGAGTTAATGATTTTAACACGAATAGCCATGCTAGTCAGCACAGCACACGCATGAATGCAAGCTTAGAACAAGTTCTTCCGGATGCGGAGACCGTGAACTGACATTGCTTTGTGTGATGGAAGAACCCCCCCTCAAAACACATCGACATCTTTTAAAGATTTTTTGCTCCTCCATTCAAAAAGTTACAGCCCGAGTGGATACTTCTTTCATGCGGATTAACATCGTACAGGCTGCCAAGCACTGCTGGTGCGTCCTGAGAACTCTGGGGTGTGTGTGCCAGGGGACACACGTCAGAGACATCAGCCTGAAAGCTTCTGTGTTAAGTCTGTTATCAACATACTTTTTCTAGAGCATTTGTTAAGTAACAAAACCTCCATCGTTTCCTCTATCACATTTTCTGTTATGGTGGTCTTCTTTCTGAACAAACTCAATCTAAAGCACAGGAGCAGTAGAATTTCACATTAAAAAACTACATAAACGTTTTCCTCCCCCTATTGCCACTTATCAATCAAACTGCTGATTATCAATCAATTCTAAAAATCCAATTGTAAAGAGTCCAGTTACAGCTGTCAGTGCTGACAGGTATGATTAAATATTGCCACAATGTAGAAAGTGTACAAGAGGAAAGTGTACAAGAGGAAGAGAATAACACACAGGGTTAGGCAGATGCAAGCTCCTCCCAGGTAGACCCCTCCCTCCCCTGTTCTCCAGTTTCATGAACCTCCTCAAAGCTCTGCTGCGGCTGCGCTTCCTGCGCCTCTCCAAATGCTCTTCATCATCACATGAGGGAGAGGATGTGGAGCCACTCTTGTGGACTCTGTGTCTCTGACCGCAAACATTTAAACAAACAAAACTTAATTTTTCTTAGGAAGGTAGAACGCTTCACTGTTTCCCAAAGAAATTTCACAAAAATACCTACTCATTTTGTCCCATCCCTTCCTCTCACACACACACACAAATACAGAACCACAGAATCACAGAATGGTCGGGGTTGGAAGGGACCTCTGTGGGTCATCTAGTCCAACCCTCCTGCCGAAGCAGGGTCACCTACAGCAGGCTGCACAGGACCGCGTCCAGGGGGGGTCTTGAATGTCTCCAGGGAAGGAGACTCCACAACCTCCCTGGGCAGCCTGTTCCAGGGCTCCGTCAGCCTCAGAGGGAAGAAGTTCCTCCTCATGTTCAGACGGAACTTCCTCTGCTTCAGTTTGTGCCCGTTGCCCCTTGTCCTGTCACTGGGCACCACTGAAAAGAGCTTGGCCCCATCCTCCTGACACCCACCCTTTAGATATTGATAAGCATATATTACGTCCCCTCGCAGCCTTCTCTTCTTCGGGCTGAACAAGCCCACCTCCCTCAGCCTTTCCTCGTAGGAGAGATGCTCCAGTCCCCTCACCATCCTCGTAGCCCTCCGCTGGACTCTCTCCAGTAGCTCCGCATCTTTCTTGAAGTGGGGAGCCCAGAACTGGACAGAGTACTCTAGATGGGGCCTCACTAGGGCAGTGTAGAGGGGAAGGAGAGCCTCCCTCGACCTGCTGGCCACACTCCTCCTAATGCATCCCTCGCCCACCCCAGCCTCCCCCCGGACGCATACTCACTGCTGGCCAAGACTGTACTGGGGCAGTGCTGTTGGCTGGTGCCCTTCTATATCCACCCCCATTGTGACGCGTCCCCTGTGATGTCACGGGTGTCTTAGCGCATCACAGTCTCGCCCGCCGGCCATTGGCCCCACCCCGGCTCAGCGACCCACAGCTGCCCTGGTGTACTGGTTGAGGCTGGCCTGCAGATCATGTTCTTCACAGGAGCTTGCACCATGCTTCATTCTGGAGATGTTATCACCTGCCTGCCACTCGGAATCTCCTAATCATACAATATCCTGAGTTGGAAGGGACCCACGAGGATTCCGAGTCCAACCCCTGAGTCCACACCGGGCAACCTTAAGTTTGATCATCGAATCGTAGAACCATCGAATCATTTAGGTTGGAAAAGATCCTTCAGATCATCGAGTCCAACCGCAAACCCGACACTGCCAACTCCATCACCATACCGTGTCCCAAAGCGCCACGTCCACACAACTTTCAAATACCTGCAGGCATGCTGCCTCAAGCACTTCCCTGGGCAGCCTGTTCCAATGCTTGGCAACCCTTTCAGGGAAGACAGTTTTCCTAATAGCCAACTGGAAAAAGTCTCCTTCTCTGGAGATATTCAAGACCCGCCTGGAGAAGGTCCTCTACAGCCTGCTGTAGGTGACCCTGCTTCGGCAGGAGGGTTGGACTAGATGACCCACAGAGGTGCCTTACAACCCCAACCATTCTGTGGTTCTGTGATTCTGTGTGAAACCTCCCCTTGCAGGAGTCGGCTGGGCCGAGGGCGGCCTTGATGGTCTTGATGGAATAGAGTCATATCTCTGAGCTAATTATTTTGCGCACCTGTGGTTGAAAAGCAGGAGGAAAGGAGCGAAGAAACAGGATGGGAAAATCCACCTCTTTGATAAGCGTGAAGGTCATGTGAACGGACACATGATGACCAATCAGAAGAACAAAGGAGTGTGACATGCCAAAAGACCCTCACCAGTGAGACTCTGGGGGTGGGGAACAAGGGGATATAAAAATGTTATGATTAACCATTACAGTGCTTCTGCTGCTGCTTCTGTTTGCTTTTGCTTGCCTTGTGACTGCCGTAACTTCTTGTGGCGTGTCGCCACAACTAACGATGACACGAAGTTTGGGCTCAGCAAGTAACGATTTGCATTGTGCAATTAGGACTTGAATTACAGGACACAAGCTGCGTTTCAGGCCCCTTCCCGCATCCAGCCCGTGGCTGGCAGGATGCTGCCTGGAAGCAGGAATGAAGGGGTTTTCCCGGCCGACAGCAAGCGGCCCCGTGGCACCAAGCCTGCCTGCGTACTCCGCACGGCGATTTGGCTCCAAGGCAAGCCACAGAACTCCCGCGACACCTCCCCAGCCTCCGCGCATCTCACTACTGAATTACCTTTTAACTCACATACAATGTAGTTTGTAATGCTGCAGTATCACCTCCTGTTTCCAAAACAACATTTTCAATTTTCTTGTGTCCTGCACACTCCAGAAAGTCCACGTCACGACGAAACCCGACGTAAGGAGCAGGTTTTCTTGTGCTTATGAGCAGGCTGGAACTCACACTGCCTTCTCCTCAAACCTGCAAGGAATTCATAGCCTAGCCTGCTATTCGCACCGACCTCTTTTCACAAAACTCGCGGGAAATTCACTACCTTGGTGAAGATCCTCTCTTCTCACCACTTCAGCTGATTTTGGCTGATGAGGTCAGCAGTTTTGGGGGCCAAGTTAAACACACAGTGACCAAACGCAGCCCTTCTCAGAAACCAGGTTAAAAAGGCAATCCCTAAGGAATTACCAGTACTTACCTTCTCGATAGTCTTCTTTTTCTTGGCCTGATTTCAGCTTTGCCAACTGCCTCCATGAAGAAAGAGGACAGAGGAAAGGAGAAAAGAATTCTTGTACAGAAGTATTCTATCGCATCATGCTGTATTGCATTGCATAGTTCCCCCTTAAGGCTGGGAACTTCACCAAGTTTACAACCCGGTGCTCCAGGTCATCCCAAGAAAAGCCTGGAGACAACAAAGAGGGTTCAGATCCCAAGTCTGCTGCGTACCACACACACAAAGTTTTCTCAGGACAGACATTCCCCAACCTGCGTGTCTTCAAGTCTCAGCAGGGCAAGTAATATCTCTGTACCCAAAGTGGTGGAGAGATCTCCAAGCAGTTGGGAGAAGATGCATGTTTTTTATACAAGCACAAGATTTTGATGAAGAACAGTGATTCTCGTTCCGAGACACTGGCACCGATATTAACATAATCGTACTCCCCTGCAGATTTTTAGCTGTAGATTTATCACCATGTGACTCCTTGGGCACGCTTTCGCTTTTCCTTTTCATTCTATAAATCCAACAGAGATTAAACACTTAGAAATACCTTGTAAAGTGTCTTTGCTGGACATTTTCACTTAATATTTCCATGCTTTTGTCAAAGCTAGAGTCTGTACAGGGTGGCATGTTTTTTCTCATTGATCTTAAACAGCGTCCATTGAAACATTCAGTTTTGACAACGAATGTTTGGACAAACACATGAGGCAGAAGCAAAGAAAACGGAAACACACCTCCAAAACCAAGCCCACACGGAGGGATTGCACAGTTTGGCATTCAGCGTCACCGCACCTTGCGTATGGGAGGTGGCCTAACGCAACAGCCATGGATCCTGCCACACAGTTTATGGCAACTGAAAGAAAATTTGATTCTCGTAAAATTCAACTTTGCTTATGCTGTTATCAATTTAAAAAAAAAAAATAACTGTCAAAGGAACTGAGAGACATTTTCTCTGCTCAAGAGGCATGCAGACATCTTCAAAACAGGGTACTGCTTTGCTTTGACTTAAATATAGTTAGCACGATCCTCCAGCACCAAGAAGATTGTCACCGTTACAAGCCAGACTCAACTTTATCTCAGAAAGTTACAGCAGTCAGTCTCGCTTTGTTTCAAGTCTGGTTGCTTTGACAGGCAAAAATATGCCATCACAAAAGCTCTTCTGTTGGTGGAAAAAGGGTTTCTCCGAGATCTCGTCTTGAGATGGTGGATTCTGTGAAAGCCACCTGAGGTGCTACCAGGTCATTAAAAGAAATCACCTCTGAACTGCATGAAGAGGTTTCTAAAGCATTTACTTGTCACAAGCCTAAACGAGATTGCTTGAAAACTTTGATTTAATATGCAGTGGACTGTCCAGCACCACAGACCACTTCAGAAAACTCTATCGCCACAAGCTGAAAACAATGATAAAAGTTCATCAAGTTTTCCATCGTCTCCTTCTAAAGAGAGGCACTGAAACGTCTGGGAGATGTTCAGGTCTGCAGCGTTCCAAAGGCAATCACAGAGGGATGTCTCATAAAAATATGTACCTAGCTGTTGGGCAAAAATATCAAATAAATGCAGCCAAACGTCTACAGCTTTCTTAATAAATTTTAATATATATTTGGTATCTGTATAAATAAATATGTAGCAGTAATCTATTGAATTCTGCAGACAACAAACAGCGCGTCACGAAAAGAACACCTTCCAGAGCTGAAGTCAAGTCTGCTGAAATCCAGTGTCACTGTGTGCGCGTGAAGGCTGCAATTTCTTTCTTCATTTCCTAGTAAGAAAAACAGACAAGCCAGCAGTCAGCGTGAAGAAAAGCTCAAGCACCCTGTTTATTTCTTCATCAAAAGAATAGAGAGTCTGTACATACATACAACTGTTAGAAGCATTTAGCAAATACATGTACTCCCACCACCAGCACAGTGTCCTTCCAGCGTCTCTCTAGCTTCAAACGCGTCCTTACGCATCCAAACTAGAGAGCAGGCCAGAGGGAGTGGAGGGATCTGTATCAGCAGTGGCTTCAACAATTGGAAAGAGGAGCCAGTTCCTGAAAAGCCACAGCTAAAAGCTGGAAATTCTGTTTTCTGCATTCTGAATAATAATAAGAGAGACTTGTTCAAGTCTCTCTCTTTGTACGCTACAGCTTGCCCCTGAGCGACTTGCGCAGCCAAGGATCTGAGGATCCTGAATCGGAAGGCCGAAGATCCATCCCATCTAAATCGACTCAGTACTGGGAATGCCTGACTGGGACCACGGGTGCCTCTGCAAGATTTCTGCCACGTTCTGACAACTCAGAAAACCTCTCTTAGAGGAAGAGATCCGAGCATTTGACTCATCAGCATTAAAGCGGCATGGTTTTGCAATAGGGACCAACTTCTTCCAGACTGAAATGAGAAAGTCTTGAAACACAGGCACCTGAGCAGTACAGAGGAACGCTACATAGGCGTGACGTCCGGAGCGCACGCGTACATACCCGTAACACACACATGCGTCACAGTGATGGAAAGGGCTAGAAGACAAAAAAAATTTACCTTCACCAATTCGGTTTTGTCATCATCTTCCCGATGGCGGTAAATGCACTGACTGAGAATAGCGTACAGTCTTTCCAACTGAACTAGAGTGAAGTTGTTTGTTGTCTCAGTGACAAAATGCAGCAGTTGCTGAAGAAAGAAAAATGGAAACTGCAAGTTTAGAATAGCACAGGATCCTTTGAACAAGCTCGTCATGTTTTCCAAAGCTAAACAATAACAGTACAACACAAGGGACATCCTGCTTTCTTATATTGCTAAATAAAATAGGAGTGACACTTCAGAGAACAGATGAAATCTCTCACAAGCTGTAACTGGAGAAAATGCGTTCATTTTTCGTACTTCAAAGTGGCTCTGCCTGTAGCAGATCACCAGCTCTCACACAGTCCTTTCTGGGCCCAAAGCTGTGAATGGCATCGCCTCTGGGAAAGCAACCCCAACAAGCCAGCGGCAGCACCTGCTTCCACTGCGGCCGCTGTGCAGTGGCCACGTGTTGTGTGAGGCTGTAGAGACGGAGCTCAAGAGAGCAGCCACTCCAAAGGAAAATATTACTGCCTCGCCGCTGCCTGTCATCACACTCTGCCTCCCTCACATCAGCCAGCACAGAACCGGAGTATTCCCCTCAGCTTCCTGCTACACAACATGCAGGTTAAGACGCACACAATACACGCAGCGTGCTTTCAGCTGCTGCAAACAGAAAAGGCAGGCTGTGACAGAGGCTTATGGTCAACGTCCCGTGGGAAACTAGTTCTAACTGCTGCCACACAGACGACCGCATGCTCTTCTCTATCTTCCTAAAGTTCTAGTCCTACTGCCAAGCAAAGAAACAAACAAAACTCTCCCCCCAAAAAACCAAGCCGCTCCATTTGGGAGGTTCACCTCGCTTATTCACTGCAAGCAAGCTCCAAAGAGGCTGTCTGGTACGAGCAACTAGTTCCAGCGGCACCCATGTTAATGAGCAAAGTTTTCTAAAAGACGCGTTTCCTGACTGTAGCTCTGCTCAGAGCTGAAAGCTATAGAAGCTGAACCATATATACGGGCTCTACTGTAGCATTTCTCCAATGCAAAATTCTAACAGTAGATTCTGAAAGAATTTCAGAAAAGGAGACAGTAGTATTTTCTCCTGCTGACTTCAGCGTTGAAGTCACCACTGCTAGAAATAAAGGTCCTTTTCAGGTTCTCAATACATGAAAACACGCAAAACCCAACCCAAACCCCCAAAGCCGTCATAAAAACTGTCACCACATTAATAACCAACACTACTACTACTAGTAGGCTGTCAGTGGGCTCTTTGAAAATTCAACAAGCCCTTCTAAATCAACAATCAGCAAGACAACCCAGTCTCCTCAAATGTAGTTCTCCAAAAGCCACAACAGCAGTCTGCACCAGGTGTGCAAACACAACACTCATAGGCCATTACAAGCTGACTTCTTTCACAAGCTCTATATCCTTACCATACACTGTTTTAAGTGGCATTGGTTAACAACTAACTTCATTTACAACTCTCCATGGAGCAAGAAAACGTTCTTCTTCAGTATTAACAAAATTGAAATGAGACTTACTTTCAGCTGGGTGAGAATTCCCTGTGCTTTCTCCACACCCATCACATGTTGCTCTTCCATGCAAGAACGTCTCGCCCGAGCCACACAGCGTACCCACGAATCTGGAATGACACACAGCTCTTAGGCAGGGATTTTTGTTTCTCTGCCATACAGCATCAGTGAAGTGTCCTGCACCTGGAATGCAGTCTCTCTCTGCAATGACAGACACAGACCCCTTTTTTCCGCTGAGAAATCCCTGACTTGTACTTTCTTTCTGGTAAAAGTCCCTGTTCCATCAAAATTCCAAACTCGGACACAAAAGAAAACCCACCAGAGAAGAAGGCAGGGCAAAACCAGGAAAAAAAAACGACAGTCCTGTTGCCATTACAGCACTGCATGGTAAAACTCCAAGGTAATTTCGGTTAGGAGACACACCCTATCACAGAATCCCAGAATGCGAGGGTTGGAAGGGACCTCTGTGGGTCACCTAGTCCAACCCCCCTGCCGAAGCAGGGTCACCCAGAGCAGGCTGCACAGGACCCCGCCTGCAACCACGTGGACATAAGTCTCCTATTCCACAGGCGACTCTGGACCCACACTGCTGCTGGAAGAACGTTTCCATTTTCTTCCAGAGAACAATCCTGGGTGGACCCACCTTCAGTGAAAGTGATCTTAGGAACATGTTTTTCTGAAGGCTCTTCCTGACTCTCGGCTTCATTTTGGTCTTCCAGAACATTCTTCTCTTTCTTGAACTGAAAATTCCTCCTCTTTGCTGCAATACGGGGCTCAGGCGGGGCTCATTGAGAGGGTTTTAAACTAGGTTCGAAGGGGGAAGGGGATATTGCCCAGCTCACTAGGGATGAGCATAGGCTTGGCGTGCCAAGGCCAGGGGTGAGATTGACAGCCCAGCTCAAGTGTGTTTACACCAATGCACGTAGCATGGGCAATAAACAGGAGGAGCTGGAAGCCATTATACAGCAGGACTGCTACGACTTGGTCGCCATCACAGAAACGTGGTGGGACAACTTGCATGACTGGCATGCTGTCATAGATGGCTACAGACTCTTTAGGAAAGACAGACCAACAAGGAGAGGTGGGGGAGTTGCTCTATATGTGAGGGAGCAAGCAGAATGCATTGAGCTTGGCGTGGGGGCAAATGAGGAACAAGTTGAAAGCTTGTGGGTTAGAATTAAGGGACAGGCTCATAAGGGTGACATTACAGTGGGTGTGTACTACAGGCCACCTGAGCAGGAGGAGGAGGTTGATGAGGCCTTCTACAGGCAGCTGCAAGCAGCCTCACAGTCACAGGCCCTGGTTCTCATGGGGGACTTCAACCACCCTGACATCAGCTGGGAAGACCATACAGCTAGGCAGGCGCAATCCAGGAGGTTCCTACAGAGCATCGATGATAACTTTCTGATGCAAGTGGTGGAGGAACCAACAAGGAAAGGCGCGCTGCTGGACCTTGTGTTAACAAACAAGGAGGGACTGGTGGAGGATGTGAAGGTTGGAGGTAGACTCAGCTGCAGTGACCATGAAATGGTCGAGTTCAGGATCCTGCGTGGAGGAAGCAGGGCAATAAGCAGGATCAAAACGCTGGACCTCAGCAGGGCTGACTTTGCCCTCTTCAAGGAGCTACTGGGAGGAATCCCGTGGTCCAGGGCTCTCGAAGGCAGGGGTGTCCATGAGTACTGGTCGCTCTTTAAACAACACTTCTTCCATGCACAGGAGCAATGCATCCGCCTGAGAAAGAAATCTAGCAAAGGAGGCAGGAGACCTGCATGGTTAAACAAGGAGCTTCTAGCAGAGATCAGGCAGAAGAGAAAGGTCCATGGAATGTGGAAAGAGGGGCAGGCCACTTGGGAAGAGTACAGAAACGTGGTGAGAGCATGCAGGGATGCGACGAGGAAGGCCAAGGCCCACCTGGAATTGAAGCTGGCAAGGGATGTCAAAAACAACAAGAAGGGCTTCTTCAACTACATCAGCAGCAAAAGGAAGACTAGGGACAATGTGTGGCCACTGCTGAATGAGGCAGGTGTCCTGGTGACGGAGGATGCGGAGAAGGCAGAGCTACTGAATGCCTTCTTTGCTTCAGTCTTCAGTGCTAAGACTGGCCCTCAGGAATCCCAGGCCCCGGAGGTAAGAGAAGAAGCCTACAAAGAGGATGACTTTCCCTTGGTCGAGGAGGACTGTGTGAGGGATCGCTTAAGCGATCTGGATGTCCACAAATCCATGGGCCCCGATGGAATGCACCCACGAGTGCTGAGAGAGCTGGCGGATGTCATGGATTCACCAAGGGGAAATCATGCCTGACCAATCTAATAGCTTTCTACGATGACATGACTGGCTGTGTAGACGAAGGGAGAGCCGTGGATGTTGTCTACCTGGACTTCAGCAAGGCTTTCGACACAGTCTCCCATGATACCCTCCTAGGGAAGCTGAGGAAGTGTGGGCTGGATGAGTGGTCGGTGAAGTGGATAGAGAACTGGCTGAATGGCAGAACTCAGAGGGTTGTCATCAGCGGCGCTGAGTCTAGTTGGAGGCTGGTAACAAGTGGTGTCCCCCAGGGGTCAGTACTGGGCCCAGTCTTGTTTAACTTCTTCATCAACAACCTGGATGAAGAGTTAGAATGTAACCTCAGCAGGTTTGCTGATGACACCAAACTGGGAGGTGTGGTAGACACACCGGAAGGCTGTGCTGCCATTCAGCATGACCTGTGATAGGCTGGAAAGCTGGGCAGAGAGGAACCTGATGAGGTTCAACAAAGGCAAACGCAGGGTCCTGCACCTGGGGAGGAACAACCTCATGCACCAGTACAGGCTTGGGACGGACCTGCTGGAGTGCAGCTCTGCGGAGAGGGACCTGGGTATCCTGGTGGACGACAGGTTAACCATGAGCCAGCAGTGTGACCTGGCTGCCAAGAAAGCCAATGGAATCCTGGGGTGCATCAAGAAGAGTGTGGCCAGCAGGACGAGGGAGGTTCTCCTTCCCCTCTACACTGCCCTGGTGAGGCCCGATCTGGAGTACTGTGTCCAGTTCTGGGCTCCCCAGTTCAAGAAAGATGAAGAGCTACTGGAGAGAGTCCAGCGGAAGGCTACGAGGATGATGAGGGGACTGGAACATCTCCCCTACGAGGAGAGGCTGAGGGAGCTGGGCTTGTTCAGCCTGAAGAAGAGAAGGCTGCGAGGGGACCTAATAAATGCTTATAAATATCTGAAGGGTGGGTGTCAGGAGGATGGGGCCAAGCTCTTTTCAGTGGTGCCCAGTGACAGGACAAGGGGCAATGGGCACAAACTGAGGCACAGGAAGTTCCGTCTGAAGATGAGGAAGAACTTCTTCCCTCTGAGGGTGACAGAGCACTGGAACAGGCTGCCCAGGGAGGTTGTGGAGTCTCCTTCTCTAGAGATATTCAAGACCCGCCTGGACGAGGTCCTGTGCAGCCTGCTGCAGGTGACCCTGCTTCAGCAGGAGGGTTGGACTAGATGACCCACAGAGGTCCCTTCCAACCCCTACTATTCTGTGATTCTGTGATTCTGTGATTCTGTAATACCTGAAGATGTTTTGTTCGTTCTGCGCTTTCTTTTTGACCTATCTACAAAGAGATATCAGAAAAAGTAAGCCATCACATTACGAAAACAGTCCTTCCTTCAAAATCCACCATCCTCATCCATGGTAGCAATTTAGAAGCCTTTAAAAGTCAGCTAGGCCGTCAAGGCCAGGGTCTCACACCGTAAAGCAACCACGGCACTTGAACTTCATAACCATCTGGAATGAATCCCCTCTGGCTTTACCTCACATTTTGAAACTTTTAGTCAACTTACGGTACTCAGACACAAGCATATGAAAAAGTATTGATTACCACCAAAGCATGTACTTTCTAGCTGTTAAGTCACCATTAGCAAAGTTTTATACGTGGAATAACCTCACCTGCGTTGCTTTTTGACGCAGGACTTTTAGCAGCTTGATTGATAATGATGTCCTCAAAAAACATTCTTCTTTCTTCCTTGGTAGGCAGCTGGATTTTGAAAACTTGTCCATAAGCATTCATAAACAATTCTTTGATCTAAAGCATGAGGAGAAAATGTATTTCAGATAGAAGGCCACACAAATTCATATTCTATTCCAAAAAGATCAGTATCTCTCTACGTTAAGCTGAATAAACATCTGGATAAGACAAACTGGGAACAGTTATCTTCTTGGCCTCAAAAGGTGAATTAAAATATCTTCTCAAAGGAACACCTCAAGAGAACACGCTGCTCTGAGAAGGGACCTTATCATACACTGAGGAAGTGGTGACAGTCACCACCTCCAAGACTGCTTATTTTGTGTTTACCTGCCTCACTGTCCTTTCGTTTCAATCGTTATGGCGGCTACAGAGGGAAGAGGCAGGCTTCAAACAAGTGCCAGGGCCTTTTGGTAAGGTGGCTTTTTGGTCTGGGCTTTGTTTTTTCTTTTTTCAATGCATTACTTCAAATGATGTGTCTGAAGTTGCATACTTCCAAGTTTTACTCCCATTTTTCAGTCTCTACTACCATCAGGTCTGGAAGGAATTCCAGTACTTAGTTGAGAAGGCATTTATTAGCAGCATGAAAAACTTCTGCAGAAAGTTAAGCTAACATATCTTTCACTTTTCAGAAACAATGTTTTCGGTCCAAATAGCTTTTTCCCATTTCCATTTCAAGCACCGTGTATTCCTGACTAAGTACATACCGAACCACCTTGAGGTCACTGCAATTACTGTCTCAAGTCAATTTAGACATTTCTCTCCGAAGCATGACGGTGTGAGAAGGGGAGAAAGTTGGGTCAAAGCCAATCTCTTGACTCAGAAAACACTTCAGACACACGCTTTCAGCACTCTTTTGGTTAAGGAAATTTGAAGAGACCTGGTGAGGGTGCTTGAGTAATACCAGCATGAATTTGCTGAAGAGTGCACCGTACTCCAATGCTTAAAGGATTTCTCCACTAACAGGAAGTCGAAGAAAAAAGCAAGAAAAGTATCGACAGAAATACCTCTTCTGGGAGATCTGCGTGACACACATCAGATGTTGCAAGCAGCAAAACTGGAGCAGGAGTCGGGATGTTCTGCAGTAGTGTCCTAAAAGTAAGTCTGAGTGGAATTCCAGCAGCCTCCCACCACAAATGGATATGGGGGATGTAAATTATGCTTGGTGTCGTTCTTTGAGCCTCTCGCATCATCTGGGAAAGTGAAAGCTTGGATCAGAACACTAAACCGTGTAGAACAGGACCTATGTATCGGTCAGATCTGAATCTCTGCCTGGTTTCAAAACTGCTTAGGAGGAAGATAACTCCTGGAGAGCCTCACAACTCAGCCGGTGTGGTGGTCTGCCTGAAAGGACAAGACTGACCCTTCAGCAAGACCTAGACGTGGTAGTTACGTGACCGCAGATGCAAGCATCACAGAACAGAAAAGGGATTACTCCTCTGTGTGACAGAAAGAGTATCCAGCCATGTCATGTGTCTGTCCTTACTCGTACAGCTCTCAAATGCTGCTACAACAGGTCAAAATATTTGAATACAGTGATGCCATCCAGGGAAATGCATTTCCTGCCTAACAGGAAAAAAGAAGGCAGCACTAATTCTGCTTCGATTTCCTTTTCCTAGTTAAGAAAAACACACCCGTGTACAAAAGGTCCATCAGTTTTAATGCATTTACTGCATATACTGCAGCAATACCAGCTGTACATTGTTCAGATAAGAAACACTTCTTTTCCCCAGAACCTTGATTGCCTTAGAAACACAACAAAAAAGAAGGCTACCAGAAGTGCCTGACCCGCAGTCAGGCTGATGCACAGCCATCTACTGGGAGCACAGAGCCTTAAAAAGCAAGGAAAACAACCTGCTGGGTCCCACCAGGATGGGCAGCATTTCTTGCCCATGAAGAGCGGATTATCAGCAGCACCTCCCAGCTTCCTGAGCTGCTAGCAGCATCCTCACCGTTTCATTTGGAATGGAAAAAATGCGCATGTAAAGCATCCTTACTGGGTGTCATTCAGTCTAGAAGATAAGCGGATTCCCAGGACTAAACCTAACAGCACACTCAAACCAGGCCAACTCCATGAACAATGACTTTTCCTTACTCTACAGACAGTTCATTCATCCCATGACATTAAAGAGAGAAAAAAAGATACCTGTGCACATGTTTCTTCCGGTGATGTGGTGCTAGCAAACAAAATGGATAGGTCTAGCGTATAAACGGGGAACTTCTCCAGGGCATGTATTACTGCAGGTGCCAGATGAGACGCTTGCCCATATCCTGCCTCTCCAACTAGTAAGAACCGTGGCTTCCAGGACATTGGCTGGTAATAAGCGTTTCTAGAACAACAACAAGAAAATACGTCTAAAAATGAAGTGGAAGTGATCAATAGGCACACAGATCTTCAAATGTTTTTCCTATCTATCTATCTATCTATCTATTGAAATACTCTCCATATTCCAGCACCATATTAATATCCAGACGACTCTCAGAGCCCATTTTGTTACAAACTTGTACCATACCTCCCCGAAGAAATCCTGCCTGGGTGAAGTAACAGCTCTCAAATCACACAGGGGGATTGTCCAGCTAAACACACACACGACAAGCGGTCAGGAGCCTGAGATGGGCAAGAATAACCACTCTCTCTCTCTCTCTCTCAACACACACCAATCTGGATCTCTTCAGCGCCCGTACACACCAATTTTCAGTAGGTCGTGAGCTGAAGTAACTGTGAGATCTCTACACCTGTCAAGTGTAGCTCAAATTTGGCCATGGAGCTAGTGGGAAGAAAGGAGCAGAACAACATTTCTAGAGAAAAATCACCGTGGGCACTGAAACACGCTTGCTGTATCTGAAGAAGTACACAAATGGATTGGTTGAATTTGAGCAGTACTCTAAATAGGCAGAAGATTTATATCTATTCAGTCAGAAATTCTAACTGCTTAATCTTTGAAGCGTGTATTCATTTCCTACTCCTCTTGCTTGACTAGCATGAAACACATTTGTGAAGAGCACTTGTTTTTTCCACCACAATACTGTTGGACATTTGCTGGCTGAAATCCAAGATCCTACAGACCTATTCAAGCTCCGCACGTCAGAAGATTTTCTGGACAGCACAGCAATAGATACTGAGAAAAAGAACTGACCCAACAGTGATGACAACATTCTATTTCTTCAACCCTTGGCTTATATGACTTCCACAGTAAAATGTCAAAAGATTAACATCAGCTTAGGAGGCTAAAGGCACAAACCACAGACATGGTTTAGGTTTTTCTCACGCTGTTGTAACAAACTATTTCTCTATTTTGTTTCTGCTACAGAATTGACGAATGCTTCAACGATCTTGGGAGGCAGAAGGGCAAAAGATGGCTACACAAATCCATACAGCTTTTATCGTTAAAAGGACAGACAGCGCACTTCTTTGGTCTTGAGTCTTTCAAGGAATACCATGGATCAAATCAACACGCTAGAATGGTCTGTGGACCACTCTGACTTCGGAGGAGAGGGCTGGGCCGTTCACTTGGATGGTTTCTGGCCATGTACTCCATTAGAACGTTAGCACCCAGCTGGATCTCCACACTTACTTCTTACAAATAGTGATCAACGCACACGCACACATTTTACTCCTTCAGCTACCACCCATCACACCAAAACTGCTTTCAGACCCAGCCATCTTTCAAATGGAAACATACAGCTGACAAATCTTTACCTGCTAAAATGGAGGCATGTTTTCTGCTGTGTACCAGGCACTTGATGTGTTGCCTGATCTTCAAAGATTGATGGTGATTCCTCATCACTGTCAACTGCACCGTTTCTTAAAACATCATGGAAAGTGTCTGAAAGACAAGAGAGGTTGGTTAACTTTCCTCAATAGTCTGTATCTGGCTCCTGCATTAATACAGCTTCTCAGTAGGTGCTGGAGACCCCTTAGCTTGTAGTTCTTCATTTGAGGGCACATGTTGATTGCTGAAGAGTTCATCCTACCACAGATCTAAGGAGACTGCACAAGTCTCTACAAAGCTGTCCTGCATCCCGTGATTTGCTTAAGGTGTATCTCGCTGGCGGTGAAAACTTGGAGGATTCTTCCTTAGAATAAAAATGACTGCGGACAAGGTCTGTAGTTCCTAGACACCTGAAAAACTCCACAAGGCCACTTCCTTCTGGAGCAGGCTCGCCCACTGGAAGTCGGGGAATTAAGTGAAGGTGATGGCCGCAGACTTCCATTTGTCTGCGACTGGCGAGTCAGAACATACAGACCAACCCATCTTCTAAAGAAGGCTCCTCAAAGATCACCGGGCAGGGAGATAACGGAAGGCGGACAGCGGAGAGGGGACACAGTTACCAATCCGCCGGCCTCTCTGCTTTTATTTTGCTGGTGGATTTCTGCCTCTCTTTTACCAACGCAAACCTGTCTCCCAGCTCTACTGCGGTTGACACTGGTAGGATATTCTCAAGGGATCAGCATCCGAACTCCTCAGGGATCTCCACTAATCAGCAGTGGAGTGAGCTAAACAATTTATTTGCTCTCACCAACAGACAGACTAAATTTGATCCCAGCTGATGCAGTTAGGAGCGTGAACTCACATGTGCTATGCAAGCCAAGCCCCAGAGTACGCACTACTAAAACATTCGGAGCTCACATGCAAGTGCACAGTGTGATCCACAAACATCTAAACGATGAGAACGTGGTTAAAAATCATGAGAGCTAAAACAGTATTTAGCTGAAGCCATTTAGATTTGTATTGTGGTCCTGACATTCTCCAGACAGGAATTAGAAGCATTCCTGGGAAGACGCCCTTCTCCCCCCCGATTTAGGTATTTGTTTTGAAGGAGGTGCCTCTCCTACATGAAGCCTTAAATCCCTCTCTACAAATGATACATCTCAGCTGCTGTCAGAAACAGGGTGCTCTAGCACAGAACGCATCCTTCTCTGCTGCTTTTTGCGAGGCATGCACAGCTCCCACCCAGCACTTCAGTGCAGAATCCAGCATAAAAACTACGCACGGTATTCCTGAAATAAAGGCGTGCACATGCACGCGATAGAATTCTACTGTCATCGCGCCTGGGAGGTTTGTGTATGTCAGTTGCACCAGTCAGAAGTTTTTGCTCTGGCAGAATTTGAAAGAAGTGGATGTTACTGGTCTACCTTGCTGTTGGTTCTTCTCTAGCGCAAGCTCTGCGTGAGGAAATACTTCCTGCAAGGCTTCTAAAATTCTTGCTAGTGTGTTTTCCAGCAGTGGTTTTGACATAGGTGGTAGCGCTCGCCCAGCTGAAGCCACAGCCCTCTGTGAAGCTGGAACAATCTTCTGCATCGCCACCACAAAATCCTTTGCTCTTATTTCAATAGAAGCGACATCTAACTGCAGTTTCTCACGACTTTGGTAGATCTGAGGATAGTGCCGGCGCAAAGCACACAGGGCAGCTTCAGCACACAAGGCTTTAATATCAGCGCCACAGTATCCTAATAAACAAAACAAGAATCAAAGGTTACGTTGGTCTCAGGCAACACAGAAGCCAAGGTTGCCCAAGTGCAACACTGAAAGATTTTGTATGCAGCCACAAATTGAGAGGTTCAGAGAGAACTGACAGAGTTACTGCACTGCAGAGAAGTTCTGTTACGGGGCTCGCAGCCTGAGACCCAGCACCTTGGAAGCAGCCTCCTAAGCAAAGCTCTGCTCCTGAGGAAGATGCCCAAAACCCATTCAATGTTCTGAGAGACAAAGAAAATGAAAAGAAAAGAAGCATCTGACTTTGTCTGCCCGCAGGGCGAGCCAGCTGCCTCACTGCCTTGCCCTGCGGCAAGGCACAAGAGCTCGGGGGCTGCCCGGTAGAAGCTCAGGTTCCCGAGGACTCCAGTCACGCGCAGCAACTCACTTGGTTTTCCAACTTACCAACGCATTTTTCAGCTAGCTCTTCCAGAAACGTGTCCAATGGTTTAGGGGTCCACTCTCGTGTGTGAATCTTGAAAATCTCTTTTCTAGCCTGGAAACAAAATGGTTGCCTTTGAGCTTGTCCTAAGTTTTCTCTTCAAATCCAATCATTCTCAACTTGTTACATTCAACTTTTTTCCTGGGGGCCTGCAGCCAAATAAAAGGCATTTATAGCTTCCATAAAAAGTTCGTTTCCACAGGTATCAAACTTAATGATCCTGAGGAAAAAAAACTGTAGTCCAAAGCTTCTCTGCAATCAGCGATTTTTCCTCACAGAAAATTCTCTCACATTTCTCTGATCTTAACAAGACTTTCACTGAAGGATTTCTTGCTACACAGAATAATTATGGCAGATTTCTAGAATTCTTCCCCAGCAGGGAATCGCACTACTACATCTGTTTCATGGCACCTCCTCTGCTGTCCCGGAAACCAGATAAAGCCGGAGACAAAGGTTTGTGTTAAATACCCTCCTTGGTGCACTTCTACTGGCCTTCAACCCAACAAGCGGTAGTAAAACAAGTAGCAGTGACAGCCAGAGAAAAACCACAAAAACAGGGTTCCGGTTTCGCACAGTATCTTCTCCCCCACACGTATTTTTTGCTTGCTTGATACATATTTTTTCATTGCTTAGCTGTCGCCATTGAACTAGAAGCTTCCCAAACCCTGCACCTGGGCAGTGTACCACATCCTTCTCCAACTCCCTGTTAGGAAGTGCCAGTGAGAAGGTCAGATCTGACAATACGTGATTGGGGAATGAAAAATTTGAATTTGCTCCAGCTGGACCAGCCTCAAGAAGAGTTTTTTGTCAGCAAAAAGGAATTCTTGTGCACGCACCACGCCTTTCATTTTCAAGATGAGACTGCAGTAATTGATAGCTAATTCAGACATTCATCCTTACTTACACATTTCAGGGACTAGCAGCATCCCATTTTCCTGGCTGGTCCCAGTCAAACCAAAACTAGTTCTAAAACCAAATCCCTGTTGAAATCAGCTGAATCCTACATACTCAGTACCAGATCTGCCCTCCACAGTACGACACCATCTCTCCAGATAGCCCTCCTTTGCCCAAGTTGCACAACACTGATTGTGACTTTAACTGCTCCATGATACTGCATTGTCAGGTAGCTCTAGCATAAAGGTGGACTTGGCCACGTCAGCATTAAGGCTGAGCTGAAGTTCTGACCTCTTTATTCGGCAAGCTGAAGAGGAGCTCTCGATCAAAGCGTCCGGGTCTTCGCAAAGCCGGATCTATAGAATCCAGTCTGTTGGTGGCTCCGATGACCACAATTTCTCCTCTGCTGTCTAAGCCATCCATAAGTGTCAGAAGTGTTGATACAATAGAGCTAACAGAAAAATTACTAGTTTAGTAAATTTTGTTCTGTTCTACACACCACCTTCTCCAGTGATCTCACAAAAATGACAAGCTTTTGTTGATGAGACGCTGATTAGTGAAAGATTCATTTTAGCACTTGAAAAAAACAGACAAGGTAACACAGACCGCATGCTGTTATCAAGCTTAGTGAATTGTGTTCGATTATTGCTTAAAAATCATCTGACATTTTGTAGCACTCAGTTACTAGTTTTCAGGAGAAACGAGTGGGTCACATTAAGCTAAATAGGTTGGGGGCTTCTTTTCACAAAGATCAAGCAGCTTCTGTGTAGATACATAAAATGTACTACCTGTGAATGTGGTCTTGTCTACTGGACCGCACCGGAGCAAGACCATCTATCTCATCAAAGAAAATAATGGAAGGTTGCATCTGGTAGGCCTAGAAGGAAAACACAGGAATATCGACTCCAGTAAAACAGCGCCATTTGAAAGAGAAAATGCATGGAATACATGATGGTTGGAAAGTCATTGGAGCTAGATTTTTCACACTAGCATCAGGGATCTCTACTCATTGAGCTAATGCAGTAAGTGGCACGAGTAACACAAGACAGCAGCCTCTGTCAGCCCGCTGAGACGGGGTGACAGGGAGCAAATCACACCAGCAGTTCTTACAGCCATTTGGCAACCGCCGAGAACAGAGCCGGGACTTCATTCAATTACAGCTTCTGGAAGCAACCAAACAACCCTGCTTTCAGCCTGCATCTCTTTCCCTCTGATCTAAGGCCACCATCTCCTGCCTCCTGCAGCCTTTTTTGTGGCTGGACTGTTGTTTTTGGGTTATTTTTAAGGCTGGGGGAGGGGCTTGCTTTGCGAGGTTTTCTCATTGGTTTTATTAACCTTTCCCAATACATCTGGAGATTTCAAGCCCCTAAGAACCCACTGAAAAACAAAACCCTGACAATCCCCTTTCAGTGACAAGAACTGGTGAAACACAAAAAATGAGTGAGTTCTCCTTAAAAACACTGACCGCAGAAAAGGACAGTTACAACTTGGACAGAACACACAGCGCATTTTGGCCTTACCTGATCAAATAATAAATGAAGCTGTCGTTCAGATTCTCCCACCACTTCACTCAGGTAGTCGGCACCATTTCTCATAAAAAAGGCTATTCTCCTGGCACCTTGACTACATTCATTAGCAAGGGCACGAGCAACCAGTGTCTTTCCAGTTCCTGGTGGACCATGGAATAGAAAGCGTCTGCAATTGAAAGAAAAAAGATTCACCTAGGAAAAAAGCCTCGTGGAAAAGTAGCTCTTACTACCTCCACCCCTAAAACACCCAACTCTTCTCTCCTAACCGAAGCACTTCATGCATTAGACAGTGGTAGCAGCTCAAGTGTGAGAAAAGTCAAAACAGATGGAGGTTTTTGTTCCTACACAATTCAAGAAGGCAGCAAACAAAAAGAGCACAGAGGACAAGGCAGACGTAGAAAAACTCGAGAATAGATGGCAGTGTCCCAGAAGGACCCTTCCAGAGCTGCTGACAAACTAACAGGGGTGCTTACAGCACCGCGGAGCCAAACAGGAACAAACGGCAGCACAGAATCGGAGACTGGGCTAACTCGCGAATCAGCAGCTCACTCTTCAGCGAGACACTGCCCATTCATTTGGGTGTCACAAAAGGCAAGATCTGATATTGAAGCATTGAATTCTCCCTTGAAAAGCTTGAAGTTGCTGGATTTGGTTTCCGGGGAATTCTAAAGCTGGGAAGGTATTCTGCATTTCCAGATAAATATAGCCATAAACTGGAAAAGCCAATGCACTGCTGTTTCAAAGAGCATTTCAACAAATAACGGAGCAAAACACAGATTTCATTTTGTTATTGGCAATACTTTGAACGTTACTGAAAGCAAAGAACTTAAAGTTGCACCTCAATATACCGTGATTGAGTTTTGCTGAGCAAGAACCTATCAAGTCAAGTATTAAATCTCTAAAAATTGCATTTCATAATGCACAACGAGTTTAGCTGGGTAAGGAGCAGATCGATTCCTACTCAGCCCAAGCACAACAAACACTACAAGGTCCTATCCATTGGAAAACTGATACTTCCGCACTTCAAAAACAGAGTTGGTGGGAGAGCCAAGTGGACTTCGAAGAAACCAATTACAGTTGACTAGCAGGAGATAATTCCAATTAGAATTTTTAGGTTTAAACAATCTCTGTTACCTTGGCGGCTGAATTTTGAATCTCTCAAAGACTTCCGGGTAAAGCAAGGGAAAAACGACCGTCTCTTTTAGAGATGAAATGTGGTCAGAAAGGCCACCCACGCCATCAAATCGTACCTAAAGATAAATTCAACAGAACACATTGGATAAGTTAAAGAAAGCTGCAACCTCGATAAGGTTCCATCAGAAATTATCTGTCAGCACAAAGGAAATGTCCTGGGCAATTTTCAAATTGCTCCAGAGAAAACTGTAAACCAAGGCATCTGTAGGCAGCACGCTACTGAAGGCTTTCACCAACACTGACACAATGAACTAGAAATACTTACCGAACAATCTATTTTCATTGGATCCACATCAGCCAGACTTGCTCCGATTTCCATTTGATCCTGGTGAATTCCCTTTAACTCCTCTTCCCCAAAGTTAAGTGGAAGACACCTGATTTCAATGAAGGACAAAGAGAAAGGCACTTTCTAACTTCAGATTTTTGCTTTCAGCATCATGGCAAGGGAATGCGGAAGACCTTATAAATGAGCATAAACTTCCCAAATAGTTAAATCTGCCTTCAGACTCTCTTGCATTTAATGTCCATGAGTAAATGCAAGAAAATAAAATTGCTCCAGACATTAAACTGAGTTAATGATTTTAACACGAATAGCCATGCTAGTCAGCACAGCACACGCATGAATGCAAGCTTAGAACAAGTTCTTCCGGATGCGGAGACCGTGAACTGACATTGCTTTGTGTGATGGAAGAACCCCCCCTCAAAACACATCGACATCTTTTAAAGATTTTTTGCTCCTCCATTCAAAAAGTTACAGCCCGAGTGGATACTTCTTTCATACGGATTAACATCGTACAGGCTGCCAAGCACTGCTGGTGCGTCCTGAGAACTCTGGGGTGTGTGTGCCAGGGGACACACGTCAGAGACATCAGCCTGAAAGCTTCTGTGTTAAGTCTGTTATCAACATACTTTTTCTAGAGCATTTGTTAAGTAACAAAACCTCCATCATTTCCTCTATCACATTTTCTGTTATGGTGGTCTTCTTTCTGAACAAACTCAATCTAAAGCACAGGAGCAGTAGAATTTCACATTAAAAAACTACATAAACGTTTTCCTCCCCCTATTGCCACTTATCAATCAAACTGCTGATTATCAATCAATTCTAAAAATCCAATTGTAAAGAGTCCAGTTACAGCTGTCAGTGCTGACAGGTATGATTATATATTGCCACAATGTAGAAAGTGTACAAGAGGAAAGTGTACAAGAGGAAGAGAATAACACACAGGGTTAGGCAGATGCAAGCTCCTCCCAGGTAGACCCCTCCCTCCCCTGTTCTCCAGTTTCATGAACCTCCTCAAAGCTCTGCTGCGGCTGCGCTTCCTGCGCCTCTCCAAATGCTCTTCATCATCACATGAGGGAGAGGATGTGGAGCCACTCTTGTGGACTCTGTGTCTCTGACCGCAAACATTTAAACAAACAAAACTTAATTTTTCTTAGGAAGGTAGAACGCTTCACTGTTTCCCAAAGAAATTTCACAAAAATACCTACTCATTTTGTCCCATCCCTTCCTCTCACACACACACACAAATACAGAACCACAGAATCACAGAATGGTCGGGGTTGGAAGGGACCTCTGTGGGTCATCTAGTCCAACCCTCCTGCCGAAGCAGGGTCACCTACAGCAGGCTGCACAGGACCGCGTCCAGGGGGGGTCTTGAATGTCTCCAGAGAAGGAGACTCCACAACCTCCCTAGGCAGCCTGTGCCAGGGCTCCGTCAGCCTCAGAGGGAAGAAGTTCTTCCTCATCTTCAGACGGAACTTCCTCTGCTTCAGTTTGTGCCCGTTGCCCCTTGTCCTGTCACTGGGCACCACTGAAAAGAACTTGGCCCCATCCTCCTGACACCCACCCTTTAGATATTGATAAGCATATATTACGTCCCCTCGCAGCCTTCTCTTCTTCGGGCTGAACAAGCCCACCTCCCTCAGCCTTTCCTCGTAGGAGAGATGCTCCAAGCCCTCCGCTGGACTCTTTCCAGTAGCTCCGCATCTTTCTTGAAGTGGGGAGCCCAGAACTGGACAGAGTACTCTAGATGGGGCCTCACTAGGGCAGTGTAGAGGGGAAGGAGAGCCTCCCTCGACCTGCTGGCCACACTCCTCCTAATGCATCCCTCGCCCACCCCAGCCTCCCCCCGGACGCATACTCACTGCTGGCCAAGACTGTACTGGGGCAGTGCTGTTGGCTGGTGCCCTTCTATATCCACCCCCATTGTGACGCGTCCCCTGTGATGTCACGGGTGTCTTAGCACATCACAGTCTCGCCCGCCGGCCATTGGCCCCACCCCGGCTCAGCGACCCACAGCTGCCCTGGTGTACTGGTTGAGGCTGGCCTGCAGATCATGTTCTTCACAGGAGCTTGCACCATGCTTCATTCTGGAGATGTTATCACCTGCCTGCCACTCGGAATCTCCTAATCATACAATATCCTGAGTTGGAAGGGACCCACGAGGATTCCGAGTCCAACCCCTGAGTCCACACCGGGCAACCTTAAGTTTGATCATCGAATCGTAGAACCATCGAATCATTTAGGTTGGAAAAGATCCTTCAGATCATCGAGTCCAACCGCAAACCCGACACTGCCAACTCCATCACCATACCGTGTCCCAAAGCGCCACGTCCACACAACTTTCAAATACCTGCAGGCATGCTGCCTCAAGCACTTCCCTGGGCAGCCTGTTCCAATGCTTGGCAACCCTTTCAGGGAAGACAGTTTTCCTAATAGCCAACTGGAAAAAGTCTCCTTCTCTGGAGATATTCAAGACCCGCCTGGAGAAGGTCCTCTACAGCCTGCTGTAGGTGACCCTGCTTCGGCAGGAGGGTTGGACTAGATGACCCACAGAGGTGCCTTCCAACCCCAACCATTCTGTGGTTCTGTGATTCTGTGTGAAACCTCCCCTTGCAGGAGTCGGCTGGGCCGAGGGCGGCCTTGATGGTCTTGATGGAATAGAGTCATATCTCTGAGCTAATTATTTTGCGCACCTGTGGTTGAAAAACAGGAGGAAAGGAGCGAAGAAACAGGATGGGAAAATCCACCTCTTTGATAAGCGTGAAGGTCGTGTGAACGGACACATGATGACCAATCAGAAGAACAAAGGAGCGACATGCCAAAAGACCCTCACCAGTGAGACTCTGGGGGTGGGGAACAAGGGGATATAAAAATGTTATGATTAACCATTACAGTGCTTCTGCTGCTGCTTCTGTTTGCTTTTGCTTGCCTTGTGACTGCCGTAACTTCTTGTGGCGTGTCGCCACAACTAACGATGACACGAAGTTTGGGCTCAGCAAGTAACGATTTGCATTGTGCAATTAGGACTTGAATTACAGGACACAAGCTGCGTTTCAGGCCCCTTCCCGCGTCCAGCCCGTGGCTGGCAGGATGCTGCCTGGAAGCAGGAAAGAAGGGGTTTTCCCGGCCGACAGCAAGCGGCCCCGTGGCACCAAGCCTGCCTGCGTACTCCGCACGGCGATTTGGCTCCAAGGCAAGCTACAGAACTCCCGCGACACCTCCCCAGCCTCCGCGCATCTCACTACTGAATTACCTTTTAACTCACATACAGTGTAGTTTGTAATGCTGCAGTATCACCTCCTGTTTCCAAAACAACATTTTCAATTTTCTTGTGTCCTGCACACTCCAGAAAGTCCACGTCACGACGAAACCTGACGTAAGGAGCAGGTTTTCTTGTGCTTATGAGCAGGCTCAAACTCACACTGCCTTCTCCTCAAGCCTGCAAGGAATTCATAGCCTAGCCTGCTATTCGCACCGACCTCTTTTCACAAAACTCGTGGGAAATTCACTACCTTGGTGAAGATCCTCTCTTCTCACCACTTCAGCTGATTTTGGCTGATGAGGTCAGCAGTTTTGGGGGCCAAGTTAAACACACAGTGACCAAACGCAGCCCTTCTCAGAAACCAGGTTAAAAAGGCAATCCCTAAGGAATTACCAGTACTTACCTTCTCGATAGTCTTCTTTTTCTTGGCCTGATTTCAGCTTTGCCAACTGCCTCCATGAAGAAAGAGGACAGAGGAAAGGAGAAAAGAATTCTTGTACAGAAGTATTCTATCGCATCATGCTGTATTGCATTGCATAGTCCCCCCTTAAGGCTGGGAACTTCACCAAGTTTACAACCCGGTGCTCCAGGTCATCCCAAGAAAAGCCTGGAGACAACAAAGAGGGTTCAGATCCCAAGCCTGCTGCGTACCACACACACAAAGTTTTCTCAGGACAGACATTCCCCAACCTGCGTGTCTTCAGGTCTCAACAGGGCAAGTAATATCTCTCTACCCAAAGTGGTGGAGAGATCTCCAAGCAGTTGGGAGAAGATGCATGTTTTTTATACAAGCACAAGATTTTGATGAAGAACAGTGATTCTCGTTCCGAGACACTGGCACTGATATTAACATAATCGTACTCCCCTGCAGATTTTTAGCTGTAGATTTATCACCATGTGACTCCTTGGGCACGCTTTCGCTTTTCCTTTTCATTCTATAAATTCAACAGAGATTAAACACTTAGAAATACCTTGTAAAGTGTCTTTGCTGGACATTTTCACTTAATATTTCCATGCTTTTGTCAAAGCTAGAGTCTGTACAGGGTGGCATGTTTTTTCTCATTGATCTTAAACAGCGTCCATTGAAACATTCAGTTTTGACAACGAATGTTTGGACAAACACATGAGGCAGAAGCAAAGAAAACGGAAACACACCTCCAAAACCAAGCCCACACGGAGGGATTGCACAGTTTGGCATTCAGCGTCACCGCACCTTGCGTATGGGAGGTGGCCTAACGCAACAGCCATGGATCCTGCCACACAGTTTATGGCAACTGAAAGAAAATTTGATTCTCGTAAAATTCAACTTTGCTTATGCTGTTATCAATTTAAAAAAAAAAAAAAAACTGTCAAAGGAACTGAGAGACATTTTCTCTGCTCAAGAGGCATGCAGACATCTTCAAAACAGGGTACTGCTTTGCTTTGACTTAAATATAGTTATCACGATCCTCCAGCATCAAGAAGATTGTCACCGTTACAAGCCAGACTCAACTTTATCTCAGAAAGTTACAGCAGTCAGTCTCGCTTTGTTTCAAGTCTGGTTGCTTTGACAGGCAAAAATATGCCATCACAAAAGCTCTTCTGTTGGTGGAAAAAGGGTTTCTCCGAGATCTCGTCTTGAGATGGTGGATTCTGTGAAAGCCACCTGAGGTGCTACCAGGTCATTAAAAGAAATCACCTCTGAACTGCATGAAGAGGTTTCTAAAGCATTTACTTGTCACAAGCCTAAACGAGATTGCTTGAAAACTTTGATTTAATATGCAGTGGACTGTCCAGCACCACAGACCACTTCAGAAAACTCTATCGCCACAAGCTGAAAACAATGATAAAAGTTCATCAAGTTTTCCATCGTCTCCTTCTAAAGAGAGGCACTGAAACGTCTGGGAGATGTTCAGGTCTGCAGCGTTCCAAAGGCAATCACAGAGGGATGTCTCATAAAAATATGTACCTAGCTGTTGGGCAAAAATATCAAATAAATGCAGCCAAACGTCTACAGCTTTCTTAATAAATTTTAATATATATTTGGTATCTGTATAAATAAATATGTAGCAGTAATCTATTGAATTCTGCAGACAACAAACAGCGCGTCACGAAAAGAACACCTTCCAGAGCTGAAGTCAAGTCTGCTGAAATCCAGTGTCACTGTGTGCGCGTGAAGGCTGCAATTTCTTTCTTCATTTCCTAGTAAGAAAAACAGACAAGCCAGCAGTCAGCGTGAAGAAAAGCTCAAGCACCCTGTTTATTTCTTCATCAAAAGAATAGAGAGTCTGTACATACATACAACTGTTAGAAGCATTTAGCAAATACATGTACTCCCACCACCAGCACAGTGTCCTTCCAGCGTCTCTCTAGCTTCAAACGCGTCCTTACGCATCCAAACTAGAGAGCAGGCCAGAGGGAGTGGAGGGATCTGTATCAGCAGTGGCTTCAACAATTGGAAAGAGGAGCCAGTTCCTGAAAAGCCACAGCTAAAAGCTGGAAATTCTGTTTTCTGCATTCTGAATAATAATAAGAGAGACTTGTTCAAGTCTCTCTCTTTGTACGCTACAGCTTGCCCCTGAGCGACTTGCGCAGCCAAGGATCTGAGGATCCTGAATCGGAAGGCCGAAGATCCATCCCATCTAAATCGACTCAGTACTGGGAATGCCTGACTGGGACCACGGGTGCCTCTGCAAGATTTCTGCCACGTTCTGACAACTCAGAAAACCTCTCTTAGAGGAAGAGATCCGAGCATTTGACTCATCAGCATTAAAGCGGCATGGTTTTGCAATAGGGACCAACTTCTTCCAGACTGAAATGAGAAAGTCTTGAAACACAGGCACCTGAGCAGTACAGAGGAACGCTACATAGGCGTGACGTCCGGAGCGCACGCGTACATACCCGTAACACACACATGCGTCACAGTGATGGAAAGGGCTAGAAGACAAAAAAAATTTACCTTCA
The DNA here is from genome assembly GCF_030867145.1 of Opisthocomus hoazin. NCBI lineage: Eukaryota > Metazoa > Chordata > Aves > Opisthocomiformes > Opisthocomidae > Opisthocomus > Opisthocomus hoazin. The sequence continues at coordinate 6,996,488 of NC_134454.1, read as the reverse complement.
CCAATTCGGTTTTGTCATCATCTTCCCGATGGCGGTAAATGCACTGACTGAGAATAGCGTACAGTCTTTCCAACTGAACTAGAGTGTTGTTTGTTGTCTCAGTGACAAAATGCAGCAGTTGCTGAAGAAAGAAAAATGGAAACTGCAAGTTTAGAATAGCACAGGATCCTTTGAACAAGCTCGTCATGTTTTCCAAAGCTAAACAATAACAGTACAACACAAGGGACATCCTGCTTTCTTATATTGCTAAATAAAATAGGAGTGACACTTCAGAGAACAGATGAAATCTCTCACAAGCTGTAACTGGAGAAAATGCGTTCATTTTTCGTACTTCAAAGTGGCTCTGCCTGTAGCAGATCACCAGCTCTCACACAGTCCTTTCTGGGCCCAAAGCTGTGAATGGCATCGCCTCTGGGAAAGCAACCCCAACAAGCCAGCGGCAGCACCTGCTTCCACTGCGGCCGCTGTGCAGTGGCCACGTGTTGTGTGAGGCTGTAGAGACGGAGCTCAAGAGAGCAGCCACTCCAAAGGAAAATATTACTGCCTCGCCGCTGCCTGTCATCACACTCTGCCTCCCTCACATCAGCCAGCACAGAACCGGAGTATTCCCCTCAGCTTCCTGCTACACAACATGCAGGTTGAGACGCACACAATACACGCAGCGTGCTTTCAGCTGCTGCAAACAGAAAAGGCAGGCTGTGACAGAGGCTTATGGTCAACGTCCCGTGGGAAACTAGTTCTAACTGCTGCCACACAGACGACCGCATGCTCTTCTCTATCTTCCTAAAGTTCTAGTCCTACTGCCAAGCAAAGAAACAAACAAAACTCTCCCCCCAAAAAACCAAGCCGCTCCATTTGGGAGGTTCACCTCGCTTATTCACTGCAAGCAAGCTCCAAAGAGGCTGTCTGGTACGAGCAACTAGTTCCAGCGGCACCCATGTTAATGAGCAAAGTTTTCTAAAAGACGCGTTTCCTGACTGTAGCTCTGCTCAGAGCTGAAAGCTATAGAAGCTGAACCATATATACGGGCTCTACTGTAGCATTTCTCCAATGCAAAATTCTAACAGTAGATTCTGAAAGAATTTCAGAAAAGGAGACAGTAGTATTTTCTCCTGCTGACTTCAGCGTTGAAGTCACCACTGCTAGAAATAAAGGTCCTTTTCAGGTTCTCAATACATGAAAACACGCAAAACCCAACCCAAACCCCCAAAGCCGTCATAAAAACTGTCACCACATTAATAACCAACACTACTACTACTAGTAGGCTGTCAGTGGGCTCTTTGAAAATTCAACAAGCCCTTCTAAATCAACAATCAGCAAGACAACCCAGTCTCCTCAAATGTAGTTCTCCAAAAGCCACAACAGCAGTCTGCACCAGGTGTGCAAACACAACACTCATAGGCCATTACAAGCTGACTTCTTTCACAAGCTCTATATCCTTACCATACACTGTTTTAAGTGGCATTGGTTAACAACTAACTTCATTTACAACTCTCCATGGAGCAAGAAAACGTTCTTCTTCAGTATTAACAAAATTGAAATGAGACTTACTTTCAGCTGGGTGAGAATTCCCTGTGCTTTCTCCACACCCATCACATGTTGCTCTTCCATGCAAGAACGTCTCGCCCGAGCCACACAGCGTACCCACGAATCTGGAATGACACACAGCTCTTAGGCAGGGATTTTTGTTTCTCTGCCATACAGCATCAGTGAAGTGTCCTGCACCTGGAATGCAGTCTCTCTCTGCAATGACAGACACAGACCCCTTTTTTCCGCTGAGAAATCCCTGACTTGTACTTTCTTTCTGGTAAAAGTCCCTGTTCCATCAAAATTCCAAACTCGGACACAAAAGAAAACCCACCAGAGAAGAAGGCAGGGCAAAACCAGGAAAAAAAAACGACAGTCCTGTTGCCATTACAGCACTGCATGGTAAAACTCCAAGGTAATTTCGGTTAGGAGACACACCCTATCACAGAATCCCAGAATGCGAGGGTTGGAAGGGACCTCTGTGGGTCACCTAGTCCAACCCCCCTGCCGAAGCAGGGTCACCCAGAGCAGGCTGCACAGGACCCCGCCTGCAACCACGTGGACATAAGTCTCCTATTCCACAGGCGACTCTGGACCCACACTGCTGCTGGAAGAACGTTTCCATTTTCTTCCAGAGAACAATCCTGGGTGGACCCACCTTCAGTGAAAGTGATCTTAGGAACATGTTTTTCTGAAGGCTCTTCCTGACTCTCGGCTTCATTTTGGTCTTCCAGAACATTCTTCTCTTTCTTGAACTGAAAATTCCTCCTCTTTGCTGCAATACGGGGCTCAGGCGGGGCTCATTGAGAGGGTTTTAAACTAGGTTCGAAGGGGGAAGGGGATATTGCCCAGCTCACTAGGGATGAGCATAGGCTTGGCGTGCCAAGGCCAGGGGTGAGATTGACAGCCCAGCTCAAGTGTGTTTACACCAATGCACGTAGCATGGGCAATAAACAGGAGGAGCTGGAAGCCATTATACAGCAGGACTGCTACGACTTGGTCGCCATCACAGAAACGTGGTGGGACAACTTGCATGACTGGCATGCTGTCATAGATGGCTACAGACTCTTTAGGAAAGACAGACCAACAAGGAGAGGTGGGGGAGTTGCTCTATATGTGAGGGAGCAAGCAGAATGCATTGAGCTTGGCGTGGGGGCAAATGAGGAACAAGTTGAAAGCTTGTGGGTTAGAATTAAGGGACAGGCTCATAAGGGTGACATTACAGTGGGTGTGTACTACAGGCCACCTGAGCAGGAGGAGGAGGTTGATGAGGCCTTCTACAGGCAGCTGCAAGCAGCCTCACAGTCACAGGCCCTGGTTCTCATGGGGGACTTCAACCACCCTGACATCAGCTGGGAAGACCATACAGCTAGGCAGGCGCAATCCAGGAGGTTCCTACAGAGCATCGATGATAACTTTCTGATGCAAGTGGTGGAGGAACCAACAAGGAAAGGCGCGCTGCTGGACCTTGTGTTAACAAACAAGGAGGGACTGGTGGAGGATGTGAAGGTTGGAGGTAGACTCAGCTGCAGTGACCATGAAATGCTCGAGTTCAGGATCCTGCGTGGAGGAAGCAGGGCAATAAGCAGGATCAAAACGCTGGACCTCAGCAGGGCTGACTTTGCCCTCTTCAAGGAGCTACTGGGAGGAATCCCGTGGTCCAGGGCTCTCGAAGGCAGGGGTGTCCATGAGTACTGGTCGCTCTTTAAACAACACTTCTTCCATGCACAGGAGCAATGCATCCGCCTGAGAAAGAAATCTAGCAAAGGAGGCAGGAGACCTGCATGGTTAAACAAGGAGCTTCTAGCAGAGATCAGGCAGAAGAGAAAGGTCCATGGAATGTGGAAAGAGGGGCAGGCCACTTGGGAAGAGTACAGAAACGTGGTGAGAGCATGCAGGGATGCGACGAGGAAGGCCAAGGCCCACCTGGAATTGAAGCTGGCAAGGGATGTCAAAAACAACAAGAAGGGCTTCTTCAACTACATCAGCAGCAAAAGGAAGACTAGGGACAATGTGTGGCCACTGCTGAATGAGGCAGGTGTCCTGGTGACGGAGGATGCGGAGAAGGCAGAGCTACTGAATGCCTTCTTTGCTTCAGTCTTCAGTGCTAAGACTGGCCCTCAGGAATCCCAGGCCCCGGAGGTAAGAGAAGAAGCCTACAAAGAGGATGACTTTCCCTTGGTCGAGGAGGACTGTGTGAGGGATCGCTTAAGCGATCTGGATGTCCACAAATCCATGGGCCCCGATGGAATGCACCCACGAGTGCTGAGAGAGCTGGCGGATGTCATGGATTCACCAAGGGGAAATCATGCCTGACCAATCTAATAGCTTTCTACGATGACATGACTGGCTGTGTAGACGAAGGGAGAGCCGTGGATGTTGTCTACCTGGACTTCAGCAAGGCTTTCGACACAGTCTCCCATGATATCCTCCTAGGGAAGCTGAGGAAGTGTGGGCTGGATGAGTGGTCGGTGAAGTGGATAGAGAACTGGCTGAATGGCAGAACTCAGAGGGTTGTCATCAGCGGCGCTGAGTCTAGTTGGAGGCTGGTAACAAGTGGTGTCCCCCAGGGGTCAGTACTGGGCCCAGTCTTGTTTAACTTCTTCATCAACAACCTGGATGAAGAGTTAGAATGTAACCTCAGCAGGTTTGCTGATGACACCAAACTGGGAGGTGTGGTAGACACACCGGAAGGCTGTGCTGCCATTCAGCGTGACCTGTGATAGGCTGGAAAGCTGGGCAGAGAGGAACCTGATGAGGTTCAACAAAGGCAAACGCAGGGTCCTGCACCTGGGGAGGAACAACCTCATGCACCAGTACAGGCTTGGGACGGACCTGCTGGAGTGCAGCTCTGCGGAGAGGGACCTGGGTATCCTGGTGGACGACAGGTTAACCATGAGCCAGCAGTGTGACCTGGCTGCCAAGAAAGCCAATGGAATCCTGGGGTGCATCAAGAAGAGTGTGGCCAGCAGGACGAGGGAGGTTCTCCTTCCCCTCTACACTGCCCTGGTGAGGCCCGATCTGGAGTACTGTGTCCAGTTCTGGGCTCCCCAGTTCAAGAAAGATGAAGAGCTACTGGAGAGAGTCCAGCGGAAGGCTACGAGGATGATGAGGGGACTGGAACATCTCCCCTACGAGGAGAGGCTGAGGGAGCTGGGCTTGTTCAGCCTGAAGAAGAGAAGGCTGCGAGGGGACCTAATAAATGCTTATAAATATCTGAAGGGTGGGTGTCAGGAGGATGGGGCCAAGCTCTTTTCAGTGGTGCCCAGTGACAGGACAAGGGGCAATGGGCACAAACTGAGGCACAGGAAGTTCCGTCTGAAGATGAGGAAGAACTTCTTCCCTCTGAGGGTGACAGAGCACTGGAACAGGCTGCCCAGGGAGGTTGTGGAGTCTCCTTCTCTAGAGATATTCAAGACCCGCCTGGACGAGGTCCTGTGCAGCCTGCTGCAGGTGACCCTGCTTCAGCAGGAGGGTTGGACTAGATGACCCACAGAGGTCCCTTCCAACCCCTACTATTCTGTGATTCTGTGATTCTGTGATTCTGTAATACCTGAAGATGTTTTGTTCGTTCTGCGCTTTCTTTTTGACCTATCTACAAAGAGATATCAGAAAAAGTAAGCCATCACATTACGAAAACAGTCCTTCCTTCAAAATCCACCATCCTCATCCATGGTAGCAATTTAGAAGCCTTTAAAAGTCAGCTAGGCCGTCAAGGCCAGGGTCTCACACCGTAAAGCAACCACGGCACTTGAACTTCATAACCATCTGGAATGAATCCCCTCTGGCTTTACCTCACATTTTGAAACTTTTAGTCAACTTACGGTACTCAGACACAAGCATATGAAAAAGTATTGATTACCACCAAAGCATGTACTTTCTAGCTGTTAAGTCACCATTAGCAAAGTTTTATACGTGGAATAACCTCACCTGCGTTGCTTTTTGACGCAGGACTTTTAGCAGCTTGATTGATAATGATGTCCTCAAAAAACATTCTTCTTTCTTCCTTGGTAGGCAGCTGGATTTTGAAAACTTGTCCATAAGCATTCATAAACAATTCTTTGATCTAAAGCATGAGGAGAAAATGTATTTCAGATAGAAGGCCACACAAATTCATATTCTATTCCAAAAAGATCAGTATCTCTCTACGTTAAGCTGAATAAACATCTGGATAAGACAAACTGGGAACAGTTATCTTCTTGGCCTCAAAAGGTGAATTAAAATATCTTCTCAAAGGAACACCTCAAGAGAACACGCTGCTCTGAGAAGGGACCTTATCATACACTGAGGAAGTGGTGACAGTCACCACCTCCAAGACTGCTTATTTTGTGTTTACCTGCCTCACTGTCCTTTCGTTTCAATCGTTATGGCGGCTACAGAGGGAAGAGGCAGGCTTCAAACAAGTGCCAGGGCCTTTTGGTAAGGTGGCTTTTTGGTCTGGGCTTTGTTTTTTCTTTTTTCAATGAATTACTTCAAATGATGTGTCTGAAGTTGCATACTTCCAAGTTTTACTCCCATTTTTCAGTCTCTACTACCATCAGGTCTGGAAGGAATTCCAGTACTTAGTTGAGAAGGCATTTATTAGCAGCATGAAAAACTTCTGCAGAAAGTTAAGCTAACATATCTTTCACTTTTCAGAAACAATGTTTTCGGTCCAAATAGCTTTTTCCCATTTCCATTTCAAGCACCGTGTATTCCTGACTAAGTACATACCGAACCACCTTGAGGTCACTGCAATTACTGTCTCAAGTCAATTTAGACATTTCTCTCCGAAGCATGACGGTGTGAGAAGGGGAGAAAGTTGGGTCAAAGCCAATCTCTTGACTCAGAAAACACTTCAGACACACGCTTTCAGCACTCTTTTGGTTAAGGAAATTTGAAGAGACCTGGTGAGGGTGCTTGAGTAATACCAGCATGAATTTGCTGAAGAGTGCACCGTACTCCAATGCTTAAAGGATTTCTCCACTAACAGGAAGTCGAAGAAAAAAGCAAGAAAAGTATCGACAGAAATACCTCTTCTGGGAGATCTGCGTGACACACATCAGATGTTGCAAGCAGCAAAACTGGAGCAGGAGTCGGGATGTTCTGCAGTAGTGTCCTAAAAGTAAGTCTGAGTGGAATTCCAGCAGCCTCCCACCACAAATGGATATGGGGGATGTAAATTATGCTTGGTGTCGTTCTTTGAGCGTCTCGCATCATCTGGGAAAGTGAAAGCTTGGATCAGAACACTAAACCGTGTAGAACAGGACCTACGTATCGGTCAGATCTGAATCTCTGCCTGGTTTCAAAACTGCTTAGGAGGAAGATAACTCCTGGAGAGCCTCACAACTCAGCCGGTGTGGTGGTCTGCCTGAAAGGACAAGACTGACCCTTCAGCAAGACCTAGACGTGGTAGTTACGTGACCGCAGATGCAAGCATCACAGAACAGAAAAGGGATTACTCCTCTGTGTGACAGAAAGAGTATCCAGCCATGTCATGTGTCTGTCCTTACTCGTACAGCTCTCAAATGCTGCTACAACAGGTCAAAATATTTGAATACAGTGATGCCATCCAGGGAAATGCATTTCCTGCCTAACAGGAAAAAAGAAGGCAGCACTAATTCTGCTTCGATTTCCTTTTCCTAGTTAAGAAAAACACACCCGTGTACAAAAGGTCCATCAGTTTTAATGCATTTACTGCATATACTGCAGCAATACCAGCTGTACATTGTTCAGATAAGAAACACTTCTTTTCCCCAGAACCTTGATTGCCTTAGAAACACAACAAAAAAGAAGGCTACCAGAAGTGCCTGACCCGCAGTCAGGCTGATGCACAGCCATCTACTGGGAGCACAGAGCCTTAAAAAGCAAGGAAAACAACCTGCTGGGTCCCACCAGGATGGGCAGCATTTCTTGCCCATGAAGAGCGGATTATCAGCAGCACCTCCCAGCTTCCTGAGCTGCTAGCAGCATCCTCACCGTTTCATTTGGAATGGAAAAAATGCGCATGTAAAGCATCCTTACTGGGTGTCATTCAGTCTAGAAGATAAGCGGATTCCCAGGACTAAACCTAACAGCACACTCAAACCAGGCCAACTCCATGAACAATGACTTTTCCTTACTCTACAGACAGTTCATTCATCCCATGACATTAAAGAGAGAAAAAAAGATACCTGTGCACATGTTTCTTCCGGTGATGTGGTGCTAGCAAACAAAATGGATAGGTCTAGCGTATAAACGGGGAACTTCTCCAGGGCATGTATTACTGCAGGTGCCAGATGAGACGCTTGCCCATATCCTGCCTCTCCAACTAGTAAGAACCGTGGCTTCCAGGACATTGGCTGGTAATAAGCATTTCTAGAACAACAACAAGAAAATACGTCTAAAAATGAAGTGGAAGTGATCAATAGGCACACAGATCTTCAAATGTTTTTCCTATCTATCTATCTATCTATCTATTGAAATACTCTCCATATTCCAGCACCATATTAATATCCAGACGACTCTCAGAGCCCATTTTGTTACAAACTTGTACCATACCTCCCTGAAGAAATCCTGCCTGGGTGAAGTAACAGCTCTCAAATCACACAGGGGGATTGTCCAGCTAAACACACACACGACAAGCGGTCAGGAGCCTGAGATGGGCAAGAATAACCACTCTCTCTCTCTCTCTCTCAACACACACCAATCTGGATCTCTTCAGCGCCCGTACACACCAATTTTCAGTAGGTCGTGAGCTGAAGTAACTGTGAGATCTCTACACCTGTCAAGTGTAGCTCAAATTTGGCCATGGAGCTAGTGGGAAGAAAGGAGCAGAACAACATTTCTAGAGAAAAATCACCGTGGGCACTGAAACACGCTTGCTGTATCTGAAGAAGTACACAAATGGATTGGTTGAATTTGAGCAGTACTCTAAATAGGCAGAAGATTTATATCTATTCAGTCAGAAATTCTAACTGCTTAATCTTTGAAGCGTGTATTCATTTCCTACTCCTCTTGCTTGACTAGCATGAAACACATTTGTGAAGAGCACTTGTTTTTTCCACCACAATACTGTTGGACATTTGCTGGCTGAAATCCAAGATCCTACAGACCTATTCAAGCTCCGCACGTCAGAAGATTTTCTGGACAGCACAGCAATAGATACTGAGAAAAAGAACTGACCCAACAGTGATGACAACATTCTATTTCTTCAACCCTTGGCTTATATGACTTCCACAGTAAAATGTCAAAAGATTAACATCAGCTTAGGAGGCTAAAGGCACAAACCACAGACATGGTTTAGGTTTTTCTCACGCTGTTGTAACAAACCATTTCTCTATTTTGTTTCTGCTACAGAATTGACGAATGCTTCAACGATCTTGGGAGGCAGAAGGGCAAAAGATGGCTACACAAATCCATACAGCTTTTATCGTTAAAAGGACAGACAGCGCACTTCTTTGGTCTTGAGTCTTTCAAGGAATACCATGGATCAAATCAACACACTAGAATGGTCTGTGGACCACTCTGACTTCGGAGGAGAGGGCTGGGCCGTTCACTTGGATGGTTTCTGGCCATGTACTCCATTAGAACGTTAGCACCCAGCTGGATCGCCACACTTACTTCTTACAAATAGTGATCAACGCACACGCACACATTTTACTCCTTCAGCTACCACCCATCACACCAAAACTGCTTTCAGACCCAGCCATCTTTCAAATGGAAACATACAGCTGACAAATCTTTACCTGCTAAAATGGAGGCATGTTTTCTGCTGTGTACCAGGCACTTGATGTGTTGCCTGATCTTCAAAGATTGATGGTGATTCCTCATCACTGTCAACTGCACCGTTTCTTAAAACATCATGGAAAGTGTCTGAAAGACAAGAGAGGTTGGTTAACTTTCCTCAATAGTCTGTATCTGGCTCCTGCATTAATACAGCTTCTCAGTAGGTGCTGGAGACCCCTTAGCTTGTAGTTCTTCATTTGAGTGCACATGTTGATTGCTGAAGAGTTCATCCTACCACAGATTTAGGGAGACTGCACAAGTCTCTACAAAGCTGTCCTGCATCCCGTGATTTGCTTAAGGTGTATCTCGCTGGCGGTGAAAACTTGGAGGATTCTTCCTTAGAATAAAAATGACTGCGGACAAGGTCTGTAGTTCCTAGACACCTGAAAAACTCCACAAGGCCACTTCCTTCTGGAGCAGGCTCGCCCACTGGAAGTCGGGGAATTAAGTGAAGGTGATGGCCGCAGACTTCCATTTGTCTGCGACTGGCGAGTCAGAACATACAGACCAACCCATCTTCTAAAGAAGGCTCCTCAAAGATCACCGGGCAGGGAGATAACGGAAGGCGGACAGCGGAGAGGGGACACAGTTACCAATCCACCGGCCTCTCTGCTTTTATTTTGCTGGTGGATTTCTGCCTCTCTTTTACCAACGCAAACCTGTCTCCCAGCTCTACTGCGGTTGACACTGGTAGGATATTCTCAAGGGATCAGCATCCGAACTCCTCAGGGATCTCCACTAATCAGCAGTGGAGTGAGCTAAACAATTTATTTGCTCTCACCAACAGACAGACTAAATTTGATCCCAGCTGATGCAGTTAGGAGCGTGAACTCACATGTGCTATGCAAGCCAAGCCCCAGAGTACGCACTACTAAAACATTCGGAGCTCACATGCAAGTGCACAGTGTGATCCACAAACATCTAAACGATGAGAACGTGGTTAAAAATCATGAGAGCTAAAACAGTATTTAGCTGAAGCCATTTAGATTTGTATTGTGGTCCTGACATTCTCCAGACAGGAATTAGAAGCATTCCTGGGAAGACGCCCTTCTCCCCCCCGATTTAGGTATTTGTTTTGAAGGAGGTGCCTCTCCTACATGAAGCCTTAAATCCCTCTCTACAAATGATACATCTCAGCTGCTGTCAGAAACAGGGTGCTCTAGCACAGAACGCATCCTTCTCTGCTGCTTTTTGCGAGGCATGCACAGCTCCCACCCAGCACTTCAGTGCAGAATCCAGCATAAAAACTACGCACGGTATTCCTGAAATAAAGGCGTGCACATGCACGCGATAGAATTCTACTGTCATCGCGCCTGGGAGGTTTGTGTATGTCAGTTGCACCAGTCAGAAGTTTTTGCTCTGGCAGAATTTGAAAGAAGTGGATGTTACTGGTCTACCTTGCTGTTGGTTCTTCTCTAGCGCAAGCTCTGCGTGAGGAAATACTTCCTGCAAGGCTTCTAAAATTCTTGCTAGTGTGTTTTCCAGCAGTGGTTTTGACATAGGTGGTAGCGCTCGCCCAGCTGAAGCCACAGCCCTCTGTGAAGCTGGAACAATCTTCTGCATCGCCACCACAAAATCCTTTGCTCTTATTTCAATAGAAGCGACATCTAACTGCAGTTTCTCACAACTTTGGTAGATCTGAGGATAGTGCCGGCGCAAAGCACACAGGGCAGCTTCAGCACACAAGGCTTTAATATCAGCGCCACAGTATCCTAATAAACAAAACAAGAATCAAAGGTTACGTTGGTCTCAGGCAACACAGAAGCCAAGGTTGCCCAAGTGCAACACTGAAAGATTTTGTATGCAGCCACAAATTGAGAGGTTCAGAGAGAACTGACAGAGTTACTGCACTGCAGAGAAGTTCTGTTACGGGGCTCGCAGCCTGAGACCCAGCACCTTGGAAGCAGCCTCCTAAGCAAAGCTCTGCTCCTGAGGAAGATGCCCAAAACCCATTCAATGTTCTGAGAGACAAAGAAAATGAAAAGAAAAGAAGCATCTGACTTTGTCTGCCCGCAGGGCGAGCCAGCTGCCTCACTGCCTCGCCCTGCGGCAAGGCACAAGAGCTCGGGGGCTGCCCGGTAGAAGCTCAGGTTCCCGAGGACTCCAGTCACGCGCAGCAACTCACTTGGTTTTCCAACTTACCAACGCATTTTTCAGCTAGCTCTTCCAGAAACGTGTCCAATGGTTTAGGGGTCCACTCTCGTGTGTGAATCTTGAAAATCTCTTTTCTAGCCTGGAAACAAAATGGTTGCCTTTGAGCTTGTCCTAAGTTTTCTCTTCAAATCCAATCATTCTCAACTTGTTACATTCAACTTTTTTCCTGGGGGCCTGCAGCCAAATAAAAGGCATTTATAGCTTCCATAAAAAGTTCGTTTCCACAGGTATCAAACTTAATGATCCTGAGGAAAAAAAACTGTAGTCCAAAGCTTCTCTGCAATCAGCGATTTTTCCTCACAGAAAATTCTCTCACATTTCTCTGATCTTAACAAGACTTTCACTGAAGGATTTCTTGCTACACAGAATAATTATGGCAGATTTCTAGAATTCTTCCCCAGCAGGGAATCGCACTACTACATCTGTTTCATGGCACCTCCTCTGCTGTCCCGGAAACCAGATAAAGCCGGAGACAAAGGTTTGTGTTAAATACCCTCCTTGGTGCACTTCTACTGGCCTTCAACCCAACAAGCGGTAGTAAAACAAGTAGCAGTGACAGCCAGAGAAAAACCACAAAAACAGGGTTCCGGTTTCGCACAGTATCTTCTCCCCCACACGTATTTTTTGCTTGCTTGATACATATTTTTTCATTGCTTAGCTGTCGCCATTGAACTAGAAGCTTCCCAAACCCTGCACCTGGGCAGTGTACCACATCCTTCTCCAACTCCCTGTTAGGAAGTGCCAGTGAGAAGGTCAGATCCGACAATACGTGATTGGGGAATGAAAAATCTGAATTTGCTCCAGCTGGACCAGCCTCAAGAAGAGTTTTTTGTCAGCAAAAAGGAATTCTTGTGCACGCACCACGCCTTTCATTTTCAAGATGAGACTGCAGTAATTGATAGCTAATTCAGACATTCATCCTTACTTACACATTTCAGGGACTAGCAGCATCCCATTTTCCTGGCTGGTCCCAGTCAAACCAAAACTAGTTCTAAAACCAAATCCCTGTTGAAATCAGCTGAATCCTACATACTCAGTACCAGATCTGCCCTCCACAGTACGACACCATCTCTCCAGATAGCCCTCCTTTGCCCAAGTTGCACAACACTGATTGTGACTTTAACTGCTCCATGATACTGCATTGTCAGGTAGCTCTAGCATAAAGGTGGACTTGGCCACGTCAGCATTAAGGCTGAGCTGAAGTTCTGACCTCTTTATTCGGCAAGCTGAAGAGGAGCTCTCGATCAAAGCGTCCGGGTCTTCGCAAAGCCGGATCTATAGAATCCAGTCTGTTGGTGGCTCCGATGACCACAATTTCTCCTCTGCTGTCTAAGCCATCCATAAGTGTCAGAAGTGTTGATACAATAGAGCTAACAGAAAAATTACTAGTTTAGTAAATTTTGTTCTGTTCTACACACCACCTTCTCCAGTGATCTCACAAAAATGACAAGCTTTTGTTGATGAGACGCTGATTAGTGAAAGATTCATTTTAGCACTTGAAAAAAACAGACAAGGTAACACAGACCGCATGCTGTTATCAAGCTTAGTGAATTGTGTTCGATTATTGCTTAAAAATCATCTGACATTTTGTAGCACTCAGTTACTAGTTTTCAGGAGAAACGAGTGGGTCACATTAAGCTAAATAGGTTGGGGGCTTCTTTTCACAAAGATCAAGCAGCTTCTGTGTAGATACATAAAATGTACTACCTGTGAATGTGGTCTTGTCTACTGGACCGCACCGGAGCAAGACCATCTATCTCATCAAAGAAAATAATGGAAGGTTGCATCTGGTAGGCCTAGAAGGAAAACACAGGAATATCGACTCCAGTAAAACAGCGCCATTTGAAAGAGAAAATGCATGGAATACATGATGGTTGGAAAGTCATTGGAGCTAGATGTTTCACACTAGCATCAGGGATCTCTACTCATTGAGCTAATGCAGTAAGTGGCACGAGTAACACAAGACAGCAGCCTCTGTCAGCCCGCTGAGACGGGGTGACAGGGAGCAAATCACACCAGCAGTTCTTACAGCCATTTGGCAACCGCCGAGAACAGAGCCGGGACTTCATTCAATTACAGCTTCTGGAAGCAACCAAACAACCCTGCTTTCAGCCTGCATCTCTTTCCCTCTGATCTAAGGCCACCATCTCCTGCCTCCTGCAGCCTTTTTTGTGGCTGGACTGTTGTTTTTGGGTTATTTTTAAGGCTGGGGGAGGGGCTTGCTTTGCGAGGTTTTCTCATTGGTTTTATTAACCTTTCCCAATACATCTGGAGATTTCAAGCCCCTAAGAACCCACTGAAAAACAAAACCCTGACAATCCCCTTTCAGTGACAAGAACTGGTGAAACACAAAAAATGAGTGAGTTCTCCTTAAAAACACTGACCGCAGAAAAGGACAGTTACAACTTGGACAGAACACACAGCGCATTTTGGCCTTACCTGATCAAATAATAAATGAAGCTGTCGTTCAGATTCTCCCACCACTTCACTCAGGTAGTCGGCACCATTTCTCATAAAAAAGGCTATTCTCCTGGCACCTTGGCTACATTCATTAGCAAGGGCACGAGCAACCAGTGTCTTTCCAGTTCCTGGTGGACCATGGAATAGAAAGCCTCTGCAATTGAAAGAAAAAAGATTCACCTAGGAAAAAAGCCTCGTGGAAAAGTAGCTCTTACTACCTCCACCCCTAAAACACCCAACTCTTCTCTCCTAACCGAAGCACTTCATGCATTAGACAGTGGTAGCAGCTCAAGTGTGAGAAAAGTCAAAACAGATGGAGGTTTTTGTTCCTACACAATTCAAGAAGGCAGCAAACAAAAAGAGCACAGAGGACAAGGCAGACGTAGAAAAACTCGAGAATAGATGGCAGTGTCCCAGAAGGACCCTTCCAGAGCTGCTGACAAACTAACAGGGGTGCTTACAGCACCGCGGAGCCAAACAGGAACAAACGGCAGCACAGAATCGGAGACTGGGCTAACTCGCGAATCAGCAGCTCACTCTTCAGCGAGACACTGCCCATTCATTTGGGTGTCACAAAAGGCAAGATCTGATATTGAAGCATTGAATTCTCCCTTGAAAAGCTTGAAGTTGCTGGATTTGGTTTCCGGGGAATTCTAAAGCTGGGAAGGTATTCTGCATTTCCAGATAAATATAGCCATAAACTGGAAAAGCCAATGCACTGCTGTTTCAAAGAGCATTTCAACAAATAACGGAGCAAAACACAGATTTCATTTTGTTATTGGCAATACTTTGAACGTTACTGAAAGCAAAGAACTTAAAGTTGCACCTCAATATACCGTGATTGAGTTTTGCTGAGCAAGAACCTATGAAGTCAAGTATTAAATCTCTAAAAATTGCATTTCATAATGCACAACGAGTTTAGCTGGGTAAGGAGCAGATCGATTCCTACTCAGCCCAAGCACAACAAACACTACAAGGTCCTATCCATTGGAAAACTGATACTTCCGCACTTCAAAAACAGAGTTGGTGGGAGAGCCAAGTGGACTTCGAAGAAACCAATTACAGTTGACTAGCAGGAGATAATTCCAATTAGAATTTTTAGGTTTAAACAATCTCTGTTACCTTGGCGGCTGAATTTTGAATCTCTCAAAGACTTCCGGGTAAAGCAAGGGAAAAACGACCGTCTCTTTTAGAGATGAAATGTGGTCAGAAAGGCCACCCACGCCATCAAATCGTACCTAAAGATAAATTCAACAGAACACATTGGATAAGTTAAAGAAAGCTGCAACCTCGATAAGGTTCCATCAGAAATTATCTGTCAGCACAAAGGAAATGTCCTGGGCAATTTTCAAATTGCTCCAGAGAAAACTGTAAACCAAGGCATCTGTAGGCAGCACGCTACTGAAGGCTTTCACCAACACTGACACAATGAACTAGAAATACTTACCGAACAATCTATTTTCATTGGATCCACATCAGCCAGACTTGCTCCGATTTCCATTTGATCCTGGTGAATTCCCTTTAACTCCTCTTCCCCAAAGTTAAGTGGAAGACACCTGATTTCAATGAAGGACAAAGAGAAAGGCACTTTCTAACTTCAGATTTTTGCTTTCAGCATCATGGCAAGGGAATGCGGAAGACCTTATAAATGAGCATAAACTTCCCAAATAGTTAAATATACCTTCAGACTCTCTTGCATTTGATGTCCATGAGTAAATGCAAGAAAATAAAATTGCTCCAGACATTAAACTGAGTTAATGATTTTAACACGAATAGCCATGCTAGTCAGCACAGCACACGCATGAATGCAAGCTTAGAACAAGTTCTTCCGGATGCGGAGACCGTGAACTGACATTGCTTTGTGTGATGGAAGAACCCCCCCTCAAAACACATCGACATCTTTTAAAGATTTTTTGCTCCTCCATTCAAAAAGTTACAGCCCGAGTGGATACTTCTTTCATGCGGATTAACATCGTACAGGCTGCCAAGCACTGCTGGTGCGTCCTGAGAACTCTGGGGTGTGTGTGCCAGGGGACACACGTCAGAGACATCAGCCTGAAAGCTTCTGTGTTAAGTCTGTTATCAACATACTTTTTATAGAGCATTTGTTAAGTAACAAAACCTCCATCATTTCCTCTATCACATTTTCTGTTATGGTGGTCTTCTTTCTGAACAAACTCAATCTAAAGCACAGGAGCAGTAGAATTTCACATTAAAAAACTACATAAACGTTTTCCTCCCCCTATTGCCACTTATCAATCAAACTGCTGATTATCAATCAATTCTAAAAATCCAATTGTAAAGAGTCCAGTTACAGCTGTCAGTGCTGACAGGTATGATTAGATATTGCCACCATGTAGAAAGTGTACAAGAGGAAAGTGTACAAGAGGAAGAGAATAACACACAGGGTTAGGCAGATGCAAGCTCCTCCCAGGTAGACCCCTCCCTCCCCTGTTCTCCAGTTTCATGAACCTCCTCAAAGCTCTGCTGCGGCTGCGCTTCCTGCGCCTCTCCAAATGCTCTTCATCATCACATGAGGAAGAGGATGTGGAGCCACTCTTGTGGACTCTGTGTCTCTGACCGCAAACATTTAAACAAACAAAACTTAATTTTTCTTAGGAAGGTAGAACGCTTCACTGTTTCCCAAAGAAATTTCACAAAAATACCTACTCATTTTGTCCCATCCCTTCCTCTCACACACACACACAAATACAGAACCACAGAATCACAGAATGGTCGGGGTTGGAAGGGACCTCTGTGGGTCATCTAGTCCAACCCTCCTGCCGAAGCAGGGTCACCTACAGCAGGATGCACAGGACCGCGCCCAGGGGGGGTCTTGAATGTCTCCAGAGAAGGAGACTCCACAACCTCCCTGGGCAGCCTGTGCCAGGGCTCCGTCAGCCTCAGAGGGAAGAAGTTCCTCCTCATGTTCAGACGGAACTTCCTCTGCTTCAGTTTGTGCCCGTTGCCCCTTGTCCTGTCACTGGGCACCACTGAAAAGAGCTTGGCCCCATCCTCCTGACACCCACCCTTTAGATATTGATAAGCATATATTACGTCCCCTCGCAGCCTTCTCTTCTTCGGGCTGAACAAGCCCACCTCCCTCAGCCTTTCCTCGTAGGAGAGATGCTCCAGTCCCCTCACCATCCTCGTAGCCCTCCGCTGGACTCTCTCCAGTAGCTCCGCATCTTTCTTGAAGTGGGGAGCCCAGAACTGGACAGAGTACTCTAGATGGGGCCTCACTAGGGCAGTGTAGAGGGGAAGGAGAGCCTCCCTCGACCTGCTGGCCACACTCCTCCTAATGCATCCCTCGCCCACCCCAGCCTCCCCCCGGACGCATACTCACTGCTGGCCAAGACTGTACTGGGGCAGTGCTGTTGGCTGGTGCCCTTCTATATCCACCCCCATTGTGACGCGTCCCCTGTGATGTCACGGGTGTCTTAGCGCATCACAGTCTCGCCCGCCGGCCATTGGCCCCACCCCGGCTCAGCGACCCACAGCTGCCCTGGTGTACTGGTTGAGGCTGGCCTGCAGATCATGTTCTTCACAGGAGCTTGCACCATGCTTCATTCTGGAGATGTTATCACCTGCCTGCCACTCGGAATCTCCTAATCATACAATATCCTGAGTTGGAAGGGACCCACGAGGATTCCGAGTCCAACCCCTGAGTCCACACCGGGCAACCTTAAGTTTGATCATCGAATCGTAGAACCATCGAATCATTTAGGTTGGAAAAGATCCTTCAGATCATCGAGTCCAACCGCAAACCCGACACTGCCAACTCCATCACCATACCGTGTCCCAAAGCGCCACGTCCACACAACTTTCAAATACCTGCAGGCATGCTGCCTCAAGCACTTCCCTGGGCAGCCTGTTCCAATGCTTGGCAACCCTTTCAGGGAAGACAGTTTTCCTAATAGCCAACTGGAAAAAGTCTCCTTCTCTGGAGATATTCAAGACCCACCTGGAGAAGGTCCTCTACAGCCTGCTGTAGGTGACCCTGCTTCGGCAGGAGGGTTGGACTAGATGACCCACAGAGGTGCCTTCCAACCCCAACCATTCTGTGGTTCTGTGATTCTGTGTGAAACCTCCCCTTGCAGGAGTCGGCTGGGCCGAGGGCGGCCTTGATGGTCTTGATGGAATAGAGTCATATCTCTGAGCTAATTATTTTGCGCACCTGTGGTTGAAAAACAGGAGGAAAGGAGCGAAGAAACAGGATGGGAAAATCCACCTCTTTGATAAGCGTGAAGGTCGTGTGAACGGACACATGATGACCAATCAGAAGAACAAAGGAGCGACATGCCAAAAGACCCTCACCAGTGAGACTCTGGGGGTGGGGAACAAGGGGATATAAAAATGTTATGATTAACCATTACAGTGCTTCTGCTGCTGCTTCTGTTTGCTTTTGCTTGCCTTGTGACTGCCGTAACTTCTTGTGGCGTGTCGCCACAACTAACGATGACACGAAGTTTGGGCTCAGCAAGTAACGATTTGCATTGTGCAATTAGGACTTGAATTACAGGACACAAGCTGCGTTTCAGGCCCCTTCCCGCGTCCAGCCCGTGGCTGGCAGGATGCTGCCTGGAAGCAGGAAAGAAGGGGTTTTCCCGGCCGACAGCAAGCGGCCCCGTGGCACCAAGCCTGCCTGCGTACTCCGCACGGCGATTTGGCTCCAAGGCAAGCTACAGAACTCCCGCGACACCTCCCCAGCCTCCGCGCATCTCACTACTGAATTACCTTTTAACTCACATACAGTGTAGTTTGTAATGCTGCAGTATCACCTCCTGTTTCCAAAACAACATTTTCAATTTTCTTGTGTCCTGCACACTCCAGAAAGTCCACGTCACGACGAAACCTGACGTAAGGAGCAGGTTTTCTTGTGCTTATGAGCAGGCTCGAACTCACACTGCCTTCTCCTCAAGCCTGCAAGGAATTCATAGCCTAGCCTGCTATTCGCACCGACCTCTTTTCACAGAACTCGTGGGAAATTCACTACCTTGGTGAAGATCCTCTCTTCTCACCACTTCAGCTGATTTTGGCTGATGAGGTCAGCAGTTTTGGGGGCCAAGTTAAACACACAGTGACCAAACGCAGCCCTTCTCAGAAACCAGGTTAAAAAGGCAATCCCTAAGGAATTACCAGTACTTACCTTCTCGATAGTCTTCTTTTTCTTGGCCTGATTTCAGCTTTGCCAACTGCCTCCATGAAGAAAGAGGACAGAGGAAAGGAGAAAAGAATTCTTGTACAGAAGTATTCTATCGCATCATGCTGTATTGCATTGCATAGTCCCCCCTTAAGGCTGGGAACTTCACCAAGTTTACAACCCGGTGCTCCAGGTCATCCCAAGAAAAGCCTGGAGACAACAAAGAGGGTTCAGATCCCAAGCCTGCTGCGTACCACACACACAAAGTTTTCTCAGGACAGACATTCCCCAACCTGCGTGTCTTCAAGTCTCAACAGGGCAAGTAATATCTCTCTACCCAAAGTGGTGGAGAGATCTCCAAGCAGTTGGGAGAAGATGCATGTTTTTTATACAAGCACAAGATTTTGATGAAGAACAGTGATTCTCGTTCCGAGACACTGGCACTGATATTAACATAATCGTACTCCCCTGCAGATTTTTAGCTGTAGATTTATCACCATGTGACTCCTTGGGCACGCTTTCGCTTTTCCTTTTCATTCTATAAATTCAACAGAGATTAAACACTTAGAAATACCTTGTAAAGTGTCTTTGCTGGACATTTTCACTTAATATTTCCATGCTTTTGTCAAAGCTAGAGTCTGTACAGGGTGGCATGTTTTTTCTCATTGATCTTAAACAGCGTCCATTGAAACATTCAGTTTTGACAACGAATGTTTGGACAAACACATGAGGCAGAAGCAAAGAAAACGGAAACACACCTCCAAAACCAAGCCCACACGGAGGGATTGCACAGTTTGGCATTCAGCGTCACCGCACCTTGCGTATGGGAGGTGGCCTAACGCAACAGCCATGGATCCTGCCACACAGTTTATGGCAACTGAAAGAAAATTTGATTCTCGTAAAATTCAACTTTGCTTATGCTGTTATCAATTTAAAAAAAAAAAAAAAACTGTCAAAGGAACTGAGAGACATTTTCTCTGCTCAAGAGGCATGCAGACATCTTCAAAACAGGGTACTGCTTTGCTTTGACTTAAATATAGTTATCACGATCCTCCAGCATCAAGAAGATTGTCACCGTTACAAGCCAGACTCAACTTTATCTCAGAAAGTTACAGCAGTCAGTCTCGCTTTGTTTCAAGTCTGGTTGCTTTGACAGGCAAAAATATGCCATCACAAAAGCTCTTCTGTTGGTGGAAAAAGGGTTTCTCCGAGATCTCGTCTTGAGATGGTGGATTCTGTGAAAGCCACCTGAGGTGCTACCAGGTCATTAAAAGAAATCACCTCTGAACTGCATGAAGAGGTTTCTAAAGCATTTACTTGTCACAAGCCTAAACGAGATTGCTTGAAAACTTTGATTTAATATGCAGTGGACTGTCCAGCACCACAGACCACTTCAGAAAACTCTATCGCCACAAGCTGAAAACAATGATAAAAGTTCATCAAGTTTTCCATCGTCTCCTTCTAAAGAGAGGCACTGAAACGTCTGGGAGATGTTCAGGTCTGCAGCGTTCCAAAGGCAATCACAGAGGGATGTCTCATAAAAATATGTACCTAGCTGTTGGGCAAAAATATCAAATAAATGCAGCCAAACGTCTACAGCTTTCTTAATAAATTTTAATATATATTTGGTATCTGTATAAATAAATATGTAGCAGTAATCTATTGAATTCTGCAGACAACAAACAGCGCGTCACGAAAAGAACACCTTCCAGAGCTGAAGTCAAGTCTGCTGAAATCCAGTGTCACTGTGTGCGCGTGAAGGCTGCAATTTCTTTCTTCATTTCCTAGTAAGAAAAACAGACAAGCCAGCAGTCAGCATGAAGAAAAGCTCAAGCACCCTGTTTATTTCTTCATCAAAAGAATAGAGAGTCTGTACATACATACAACTGTTAGAAGCATTTAGCAAATACATGTACTCCCACCACCAGCACAGTGTCCTTCCAGCGTCTCTCTAGCTTCAAACGCGTCCTTACGCATCCAAACTAGAGAGTAGGCCAGAGGGAGTGGAGGGATCTGTATCAGCAGTGGCTTCAACAATTGGAAAGAGGAGCCAGTTCCTGAAAAGCCACAGCTAAAAGCTGGAAATTCTGTTTTCTGCATTCTGAATAATAATAAGAGAGACTTGTTCAAGTCTCTCTCTTTGTACGCTACAGCTTGCCCCTGAGCGACTTGCGCAGCCAAGGATCTGAGGATCCTGAATCGGAAGGCCGAAGATCCATCCCATCTAAATCGACTCAGTACTGGGAATGCCTGACTGGGACCACGGGTGCCTCTGCAAGATTTCTGCCACGTTCTGACAACTCAGAAAACCTCTCTTAGAGGAAGAGATCCGAGCATTTGACTCATCAGCATTAAAGCGGCATGGTTTTGCAATAGGGACCAACTTCTTCCAGACTGAAATGAGAAAGTCTTGAAACACAGGCACCTGAGCAGTACAGAGGAACGCTACATAGGCGTGACGTCCGGAGCGCACGCGTACATACCCGTAACACACACATGCGTCACAGTGATGGAAAGGGCTAGAAGACAAAAAAAATTTACCTTCACCAATTCGGTTTTGTCATCATCTTCCCGATGGCGGTAAATGCACTGACTGAGAATAGCGTACAGTCTTTCCAACTGAACTAGAGTGAAGTTGTTTGTTGTCTCAGTGACAAAATGCAGCAGTTGCTGAAGAAAGAAAAATGGAAACTGCAAGTTTAGAATAGCACAGGATCCTTTGAACAAGCTCGTCATGTTTTCCAAAGCTAAACAATAACAGTACAACACAAGGGACATCCTGCTTTCTTATATTGCTAAATAAAATAGGAGTGACACTTCAGAGAACAGATGAAATCTCTCACAAGCTGTAACTGGAGAAAATGCGTTCATTTTTCGTACTTCAAAGTGGCTCTGCCTGTAGCAGATCACCAGCTCTCACACAGTCCTTTCTGGGCCCAAAGCTGTGAATGGCATCGCCTCTGGGAAAGCAACCCCAACAAGCCAGCGGCAGCACCTGCTTCCACTGCGGCCGCTGTGCAGTGGCCACGTGTTGTGTGAGGCTGTAGAGACGGAGCTCAAGAGAGCAGCCACTCCAAAGGAAAATATTACTGCCTCGCCGCTGCCTGTCATCACACTCTGCCTCCCTCACATCAGCCAGCACAGAACCGGAGTATTCCCCTCAGCTTCCTGCTACACAACATGCAGGTTAAGACGCACACAATACACGCAGCGTGCTTTCAGCTGCTGCAAACAGAAAAGGCAGGCTGTGACAGAGGCTTATGGTCAACGTCCCGTGGGAAACTAGTTCTAACTGCTGCCACACAGACGACCGCATGCTCTTCTCTATCTTCCTAAAGTTCTAGTCCTACTGCCAAGCAAAGAAACAAACAAAACTCTCCCCCCAAAAAACCAAGCCGCTCCATTTGGGAGGTTCACCTCGCTTATTCACTGCAAGCAAGCTCCAAAGAGGCTGTCTGGTACGAGCAACTAGTTCCAGCGGCACCCATGTTAATGAGCAAAGTTTTCTAAAAGACGCGTTTCCTGACTGTAGCTCTGCTCAGAGCTGAAAGCTATAGAAGCTGAACCATATATACGGGCTCTACTGTAGCATTTCTCCAATGCAAAATTCTAACAGTAGATTCTGAAAGAATTTCAGAAAAGGAGACAGTAGTATTTTCTCCTGCTGACTTCAGCGTTGAAGTCACCACTGCTAGAAATAAAGGTCCTTTTCAGGTTCTCAATACATGAAAACACGCAAAACCCAACCCAAACCCCCAAAGCCGTCATAAAAACTGTCACCACATTAATAACCAACACTACTACTACTAGTAGGCTGTCAGTGGGCTCTTTGAAAATTCAACAAGCCCTTCTAAATCAACAATCAGCAAGACAACCCAGTCTCCTCAAATGTAGTTCTCCAAAAGCCACAACAGCAGTCTGCACCAGGTGTGCAAACACAACACTCATAGGCCATTACAAGCTGACTTCTTTCACAAGCTCTATATCCTTACCATACACTGTTTTAAGTGGCATTGGTTAACAACTAACTTCATTTACAACTCTCCATGGAGCAAGAAAACGTTCTTCTTCAGTATTAACAAAATTGAAATGAGACTTACTTTCAGCTGGGTGAGAATTCCCTGTGCTTTCTCCACACCCATCACATGTTGCTCTTCCATGCAAGAACGTCTCGCCCGAGCCACACAGCGTACCCACGAATCTGGAATGACACACAGCTCTTAGGCAGGGATTTTTGTTTCTCTGCCATACAGCATCAGTGAAGTGTCCTGCACCTGGAATGCAGTCTCTCTCTGCAATGACAGACACAGACCCCTTTTTTCCGCTGAGAAATCCCTGACTTGTACTTTCTTTCTGGTAAAAGTCCCTGTTCCATCAAAATTCCAAACTCGGACACAAAAGAAAACCCACCAGAGAAGAAGGCAGGGCAAAACCAGGAAAAAAAAACGACAGTCCTGTTGCCATTACAGCACTGCATGGTAAAACTCCAAGGTAATTTCGGTTAGGAGACACACCCTATCACAGAATCCCAGAATGCGAGGGTTGGAAGGGACCTCTGTGGGTCACCTAGTCCAACCCCCCTGCCGAAGCAGGGTCACCCAGAGCAGGCTGCACAGGACCCCGCCTGCAACCACGTGGACATAAGTCTCCTATTCCACAGGCGACTCTGGACCCACACTGCTGCTGGAAGAACGTTTCCATTTTCTTCCAGAGAACAATCCTGGGTGGACCCACCTTCAGTGAAAGTGATCTTAGGAACATGTTTTTCTGAAGGCTCTTCCTGACTCTCGGCTTCATTTTGGTCTTCCAGAACATTCTTCTCTTTCTTGAACTGAAAATTCCTCCTCTTTGCTGCAATACGGGGCTCAGGCGGGGCTCATTGAGAGGGTTTTAAACTAGGTTCGAAGGGGGAAGGGGATATTGCCCAGCTCACTAGGGATGAGCATAGGCTTGGCGTGCCAAGGCCAGGAGTGAGATTGACAGCCCAGCTCAAGTGTGTTTACACCAATGCACGTAGCATGGGCAATAAACAGGAGGAGCTGGAAGCCATTATACAGCAGGACTGCTACGACTTGGTCGCCATCACAGAAACGTGGTGGGACAACTTGCATGACTGGCATGCTGTCATAGATGGCTACAGACTCTTTAGGAAAGACAGACCAACAAGGAGAGGTGGGGGAGTTGCTCTATATGTGAGGGAGCAAGCAGAATGCATTGAGCTTGGCGTGGGGGCAAATGAGGAACAAGTTGAAAGCTTGTGGGTTAGAATTAAGGGACAGGCTCATAAGGGTGACATTACAGTGGGTGTGTACTACAGGCCACCTGAGCAGGAGGAGGAGGTTGATGAGGCCTTCTACAGGCAGCTGCAAGCAGCCTCACAGTCACAGGCCCTGGTTCTCATGGGGGACTTCAACCACCCTGACATCAGCTGGGAAGACCATACAGCTAGGCAGGCGCAATCCAGGAGGTTCCTACAGAGCATCGATGATAACTTTCTGATGCAAGTGGTGGAGGAACCAACAAGGAAAGGCGCGCTGCTGGACCTTGTGTTAACAAACAAGGAGGGACTGGTGGAGGATGTGAAGGTTGGAGGTAGACTCAGCTGCAGTGACCATGAAATGCTCGAGTTCAGGATCCTGCGTGGAGGAAGCAGGGCAATAAGCAGGATCAAAACGCTGGACCTCAGCAGGGCTGACTTTGCCCTCTTCAAGGAGCTACTGGGAGGAATCCCGTGGTCCAGGGCTCTCGAAGGCAGGGGTGTCCATGAGTACTGGTCGCTCTTTAAACAACACTTCTTCCATGCACAGGAGCAATGCATCCGCCTGAGAAAGAAATCTAGCAAAGGAGGCAGGAGACCTGCATGGTTAAACAAGGAGCTTCTAGCAGAGATCAGGCAGAAGAGAAAGGTCCATGGAATGTGGAAAGAGGGGCAGGCCACTTGGGAAGAGTACAGAAACGTGGTGAGAGCATGCAGGGATGCGACGAGGAAGGCCAAGGCCCACCTGGAATTGAAGCTGGCAAGGGATGTCAAAAACAACAAGAAGGGCTTCTTCAACTACATCAGCAGCAAAAGGAAGACTAGGGACAATGTGTGGCCACTGCTGAATGAGGCGGGTGTCCTGGTGACGGAGGATGCGGAGAAGGCAGAGCTACTGAATGCCTTCTTTGCTTCAGTCTTCAGTGCTAAGACTGGCCCTCAGGAATCCCAGGCCCCGGAGGTAAGAGAAGAAGCCTACAAAGAGGATGACTTTCCCTTGGTCGAGGAGGACTGTGTGAGGGATCGCTTAAGCGATCTGGATGTCCACAAATCCATGGGCCCCGATGGAATGCACCCACGAGTGCTGAGAGAGCTGGCGGATGTCATGGATTCACCAAGGGGAAATCATGCCTGACCAATCTAATAGCTTTCTACGATGACATGACTGGCTGTGTAGACGAAGGGAGAGCCGTGGATGTTGTCTACCTGGACTTCAGCAAGGCTTTCGACACAGTCTCCCATGATACCCTCCTAGGGAAGCTGAGGAAGTGTGGGCTGGATGAGTGGTCGGTGAAGTGGATAGAGAACTGGCTGAATGGCAGAACTCAGAGGGTTGTCATCAGCGGCGCTGAGTCTAGTTGGAGGCTGGTAACAAGTGGTGTCCCCCAGGGGTCAGTACTGGGCCCAGTCTTGTTTAACTTCTTCATCAACAACCTGGATGAAGAGTTAGAATGTAACCTCAGCAGGTTTGCTGATGACACCAAACTGGGAGGTGTGGTAGACACACCGGAAGGCTGTGCTGCCATTCAGCATGACCTGTGATAGGCTGGAAAGCTGGGCAGAGAGGAACCTGATGAGGTTCAACAAAGGCAAACGCAGGGTCCTGCACCTGGGGAGGAACAACCTCATGCACCAGTACAGGCTTGGGACGGACCTGCTGGAGTGCAGCTCTGCGGAGAGGGACCTGGGTATCCTGGTGGACGACAGGTTAACCATGAGCCAGCAGTGTGACCTGGCTGCCAAGAAAGCCAATGGAATCCTGGGGTGCATCAAGAAGAGTGTGGCCAGCAGGACGAGGGAGGTTCTCCTTCCCCTCTACACTGCCCTGGTGAGGCCCGATCTGGAGTACTGTGTCCAGTTCTGGGCTCCCCAGTTCAAGAAAGATGAAGAGCTACTGGAGAGAGTCCAGCGGAAGGCTACGAGGATGATGAGGGGACTGGAACATCTCCCCTACGAGGAGAGGCTGAGGGAGCTGGGCTTGTTCAGCCTGAAGAAGAGAAGGCTGCGAGGGGACCTAATAAATGCTTATAAATATCTGAAGGGTGGGTGTCAGGAGGATGGGGCCAAGCTCTTTTCAGTGGTGCCCAGTGACAGGACAAGGGGCAATGGGCACAAACTGAGGCACAGGAAGTTCCGTCTGAAGATGAGGAAGAACTTCTTCCCTCTGAGGGTGACAGAGCACTGGAACAGGCTGCCCAGGGAGGTTGTGGAGTCTCCTTCTCTAGAGATATTCAAGACCCGCCTGGACGAGGTCCTGTGCAGCCTGCTGCAGGTGACCCTGCTTCAGCAGGAGGGTTGGACTAGATGACCCACAGAGGTCCCTTCCAACCCCTACTATTCTGTGATTCTGTGATTCTGTGATTCTGTAATACCTGAAGATGTTTTGTTCATTCTGCGCTTTCTTTTTGACCTATCTACAAAGAGATATCAGAAAAAGTAAGCCATCACATTACGAAAACAGTCCTTCCTTCAAAATCCACCATCCTCATCCATGGTAGCAATTTAGAAGCCTTTAAAAGTCAGCTAGGCCGTCAAGGCCAGGGTCTCACACCGTAAAGCAACCACGGCACTTGAACTTCATAACCATCTGGAATGAATCCCCTCTGGCTTTACCTCACATTTTGAAACTTTTAGTCAACTTACGGTACTCAGACACAAGCATATGAAAAAGTATTGATTACCACCAAAGCATGTACTTTCTAGCTGTTAAGTCACCATTAGCAAAGTTTTATACGTGGAATAACCTCACCTGCGTTGCTTTTTGACGCAGGACTTTTAGCAGCTTGATTGATAATGATGTCCTCAAAAAACATTCTTCTTTCTTCCTTGGTAGGCAGCTGGATTTTGAAAACTTGTCCATAAGCATTCATAAACAATTCTTTGATCTAAAGCATGAGGAGAAAATGTATTTCAGATAGAAGGCCACACAAATTCATATTCTATTCCAAAAAGATCAGTATCTCTCTACGTTAAGCTGAATAAACATCTGGATAAGACAAACTGGGAACAGTTATCTTCTTGGCCTCAAAAGGTGAATTAAAATATCTTCTCAAAGGAACACCTCAAGAGAACACGCTGCTCTGAGAAGGGACCTTATCATACACTGAGGAAGTGGTGACAGTCACCACCTCCAAGACTGCTTATTTTGTGTTTACCTGCCTCACTGTCCTTTCGTTTCAATCGTTATGGCGGCTACAGAGGGAAGAGGCAGGCTTCAAACAAGTGCCAGGGCCTTTTGGTAAGGTGGCTTTTTGGTCTGGGCTTTGTTTTTTCTTTTTTCAATGAATTACTTCAAATGATGTGTCTGAAGTTGCATACTTCCAAGTTTTACTCCCATTTTTCAGTCTCTACTACCATCAGGTCTGGAAGGAATTCCAGTACTTAGTTGAGAAGGCATTTATTAGCAGCATGAAAAACTTCTGCAGAAAGTTAAGCTAACATATCTTTCACTTTTCAGAAACAATGTTTTCGGTCCAAATAGCTTTTTCCCATTTCCATTTCAAGCACCGTGTACTCCTGACTAAGTACATACCGAACCACCTTGAGGTCACTGCAATTACTGTCTCAAGTCAATTTAGACATTTCTCTCCGAAGCATGACGGTGTGAGAAGGGGAGAAAGTTGGGTCAAAGCCAATCTCTTGACTCAGAAAACACTTCAGACACACGCTTTCAGCACTCTTTTGGTTAAGGAAATTTGAAGAGACCTGGTGAGGGTGCTTGAGTAATACCAGCATGAATTTGCTGAAGAGTGCACCGTACTCCAATGCTTAAAGGATTTCTCCACTAACAGGAAGTCGAAGAAAAAAGCAAGAAAAGTATCGACAGAAATACCTCTTCTGGGAGATCTGCGTGACACACATCAGATGTTGCAAGCAGCAAAACTGGAGCAGGAGTCGGGATGTTCTGCAGTAGTGTCCTAAAAGTAAGTCTGAGTGGAATTCCAGCAGCCTCCCACCACAAATGGATATGGGGGATGTAAATTATGCTTGGTGTCGTTCTTTGAGCCTCTCGCATCATCTGGGAAAGTGAAAGCTTGGATCAGAACACTAAACCGTGTAGAACAGGACCTACGTATCGGTCAGATCTGAATCTCTGCCTGGTTTCAAAACTGCTTAGGAGGAAGATAACTCCTGGAGAGCCTCACAACTCAGCCGGTGTGGTGGTCTGCCTGAAAGGACAAGACTGACCCTTCAGCAAGACCTAGACGTGGTAGTTACGTGACCGCAGATGCAAGCATCACAGAACAGAAAAGGGATTACTCCTCTGTGTGACAGAAAGAGTATCCAGCCATGTCATGTGTCTGTCCTTACTCGTACAGCTCTCAAATGCTGCTACAACAGGTCAAAATATTTGAATACAGTGATGCCATCCAGGGAAATGCATTTCCTGCCTAACAGGAAAAAAGAAGACAGCACTAATTCTGCTTCGATTTCCTTTTCCTAGTTAAGAAAAACACACCCGTGTACAAAAGGTCCATCAGTTTTAATACATTTACTGCATATACTGCAGCAATACCAGCTGTACATTGTTCAGATAAGAACACTTCTCTTCCCCAGAACCTTGATTGCCTTAGAAATACAACAAAAAAGAAGGCTACCAGAAGTGCCTGACCCGCAGTCAAGCTGATGCACAGCCATCTACTGGGAGCACAGAGCCTTAAAAAGCAAGGAAAACAACCTGCTGGGTCCCACCAGGATGGGCAGCATTTCTTGCCCATGAAGAGCGGATTATCAGCAGCACCTCCCAGCTTCCTGAGCTGCTAGCAGCATCCTCACCGTTTCATTTGGAATGGAAAAAATGCGCATGTAAAGCATCCTTACTGGGTGTCATTCAGTCTAGAAGATAAGCGGATTCCCAGGACTAAACCTAACAGCACACTCAAACCAGGCCAACTCCATGAACAATGACTTTTCCTTACTCTACAGACAGTTCATTCATCCCATGACATTAAAGAGAGAAAAAAAGATACCTGTGCACATGTTTCTTCCGGTGATGTGGTGCTAGCAAACAAAATGGATAGGTCTAGCGTATAAACGGGGAACTTCTCCAGGGCATGTATTACTGCAGGTGCCAGATGAGACGCTTGCCCATATCCTGCCTCTCCAACTAGTAAGAACCGTGGCTTCCAGGACATTGGCTGGTAATAAGCGTTTCTAGAACAACAACAAGAAAATACGTCTAAAAATGAAGTGGAAGTGATCAATAGGCACACAGATCTTCAAATGTTTTTCCTATCTATCTATCTATCTATCTATTGAAATACTCTCCATATTCCAGCACCATATTAATATCCAGACGACTCTCAGAGCCCATTTTGTTACAAACTTGTACCATACCTCCCCGAAGAAATCCTGCCTGGGTGAAGTAACAGCTCTCCAATCACACAGGGGGATTGTCCAGCTAAACACACACACGACAAGCGGTCAGGAGCCTGAGATGGGCAAGAATAACCACTCTCTCTCTCTCTCTCTCAACACACACCAATCTGGATCTCTTCAGCGCCCGTACACACCAATTTTCAGTAGGTCGTGAGCTGAAGTAACTGTGAGATCTCTACACCTGTCAAGTGTAGCTCAAATTTGGCCATGGAGCTAGTGGGAAGAAAGGAGCAGAACAACATTTCTAGAGAAAAATCACCGTGGGCACTGAAACACGCTTGCTGTATCTGAAGAAGTACACAAATGGATTGGTTGAATTTGAGCAGTACTCTAAATAGGCAGAAGATTTATATCTATTCAGTCAGAAATTCTAACTGCTTAATCTTTGAAGCGTGTATTCATTTCCTACTCCTCTTGCTTGACTAGCATGAAACACATTTGTGAAGAGCACTTGTTTTTTCCACCACAATACTGTTGGACATTTGCTGGCTGAAATCCAAGATCCTACAGACCTATTCAAGCTCCGCACGTCAGAAGATTTTCTGGACAGCACAGCAATAGATACTGAGAAAAAGAACTGACCCAACAGTGATGACAACATTCTATTTCTTCAACCCTTGGCTTATATGACTTCCACAGTAAAATGTCAAAAGATTAACATCAGCTTAGGAGGCTAAAGGCACAAACCACAGACATGGTTTAGGTTTTTCTCACGCTGTTGTAACAAACCATTTCTCTATTTTGTTTCTGCTACAGAATTGACGAATGCTTCAACGATCTTGGGAGGCAGAAGGGCAAAAGATGGCTACACAAATCCATACAGCTTTTATCGTTAAAAGGACAGACAGCGCACTTCTTTGGTCTTGAGTCTTTCAAGGAATACCATGGATCAAATCAACACGCTAGAATGGTCTGTGGACCACTCTGACTTCGGAGGAGAGGGCTGGGCCGTTCACTTGGATGGTTTCTGGCCATGTACTCCATTAGAACGTTAGCACCCAGCTGGATCTCCACACTTACTTCTTACAAATAGTGATCAACGCACACGCACACATTTTACTCCTTCAGCTACCACCCATCACACCAAAACTGCTTTCAGACCCAGCCATCTTTCAAATGGAAACATACAGCTGACAAATCTTTACCTGCTAAAATGGAGGCATGTTTTCTGCTGTGTACCAGGCACTTGATGTGTTGCCTGATCTTCAAAGATTGATGGTGATTCCTCATCACTGTCAACTGCACCGTTTCTTAAAACATCATGGAAAGTGTCTGAAAGACAAGAGAGGTTGGTTAACTTTCCTCAATAGTCTGTATCTGGCTCCTGCATTAATACAGCTTCTCAGTAGGTGCTGGAGACCCCTTAGCTTGTAGTTCTTCATTTGAGGGCACATGTTGATTGCTGAAGAGTTCATCCTACCACAGATCTAAGGAGACTGCACAAGTCTCTACAAAGCTGTCCTGCATCCCGTGATTTGCTTAAGGTGTATCTCGCTGGCGGTGAAAACTTGGAGGATTCTTCCTTAGAATAAAAATGACTGCGGACAAGGTCTGTAGTTCCTAGACACCTGAAAAACTCCACAAGGCCACTTCCTTCTGGAGCAGGCTCGCCCACTGGAAGTCGGGGAATTAAGTGAAGGTGATGGCCGCAGACTTCCATTTGTCTGCGACTGGCGAGTCAGAACATACAGACCAACCCATCTTCTAAAGAAGGCTCCTCAAAGATCACCGGGCAGGGAGATAACGGAAGGCGGACAGCGGAGAGGGGACACAGTTACCAATCCGCCGGCCTCTCTGCTTTTATTTTGCTGGTGGATTTCTGCCTCTCTTTTACCAACGCAAACCTGTCTCCCAGCTCTACTGCGGTTGACACTGGTAGGATATTCTCAAGGGATCAGCATCCGAACTCCTCAGGGATCTCCACTAATCAGCAGTGGAGTGAGCTAAACAATTTATTTGCTCTCACCAACAGACAGACTAAATTTGATCCCAGCTGATGCAGTTAGGAGCGTGAACTCACATGTGCTATGCAAGCCAAGCCCCAGAGTACGCACTACTAAAACATTCGGAGCTCACATGCAAGTGCACAGTGTGATCCACAAACATCTAAACGATGAGAACGTGGTTAAAAATCATGAGAGCTAAAACAGTATTTAGCTGAAGCCATTTAGATTTGTATTGTGGTCCTGACATTCTCCAGACAGGAATTAGAAGCATTCCTGGGAAGACGCCCTTCTCCCCCCCGATTTAGGTATTTGTTTTGAAGGAGGTGCCTCTCCTACATGAAGCCTTAAATCCCTCTCTACAAATGATACATCTCAGCTGCTGTCAGAAACAGGGTGCTCTAGCACAGAACGCATCCTTCTCTGCTGCTTTTTGCGAGGCATGCACAGCTCCCACCCAGCACTTCAGTGCAGAATCCAGCATAAAAACTACGCACGGTATTCCTGAAATAAAGGCGTGCACATGCACGCGATAGAATTCTACTGTCATCGCGCCTGGGAGGTTTGTGTATGTCAGTTGCACCAGTCAGAAGTTTTTGCTCTGGCAGAATTTGAAAGAAGTGGATGTTACTGGTCTACCTTGCTGTTGGTTCTTCTCTAGCGCAAGCTCTGCGTGAGGAAATACTTCCTGCAAGGCTTCTAAAATTCTTGCTAGTGTGTTTTCCAGCAGTGGTTTTGACATAGGTGGTAGCGCTCGCCCAGCTGAAGCCACAGCCCTCTGTGAAGCTGGAACAATCTTCTGCATCGCCACCACAAAATCCTTTGCTCTTATTTCAATAGAAGCGACATCTAACTGCAGTTTCTCACAACTTTGGTAGATCTGAGGATAGTGCCGGCGCAAAGCACACAGGGCAGCTTCAGCACACAAGGCTTTAATATCAGCGCCACAGTATCCTAATAAACAAAACAAGAATCAAAGGTTACGTTGGTCTCAGGCAACACAGAAGCCAAGGTTGCCCAAGTGCAACACTGAAAGATTTTGTATGCAGCCACAAATTGAGAGGTTCAGAGAGAACTGACAGAGTTACTGCACTGCAGAGAAGTTCTGTTACGGGGCTCGCAGCCTGAGACCCAGCACCTTGGAAGCAGCCTCCTAAGCAAAGCTCTGCTCCTGAGGAAGATGCCCAAAACCCATTCAATGTTCTGAGAGACAAAGAAAATGAAAAGAAAAGAAGCATCTGACTTTGTCTGCCCGCAGGGCGAGCCAGCTGCCTCACTGCCTCGCCCTGCGGCAAGGCACAAGAGCTCGGGGGCTGCCCGGTAGAAGCTCAGGTTCCCGAGGACTCCAGTCACGCGCAGCAACTCACTTGGTTTTCCAACTTACCAACGCATTTTTCAGCTAGCTCTTCCAGAAACGTGTCCAATGGTTTAGGGGTCCACTCTCGTGTGTGAATCTTGAAAATCTCTTTTCTAGCCTGGAAACAAAATGGTTGCCTTTGAGCTTGTCCTAAGTTTTCTCTTCAAATCCAATCATTCTCAACTTGTTACATTCAACTTTTTTCCTGGGGGCCTGCAGCCAAATAAAAGGCATTTATAGCTTCCATAAAAAGTTCGTTTCCACAGGTATCAAACTTAATGATCCTGAGGAAAAAAAACTGTAGTCCAAAGCTTCTCTGCAATCAGCGATTTTTCCTCACAGAAAATTCTCTCACATTTCTCTGATCTTAACAAGACTTTCACTGAAGGATTTCTTGCTACACAGAATAATTATGGCAGATTTCTAGAATTCTTCCCCAGAAGGGAATCGCACTACTACATCTGTTTCATGGCACCTCCTCTGCTGTCCCGGAAACCAGATAAAGCCGGAGACAAAGGTTTGTGTTAAATACCCTCCTTGGTGCACTTCTACTGGCCTTCAACCCAACAAGCGGTAGTAAAACAAGTAGCAGTGACAGCCAGAGAAAAACCACAAAAACAGGGTTCCGGTTTCGCACAGTATCTTCTCCCCCACACGTATTTTTTGCTTGCTTGATACATATTTTTTCATTGCTTAGCTGTCGCCATTGAACTAGAAGCTTCCCAAACCCTGCACCTGGGCAGTGTACCACATCCTTCTCCAACTCCCTGTTAGGAAGTGCCAGTGAGAAGGTCAGATCCGACAATACGTGATTGGGGAATGAAAAATTTGAATTTGCTCCAGCTGGACCAGCCTCAAGAAGAGTTTTTTGTCAGCAAAAAGGAATTCTTGTGCACGCACCACGCCTTTCATTTTCAAGATGAGACTGCAGTAATTGATAGCTAATTCAGACATTCATCCTTACTTACACATTTCAGGGACTAGCAGCATCCCATTTTCCTGGCTGGTCCCAGTCAAACCAAAACTAGTTCTAAAACCAAATCCCTGTTGAAATCAGCTGAATCCTACATACTCAGTACCAGATCTGCCCTCCACAGTACGACACCATCTCTCCAGATAGCCCTCCTTTGCCCAAGTTGTGCAACACTGATTGTGACTTTAACTGCTCCATGATACTGCATTGTCAGGTAGCTCTAGCATAAAGGTGGACTTGGCCACGTCAGCATTAAGGCTGAGCTGAAGTTCTGACCTCTTTATTCGGCAAGCTGAAGAGGAGCTCTCGATCAAAGCGTCCGGGTCTTCGCAAAGCCGGATCTATAGAATCCAGTCTGTTGGTGGCTCCGATGACCACAATTTCTCCTCTGCTGTCTAAGCCATCCATAAGTGTCAGAAGTGTTGATACAATAGAGCTAACAGAAAAATTACTAGTTTAGTAAATTTTGTTCTGTTCTACACACCACCTTCTCCAGTGATCTCACAAAAATGACAAGCTTTTGTTGATGAGACGCTGATTAGTGAAAGATTCATTTTAGCACTTGAAAAAAACAGACAAGGTAACACAGACCGCATGCTGTTATCAAGCTTAGTGAATTGTGTTCGATTATTGCTTAAAAATCATCTGACATTTTGTAGCACTCAGTTACTAGTTTTCAGGAGAAACGAGTGGGTCACATTAAGCTAAATAGGTTGGGGGCTTCTTTTCACAAAGATCAAGCAGCTTCTGTGTAGATACATAAAATGTACTACCTGTGAATGTGGTCTTGTCTACTGGACCGCACCGGAGCAAGACCATCTATCTCATCAAAGAAAATAATGGAAGGTTGCATCTGGTAGGCCTAGAAGGAAAACACAGGAATATCGACTCCAGTAAAACAGCGCCATTTGAAAGAGAAAATGCATGGAATACATGATGGTTGGAAAGTCATTGGAGCTAGATTTTTCACACTAGCATCAGGGATCTCTACTCATTGAGCTAATGCAGTAAGTGGCACGAGTAACACAAGACAGCAGCCTCTGTCAGCCCGCTGAGACGGGGTGACAGGGAGCAAATCACACCAGCAGTTCTTACAGCCATTTGGCAACCGCCGAGAACAGAGCCGGGACTTCATTCAATTACAGCTTCTGGAAGCAACCAAACAACCCTGCTTTCAGCCTGCATCTCTTTCCCTCTGATCTAAGGCCACCATCTCCTGCCTCCTGCAGCCTTTTTTGTGGCTGGACTGTTGTTTTTGGGTTATTTTTAAGGCTGGGGGAGGGGCTTGCTTTGCGAGGTTTTCTCATTGGTTTTATTAACCTTTCCCAATACATCTGGAGATTTCAAGCCCCTAAGAACCCACTGAAAAACAAAACCCTGACAATCCCCTTTCAGTGACAAGAACTGGTGAAACACAAAAAATGAGTGAGTTCTCCTTAAAAACACTGACCGCAGAAAAGGACAGTTACAACTTGGACAGAACACACAGCGCATTTTGGCCTTACCTGATCAAATAATAAATGAAGCTGTCGTTCAGATTCTCCCACCACTTCACTCAGGTAGTCGGCACCATTTCTCATAAAAAAGGCTATTCTCCTGGCACCTTGGCTACATTCATTAGCAAGGGCACGAGCAACCAGTGTCTTTCCAGTTCCTGGTGGACCATGGAATAGAAAGCGTCTGCAATTGAAAGAAAAAAGATTCACCTAGGAAAAAAGCCTCGTGGAAAAGTAGCTCTTACTACCTCCACCCCTAAAACACCCAACTCTTCTCTCCTAACCGAAGCACTTCATGCATTAGACAGTGGTAGCAGCTCAAGTGTGAGAAAAGTCAAAACAGATGGAGGTTTTTGTTCCTACACAATTCAAGAAGGCAGCAAACAAAAAGAGCACAGAGGACAAGGCAGACGTAGAAAAACTCGAGAATAGATGGCAGTGTCCCAGAAGGACCCTTCCAGAGCTGCTGACAAACTAACAGGGGTGCTTACAGCACCGCGGAGCCAAACAGGAACAAACGGCAGCACAGAATCGGAGACTGGGCTAACTCGCGAATCAGCAGCTCACTCTTCAGCGAGACACTGCCCATTCATTTGGGTGTCACAAAAGGCAAGATCTGATATTGAAGCATTGAATTCTCCCTTGAAAAGCTTGAAGTTGCTGGATTTGGTTTCCGGGGAATTCTAAAGCTGGGAAGGTATTCTGCATTTCCAGATAAATATAGCCATAAACTGGAAAAGCCAATGCACTGCTGTTTCAAAGAGCATTTCAACAAATAACGGAGCAAAACACAGATTTCATTTTGTTATTGGCAATACTTTGAACGTTACTGAAAGCAAAGAACTTAAAGTTGCACCTCAATATACCGTGATTGAGTTTTGCTGAGCAAGAACCTATCAAGTCAAGTATTAAATCTCTAAAAATTGCATTTCATAATGCACAACGAGTTTAGCTGGGTAAGGAGCAGATCGATTCCTACTCAGCCCAAGCACAACAAACACTACAAGGTCCTATCCATTGGAAAACTGATACTTCCGCACTTCAAAAACAGAGTTGGTGGGAGAGCCAAGTGGACTTCGAAGAAACCAATTACAGTTGACTAGCAGGAGATAATTCCAATTAGAATTTTTAGGTTTAAACAATCTCTGTTACCTTGGCGGCTGAATTTTGAATCTCTCAAAGACTTCCGGGTAAAGCAAGGGAAAAACGACCGTCTCTTTTAGAGATGAAATGTGGTCAGAAAGGCCACCCACGCCATCAAATCGTACCTAAAGATAAATTCAACAGAACACATTGGATAAGTTAAAGAAAGCTGCAACCTCGATAAGGTTCCATCAGAAATTATCTGTCAGCACAAAGGAAATGTCCTGGGCAATTTTCAAATTGCTCCAGAGAAAACTGTAAACCAAGGCATCTGTAGGCAGCACGCTACTGAAGGCTTTCACCAACACTGACACAATGAACTAGAAATACTTACCGAACAATCTATTTTCATTGGATCCACATCAGCCAGACTTGCTCCGATTTCCATTTGATCCTGGTGAATTCCCTTTAACTCCTCTTCCCCAAAGTTAAGTGGAAGACACCTGATTTCAATGAAGGACAAAGAGAAAGGCACTTTCTAACTTCAGATTTTTGCTTTCAGCATCATGGCAAGGGAATGCGGAAGACCTTATAAATGAGCATAAACTTCCCAAATAGTTAAATATACCTTCAGACTCTCTTGCATTTGATGTCCATGAGTAAATGCAAGAAAATAAAATTGCTCCAGACATTAAACTGAGTTAATGATTTTAACACGAATAGCCATGCTAGTCAGCACAGCACACGCATGAATGCAAGCTTAGAACAAGTTCTTCCGGATGCGGAGACCGTGAACTGACATTGCTTTGTGTGATGGAAGAACCCCCCCTCAAAACACATCGACATCTTTTAAAGATTTTTTGCTCCTCCATTCAAAAAGTTACAGCCCGAGTGGATACTTCTTTCATGCGGATTAACATCGTACAGGCTGCCAAGCACTGCTGGTGCGTCCTGAGAACTCTGGGGTGTGTGTGCCAGGGGACACACGTCAGAGACATCAGCCTGAAAGCTTCTGTGTTAAGTCTGTTATCAACATACTTTTTCTAGAGCATTTGTTAAGTAACAAAACCTCCATCATTTCCTCTATCACATTTTCTGTTATGGTGGTCTTCTTTCTGAACAAACTCAATCTAAAGCACAGGAGCAGTAGAATTTCACATTAAAAAACTACATAAACGTTTTCCTCCCCCTATTGCCACTTATCAATCAAACTGCTGATTATCAATCAATTCTAAAAATCCAATTGTAAAGAGTCCAGTTACAGCTGTCAGTGCTGACAGGTATGATTATATATTGCCACAATGTAGAAAGTGTACAAGAGGAAAGTGTACAAGAGGAAGAGAATAACACACAGGGTTAGGCAGATGCAAGCTCCTCCCAGGTAGACCCCTCCCTCCCCTGTTCTCCAGTTTCATGAACCTCCTCAAAGCTCTGCTGCGGCTGCGCTTCCTGCGCCTCTCCAAATGCTCTTCATCATCACATGAGGGAGAGGATGTGGAGCCACTCTTGTGGACTCTGTGTCTCTGACCGCAAACATTTAAACAAACAAAACTTAATTTTTCTTAGGAAGGTAGAACGCTTCACTGTTTCCCAAAGAAATTTCACAAAAATACCTACTCATTTTGTCCCATCCCTTCCTCTCACACACACACACAAATACAGAACCACAGAATCACAGAATGGTCGGGGTTGGAAGGGAACTCTGTGGGTCATCTAGTCCAACCCTCCTGCCGAAGCAGGGTCACCTACAGCAGGCTGCACAGGACCGCGTCCAGGGGGGGTCTTGAATGTCTCCAGAGAAGGAGACTCCACAACCTCCCTGGGCAGCCTGTGCCAGGGCTCCGTCAGCCTCAGAGGGAAGAAGTTCCTCCTCATGTTCAGACGGAACTTCCTCTGCTTCAGTTTGTGCCCGTTGCCCCTTGTCCTGTCACTGGGCACCACTGAAAAGAGCTTGGCCCACCCTTTAGATATTGATAAGCATATATTACGTCGCCTCGCAGCCTTCTCTTCTTCGGGCTGAACAAGCCCACCTCCCTCAGCCTTTCCTCGTAGGAGAGATGCTCCAGTCCCCTCACCATCCTCGTAGCCCTCCGCTGGACTCTCTCCAGTAGCTCCGCATCTTTCTTGAAGTGGGGAGCCCAGAACTGGACAGAGTACTCTAGATGGGGCCTCACTAGGGCAGTGTAGAGGGGAAGGAGAGCCTCCCTCGACCTGCTGGCCACACTCCTCCTAATGCATCCCTCGCCCACCCCAGCCTCCCCCCGGACGCATACTCACTGCTGGCCAAGACTGTACTGGGGCAGTGCTGTTGGCTGGTGCCCTTCTATATCCACCCCCATTGTGACGCGTCCCCTGTGATGTCACGGGTGTCTTAGCGCATCACAGTCTCGCCCGCCGGCCATTGGCCCCACCCCGGCTCAGCGACCCACAGCTGCCCTGGTGTACTGGTTGAGGCTGGCCTGCAGATCATGTTCTTCACAGGAGCTTGCACCATGCTTCATTCTGGAGATGTTATCACCTGCCTGCCACTCGGAATCTCCTAATCATACAATATCCTGAGTTGGAAGGGACCCACGAGGATTCCGAGTCCAACCCCTGAGTCCACACCGGGCAACCTTAAGTTTGATCATCGAATCGTAGAACCATCGAATCATTTAGGTTGGAAAAGATCCTTCAGATCATCGAGTCCAACCGCAAACCCGACACTGCCAACTCCATCACCATACCGTGTCCCAAAGCGCCACGTCCACACAACTTTCAAATACCTGCAGGCATGCTGCCTCAAGCACTTCCCTGGGCAGCCTGTTCCAATGCTCGGCAACCCTTTCAGGGAAGACAGTTTTCCTAATAGCCAACTGGAAAAAGTCTCCTTCTCTGGAGATATTCAAGACCCGCCTGGAGAAGGTCCTCTACAGCCTGCTGTAGGTGACCCTGCTTCGGCAGGAGGGTTGGACTAGATGACCCACAGAGGTGCCTTCCAACCCCAACCATTCTGTGGTTCTGTGATTCTGTGTGAAACCTCCCCTTGCAGGAGTCGGCTGGGCCGAGGGCGGCCTTGATGGTCTTGATGGAATAGAGTCATATATCTCTGAGCTAATTATTTTGCGCACCTGTGGTTGAAAAGCAGGAGGAAAGGAGCGAAGAAACAGGATGGGAAAATCCACCTCTTTGATAAGCGTGAAGGTCATGTGAACGGACACATGATGACCAATCAGAAGAACAAAGGAGTGTGACATGCCAAAAGACCCTCACCAGTGAGACTCTGGGGGTGGGGAACAAGGGGATATAAAAATGTTATGATTAACCATTACAGTGCTTCTGCTGCTGCTTCTGTTTGCTTTTGCTTGCCTTGTGACTGCCGTAACTTCTTGTGGCGTGTCGCCACAACTAACGATGACACGAAGTTTGGGCTCAGCAAGTAACGATTTGCATTGTGCAATTAGGACTTGAATTACAGGACACAAGCTGCGTTTCAGGCCCCTTCCCGCGTCCAGCCCGTGGCTGGCAGGATGCTGCCTGGAAGCAGGAAAGAAGGGGTTTTCCCGGCCGACAGCAAGCGGCCCCGTGGCACCAAGCCTGCCTGCGTACTCCGCACGGCGATTTGGCTCCAAGGCAAGCCACAGAACTCCCGCGACACCTCCCCAGCCTCCGCGCATCTCACTACTGAATTACCTTTTAACTCACATACAGTGTAGTTTGTAATGCTGCAGTATCACCTCCTGTTTCCAAAACAACATTTTCAATTTTCTTGTGTCCTGCACACTCCAGAAAGTCCACGTCACGACGAAACCCGACGTAAGGAGCAGGTTTTCTTGTGCTTATGAGCAGGCTGGAACTCACACTGCCTTCTCCTCAAACCTGCAAGGAATTCATAGCCTAGCCTGCTATTCGCACCGACCTCTTTTCACAAAACTCGTGGGAAATTCACTACCTTGGTGAAGATCCTCTCTTCTCACCACTTCAGCTGATTTTGGCTGATGAGGTCAGCAGTTTTGGGGGCCAAGTTAAACACACAGTGACCAAACGCAGCCCTTCTCAGAAACCAGGTTAAAAAGGCAATCCCTAAGGAATTACCAGTACTTACCTTCTCGATAGTCTTCTTTTTCTTGGCCTGATTTCAGCTTTGCCAACTGCCTCCATGAAGAAAGAGGACAGATGAAAGGAGAAAAGAATTCTTGTACAGAAGTATTCTATCGCATCATGCTGTATTGCATTGCATAGTTCCCCCTTAAGGCTGGGAACTTCACCAAGTTTACAACCCGGTGCTCCAGGTCATCCCAAGAAAAGCCTGGAGACAACAAAGAGGGTTCAGATCCCAAGTCTGCTGCGTACCACACACACAAACTTTTCTCAGGACAGACATTCCCCAACCTGCGTGTCTTCAAGTCTCAGCAGGACAAGTAATATCTCTGTACCCAAAGTGGTGGAGAGATCTCCAAGCAATTGGGAGAAGATGCATGTTTTTTATACAAGCACAAGATTTTGATGAAGAACAGTGATTCTCGTTCCGAGACACTGGCACCGATATTAACATAATCGTACTCCCCTGCAGATTTTTAGCTGTAGATTTATCACCATGTGA
Organism: Opisthocomus hoazin; assembly: GCF_030867145.1. NCBI lineage: Eukaryota > Metazoa > Chordata > Aves > Opisthocomiformes > Opisthocomidae > Opisthocomus > Opisthocomus hoazin. The sequence continues at coordinate 6,955,388 of NC_134454.1, read as the reverse complement.
CTCCTTGGGCACGCTTTCGCTTTTCCTTTTCATTCTATAAATCCAACAGAGATTAAACACTTAGAAATACCTTGTAAAGTGTCTTTGCTGGACATTTTCACTTAATATTTCCATGCTTTTGTCAAAGCTAGAGTCTGTACAGGGTGGCATGTTTTTTCTCATTGATCTTAAACAGCGTCCATTGAAACATTCAGTTTTGACAACGAATGTTTGGACAAACACATGAGGCAGAAGCAAAGAAAACGGAAACACACCTCCAAAACCAAGCCCACACGGAGGGATTGCACAGTTTGGCATTCAGCGTCACCGCACCTTGCGTATGGGAGGTGGCCTAACGCAACAGCCATGGATCCTGCCACACAGTTTATGGCAACTGAAAGAAAATTTGATTCTCGTAAAATTCAACTTTGCTTATGCTGTTATCAATTTAAAAAAAAAAATAACTGTCAAAGGAACTGAGAGACATTTTCTCTGCTCAAGAGGCATGCAGACATCTTCAAAACAGGGTACTGCTTTGCTTTGACTTAAATATAGTTATCACGATCCTCCAGCATCAAGAAGATTGTCACCGTTACAAGCCAGACTCAACTTTATCTCAGAAAGTTACAGCAGTCAGTCTCGCTTTGTTTCAAGTCTGGTTGCTTTGACAGGCAAAAATATGCCATCACAAAAGCTCTTCTGTTGGTGGAAAAAGGGTTTCTCCGAGATCTCGTCTTGAGATGGTGGATTCTGTGAAAGCCACCTGAGGTGCTACCAGGTCATTAAAAGAAATCACCTCTGAACTGCATGAAGAGGTTTCTAAAGCATTTACTTGTCACAAGCCTAAACGAGATTGCTTGAAAACTTTGATTTAATATGCAGTGGACTGTCCAGCACCACAGACCACTTCAGAAAACTCTATCGCCACAAGCTGAAAACAATGATAAAAGTTCATCAAGTTTTCCATCGTCTCCTTCTAAAGAGAGGCACTGAAACGTCTGGGAGATGTTCAGGTCTGCAGCGTTCCAAAGGCAATCACAGAGGGATGTCTCATAAAAATATGTACCTAGCTGTTGGGCAAAAATATCAAATAAATGCAGCCAAACGTCTACAGCTTTCTTAATAAATTTTAATGTATATTTGGTATCTGTATAAATAAATATGTAGCAGTAATCTATTGAATTCTGCAGACAACAAACAGCGCGTCACGAAAAGAACACCTTCCAGAGCTGAAGTCAAGTCTGCTGAAATCCAGTGTCACTGTGTGCGCGTGAAGGCTGCAATTTCTTTCTTCATTTCCTAGTAAGAAAAACAGACAAGCCAGCAGTCAGCATGAAGAAAAGCTCAAGCACCCTGTTTATTTCTTCATCAAAAGAATAGAGAGTCTGTACATACATACAACTGTTAGAAGCATTTAGCAAATACATGTACTCCCACCACCAGCACAGTGTCCTTCCAGCGTCTCTCTAGCTTCAAACGCGTCCTTACGCATCCAAACTAGAGAGCAGGCCAGAGGGAGTGGAGGGATCTGTATCAGCAGTGGCTTCAACAATTGGAAAGAGGAGCCAGTTCCTGAAAAGCCACAGCTAAAAGCTGGAAATTCTGTTTTCTGCATTCTGAATAATAATAAGAGAGACTTGTTCAAGTCTCTCTCTTTGTACGCTACAGCTTGCCCCTGAGCGACTTGCGCAGCCAAGGATCTGAGGATCCTGAATCGGAAGGCCGAAGATCCATCCCATCTAAATCGACTCAGTACTGGGAATGCCTGACTGGGACCACGGGTGCCTCTGCAAGATTTCTGCCACGTTCTGACAACTCAGAAAACCTCTCTTAGAGGAAGAGATCCGAGCATTTGACTCATCAGCATTAAAGCGGCATGGTTTTGCAATAGGGACCAACTTCTTCCAGACTGAAATGAGAAAGTCTTGAAACACAGGCACCTGAGCAGTACAGAGGAACGCTACATAGGCGTGACGTCCGGAGCGCACGCGTACATACCCGTAACACACACATGCGTCACAGTGATGGAAAGGGCTAGAAGACAAAAAAAATTTACCTTCACCAATTCGGTTTTGTCATCATCTTCCCGATGGCGGTAAATGCACTGACTGAGAATAGCGTACAGTCTTTCCAACTGAACTAGAGTGAAGTTGTTTGTTGTCTCAGTGACAAAATGCAGCAGTTGCTGAAGAAAGAAAAATGGAAACTGCAAGTTTAGAATAGCACAGGATCCTTTGAACAAGCTCGTCATGTTTTCCAAAGCTAAACAATAACAGTACAACACAAGGGACATCCTGCTTTCTTATATTGCTAAATAAAATAGGAGTGACACTTCAGAGAACAGATGAAATCTCTCACAAGCTGTAACTGGAGAAAATGCGTTCATTTTTCGTACTTCAAAGTGGCTCTGCCTGTAGCAGATCACCAGCTCTCACACAGTCCTTTCTGGGCCCAAAGCTGTGAATGGCATCGCCTCTGGGAAAGCAACCCCAACAAGCCAGCGGCAGCACCTGCTTCCACTGCGGCCGCTGTGCAGTGGCCACGTGTTGTGTGAGGCTGTAGAGACGGAGCTCAAGAGAGCAGCCACTCCAAAGGAAAATATTACTGCCTCGCCGCTGCCTGTCATCACACTCTGCCTCCCTCACATCAGCCAGCACAGAACCGGAGTATTCCCCTCAGCTTCCTGCTACACAACATGCAGGTTAAGACGCACACAATACACGCAGCGTGCTTTCAGCTGCTGCAAACAGAAAAGGCAGGCTGTGACAGAGGCTTATGGTCAACGTCCCGTGGGAAACTAGTTCTAACTGCTGCCACACAGACGACCGCATGCTCTTCTCTATCTTCCTAAAGTTCTAGTCCTACTGCCAAGCAAAGAAACAAACAAAACTCTCCCCCCAAAAAACCAAGCCGCTCCATTTGGGAGGTTCACCTCGCTTATTCACTGCAAGCAAGCTCCAAAGAGGCTGTCTGGTACGAGCAACTAGTTCCAGCGGCACCCATGTTAATGAGCAAAGTTTTCTAAAAGACGCGTTTCCTGACTGTAGCTCTGCTCAGAGCTGAAAGCTATAGAAGCTGAACCATATATACGGGCTCTACTGTAGCATTTCTCCAATGCAAAATTCTAACAGTAGATTCTGAAAGAATTTCAGAAAAGGAGACAGTAGTATTTTCTCCTGCTGACTTCAGCGTTGAAGTCACCACTGCTAGAAATAAAGGTCCTTTTCAGGTTCTCAATACATGAAAACACGCAAAACCCAACCCAAACCCCCAAAGCCGTCATAAAAACTGTCACCACATTAATAACCAACACTACTACTACTAGTAGGCTGTCAGTGGGCTCTTTGAAAATTCAACAAGCCCTTCTAAATCAACAATCAGCAAGACAACCCAGTCTCCTCAAATGTAGTTCTCCAAAAGCCACAACAGCAGTCTGCACCAGGTGTGCAAACACAACACTCATAGGCCATTACAAGCTGACTTCTTTCACAAGCTCTATATCCTTACCATACACTGTTTTAAGTGGCATTGGTTAACAACTAACTTCATTTACAACTCTCCATGGAGCAAGAAAACGTTCTTCTTCAGTATTAACAAAATTGAAATGAGACTTACTTTCAGCTGGGTGAGAATTCCCTGTGCTTTCTCCACACCCATCACATGTTGCTCTTCCATGCAAGAACGTCTCGCCCGAGCCACACAGCGTACCCACGAATCTGGAATGACACACAGCTCTTAGGCAGGGATTTTTGTTTCTCTGCCATACAGCATCAGTGAAGTGTCCTGCACCTGGAATGCAGTCTCTCTCTGCAATGACAGACACAGACCCCTTTTTTCCGCTGAGAAATCCCTGACTTGTACTTTCTTTCTGGTAAAAGTCCCTGTTCCATCAAAATTCCAAACTCGGACACAAAAGAAAACCCACCAGAGAAGAAGGCAGGGCAAAACCAGGAAAAAAAAACGACAGTCCTGTTGCCATTACAGCACTGTATGGTAAAACTCCAAGGTAATTTCGGTTAGGAGACACACCCTATCACAGAATCCCAGAATGCGAGGGTTGGAAGGGACCTCTGTGGGTCACCTAGTCCAACCCCCCTGCCGAAGCAGGGTCACCCAGAGCAGGCTGCACAGGACCCCGCCTGCAACCACGTGGACATAAGTCTCCTATTCCACAGGCGACTCTGGACCCACACTGCTGCTGGAAGAACGTTTCCATTTTCTTCCAGAGAACAATCCTGGGTGGACCCACCTTCAGTGAAAGTGATCTTAGGAACATGTTTTTCTGAAGGCTCTTCCTGACTCTCGGCTTCATTTTGGTCTTCCAGAACATTCTTCTCTTTCTTGAACTGAAAATTCCTCCTCTTTGCTGCAATACGGGGCTCAGGCGGGGCTCATTGAGAGGGTTTTAAACTAGGTTCGAAGGGGGAAGGGGATATTGCCCAGCTCACTAGGGATGAGCATAGGCTTGGCGTGCCAAGGCCAGGGGTGAGATTGACAGCCCAGCTCAAGTGTGTTTACACCAATGCACGTAGCATGGGCAATAAACAGGAGGAGCTGGAAGCCATTATACAGCAGGACTGCTACGACTTGGTCGCCATCACAGAAACGTGGTGGGACAACTTGCATGACTGGCATGCTGTCATAGATGGCTACAGACTCTTTAGGAAAGACAGACCAACAAGGAGAGGTGGGGGAGTTGCTCTATATGTGAGGGAGCAAGCAGAATGCATTGAGCTTGGCGTGGGGGCAAATGAGGAACAAGTTGAAAGCTTGTGGGTTAGAATTAAGGGACAGGCTCATAAGGGTGACATTACAGTGGGTGTGTACTACAGGCCACCTGAGCAGGAGGAGGAGGTTGATGAGGCCTTCTACAGGCAGCTGCAAGCAGCCTCACAGTCACAGGCCCTGGTTCTCATGGGGGACTTCAACCACCCTGACATCAGCTGGGAAGACCATACAGCTAGGCAGGCGCAATCCAGGAGGTTCCTACAGAGCATCGATGATAACTTTCTGATGCAAGTGGTGGAGGAACCAACAAGGAAAGGCGCGCTGCTGGACCTTGTGTTAACAAACAAGGAGGGACTGGTGGAGGATGTGAAGGTTGGAGGTAGACTCAGCTGCAGTGACCATGAAATGGTCGAGTTCAGGATCCTGCGTGGAGGAAGCAGGGCAATAAGCAGGATCAAAACGCTGGACCTCAGCAGGGCTGACTTTGCCCTCTTCAAGGAGCTACTGGGAGGAATCCCGTGGTCCAGGGCTCTCGAAGGCAGGGGTGTCCATGAGTACTGGTCGCTCTTTAAACAACACTTCTTCCATGCGCAGGAGCAATGCATCCGCCTGAGAAAGAAATCTAGCAAAGGAGGCAGGAGACCTGCATGGTTAAACAAGGAGCTTCTAGCAGAGATCAGGCAGAAGAGAAAGGTCCATGGAATGTGGAAAGAGGGGCAGGCCACTTGGGAAGAGTACAGAAACGTGGTGAGAGCATGCAGGGATGCGACGAGGAAGGCCAAGGCCCACCTGGAATTGAAGCTGGCAAGGGATGTCAAAAACAACAAGAAGGGCTTCTTCAACTACATCAGCAGCAAAAGGAAGACTAGGGACAATGTGTGGCCACTGCTGAATGAGGCGGGTGTCCTGGTGACGGAGGATGCGGAGAAGGCAGAGCTACTGAATGCCTTCTTTGCTTCAGTCTTCAGTGCTAAGACTGGCCCTCAGGAATCCCAGGCCCCGGAGGTAAGAGAAGAAGCCTACAAAGAGGATGACTTTCCCTTGGTCGAGGAGGACTGTGTGAGGGATCGCTTAAGCGATCTGGATGTCCACAAATCCATGGGCCCCGATGGAATGCACCCACGAGTGCTGAGAGAGCTGGCGGATGTCATGGATTCACCAAGGGGAAATCATGCCTGACCAATCTAATAGCTTTCTACGATGACATGACTGGCTGTGTAGACGAAGGGAGAGCCGTGGATGTTGTCTACCTGGACTTCAGCAAGGCTTTCGACACAGTCTCCCATGATACCCTCCTAGGGAAGCTGAGGAAGTGTGGGCTGGATGAGTGGTCGGTGAAGTGGATAGAGAACTGGCTGAATGGCAGAACTCAGAGGGTTGTCATCAGCGGCGCTGAGTCTAGTTGGAGGCTGGTAACAAGTGGTGTCCCCCAGGGGTCAGTACTGGGCCCAGTCTTGTTTAACTTCTTCATCAACAACCTGGATGAAGAGTTAGAATGTAACCTCAGCAGGTTTGCTGATGACACCAAACTGGGAGGTGTGGTAGACACACCGGAAGGCTGTGCTGCCATTCAGCGTGACCTGTGATAGGCTGGAAAGCTGGGCAGAGAGGAACCTGATGAGGTTCAACAAAGGCAAACGCAGGGTCCTGCACCTGGGGAGGAACAACCTCATGCACCAGTACAGGCTTGGGACGGACCTGCTGGAGTGCAGCTCTGCGGAGAGGGGCCTGGGTATCCTGGTGGACGACAGGTTAACCATGAGCCAGCAGTGTGACCTGGCTGCCAAGAAAGCCAATGGAATCCTGGGGTGCATCAAGAAGAGTGTGGCCAGCAGGACGAGGGAGGTTCTCCTTCCCCTCTACACTGCCCTGGTGAGGCCCGATCTGGAGTACTGTGTCCAGTTCTGGGCTCCCCAGTTCAAGAAAGATGAAGAGCTACTGGAGAGAGTCCAGCGGAAGGCTACGAGGATGATGAGGGGACTGGAACATCTCCCCTACGAGGAGAGGCTGAGGGAGCTGGGCTTGTTCAGCCTGAAGAAGAGAAGGCTGCGAGGGGACCTAATAAATGCTTATAAATATCTGAAGGGTGGGTGTCAGGAGGATGGGGCCAAGCTCTTTTCAGTGGTGCCCAGTGACAGGACAAGGGGCAATGGGCACAAACTGAGGCACAGGAAGTTCCGTCTGAAGATGAGGAAGAGCTTCTTCCCTCTGAGGGTGACAGAGCACTGGAATAGGCTGCCCAGGGAGGTTGTGGAGTCTCCTTCTCTAGAGATATTCAAGACCCGCCTGGACGAGGTCCTGTGCAGCCTGCTGCAGGTGACCCTGCTTCAGCAGGAGGGTTGGACTAGATGACCCACAGAGGTCCCTTCCAACCCCTACTATTCTGTGATTCTGTGATTCTGTGATTCTGTAATACCTGAAGATGTTTTGTTCGTTCTGCGCTTTCTTTTTGACCTATCTACAAAGAGATATCAGAAAAAGTAAGCCATCACATTACGAAAACAGTCCTTCCTTCAAAATCCACCATCCTCATCCATGGTAGCAATTTAGAAGCCTTTAAAAGTCAGCTAGGCCGTCAAGGCCAGGGTCTCACACCGTAAAGCAACCACGGCACTTGAACTTCATAACCATCTGGAATGAATCCCCTCTGGCTTTACCTCACATTTTGAAACTTTTAGTCAACTTACGGTACTCAGACACAAGCATATGAAAAAGTATTGATTACCACCAAAGCATGTACTTTCTAGCTGTTAAGTCACCATTAGCAAAGTTTTATACGTGGAATAACCTCACCTGCGTTGCTTTTTGACGCAGGACTTTTAGCAGCTTGATTGATAATGATGTCCTCAAAAAACATTCTTCTTTCTTCCTTGGTAGGCAGCTGGATTTTGAAAACTTGTCCATAAGCATTCATAAACAATTCTTTGATCTAAAGCATGAGGAGAAAATGTATTTCAGATAGAAGGCCACACAAATTCATATTCTATTCCAAAAAGATCAGTATCTCTCTACGTTAAGCTGAATAAACATCTGGATAAGACAAACTGGGAACAGTTATCTTCTTGGCCTCAAAAGGTGAATTAAAATATCTTCTCAAAGGAACACCTCAAGAGAACACGCTGCTCTGAGAAGGGACCTTATCATACACTGAGGAAGTGGTGACAGTCACCACCTCCAAGACTGCTTATTTTGTGTTTACCTGCCTCACTGTCCTTTCGTTTCAATCGTTATGGCGGCTACAGAGGGAAGAGGCAGGCTTCAGACAAGTGCCAGGGCCTTTTGGTAAGGTGGCTTTTTGGTCTGGGCTTTGTTTTTTCTTTTTTCAATGAATTACTTCAAATGATGTGTCTGAAGTTGCATACTTCCAAGTTTTACTCCCATTTTTCAGTCTCTACTACCATCAGGTCTGGAAGGAATTCCAGTACTTAGTTGAGAAGGCATTTATTAGCAGCATGAAAAACTTCTGCAGAAAGTTAAGCTAACATATCTTTCACTTTTCAGAAACAATGTTTTCGGTCCAAATAGCTTTTTCCCATTTCCATTTCAAGCACCGTGTATTCCTGACTAAGTACATACCGAACCACCTTGAGGTCACTGCAATTACTGTCTCAAGTCAATTTAGACATTTCTCTCCGAAGCATGACGGTGTGAGAAGGGGAGAAAGTTGGGTCAAAGCCAATCTCTTGACTCAGAAAACACTTCAGACACACGCTTTCAGCACTCTTTTGGTTAAGGAAATTTGAAGAGACCTGGTGAGGGTGCTTGAGTAATACCAGCATGAATTTGCTGAAGAGTGCACCGTACTCCAATGCTTAAAGGATTTCTCCACTAACAGGAAGTCGAAGAAAAAAGCAAGAAAAGTATCGACAGAAATACCTCTTCTGGGAGATCTGCGTGACACACATCAGATGTTGCAAGCAGCAAAACTGGAGCAGGAGTCGGGATGTTCTGCAGTAGTGTCCTAAAAGTAAGTCTGAGTGGAATTCCAGCAGCCTCCCACCACAAATGGATATGGGGGATGTAAATTATGCTTGGTGTCGTTCTTTGAGCCTCTCGCATCATCTGGGAAAGTGAAAGCTTGGATCAGAACACTAAACCGTGTAGAACAGGACCTACGTATCGGTCAGATCTGAATCTCTGCCTGGTTTCAAAACTGCTTAGGAGGAAGATAACTCCTGGAGAGCCTCACAACTCAGCCGGTGTGGTGGTCTGCCTGAAAGGACAAGACTGACCCTTCAGCAAGACCTAGACGTGGTAGTTACGTGACCGCAGATGCAAGCATCACAGAACAGAAAAGGGATTACTCCTCTGTGTGACAGAAAGAGTATCCAGCCATGTCATGTGTCTGTCCTTACTCGTACAGCTCTCAAATGCTGCTACAACAGGTCAAAATATTTGAATACAGTGATGCCATCCAGGGAAATGCATTTCCTGCCTAACAGGAAAAAAGAAGACAGCACTAATTCTGCTTCGATTTCCTTTTCCTAGTTAAGAAAAACACACCCGTGTACAAAAGGTCCATCAGTTTTAATGCATTTACTGCATATACTGCAGCAATACCAGCTGTACATTGTTCAGATAAGAAACACTTCTTTTCCCCAGAACCTTGATTGCCTTAGAAACACAACAAAAAAGAAGGCTACCAGAAGTGCCTGACCCGCAGTCAGGCTGATGCACAGCCATCTACTGGGAGCACAGAGCCTTAAAAAGCAAGGAAAACAACCTGCTGGGTCCCACCAGGATGGGCAGCATTTCTTGCCCATGAAGAGCGGATTATCAGCAGCACCTCCCAGCTTCCTGAGCTGCTAGCAGCATCCTCACCGTTTCATTTGGAATGGAAAAAATGCGCATGTAAAGCATCCTTACTGGGTGTCATTCAGTCTAGAAGATAAGCGGATTCCCAGGACTAAACCTAACAGCACACTCAAACCAGGCCAACTCCATGAACAATGACTTTTCCTTACTCTACAGACAGTTCATTCATCCCATGACATTAAAGAGAGAAAAAAAGATACCTGTGCACATGTTTCTTCCGGTGATGTGGTGCTAGCAAACAAAATGGATAGGTCTAGCGTATAAACGGGGAACTTCTCCAGGGCATGTATTACTGCAGGTGCCAGATGAGACGCTTGCCCATATCCTGCCTCTCCAACTAGTAAGAACCGTGGCTTCCAGGACATTGGCTGGTAATAAGCGTTTCTAGAACAACAACAAGAAAATACGTCTAAAAATGAAGTGGAAGTGATCAATAGGCACACAGATCTTCAAATGTTTTTCCTATCTATCTATCTATCTATCTATTGAAATACTCTCCATATTCCAGCACCATATTAATATCCAGACGACTCTCAGAGCCCATTTTGTTACAAACTTGTACCATACCTCCCCGAAGAAATCCTGCCTGGGTGAAGTAACAGCTCTCCAATCACACAGGGGGATTGTCCAGCTAAACACACACACGACAAGCGGTCAGGAGCCTGAGATGGGCAAGAATAACCACTCTCTCTCTCTCTCTCTCAACACACACCAATCTGGATCTCTTCAGCGCCCGTACACACCAATTTTCAGTAGGTCGTGAGCTGAAGTAACTGTGAGATCTCTACACCTGTCAAGTGTAGCTCAAATTTGGCCATGGAGCTAGTGGGAAGAAAGGAGCAGAACAACATTTCTAGAGAAAAATCACCGTGGGCACTGAAACACGCTTGCTGTATCTGAAGAAGTACACAAATGGATTGGTTGAATTTGAGCAGTACTCTAAATAGGCAGAAGATTTATATCTATTCAGTCAGAAATTCTAACTGCTTAATCTTTGAAGCGTGTATTCATTTCCTACTCCTCTTGCTTGACTAGCATGAAACACATTTGTGAAGAGCACTTGTTTTTTCCACCACAATACTGTTGGACATTTGCTGGCTGAAATCCAAGATCCTACAGACCTATTCAAGCTCCGCACGTCAGAAGATTTTCTGGACAGCACAGCAATAGATACTGAGAAAAAGAACTGACCCAACAGTGATGACAACATTCTATTTCTTCAACCCTTGGCTTATATGACTTCCACAGTAAAATGTCAAAAGATTAACATCAGCTTAGGAGGCTAAAGGCACAAACCACAGACATGGTTTAGGTTTTTCTCACGCTGTTGTAACAAACCATTTCTCTATTTTGTTTCTGCTACAGAATTGACGAATGCTTCAACGATCTTGGGAGGCAGAAGGGCAAAAGATGGCTACACAAATCCATACAGCTTTTATCGTTAAAAGGACAGACAGCGCACTTCTTTGGTCTTGAGTCTTTCAAGGAATACCATGGATCAAATCAACACGCTAGAATGGTCTGTGGACCACTCTGACTTCGGAGGAGAGGGCTGGGCCGTTCACTTGGATGGTTTCTGGCCATGTACTCCATTAGAACGTTAGCACCCAGCTGGATCGCCACACTTACTTCTTACAAATAGTGATCAACGCACACGCACACATTTTACTCCTTCAGCTACCACCCATCACACCAAAACTGCTTTCAGACCCAGCCATCTTTCAAATGGAAACATACAGCTGACAAATCTTTACCTGCTAAAATGGAGGCATGTTTTCTGCTGTGTACCAGGCACTTGATGTGTTGCCTGATCTTCAAAGATTGATGGTGATTCCTCATCACTGTCAACCGCACCGTTTCTTAAAACATCATGGAAAGTGTCTGAAAGACAAGAGAGGTTGGTTAACTTTCCTCAATAGTCTGTATCTGGCTCCTGCATTAATACCGCTTCTCAGTAGGTGCTGGAGACCCCTTAGCTTGTAGTTCTTCATTTGAGTGCACATGTTGATTGCTGAAGAGTTCATCCTACCACAGATCTAAGGAGACTGCACAAGTCTCTACAAAGCTGTCCTGCATCCCGTGATTTGCTTAAGGTGTATCTCGCTGGCGGTGAAAACTTGGAGGATTCTTCCTTAGAATAAAAATGACTGCGGACAAGGTCTGTAGTTCCTAGACACCTGAAAAACTCCACAAGGCCACTTCCTTCTGGAGCAGGCTCGCCCACTGGAAGTCAGGGAATTAAGTGAAGGTGATGGCCGCAGACTTCCATTTGTCTGCGACTGGCGAGTCAGAACATACAGACCAACCCATCTTCTAAAGAAGGCTCCTCAAAGATCACCGGGCAGGGAGATAACGGAAGGCGGACAGCGGAGAGGGGACACAGTTACCAATCCGCCGGCCTCTCTGCTTTTATTTTGCTGGTGGATTTCTGCCTCTCTTTTACCAACGCAAACCTGTCTCCCAGCTCTACTGCGGTTGACACTGGTAGGATATTCTCAAGGGATCAGCATCCGAACTCCTCAGGGATCTCCACTAATCAGCAGTGGAGTGAGCTAAACAATTTATTTGCTCTCACCAACAGACAGACTAAATTTGATCCCAGCTGATGCAGTTAGGAGCGTGAACTCACATGTGCTATGCAAGCCAAGCCCCAGAGTACGCACTACTAAAACATTCGGAGCTCACATGCAAGTGCACAGTGTGATCCACAAACATCTAAACGATGAGAACGTGGTTAAAAATCATGAGAGCTAAAACAGTATTTAGCTGAAGCCATTTAGATTTGTATTGTGGTCCTGACATTCTCCAGACAGGAATTAGAAGCATTCCTGGGAAGACGCCCTTCTCCCCCCCGATTTAGGTATTTGTTTTGAAGGAGGTGCCTCTCCTACATGAAGCCTTAAATCCCTCTCTACAAATGATACATCTCAGCTGCTGTCAGAAACAGGGTGCTCTAGCACAGAACGCATCCTTCTCTGCTGCTTTTTGCGAGGCATGCACAGCTCCCACCCAGCACTTCAGTGCAGAATCCAGCATAAAAACTACGCACGGTATTCCTGAAATAAAGGCGTGCACATGCACGCGATAGAATTCTACTGTCATCGCGCCTGGGAGGTTTGTGTATGTCAGTTGCACCAGTCAGAAGTTTTTGCTCTGGCAGAATTTGAAAGAAGTGGATGTTACTGGTCTACCTTGCTGTTGGTTCTTCTCTAGCGCAAGCTCTGCGTGAGGAAATACTTCCTGCAAGGCTTCTAAAATTCTTGCTAGTGTGTTTTCCAGCAGTGGTTTTGACATAGGTGGTAGCGCTCGCCCAGCTGAAGCCACAGCCCTCTGTGAAGCTGGAACAATCTTCTGCATCGCCACCACAAAATCCTTTGCTCTTATTTCAATAGAAGCGACATCTAACTGCAGTTTCTCACGACTTTGGTAGATCTGAGGATAGTGCCGGCGCAAAGCACACAGGGCAGCTTCAGCACACAAGGCTTGAATATCAGCGCCACAGTATCCTAATAAACAAAACAAGAATCAAAGGTTACGTTGGTCTCAGGCAACACAGAAGCCAAGGTTGCCCAAGTGCAACACTGAAAGATTTTGTATGCAGCCACAAATTGAGAGGTTCAGAGAGAACTGACAGAGTTACTGCACTGCAGAGAAGTTCTGTTACGGGGCTCGCAGCCTGAGACCCAGCACCTTGGAAGCAGCCTCCTAAGCAAAGCTCTGCTCCTGAGGAAGATGCCCAAAACCCATTCAATGTTCTGAGAGACAAAGAAAATGAAAAGAAAAGAAGCATCTGACTTTGTCTGCCCGCAGGGCGAGCCAGCTGCCTCACTGCCTCGCCCTGCGGCAAGGCACAAGAGCTCGGGGGCTGCCCGGTAGAAGCTCAGGTTCCCGAGGACTCCAGTCACGCGCAGCAACTCACTTGGTTTTCCAACTTACCAACGCATTTTTCAGCTAGCTCTTCCAGAAACGTGTCCAATGGTTTAGGGGTCCACTCTCGTGTGTGAATCTTGAAAATCTCTTTTCTAGCCTGGAAACAAAATGGTTGCCTTTGAGCTTGTCCTAAGTTTTCTCTTCAAATCCAATCATTCTCAACTTGTTACATTCAACTTTTTTCCTGGGGGCCTGCAGCCAAATAAAAGGCATTTATAGCTTCCATAAAAAGTTCGTTTCCACAGGTATCAAACTTAATGATCCTGAGGAAAAAAAACTGTAGTCCAAAGCTTCTCTGCAATCAGCGATTTTTCCTCACAGAAAATTCTCTCACATTTCTCTGATCTTAACAAGACTTTCACTGAAGGATTTCTTGCTACACAGAATAATTATGGCAGATTTCTAGAATTCTTCCCCAGCAGGGAATCGCACTACTACATCTGTTTCATGGCACCTCCTCTGCTGTCCCGGAAACCAGATAAAGCCGGAGACAAAGGTTTGTGTTAAATACCCTCCTTGGTGCACTTCTACTGGCCTTCAACCCAACAAGCGGTAGTAAAAAAAGTAGCAGTGACAGCCAGAGAAAAACCACAAAAACAGGGTTCCGGTTTCGCACAGTATCTTCTCCCCCACACGTATTTTTTGCTTGCTTGATACATATTTTTTCATTGCTTAGCTGTCGCCATTGAACTAGAAGCTTCCCAAACCCTGCACCTGGGCAGTGTACCACATCCTTCTCCAACTCCCTGTTAGGAAGTGCCAGTGAGAAGGTCAGATCCGACAATACGTGATTGGGGAATGAAAAATTTGAATTTGCTCCAGCTGGACCAGCCTCAAGAAGAGTTTTTTGTCAGCAAAAAGGAATTCTTGTGCACGCACCACGCCTTTCATTTTCAAGATGAGACTGCAGTAATTGATAGCTAATTCAGACATTCATCCTTACTTACACATTTCAGGGACTAGCAGCATCCCATTTTCCTGGCTGGTCCCAGTCAAACCAAAACTAGTTCTAAAACCAAATCCCTGTTGAAATCAGCTGAATCCTACATACTCAGTACCAGATCTGCCCTCCACAGTACGACACCATCTCTCCAGATAGCCCTCCTTTGCCCAAGTTGCACAACACTGATTGTGACTTTAACTGCTCCATGATACTGCATTGTCAGGTAGCTCTAGCATAAAGGTGGACTTGGCCACGTCAGCATTAAGGCTGAGCTGAAGTTCTGACCTCTTTATTCGGCAAGCTGAAGAGGAGCTCTCGATCAAAGCGTCCGGGTCTTCGCAAAGCCGGATCTATAGAATCCAGTCTGTTGGTGGCTCCGATGACCACAATTTCTCCTCTGCTGTCTAAGCCATCCATAAGTGTCAGAAGTGTTGATACAATAGAGCTAACAGAAAAATTACTAGTTTAGTAAATTTTGTTCTGTTCTACACACCACCTTCTCCAGTGATCTCACAAAAATGACAAGCTTTTGTTGATGAGACGCTGATTAGTGAAAGATTCATTTTAGCACTTGAAAAAAACAGACAAGGTAACACAGACCGCATGCTGTTATCAAGCTTAGTGAATTGTGTTCGATTATTGCTTAAAAATCATCTGACATTTTGTAGCACTCAGTTACTAGTTTTCAGGAGAAACGAGTGGGTCACATTAAGCTAAATAGGTTGGGGGCTTCTTTTCACAAAGATCAAGCAGCTTCTGTGTAGATACATAAAATGTACTACCTGTGAATGTGGTCTTGTCTACTGGACCGCACCGGAGCAAGACCATCTATCTCATCAAAGAAAATAATGGAAGGTTGCATCTGGTAGGCCTAGAAGGAAAACACAGGAATATCGACTCCAGTAAAACAGCGCCATTTGAAAGAGAAAATGCATGGAATACATGATGGTTGGAAAGTCATTGGAGCTAGATTTTTCACACTAGCATCAGGGATCTCTACTCATTGAGCTAATGCAGTAAGTGGCACGAGTAACACAAGACAGCAGCCTCTGTCAGCCCGCTGAGACGGGGTGACAGGGAGCAAATCACACCAGCAGTTCTTACAGCCATTTGGCAACCGCCGAGAACAGAGCCGGGACTTCATTCAATTACAGCTTCTGGAAGCAACCAAACAACCCTGCTTTCAGCCTGCATCTCTTTCCCTCTGATCTAAGGCCACCATCTCCTGCCTCCTGCAGCCTTTTTTGTGGCTGGACTGTTGTTTTTGGGTTATTTTTAAGGCTGGGGGAGGGGCTTGCTTTGCGAGGTTTTCTCATTGGTTTTATTAACCTTTCCCAATACATCTGGAGATTTCAAGCCCCTAAGAACCCACTGAAAAACAAAACCCTGACAATCCCCTTTCAGTGACAAGAACTGGTGAAACACAAAAAATGAGTGAGTTCTCCTTAAAAACACTGACCGCAGAAAAGGACAGTTACAACTTGGACAGAACACACAGCGCATTTTGGCCTTACCTGATCAAATAATAAATGAAGCTGTCGTTCAGATTCTCCCACCACTTCACTCAGGTAGTCGGCACCATTTCTCATAAAAAAGGCTATTCTCCTGGCACCTTGGCTACATTCATTAGCAAGGGCACGAGCAACCAGTGTCTTTCCAGTTCCTGGTGGACCATGGAATAGAAAGCGTCTGCAATTGAAAGAAAAAAGATTCACCTAGGAAAAAAGCCTCGTGGAAAAGTAGCTCTTACTACCTCCACCCCTAAAACACCCAACTCTTCTCTCCTAACCGAAGCACTTCATGCATTAGACAGTGGTAGCAGCTCAAGTGTGAGAAAAGTCAAAACAGATGGAGGTTTTTGTTCCTACACAATTCAAGAAGGCAGCAAACAAAAAGAGCACAGAGGACAAGGCAGACGTAGAAAAACTCGAGAATAGATGGCAGTGTCCCAGAAGGACCCTTCCAGAGCTGCTGACAAACTAACAGGGGTGCTTACAGCACCGCGGAGCCAAACAGGAACAAACGGCAGCACAGAATCGGAGACTGGGCTAACTCGCGAATCAGCAGCTCACTCTTCAGCGAGACACTGCCCATTCATTTGGGTGTCACAAAAGGCAAGATCTGATATTGAAGCATTGAATTCTCCCTTGAAAAGCTTGAAGTTGCTGGATTTGGTTTCCGGGGAATTCTAAAGCTGGGAAGGTATTCTGCATTTCCAGATAAATATAGCCATAAACTGGAAAAGCCAATGCACTGCTGTTTCAAAGAGCATTTCAACAAATAACGGAGCAAAACACAGATTTCATTTTGTTATTGGCAATACTTTGAACGTTACTGAAAGCAAAGAACTTAAAGTTGCACCTCAATATACCGTGATTGAGTTTTGCTGAGCAAGAACCTATCAAGTCAAGTATTAAATCTCTAAAAATTGCATTTCATAATGCACAACGAGTTTAGCTGGGTAAGGAGCAGATCGATTCCTACTCAGCCCAAGCACAACAAACACTACAAGGTCCTATCCATTGGAAAACTGATACTTCCGCACTTCAAAAACAGAGTTGGTGGGAGAGCCAAGTGGACTTCGAAGAAACCAATTACAGTTGACTAGCAGGAGATAATTCCAATTAGAATTTTTAGGTTTAAACAATCTCTGTTACCTTGGCGGCTGAATTTTGAATCTCTCAAAGACTTCCGGGTAAAGCAAGGGAAAAACGACCGTCTCTTTTAGAGATGAAATGTGGTCAGAAAGGCCACCCACGCCATCAAATCGTACCTAAAGATAAATTCAACAGAACACATTGGATAAGTTAAAGAAAGCTGCAACCTCGATAAGGTTCCATCAGAAATTATCTGTCAGCACAAAGGAAATGTCCTGGGCAATTTCCAAATTGCTCCAGAGAAAACTGTAAACCAAGGCATCTGTAGGCAGCACGCTACTGAAGGCTTTCACCAACACTGACACAATGAACTAGAAATACTTACCGAACAATCTATTTTCATTGGATCCACATCAGCCAGACTTGCTCCGATTTCCATTTGATCCTGGTGAATTCCCTTTAACTCCTCTTCCCCAAAGTTAAGTGGAAGACACCTGATTTCAATGAAGGACAAAGAGAAAGGCACTTTCTAACTTCAGATTTTTGCTTTCAGCATCATGGCAAGGGAATGCGGAAGACCTTATAAATGAGCATAAACTTCCCAAATAGTTAAATCTGCCTTCAGACTCTCTTGCATTTAATGTCCATGAGTAAATGCAAGAAAATAAAATTGCTCCAGACATTAAACTGAGTTAATGATTTTAACACGAATAGCCATGCTAGTCAGCACAGCACACGCATGAATGCAAGCTTAGAACAAGTTCTTCCGGATGCGGAGACCGTGAACTGACATTGCTTTGTGTGATGGAAGAACCCCCCCTCAAAACACATCGACATCTTTTAAAGATTTTTTGCTCCTCCATTCAAAAAGTTACAGCCCGAGTGGATGCTTCTTTCATGCGGATTAACATCGTACAGGCTGCCAAGCACTGCTGGTGCGTCCTGAGAACTCTGGGGTGTGTGTGCCAGGGGACACACGTCAGAGACATCAGCCTGAAAGCTTCTGTGTTAAGTCTGTTATCAACATACTTTTTCTAGAGCATTTGTTAAGTAACAAAACCTCCATCGTTTCCTCTATCACATTTTCTGTTATGGTGGTCTTCTTTCTGAACAAACTCAATCTAAAGCACAGGAGCAGTAGAATTTCACATTAAAAAACTACATAAACGTTTTCCTCCCCCTATTGCCACTTATCAATCAAACTGCTGATTATCAATCAATTCTAAAAATCCAATTGTAAAGAGTCCAGTTACAGCTGTCAGTGCTGACAGGTATGATTATATATTGCCACAATGTAGAAAGTGTACAAGAGGAAAGTGTACAAGAGGAAGAGAATAACACACAGGGTTAGGCAGATGCAAGCTCCTCCCAGGTAGACCCCTCCCTCCCCTGTTCTCCAGTTTCATGAACCTCCTCAAAGCTCTGCTGCGGCTGCACTTCCTGCGCCTCTCCAAATGCTCTTCATCATCACATGAGGGAGAGGATGTGGAGCCACTGTTGTGGACTCTGTGTCTCTGACCGCAAACATTTAAACAAACAAAACTTAATTTTTCTTAGGAAGGTAGAACGCTTCACTGTTTCCCAAAGAAATTTCACAAAAATACCTACTCATTTTGTCCCACCCCTTCCTCTCACACACACACACAAATACAGAACCACAGAATCACAGAATGGTCGGGGTTGGAAGGGACCTCTGTGGGTCATCTAGTCCAACCCTCCTGCCGAAGCAGGGTCACCTACAGCAGGCTGCACAGGACCGCGTCCAGGGGGGGGTCTTGAATGTCTCCAGAGAAGGAGACTCCACAACCTCCCTAGGCAGCCTGTGCCAGGGCTCCGTCAGCCTCAGAGGGAAGAAGTTCTTCCTCATGTTCAGACGGAACTTCCTCTGCTTCAGTTTGTGCCCGTTGCCCCTTGTCCTGTCACTGGGCACCACTGAAAAGAGCTTGGCCCCATCCTCCTGACACCCACCCTTTAGATATTGATAAGCATATATTACGTCCCCTCGCAGCCTTCTCTTCTTCGGGCTGAACAAGCCCACCTCTCTCAGCCTTTCCTCGTAGGAGAGATGCTCCAGTCCCCTCACCATCCTCGTAGCCCTCCGCTGGACTCTCTCCAGTAGCTCCGCATCTTTCTTGAAGTGGGGAGCCCAGAACTGGACAGAGTACTCTAGATGGGGCCTCACTAGGGCAGTGTAGAGGGGAAGGAGAGCCTCCCTCGACCTGCTGGCCACACTCCTCCTAATGCATCCCTCGCCCACCCCAGCCTCCCCCCGGACGCATACTCACTGCTGGCCAAGACTGTACTGGGGCAGTGCTGTTGGCTGGTGCCCTTCTATATCCACCCCCATTGTGACGCGTCCCCTGTGATGTCACGGGTGTCTTAGCGCATCACAGTCTCGCCCGCCGGCCATTGGCCCCACCCCGGCTCAGCGACCCACAGCTGCCCTGGTGTACTGGTTGAGGCTGGCCTGCAGATCATGTTCTTCACAGGAGCTTGCACCATGCTTCATTCTGGAGATGTTATCACCTGCCTGCCACTCGGAATCTCCTAATCATACAATATCCTGAGTTGGAAGGGACCCACGAGGATTCCGAGTCCAACCCCTGAGTCCACACCGGGCAACCTTAAGTTTGATCATCGAATCGTAGAACCATCGAATCATTTAGGTTGGAAAAGATCCTTCAGATCATCGAGTCCAACCGCAAACCCGACACTGCCAACTCCATCACCATACCGTGTCCCAAAGCGCCACGTCCACACAACTTTCAAATACCTGCAGGCATGCTGCCTCAAGCACTTCCCTGGGCAGCCTGTTCCAATGCTCGGCAACCCTTTCAGGGAAGACAGTTTTCCTAATAGCCAACTGGAAAAAGTCTCCTTCTCTGGAGATATTCAAGACCCGCCTGGAGAAGGTCCTCTACAGCCTGCTGTAGGTGACCCTGCTTCGGCAGGAGGGTTGGACTAGATGACCCACAGAGGTGCCTTCCAACCCCTACTATTCTGTGATTCTGTGTGAAACCTCCCCTTGCGGGAGTCGGTTGGGCCGAGGGCGGCCTTGATGGTCTTGATGGAATAGAGTCATATCTCTGAGCTAATTATTTTGCGCACCTGTGGTTGAAAAACAGGAGGAAAGGAGCGAAGAAACAGGATGGGAAAATCCACCTCTTTGATAAGCGTGAAGGTCGTGTGAACGGACACATGATGACCAATCAGAAGAACAAAGGAGCGACATGCCAAAAGACCCTCACCAGTGAGACTCTGGGGGTGGGGAACAAGGGGATATAAAAATGTTATGATTAACCATTACAGTGCTTCTGCTGCTGCTTCTGTTTGCTTTTGCTTGCCTTGTGACTGCCGTAACTTCTTGTGGCGTGTCGCCACAACTAACGATGACACGAAGTTTGGGCTCAGCAAGTAACGATTTGCATTGTGCAATTAGGACTTGAATTACAGGACACAAGCTGCGTTTCAGGCCCCTTCCCACGTCCAGCCCGTGGCTGGCAGGATGCTGCCTGGAAGCAGGAAAGAAGGGGTTTTCCCGGCCGACAGCAAGCGGCCCCGTGGCACCAAGCCTGCCTGCGTACTCCGCACGGCGATTTGGCTCCAAGGCAAGCTACAGAACTCCCGCGACACCTCCCCAGCCTCCGCGCATCTCACTACTGAATTACCTTTTAACTCACATACAGTGTAGTTTGTAATGCTGCAGTATCACCTCCTGTTTCCAAAACAACATTTTCAATTTTCTTGTGTCCTGCACACTCCAGAAAGTCCACGTCACGACGAAACCTGACGTAAGGAGCAGGTTTTCTTGTGCTTATGAGCAGGCTCGAACTCACACTGCCTTCTCCTCAAGCCTGCAAGGAATTCATAGCCTAGCCTGCTATTCGCACCGACCTCTTTTCACAAAACTCGTGGGAAATTCACTACCTTGGTGAAGATCCTCTCTTCTCACCACTTCAGCTGATTTTGGCTGATGAGGTCAGCAGTTTTGGGGGCCAAGTTAAACACACAGTGACCAAACGCAGCCCTTCTCAGAAACCAGGTTAAAAAGGCAATCCCTAAGGAATTACCAGTACTTACCTTCTCGATAGTCTTCTTTTTCTTGGCCTGATTTCAGCTTTGCCAACTGCCTCCATGAAGAAAGAGGACAGAGGAAAGGAGAAAAGAATTCTTGTACAGAAGTATTCTATCGCATCATGCTGTATTGCATTGCATAGTCCCCCCTTAAGGCTGGGAACTTCACCAAGTTTACAACCCGGTGCTCCAGGTCATCCCAAGAAAAGCCTGGAGACAACAAAGAGGGTTCAGATCCCAAGTCTGCTGCGTACCACACACACAAAGTTTTCTCAGGACAGACATTCCCCAACCTGCGTGTCTTCAAGTCTCAGCAGGGCAAGTAATATCTCTGTACCCAAAGTGGTGGAGAGATCTCCAAGCAGTTGGGAGAAGATGCATGTTTTTTATACAAGCACAAGATTTTGATGAAGAACAGTGATTCTCGTTCCGAGACACTGGCACCGATATTAACATAATCGTACTCCCCTGCAGATTTTTAGCTGTAGATTTATCACCATGTGACTCCTTGGGCACGCTTTCGCTTTTCCTTTTCATTCTATAAATCCAACAGAGATTAAACACTTAGAAATACCTTGTAAAGTGTCTTTGCTGGACATTTTCACTTAATATTTCCATGCTTTTGTCAAAGCTAGAGTCTGTACAGGGTGGCATGTTTTTTCTCATTGATCTTAAACAGCGTCCATTGAAACATTCAGTTTTGACAACGAATGTTTGGACAAACACATGAGGCAGAAGCAAAGAAAACGGAAACACACCTCCAAAACCAAGCCCACACGGAGGGATTGCACAGTTTGGCATTCAGCGTCACCGCACCTTGCGTATGGGAGGTGGCCTAACGCAACAGCCATGGATCCTGCCACACAGTTTATGGCAACTGAAAGAAAATTTGATTCTCGTAAAATTCAACTTTGCTTATGCTGTTATCAATTTAAAAAAAAAAAAAAAAACTGTCAAAGGAACTGAGAGACATTTTCTCTGCTCAAGAGGCATGCAGACATCTTCAAAACAGGGTACTGCTTTGCTTTGACTTAAATATAGTTATCACGATCCTCCAGCATCAAGAAGATTGTCACCGTTACAAGCCAGACTCAACTTTATCTCAGAAAGTTACAGCAGTCAGTCTCGCTTTGTTTCAAGTCTGGTTGCTTTGACAGGCAAAAATATGCCATCACAAAAGCTCTTCTGTTGGTGGAAAAAGGGTTTCTCCGAGATCTCGTCTTGAGATGGTGGATTCTGTGAAAGCCACCTGAGGTGCTACCAGGTCATTAAAAGAAATCACCTCTGAACTGCATGAAGAGGTTTCTAAAGCATTTACTTGTCACAAGCCTAAACGAGATTGCTTGAAAACTTTGATTTAATATGCAGTGGACTGTCCAGCACCACAGACCACTTCAGAAAACTCTATCGCCACAAGCTGAAAACAATGATAAAAGTTCATCAAGTTTTCCATCGTCTCCTTCTAAAGAGAGGCACTGAAACGTCTGGGAGATGTTCAGGTCTGCAGCGTTCCAAAGGCAATCACAGAGGGATGTCTCATAAAAATATGTACCTAGCTGTTGGGCAAAAATATCAAATAAATGCAGCCAAACGTCTACAGCTTTCTTAATAAATTTTAATATATATTTGGTATCTGTATAAATAAATATGTAGCAGTAATCTATTGAATTCTGCAGACAACAAACAGCGCGTCACGAAAAGAACACCTTCCAGAGCTGAAGTCAAGTCTGCTGAAATCCAGTGTCACTGTGTGCGCGTGAAGGCTGCAATTTCTTTCTTCATTTCCTAGTAAGAAAAACAGACAAGCCAGCAGTCAGCGTGAAGAAAAGCTCAAGCACCCTGTTTATTTCTTCATCAAAAGAATAGAGAGTCTGTACATACATACAACTGTTAGAAGCATTTAGCAAATACATGTACTCCCACCACCAGCACAGTGTCCTTCCAGCGTCTCTCTAGCTTCAAACGCGTCCTTACGCATCCAAACTAGAGAGTAGGCCAGAGGGAGTGGAGGGATCTGTATCAGCAGTGGCTTCAACAATTGGAAAGAGGAGCCAGTTCCTGAAAAGCCACAGCTAAAAGCTGGAAATTCTGTTTTCTGCATTCTGAATAATAATAAGAGAGACTTGTTCAAGTCTCTCTCTTTGTACGCTACAGCTTGCCCCTGAGCGACTTGCGCAGCCAAGGATCTGAGGATCCTGAATCGGAAGGCCGAAGATCCATCCCATCTAAATCGACTCAGTACTGGGAATGCCTGACTGGGACCACGGGTGCCTCTGCAAGATTTCTGCCACGTTCTGACAACTCAGAAAACCTCTCTTAGAGGAAGAGATCCGAGCATTTGACTCATCAGCATTAAAGCGGCATGGTTTTGCAATAGGGACCAACTTCTTCCAGACTGAAATGAGAAAGTCTTGAAACACAGGCACCTGAGCAGTACAGAGGAACGCTACATAGGCGTGACGTCCGGAGCGCACGCGTACATACCCGTAACACACACATGCGTCACAGTGATGGAAAGGGCTAGAAGACAAAAAAAATTTACCTTCACCAATTCGGTTTTGTCATCATCTTCCCGATGGCGGTAAATGCACTGACTGAGAATAGCGTACAGTCTTTCCAACTGAACTAGAGTGAAGTTGTTTGTTGTCTCAGTGACAAAATGCAGCAGTTGCTGAAGAAAGAAAAATGGAAACTGCAAGTTTAGAATAGCACAGGATCCTTTGAACAAGCTCGTCATGTTTTCCAAAGCTAAACAATAACAGTACAACACAAGGGACATCCTGCTTTCTTATATTGCTAAATAAAATAGGAGTGACACTTCAGAGAACAGATGAAATCTCTCACAAGCTGTAACTGGAGAAAATGCGTTCATTTTTCGTACTTCAAAGTGGCTCTGCCTGTAGCAGATCACCAGCTCTCACACAGTCCTTTCTGGGCCCAAAGCTGTGAATGGCATCGCCTCTGGGAAAGCAACCCCAACAAGCCAGCGGCAGCACCTGCTTCCACTGCGGCCGCTGTGCAGTGGCCACGTGTTGTGTGAGGCTGTAGAGACGGAGCTCAAGAGAGCAGCCACTCCAAAGGAAAATATTACTGCCTCGCCGCTGCCTGTCATCACACTCTGCCTCCCTCACATCAGCCAGCACAGAACCGGAGTATTCCCCTCAGCTTCCTGCTACACAACATGCAGGTTAAGACGCACACAATACACGCAGCGTGCTTTCAGCTGCTGCAAACAGAAAAGGCAGGCTGTGACAGAGGCTTATGGTCAACGTCCCGTGGGAAACTAGTTCTAACTGCTGCCACACAGACGACCGCATGCTCTTCTCTATCTTCCTAAAGTTCTAGTCCTACTGCCAAGCAAAGAAACAAACAAAACTCTCCCCCCAAAAAACCAAGCCGCTCCATTTGGGAGGTTCACCTCGCTTATTCACTGCAAGCAAGCTCCAAAGAGGCTGTCTGGTACGAGCAACTAGTTCCAGCGGCACCCATGTTAATGAGCAAAGTTTTCTAAAAGACGCGTTTCCTGACTGTAGCTCTGCTCAGAGCTGAAAGCTATAGAAGCTGAACCATATATACGGGCTCTACTGTAGCATTTCTCCAATGCAAAATTCTAACAGTAGATTCTGAAAGAATTTCAGAAAAGGAGACAGTAGTATTTTCTCCTGCTGACTTCAGCGTTGAAGTCACCACTGCTAGAAATAAAGGTCCTTTTCAGGTTCTCAATACATGAAAACACGCAAAACCCAACCCAAACCCCCAAAGCCGTCATAAAAACTGTCACCACATTAATAACCAACACTACTACTACTAGTAGGCTGTCAGTGGGCTCTTTGAAAATTCAACAAGCCCTTCTAAATCAACAATCAGCAAGACAACCCAGTCTCCTCAAATGTAGTTCTCCAAAAGCCACAACAGCAGTCTGCACCAGGTGTGCAAACACAACACTCATAGGCCATTACAAGCTGACTTCTTTCACAAGCTCTATATCCTTACCATACACTGTTTTAAGTGGCATTGGTTAACAACTAACTTCATTTACAACTCTCCATGGAGCAAGAAAACGTTCTTCTTCAGTATTAACAAAATTGAAATGAGACTTACTTTCAGCTGGGTGAGAATTCCCTGTGCTTTCTCCACACCCATCACATGTTGCTCTTCCATGCAAGAACGTCTCGCCCGAGCCACACAGCGTACCCACGAATCTGGAATGACACACAGCTCTTAGGCAGGGATTTTTGTTTCTCTGCCATACAGCATCAGTGAAGTGTCCTGCACCTGGAATGCAGTCTCTCTCTGCAATGACAGACACAGACCCCTTTTTTCCGCTGAGAAATCCCTGACTTGTACTTTCTTTCTGGTAAAAGTCCCTGTTCCATCAAAATTCCAAACTCGGACACAAAAGAAAACCCACCAGAGAAGAAGGCAGGGCAAAACCAGGAAAAAAAAACGACAGTCCTGTTGCCATTACAGCACTGCATGGTAAAACTCCAAGGTAATTTCGGTTAGGAGACACACCCTATCACAGAATCCCAGAATGCGAGGGTTGGAAGGGACCTCTGTGGGTCACCTAGTCCAACCCCCCTGCCGAAGCAGGGTCACCCAGAGCAGGCTGCACAGGACCCCGCCTGCAACCACGTGGACATAAGTCTCCTATTCCACAGGCGACTCTGGACCCACACTGCTGCTGGAAGAACGTTTCCATTTTCTTCCAGAGAACAATCCTGGGTGGACCCACCTTCAGTGAAAGTGATCTTAGGAACATGTTTTTCTGAAGGCTCTTCCTGACTCTCGGCTTCATTTTGGTCTTCCAGAACATTCTTCTCTTTCTTGAACTGAAAATTCCTCCTCTTTGCTGCAATACGGGGCTCAGGCGGGGCTCATTGAGAGGGTTTTAAACTAGGTTCGAAGGGGGAAGGGGATATTGCCCAGCTCACTAGGGATGAGCATAGGCTTGGCGTGCCAAGGCCAGGGGTGAGATTGACAGCCCAGCTCAAGTGTGTTTACACCAATGCACGTAGCATGGGCAATAAACAGGAGGAGCTGGAAGCCATTATACAGCAGGACTGCTACGACTTGGTCGCCATCACAGAAACGTGGTGGGACAACTTGCATGACTGGCATGCTGTCATAGATGGCTACAGACTCTTTAGGAAAGACAGACCAACAAGGAGAGGTGGGGGAGTTGCTCTATATGTGAGGGAGCAAGCAGAATGCATTGAGCTTGGCGTGGGGGCAAATGAGGAACAAGTTGAAAGCTTGTGGGTTAGAATTAAGGGACAGGCTCATAAGGGTGACATTACAGTGGGTGTGTACTACAGGCCACCTGAGCAGGAGGAGGAGGTTGATGAGGCCTTCTACAGGCAGCTGCAAGCAGCCTCACAGTCACAGGCCCTGGTTCTCATGGGGGACTTCAACCACCCTGACATCAGCTGGGAAGACCATACAGCTAGGCAGGCGCAATCCAGGAGGTTCCTACAGAGCATCGATGATAACTTTCTGATGCAAGTGGTGGAGGAACCAACAAGGAAAGGCGCGCTGCTGGACCTTGTGTTAACAAACAAGGAGGGACTGGTGGAGGATGTGAAGGTTGGAGGTAGACTCAGCTGCAGTGACCATGAAATGGTCGAGTTCAGGATCCTGCGTGGAGGAAGCAGGGCAATAAGCAGGATCAAAACGCTGGACCTCAGCAGGGCTGACTTTGCCCTCTTCAAGGAGCTACTGGGAGGAATCCCGTGGTCCAGGGCTCTCGAAGGCAGGGGTGTCCATGAGTACTGGTCGCTCTTTAAACAACACTTCTTCCATGCGCAGGAGCAATGCATCCGCCTGAGAAAGAAATCTAGCAAAGGAGGCAGGAGACCTGCATGGTTAAACAAGGAGCTTCTAGCAGAGATCAGGCAGAAGAGAAAGGTCCATGGAATGTGGAAAGAGGGGCAGGCCACTTGGGAAGAGTACAGAAACGTGGTGAGAGCATGCAGGGATGCGACGAGGAAGGCCAAGGCCCACCTGGAATTGAAGCTGGCAAGGGATGTCAAAAACAACAAGAAGGGCTTCTTCAACTACATCAGCAGCAAAAGGAAGACTAGGGACAATGTGTGGCCACTGCTGAATGAGGCGGGTGTCCTGGTGACGGAGGATGCGGAGAAGGCAGAGCTACTGAATGCCTTCTTTGCTTCAGTCTTCAGTGCTAAGACTGGCCCTCAGGAATCCCAGGCCCCGGAGGTAAGAGAAGAAGCCTACAAAGAGGATGACTTTCCCTTGGTCGAGGAGGACTGTGTGAGGGATCGCTTAAGCGATCTGGATGTCCACAAATCCATGGGCCCCGATGGAATGCACCCACGAGTGCTGAGAGAGCTGGCGGATGTCATGGATTCACCAAGGGGAAATCATGCCTGACCAATCTAATAGCTTTCTACGATGACATGACTGGCTGTGTAGACGAAGGGAGAGCCGTGGATGTTGTCTACCTGGACTTCAGCAAGGCTTTCGACACAGTCTCCCATGATATCCTCCTAGGGAAGCTGAGGAAGTGTGGGCTGGATGAGTGGTCGGTGAAGTGGATAGAGAACTGGCTGAATGGCAGAACTCAGAGGGTTGTCATCAGCGGCGCTGAGTCTAGTTGGAGGCTGGTAACAAGTGGTGTCCCCCAGGGGTCAGTACTGGGCCCAGTCTTGTTTAACTTCTTCATCAACAACCTGGATGAAGAGTTAGAATGTAACCTCAGCAGGTTTGCTGATGACACCAAACTGGGAGGTGTGGTAGACACACCGGAAGGCTGTGCTGCCATTCAGCGTGACCTGTGATAGGCTGGAAAGCTGGGCAGAGAGGAACCTGATGAGGTTCAACAAAGGCAAACGCAGGGTCCTGCACCTGGGGAGGAACAACCTCATGCACCAGTACAGGCTTGGGACGGACCTGCTGGAGTGCAGCTCTGCGGAGAGGGACCTGGGTATCCTGGTGGACGACAGGTTAACCATGAGCCAGCAGTGTGACCTGGCTGCCAAGAAAGCCAATGGAATCCTGGGGTGCATCAAGAAGAGTGTGGCCAGCAGGACGAGGGAGGTTCTCCTTCCCCTCTACACTGCCCTGGTGAGGCCCGATCTGGAGTACTGTGTCCAGTTCTGGGCTCCCCAGTTCAAGAAAGATGAAGAGCTACTGGAGAGAGTCCAGCGGAAGGCTACGAGGATGATGAGGGGACTGGAACATCTCCCCTACGAGGAGAGGCTGAGGGAGGTGGGCTTGTTCAGCCTGAAGAAGAGAAGGCTGCGAGGGGACCTAATAAATGCTTATAAATATCTGAAGGGTGGGTGTCAGGAGGATGGGGCCAAGCTCTTTTCAGTGGTGCCCAGTGACAGGACAAGGGGCAATGGGCACAAACTGAGGCACAGGAAGTTCCGTCTGAAGATGAGGAAGAACTTCTTCCCTCTGAGGGTGACAGAGCACTGGAACAGGCTGCCCGGGGAGGTTGTGGAGTCTCCTTCTCTAGAGATATTCAAGACCCGCCTGGACGAGGTCCTGTGCAGCCTGCTGCAGGTGACCCTGCTTCAGCAGGAGGGTTGGACTAGATGACCCACAGAGGTCCCTTCCAACCCCTACTATTCTGTGATTCTGTGATTCTGTGATTCTGTAATACCTGAAGATGTTTTGTTCGTTCTGCGCTTTCTTTTTGACCTATCTACAAAGAGATATCAGAAAAAGTAAGCCATCACATTACGAAAACAGTCCTTCCTTCAAAATCCACCATCCTCATCCATGGTAGCAATTTAGAAGCCTTTAAAAGTCAGCTAGGCCGTCAAGGCCAGGGTCTCACACCGTAAAGCAACCACGGCACTTGAACTTCATAACCATCTGGAATGAATCCCCTCTGGCTTTACCTCACATTTTGAAACTTTTAGTCAACTTACGGTACTCAGACACAAGCATATGAAAAAGTATTGATTACCACCAAAGCATGTACTTTCTAGCTGTTAAGTCACCATTAGCAAAGTTTTATACGTGGAATAACCTCACCTGCGTTGCTTTTTGACGCAGGACTTTTAGCAGCTTGATTGATAATGATGTCCTCAAAAAACATTCTTCTTTCTTCCTTGGTAGGCAGCTGGATTTTGAAAACTTGTCCATAAGCATTCATAAACAATTCTTTGATCTAAAGCATGAGGAGAAAATGTATTTCAGATAGAAGGCCACACAAATTCATATTCTATTCCAAAAAGATCAGTATCTCTCTACGTTAAGCTGAATAAACATCTGGATAAGACAAACTGGGAACAGTTATCTTCTTGGCCTCAAAAGGTGAATTAAAATATCTTCTCAAAGGAACACCTCAAGAGAACACGCTGCTCTGAGAAGGGACCTTATCATACACTGAGGAAGTGGTGACAGTCACCACCTCCAAGACTGCTTATTTTGTGTTTACCTGCCTCACTGTCCTTTCGTTTCAATCGTTATGGCGGCTACAGAGGGAAGAGGCAGGCTTCAAACAAGTGCCAGGGCCTTTTGGTAAGGTGGCTTTTTGGTCTGGGCTTTGTTTTTTCTTTTTTCAATGCATTACTTCAAATGATGTGTCTGAAGTTGCATACTTCCAAGTTTTACTCCCATTTTTCAGTCTCTACTACCATCAGGTCTGGAAGGAATTCCAGTACTTAGTTGAGAAGGCATTTATTAGCAGCATGAAAAACTTCTGCAGAAAGTTAAGCTAACATATCTTTCACTTTTCAGAAACAATGTTTTCGGTCCAAATAGCTTTTTCCCATTTCCATTTCAAGCACCGTGTATTCCTGACTAAGTACATACCGAACCACCTTGAGGTCACTGCAATTACTGTCTCAAGTCAATTTAGACATTTCTCTCCGAAGCATGACGGTGTGAGAAGGGGAGAAAGTTGGGTCAAAGCCAATCTCTTGACTCAGAAAACACTTCAGACACACGCTTTCAGCACTCTTTTGGTTAAGGAAATTTGAAGAGACCTGGTGAGGGTGCTTGAGTAATACCAGCATGAATTTGCTGAAGAGTGCACCGTACTCCAATGCTTAAAGGATTTCTCCACTAACAGGAAGTCGAAGAAAAAAGCAAGAAAAGTATCGACAGAAATACCTCTTCTGGGAGATCTGCGTGACACACATCAGATGTTGCAAGCAGCAAAACTGGAGCAGGAGTCGGGATGTTCTGCAGTAGTGTCCTAAAAGTAAGTCTGAGTGGAATTCCAGCAGCCTCCCACCACAAATGGATATGGGGGATGTAAATTATGCTTGGTGTCGTTCTTTGAGCCTCTCGCATCATCTGGGAAAGTGAAAGCTTGGATCAGAACACTAAACCGTGTAGAACAGGACCTACGTATCGGTCAGATCTGAATCTCTGCCTGGTTTCAAAACTGCTTAGGAGGAAGATAACTCCTGGAGAGCCTCACAGCTCAGCCGGTGTGGTGGTCTGCCTGAAAGGACAAGACTGACCCTTCAGCAAGACCTAGACGTGGTAGTTACGTGACCGCAGATGCAAGCATCACAGAACAGAAAAGGGATTACTCCTCTGTGTGACAGAAAGAGTATCCAGCCATGTCATGTGTCTGTCCTTACTCGTACAGCTCTCAAATGCTGCTACAACAGGTCAAAATATTTGAATACAGTGATGCCATCCAGGGAAATGCATTTCCTGCCTAACAGGAAAAAAGAAGACAGCACTAATTCTGCTTCGATTTCCTTTTCCTAGTTAAGAAAAACACACCCGTGTACAAAAGGTCCATCAGTTTTAATGCATTTACTGCATATACTGCAGCAATACCAGCTGTACATTGTTCAGATAAGAAACACTTCTTTTCCCCAGAACCTTGATTGCCTTAGAAATACAACAAAAAAGAAGGCTACCAGAAGTGCCTGACCCGCAGTCAGGCTGATGCACAGCCATCTACTGGGAGCACAGAGCCTTAAAAAGCAAGGAAAACAACCTGCTGGGTCCCACCAGGATGGGCAGCATTTCTTGCCCATGAAGAGCGGATTATCAGCAGCACCTCCCAGCTTCCTGAGCTGCTAGCAGCATCCTCACCGTTTCATTTGGAATGGAAAAAATGCGCATGTAAAGCATCCTTACTGGGTGTCATTCAGTCTAGAAGATAAGCGGATTCCCAGGACTAAACCTAACAGCACACTCAAACCAGGCCAACTCCATGAACAATGACTTTTCCTTACTCTACAGACAGTTCATTCATCCCATGACATTAAAGAGAGAAAAAAAGATACCTGTGCACATGTTTCTTCCGGTGGTGTGGTGCTAGCAAACAAAATGGATAGGTCTAGCGTATAAACGGGGAACTTCTCCAGGGCATGTATTACTGCAGGTGCCAGATGAGACGCTTGCCCATATCCTGCCTCTCCAACTAGTAAGAACCGTGGCTTCCAGGACATTGGCTGGTAATAAGCGTTTCTAGAACAACAACAAGAAAATACGTCTAAAAATGAAGTGGAAGTGATCAATAGGCACACAGATCTTCAAATGTTTTTCCTATCTATCTATCTATCTATCTATTGAAATACTCTCCATATTCCAGCACCATATTAATATCCAGACGACTCTCAGAGCCCATTTTGTTACAAACTTGTACCATACCTCCCCGAAGAAATCCTGCCTGGGTGAAGTAACAGCTCTCCAATCACACAGGGGGATTGTCCAGCTAAACACACACACGACAAGCGGTCAGGAGCCTGAGATGGGCAAGAATAACCACTCTCTCTCTCTCTCTCTCAACACACACCAATCTGGATCTCTTCAGCGCCCGTACACACCAATTTTCAGTAGGTCGTGAGCTGAAGTAACTGTGAGATCTCTACACCTGTCAAGTGTAGCTCAAATTTGGCCATGGAGCTAGTGGGAAGAAAGGAGCAGAACAACATTTCTAGAGAAAAATCACCGTGGGCACTGAAACACGCTTGCTGTATCTGAAGAAGTACACAAATGGATTGGTTGAATTTGAGCAGTACTCTAAATAGGCAGAAGATTTATATCTATTCAGTCAGAAATTCTAACTACTTAATCTTTGAAGCGTGTATTCATTTCCTACTCCTCTTGCTTGACTAGCATGAAACACATTTGGGAAGAGCACTTGTTTTTTCCACCACAATACTGTTGGACATTTGCTGGCTGAAATCCAAGATCCTACAGACCTATTCAAGCTCCGCACGTCAGAAGATTTTCTGGACAGCACAGCAATAGATACTGAGAAAAAGAACTGACCCAACAGTGATGACAACATTCTATTTCTTCAACCCTTGGCTTATATGACTTCCACAGTAAAATGTCAAAAGATTAACATCAGCTTAGGAGGCTAAAGGCACAAACCACAGACATGGTTTAGGTTTTTCTCACGCTGTTGTAACAAACCATTTCTCTATTTTGTTTCTGCTACGGAATTGACGAATGCTTCAACGATCTTGGGAGGCAGAAGGGCAAAAGATGGCTACACAAATCCATACAGCTTTTATCGTTAAAAGGACAGACAGCGCACTTCTTTGGTCTTGAGTCTTTCAAGGAATACCATGGATCAAATCAACACGCTAGAATGGTCTGTGGACCACTCTGACTTCGGAGGAGAGGGCTGGGCCGTTCACTTGGATGGTTTCTGGCCATGTACTCCATTAGAACGTTAGCACCCAGCTGGATCTCCACACTTACTTCTTACAAATAGTGATCAACGCACACGCACACATTTTACTCCTTCAGCTACCACCCGTCACACCAAAACTGCTTTCAGACCCAGCCATCTTTCAAATGGAAACATACAGCTGACAAATCTTTACCTGCTAAAATGGAGGCATGTTTTCTGCTGTGTACCAGGCACTTGATGTGTTGCCTGATCTTCAAAGATTGATGGTGATTCCTCATCACTGTCAACTGCACCGTTTCTTAAAACATCATGGAAAGTGTCTGAAAGACAAGAGAGGTTGGTTAACTTTCCTCAATAGTCTGTATCTGGCTCCTGCATTAATACAGCTTCTCAGTAGGTGCTGGAGACCCCTTAGCTTGTAGTTCTTCATTTGAGTGCACATGTTGATTGCTGAAGAGTTCATCCTACCACAGATTTAGGGACACTGCACAAGTCTCTACAAAGCTGTCCTGCATCCCGTGATTTGCTTAAGGTGTATCTCGCTGGCGGTGAAAACTTGGAGGATTCTTCCTTAGAATAAAAATGACTGCGGACAAGGTCTGTAGTTCCTAGACACCTGAAAAACTCCACAAGGCCACTTCCTTCTGGAGCAGGCTCGCCCACTGGAAGTCGGGGAATTAAGTGAAGGTGATGGCCGCAGACTTCCATTTGTCTGCGACTGGCGAGTCAGAACATACAGACCAACCCATCTTCTAAAGAAGGCTCCTCAAAGATCACCGGGCAGGGAGATAACGGAAGGCGGACAGCGGAGAGGGGACACAGTTACCAATCCGCCGGCCTCTCTGCTTTTATTTTGCTGGTGGATTTCTGCCTCTCTTTTACCAACGCAAACCTGTCTCCCAGCTCTACTGCGGTTGACACTGGTAGGATATTCTCAAGGGATCAGCATCCGAACTCCTCAGGGATCTCCACTAATCAGCAGTGGAGTGAGCTAAACAATTTATTTGCTCTCACCAACAGACAAACTAAATTTGATCCCAGCTGATGCAGTTAGGAGCGTGAACTCACATGTGCTACGCAAGCCAAGCCCCAGAGTACGCACTACTAAAACATTCGGAGCTCACATGCAAGTGCACAGTGTGATCCACAAACATCTAAACGATGAGAACGTGGTTAAAAATCATGAGAGCTAAAACAGTATTTAGCTGAAGCCATTTAGATTTGTATTGTGGTCCTGACATTCTCCAGACAGGAATTAGAAGCATTCCTGGGAAGACGCCCTTCTCCCCCCCGATTTAGGTATTTGTTTTGAAGGAGGTGCCTCTCCTACATGAAGCCTTAAATCCCTCTCTACAAATGATACATCTCAGCTGCTGTCAGAAACAGGGTGCTCTAGCACAGAACGCATCCTTCTCTGCTGCTTTTTGCGAGGCATGCACAGCTCCCACCCAGCACTTCAGTGCAGAATCCAGCATAAAAACTACGCACGGTATTCCTGAAATAAAGGCGTGCACATGCACGCGATAGAATTCTACTGTCATCGCGCCTGGGAGGTTTGTGTATGTCAGTTGCACCAGTCAGAAGTTTTTGCTCTGGCAGAATTTGAAAGAAGTGGATGTTACTGGTCTACCTTGCTGTTGGTTCTTCTCTAGCGCAAGCTCTGCGTGAGGAAATACTTCCTGCAAGGCTTCTAAAATTCTTGCTAGTGTGTTTTCCAGCAGTGGTTTTGACATAGGTGGTAGCGCTCGCCCAGCTGAAGCCACAGCCCTCTGTGAAGCTGGAACAATCTTCTGCATCGCCACCACAAAATCCTTTGCTCTTATTTCAATAGAAGCGACATCTAACTGCAGTTTCTCACAACTTTGGTAGATCTGAGGATAGTGCCGGCGCAAAGCACACAGGGCAGCTTCAGCACACAAGGCTTTAATATCAGCGCCACAGTATCCTAATAAACAAAACAAGAATCAAAGGTTACGTTGGTCTCAGGCAACACAGAAGCCAAGGTTGCCCAAGTGCAACACTGAAAGATTTTGTATGCAGCCACAAATTGAGAGGTTCAGAGAGAACTGACAGAGTTACTGCACTGCAGAGAAGTTCTGTTACGGGGCTCGCAGCCTGAGACCCAGCACCTTGGAAGCAGCCTCCTAAGCAAAGCTCTGCTCCTGAGGAAGATGCCCAAAACCCATTCAATGTTCTGAGAGACAAAGAAAATGAAAAGAAAAGAAGCATCTGACTTTGTCTGCCCGCAGGGCGAGCCAGCTGCCTCACTGCCTCGCCCTGCGGCAAGGCACAAGAGCTCGGGGGCTGCCCGGTAGAAGCTCAGGTTCCCGAGGACTCCAGTCACGCGCAGCAACTCACTTGGTTTTCCAACTTACCAACGCATTCTTCAGCTAGCTCTTCCAGAAACGTGTCCAATGGTTTAGGGGTCCACTCTCGTGTGTGAATCTTGAAAATCTCTTTTCTAGCCTGGAAACAAAATGGTTGCCTTTGAGCTTGTCCTAAGTTTTCTCTTCAAATCCAATCATTCTCAACTTGTTACATTCAACTTTTTTCCTGGGGAGCCTGCAGCCAAATAAAAGGCATTTATAGCTTCCATAAAAAGTTCGTTTCCACAGGTATCAAACTTAATGATCCTGAGGAAAAAAAACTGTAGTCCAAAGCTTCTCTGCAATCAGCGATTTTTCCTCACAGAAAATTCTCTCACATTTCTCTGATCTTAACAAGACTTTCACTGAAGGATTTCTTGCTACACAGAATAATTATGGCAGATTTCTAGAATTCTTCCCCAGCAGGGAATCGCACTACTACATCTGTTTCATGGCACCTCCTCTGCTGTCCCGGAAACCAGATAAAGCCGGAGACAAAGGTTTGTGTTAAATACCCTCCTTGGTGCACTTCTACTGGCCTTCAACCCAACAAGCGGTAGTAAAACAAGTAGCAGTGACAGCCAGAGAAAAACCACAAAAACAGGGTTCCGGTTTTGCACAGTATCTTCTCCCCCACACGTATTTTTTGCTTGCTTGATACATATTTTTTCATTGCTTAGCTGTCGCCATTGAACTAGAAGCTTCCCAAACCCTGCACCTGGGCAGTGTACCACATCCTTCTCCAACTCCCTGTTAGGAAGTGCCAGTGAGAAGGTCAGATCCGACAATACGTGATTGGGGAATGAAAAATCTGAATTTGCTCCAGCTGGACCAGCCTCAAGAAGAGTTTTTTGTCAGCAAAAAGGAATTCTTGTGCACGCACCACGCCTTTCATTTTCAAGATGAGACTGCAGTAATTGATAGCTAATTCAGACATTCATCCTTACTTACACATTTCAGGGACTAGCAGCATCCCATTTTCCTGGCTGGTCCCAGTCAAACCAAAACTAGTTCTAAAACCAAATCCCTGTTGAAATCAGCTGAATCCTACATACTCAGTACCAGATCTGCCCTCCACAGTACGACACCATCTCTCCAGATAGCCCTCCTTTGCCCAAGTTGCACAACACTGATTGTGACTTTAACTGCTCCATGATACTGCATTGTCAGGTAGCTCTAGCATAAAGGTGGACTTGGCCACGTCAGCATTAAGGCTGAGCTGAAGTTCTGACCTCTTTATTCGGCAAGCTGAAGAGGAGCTCTCGATCAAAGCGTCCGGGTCTTCGCAAAGCCGGATCTATAGAATCCAGTCTGTTGGTGGCTCCGATGACCACAATTTCTCCTCTGCTGTCTAAGCCATCCATAAGTGTCAGAAGTGTTGATACAATAGAGCTAACAGAAAAATTACTAGTTTAGTAAATTTTGTTCTGTTCTACACACCACCTTCTCCAGTGATCTCACAAAAATGACAAGCTTT
Organism: Opisthocomus hoazin; assembly: GCF_030867145.1. NCBI lineage: Eukaryota > Metazoa > Chordata > Aves > Opisthocomiformes > Opisthocomidae > Opisthocomus > Opisthocomus hoazin. The sequence goes on along the minus strand of NC_134454.1, from coordinate 6,918,889 downwards.
TGTTGATGAGACGCTGATTAGTGAAAGATTCATTTTAGCACTTGAAAAAAACAGACAAGGTAACACAGACCGCATGCTGTTATCAAGCTTAGTGAATTGTGTTCGATTATTGCTTAAAAATCATCTGACATTTTGTAGCACTCAGTTACTAGTTTTCAGGAGAAACGAGTGGGTCACATTAAGCTAAATAGGTTGGGGGCTTCTTTTCACAAAGATCAAGCAGCTTCTGTGTAGATACATAAAATGTACTACCTGTGAATGTGGTTTTGTCTACTGGACCGCACCGGAGCAAGACATTCAGCGTGACCTGGATAGGCTGGAGAGCTGGGCAGAGAGGAACCTGATGAGGTTCAACAAGGGCAAGTGCAGGGTCCTGCACCTGGGGAGGAACAACCTCATGCACCAGTACAGGCTTGGGGTGGACCTGCTGGAGAGCAGCTCTGCGGAGAGGGACCTGGGTGTCCTGGTGGATGACAGGTTAACTATGAGCCAGCAGTGTGCCCTGGCTGCCAAGAAGGCCAATGGGATCCTGGGGTGCATCAAGAAGAGTGTGGCCAGCAGGACAAGGGAGGTTCTCCTTCCCCTCTACACTGCCCTGGTGAGGCCTCATCTGGAGTACTGTGTCCAGTTCTGGGCTCCCCAGTTCAAGAAGGATGAAGAGCTACTGGAGAGAGTCCAGCGGAGGGCTACAAGGATGGTGAGGGGACTGGAGCATCTCCCCTACGAGGAGAGGTTGAGGGAACTGGGCTTGTTCAGCCTGAAGAAGAGAAGGCTGCGAGGGGACCTTATAAATGCCTACAAATATCTGAAGGGTGGGTGTCAGGAGGATGGGGCCAAGCTCTTTTCAGTGGTGCCCAGTGACAGGACGGGGGGCAATGGGCACGGACTGAGGCACGGGAAGTTCCGTCTGAACATGAGGAGGAACTTCTTCCCTCTGGGGGTGGCGGAGCACTGGAACAGGCTGCCCAGGGAGGTTGTGGAGTCTCCTTCTCTGGAGATATTCAAGACCCGCCTGGACAAGGTCCTGTGCAGCCTGCTGTAGGTGACCCTGCTTCGGCGGGGGGGTTGGACTAGATGACCCACAGAGGTCCCCTCCAACCCCTACTATTCTGTGATTCTGTGATTCTGTGAAGACCATCTATCTCATCAAAGAAAATAATGGAAGGTTGCATCTGGTAGGCCTAGAAGGAAAACACAGGAATATCGACTCCAGTAAAACAGCGCCATTTGAAAGAGAAAATGCATGGAATACATGATGGTTGGAAAGTCATTGGAGCTAGATTTTTCACACTAGCATCAGGGATCTCTACTCATTGAGCTAATGCAGTAAGTGGCACGAGTAACACAAGACAGCAGCCTCTGTCAGCCCGCTGAGACGGGGTGACAGGGAGCAAATCACACCAGCAGTTCTTACAGCCATTTGGCAACCGCCGAGAACAGAGCCGGGACTTCATTCAATTACAGCTTCTGGAAGCAACCAAACAACCCTGCTTTCAGCCTGCATCTCTTTCCCTCTGATCTAAGGCCACCATCTCCTGCCTCCTGCAGCCTTTTTTGTGGCTGGACTGTTGTTTTTGGGTTATTTTTAAGGCTGGGGGAGGGGCTTGCTTTGCGAGGTTTTCTCATTGGTTTTATTAACCTTTCCCAATACATCTGGAGATTTCAAGCCCCTAAGAACCCACTGAAAAACAAAACCCTGACAATCCCCTTTCAGTGACAAGAACTGGTGAAACACAAAAAATGAGTGAGTTCTCCTTAAAAACACTGACCGCAGAAAAGGACAGTTACAACTTGGACAGAACACACAGCGCATTTTGGCCTTACCTGATCAAATAATAAATGAAGCTGTCGTTCAGATTCTCCCACCACTTCACTCAGGTAGTCGGCACCATTTCTCATAAAAAAGGCTATTCTCCTGGCACCTTGGCTACATTCATTAGCAAGGGCACGAGCAACCAGTGTCTTTCCAGTTCCTGGTGGACCATGGAATAGAAAGCGTCTGCAATTGAAAGAAAAAAGATTCACCTAGGAAAAAAGCCTCGTGGAAAAGTAGCTCTTACTACCTCCACCCCTAAAACACCCAACTCTTCTCTCCTAACCGAAGCACTTCATGCATTAGACAGTGGTAGCAGCTCAAGTGTGAGAAAAGTCAAAACAGATGGAGGTTTTTGTTCCTACACAATTCAAGAAGGCAGCAAACAAAAAGAGCACAGAGGACAAGGCAGACGTAGAAAAACTCGAGAATAGATGGCAGTGTCCCAGAAGGACCCTTCCAGAGCTGCTGACAAACTAACAGGGGTGCTTACAGCACCGCGGAGCCAAACAGGAACAAACGGCAGCACAAAATCGGAGACTGGGCTAACTCGCGAATCAGCAGCTCACTCTTCAGCGAGACACTGCCCATTCATTTGGGTGTCACAAAAGGCAAGATCTGATATTGAAGCATTGAATTCTCCCTTGAAAAGCTTGAAGTTGCTGGATTTGGTTTCCGGGGAATTCTAAAGCTGGGAAGGTATTCTGCATTTCCAGATAAATATAGCCATAAACTGGAAAAGCCAATGCACTGCTGTTTCAAAGAGCATTTCAACAAATAACGGAGCAAAACACAGATTTCATTTTGTTATTGGCAATACTTTGAACGTTACTGAAAGCAAAGAACTTAAAGTTGCACCTCAATATACCGTGATTGAGTTTTGCTGAGCAAGAACCTATCAAGTCAAGTATTAAATCTCTAAAAATTGCATTTCATAATGCACAACGAGTTTAGCTGGGTAAGGAGCAGATCGATTCCTACTCAGCCCAAGCACAACAAACACTACAAGGTCCTATCCATTGGAAAACTGATACTTCCGCACTTCAAAAACAGAGTTGGTGGGAGAGCCAAGTGGACTTCGAAGAAACCAATTACAGTTGACTAGCAGGAGATAATTCCAATTAGAATTTTTAGGTTTAAACAATCTCTGTTACCTTGGCGGCTGAATTTTGAATCTCTCAAAGACTTCCGGGTAAAGCAAGGGAAAAACGACCGTCTCTTTTAGAGATGAAATGTGGTCAGAAAGGCCACCCACGCCATCAAATCGTACCTAAAGATAAATTCAACAGAACACATTGGATAAGTTAAAGAAAGCTGCAACCTCGATAAGGTTCCATCAGAAATTATCTGTCAGCACAAAGGAAATGTCCTGGGCAATTTTCAAATTGCTCCAGAGAAAACTGTAAACCAAGGCATCTGTAGGCAGCACGCTACTGAAGGCTTTCACCAACACTGACACAATGAACTAGAAATACTTACCGAACAATCTATTTTCATTGGATCCACATCAGCCAGACTTGCTCCGATTTCCATTTGATCCTGGTGAATTCCCTTTAACTCCTCTTCCCCAAAGTTAAGTGGAAGACACCTGATTTCAATGAAGGACAAAGAGAAAGGCACTTTCTAACTTCAGATTTTTGCTTTCAGCATCATGGCAAGGGAATGCGGAAGACCTTATAAATGAGCATAAACTTCCCAAATAGTTAAATATACCTTCAGACTCTCTTGCATTTAATGTCCATGAGTAAATGCAAGAAAATAAAATTGTTCCAGACATTAAACTGAGTTAAAGATTTTAACACGAATAGCCATGCTAGTCAGCACAGCACACGCATGAATGCAAGCTTAGAACAAGTTCTTCCGGATGCGGAGAACGTGAACTGACATTGCTTTGTGTGATGGAAGAACCCCCCCTCAAAACACATCGACATCTTTTAAAGATTTTTTGCTCCTCCATTCAAACAGTTACAGCCCGAGTGGATACTTCTTTCATGCGGATTAACATCGTACAGGCTGCCAAGCACTGCTGGTGCGTCCTGAGAACTCTGGGGTGTGTGTGCCAGGGGACACACGTCAGAGACATCAGCCTGAAAGCTTCTGTGTTAAGTCTGTTATCAACATACTTTTTCTAGAGCATTTGTTAAGTAACAAAACCTCCATCATTTCCTCTATCACATTTTCTGTTATGGTGGTCTTCTTTCTGAACAAACTCAATCTAAAGCACAGGAGCAGTAGAATTTCACATTAAAAAACTACATAAACGTTTTCCTCCCCCTATTGCCACTTATCAATCAAACTGCTGATTATCAATCAATTCTAAAAATCCAATTGTAAAGAGTCCAGTTACAGCTGTCAGTGCTGACAGGTATGATTAAATATTGCCACCATGTAGAAAGTGTACAAGAGGAAAGTGTACAAGAGGAAGAGAATAACACACAGGGTTAGGCAGATGCAAGCTCCTCCCAGGTAGACCCCTCCCTCCCCTGTTCTCCAGTTTCATGAACCTCCTCAAAGCTCTGCTGCGGCTGCGCTTCCTGCGCCTCTCCAAATGCTCTTCATCATCACATGAGGGAGAGGATGTGGAGCCACTGTTGTGGACTCTGTGTCTCTGACCGCAAACATTTAAACAAACAAAACTTAATTTTTCTTAGGAAGGTAGAACGCTTCACTGTTTCCCAAAGAAATTTCACAAAAATACCTACTCATTTTGTCCCATCCCTTCCTCTCACACACACACACAAATACAGAACCACAGAATCACAGAATGGTCGGGGTTGGAAGGGACCTCTGTGGGTCATCTAGTCCAACCCTCCTGCCGAAGCAGGGTCACCTACAGCAGGCTGCACAGGACCGCGTCCAGGGGGGGGTCTTGAATGTCTCCAGAGAAGGAGACTCCACAACCTCCCTAGGCAGCCTGTGCCAGGGCTCCGTCAGCCTCAGAGGGAAGAAGTTCTTCCTCATGTTCAGACGGAACTTCCTCTGCTTCAGTTTGTGCCCGTTGCCCCTTGTCCTGTCACTGGGCACCACTGAAAAGAGCTTGGCCCCATCCTCCTGACACCCACCCTTTAGATATTGATAAGCATATATTACGTCCCCTCGCAGCCTTCTCTTCTTCGGGCTGAACAAGCCCACCTCCCTCAGCCTTTCCTCGTAGGAGAGATGCTCCAGTCCCCTCACCATCCTCGTAGCCCTCCGCTGGACTCTCTCCAGTAGCTCCGCATCTTTCTTGAAGTGGGGAGCCCAGAACTGGACAGAGTACTCTAGATGGGGCCTCACTAGGGCAGTGTAGAGGGGAAGGAGAGCCTCCCTCGACCTGCTGGCCACACTCCTCCTAATGCATCCCTCGCCCACCCCAGCCTCCCCCCGGACGCATACTCACTGCTGGCCAAGACTGTACTGGGGCAGTGCTGTTGGCTGGTGCCCTTCTATATCCACCCCCATTGTGACGCGTCCCCTGTGATGTCACGGGTGTCTTAGCGCATCACAGTCTCGCCCGCCGGCCATTGGCCCCACCCCGGCTCAGCGACCCACAGCTGCCCTGGTGTACTGGTTGAGGCTGGCCTGCAGATCATGTTCTTCACAGGAGCTTGCACCATGCTTCATTCTGGAGATGTTATCACCTGCCTGCCACTCGGAATCTCCTAATCATACAATATCCTGAGTTGGAAGGGACCCACGAGGATTCCGAGTCCAACCCCTGAGTCCACACCGGGCAACCTTAAGTTTGATCATCGAATCGTAGAACCATCGAATCATTTAGGTTGGAAAAGATCCTTCAGATCATCGAGTCCAACCGCAAACCCGACACTGCCAACTCCATCACCATACCGTGTCCCAAAGCGCCACGTCCACACAACTTTCAAATACCTGCAGGCATGCTGCCTCAAGCACTTCCCTGGGCAGCCTGTTCCAATGCTTGGCAACCCTTTCAGGGAAGACAGTTTTCCTAATAGCCAACTGGAAAAAGTCTCCTTCTCTGGAGATATTCAAGACCCGCCTGGAGAAGGTCCTCTACAGCCTGCTGTAGGTGACCCTGCTTCGGCAGGAGGGTTGGACTAGATGACCCACAGAGGTGCCTTCCAACCCCTACTATTCTGTGATTCTGTGTGAAACCTCCCCTTGCGGGAGTCGGTTGGGCCGAGGGCGGCCTTGATGGTCTTGATGGAATAGAGTCTTATCTCTGAGCTAATTATTTTGCGCACCTGTGGTTGAAAAACAGGAGGAAAGGAGCGAAGAAACAGGATGGGAAAATCCACCTCTTTGATAAGCGTGAAGGTCGTGTGAACGGACACATGATGACCAATCAGAAGAACAAAGGAGCGACATGCCAAAAGACCCTCACCAGTGAGACTCTGGGGGTGGGGAACAAGGGGATATAAAAATGTTATGATTAACCATTACAGTGCTTCTGCTGCTGCTTCTGTTTGCTTTTGCTTGCCTTGTGACTGCCGTAACTTCTTGTGGCGTGTCGCCACAACTAACGATGACACGAAGTTTGGGCTCAGCAAGTAACGATTTGCATTGTGCAATTAGGACTTGAATTACAGGACACAAGCTGCGTTTCAGGCCCCTTCCCACGTCCAGCCCGTGGCTGGCAGGATGCTGCCTGGAAGCAGGAAAGAAGGGGTTTTCCCGGCCGACAGCAAGCGGCCCCGTGGCACCAAGCCTGCCTGCGTACTCCGCACGGCGATTTGGCTCCAAGGCAAGCTACAGAACTCCCGCGACACCTCCCCAGCCTCCGCGCATCTCACTACTGAATTACCTTTTAACTCACATACAGTGTAGTTTGTAATGCTGCAGTATCACCTCCTGTTTCCAAAACAACATTTTCAATTTTCTTGTGTCCTGCACACTCCAGAAAGTCCACGTCACGACGAAACCTGACGTAAGGAGCAGGTTTTCTTGTGCTTATGAGCAGGCTCGAACTCACACTGCCTTCTCCTCAAGCCTGCAAGGAATTCATAGCCTAGCCTGCTATTCGCACCGACCTCTTTTCACAAAACTCGTGGGAAATTCACTACCTTGGTGAAGATCCTCTCTTCTCACCACTTCAGCTGATTTTGGCTGATGAGGTCAGCAGTTTTGGGGGCCAAGTTAAACACACAGTGACCAAACGCAGCCCTTCTCAGAAACCAGGTTAAAAAGGCAATCCCTAAGGAATTACCAGTACTTACCTTCTCGATAGTCTTCTTTTTCTTGGCCTGATTTCAGCTTTGCCAACTGCCTCCATGAAGAAAGAGGACAGAGGAAAGGAGAAAAGAATTCTTGTACAGAAGTATTCTATCGCATCATGCTGTATTGCATTGCATAGTCCCCCCTTAAGGCTGGGAACTTCACCAAGTTTACAACCCGGTGCTCCAGGTCATCCCAAGAAAAGCCTGGAGACAACAAAGAGGGTTCAGATCCCAAGTCTGCTGCGTACCACACACACAAAGTTTTCTCAGGACAGACATTCCCCAACCTGCGTGTCTTCAAGTCTCAGCAGGGCAAGTAATATCTCTGTACCCAAAGTGGTGGAGAGATCTCCAAGCAGTTGGGAGAAGATGCATGTTTTTTATACAAGCACAAGATTTTGATGAAGAACAGTGATTCTCGTTCCGAGACACTGGCACCGATATTAACATAATCGTACTCCCCTGCAGATTTTTAGCTGTAGATTTATCACCATGTGACTCCTTGGGCACGCTTTCGCTTTTCCTTTTCATTCTATAAATCCAACAGAGATTAAACACTTAGAAATACCTTGTAAAGTGTCTTTGCTGGACATTTTCACTTAATATTTCCATGCTTTTGTCAAAGCTAGAGTCTGTACAGGGTGGCATGTTTTTTCTCATTGATCTTAAACAGCGTCCATTGAAACATTCAGTTTTGACAACAAATGTTTGGACAAACACATGAGGCAGAAGCAAAGAAAACGGAAACACACCTCCAAAACCAAGCCCACACGGAGGGATTGCACAGTTTGGCATTCAGCGTCACCGCACCTTGCGTATGGGAGGTGGCCTAACGCAACAGCCATGGATCCTGCCACACAGTTTATGGCAACTGAAAGAAAATTTGATTCTCGTAAAATTCAACTTTGCTTATGCTGTTATCAATTTAAAAAAAAAAAAAAAAACTGTCAAAGGAACTGAGAGACATTTTCTCTGCTCAAGAGGCATGCAGACATCTTCAAAACAGGGTACTGCTTTGCTTTGACTTAAATATAGTTATCACGATCCTCCAGCATCAAGAAGATTGTCACCGTTACAAGCCAGACTCAACTTTATCTCAGAAAGTTACAGCAGTCAGTCTCGCTTTGTTTCAAGTCTGGTTGCTTTGACAGGCAAAAATATGCCATCACAAAAGCTCTTCTGTTGGTGGAAAAAGGGTTTCTCCGAGATCTCGTCTTGAGATGGTGGATTCTGTGAAAGCCACCTGAGGTGCTACCAGGTCATTAAAAGAAATCACCTCTGAACTGCATGAAGAGGTTTCTAAAGCATTTACTTGTCACAAGCCTAAACGAGATTGCTTGAAAACTTTGATTTAATATGCAGTGGACTGTCCAGCACCACAGACCACTTCAGAAAACTCTATCGCCACAAGCTGAAAACAATGATAAAAGTTCATCAAGTTTTCCATCGTCTCCTTCTAAAGAGAGGCACTGAAACGTCTGGGAGATGTTCAGGTCTGCAGCGTTCCAAAGGCAATCACAGAGGGATGTCTCATAAAAATATGTACCTAGCTGTTGGGCAAAAATATCAAATAAATGCAGCCAAACATCTACAGCTTTCTTAATAAATTTTAATATATATTTGGTATCTGTATAAATAAATATGTAGCAGTAATCTATTGAATTCTGCAGACAACAAACAGCGCGTCACGAAAAGAACACCTTCCAGAGCTGAAGTCAAGTCTGCTGAAATCCAGTGTCACTGTGTGCGCGTGAAGGCTGCAATTTCTTTCTTCATTTCCTAGTAAGAAAAACAGACAAGCCAGCAGTCAGCGTGAAGAAAAGCTCAAGCACCCTGTTTATTTCTTCATCAAAAGAATAGAGAGTCTGTACATACATACAACTGTTAGAAGCATTTAGCAAATACATGTACTCCCACCACCAGCACAGTGTCCTTCCAGCGTCTCTCTAGCTTCAAACGCGTCCTTACGCATCCAAACTAGAGAGCAGGCCAGAGGGAGTGGAGGGATCTGTATCAGCAGTGGCTTCAACAATTGGAAAGAGGAGCCAGTTCCTGAAAAGCCACAGCTAAAAGCTGGAAATTCTGTTTTCTGCATTCTGAATAATAATAAGAGAGACTTGTTCAAGTCTCTCTCTTTGTACGCTACAGCTTGCCCCTGAGCGACTTGCGCAGCCAAGGATCTGAGGATCCTGAATCGGAAGGCCGAAGATCCATCCCATCTAAATCGACTCAGTACTGGGAATGCCTGACTGGGACCACGGGTGCCTCTGCAAGATTTCTGCCACGTTCTGACAACTCAGAAAACCTCTCTTAGAGGAAGAGATCCGAGCATTTGACTCATCAGCATTAAAGCGGCATGGTTTTGCAATAGGGACCAACTTCTTCCAGACTGAAATGAGAAAGTCTTGAAACACAGGCACCTGAGCAGTACAGAGGAACGCTACATAGGCGTGACGTCCGGAGCGCACGCGTACATACCCGTAACACACACATGCGTCACAGTGATGGAAAGGGCTAGAAGACAAAAAAAATTTACCTTCACCAATTCGGTTTTGTCATCATCTTCCCGATGGCGGTAAATGCACTGACTGAGAATAGCGTACAGTCTTTCCAACTGAACTAGAGTGAAGTTGTTTGTTGTCTCAGTGACAAAATGCAGCAGTTGCTGAAGAAAGAAAAATGGAAACTGCAAGTTTAGAATAGCACAGGATCCTTTGAACAAGCTCGTCATGTTTTCCAAAGCTAAACAATAACAGTACAACACAAGGGACATCCTGCTTTCTTATATTGCTAAATAAAATAGGAGTGACACTTCAGAGAACAGATGAAATCTCTCACAAGCTGTAACTGGAGAAAATGCGTTCATTTTTCGTACTTCAAAGTGGCTCTGCCTGTAGCAGATCACCAGCTCTCACACAGTCCTTTCTGGGCCCAAAGCTGTGAATGGCATCGCCTCTGGGAAAGCAACCCCAACAAGCCAGCGGCAGCACCTGCTTCCACTGCGGCCGCTGTGCAGTGGCCACGTGTTGTGTGAGGCTGTAGAGACGGAGCTCAAGAGAGCAGCCACTCCAAAGGAAAATATTACTGCCTCGCCGCTGCCTGTCATCACACTCTGCCTCCCTCACATCAGCCAGCACAGAACCGGAGTATTCCCCTCAGCTTCCTGCTACACAACATGCAGGTTAAGACGCACACAATACACGCAGCGTGCTTTCAGCTGCTGCAAACAGAAAAGGCAGGCTGTGACAGAGGCTTATGGTCAACGTCCCGTGGGAAACTAGTTCTAACTGCTGCCACACAGACGACCGCATGCTCTTCTCTATCTTCCTAAAGTTCTAGTCCTACTGCCAAGCAAAGAAACAAACAAAACTCTCCCCCCAAAAAACCAAGCCGCTCCATTTGGGAGGTTCACCTCGCTTATTCACTGCAAGCAAGCTCCAAAGAGGCTGTCTGGTACGAGCAACTAGTTCCAGCGGCACCCATGTTAATGAGCAAAGTTTTCTAAAAGACGCGTTTCCTGACTGTAGCTCTGCTCAGAGCTGAAAGCTATAGAAGCTGAACCATATATACGGGCTCTACTGTAGCATTTCTCCAATGCAAAATTCTAACAGTAGATTCTGAAAGAATTTCAGAAAAGGAGACAGTAGTATTTTCTCCTGCTGACTTCAGCGTTGAAGTCACCACTGCTAGAAATAAAGGTCCTTTTCAGGTTCTCAATACATGAAAACACGCAAAACCCAACCCAAACCCCCAAAGCCGTCATAAAAACTGTCACCACATTAATAACCAACACTACTACTACTAGTAGGCTGTCAGTGGGCTCTTTGAAAATTCAACAAGCCCTTCTAAATCAACAATCAGCAAGACAACCCAGTCTCCTCAAATGTAGTTCTCCAAAAGCCACAACAGCAGTCTGCACCAGGTGTGCAAACACAACACTCATAGGCCATTACAAGCTGACTTCTTTCACAAGCTCTATATCCTTACCATACACTGTTTTAAGTGGCATTGGTTAACAACTAACTTCATTTACAACTCTCCATGGAGCAAGAAAACGTTCTTCTTCAGTATTAACAAAATTGAAATGAGACTTACTTTCAGCTGGGTGAGAATTCCCTGTGCTTTCTCCACACCCATCACATGTTGCTCTTCCATGCAAGAACGTCTCGCCCGAGCCACACAGCGTACCCACGAATCTGGAATGACACACAGCTCTTAGGCAGGGATTTTTGTTTCTCTGCCATACAGCATCAGTGAAGTGTCCTGCACCTGGAATGCAGTCTCTCTCTGCAATGACAGACACAGACCCCTTTTTTCCGCTGAGAAATCCCTGACTTGTACTTTCTTTCTGGTAAAAGTCCCTGTTCCATCAAAATTCCAAACTCGGACACAAAAGAAAACCCACCAGAGAAGAAGGCAGGGCAAAACCAGGAAAAAAAAACGACAGTCCTGTTGCCATTACAGCACTGCATGGTAAAACTCCAAGGTAATTTCGGTTAGGAGACACACCCTATCACAGAATCCCAGAATGCGAGGGTTGGAAGGGACCTCTGTGGGTCACCTAGTCCAACCCCCCTGCCGAAGCAGGGTCACCCAGAGCAGGCTGCACAGGACCCCGCCTGCAACCACGTGGACATAAGTCTCCTATTCCACAGGCGACTCTGGACCCACACTGCTGCTGGAAGAACGTTTCCATTTTCTTCCAGAGAACAATCCTGGGTGGACCCACCTTCAGTGAAAGTGATCTTAGGAACATGTTTTTCTGAAGGCTCTTCCTGACTCTCGGCTTCATTTTGGTCTTCCAGAACATTCTTCTCTTTCTTGAACTGAAAATTCCTCCTCTTTGCTGCAATACGGGGCTCAGGCGGGGCTCATTGAGAGGGTTTTAAACTAGGTTCGAAGGGGGAAGGGGATATTGCCCAGCTCACTAGGGATGAGCATAGGCTTGGCGTGCCAAGGCCAGGGGTGAGATTGACAGCCCAGCTCAAGTGTGTTTACACCAATGCACGTAGCATGGGCAATAAACAGGAGGAGCTGGAAGCCATTATACAGCAGGACTGCTACGACTTGGTCGCCATCACAGAAACGTGGTGGGACAACTTGCATGACTGGCATGCTGTCATAGATGGCTACAGACTCTTTAGGAAAGACAGACCAACAAGGAGAGGTGGGGGAGTTGCTCTATATGTGAGGGAGCAAGCAGAATGCATTGAGCTTGGCGTGGGGGCAAATGAGGAACAAGTTGAAAGCTTGTGGGTTAGAATTAAGGGACAGGCTCATAAGGGTGACATTACAGTGGGTGTGTACTACAGGCCACCTGAGCAGGAGGAGGAGGTTGATGAGGCCTTCTACAGGCAGCTGCAAGCAGCCTCACAGTCACAGGCCCTGGTTCTCATGGGGGACTTCAACCACCCTGACATCAGCTGGGAAGACCATACAGCTAGGCAGGCGCAATCCAGGAGGTTCCTACAGAGCATCGATGATAACTTTCTGATGCAAGTGGTGGAGGAACCAACAAGGAAAGGCGCGCTGCTGGACCTTGTGTTAACAAACAAGGAGGGACTGGTGGAGGATGTGAAGGTTGGAGGTAGACTCAGCTGCAGTGACCATGAAATGGTCGAGTTCAGGATCCTGCGTGGAGGAAGCAGGGCAATAAGCAGGATCAAAACGCTGGACCTCAGCAGGGCTGACTTTGCCCTCTTCAAGGAGCTACTGGGAGGAATCCCGTGGTCCAGGGCTCTCGAAGGCAGGGGTGTCCATGAGTACTGGTCGCTCTTTAAACAACACTTCTTCCATGCACAGGAGCAATGCATCCGCCTGAGAAAGAAATCTAGCAAAGGAGGCAGGAGACCTGCATGGTTAAACAAGGAGCTTCTAGCAGAGATCAGGCAGAAGAGAAAGGTCCATGGAATGTGGAAAGAGGGGCAGGCCACTTGGGAAGAGTACAGAAACGTGGTGAGAGCATGCAGGGATGCGACGAGGAAGGCCAAGGCCCACCTGGAATTGAAGCTGGCAAGGGATGTCAAAAACAACAAGAAGGGCTTCTTCAACTACATCAGCAGCAAAAGGAAGACTAGGGACAATGTGTGGCCACTGCTGAATGAGGCGGGTGTCCTGGTGACGGAGGATGCGGAGAAGGCAGAGCTACTGAATGCCTTCTTTGCTTCAGTCTTCAGTGCTAAGACTGGCCCTCAGGAATCCCAGGCCCCGGAGGTAAGAGAAGAAGCCTACAAAGAGGATGACTTTCCCTTGGTCGAGGAGGACTGTGTGAGGGATCGCTTAAGCGATCTGGATGTCCACAAATCCATGGGCCCCGATGGAATGCACCCACGAGTGCTGAGAGAGCTGGCGGATGTCATGGATTCACCAAGGGGAAATCATGCCTGACCAATCTAATAGCTTTCTACGATGACATGACTGGCTGTGTAGACGAAGGGAGAGCCGTGGATGTTGTCTACCTGGACTTCAGCAAGGCTTTCGACACAGTCTCCCATGATACCCTCCTAGGGAAGCTGAGGAAGTGTGGGCTGGATGAGTGGTCGGTGAAGTGGATAGAGAACTGGCTGAATGGCAGAACTCAGAGGGTTGTCATCAGCGGCGCTGAGTCTAGTTGGAGGCTGGTAACAAGTGGTGTCCCCCAGGGGTCAGTACTGGGCCCAGTCTTGTTTAACTTCTTCATCAACAACCTGGATGAAGAGTTAGAATGTAACCTCAGCAGGTTTGCTGATGACACCAAACTGGGAGGTGTGGTAGACACACCGGAAGGCTGTGCTGCCATTCAGCGTGACCTGTGATAGGCTGGAAAGCTGGGCAGAGAGGAACCTGATGAGGTTCAACAAAGGCAAACGCAGGGTCCTGCACCTGGGGAGGAACAACCTCATGCACCAGTACAGGCTTGGGACGGACCTGCTGGAGTGCAGCTCTGCGGAGAGGGACCTGGGTATCCTGGTGGACGACAGGTTAACCATGAGCCAGCAGTGTGACCTGGCTGCCAAGAAAGCCAATGGAATCCTGGGGTGCATCAAGAAGAGTGTGGCCAGCAGGACGAGGGAGGTTCTCCTTCCCCTCTACACTGCCCTGGTGAGGCCTGATCTGGAGTACTGTGTCCAGTTCTGGGCTCCCCAGTTCAAGAAAGATGAAGAGCTACTGGAGAGAGTCCAGCGGAAGGCTACGAGGATGATGAGGGGACTGGAACATCTCCCCTACGAGGAGAGGCTGAGGGAGCTGGGCTTGTTCAGCCTGAAGAAGAGAAGGCTGCGAGGGGACCTAATAAATGCTTATAAATATCTGAAGGGTGGGTGTCAGGAGGATGGGGCCAAGCTCTTTTCAGTGGTGCCCAGTGACAGGACAAGGGGCAATGGGCACAAACTGAGGCACAGGAAGTTCCGTCTGAAGATGAGGAAGAACTTCTTCCCTCTGAGGGTGACAGAGCACTGGAACAGGCTGCCCAGGGAGGTTGTGGAGTCTCCTTCTCTAGAGATATTCAAGACCCGCCTGGACGAGGTCCTGTGCAGCCTGCTGCAGGTGACCCTGCTTCAGCAGGAGGGTTGGACTAGATGACCCACAGAGGTCCCTTCCAACCCCTACTATTCTGTGATTCTGTGATTCTGTGATTCTGTAATACCTGAAGATGTTTTGTTCATTCTGCGCTTTCTTTTTGACCTATCTACAAAGAGATATCAGAAAAAGTAAGCCATCACATTACGAAAACAGTCCTTCCTTCAAAATCCACCATCCTCATCCATGGTAGCAATTTAGAAGCCTTTAAAAGTCAGCTAGGCCGTCAAGGCCAGGGTCTCACACCGTAAAGCAACCACGGCACTTGAACTTCATAACCATCTGGAATGAATCCCCTCTGGCTTTACCTCACATTTTGAAACTTTTAGTCAACTTACGGTACTCAGACACAAGCATATGAAAAAGTATTGATTACCACCAAAGCATGTACTTTCTAGCTGTTAAGTCACCATTAGCAAAGTTTTATACGTGGAATAACCTCACCTGCGTTGCTTTTTGACGCAGGACTTTTAGCAGCTTGATTGATAATGATGTCCTCAAAAAACATTCTTCTTTCTTCCTTGGTAGGCAGCTGGATTTTGAAAACTTGTCCATAAGCATTCATAAACAATTCTTTGATCTAAAGCATGAGGAGAAAATGTATTTCAGATAGAAGGCCACACAAATTCATATTCTATTCCAAAAAGATCAGTATCTCTCTACGTTAAGCTGAATAAACATCTGGATAAGACAAACTGGGAACAGTTATCTTCTTGGCCTCAAAAGGTGAATTAAAATATCTTCTCAAAGGAACACCTCAAGAGAACACGCTGCTCTGAGAAGGGACCTTATCATACACTGAGGAAGTGGTGACAGTCACCACCTCCAAGACTGCTTATTTTGTGTTTACCTGCCTCACTGTCCTTTCGTTTCAATCGTTATGGCGGCTACAGAGGGAAGAGGCAGGCTTCAAACAAGTGCCAGGGCCTTTTGGTAAGGTGGCTTTTTGGTCTGGGCTTTGTTTTTTCTTTTTTCAATGCATTACTTCAAATGATGTGTCTGAAGTTGCATACTTCCAAGTTTTACTCCCATTTTTCAGTCTCTACTACCATCAGGTCTGGAAGGAATTCCAGTACTTAGTTGAGAAGGCATTTATTAGCAGCATGAAAAACTTCTGCAGAAAGTTAAGCTAACATATCTTTCACTTTTCAGAAACAATGTTTTCGGTCCAAATAGCTTTTTCCCATTTCCATTTCAAGCACCGTGTATTCCTGACTAAGTACATACCGAACCACCTTGAGGTCACTGCAATTACTGTCTCAAGTCAATTTAGACATTTCTCTCCGAAGCATGACGGTGTGAGAAGGGGAGAAAGTTGGGTCAAAGCCAATCTCTTGACTCAGAAAACACTTCAGACACACGCTTTCAGCACTCTTTTGGTTAAGGAAATTTGAAGAGACCTGGTGAGGGTGCTTGAGTAATACCAGCATGAATTTGCTGAAGAGTGCACCGTACTCCAATGCTTAAAGGATTTCTCCACTAACAGGAAGTCGAAGAAAAAAGCAAGAAAAGTATCGACAGAAATACCTCTTCTGGGAGATCTGCGTGACACACATCAGATGTTGCAAGCAGCAAAACTGGAGCAGGAGTCGGGATGTTCTGCAGTAGTGTCCTAAAAGTAAGTCTGAGTGGAATTCCAGCAGCCTCCCACCACAAATGGATATGGGGGATGTAAATTATGCTTGGTGTCGTTCTTTGAGCGTCTCGCATCATCTGGGAAAGTGAAAGCTTGGATCAGAACACTAAACCGTGTAGAACAGGACCTACGTATCGGTCAGATCTGAATCTCTGCCTGGTTTCAAAACTGCTTAGGAGGAAGATAACTCCTGGAGAGCCTCACAACTCAGCCGGTGTGGTGGTCTGCCTGAAAGGACAAGACTGACCCTTCAGCAAGACCTAGACGTGGTAGTTACGTGACCGCAGATGCAAGCATCACAGAACAGAAAAGGGATTACTCCTCTGTGTGACAGAAAGAGTATCCAGCCATGTCATGTGTCTGTCCTTACTCGTACAGCTCTCAAATGCTGCTACAACAGGTCAAAATATTTGAATACAGTGATGCCATCCAGGGAAATGCATTTCCTGCCTAACAGGAAAAAAGAAGACAGCACTAATTCTGCTTCGATTTCCTTTTCCTAGTTAAGAAAAACACACCCGTGTACAAAAGGTCCATCAGTTTTAATGCATTTACTGCATATACTGCAGCAATACCAGCTGTACATTGTTCAGATAAGAAACACTTCTTTTCCCCAGAACCTTGATTGCCTTAGAAATACAACAAAAAAGAAGGCTACCAGAAGTGCCTGACCCGCAGTCAGGCTGATGCACAGCCATCTACTGGGAGCACAGAGCCTTAAAAAGCAAGGAAAACAACCTGCTGGGTCCCACCAGGATGGGCAGCATTTCTTGCCCATGAAGAGCGGATTATCAGCAGCACCTCCCAGCTTCCTGAGCTGCTAGCAGCATCCTCACCGTTTCATTTGGAATGGAAAAAATGCGCATGTAAAGCATCCTTACTGGGTGTCATTCAGTCTAGAAGATAAGCGGATTCCCAGGACTAAACCTAACAGCACACTCAAACCAGGCCAACTCCATGAACAATGACTTTTCCTTACTCTACAGACAGTTCATTCATCCCATGACATTAAAGAGAGAAAAAAAGATACCTGTGCACATGTTTCTTCCGGTGATGTGGTGCTAGCAAACAAAATGGATAGGTCTAGCGTATAAACGGGGAACTTCTCCAGGGCATGTATTACTGCAGGTGCCAGATGAGACGCTTGCCCATATCCTGCCTCTCCAACTAGTAAGAACCGTGGCTTCCAGGACATTGGCTGGTAATAAGCGTTTCTAGAACAACAACAAGAAAATACGTCTAAAAATGAAGTGGAAGTGATCAATAGGCACACAGATCTTCAAATGTTTTTCCTATCTATCTATCTATCTATCTATTGAAATACTCTCCATATTCCAGCACCATATTAATATCCAGACGACTCTCAGAGCCCATTTTGTTACAAACTTGTACCATACCTCCCCGAAGAAATCCTGCCTGGGTGAAGTAACAGCTCTCAAATCACACAGGGGGATTGTCCAGCTAAACACACACACGACAAGCGGTCAGGAGCCTGAGATGGGCAAGAATAACCACTCTCTCTCTCTCTCTCTCAACACACACCAATCTGGATCTCTTCAGCGCCCGTACACACCAATTTTCAGTAGGTCGTGAGCTGAAGTAACTGTGAGATCTCTACACCTGTCAAGTGTAGCTCAAATTTGGCCATGGAGCTAGTGGGAAGAAAGGAGCAGAACAACATTTCTAGAGAAAAATCACCGTGGGCACTGAAACACGCTTGCTGTATCTGAAGAAGTACACAAATGGATTGGTTGAATTTGAGCAGTACTCTAAATAGGCAGAAGATTTATATCTATTCAGTCAGAAATTCTAACTGCTTAATCTTTGAAGCGTGTATTCATTTCCTACTCCTCTTGCTTGACTAGCATGAAACACATTTGTGAAGAGCACTTGTTTTTTCCACCACAATACTGTTGGACATTTGCTGGCTGAAATCCAAGATCCTACAGACCTATTCAAGCTCCGCACGTCAGAAGATTTTCTGGACAGCACAGCAATAGATACTGAGAAAAAGAACTGACCCAACAGTGATGACAACATTCTATTTCTTCAACCCTTGGCTTATATGACTTCCACAGTAAAATGTCAAAAGATTAACATCAGCTTAGGAGGCTAAAGGCACAAACCACAGACATGGTTTAGGTTTTTCTCACGCTGTTGTAACAAACCATTTCTCTATTTTGTTTCTGCTACAGAATTGACGAATGCTTCAACGATCTTGGGAGGCAGAAGGGCAAAAGATGGCTACACAAATCCATACAGCTTTTATCGTTAAAAGGACAGACAGCGCACTTCTTTGGTCTTGAGTCTTTCAAGGAATACCATGGATCAAATCAACACGCTAGAATGGTCTGTGGACCACTCTGACTTCGGAGGAGAGGGCTGGGCCGTTCACTTGGATGGTTTCTGGCCATGTACTCCATTAGAACGTTAGCACCCAGCTGGATCTCCACACTTACTTCTTACAAATAGTGATCAACGCACACGCACACATTTTACTCCTTCAGCTACCACCCATCACACCAAAACTGCTTTCAGACCCAGCCATCTTTCAAATGGAAACATACAGCTGACAAATCTTTACCTGCTAAAATGGAGGCATGTTTTCTGCTGTGTACCAGGCACTTGATGTGTTGCCTGATCTTCAAAGATTGATGGTGATTCCTCATCACTGTCAACTGCACCGTTTCTTAAAACATCATGGAAAGTGTCTGAAAGACAAGAGAGGTTGGTTAACTTTCCTCAATAGTCTGTATCTGGCTCCTGCATTAATACAGCTTCTCAGTAGGTGCTGGAGACCCCTTAGCTTGTAGTTCTTCATTTGAGGGCACATGTTGATTGCTGAAGAGTTCATCCTACCACAGATCTAAGGAGACTGCACAAGTCTCTACAAAGCTGTCCTGCATCCCGTGATTTGCTTAAGGTGTATCTCGCTGGCGGTGAAAACTTGGAGGATTCTTCCTTAGAATAAAAATGACTGCGGACAAGGTCTGTAGTTCCTAGACACCTGAAAAACTCCACAAGGCCACTTCCTTCTGGAGCAGGCTCGCCCACTGGAAGTCGGGGAATTAAGTGAAGGTGATGGCCGCAGACTTCCATTTGTCTGCGACTGGCGAGTCAGAACATACAGACCAACCCATCTTCTAAAGAAGGCTCCTCAAAGATCACCGGGCAGGGAGATAACGGAAGGCGGACAGCGGAGAGGGGACACAGTTACCAATCCGCCGGCCTCTCTGCTTTTATTTTGCTGGTGGATTTCTGCCTCTCTTTTACCAACGCAAACCTGTCTCCCAGCTCTACTGCGGTTGACACTGGTAGGATATTCTCAAGGGATCAGCATCCGAACTCCTCAGGGATCTCCACTAATCAGCAGTGGAGTGAGCTAAACAATTTATTTGCTCTCACCAACAGACAGACTAAATTTGATCCCAGCTGATGCAGTTAGGAGCGTGAACTCACATGTGCTATGCAAGCCAAGCCCCAGAGTACGCACTACTAAAACATTCGGAGCTCACATGCAAGTGCACAGTGTGATCCACAAACATCTAAACGATGAGAACGTGGTTAAAAATCATGAGAGCTAAAACAGTATTTAGCTGAAGCCATTTAGATTTGTATTGTGGTCCTGACATTCTCCAGACAGGAATTAGAAGCATTCCTGGGAAGACGCCCTTCTCCCCCCCGATTTAGGTATTTGTTTTGAAGGAGGTGCCTCTCCTACATGAAGCCTTAAATCCCTCTCTACAAATGATACATCTCAGCTGCTGTCAGAAACAGGGTGCTCTAGCACAGAACGCATCCTTCTCTGCTGCTTTTTGCGAGGCATGCACAGCTCCCACCCAGCACTTCAGTGCAGAATCCAGCATAAAAACTACGCACGGTATTCCTGAAATAAAGGCGTGCACATGCACGCGATAGAATTCTACTGTCATCGCGCCTGGGAGGTTTGTGTATGTCAGTTGCACCAGTCAGAAGTTTTTGCTCTGGCAGAATTTGAAAGAAGTGGATGTTACTGGTCTACCTTGCTGTTGGTTCTTCTCTAGCGCAAGCTCTGCGTGAGGAAATACTTCCTGCAAGGCTTCTAAAATTCTTGCTAGTGTGTTTTCCAGCAGTGGTTTTGACATAGGTGGTAGCGCTCGCCCAGCTGAAGCCACAGCCCTCTGTGAAGCTGGAACAATCTTCTGCATCGCCACCACAAAATCCTTTGCTCTTATTTCAATAGAAGCGACATCTAACTGCAGTTTCTCACGACTTTGGTAGATCTGAGGATAGTGCCGGCGCAAAGCACACAGGGCAGCTTCAGCACACAAGGCTTTAATATCAGCGCCACAGTATCCTAATAAACAAAACAAGAATCAAAGGTTACGTTGGTCTCAGGCAACACAGAAGCCAAGGTTGCCCAAGTGCAACACTGAAAGATTTTGTATGCAGCCACAAATTGAGAGGTTCAGAGAGAACTGACAGAGTTACTGCACTGCAGAGAAGTTCTGTTACGGGGCTCGCAGCCTGAGACCCAGCACCTTGGAAGCAGCCTCCTAAGCAAAGCTCTGCTCCTGAGGAAGATGCCCAAAACCCATTCAATGTTCTGAGAGACAAAGAAAATGAAAAGAAAAGAAGCATCTGACTTTGTCTGCCCGCAGGGCGAGCCAGCTGCCTCACTGCCTTGCCCTGCGGCAAGGCACAAGAGCTCGGGGGCTGCCCGGTAGAAGCTCAGGTTCCCGAGGACTCCAGTCACGCGCAGCAACTCACTTGGTTTTCCAACTTACCAACGCATTTTTCAGCTAGCTCTTCCAGAAACGTGTCCAATGGTTTAGGGGTCCACTCTCGTGTGTGAATCTTGAAAATCTCTTTTCTAGCCTGGAAACAAAATGGTTGCCTTTGAGCTTGTCCTAAGTTTTCTCTTCAAATCCAATCATTCTCAACTTGTTACATTCAACTTTTTTCCTGGGGGCCTGCAGCCAAATAAAAGGCATTTATAGCTTCCATAAAAAGTTCGTTTCCACAGGTATCAAACTTAATGATCCTGAGGAAAAAAAACTGTAGTCCAAAGCTTCTCTGCAATCAGCGATTTTTCCTCACAGAAAATTCTCTCACATTTCTCTGATCTTAACAAGACTTTCACTGAAGGATTTCTTGCTACACAGAATAATTATGGCAGATTTCTAGAATTCTTCCCCAGCAGGGAATCGCACTACTACATCTGTTTCATGGCACCTCCTCTGCTGTCCCGGAAACCAGATAAAGCCGGAGACAAAGGTTTGTGTTAAATACCCTCCTTGGTGCACTTCTACTGGCCTTCAACCCAACAAGCGGTAGTAAAACAAGTAGCAGTGACAGCCAGAGAAAAACCACAAAAACAGGGTTCCGGTTTCGCACAGTATCTTCTCCCCCACACGTATTTTTTGCTTGCTTGATACATATTTTTTCATTGCTTAGCTGTCGCCATTGAACTAGAAGCTTCCCAAACCCTGCACCTGGGCAGTGTACCACATCCTTCTCCAACTCCCTGTTAGGAAGTGCCAGTGAGAAGGTCAGATCCGACAATACGTGATTGGGGAATGAAAAATTTGAATTTGCTCCAGCTGGACCAGCCTCAAGAAGAGTTTTTTGTCAGCAAAAAGGAATTCTTGTGCACGCACCACGCCTTTCATTTTCAAGATGAGACTGCAGTAATTGATAGCTAATTCAGACATTCATCCTTACTTACACATTTCAGGGACTAGCAGCATCCCATTTTCCTGGCTGGTCCCAGTCAAACCAAAACTAGTTCTAAAACCAAATCCCTGTTGAAATCAGCTGAATCCTACATACTCAGTACCAGATCTGCCCTCCACAGTACGACACCATCTCTCCAGATAGCCCTCCTTTGCCCAAGTTGCGCAACACTGATTGTGACTTTAACTGCTCCATGATACTGCATTGTCAGGTAGCTCTAGCATAAAGGTGGACTTGGCCACGTCAGCATTAAGGCTGAGCTGAAGTTCTGACCTCTTTATTCGGCAAGCTGAAGAGGAGCTCTCGATCAAAGCGTCCGGGTCTTCGCAAAGCCGGATCTATAGAATCCAGTCTGTTGGTGGCTCCGATGACCACAATTTCTCCTCTGCTGTCTAAGCCATCCATAAGTGTCAGAAGTGTTGATACAATAGAGCTAACAGAAAAATTACTAGTTTAGTAAATTTTGTTCTGTTCTACACACCACCTTCTCCAGTGATCTCACAAAAATGACAAGCTTTTGTTGATGAGACGCTGATTAGTGAAAGATTCATTTTAGCACTTGAAAAAAACAGACAAGGTAACACAGACCGCATGCTGTTATCAAGCTTAGTGAATTGTGTTCGATTATTGCTTAAAAATCATCTGACATTTTGTAGCACTCAGTTACTAGTTTTCAGGAGAAACGAGTGGGTCACATTAAGCTAAATAGGTTGGGGGCTTCTTTTCACAAAGATCAAGCAGCTTCTGTGTAGATACATAAAATGTACTACCTGTGAATGTGGTCTTGTCTACTGGACCGCACCGGAGCAAGACCATCTATCTCATCAAAGAAAATAATGGAAGGTTGCATCTGGTAGGCCTAGAAGGAAAACACAGGAATATCGACTCCAGTAAAACAGCGCCATTTGAAAGAGAAAATGCATGGAATACATGATGGTTGGAAAGTCATTGGAGCTAGATTTTTCACACTAGCATCAGGGATCTCTACTCATTGAGCTAATGCAGTAAGTGGCACGAGTAACACAAGACAGCAGCCTCTGTCAGCCCGCTGAGACGGGGTGACAGGGAGCAAATCACACCAGCAGTTCTTACAGCCATTTGGCAACCGCCGAGAACAGAGCCGGGACTTCATTCAATTACAGCTTCTGGAAGCAACCAAACAACCCTGCTTTCAGCCTGCATCTCTTTCCCTCTGATCTAAGGCCACCATCTCCTGCCTCCTGCAGCCTTTTTTGTGGCTGGACTGTTGTTTTTGGGTTATTTTTAAGGCTGGGGGAGGGGCTTGCTTTGCGAGGTTTTCTCATTGGTTTTATTAACCTTTCCCAATACATCTGGAGATTTCAAGCCCCTAAGAACCCACTGAAAAACAAAACCCTGACAATCCCCTTTCAGTGACAAGAACTGGTGAAACACAAAAAATGAGTGAGTTCTCCTTAAAAACACTGACCGCAGAAAAGGACAGTTACAACTTGGACAGAACACACAGCGCATTTTGGCCTTACCTGATCAAATAATAAATGAAGCTGTCGTTCAGATTCTCCCACCACTTCACTCAGGTAGTCGGCACCATTTCTCATAAAAAAGGCTATTCTCCTGGCACCTTGGCTACATTCATTAGCAAGGGCACGAGCAACCAGTGTCTTTCCAGTTCCTGGTGGACCATGGAATAGAAAGCGTCTGCAATTGAAAGAAAAAAGATTCACCTAGGAAAAAAGCCTCGTGGAAAAGTAGCTCTTACTACCTCCACCCCTAAAACACCCAACTCTTCTCTCCTAACCGAAGCACTTCATGCATTAGACAGTGGTAGCAGCTCAAGTGTGAGAAAAGTCAAAACAGATGGAGGTTTTTGTTCCTACACAATTCAAGAAGGCAGCAAACAAAAAGAGCACAGAGGACAAGGCAGACGTAGAAAAACTCGAGAATAGATGGCAGTGTCCCAGAAGGACCCTTCCAGAGCTGCTGACAAACTAACAGGGGTGCTTACAGCACCGCGGAGCCAAACAGGAACAAACGGCAGCACAGAATCGGAGACTGGGCTAACTCGCGAATCAGCAGCTCACTCTTCAGCGAGACACTGCCCATCCATTCGTGTGTCACAAAAGGCAAGATCTGATAGCGAAGCATTGAATTCTCCCTTGAAAAGCTTGAAGTTGCTGGATTTGGTTTCCGGGGAATTCTAAAGCTGGGAAGGTATTCTGCATTTCCAGATAAATATAGCCATAAACTGGAAAAGCCAATGCACTGCTGTTTCAAAGAGCATTTCAACAAATAACGGAGCAAAACACAGATTTCATTTTGTTATTGGCAATACTTTGAACGTTACTGAAAGCAAAGAACTTAAAGTTGCACCTCAATATACCGTGATTGAGTTTTGCTGAGCAAGAACCTATCAAGTCAAGTATTAAATCTCTAAAAATTGCATTTCATAATGCACAACGAGTTTAGCTGGGTAAGGAGCAGATCGATTCCTACTCAGCCCAAGCACAACAAACACTACAAGGTCCTATCCATTGGAAAACTGATACTTCCGCACTTCAAAAACAGAGTTGGTGGGAGAGCCAAGTGGACTTCGAAGAAACCAATTACAGTTGACTAGCAGGAGATAATTCCAATTAGAATTTTTAGGTTTAAACAATCTCTGTTACCTTGGCGGCTGAATTTTGAATCTCTCAAAGACTTCCGGGTAAAGCAAGGGAAAAACGACCGTCTCTTTTAGAGATGAAATGTGGTCAGAAAGGCCACCCACGCCATCAAATCGTACCTAAAGATAAATTCAACAGAACACATTGGATAAGTTAAAGAAAGCTGCAACCTCGATAAGGTTCCATCAGAAATTATCTGTCAGCACAAAGGAAATGTCCTGGGCAATTTTCAAATTGCTCCAGAGAAAACTGTAAACCAAGGCATCTGTAGGCAGCACGCTACTGAAGGCTTTCACCAACACTGACACAATGAACTAGAAATACTTACCGAACAATCTATTTTCATTGGATCCACATCAGCCAGACTTGCTCCGATTTCCATTTGATCCTGGTGAAT
The DNA here is from genome assembly GCF_030867145.1 of Opisthocomus hoazin. Lineage (NCBI taxonomy): Eukaryota > Metazoa > Chordata > Aves > Opisthocomiformes > Opisthocomidae > Opisthocomus > Opisthocomus hoazin. The sequence continues at coordinate 6,893,955 of NC_134454.1, read as the reverse complement.
TCCCTTTAACTCCTCTTCCCCAGAGTTAAGTGGAAGACACCTGATTTCAATGAAGGACAAAGAGAAAGGCACTTTCTAACTTCAGGTGCAGCAAGAAGATTTTTACTTTCAGCATCATGGCAAGGGAATGCGGAAGACCTTATAAATGAGCATAAACTTCCCAAATAGTTAAATATACCTTCAGACTCTCTTGCATTTAATGTCCATGAGTAAATGCAAGAAAATAAAATTGTTCCAGACATTAAACTGAGTTAAAGATTTTAACACGAATAGCCATGCTAGTCAGCACAGCACAGGCATGAATGCAAGCTTAGAACAAGTTCTTCCGGATGCGGAGAACGTGAACTGACATTGCTTTGTGTGATGGAAGAACCCCCCCTCAAAACACATCGACATCTTTTAAAGATTTTTTGCTCCTCCATTCAAACAGTTACAGCCCGAGTGGATACTTCTTTCATGCGGATTAACATCGTACAGGCTGCCAAGCACTGCTGGTGCGTCCTGAGAACTCTAGGGTGTGTGTGCCAGGGGACACACGTCAGAGACATCAGCCTGAAAGCTTCTTTGTTAAGTCTGTTATCAACATACTTTTTCTAGAGCATTTGTTAAGTAACAAAACCTCCATCATTTCCTCTATCACATTTTCTGTTATGGTGGTCTTCTTTCTGAACAAACTCAATCTAAAGCACAGGAGCAGTAGAATTTCACATTAAAAAACTACATAAACGTTTTCCTCCCCCTATTGCCACTTATCAATCAAACTGCTGATTATCAATCAATTCTAAAAATCCAATTGTAAAGAGTCCAGTTACAGCTGTCAGTGCTGACAGGTATGATTAAATATTGCCACAATGTAGAAAGTGTACAAGAGGAAAGTGTACAAGAGGAAGAGAATAACACACAGGGTTAGGCAGATGCAAGCTCCTCCCAGGTAGACCCCTCCCTCCCCTGTTCTCCAGTTTCATGAACCTCCTCAAAGCTCTGCTGCGGCTGCGCTTCCTGCGCCTCTCCAAATGCTCTTCATCATCACATGAGGGAGAGGATGTGGAGCCACTGTTGTGGACTCTGTGTCTCTGACCGCAAACATTTAAACAAACAAAACTTAATTTTTCTTAGGAAGGTAGAACGCTTCACTGTTTCCCAAAGAAATTTCACTGCCAACTCCATCACCATACCGTGTCCCAAAGCGCCACGTCCACACAACTTTCAAATACCTGCAGGCATGCTGCCTCAAGCACTTCCCTGGGCAGCCTGTTCCAATGCTCGGCAACCCTTTCAGGGAAGACAGTTTTCCTAATAGCCAACTGGAAAAAGTCTCCTTCTCTGGAGATATTCAAGACCCGCCTGGAGAAGGTCCTCTACAGCCTGCTGTAGGTGACCCTGCTTCGGCAGGAGGGTTGGACTAGATGACCCACAGAGGTGCCTTCCAACCCCAACCATTCTGTGGTTCTGTGATTCTGTGTGAAACCTCCCCTTGCAGGAGTCGGCTGGGCCGAGGGCGGCCTTGATGGTCTTGATGGAATAGAGTCATATCTCTGAGCTAATTATTTTGCGCACCTGTGGTTGAAAAGCAGGAGGAAAGGAGCGAAGAAACAGGATGGGAAAATCCACCTCTTTGATAAGCGTGAAGGTCATGTGAACGGACACATGATGACCAATCAGAAGAACAAAGGAGTGTGACATGCCAAAAGACCCTCACCAGTGAGACTCTGGGGGTGGGGAACAAGGGGATATAAAAATGTTATGATTAACCATTACAGTGCTTCTGCTGCTGCTTCTGTTTGCTTTTGCTTGCCTTGTGACTGCCGTAACTTCTTGTGGCGTGTCGCCACAACTAACGATGACACGAAGTTTGGGCTCAGCAAGTAACGATTTGCATTGTGCAATTAGGACTTGAATTACAGGACACAAGCTGCGTTTCAGGCCCCTTCCCGCATCCAGCCCGTGGCTGGCAGGATGCTGCCTGGAAGCAGGAATGAAGGGGTTTTCCCGGCCGACAGCAAGCGGCCCCGTGGCACCAAGCCTGCCTGCGTACTCCGCACGGCGATTTGGCTCCAAGGCAAGCCACAGAACTCCCGCGACACCTCCCCAGCCTCCGCGCATCTCACTACTGAATTACCTTTTAACTCACATACAATGTAGTTTGTAATGCTGCAGTATCACCTCCTGTTTCCAAAACAACATTTTCAATTTTCTTGTGTCCTGCACACTCCAGAAAGTCCACGTCACGACGAAACCCGACGTAAGGAGCAGGTTTTCTTGTGCTTATGAGCAGGCTGGAACTCACACTGCCTTCTCCTCAAACCTGCAAGGAATTCATAGCCTAGCCTGCTATTCGCACCGACCTCTTTTCACAAAACTCGCGGGAAATTCACTACCTTGGTGAAGATCCTCTCTTCTCACCACTTCAGCTGATTTTGGCTGATGAGGTCAGCAGTTTTGGGGGCCAAGTTAAACACACAGTGACCAAACGCAGCCCTTCTCAGAAACCAGGTTAAAAAGGCAATCCCTAAGGAATTACCAGTACTTACCTTCTCGATAGTCTTCTTTTTCTTGGCCTGATTTCAGCTTTGCCAACTGCCTCCATGAAGAAAGAGGACAGAGGAAAGGAGAAAAGAATTCTTGTACAGAAGTATTCTATCGCATCATGCTGTATTGCATTGCATAGTTCCCCCTTAAGGCTGGGAACTTCACCAAGTTTACAACCCGGTGCTCCAGGTCATCCCAAGAAAAGCCTGGAGACAACAAAGAGGGTTCAGATCCCAAGTCTGCTGCGTACCACACACACAAAGTTTTCTCAGGACAGACATTCCCCAACCTGCGTGTCTTCAAGTCTCAGCAGGGCAAGTAATATCTCTCTACCCAAAGTGGTGGAGAGATCTCCAAGCAGTTGGGAGAAGATGCATGTTTTTTATACAAGCACAAGATTTTGATGAAGAACAGTGATTCTCGTTCCGAGACACTGGCACCGATATTAACATAATCGTACTCCCCTGCAGATTTTTAGCTGTAGATTTATCACCATGTGACTCCTTGGGCACGCTTTCGCTTTTCCTTTTCATTCTATAAATCCAACAGAGATTAAACACTTAGAAATACCTTGTAAAGTGTCTTTGCTGGACATTTTCACTTAATATTTCCATGCTTTTGTCAAAGCTAGAGTCTGTACAGGGTGGCATGTTTTTTCTCATTGATCTTAAACAGCGTCCATTGAAACATTCAGTTTTGACAACGAATGTTTGGACAAACACATGAGGCAGAAGCAAAGAAAACGGAAACACACCTCCAAAACCAAGCCCACACGGAGGGATTGCACAGTTTGGCATTCAGCGTCACCGCACCTTGCGTATGGGAGGTGGCCTAACGCAACAGCCATGGATCCTGCCACACAGTTTATGGCAACTGAAAGAAAATTTGATTCTCGTAAAATTCAACTTTGCTTATGCTGTTATCAATTTAAAAAAAAAAAAAAAAAACTGTCAAAGGAACTGAGAGACATTTTCTCTGCTCAAGAGGCATGCAGACATCTTCAAAACAGGGTACTGCTTTGCTTTGACTTAAATATAGTTATCACGATCCTCCAGCATCAAGAAGATTGTCACCGTTACAAGCCAGACTCAACTTTATCTCAGAAAGTTACAGCAGTCAGTCTCGCTTTGTTTCAAGTCTGGTTGCTTTGACAGGCAAAAATATGCCATCACAAAAGCTCTTCTGTTGGTGGAAAAAGGGTTTCTCCGAGATCTCGTCTTGAGATGGTGGATTCTGTGAAAGCCACCTGAGGTGCTACCAGGTCATTAAAAGAAATCACCTCTGAACTGCGTGAAGAGGTTTCTAAAGCATTTACTTGTCACAAGCCTAAACGAGATTGCTTGAAAACTTTGATTTAATATGCAGTGGACTGTCCAGCACCACAGACCACTTCAGAAAACTCTATCGCCACAAGCTGAAAACAATGATAAAAGTTCATCAAGTTTTCCATCGTCTCCTTCTAAAGAGAGGCACTGAAACGTCTGGGAGATGTTCAGGTCTGCAGCGTTCCAAAGGCAATCACAGAGGGATGTCTCATAAAAATATGTACCTAGCTGTTGGGCAAAAATATCAAATAAATGCAGCCAAACGTCTACAGCTTTCTTAATAAATTTTAATATATATTTGGTATCTGTATAAATAAATATGTAGCAGTAATCTATTGAATTCTGCAGACAACAAACAGCGCGTCACGAAAAGAACGCCTTCCAGAGCTGAAGTCAAGTCTGCTGAAATCCAGTGTCACTGTGTGCGCGTGAAGGCTGCAATTTCTTTCTTCATTTCCTAGTAAGAAAAACAGACAAGCCAGCAGTCAGCGTGAAGAAAAGCTCAAGCACCCTGTTTATTTCTTCATCAAAAGAATAGAGAGTCTGTACATACATACAACTGTTAGAAGCATTTAGCAAATACATGTACTCCCACCACCAGCACAGTGTCCTTCCAGCGTCTCTCTAGCTTCAAACGCGTCCTTACGCATCCAAACTAGAGAGCAGGCCAGAGGGAGTGGAGGGATCTGTATCAGCAGTGGCTTCAACAATTGGAAAGAGGAGCCAGTTCCTGAAAAGCCACAGCTAAAAGCTGGAAATTCTGTTTTCTGCATTCTGAATAATAATAAGAGAGACTTGTTCAAGTCTCTCTCTTTGTACGCTACAGCTTGCCCCTGAGCGACTTGCGCAGCCAAGGATCTGAGGATCCTGAATCGGAAGGCCGAAGATCCATCCCATCTAAATCGACTCAGTACTGGGAATGCCTGACTGGGACCACGGGTGCCTCTGCAAGATTTCTGCCACGTTCTGACAACTCAGAAAACCTCTCTTAGAGGAAGAGATCCGAGCATTTGACTCATCAGCATTAAAGCGGCATGGTTTTGCAATAGGGACCAACTTCTTCCAGACTGAAATGAGAAAGTCTTGAAACACAGGCACCTGAGCAGTACAGAGGAACGCTACATAGGCGTGACGTCCGGAGCGCACGCGTACATACCCGTAACACACACATGCGTCACAGTGATGGAAAGGGCTAGAAGACAAAAAAAATTTACCTTCACCAATTCGGTTTTGTCATCATCTTCCCGATGGCGGTAAATGCACTGACTGAGAATAGCGTACAGTCTTTCCAACTGAACTAGAGTGAAGTTGTTTGTTGTCTCAGTGACAAAATGCAGCAGTTGCTGAAGAAAGAAAAATGGAAACTGCAAGTTTAGAATAGCACAGGATCCTTTGAACAAGCTCGTCATGTTTTCCAAAGCTAAACAATAACAGTACAACACAAGGGACATCCTGCTTTCTTATATTGCTAAATAAAATAGGAGTGACACTTCAGAGAACAGATGAAATCTCTCACAAGCTGTAACTGGAGAAAATGCGTTCATTTTTCGTACTTCAAAGTGGCTCTGCCTGTAGCAGATCACCAGCTCTCACACAGTCCTTTCTGGGCCCAAAGCTGTGAATGGCATCGCCTCTGGGAAAGCAACCCCAACAAGCCAGCGGCAGCACCTGCTTCCACTGCGGCCGCTGTGCAGTGGCCACGTGTTGTGTGAGGCTGTAGAGACGGAGCTCAAGAGAGCAGCCACTCCAAAGGAAAATATTACTGCCTCGCCGCTGCCTGTCATCACACTCTGCCTCCCTCACATCAGCCAGCACAGAACCGGAGTATTCCCCTCAGCTTCCTGCTACACAACATGCAGGTTAAGACGCACACAATACACGCAGCGTGCTTTCAGCTGCTGCAAACAGAAAAGGCAGGCTGTGACAGAGGCTTATGGTCAACGTCCCGTGGGAAACTAGTTCTAACTGCTGCCACACAGACGACCGCATGCTCTTCTCTATCTTCCTAAAGTTCTAGTCCTACTGCCAAGCAAAGAAACAAACAAAACTCTCCCCCCAAAAAACCAAGCCGCTCCATTTGGGAGGTTCACCTCGCTTATTCACTGCAAGCAAGCTCCAAAGAGGCTGTCTGGTACGAGCAACTAGTTCCAGCGGCACCCATGTTAATGAGCAAAGTTTTCTAAAAGACGCGTTTCCTGACTGTAGCTCTGCTCAGAGCTGAAAGCTATAGAAGCTGAACCATATATACGGGCTCTACTGTAGCATTTCTCCAATGCAAAATTCTAACAGTAGATTCTGAAAGAATTTCAGAAAAGGAGACAGTAGTATTTTCTCCTGCTGACTTCAGCGTTGAAGTCACCACTGCTAGAAATAAAGGTCCTTTTCAGGTTCTCAATACATGAAAACACGCAAAACCCAACCCAAACCCCCAAAGCCGTCATAAAAACTGTCACCACATTAATAACCAACACTACTACTACTAGTAGGCTGTCAGTGGGCTCTTTGAAAATTCAACAAGCCCTTCTAAATCAACAATCAGCAAGACAACCCAGTCTCCTCAAATGTAGTTCTCCAAAAGCCACAACAGCAGTCTGCACCAGGTGTGCAAACACAACACTCATAGGCCATTACAAGCTGACTTCTTTCACAAGCTCTATATCCTTACCATACACTGTTTTAAGTGGCATTGGTTAACAACTAACTTCATTTACAACTCTCCATGGAGCAAGAAAACGTTCTTCTTCAGTATTAACAAAATTGAAATGAGACTTACTTTCAGCTGGGTGAGAATTCCCTGTGCTTTCTCCACACCCATCACATGTTGCTCTTCCATGCAAGAACGTCTCGCCCGAGCCACACAGCGTACCCACGAATCTGGAATGACACACAGCTCTTAGGCAGGGATTTTTGTTTCTCTGCCATACAGCATCAGTGAAGTGTCCTGCACCTGGAATGCAGTCTCTCTCTGCAATGACAGACACAGACCCCTTTTTTCCGCTGAGAAATCCCTGACTTGTACTTTCTTTCTGGTAAAAGTCCCTGTTCCATCAAAATTCCAAACTCGGACACAAAAGAAAACCCACCAGAGAAGAAGGCAGGGCAAAACCAGGAAAAAAAAATGACAGTCCTGTTGCCATTACAGCACTGCATGGTAAAACTCCAAGGTAATTTCGGTTAGGAGACACACCCTATCACAGAATCCCAGAATGCGAGGGTTGGAAGGGACCTCTGTGGGTCACCTAGTCCAACCCCCCTGCCGAAGCAGGGTCACCCAGAGCAGGCTGCACAGGACCCCGCCTGCAACCACGTGGACATAAGTCTCCTATTCCACAGGCGACTCTGGACCCACACTGCTGCTGGAAGAACGTTTCCATTTTCTTCCAGAGAAGAATCCTGGGTGGACCCACCTTCAGTGAAAGTGATCTTAGGAACATGTTTTTCTGAAGGCTCTTCCTGACTCTCGGCTTCATTTTGGTCTTCCAGAACATTCTTCTCTTTCTTGAACTGAAAATTCCTCCTCTTTGCTGCAATACGGGGCTCAGGCGGGGCTCATTGAGAGGGTTTTAAACTAGGTTCGAAGGGGGAAGGGGATATTGCCCAGCTCACTAGGGATGAGCATAGGCTTGGCGTGCCAAGGCCAGGGGTGAGATTGACAGCCCAGCTCAAGTGTGTTTACACCAATGCACGTAGCATGGGCAATAAACAGGAGGAGCTGGAAGCCATTATACAGCAGGACTGCTACGACTTGGTCGCCATCACAGAAACGTGGTGGGACAACTTGCATGACTGGCATGCTGTCATAGATGGCTACAGACTCTTTAGGAAAGACAGACCAACAAGGAGAGGTGGGGGAGTTGCTCTATATGTGAGGGAGCAAGCAGAATGCATTGAGCTTGGCGTGGGGGCAAATGAGGAACAAGTTGAAAGCTTGTGGGTTAGAATTAAGGGACAGGCTCATAAGGGTGACATTACAGTGGGTGTGTACTACAGGCCACCTGAGCAGGAGGAGGAGGTTGATGAGGCCTTCTACAGGCAGCTGCAAGCAGCCTCACAGTCACAGGCCCTGGTTCTCATGGGGGACTTCAACCACCCTGACATCAGCTGGGAAGACCATACAGCTAGGCAGGCGCAATCCAGGAGGTTCCTACAGAGCATCGATGATAACTTTCTGATGCAAGTGGTGGAGGAACCAACAAGGAAAGGCGCGCTGCTGGACCTTGTGTTAACAAACAAGGAGGGACTGGTGGAGGATGTGAAGGTTGGAGGTAGACTCAGCTGCAGTGACCATGAAATGGTCGAGTTCAGGATCCTGCGTGGAGGAAGCAGGGCAATAAGCAGGATCAAAACGCTGGACCTCAGCAGGGCTGACTTTGCCCTCTTCAAGGAGCTACTGGGAGGAATCCCGTGGTCCAGGGCTCTCGAAGGCAGGGGTGTCCATGAGTACTGGTCGCTCTTTAAACAACACTTCTTCCATGCACAGGAGCAATGCATCCGCCTGAGAAAGAAATCTAGCAAAGGAGGCAGGAGACCTGCATGGTTAAACAAGGAGCTTCTAGCAGAGATCAGGCAGAAGAGAAAGGTCCATGGAATGTGGAAAGAGGGGCAGGCCACTTGGGAAGAGTACAGAAACGTGGTGAGAGCATGCAGGGATGCGACGAGGAAGGCCAAGGCCCACCTGGAATTGAAGCTGGCAAGGGATGTCAAAAACAACAAGAAGGGCTTCTTCAACTACATCAGCAGCAAAAGGAAGACTAGGGACAATGTGTGGCCACTGCTGAATGAGGCAGGTGTCCTGGTGACGGAGGATGCGGAGAAGGCAGAGCTACTGAATGCCTTCTTTGCTTCAGTCTTCAGTGCTAAGACTGGCCCTCAGGAATCCCAGGCCCCGGAGGTAAGAGAAGAAGCCTACAAAGAGGATGACTTTCCCTTGGTCGAGGAGGACTGTGTGAGGGATCGCTTAAGCGATCTGGATGTCCACAAATCCATGGGCCCCGATGGAATGCACCCACGAGTGCTGAGAGAGCTGGCGGATGTCATGGATTCACCAAGGGGAAATCATGCCTGACCAATCTAATAGCTTTCTACGATGACATGACTGGCTGTGTAGACGAAGGGAGAGCCGTGGATGTTGTCTACCTGGACTTCAGCAAGGCTTTCGACACAGTCTCCCATGATATCCTCCTAGGGAAGCTGAGGAAGTGTGGGCTGGATGAGTGGTCGGTGAAGTGGATAGAGAACTGGCTGAATGGCAGAACTCAGAGGGTTGTCATCAGCGGCGCTGAGTCTAGTTGGAGGCTGGTAACAAGTGGTGTCCCCCAGGGGTCAGTACTGGGCCCAGTCTTGTTTAACTTCTTCATCAACAACCTGGATGAAGAGTTAGAATGTAACCTCAGCAGGTTTGCTGATGACACCAAACTGGGAGGTGTGGTAGACACACCGGAAGGCTGTGCTGCCATTCAGCGTGACCTGTGATAGGCTGGAAAGCTGGGCAGAGAGGAACCTGATGAGGTTCAACAAAGGCAAACGCAGGGTCCTGCACCTGGGGAGGAACAACCTCATGCACCAGTACAGGCTTGGGACGGACCTGCTGGAGTGCAGCTCTGCGGAGAGGGATCTGGGTATCCTGGTGGACGACAGGTTAACCATGAGCCAGCAGTGTGACCTGGCTGCCAAGAAAGCCAATGGAATCCTGGGGTGCATCAAGAAGAGTGTGGCCAGCAGGACGAGGGAGGTTCTCCTTCCCCTCTACACTGCCCTGGTGAGGCCCGATCTGGAGTACTGTGTCCAGTTCTGGGCTCCCCAGTTCAAGAAAGATGAAGAGCTACTGGAGAGAGTCCAGCGGAAGGCTACGAGGATGATGAGGGGACTGGAACATCTCCCCTACGAGGAGAGGCTGAGGGAGCTGGGCTTGTTCAGCCTGAAGAAGAGAAGGCTGCGAGGGGACCTAATAAATGCTTATAAATATCTGAAGGGTGGGTGTCAGGAGGATGGGGCCAAGCTCTTTTCAGTGGTGCCCAGTGACAGGACAAGGGGCAATGGGCACAAACTGAGGCACAGGAAGTTCCGTCTGAAGATGAGGAAGAACTTCTTCCCTCTGAGGGTGACAGAGCACTGGAACAGGCTGCCCAGGGAGGTTGTGGAGTCTCCTTCTCTAGAGATATTCAAGACCCGCCTGGACGAGGTCCTGTGCAGCCTGCTGCAGGTGACCCTGCTTCAGCAGGAGGGTTGGACTAGATGACCCACAGAGGTCCCTTCCAACCCCTACTATTCTGTGATTCTGTGATTCTGTGATTCTGTAATACCTGAAGATGTTTTGTTCGTTCTGCGCTTTCTTTTTGACCTATCTACAAAGAGATATCAGAAAAAGTAAGCCATCACATTACGAAAACAGTCCTTCCTTCAAAATCCACCATCCTCATCCATGGTAGCAATTTAGAAGCCTTTAAAAGTCAGCTAGGCCGTCAAGGCCAGGGTCTCACACCGTAAAGCAACCACGGCACTTGAACTTCATAACCATCTGGAATGAATCCCCTCTGGCTTTACCTCACATTTTGAAACTTTTAGTCAACTTACGGTACTCAGACACAAGCATATGAAAAAGTATTGATTACCACCAAAGCATGTACTTTCTAGCTGTTAAGTCACCATTAGCAAAGTTTTATACGTGGAATAACCTCACCTGCGTTGCTTTTTGACGCAGGACTTTTAGCAGCTTGATTGATAATGATGTCCTCAAAAAACATTCTTCTTTCTTCCTTGGTAGGCAGCTGGATTTTGAAAACTTGTCCATAAGCATTCATAAACAATTCTTTGATCTAAAGCATGAGGAGAAAATGTATTTCAGATAGAAGGCCACACAAATTCATATTCTATTCCAAAAAGATCAGTATCTCTCTACGTTAAGCTGAATAAACATCTGGATAAGACAAACTGGGAACAGTTATCTTCTTGGCCTCAAAAGGTGAATTAAAATATCTTCTCAAAGGAACACCTCAAGAGAACACGCTGCTCTGAGAAGGGACCTTATCATACACTGAGGAAGTGGTGACAGTCACCACCTCCAAGACTGCTTATTTTGTGTTTACCTGCCTCGCTGTCCTTTCGTTTCAATCGTTATGGCGGCTACAGAGGGAAGAGGCAGGCTTCAAACAAGTGCCAGGGCCTTTTGGTAAGGTGGCTTTTTGGTCTGGGCTTTGTTTTTTCTTTTTTCAATGAATTACTTCAAATGATGTGTCTGAAGTTGCATACTTCCAAGTTTTACTCCCATTTTTCAGTCTCTACTACCATCAGGTCTGGAAGGAATTCCAGTACTTAGTTGAGAAGGCATTTATTAGCAGCATGAAAAACTTCTGCAGAAAGTTAAGCTAACATATCTTTCACTTTTCAGAAACAATGTTTTCGGTCCAAATAGCTTTTTCCCATTTCCATTTCAAGCACCGTGTATTCCTGACTAAGTACATACCGAACCACCTTGAGGTCACTGCAATTACTGTCTCAAGTCAATTTAGACATTTCTCTCCGAAGCATGACGGTGTGAGAAGGGGAGAAAGTTGGGTCAAAGCCAATCTCTTGACTCAGAAAACACTTCAGACACACGCTTTCAGCACTCTTTTGGTTAAGGAAATTTGAAGAGACCTGGTGAGGGTGCTTGAGTAATACCAGCATGAATTTGCTGAAGAGTGCACCGTACTCCAATGCTTAAAGGATTTCTCCACTAACAGGAAGTCGAAGAAAAAAGCAAGAAAAGTATCGACAGAAATACCTCTTCTGGGAGATCTGCGTGACACACATCAGATGTTGCAAGCAGCAAAACTGGAGCAGAAGTCGGGATGTTCTGCAGTAGTGTCCTAAAAGTAAGTCTGAGTGGAATTCCAGCAGCCTCCCACCACAAATGGATATGGGGGATGTAAATTATGCTTGGTGTCGTTCTTTGAGCCTCTCGCATCATCTGGGAAAGTGAAAGCTTGGATCAGAACACTAAACCGTGTAGAACAGGACCTACGTATCGGTCAGATCTGAATCTCTGCCTGGTTTCAAAACTGCTTAGGAGGAAGATAACTCCTGGAGAGCCTCACAACTCAGCCGGTGTGGTGGTCTGCCTGAAAGGACAAGACTGACCCTTCAGCAAGACCTAGACGTGGTAGTTACGTGACCGCAGATGCAAGCATCACAGAACAGAAAAGGGATTACTCCTCTGTGTGACAGAAAGAGTATCCAGCCATGTCATGTGTCTGTCCTTACTCGTACAGCTCTCAAATGCTGCTACAACAGGTCAAAATATTTGAATACAGTGATGCCATCCAGGGAAATGCATTTCCTGCCTAACAGGAAAAAAGAAGGCAGCACTAATTCTGCTTCGATTTCCTTTTCCTAGTTAAGAAAAACACACCCGTGTACAAAAGGTCCATCAGTTTTAATGCATTTACTGCATATACTGCAGCAATACCAGCTGTACATTGTTCAGATAAGAAACACTTCTTTTCCCCAGAACCTTGATTGCCTTAGAAACACAACAAAAAAGAAGGCTACCAGAAGTGCCTGACCCGCAGTCAGGCTGATGCACAGCCATCTACTGGGAGCACAGAGCCTTAAAAAGCAAGGAAAACAACCTGCTGGGTCCCACCAGGATGGGCAGCATTTCTTGCCCATGAAGAGCGGATTATCAGCAGCACCTCCCAGCTTCCTGAGCTGCTAGCAGCATCCTCACCGTTTCATTTGGAATGGAAAAAATGCGCATGTAAAGCATCCTTACTGGGTGTCATTCAGTCTAGAAGATAAGCGGATTCCCAGGACTAAACCTAACAGCACACTCAAACCAGGCCAACTCCATGAACAATGACTTTTCCTTACTCTACAGACAGTTCATTCATCCCATGACATTAAAGAGAGAAAAAAAGATACCTGTGCACATGTTTCTTCCGGTGATGTGGTGCTAGCAAACAAAATGGATAGGTCTAGCGTATAAACGGGGAACTTCTCCAGGGCATGTATTACTGCAGGTGCCAGATGAGACGCTTGCCCATATCCTGCCTCTCCAACTAGTAAGAACCGTGGCTTCCAGGACATTGGCTGGTAATAAGCATTTCTAGAACAACAACAAGAAAATACGTCTAAAAATGAAGTGGAAGTGATCAATAGGCACACAGATCTTCAAATGTTTTTCCTATCTATCTATCTATCTATCTATTGAAATACTCTCCATATTCCAGAACCATATTAATATCCAGACGACTCTCAGAGCCCATTTTGTTACAAACTTGTACCATACCTCCCTGAAGAAATCCTGCCTGGGTGAAGTAACAGCTCTCAAATCACACAGGGGGATTGTCCAGCTAAACACACACACGACAAGCGGTCAGGAGCCTGAGATGGGCAAGAATAACCACTCTCTCTCTCTCTCTCTCAACACACACCAATCTGGATCTCTTCAGCGCCCGTACACACCAATTTTCAGTAGGTCGTGAGCTGAAGTAACTGTGAGATCTCTACACCTGTCAAGTGTAGCTCAAATTTGGCCATGGAGCTAGTGGGAAGAAAGGAGCAGAACAACATTTCTAGAGAAAAATCACCGTGGGCACTGAAACACGCTTGCTGTATCTGAAGAAGTACACAAATGGATTGGTTGAATTTGAGCAGTACTCTAAATAGGCAGAAGATTTATATCTATTCAGTCAGAAATTCTAACTGCTTAATCTTTGAAGCGTGTATTCATTTCCTACTCCTCTTGCTTGACTAGCATGAAACACATTTGTGAAGAGCACTTGTTTTTTCCACCACAATACTGTTGGACATTTGCTGGCTGAAATCCAAGATCCTACAGACCTATTCAAGCTCCGCACGTCAGAAGATTTTCTGGACAGCACAGCAATAGATACTGAGAAAAAGAACTGACCCAACAGTGATGACAACATTCTATTTCTTCAACCCTTGGCTTATATGACTTCCACAGTAAAATGTCAAAAGATTAACATCAGCTTAGGAGGCTAAAGGCACAAACCACAGACATGGTTTAGGTTTTTCTCACGCTGTTGTAACAAACCATTTCTCTATTTTGTTTCTGCTACAGAATTGACGAATGCTTCAACGATCTTGGGAGGCAGAAGGGCAAAAGATGGCTACACAAATCCATACAGCTTTTATCGTTAAAAGGACAGACAGCGCACTTCTTTGGTCTTGAGTCTTTCAAGGAATACCATGGATCAAATCAACACGCTAGAATGGTCTGTGGACCACTCTGACTTCGGAGGAGAGGGCTGGGCCGTTCACTTGGATGGTTTCTGGCCATGTACTCCATTAGAACGTTAGCACCCAGCTGGATCTCCACACTTACTTCTTACAAATAGTGATCAACGCACACGCACACATTTTACTCCTTCAGCTACCACCCATCACACCAAAACTGCTTTCAGACCCAGCCATCTTTCAAATGGAAACATACAGCTGACAAATCTTTACCTGCTAAAATGGAGGCATGTTTTCTGCTGTGTACCAGGCACTTGATGTGTTGCCTGATCTTCAAAGATTGATGGTGATTCCTCATCACTGTCAACTGCACCGTTTCTTAAAACATCATGGAAAGTGTCTGAAAGACAAGAGAGGTTGGTTAACTTTCCTCAATAGTCTGTATCTGGCTCCTGCATTAATACAGCTTCTCAGTAGGTGCTGGAGACCCCTTAGCTTGTAGTTCTTCATTTGAGGGCACATGTTGATTGCTGAAGAGTTCATCCTACCACAGATCTAAGGAGACTGCACAAGTCTCTACAAAGCTGTCCTGCATCCCGTGATTTGCTTAAGGTGTATCTCGCTGGCGGTGAAAACTTGGAGGATTCTTCCTTAGAATAAAAATGACTGCGGACAAGGTCTGTAGTTCCTAGACACCTGAAAAACTCCACAAGGCCACTTCCTTCTGGAGCAGGCTCGCCCACTGGAAGTCGGGGAATTAAGTGAAGGTGATGGCCGCAGACTTCCATTTGTCTGCGACCGGCGAGTCAGAACATACAGACCAACCCATCTTCTAAAGAAGGCTCCTCAAAGATCACCGGGCAGGGAGATAACGGAAGGCGGACAGCGGAGAGGGGACACAGTTACCAATCCGCCGGCCTCTCTGCTTTTATTTTGCTGGTGGATTTCTGCCTCTCTTTTACCAACGCAAACCTGTCTCCCAGCTCTACTGCGGTTGACACTGGTAGGATATTCTCAAGGGATCAGCATCCGAACTCCTCAGGGATCTCCACTAATCAGCAGTGGAGTGAGCTAAACAATTTATTTGCTCTCACCAACAGACAGACTAAATTTGATCCCAGCTGATGCAGTTAGGAGCGTGAACTCACATGTGCTATGCAAGCCAAGCCCCAGAGTACGCACTACTAAAACATTCGGAGCTCACATGCAAGTGCACAGTGTGATCCACAAACATCTAAACGATGAGAACGTGGTTAAAAATCATGAGAGCTAAAACAGTATTTAGCTGAAGCCATTTAGATTTGTATTGTGGTCCTGACATTCTCCAGACAGGAATTAGAAGCATTCCTGGGAAGACGCCCTTCTCCCCCCCGATTTAGGTATTTGTTTTGAAGGAGGTGCCTCTCCTACATGAAGCCTTAAATCCCTCTCTACAAATGATACATCTCAGCTGCTGTCAGAAACAGGGTGCTCTAGCACAGAACGCATCCTTCTCTGCTGCTTTTTGCGAGGCATGCACAGCTCCCACCCAGCACTTCAGTGCAGAATCCAGCATAAAAACTACGCACGGTATTCCTGAAATAAAGGCGTGCACATGCACGCGATAGAATTCTACTGTCATCGCGCCTGGGAGGTTTGTGTATGTCAGTTGCACCAGTCAGAAGTTTTTGCTCTGGCAGAATTTGAAAGAAGTGGATGTTACTGGTCTACCTTGCTGTTGGTTCTTCTCTAGCGCAAGCTCTGCGTGAGGAAATACTTCCTGCAAGGCTTCTAAAATTCTTGCTAGTGTGTTTTCCAGCAGTGGTTTTGACATAGGTGGTAGCGCTCGCCCAGCTGAAGCCACAGCCCTCTGTGAAGCTGGAACAATCTTCTGCATCGCCACCACAAAATCCTTTGCTCTTATTTCAATAGAAGCGACATCTAACTGCAGTTTCTCACGACTTTGGTAGATCTGAGGATAGTGCCGGCGCAAAGCACACAGGGCAGCTTCAGCACACAAGGCTTTAATATCAGCGCCACAGTATCCTAATAAACAAAACAAGAATCAAAGGTTACGTTGGTCTCAGGCAACACAGAAGCCAAGGTTGCCCAAGTGCAACACTGAAAGATTTTGTATGCAGCCACAAATTGAGAGGTTCAGAGAGAACTGACAGAGTTACTGCACTGCAGAGAAGTTCTGTTACGGGGCTCGCAGCCTGAGACCCAGCACCTTGGAAGCAGCCTCCTAAGCAAAGCTCTGCTCCTGAGGAAGATGCCCAAAACCCATTCAATGTTCTGAGAGACAAAGAAAATGAAAAGAAAAGAAGCATCTGACTTTGTCTGCCCGCAGGGCGAGCCAGCTGCCTCACTGCCTTGCCCTGCGGCAAGGCACAAGAGCTCGGGGGCTGCCCGGTAGAAGCTCAGGTTCCCGAGGACTCCAGTCACGCGCAGCAACTCACTTGGTTTTCCAACTTACCAACGCATTTTTCAGCTAGCTCTTCCAGAAACGTGTCCAATGGTTTAGGGGTCCACTCTCGTGTGTGAATCTTGAAAATCTCTTTTCTAGCCTGGAAACAAAATGGTTGCCTTTGAGCTTGTCCTAAGTTTTCTCTTCAAATCCAATCATTCTCAACTTGTTACATTCAACTTTTTTCCTGGGGGCCTGCAGCCAAAT
Source organism: Opisthocomus hoazin (assembly GCF_030867145.1). Classification (NCBI taxonomy): domain Eukaryota; kingdom Metazoa; phylum Chordata; class Aves; order Opisthocomiformes; family Opisthocomidae; genus Opisthocomus; species Opisthocomus hoazin. The sequence goes on along the minus strand of NC_134454.1, from coordinate 6,877,266 downwards.
AAAAGGCATTTATAGCTTCCATAAAAAGTTCGTTTCCACAGGTATCAAACTTAATGATCCTGAGGAAAAAAAACTGTAGTCCAAAGCTTCTCTGCAATCAGCGATTTTTCCTCACAGAAAATTCTCTCACATTTCTCTGATCTTAACAAGACTTTCACTGAAGGATTTCTTGCTACACAGAATAATTATGGCAGATTTCTAGAATTCTTCCCCAGCAGGGAATCGCACTACTACATCTGTTTCATGGCACCTCCTCTGCTGTCCCGGAAACCAGATAAAGCCGGAGACAAAGGTTTGTGTTAAATACCCTCCTTGGTGCACTTCTACTGGCCTTCAACCCAACAAGCGGTAGTAAAAAAAGTAGCAGTGACAGCCAGAGAAAAACCACAAAAACAGGGTTCCGGTTTCGCACAGTATCTTCTCCCCCACACGTATTTTTTGCTTGCTTGATACATATTTTTTCATTGCTTAGCTGTCGCCATTGAACTAGAAGCTTCCCAAACCCTGCACCTGGGCAGTGTACCACATCCTTCTCCAACTCCCTGTTAGGAAGTGCCAGTGAGAAGGTCAGATCCGACAATACGTGATTGGGGAATGAAAAATTTGAATTTGCTCCAGCTGGACCAGCCTCAAGAAGAGTTTTTTGTCAGCAAAAAGGAATTCTTGTGCACGCACCACGCCTTTCATTTTCAAGATGAGACTGCAGTAATTGATAGCTAATTCAGACATTCATCCTTACTTACACATTTCAGGGACTAGCAGCATCCCATTTTCCTGGCTGGTCCCAGTCAAACCAAAACTAGTTCTAAAACCAAATCCCTGTTGAAATCAGCTGAATCCTACATACTCAGTACCAGATCTGCCCTCCACAGTACGACACCATCTCTCCAGATAGCCCTCCTTTGCCCAAGTTGCACAACACTGATTGTGACTTTAACTGCTCCATGATACTGCATTGTCAGGTAGCTCTAGCATAAAGGTGGACTTGGCCACGTCAGCATTAAGGCTGAGCTGAAGTTCTGACCTCTTTATTCGGCAAGCTGAAGAGGAGCTCTCGATCAAAGCGTCCGGGTCTTCGCAAAGCCGGATCTATAGAATCCAGTCTGTTGGTGGCTCCGATGACCACAATTTCTCCTCTGCTGTCTAAGCCATCCATAAGTGTCAGAAGTGTTGATACAATAGAGCTAACAGAAAAATTACTAGTTTAGTAAATTTTGTTCTGTTCTACACACCACCTTCTCCAGTGATCTCACAAAAATGACAAGCTTTTGTTGATGAGACGCTGATTAGTGAAAGATTCATTTTAGCACTTGAAAAAAACAGACAAGGTAACACAGACCGCATGCTGTTATCAAGCTTAGTGAATTGTGTTCGATTATTGCTTAAAAATCATCTGACATTTTGTAGCACTCAGTTACTAGTTTTCAGGAGAAACGAGTGGGTCACATTAAGCTAAATAGGTTGGGGGCTTCTTTTCACAAAGATCAAGCAGCTTCTGTGTAGATACATAAAATGTACTACCTGTGAATGTGGTCTTGTCTACTGGACCGCACCGGAGCAAGACCATCTATCTCATCAAAGAAAATAATGGAAGGTTGCATCTGGTAGGCCTAGAAGGAAAACACAGGAATATCGACTCCAGTAAAACAGCGCCATTTGAAAGAGAAAATGCATGGAATACATGATGGTTGGAAAGTCATTGGAGCTAGATTTTTCACACTAGCATCAGGGATCTCTACTCATTGAGCTAATGCAGTAAGTGGCACGAGTAACACAAGACAGCAGCCTCTGTCAGCCCGCTGAGACGGGGTGACAGGGAGCAAATCACACCAGCAGTTCTTACAGCCATTTGGCAACCGCCGAGAACAGAGCCGGGACTTCATTCAATTACAGCTTCTGGAAGCAACCAAACAACCCTGCTTTCAGCCTGCATCTCTTTCCCTCTGATCTAAGGCCACCATCTCCTGCCTCCTGCAGCCTTTTTTGTGGCTGGACTGTTGTTTTTGGGTTATTTTTAAGGCTGGGGGAGGGGCTTGCTTTGCGAGGTTTTCTCATTGGTTTTATTAACCTTTCCCAATACATCTGGAGATTTCAAGCCCCTAAGAACCCACTGAAAAACAAAACCCTGACAATCCCCTTTCAGTGACAAGAACTGGTGAAACACAAAAAATGAGTGAGTTCTCCTTAAAAACACTGACCGCAGAAAAGGACAGTTACAACTTGGACAGAACACACAGCGCATTTTGGCCTTACCTGATCAAATAATAAATGAAGCTGTCGTTCAGATTCTCCCACCACTTCACTCAGGTAGTCGGCACCATTTCTCATAAAAAAGGCTATTCTCCTGGCACCTTGGCTACATTCATTAGCAAGGGCACGAGCAACCAGTGTCTTTCCAGTTCCTGGTGGACCATGGAATAGAAAGCCTCTGCAATTGAAAGAAAAAAGATTCACCTAGGAAAAAAGCCTCGTGGAAAAGTAGCTCTTACTACCTCCACCCCTAAAACACCCAACTCTTCTCTCCTAACCGAAGCACTTCATGCATTAGACAGTGGTAGCAGCTCAAGTGTGAGAAAAGTCAAAACAGATGGAGGTTTTTGTTCCTACACAATTCAAGAAGGCAGCAAACAAAAAGAGCACAGAGGACAAGGCAGACGTAGAAAAACTCGAGAATAGATGGCAGTGTCCCAGAAGGACCCTTCCAGAGCTGCTGACAAACTAACAGGGGTGCTTACAGCACCGCGGAGCCAAACAGGAACAAACGGCAGCACAGAATCGGAGACTGGGCTAACTCGCGAATCAGCAGCTCACTCTTCAGCGAGACACTGCCCATTCATTTGGGTGTCACAAAAGGCAAGATCTGATATTGAAGCATTGAATTCTCCCTTGAAAAGCTTGAAGTTGCTGGATTTGGTTTCCGGGGAATTCTAAAGCTGGGAAGGTATTCTGCATTTCCAGATAAATATAGCCATAAACTGGAAAAGCCAATGCACTGCTGTTTCAAAGAGCATTTCAACAAATAATGGAGCAAAACACAGATTTCATTTTGTTATTGGCAATACTTTGAACGCTACTGAAAGCAAAGAACTTAAAGTTGCACCTCAATATACCGTGATTGAGTTTTGCTGAGCAAGAACCTATCAAGTCAAGTATTAAATCTCTAAAAATTGCATTTCATAATGCACAACGAGTTTAGCTGGGTAAGGAGCAGATCGATTCCTACTCAGCCCAAGCACAACAAACACTACAAGGTCCTATCCATTGGAAAACTGATACTTCCGCACTTCAAAAACAGAGTTGGTGGGAGAGCCAAGTGGACTTCGAAGAAACCAATTACAGTTGACTAGCAGGAGATAATTCCAATTAGAATTTTTAGGTTTAAACAATCTCTGTTACCTTGGCGGCTGAATTTTGAATCTCTCAAAGACTTCCGGGTAAAGCAAGGGAAAAACGACCGTCTCTTTTAGAGATGAAATGTGGTCAGAAAGGCCACCCACGCCATCAAATCGTACCTAAAGATAAATTCAACAGAACACATTGGATAAGTTAAAGAAAGCTGCAACCTCGATAAGGTTCCATCAGAAATTATCTGTCAGCACAAAGGAAATGTCCTGGGCAATTTCCAAATTGCTCCAGAGAAAACTGTAAACCAAGGCATCTGTAGGCAGCACGCTACTGAAGGCTTTCACCAACACTGACACAATGAACTAGAAATACTTACCGAACAATCTATTTTCATTGGATCCACATCAGCCAGACTTGCTCCGATTTCCATTTGATCCTGGTGAATTCCCTTTAACTCCTCTTCCCCAAAGTTAAGTGGAAGACACCTGATTTCAATGAAGGACAAAGAGAAAGGCACTTTCTAACTTCAGATTTTTGCTTTCAGCATCATGGCAAGGGAATGCGGAAGACCTTATAAATGAGCATAAACTTCCCAAATAGTTAAATCTGCCTTCAGACTCTCTTGCATTTAATGTCCATGAGTAAATGCAAGAAAATAAAATTGCTCCAGACATTAAACTGAGTTAATGATTTTAACACGAATAGCCATGCTAGTCAGCACAGCACACGCATGAATGCAAGCTTAGAACAAGTTCTTCCGGATGCGGAGACCGTGAACTGACATTGCTTTGTGTGATGGAAGAACCCCCCCTCAAAACACATCGACATCTTTTAAAGATTTTTTGCTCCTCCATTCAAAAAGTTACAGCCCGAGTGGATACTTCTTTCATACGGATTAACATCGTACAGGCTGCCAAGCACTGCTGGTGCGTCCTGAGAACTCTGGGGTGTGTGTGCCAGGGGACACACGTCAGAGACATCAGCCTGAAAGCTTCTGTGTTAAGTCTGTTATCAACATACTTTTTATAGAGCATTTGTTAAGTAACAAAACCTCCATCATTTCCTCTATCACATTTTCTGTTATGGTGGTCTTCTTTCTGAACAAACTCAATCTAAAGCACAGGAGCAGTAGAATTTCACATTAAAAAACTACATAAACGTTTTCCTCCCCCTATTGCCACTTATCAATCAAACTGCTGATTATCAATCAATTCTAAAAATCCAATTGTAAAGAGTCCAGTTACAGCTGTCAGTGCTGACAGGTATGATTATATATTGCCACAATGTAGAAAGTGTACAAGAGGAAAGTGTACAAGAGGAAGAGAATAACACACAGGGTTAGGCAGATGCAAGCTCCTCCCAGGTAGACCCCTCCCTCCCCTGTTCTCCAGTTTCATGAACCTCCTCAAAGCTCTGCTGCGGCTGCGCTTCCTGCGCCTCTCCAAATGCTCTTCATCATCACATGAGGGAGAGGATGTGGAGCCACTGTTGTGGACTCTGTGTCTCTGACCGCAAACATTTAAACAAACAAAACTTAATTTTTCTTAGGAAGGTAGAACGCTTCACTGTTTCCCAAAGAAATTTCACAAAAATACCTACTCATTTTGTCCCATCCCTTCCTCTCACACACACACACAAATACAGAACCACAGAATCACAGAATGGTCGGGGTTGGAAGGGACCTCTGTGGGTCATCTAGTCCAACCCTCCTGCCGAAGCAGGGTCACCTACAGCAGGCTGCACAGGACCGCGTCCAGGGGGGGTCTTGAATGTCTCCAGAGAAGGAGACTCCACAACCTCCCTAGGCAGCCTGTGCCAGGGCTCCGTCAGCCTCAGAGGGAAGAAGTTCTTCCTCATCTTCAGACGGAACTTCCTCTGCTTCAGTTTGTGCCCGTTGCCCCTTGTCCTGTCACTGGGCACCACTGAAAAGAGCTTGGCCCCATCCTCCTGACACCCACCCTTTAGATATTGATAAGCATCTATTACGTCCCCTCGCAGCCTTCTCTTCTTCGGGCTGAACAAGCCCACCTCCCTCAGCCTTTCCTCGTAGGAGAGATGCTCCAGTCCCCTCACCATCCTCGTAGCCCTCCGCTGGACTCTCTCCAGTAGCTCCGCATCTTTCTTGAAGTGGGGAGCCCAGAACTGGACAGAGTACTCTAGATGGGGCCTCACTAGGGCAGTGTAGAGGGGAAGGAGAGCCTCCCTCGACCTGCTGGTCACACTCCTCCTAATGCATCCCTCGCCCACCCCAGCCTCCCCCCGGACGCATACTCACTGCTGGCCAAGACTGTACTGGGGCAGTGCTGTTGGCTGGTGCCCTTCTATATCCACCCCCATTGTGACGCGTCCCCTGTGATGTCACGGGTGTCTTAGCGCATCACAGTCTCGCCCGCCGGCCATTGGCCCCACCCCGGCTCAGCGACCCACAGCTGCCCTGGTGTACTGGTTGAGGCTGGCCTGCAGATCATGTTCTTCACAGGAGCTTGCACCATGCTTCATTCTGGAGATGTTATCACCTGCCTGCCACTCGGAATCTCCTAATCATACAATATCCTGAGTTGGAAGGGACCCACGAGGATTCCGAGTCCAACCCCTGAGTCCACACCGGGCATCCTTAAGTTTGATCATCGAATCGTAGAACCATCGAATCATTTAGGTTGGAAAAGATCCTTCAGATCATTGAGTCCAACCGCAAACCCGACACTGCCAACTCCATCACCATACCGTGTCCCAAAGCGCCACGTCCACACAACTTTCAAATACCTGCAGGCATGCTGCCTCAAGCACTTCCCTGGGCAGCCTGTTCCAATGCTCGGCAACCCTTTCAGGGAAGACAGTTTTCCTAATAGCCAACTGGAAAAAGTCTCCTTCTCTGGAGATATTCAAGACCCGCCTGGAGAAGGTCCTCTACAGCCTGCTGTAGGTGACCCTGCTTCGGCAGGAGGGTTGGACTAGATGACCCACAGAGGTGCCTTCCAACCCCTACTATTCTGTGATTCTGTGTGAAACCTCCCCTTGCGGGAGTAGGTTGGGCCGAGGGCGGCCTTGATGGTCTTGATGGAATAGAGTCATATCTCTGAGCTAATTATTTTGCGCACCTGTGGTTGAAAAACAGGAGGAAAGGAGCGAAGAAACAGGATGGGAAAATCCACCTCTTTGATAAGCGTGAAGGTCGTGTGAACGGACACATGATGACCAATCAGAAGAACAAAGGAGCGACATGCCAAAAGACCCTCACCAGTGAGACTCTGGGGGTGGGGAACAAGGGGATATAAAAATGTTATGATTAACCATTACAGTGCTTCTGCTGCTGCTTCTGTTTGCTTTTGCTTGCCTTGTGACTGCCGTATCTTCTTGTGGCGTGTCGCCACAACTAACGATGACACGAAGTTTGGGCTCAGCAAGTAATGATTTGCATTGTGCAATTAGGACTTGAATTACAGGACACAAGCTGCGTTTCAGGCCCCTTCCCGCGTCCAGCCCGTGGCTGGCAGGATGCTGCCTGGAAGCAGGAAAGAAGGGGTTTTCCCGGCCGACAGCAAGCGGCCCCGTGGCACCAAGCCTGCCTGCGTACTCCGCACGGCGATTTGGCTCCAAGGCAAGCTACAGAACTCCCGCGACACCTCCCCAGCCTCCGCGCATCTCACTACTGAATTACCTTTTAACTCACATACAGTGTAGTTTGTAATGCTGCAGTATCACCTCCTGTTTCCAAAACAACATTTTCAATTTTCTTGTGTCCTGCACACTCCAGAAAGTCCACGTCACGACGAAACCCGACGTAAGGAGCAGGTTTTCTTGTGCTTATGAGCAGGCTCGAACTCACACTGCCTTCTCCTCAAGCCTGCAAGGAATTCATAGCCTAGCCTGCTATTCGCACCGACCTCTTTTCACAGAACTCGTGGGAAATTCACTACCTTGGTGAAGATCCTCTCTTCTCACCACTTCAGCTGATTTTGGCTGATGAGGTCAGCAGTTTTGGGGGCCAAGTTAAACACACAGTGACCAAACGCAGCCCTTCTCAGAAACCAGGTTAAAAAGGCAATCCCTAAGGAATTACCAGTACTTACCTTCTCGATAGTCTTCTTTTTCTTGGCCTGATTTCAGCTTTGCCAACTGCCTCCATGAAGAAAGAGGACAGAGGAAAGGAGAAAAGAATTCTTGTACAGAAGTATTCTATCGCATCATGCTGTATTGCATTGCATAGTCCCCCCTTAAGGCTGGGAACTTCACCAAGTTTACAACCCGGTGCTCCAGGTCATCCCAAGAAAAGCCTGGAGACAACAAAGAGGGTTCAGATCCCAAGCCTGCTGCGTACCACACACACAAAGTTTTCTCAGGACAGACATTCCCCAACCTGCGTGTCTTCAAGTCTCAACAGGGCAAGTAATATCTCTGTACCCAAAGTGGTGGAGAGATCTCCAAGCAGTTGGGAGAAGATGCATGTTTTTTATACAAGCACAAGATTTTGATGAAGAACAGTGATTCTCGTTCCGAGACACTGGCACTGATATTAACATAATCGTACTCCCCTGCAGATTTTTAGCTGTAGATTTATCACCATGTGACTCCTTGGGCACGCTTTCGCTTTTCCTTTTCATTCTATAAATCCAACAGAGATTAAACACTTAGAAATACCTTGTAAAGTGTCTTTGCTGGACATTTTCACTTAATATTTCCATGCTTTTGTCAAAGCTAGAGTCTGTACAGGGTGGCATGTTTTTTCTCATTGATCTTAAACAGCGTCCATTGAAACATTCAGTTTTGACAACGAATGTTTGGACAAACACATGAGGCAGAAGCAAAGAAAACGGAAACACACCTCCAAAACCAAGCCCACACGGAGGGATTGCACAGTTTGGCATTCAGCGTCACCGCACCTTGCGTATGGGAGGTGGCCTAACGCAACAGCCATGGATCCTGCCACACAGTTTATGGCAACTGAAAGAAAATTTGATTCTCGTAAAATTCAACTTTGCTTATGCTGTTATCAATTTAAAAAAAAAAAAAATAACTGTCAAAGGAACTGAGAGACATTTTCTCTGCTCAAGAGGCATGCAGACATCTTCAAAACAGGGTACTGCTTTGCTTTGACTTAAATATAGTTATCACGATCCTCCAGCATCAAGAAGATTGTCACCGTTACAAGCCAGACTCAACTTTATCTCAGAAAGTTACAGCAGTCAGTCTCGCTTTGTTTCAAGTCTGGTTGCTTTGACAGGCAAAAATATGCCATCACAAAAGCTCTTCTGTTGGTGGAAAAAGGGTTTCTCCGAGATCTCGTCTTGAGATGGTGGATTCTGTGAAAGCCACCTGAGGTGCTACCAGGTCATTAAAAGAAATCACCTCTGAACTGCATGAAGAGGTTTCTAAAGCATTTACTTGTCACAAGCCTAAACGAGATTGCTTGAAAACTTTGATTTAATATGCAGTGGACTGTCCAGCACCACAGACCACTTCAGAAAACTCTATCGCCACAAGCTGAAAACAATGATAAAAGTTCATCAAGTTTTCCATCGTCTCCTTCTAAAGAGAGGCACTGAAACGTCTGGGAGATGTTCAGGTCTGCAGCGTTCCAAAGGCAATCACAGAGGGATGTCTCATAAAAATATGTACCTAGCTGTTGGGCAAAAATATCAAATAAATGCAGCCAAACGTCTACAGCTTTCTTAATAAATTTTAATGTATATTTGGTATCTGTATAAATAAATATGTAGCAGTAATCTATTGAATTCTGCAGACAACAAACAGCGCGTCACGAAAAGAACGCCTTCCAGAGCTGAAGTCAAGTCTGCTGAAATCCAGTGTCACTGTGTGCGCGTGAAGGCTGCAATTTCTTTCTTCATTTCCTAGTAAGAAAAACAGACAAGCCAGCAGTCAGCGTGAAGAAAAGCTCAAGCACCCTGTTTATTTCTTCATCAAAAGAATAGAGAGTCTGTACATACATACAACTGTTAGAAGCATTTAGCAAATACATGTACTCCCACCACCAGCACAGTGTCCTTCCAGCGTCTCTCTAGCTTCAAACGCGTCCTTACGCATCCAAACTAGAGAGCAGGCCAGAGGGAGTGGAGGGATCTGTATCAGCAGTGGCTTCAACAATTGGAAAGAGGAGCCAGTTCCTGAAAAGCCACAGCTAAAAGCTGGAAATTCTGTTTTCTGCATTCTGAATAATAATAAGAGAGACTTGTTCAAGTCTCTCTCTTTGTACGCTACAGCTTGCCCCTGAGCGACTTGCGCAGCCAAGGATCTGAGGATCCTGAATCGGAAGGCCGAAGATCCATCCCATCTAAATCGACTCAGTACTGGGAATGCCTGACTGGGACCACGGGTGCCTCTGCAAGATTTCTGCCACGTTCTGACAACTCAGAAAACCTCTCTTAGAGGAAGAGATCCGAGCATTTGACTCATCAGCATTAAAGCGGCATGGTTTTGCAATAGGGACCAACTTCTTCCAGACTGAAATGAGAAAGTCTTGAAACACAGGCACCTGAGCAGTACAGAGGAACGCTACATAGGCGTGACGTCCGGAGCGCACGCGTACATACCCGTAACACACACATGCGTCACAGTGATGGAAAGGGCTAGAAGACAAAAAAAATTTACCTTCACCAATTCAGTTTTGTCATCATCTTCCCGATGGCGGTAAATGCACTGACTGAGAATAGCGTACAGTCTTTCCAACTGAACTAGAGTGAAGTTGTTTGTTGTCTCAGTGACAAAATGCAGCAGTTGCTGAAGAAAGAAAAATGGAAACTGCAAGTTTAGAATAGCACAGGATCCTTTGAACAAGCTCGTCATGTTTTCCAAAGCTAAACAATAACAGTACAACACAAGGGACATCCTGCTTTCTTATATTGCTAAATAAAATAGGAGTGACACTTCAGAGAACAGATGAAATCTCTCACAAGCTGTAACTGGAGAAAATGCGTTCATTTTTCGTACTTCAAAGTGGCTCTGCCTGTAGCAGATCACCAGCTCTCACACAGTCCTTTCTGGGCCCAAAGCTGTGAATGGCATCGCCTCTGGGAAAGCAACCCCAACAAGCCAGCGGCAGCACCTGCTTCCACTGCGGCCGCTGTGCAGTGGCCACGTGTTGTGTGAGGCTGTAGAGACGGAGCTCAAGAGAGCAGCCACTCCAAAGGAAAATATTACTGCCTCGCCGCTGCCTGTCATCACACTCTGCCTCCCTCACATCAGCCAGCACAGAACCGGAGTATTCCCCTCAGCTTCCTGCTACACAACATGCAGGTTAAGACGCACACAATACACGCAGCGTGCTTTCAGCTGCTGCAAACAGAAAAGGCAGGCTGTGACAGAGGCTTATGGTCAACGTCCCGTGGGAAACTAGTTCTAACTGCTGCCACACAGATGACCGCATGCTCTTCTCTATCTTCCTAAAGTTCTAGTCCTACTGCCAAGCAAAGAAACAAACAAAACTCTCTCCCCAAAAAACCAAGCCGCTCCATTTGGGAGGTTCACCTCGCTTATTCACTGCAAGCAAGCTCCAAAGAGGCTGTCTGGTACGAGCAACTAGTTCCAGCGGCACCCATGTTAATGAGCAAAGTTTTCTAAAAGACGCGTTTCCTGACTGTAGCTCTGCTCAGAGCTGAAAGCTATAGAAGCTGAACCATATATACGGGCTCTACTGTAGCATTTCTCCAATGCAAAATTCTAACAGTAGATTCTGAAAGAATTTCAGAAAAGGAGACAGTAGTATTTTCTCCTGCTGACTTCAGCGTTGAAGTCACCACTGCTAGAAATAAAGGTCCTTTTCAGGTTCTCAATACATGAAAACACGCAAAACCCAACCCAAACCCCCAAAGCCGTCATAAAAACTGTCACCACATTAATAACCAACACTACTACTACTAGTAGGCTGTCAGTGGGCTCTTTGAAAATTCAACAAGCCCTTCTAAATCAACAATCAGCAAGACAACCCAGTCTCCTCAAATGTAGTTCTCCAAAAGCCACAACAGCAGTCTGCACCAGGTGTGCAAACACAACACTCATAGGCCATTACAAGCTGACTTCTTTCACAAGCTCTATATCCTTACCATACACTGTTTTAAGTGGCATTGGTTAACAACTAACTTCATTTACAACTCTCCATGGAGCAAGAAAATGTTCTTCTTCAGTATTAACAAAATTGAAATGAGACTTACTTTCAGCTGGGTGAGAATTCCCTGTGCTTTCTCCACACCCATCACATGTTGCTCTTCCATGCAAGAACGTCTCGCCCGAGCCACACAGCGTACCCACGAATCTGGAATGACACACAGCTCTTAGGCAGGGATTTTTGTTTCTCTGCCATACAGCATCAGTGAAGTGTCCTGCACCTGGAATGCAGTCTCTCTCTGCAATGACAGACACAGACCCCTTTTTTCCGCTGAGAAATCCCTGACTTGTACTTTCTTTCTGGTAAAAGTCCCTGTTCCATCAAAATTCCAAACTCGGACACAAAAGAAAACCCACCAGAGAAGAAGGCAGGGCAAAACCAGGAAAAAAAAACGACAGTCCTGTTGCCATTACAGCACTGCATGGTAAAACTCCAAGGTAATTTCGGTTAGGAGACACACCCTATCACAGAATCCCAGAATGCGAGGGTTGGAAGGGACCTCTGTGGGTCACCTAGTCCAACCCCCCTGCCGAAGCAGGGTCACCCAGAGCAGGCTGCACAGGACCCCGCCTGCAACCACGTGGACATAAGTCTCCTATTCCACAGGCGACTCTGGACCCACACTGCTGCTGGAAGAACGTTTCCATTTTCTTCCAGAGAACAATCCTGGGTGGACCCACCTTCAGTGAAAGTGATCTTAGGAACATGTTTTTCTGAAGGCTCTTCCTGACTCTCGGCTTCATTTTGGTCTTCCAGAACATTCTTCTCTTTCTTGAACTGAAAATTCCTCCTCTTTGCTGCAATACGGGGCTCAGGCGGGGCTCATTGAGAGGGTTTTAAACTAGGTTCAAAGGGGGAAGGGGATATTGCCCAGCTCACTAGGGATGAGCATAGGCTTGGCGTGCCAAGGCCAGGGGTGAGATTGACAGCCCAGCTCAAGTGTGTTTACACCAATGCACGTAGCATGGGCAATAAACAGGAGGAGCTGGAAGCCATTATACAGCAGGACTGCTACGACTTGGTCGCCATCACAGAAACGTGGTGGGACAACTTGCATGACTGGCATGCTGTCATAGATGGCTACAGACTCTTTAGGAAAGACAGACCAACAAGGAGAGGTGGGGGAGTTGCTCTATATGTGAGGGAGCAAGCAGAATGCATTGAGCTTGGCGTGGGGGCAAATGAGGAACAAGTTGAAAGCTTGTGGGTTAGAATTAAGGGACAGGCTCATAAGGGTGACATTACAGTGGGTGTGTACTACAGGCCACCTGAGCAGGAGGAGGAGGTTGATGAGGCCTTCTACAGGCAGCTGCAAGCAGCCTCACAGTCACAGGCCCTGGTTCTCATGGGGGACTTCAACCACCCTGACATCAGCTGGGAAGACCATACAGCTAGGCAGGCGCAATCCAGGAGGTTCCTACAGAGCATCGATGATAACTTTCTGATGCAAGTGGTGGAGGAACCAACAAGGAAAGGCGCGCTGCTGGACCTTGTGTTAACAAACAAGGAGGGACTGGTGGAGGATGTGAAGGTTGGAGGTAGACTCAGCTGCAGTGACCATGAAATGCTCGAGTTCAGGATCCTGCGTGGAGGAAGCAGGGCAATAAGCAGGATCAAAACGCTGGACCTCAGCAGGGCTGACTTTGCCCTCTTCAAGGAGCTACTGGGAGGAATCCCGTGGTCCAGGGCTCTCGAAGGCAGGGGTGTCCATGAGTACTGGTCGCTCTTTAAACAACACTTCTTCCATGCACAGGAGCAATGCATCCGCCTGAGAAAGAAATCTAGCAAAGGAGGCAGGAGACCTGCATGGTTAAACAAGGAGCTTCTAGCAGAGATCAGGCAGAAGAGAAAGGTCCATGGAATGTGGAAAGAGGGGCAGGCCACTTGGGAAGAGTACAGAAACGTGGTGAGAGCATGCAGGGATGCGACGAGGAAGGCCAAGGCCCACCTGGAATTGAAGCTGGCAAGGGATGTCAAAAACAACAAGAAGGGCTTCTTCAACTACATCAGCAGCAAAAGGAAGACTAGGGACAATGTGTGGCCACTGCTGAATGAGGCGGGTGTCCTGGTGACGGAGGATGCGGAGAAGGCAGAGCTACTGAATGCCTTCTTTGCTTCAGTCTTCAGTGCTAAGACTGGCCCTCAGGAATCCCAGGCCCCGGAGGTAAGAGAAGAAGCCTACAAAGAGGATGACTTTCCCTTGGTCGAGGAGGACTGTGTGAGGGATCGCTTAAGCGATCTGGATGTCCACAAATCCATGGGCCCCGATGGAATGCACCCACGAGTGCTGAGAGAGCTGGCGGATGTCATGGATTCACCAAGGGGAAATCATGCCTGACCAATCTAATAGCTTTCTACGATGACATGACTGGCTGTGTAGACGAAGGGAGAGCCGTGGATGTTGTCTACCTGGACTTCAGCAAGGCTTTCGACACAGTCTCCCATGATATCCTCCTAGGGAAGCTGAGGAAGTGTGGGCTGGATGAGTGGTCGGTGAAGTGGATAGAGAACTGGCTGAATGGCAGAACTCAGAGGGTTGTCATCAGCGGCGCTGAGTCTAGTTGGAGGCTGGTAACAAGTGGTGTCCCCCAGGGGTCAGTACTGGGCCCAGTCTTGTTTAACTTCTTCATCAACAACCTGGATGAAGAGTTAGAATGTAACCTCAGCAGGTTTGCTGATGACACCAAACTGGGAGGTGTGGTAGACACACCGGAAGGCTGTGCTGCCATTCAGCGTGACCTGTGATAGGCTGGAAAGCTGGGCAGAGAGGAACCTGATGAGGTTCAACAAAGGCAAACGCAGGGTCCTGCACCTGGGGAGGAACAACCTCATGCACCAGTACAGGCTTGGGACGGACCTGCTGGAGTGCAGCTCTGCGGAGAGGGACCTGGGTATCCTGGTGGATGACAGGTTAACCATGAGCCAGCAGTGTGACCTGGCTGCCAAGAAAGCCAATGGAATCCTGGGGTGCATCAAGAAGAGTGTGGCCAGCAGGACGAGGGAGGTTCTCCTTCCCCTCTACACTGCCCTGGTGAGGCCTGATCTGGAGTACTGTGTCCAGTTCTGGGCTCCCCAGTTCAAGAAAGATGAAGAGCTACTGGAGAGAGTCCAGCGGAAGGCTACGAGGATGATGAGGGGACTGGAACATCTCCCCTACGAGGAGAGGCTGAGGGAGCTGGGCTTGTTCAGCCTGAAGAAGAGAAGGCTGCGAGGGGACCTAATAAATGCTTATAAATATCTGAAGGGTGGGTGTCAGGAGGATGGGGCCAAGCTCTTTTCAGTGGTGCCCAGTGACAGGACAAGGGGCAATGGGCACAAACTGAGGCACAGGAAGTTCCGTCTGAAGATGAGGAAGAACTTCTTCCCTCTGAGGGTGACAGAGCACTGGAACAGGCTGCCCAGGGAGGTTGTGGAGTCTCCTTCTCTAGAGATATTCAAGACCCGCCTGGACGAGGTCCTGTGCAGCCTGCTGCAGGTGACCCTGCTTCAGCAGGAGGGTTGGACTAGATGACCCACAGAGGTCCCTTCCAACCCCTACTATTCTGTGATTCTGTGATTCTGTGATTCTGTAATACCTGAAGATGTTTTGTTCGTTCTGCGCTTTCTTTTTGACCTATCTACAAAGAGATATCAGAAAAAGTAAGCCATCACATTACGAAAACAGTCCTTCCTTCAAAATCCACCATCCTCATCCATGGTAGCAATTTAGAAGCCTTTAAAAGTCAGCTAGGCCGTCAAGGCCAGGGTCTCACACCGTAAAGCAACCACGGCACTTGAACTTCATAACCATCTGGAATGAATCCCCTCTGGCTTTACCTCACATTTTGAAACTTTTAGTCAACTTACGGTACTCAGACACAAGCATATGAAAAAGTATTGATTACCACCAAAGCATGTACTTTCTAGCTGTTAAGTCACCATTAGCAAAGTTTTATACGTGGAATAACCTCACCTGCGTTGCTTTTTGACGCAGGACTTTTAGCAGCTTGATTGATAATGATGTCCTCAAAAAACATTCTTCTTTCTTCCTTGGTAGGCAGCTGGATTTTGAAAACTTGTCCATAAGCATTCATAAACAATTCTTTGATCTAAAGCATGAGGAGAAAATGTATTTCAGATAGAAGGCCACACAAATTCATATTCTATTCCAAAAAGATCAGTATCTCTCTACGTTAAGCTGAATAAACTTCTGGATAAGACAAACTGGGAACAGTTATCTTCTTGGCCTCAAAAGGTGAATTAAAATATCTTCTCAAAGGAACACCTCAAGAGAACACGCTGCTCTGAGAAGGGACCTTATCATACACTGAGGAAGTGGTGACAGTCACCACCTCCAAGACTGCTTATTTTGTGTTTACCTGCCTCACTGTCCTTTCGTTTCAATCGTTATGGCGGCTACAGAGGGAAGAGGCAGGCTTCAAACAAGTGCCAGGGCCTTTTGGTAAGGTGGCTTTTTGGTCTGGGCTTTGTTTTTTCTTTTTTCAATGAATTACTTCAAATGATGTGTCTGAAGTTGCATACTTCCAAGTTTTACTCCCATTTTTCAGTCTCTACTACCATCAGGTCTGGAAGGAATTCCAGTACTTAGTTGAGAAGGCATTTATTAGCAGCATGAAAAACTTCTGCAGAAAGTTAAGCTAACATATCTTTCACTTTTCAGAAACAATGTTTTCGGTCCAAATAGCTTTTTCCCATTTCCATTTCAAGCACCGTGTATTCCTGACTAAGTACATACCGAACCACCTTGAGGTCACTGCAATTACTGTCTCAAGTCAATTTAGACATTTCTCTCCGAAGCATGACGGTGTGAGAAGGGGAGAAAGTTGGGTCAAAGCCAATCTCTTGACTCAGAAAACACTTCAGACACACGCTTTCAGCACTCTTTTGGTTAAGGAAATTTGAAGAGACCTGGTGAGGGTGCTTGAGTAATACCAGCATGAATTTGCTGAAGAGTGCACCGTACTCCAATGCTTAAAGGATTTCTCCACTAACAGGAAGTCGAAGAAAAAAGCAAGAAAAGTATCGACAGAAATACCTCTTCTGGGAGATCTGCGTGACACACATCAGATGTTGCAAGCAGCAAAACTGGAGCAGAAGTCGGGATGTTCTGCAGTAGTGTCCTAAAAGTAAGTCTGAGTGGAATTCCAGCAGCCTCCCACCACAAATGGATATGGGGGATGTAAATTATGCTTGGTGTCGTTCTTTGAGCGTCTCGCATCATCTGGGAAAGTGAAAGCTTGGATCAGAACACTAAACCGTGTAGAACAGGACCTACGTATCGGTCAGATCTGAATCTCTGCCTGGTTTCAAAACTGCTTAGGAGGAAGATAACTCCTGGAGAGCCTCACAACTCAGCCGGTGTGGTGGTCTGCCTGAAAGGACAAGACTGACCCTTCAGCAAGACCTAGACGTGGTAGTTACGTGACCGCAGATGCAAGCATCACAGAACAGAAAAGGGATTACTCCTCTGTGTGACAGAAAGAGTATCCAGCCATGTCATGTGTCTGTCCTTACTCGTACAGCTCTCAAATGCTGCTACAACAGGTCAAAATATTTGAATACAGTGATGCCATCCAGGGAAATGCATTTCCTGCCTAACAGGAAAAAAGAAGACAGCACTAATTCTGCTTCGATTTCCTTTTCCTAGTTAAGAAAAACACACCCGTGTACAAAAGGTCCATCAGTTTTAATGCATTTACTGCATATACTGCAGCAATACCAGCTGTACATTGTTCAGATAAGAAACACTTCTTTTCCCCAGAACCTTGATTGCCTTAGAAATACAACAAAAAAGAAGGCTACCAGAAGTGCCTGACCCGCAGTCAGGCTGATGCACAGCCATCTACTGGGAGCACAGAGCCTTAAAAAGCAAGGAAAACAACCTGCTGGGTCCCACCAGGATGGGCAGCATTTCTTGCCCATGAAGAGCGGATTATCAGCAGCACCTCCCAGCTTCCTGAGCTGCTAGCAGCATCCTCACCGTTTCATTTGGAATGGAAAAAATGCGCATGTAAAGCATCCTTACTGGGTGTCATTCAGTCTAGAAGATAAGCGGATTCCCAGGACTAAACCTAACAGCACACTCAAACCAGGCCAACTCCATGAACAATGACTTTTCCTTACTCTACAGACAGTTCATTCATCCCATGACATTAAAGAGAGAAAAAAAGATACCTGTGCACATGTTTCTTCCGGTGATGTGGTGCTAGCAAACAAAATGGATAGGTCTAGCGTATAAACGGGGAACTTCTCCAGGGCATGTATTACTGCAGGTGCCAGATGAGACGCTTGCCCATATCCTGCCTCTCCAACTAGTAAGAACCGTGGCTTCCAGGACATTGGCTGGTAATAAGCGTTTCTAGAACAACAACAAGAAAATACGTCTAAAAATGATGTGGAAGTGATCAATAGGCACACAGATCTTCAAATGTTTTTCCTATCTATCTATCTATCTATCTATTGAAATACTCTCCATATTCCAGCACCATATTAATATCCAGACGACTCTCAGAGCCCATTTTGTTACAAACTTGTACCATACCTCCCCGAAGAAATCCTGCCTGGGTGAAGTAACAGCTCTCCAATCACACAGGGGGATTGTCCAGCTAAACACACACACGACAAGCGGTCAGGAGCCTGAGATAGGCAAGAATAACCACTCTCTCTCTCTCTCTCTCAACACACACCAATCTGGATCTCTTCAGCGCCCGTACACACCAATTTTCAGTAGGTCGTGAGCTGAAGTAACTGTGAGATCTCTACACCTGTCAAGTGTAGCTCAAATTTGGCCATGGAGCTAGTGGGAAGAAAGGAGCAGAACAACATTTCTAGAGAAAAATCACCGTGGGCACTGAAACACGCTTGCTGTATCTGAAGAAGTACACAAATGGATTGGTTGAATTTGAGCAGTACTCTAAATAGGCAGAAGATTTATATCTATTCAGTCAGAAATTCTAACTGCTTAATCTTTGAAGCGTGTATTCATTTCCTACTCCTCTTGCTTGACTAGCATGAAACACATTTGTGAAGAGCACTTGTTTTTTCCACCACAATACTGTTGGACATTTGCTGGCTGAAATCCAAGATCCTACAGACCTATTCAAGCTCCGCACGTCAGAAGATTTTCTGGACAGCACAGCAATAGATACTGAGAAAAAGAACTGACCCAACAGTGATGACAACATTCTATTTCTTCAACCCTTGGCTTATATGACTTCCACAGTAAAATGTCAAAAGATTAACATCAGCTTAGGAGGCTAAAGGCACAAACCACAGACATGGTTTAGGTTTTTCTCACGCTGTTGTAACAAACCATTTCTCTATTTTGTTTCTGCTACAGAATTGACGAATGCTTCAACGATCTTGGGAGGCAGAAGGGCAAAAGATGGCTACACAAATCCATACAGCTTTTATCGTTAAAAGGACAGACAGCGCACTTCTTTGGTCTTGAGTCTTTCAAGGAATACCATGGATCAAATCAACACGCTAGAATGGTCTGTGGACCACTCTGACTTCGGAGGAGAGGGCTGGGCCGTTCACTTGGATGGTTTCTGGCCATGTACTCCATTAGAACGTTAGCACCCAGCTGGATCTCCACACTTACTTCTTACAAATAGTGATCAACGCACACGCACACATTTTACTCCTTCAGCTACCACCCATCACACCAAAACTGCTTTCAGACCCAGCCATCTTTCAAATGGAAACATACAGCTGACAAATCTTTACCTGCTAAAATGGAGGCATGTTTTCTGCTGTGTACCAGGCACTTGATGTGTTGCCTGATCTTCAAAGATTGATGGTGATTCCTCATCACTGTCAACTGCACCGTTTCTTAAAACATCATGGAAAGTGTCTGAAAGACAAGAGAGGTTGGTTAACTTTCCTCAATAGTCTGTATCTGGCTCCTGCATTAATACAGCTTCTCAGTAGGTGCTGGAGACCCCTTAGCTTGTAGTTCTTCATTTGAGGGCACATGTTGATTGCTGAAGAGTTCATCCTACCACAGATTTAGGGAGACTGCACAAGTCTCTACAAAGCTGTCCTGCATCCCGTGATTTGCTTAAGGTGTATCTCGCTGGCGGTGAAAACTTGGAGGATTCTTCCTTAGAATAAAAATGACTGCGGACAAGGTCTGTAGTTCCTAGACACCTGAAAAACTCCACAAGGCCACTTCCTTCTGGAGCAGGCTCGCCCACTGGAAGTCGGGGAATTAAGTGAAGGTGATGGCCGCAGACTTCCATTTGTCTGCGACTGGCGAGTCAGAACATACAGACCAACCCATCTTCTAAAGAAGGCTCCTCAAAGATCACCGGGCAGGGAGATAACGGAAGGCGGACAGCGGAGAGGGGACACAGTTACCAATCCGCCGGCCTCTCTGCTTTTATTTTGCTGGTGGATTTCTGCCTCTCTTTTACCAACGCAAACCTGTCTCCCAGCTCTACTGCGGTTGACACTGGTAGGATATTCTCAAGGGATCAGCATCCCAACTCCTCAGGGATCTCCACTAATCAGCAGTGGAGTGAGCTAAACAATTTATTTGCTCTCACCAACAGACAGACTAAATTTGATCCCAGCTGATGCAGTTAGGAGCGTGAACTCACATGTGCTATGCAAGCCAAGCCCCAGAGTACGCACTACTAAAACATTCGGAGCTCACATGCAAGTGCACAGTGTGATCCACAAACATCTAAACGATGAGAACGTGGTTAAAAATCATGAGAGCTAAAACAGTATTTAGCTGAAGCCATTTAGATTTGTATTGTGGTCCTGACATTCTCCAGACAGGAATTAGAAGCATTCCTGGGAAGACGCCCTTCTCCCCCCCGATTTAGGTATTTGTTTTGAAGGAGGTGCCTCTCCTACATGAAGCCTTAAATCCCTCTCTACAAATGATACATCTCAGCTGCTGTCAGAAACAGGGTGCTCTAGCACAGAACGCATCCTTCTCTGCTGCTTTTTGCGAGGCATGCACAGCTCCCACCCAGCACTTCAGTGCAGAATCCAGCATAAAAACTACGCACGGTATTCCTGAAATAAAGGCGTGCACATGCACGCGATAGAATTCTACTGTCATCGCGCCTGGGAGGTTTGTGTATGTCAGTTGCACCAGTCAGAAGTTTTTGCTCTGGCAGAATTTGAAAGAAGTGGATGTTACTGGTCTACCTTGCTGTTGGTTCTTCTCTAGCGCAAGCTCTGCGTGAGGAAATACTTCCTGCAAGGCTTCTAAAATTCTTGCTAGTGTGTTTTCCAGCAGTGGTTTTGACATAGGTGGTAGCGCTCGCCCAGCTGAAGCCACAGCCCTCTGTGAAGCTGGAACAATCTTCTGCATCGCCACCACAAAATCCTTTGCTCTTATTTCAATAGAAGCGACATCTAACTGCAGTTTCTCACGACTTTGGTAGATCTGAGGATAGTGCCGGCGCAAAGCACACAGGGCAGCTTCAGCACACAAGGCTTTAATATCAGCGCCACAGTATCCTAATAAACAAAACAAGAATCAAAGGTTACGTTGGTCTCAGGCAACACAGAAGCCAAGGTTGCCCAAGTGCAACACTGAAAGATTTTGTATGCAGCCACAAATTGAGAGGTTCAGAGAGAACTGACAGAGTTACTGCACTGCAGAGAAGTTCTGTTACGGGGCTCGCAGCCTGAGACCCAGCACCTTGGAAGCAGCCTCCTAAGCAAAGCTCTGCTCCTGAGGAAGATGCCCAAAACCCATTCAATGTTCTGAGAGACAAAGAAAATGAAAAGAAAAGAAGCATCTGACTTTGTCTGCCCGCAGGGCGAGCCAGCTGCCTCACTGCCTCGCCCTGCGGCAAGGCACAAGAGCTCGGGGGCTGCCCGGTAGAAGCTCAGGTTCCCGAGGACTCCAGTCACGCGCAGCAACTCACTTGGTTTTCCAACTTACCAACGCATTCTTCAGCTAGCTCTTCCAGAAACGTGTCCAATGGTTTAGGGGTCCACTCTCGTGTGTGAATCTTGAAAATCTCTTTTCTAGCCTGGAAACAAAATGGTTGCCTTTGAGCTTGTCCTAAGTTTTCTCTTCAAATCCAATCATTCTCAACTTGTTACATTCAACTTTTTTCCTGGGGGCCTGCAGCCAAATAAAAGGCATTTATAGCTTCCATAAAAAGTTCGTTTCCACAGGTATCAAACTTAATGATCCTGAGGAAAAAAAACTGTAGTCCAAAGCTTCTCTGCAATCAGCGATTTTTCCTCACAGAAAATTCTCTCACATTTCTCTGATCTTAACAAGACTTTCACTGAAGGATTTCTTGCTACACAGAATAATTATGGCAGATTTCTAGAATTCTTCCCCAGCAGGGAATCGCACTACTACATCTGTTTCATGGCACCTCCTCTGCTGTCCCGGAAACCAGATAAAGCCGGAGACAAAGGTTTGTGTTAAATACCCTCCTTGGTGCACTTCTACTGGCCTTCAACCCAACAAGCGGTAGTAAAACAAGTAGCAGTGACAGCCAGAGAAAAACCACAAAAACAGGGTTCCGGTTTCGCACAGTATCTTCTCCCCCACACGTATTTTTTGCTTGCTTGATACATATTTTTTCATTGCTTAGCTGTCGCCATTGAACTAGAAGCTTCCCAAACCCTGCACCTGGACAGTGTACCACATCCTTCTCCAACTCCCTGTTAGGAAGTGCCAGTGAGAAGGTCAGATCCGACAATACGTGATTGGGGAATGAAAAATTTGAATTTGCTCCAGCTGGACCAGCCTCAAGAAGAGTTTTTTGTCAGCAAAAAGGAATTCTTGTGCACGCACCACGCCTTTCATTTTCAAGATGAGACTGCAGTAATTGATAGCTAATTCAGACATTCATCCTTACTTACACATTTCAGGGACTAGCAGCATCCCATTTTCCTGGCTGGTCCCAGTCAAACCAAAACTAGTTCTAAAACCAAATCCCTGTTGAAATCAGCTGAATCCTACATACTCAGTACCAGATCTGCCCTCCACAGTACGACACCATCTCTCCAGATAGCCCTCCTTTGCCCAAGTTGCGCAACACTGATTGTGACTTTAACTGCTCCATGATACTGCATTGTCAGGTAGCTCTAGCATAAAGGTGGACTTGGCCACGTCAGCATTAAGGCTGAGCTGAAGTTCTGACCTCTTTATTCGGCAAGCTGAAGAGGAGCTCTCGATCAAAGCGTCCGGGTCTTCGCAAAGCCGGATCTATAGAATCCAGTCTGTTGGTGGCTCCGATGACCACAATTTCTCCTCTGCTGTCTAAGCCATCCATAAGTGTCAGAAGTGTTGATACAATAGAGCTAACAGAAAAATTACTAGTTTAGTAAATTTTGTTCTGTTCTACACACCACCTTCTCCAGTGATCTCACAAAAATGACAAGCTTTTGTTGATGAGACGCTGATTAGTGAAAGATTCATTTTAGCACTTGAAAAAAACAGACAAGGTAACACAGACCGCATGCTGTTATCAAGCTTAGTGAATTGTGTTCGATTATTGCTTAAAAATCATCTGACATTTTGTAGCACTCAGTTACTAGTTTTCAGGAGAAACGAGTGGGTCACATTAAGCTAAATAGGTTGGGGGCTTCTTTTCACAAAGATCAAGCAGCTTCTGTGTAGATACATAAAATGTACTACCTGTGAATGTGGTCTTGTCTACTGGACCGCACCGGAGCAAGACCATCTATCTCATCAAAGAAAATAATGGAAGGTTGCATCTGGTAGGCCTAGAAGGAAAACACAGGAATATCGACTCCAGTAAAACAGCGCCATTTGAAAGAGAAAATGCATGGAATACATGATGGTTGGAAAGTCATTGGAGCTAGATTTTTCACACTAGCATCAGGGATCTCTACTCATTGAGCTAATGCAGTAAGTGGCACGAGTAACACAAGACAGCAGCCTCTGTCAGCCCGCTGAGACGGGGTGACAGGGAGCAAATCACACCAGCAGTTCTTACAGCCATTTGGCAACCGCCGAGAACAGAGCCGGGACTTCATTCAATTACAGCTTCTGGAAGCAACCAAACAACCCTGCTTTCAGCCTGCATCTCTTTCCCTCTGATCTAAGGCCACCATCTCCTGCCTCCTGCAGCCTTTTTTGTGGCTGGACTGTTGTTTTTGGGTTATTTTTAAGGCTGGGGGAGGGGCTTGCTTTGCGAGGTTTTCTCATTGGTTTTATTAACCTTTCCCAATACATCTGGAGATTTCAAGCCCCTAAGAACCCACTGAAAAACAAAACCCTGACAATCCCCTTTCAGTGACAAGAACTGGTGAAACACAAAAAATGAGTGAGTTCTCCTTAAAAACACTGACCGCAGAAAAGGACAGTTACAACTTGGACAGAACACACAGCGCATTTTGGCCTTACCTGATCAAATAATAAATGAAGCTGTCGTTCAGATTCTCCCACCCATTCACTCAGGTAGTCGGCACCATTTCTCATAAAAAAGGCTATTCTCCTGGCACCTTGGCTACATTCATTAGCAAGGGCACGAGCAACCAGTGTCTTTCCAGTTCCTGGTGGACCATGGAATAGAAAGCGTCTGCAATTGAAAGAAAAAAGATTCACCTAGGAAAAAAGCCTCGTGGAAAAGTAGCTCTTACTACCTCCACCCCTAAAACACCCAACTCTTCTCTCCTAACCGAAGCACTTCATGCATTAGACAGTGGTAGCAGCTCAAGTGTGAGAAAAGTCAAAACAGATGGAGGTTTTTGTTCCTACACAATTCAAGAAGGCAGCAAACAAAAAGAGCACAGAGGACAAGGCAGACGTAGAAAAACTCGAGAATAGATGGCAGTGTCCCAGAAGGACCCTTCCAGAGCTGCTGACAAACTAACAGGGGTGCTTACAGCACCGCGGAGCCAAACAGGAACAAACGGCAGCACAAAATCGGAGACTGGGCTAACTCGCGAATCAGCAGCTCACTCTTCAGCGAGACACTGCCCATTCATTTGGGTGTCACAAAAGGCAAGATCTGATATTGAAGCATTGAATTCTCCCTTGAAAAGCTTGAAGTTGCTGGATTTGGTTTCCGGGGAATTCTAAAGCTGGGAAGGTATTCTGCATTTCCAGATAAATATAGCCATAAACTGGAAAAGCCAATGCACTGCTGTTTCAAAGAGCATTTCAACAAATAACGGAGCAAAACACAGATTTCATTTTGTTATTGGCAATACTTTGAACGTTACTGAAAGCAAAGAACTTAAAGTTGCACCTCAATATACCGTGATTGAGTTTTGCTGAGCAAGAACCTATCAAGTCAAGTATTAAATCTCTAAAAATTGCATTTCATAATGCACAACGAGTTTAGCTGGGTAAGGAGCAGATCGATTCCTACTCAGCCCAAGCACAACAAACACTACAAGGTCCTATCCATTGGAAAACTGATACTTCCGCACTTCAAAAACAGAGTTGGTGGGAGAGCCAAGTGGACTTCGAAGAAACCAATTACAGTTGACTAGCAGGAGATAATTCCAATTAGAATTTTTAGGTTTAAACAATCTCTGTTACCTTGGCGGCTGAATTTTGAATCTCTCAAAGACTTCCGGGTAAAGCAAGGGAAAAACGACCGTCTCTTTTAGAGATGAAATGTGG
This sequence comes from Opisthocomus hoazin, assembly GCF_030867145.1. NCBI lineage: Eukaryota > Metazoa > Chordata > Aves > Opisthocomiformes > Opisthocomidae > Opisthocomus > Opisthocomus hoazin. The sequence goes on along the minus strand of NC_134454.1, from coordinate 6,852,214 downwards.
TCAGAAAGGCCACCCACGCCATCAAATCGTACCTAAAGATAAATTCAACAGAACACATTGGATAAGTTAAAGAAAGCTGCAACCTCGATAAGGTTCCATCAGAAATTATCTGTCAGCACAAAGGAAATGTCCTGGGCAATTTTCAAATTGCTCCAGAGAAAACTGTAAACCAAGGCATCTGTAGGCAGCACGCTACTGAAGGCTTTCACCAACACTGACACAATGAACTAGAAATACTTACCGAACAATCTGTTTTCATTGGATCCACATCAGCCAGACTTGCTCCGATTTCCATTTGATCCTGGTGAATTCCCTTTAACTCCTCTTCCCCAAAGTTAAGTGGAAGACACCTGATTTCAATGAAGGACAAAGAGAAAGGCACTTTCTAACTTCAGATTTTTGCTTTCAGCATCATGGCAAGGGAATGCGGAAGACCTTATAAATGAGCATAAACTTCCCAAATAGTTAAATCTGCCTTCAGACTCTCTTGCATTTAATGTCCATGAGTAAATGCAAGAAAATAAAATTGCTCCAGACATTAAACTGAGTTAATGATTTTAACACGAATAGCCATGCTAGTCAGCACAGCACACGCATGAATGCAAGCTTAGAACAAGTTCTTCCGGATGCGGAGACCGTGAACTGACATTGCTTTGTGTGATGGAAGAACCCCCCCTCAAAACACATCGACATCTTTTAAAGATTTTTTGCTCCTCCATTCAAAAAGTTACAGCCCGAGTGGATACTTCTTTCATACGGATTAACATCGTACAGGCTGCCAAGCACTGCTGGTGCGTCCTGAGAACTCTGGGGTGTGTGTGCCAGGGGACACACGTCAGAGACATCAGCCTGAAAGCTTCTGTGTTAAGTCTGTTATCAACATACTTTTTCTAGAGCATTTGTTAAGTAACAAAACCTCCATCATTTCCTCTATCACATTTTCTGTTATGGTGGTCTTCTTTCTGAACAAACTCAATCTAAAGCACAGGAGCAGTAGAATTTCACATTAAAAAACTACATAAACGTTTTCCTCCCCCTATTGCCACTTATCAATCAAACTGCTGATTATCAATCAATTCTAAAAATCCAATTGTAAAGAGTCCAGTTACAGCTGTCAGTGCTGACAGGTATGATTATATATTGCCACAATGTAGAAAGTGTACAAGAGGAAAGTGTACAAGAGGAAGAGAATAACACACAGGGTTAGGCAGATGCAAGCTCCTCCCAGGTAGACCCCTCCCTCCCCTGTTCTCCAGTTTCATGAACCTCCTCAAAGCTCTGCTGCGGCTGCGCTTCCTGCGCCTCTCCAAATGCTCTTCATCATCACATGAGGGAGAGGATGTGGAGCCACTGTTGTGGACTCTGTGTCTCTGACCGCAAACATTTAAACAAACAAAACTTAATTTTTTTTAGGAAGGTAGAACGCTTCACTGTTTCCCAAAGAAATTTCACAAAAATACCTACTCATTTTGTCCCATCCCTTCCTCTCACACACACACACAAATACAGAACCACAGAATCACAGAATGGTCGGGGTTGGAAGGGACCTCTGTGGGTCATCTAGTCCAACCCTCCTGCCGAAGCAGGGTCACCTACAGCAGGCTGCACAGGACCGCGTCCAGGGGGGGTCTTGAATGTCTCCAGAGAAGGAGACTCCACAACCTCCCTAGGCAGCCTGTGCCAGGGCTCCGTCAGCCTCAGAGGGAAGAAGTTCTTCCTCATCTTCAGACGGAACTTCCTCTGCTTCAGTTTGTGCCCGTTGCCCCTTGTCCTGTCACTGGGCACCACTGAAAAGAGCTTGGCCCCATCCTCCTGACACCCACCCTTTAGATATTGATAAGCATCTATTACGTCCCCTCGCAGCCTTCTCTTCTTCGGGCTGAACAAGCCCACCTCCCTCAGCCTTTCCTCGTAGGAGAGATGCTCCAGTCCCCTCACCATCCTCGTAGCCCTCCGCTGGACTCTCTCCAGTAGCTCCGCATCTTTCTTGAAGTGGGGAGCCCAGAACTGGACAGAGTACTCTAGATGGGGCCTCACTAGGGCAGTGTAGAGGGGAAGGAGAGCCTCCCTCGACCTGCTGGTCACACTCCTCCTAATGCATCCCTCGCCCACCCCAGCCTCCCCCCGGACGCATACTCACTGCTGGCCAAGACTGTACTGGGGCAGTGCTGTTGGCTGGTGCCCTTCTATATCCACCCCCATTGTGACGCGTCCCCTGTGATGTCACGGGTGTCTTAGCGCATCACAGTCTCGCCCGCCGGCCATTGGCCCCACCCCGGCTCAGCGACCCACAGCTGCCCTGGTGTACTGGTTGAGGCTGGCCTGCAGATCATGTTCTTCACAGGAGCTTGCACCATGCTTCATTCTGGAGATGTTATCACCTGCCTGCCACTCGGAATCTCCTAATCATACAATATCCTGAGTTGGAAGGGACCCACGAGGATTCCGAGTCCAACCCCTGAGTCCACACCGGGCATCCTTAAGTTTGATCATCGAATCGTAGAACCATCGAATCATTTAGGTTGGAAAAGATCCTTCAGATCATTGAGTCCAACCGCAAACCCGACACTGCCAACTCCATCACCATACCGTGTCCCAAAGCGCCACGTCCACACAACTTTCAAATACCTGCAGGCATGCTGCCTCAAGCACTTCCCTGGGCAGCCTGTTCCAATGCTCGGCAACCCTTTCAGGGAAGACAGTTTTCCTAATAGCCAACTGGAAAAAGTCTCCTTCTCTGGAGATATTCAAGACCCGCCTGGAGAAGGTCCTCTACAGCCTGCTGTAGGTGACCCTGCTTCGGCAGGAGGGTTGGACTAGATGACCCACAGAGGTGCCTTCCAACCCCTACTATTCTGTGATTCTGTGTGAAACCTCCCCTTGCGGGAGTAGGTTGGGCCGAGGGCGGCCTTGATGGTCTTGATGGAATAGAGTCATATCTCTGAGCTAATTATTTTGCGCACCTGTGGTTGAAAAACAGGAGGAAAGGAGCGAAGAAACAGGATGGGAAAATCCACCTCTTTGATAAGCGTGAAGGTCGTGTGAACGGACACATGATGACCAATCAGAAGAACAAAGGAGCGACATGCCAAAAGACCCTCACCAGTGAGACTCTGGGGGTGGGGAACAAGGGGATATAAAAATGTTATGATTAACCATTACAGTGCTTCTGCTGCTGCTTCTGTTTGCTTTTGCTTGCCTTGTGACTGCCGTATCTTCTTGTGGCGTGTCGCCACAACTAACGATGACACGAAGTTTGGGCTCAGCAAGTAACGATTTGCATTGTGCAATTAGGACTTGAATTACAGGACACAAGCTGCGTTTCAGGCCCCTTCCCGCGTCCAGCCCGTGGCTGGCAGGATGCTGCCTGGAAGCAGGAAAGAAGGGGTTTTCCCGGCCGACAGCAAGCGGCCCCGTGGCACCAAGCCTGCCTGCGTACTCCGCACGGCGATTTGGCTCCAAGGCAAGCTACAGAACTCCCGCGACACCTCCCCAGCCTCCGCGCATCTCACTACTGAATTACCTTTTAACTCACATACAGTGTAGTTTGTAATGCTGCAGTATCACCTCCTGTTTCCAAAACAACATTTTCAATTTTCTTGTGTCCTGCACACTCCAGAAAGTCCACGTCACGACGAAACCCGACGTAAGGAGCAGGTTTTCTTGTGCTTATGAGCAGGCTCGAACTCACACTGCCTTCTCCTCAAGCCTGCAAGGAATTCATAGCCTAGCCTGCTATTCGCACCGACCTCTTTTCACAGAACTCGTGGGAAATTCACTACCTTGGTGAAGATCCTCTCTTCTCACCACTTCAGCTGATTTTGGCTGATGAGGTCAGCAGTTTTGGGGGCCAAGTTAAACACACAGTGACCAAACGCAGCCCTTCTCAGAAACCAGGTTAAAAAGGCAATCCCTAAGGAATTACCAGTACTTACCTTCTCGATAGTCTTCTTTTTCTTGGCCTGATTTCAGCTTTGCCAACTGCCTCCATGAAGAAAGAGGACAGAGGAAAGGAGAAAAGAATTCTTGTACAGAAGTATTCTATCGCATCATGCTGTATTGCATTGCATAGTCCCCCCTTAAGGCTGGGAACTTCACCAAGTTTACAACCTGGTGCTCCAGGTCATCCCAAGAAAAGCCTGGAGACAACAAAGAGGGTTCAGATCCCAAGCCTGCTGCGTACCACACACACAAAGTTTTCTCAGGACAGACATTCCCCAACCTGCGTGTCTTCAAGTCTCAACAGGGCAAGTAATATCTCTGTACCCAAAGTGGTGGAGAGATCTCCAAGCAGTTGGGAGAAGATGCATGTTTTTTATACAAGCACAAGATTTTGATGAAGAACAGTGATTCTCGTTCCGAGACACTGGCACTGATATTAACATAATCGTACTCCCCTGCAGATTTTTAGCTGTAGATTTATCACCATGTGACTCCTTGGGCACGCTTTCGCTTTTCCTTTTCATTCTATAAATCCAACAGAGATTAAACACTTAGAAATACCTTGTAAAGTGTCTTTGCTGGACATTTTCACTTAATATTTCCATGCTTTTGTCAAAGCTAGAGTCTGTACAGGGTGGCATGTTTTTTCTCATTGATCTTAAACAGCGTCCATTGAAACATTCAGTTTTGACAACGAATGTTTGGACAAACACATGAGGCAGAAGCAAAGAAAACGGAAACACACCTCCAAAACCAAGCCCACACGGAGGGATTGCACAGTTTGGCATTCAGCGTCACCGCACCTTGCGTATGGGAGGTGGCCTAACGCAACAGCCATGGATCCTGCCACACAGTTTATGGCAACTGAAAGAAAATTTGATTCTCGTAAAATTCAACTTTGCTTATGCTGTTATCAATTTAAAAAAAAAAAAAATAACTGTCAAAGGAACTGAGAGACATTTTCTCTGCTCAAGAGGCATGCAGACATCTTCAAAACAGGGTACTGCTTTGCTTTGACTTAAATATAGTTATCACGATCCTCCAGCATCAAGAAGATTGTCACCGTTACAAGCCAGACTCAACTTTATCTCAGAAAGTTACAGCAGTCAGTCTCGCTTTGTTTCAAGTCTGGTTGCTTTGACAGGCAAAAATATGCCATCACAAAAGCTCTTCTGTTGGTGGAAAAAGGGTTTCTCCGAGATCTCGTCTTGAGATGGTGGATTCTGTGAAAGCCACCTGAGGTGCTACCAGGTCATTAAAAGAAATCACCTCTGAACTGCATGAAGAGGTTTCTAAAGCATTTACTTGTCACAAGCCTAAACGAGATTGCTTGAAAACTTTGATTTAATATGCAGTGGACTGTCCAGCACCACAGACCACTTCAGAAAACTCTGTCGCCACAAGCTGAAAACAATGATAAAAGTTCATCAAGTTTTCCATTGTCTCCTTCTAAAGAGAGGCACTGAAACGTCTGGGAGATGTTCAGGTCTGCAGCGTTCCAAAGGCAATCACAGAGGGATGTCTCATAAAAATATGTACCTAGCTGTTGGGCAAAAATATCAAATAAATGCAGCCAAACGTCTACAGCTTTCTTAATAAATTTTAATATATATTTGGTATCTGTATAAATAAATATGTAGCAGTAATCTATTGAATTCTGCAGACAACAAACAGCGCGTCACGAAAAGAACACCTTCCAGAGCTGAAGTCAAGTCTGCTGAAATCCAGTGTCACTGTGTGCGCGTGAAGGCTGCAATTTCTTTCTTCATTTCCTAGTAAGAAAAACAGACAAGCCAGCAGTCAGCGTGAAGAAAAGCTCAAGCACCCTGTTTATTTCTTCATCAAAAGAATAGAGAGTCTGTACATACATACAACTGTTAGAAGCATTTAGCAAATACATGTACTCCCACCACCAGCACAGTGTCCTTCCAGCGTCTCTCTAGCTTCAAACGCGTCCTTACGCATCCAAACTAGAGAGCAGGCCAGAGGGAGTGGAGGGATCTGTATCAGCAGTGGCTTCAACAATTGGAAAGAGGAGCCAGTTCCTGAAAAGCCACAGCTAAAAGCTGGAAATTCTGTTTTCTGCATTCTGAATAATAATAAGAGAGACTTGTTCAAGTCTCTCTCTTTGTACGCTACAGCTTGCCCCTGAGCGACTTGCGCAGCCAAGGATCTGAGGATCCTGAATCGGAAGGCCGAAGATCCATCCCATCTAAATCGACTCAGTACTGGGAATGCCTGACTGGGACCACGGGTGCCTCTGCAAGATTTCTGCCACGTTCTGACAACTCAGAAAACCTCTCTTAGAGGAAGAGATCCGAGCATTTGACTCATCAGCATTAAAGCGGCATGGTTTTGCAATAGGGACCAACTTCTTCCAGACTGAAATGAGAAAGTCTTGAAACACAGGCACCTGAGCAGTACAGAGGAACGCTACATAGGCGTGATGTCCGGAGCGCACGCGTACATACCCGTAACACACACATGCGTCACAGTGATGGAAAGGGCTAGAAGACAAAAAAAATTTACCTTCACCAATTCGGTTTTGTCATCATCTTCCCGATGGCGGTAAATGCACTGACTGAGAATAGCGTACAGTCTTTCCAACTGAACTAGAGTGAAGTTGTTTGTTGTCTCAGTGACAAAATGCAGCAGTTTCTGAAGAAAGAAAAATGGAAACTGCAAGTTTAGAATAGCACAGGATCCTTTGAACAAGCTCGTCATGTTTTCCAAAGCTAAACAATAACAGTACAACACAAGGGACATCCTGCTTTCTTATATTGCTAAATAAAATAGGAGTGACACTTCAGAGAACAGATGAAATCTCTCACAAGCTGTAACTGGAGAAAATGCGTTCATTTTTCGTACTTCAAAGTGGCTCTGCCTGTAGCAGATCACCAGCTCTCACACAGTCCTTTCTGGGCCCAAAGCTGTGAATGGCATCGCCTCTGGGAAAGCAACCCCAACAAGCCAGCGGCAGCACCTGCTTCCACTGCGGCCGCTGTGCAGTGGCCACGTGTTGTGTGAGGCTGTAGAGACGGAGCTCAAGAGAGCAGCCACTCCAAAGGAAAATATTACTGCCTCGCCGCTGCCTGTCATCACACTCTGCCTCCCTCACATCAGCCAGCACAGAACCGGAGTATTCCCCTCAGCTTCCTGCTACACAACATGCAGGTTAAGACGCACACAATACACGCAGCGTGCTTTCAGCTGCTGCAAACAGAAAAGGCAGGCTGTGACAGAGGCTTATGGTCAACGTCCCGTGGGAAACTAGTTCTAACTGCTGCCACACAGACGACCGCATGCTCTTCTCTATCTTCCTAAAGTTCTAGTCCTACTGCCAAGCAAAGAAACAAACAAAACTCTCCCCCCAAAAAACCAAGCCGCTCCATTTGGGAGGTTCACCTCGCTTATTCACTGCAAGCAAGCTCCAAAGAGGCTGTCTGGTACGAGCAACTAGTTCCAGCGGCACCCATGTTAATGAGCAAAGTTTTCTAAAAGACGCGTTTCCTGACTGTAGCTCTGCTCAGAGCTGAAAGCTATAGAAGCTGAACCATATATACGGGCTCTACTGTAGCATTTCTCCAATGCAAAATTCTAACAGTAGATTCTGAAAGAATTTCAGAAAAGGAGACAGTAGTATTTTCTCCTGCTGACTTCAGCGTTGAAGTCACCACTGCTAGAAATAAAGGTCCTTTTCAGGTTCTCAATACATGAAAACACGCAAAACCCAACCCAAACCCCCAAAGCCGTCATAAAAACTGTCACCACATTAATAACCAACACTACTACTACTAGTAGGCTGTCAGTGGGCTCTTTGAAAATTCAACAAGCCCTTCTAAATCAACAATCAGCAAGACAACCCAGTCTCCTCAAATGTAGTTCTCCAAAAGCCACAACAGCAGTCTGCACCAGGTGTGCAAACACAACACTCATAGGCCATTACAAGCTGACTTCTTTCACAAGCTCTATATCCTTACCATACACTGTTTTAAGTGGCATTGGTTAACAACTTACTTCATTTACAACTCTCCATGGAGCAAGAAAACGTTCTTCTTCAGTATTAACAAAATTGAAATGAGACTTACTTTCAGCTGGGTGAGAATTCCCTGTGCTTTCTCCACACCCATCACATGTTGCTCTTCCATGCAAGAACGTCTCGCCCGAGCCACACAGCGTACCCACGAATCTGGAATGACACACAGCTCTTAGGCAGGGATTTTTGTTTCTCTGCCATACAGCATCAGTGAAGTGTCCTGCACCTGGAATGCAGTCTCTCTCTGCAATGACAGACACAGACCCCTTTTTTCCGCTGAGAAATCCCTGACTTGTACTTTCTTTCTGGTAAAAGTCCCTGTTCCATCAAAATTCCAAACTCGGACACAAAAGAAAACCCACCAGAGAAGAAGGCAGGGCAAAACCAGGAAAAAAAAACGACAGTCCTGTTGCCATTACAGCACTGCATGGTAAAACTCCAAGGTAATTTCGGTTAGGAGACACACCCTATCACAGAATCCCAGAATGCGAGGGTTGGAAGGGACCTCTGTGGGTCACCTAGTCCAACCCCCCTGCCGAAGCAGGGTCACCCAGAGCAGGCTGCACAGGACCCCGCCTGCAACCACGTGGACATAAGTCTCCTATTCCACAGGCGACTCTGGACCCACACTGCTGCTGGAAGAACGTTTCCATTTTCTTCCAGAGAACAATCCTGGGTGGACCCACCTTCAGTGAAAGTGATCTTAGGAACATGTTTTTCTGAAGGCTCTTCCTGACTCTCGGCTTCATTTTGGTCTTCCAGAACATTCTTCTCTTTCTTGAACTGAAAATTCCTCCTCTTTGCTGCAATACGGGGCTCAGGCGGGGCTCATTGAGAGGGTTTTAAACTAGGTTCGAAGGGGGAAGGGGATATTGCCCAGCTCACTAGGGATGAGCATAGGCTTGGCGTGCCAAGGCCAGGGGTGAGATTGACAGCCCAGCTCAAGTGTGTTTACACCAATGCACGTAGCATGGGCAATAAACAGGAGGAGCTGGAAGCCATTATACAGCAGGACTGCTACGACTTGGTCGCCATCACAGAAACGTGGTGGGACAACTTGCATGACTGGCATGCTGTCATAGATGGCTACAGACTCTTTAGGAAAGACAGACCAACAAGGAGAGGTGGGGGAGTTGCTCTATATGTGAGGGAGCAAGCAGAATGCATTGAGCTTGGCGTGGGGGCAAATGAGGAACAAGTTGAAAGCTTGTGGGTTAGAATTAAGGGACAGGCTCATAAGGGTGACATTACAGTGGGTGTGTACTACAGGCCACCTGAGCAGGAGGAGGAGGTTGATGAGGCCTTCTACAGGCAGCTGCAAGCAGCCTCACAGTCACAGGCCCTGGTTCTCATGGGGGACTTCAACCACCCTGACATCAGCTGGGAAGACCATACAGCTAGGCAGGCGCAATCCAGGAGGTTCCTACAGAGCATCGATGATAACTTTCTGATGCAAGTGGTGGAGGAACCAACAAGGAAAGGCGCGCTGCTGGACCTTGTGTTAACAAACAAGGAGGGACTGGTGGAGGATGTGAAGGTTGGAGGTAGACTCAGCTGCAGTGACCATGAAATGCTCGAGTTCAGGATCCTGCGTGGAGGAAGCAGGGCAATAAGCAGGATCAAAACGCTGGACCTCAGCAGGGCTGACTTTGCCCTCTTCAAGGAGCTACTGGGAGGAATCCCGTGGTCCAGGGCTCTCGAAGGCAGGGGTGTCCATGAGTACTGGTCGCTCTTTAAACAACACTTCTTCCATGCACAGGAGCAATGCATCCGCCTGAGAAAGAAATCTAGCAAAGGAGGCAGGAGACCTGCATGGTTAAACAAGGAGCTTCTAGCAGAGATCAGGCAGAAGAGAAAGGTCCATGGAATGTGGAAAGAGGGGCAGGCCGCTTGGGAAGAGTACAGAAACGTGGTGAGAGCATGCAGGGATGCGACGAGGAAGGCCAAGGCCCACCTGGAATTGAAGCTGGCAAGGGATGTCAAAAACAACAAGAAGGGCTTCTTCAACTACATCAGCAGCAAAAGGAAGACTAGGGACAATGTGTGGCCACTGCTGAATGAGGCGGGTGTCCTGGTGACGGAGGATGCGGAGAAGGCAGAGCTACTGAATGCCTTCTTTGCTTCAGTCTTCAGTGCTAAGACTGGCCCTCAGGAATCCCAGGCCCCGGAGGTAAGAGAAGAAGCCTACAAAGAGGATGACTTTCCCTTGGTCGAGGAGGACTGTGTGAGGGATCGCTTAAGCGATCTGGATGTCCACAAATCCATGGGCCCCGATGGAATGCACCCACGAGTGCTGAGAGAGCTGGCGGATGTCATGGATTCACCAAGGGGAAATCATGCCTGACCAATCTAATAGCTTTCTACGATGACATGACTGGCTGTGTAGACGAAGGGAGAGCCGTGGATGTTGTCTACCTGGACTTCAGCAAGGCTTTCGACACAGTCTCCCATGATACCCTCCTAGGGAAGCTGAGGAAGTGTGGGCTGGATGAGTGGTCGGTGAAGTGGATAGAGAACTGGCTGAATGGCAGAACTCAGAGGGTTGTCATCAGCGGCGCTGAGTCTAGTTGGAGGCTGGTAACAAGTGGTGTCCCCCAGGGGTCAGTACTGGGCCCAGTCTTGTTTAACTTCTTCATCAACAACCTGGATGAAGAGTTAGAATGTAACCTCAGCAGGTTTGCTGATGACACCAAACTGGGAGGTGTGGTAGACACACCGGAAGGCTGTGCTGCCATTCAGCGTGACCTGTGATAGGCTGGAAAGCTGGGCAGAGAGGAACCTGATGAGGTTCAACAAAGGCAAACGCAGGGTCCTGCACCTGGGGAGGAACAACCTCATGCACCAGTACAGGCTTGGGACGGACCTGCTGGAGTGCAGCTCTGCGGAGAGGGACCTGGGTATCCTGGTGGACGACAGGTTAACCATGAGCCAGCAGTGTGACCTGGCTGCCAAGAAAGCCAATGGAATCCTGGGGTGCATCAAGAAGAGTGTGGCCAGCAGGACGAGGGAGGTTCTCCTTCCCCTCTACACTGCCCTGGTGAGGCCCGATCTGGAGTACTGTGTTCAGTTCTGGGCTCCCCAGTTCAAGAAAGATGAAGAGCTACTGGAGAGAGTCCAGCGGAAGGCTACGAGGATGATGAGGGGACTGGAACATCTCCCCTACGAGGAGAGGCTGAGGGAGCTGGGCTTGTTCAGCCTGAAGAAGAGAAGGCTGCGAGGGGACCTAATAAATGCTTATAAATATCTGAAGGGTGGGTGTCAGGAGGATGGGGCCAAGCTCTTTTCAGTGGTGCCCAGTGACAGGACAAGGGGCAATGGGCACAAACTGAGGCACAGGAAGTTCCGTCTGAAGATGAGGAAGAACTTCTTCCCTCTGAGGGTGACAGAGCACTGGAACAGGCTGCCCAGGGAGGTTGTGGAGTCTCCTTCTCTAGAGATATTCAAGACCCGCCTGGACGAGGTCCTGTGCAGCCTGCTGCAGGTGACCCTGCTTCAGCAGGAGGGTTGGACTAGATGACCCACAGAGGTCCCTTCCAACCCCTACTATTCTGTGATTCTGTGATTCTGTGATTCTGTAATACCTGAAGATGTTTTGTTCATTCTGCGCTTTCTTTTTGACCTATCTACAAAGAGATGTCAGAAAAAGTAAGCCATCACATTACGAAAACAGTCCTTCCTTCAAAATCCACCATCCTCATCCATGGTAGCAATTTAGAAGCCTTTAAAAGTCAGCTAGGCCGTCAAGGCCAGGGTCTCACACCGTAAAGCAACCACGGCACTTGAACTTCATAACCATCTGGAATGAATCCCCTCTGGCTTTACCTCACATTTTGAAACTTTTAGTCAACTTACGGTACTCAGACACAAGCATATGAAAAAGTATTGATTACCACCAAAGCATGTACTTTCTAGCTGTTAAGTCACCATTAGCAAAGTTTTATACGTGGAATAACCTCACCTGCGTTGCTTTTTGACGCAGGACTTTTAGCAGCTTGATTGATAATGATGTCCTCAAAAAACATTCTTCTTTCTTCCTTGGTAGGCAGCTGGATTTTGAAAACTTGTCCATAAGCATTCATAAACAATTCTTTGATCTAAAGCATGAGGAGAAAATGTATTTCAGATAGAAGGCCACACAAATTCATATTCTATTCCAAAAAGATCAGTATCTCTCTACGTTAAGCTGAATAAACATCTGGATAAGACAAACTGGGAACAGTTATCTTCTTGGCCTCAAAAGGTGAATTAAAATATCTTCTCAAAGGAACACCTCAAGAGAACACGCTGCTCTGAGAAGGGACCTTATCATACACTGAGGAAGTGGTGACAGTCACCACACCTCCAAGACTGCTTATTTTGTGTTTACCTGCCTCGCTGTCCTTTCGTTTCAATCGTTATGGCGGCTACAGAGGGAAGAGGCAGGCTTCAAACAAGTGCCAGGGCCTTTTGGTAAGGTGGCTTTTTGGTCTGGGCTTTGTTTTTTCTTTTTTCAATGCATTACTTCAAATGATGTGTCTGAAGTTGCATACTTCCAAGTTTTACTCCCATTTTTCAGTCTCTACTACCATCAGGTCTGGAAGGAATTCCAGTACTTAGTTGAGAAGGCATTTATTAGCAGCATGAAAAACTTCTGCAGAAAGTTAAGCTAACATATCTTTCACTTTTCAGAAACAATGTTTTCGGTCCAAATAGCTTTTTCCCATTTCCATTTCAAGCACCGTGTATTCCTGACTAAGTACATACCGAACCACCTTGAGGTCACTGCAATTACTGTCTCAAGTCAATTTAGACATTTCTCTCCGAAGCATGACGGTGTGAGAAGGGGAGAAAGTTGGGTCAAAGCCAATCTCTTGACTCAGAAAACACTTCAGACACACGCTTTCAGCACTCTTTTGGTTAAGGAAATTTGAAGAGACCTGGTGAGGGTGCTTGAGTAATACCAGCATGAATTTGCTGAAGAGTGCACCGTACTCCAATGCTTAAAGGATTTCTCCACTAACAGGAAGTCGAAGAAAAAAGCAAGAAAAGTATCGACAGAAATACCTCTTCTGGGAGATCTGCGTGACACACATCAGATGTTGCAAGCAGCAAAACTGGAGCAGAAGTCGGGATGTTCTGCAGTAGTGTCCTAAAAGTAAGTCTGAGTGGAATTCCAGCAGCCTCCCACCACAAATGGATATGGGGGATGTAAATTATGCTTGGTGTCGTTCTTTGAGCCTCTCGCATCATCTGGGAAAGTGAAAGCTTGGATCAGAACACTAAACCGTGTAGAACAGGACCTACGTATCGGTCAGATCTGAATCTCTGCCTGGTTTCAAAACTGCTTAGGAGGAAGATAACTCCTGGAGAGCCTCACAACTCAGCCGGTGTGGTGGTCTGCCTGAAAGGACAAGACTGACCCTTCAGCAAGACCTAGACGTGGTAGTTACGTGACCGCAGATGCAAGCATCACAGAACAGAAAAGGGATTACTCCTCTGTGTGACAGAAAGAGTATCCAGCCATGTCATGTGTCTGTCCTTACTCGTACAGCTCTCAAATGCTGCTACAACAGGTCAAAATATTTGAATACAGTGATGCCATCCAGGGAAATGCATTTCCTGCCTAACAGGAAAAAAGAAGACAGCACTAATTCTGCTTCGATTTCCTTTTCCTAGTTAAGAAAAACACACCCGTGTACAAAAGGTCCATCAGTTTTAATGCATTTACTGCATATACTGCAGCAATACCAGCTGTACATTGTTCAGATAAGAAACACTTCTTTTCCCCAGAACCTTGATTGCCTTAGAAATACAACAAAAAAGAAGGCTACCAGAAGTGCCTGACCCGCAGTCAGGCTGATGCACAGCCATCTACTGGGAGCACAGAGCCTTAAAAAGCAAGGAAAACAACCTGCTGGGTCCCACCAGGATGGGCAGCATTTCTTGCCCATGAAGAGCGGATTATCAGCAGCACCTCCCAGCTTCCTGAGCTGCTAGCAGCATCCTCACCGTTTCATTTGGAATGGAAAAAATGCGCATGTAAAGCATCCTTACTGGGTGTCATTCAGTCTAGAAGATAAGCGGATTCCCAGGACTAAACCTAACAGCACACTCAAACCAGGCCAACTCCATGAACAATGACTTTTCCTTACTCTACAGACAGTTCATTCATCCCATGACATTAAAGAGAGAAAAAAAGATACCTGTGCACATGTTTCTTCCGGTGATGTGGTGCTAGCAAACAAAATGGATAGGTCTAGCGTATAAACGGGGAACTTCTCCAGGGCATGTATTACTGCAGGTGCCAGATGAGACGCTTGCCCATATCCTGCCTCTCCAACTAGTAAGAACCGTGGCTTCCAGGACATTGGCTGGTAATAAGCGTTTCTAGAACAACAACAAGAAAATACGTCTAAAAATGAAGTGGAAGTGATCAATAGGCACACAGATCTTCAAATGTTTTTCCTATCTATCTATCTATCTATCTATTGAAATACTCTCCATATTCCAGCACCATATTAATATCCAGACGACTCTCAGAGCCCATTTTGTTACAAACTTGTACCATACCTCCCCGAAGAAATCCTGCCTGGGTGAAGTAACAGCTCTCCAATCACACAGGGGGATTGTCCAGCTAAACACACACACGACAAGCGGTCAGGAGCCTGAGATGGGCAAGAATAACCACTCTCTCTCTCTCTCTCTCAACACACACCAATCTGGATCTCTTCAGCGCCCGTACACACCAATTTTCAGTAGGTCGTGAGCTGAAGTAACTGTGAGATCTCTACACCTGTCAAGTGTAGCTCAAATTTGGCCATGGAGCTAGTGGGAAGAAAGGAGCAGAACAACATTTCTAGAGAAAAATCACCGTGGGCACTGAAACACGCTTGCTGTATCTGAAGAAGTACACAAATGGATTGGTTGAATTTGAGCAGTACTCTAAATAGGCAGAAGATTTATATCTATTCAGTCAGAAATTCTAACTGCTTAATCTTTGAAGCGTGTATTCATTTCCTACTCCTCTTGCTTGACTAGCATGAAACACATTTGTGAAGAGCACTTGTTTTTTCCACCACAATACTGTTGGACATTTGCTGGCTGAAATCCAAGATCCTACAGGCCTATTGAAGCTCCGCACGTCAGAAGATTTTCTGGACAGCACAGCAATAGATACTGAGAAAAAGAACTGACCCAACAGTGATGACAACATTCTATTTCTTCAACCCTTGGCTTATATGACTTCCACAGTAAAACGTCAAAAGATTAACATCAGCTTAGGAGGCTAAAGGCACAAACCACAGACATGGTTTAGGTTTTTCTCACGCTGTTGTAACAAACCATTTCTCTATTTTGTTTCTGCTACAGAATTGACGAATGCTTCAACGATCTTGGGAGGCAGAAGGGCAAAAGATGGCTACACAAATCCATACAGCTTTTATCGTTAAAAGGACAGACAGCGCACTTCTTTGGTCTTGAGTCTTTCAAGGAATACCATGGATCAAATCAACACGCTAGAATGGTCTGTGGACCACTCTGACTTCGGAGGAAAGGGCTGGGCCGTTCACTTGGATGGTTTCTGGCCATGTACTCCATTAGAACGTTAGCACCCAGCTGGATCTCCACACTTACTTCTTACAAATAGTGATCAACGCACACGCACACATTTTACTCCTTCAGCTACCACCCATCACACCAAAACTGCTTTCAGACCCAGCCATCTTTCAAATGGAAACATACAGCTGACAAATCTTTACCTGCTAAAATGGAGGCATGTTTTCTGCTGTGTACCAGGCACTTGATGTGTTGCCTGATCTTCAAAGATTGATGGTGATTCCTCATCACTGTCAACCGCACCGTTTCTTAAAACATCATGGAAAGTGTCTGAAAGACAAGAGAGGTTGGTTAACTTTCCTCAATAGTCTGTATCTGGCTCCTGCATTAATACAGCTTCTCAGTAGGTGCTGGAGACCCCTTAGCTTGTAGTTCTTCATTTGAGTGCACATGTTGATTGCTGAAGAGTTCATCCTACCACAGATCTAAGGAGACTGCACAAGTCTCTACAAAGCTGTCCTGCATCCCGTGATTTGCTTAAGGTGTATCTCGCTGGCGGTGAAAACTTGGAGGATTCTTCCTTAGAATAAAAATGACTGCGGACAAGGTCTGTAGTTCCTAGACACCTGAAAAACTCCACAAGGCCACTTCCTTCTGGAGCAGGCTCGCCCACTGGAAGTCGGGGAATTAAGTGAAGGTGATGGCCGCAGACTTCCATTTGTCTGCGACCGGCGAGTCAGAACATACAGACCAACCCATCTTCTAAAGAAGGCTCCTCAAAGATCACCGGGCAGGGAGATAACGGAAGGCGGACAGCGGAGAGGGGACACAGTTACCAATCCGCCGGCCTCTCTGCTTTTATTTTGCTGGTGGATTTCTGCCTCTCTTTTACCAACGCAAACCTGTCTCCCAGCTCTACTGCGGTTGACACTGGTAGGATATTCTCAAGGGATCAGCATCCGAACTCCTCAGGGATCTCCACTAATCAGCAGTGGAGTGAGCTAAACAATTTATTTGCTCTCACCAACAGACAGACTAAATTTGATCCCAGCTGATGCAGTTAGGAGCGTGAACTCACATGTGCTATGCAAGCCAAGCCCCAGAGTACGCACTACTAAAACATTCGGAGCTCACATGCAAGTGCACAGTGTGATCCACAAACATCTAAACGATGAGAACGTGGTTAAAAATCATGAGAGCTAAAACAGTATTTAGCTGAAGCCATTTAGATTTGTATTGTGGTCCTGACATTCTCCAGACAGGAATTAGAAGCATTCCTGGGAAGACGCCCTTCTCCCCCCCGATTTAGGTATTTGTTTTGAAGGAGGTGCCTCTCCTACATGAAGCCTTAAATCCCTCTCTACAAATGATACATCTCAGCTGCTGTCAGAAACAGGGTGCTCTAGCACAGAACGCATCCTTCTCTGCTGCTTTTTGCGAGGCATGCACAGCTCCCACCCAGCACTTCAGTGCAGAATCCAGCATAAAAACTACGCACGGTATTCCTGAAATAAAGGCGTGCACATGCACGCGATAGAATTCTACTGTCATCGCGCCTGGGAGGTTTGTGTATGTCAGTTGCACCAGTCAGAAGTTTTTGCTCTGGCAGAATTTGAAAGAAGTGGATGTTACTGGTCTACCTTGCTGTTGGTTCTTCTCTAGCGCAAGCTCTGCGTGAGGAAATACTTCCTGCAAGGCTTCTAAAATTCTTGCTAGTGTGTTTTCCAGCAGTGGTTTTGACATAGGTGGTAGCGCTCGCCCAGCTGAAGCCACAGCCCTCTGTGAAGCTGGAACAATCTTCTGCATCGCCACCACAAAATCCTTTGCTCTTATTTCAATAGAAGCGACATCTAACTGCAGTTTCTCACGACTTTGGTAGATCTGAGGATAGTGCCGGCGCAAAGCACACAGGGCAGCTTCAGCACACAAGGCTTTAATATCAGCGCCACAGTATCCTAATAAACAAAACAAGAATCAAAGGTTACGTTGGTCTCAGGCAACACAGAAGCCAAGGTTGCCCAAGTGCAACACTGAAAGATTTTGTATGCAGCCACAAATTGAGAGGTTCAGAGAGAACTGACAGAGTTACTGCACTGCAGAGAAGTTCTGTTACGGGGCTCGCAGCCTGAGACCCAGCACCTTGGAAGCAGCCTCCTAAGCAAAGCTCTGCTCCTGAGGAAGATGCCCAAAACCCATTCAATGTTCTGAGAGACAAAGAAAATGAAAAGAAAAGAAGCATCTGACTTTGTCTGCCCGCAGGGCGAGCCAGCTGCCTCACTGCCTCGCCCTGCGGCAAGGCACAAGAGCTCGGGGGCTGCCCGGTAGAAGCTCAGGTTCCCGAGGACTCCAGTCACGCGCAGCAACTCACTTGGTTTTCCAACTTACCAACGCATTCTTCAGCTAGCTCTTCCAGAAACGTGTCCAATGGTTTAGGGGTCCACTCTCGTGTGTGAATCTTGAAAATCTCTTTTCTAGCCTGGAAACAAAATGGTTGCCTTTGAGCTTGTCCTAAGTTTTCTCTTCAAATCCAATCATTCTCAACTTGTTACATTCAACTTTTTTCCTGGGGAGCCTGCAGCCAAATAAAAGGCATTTATAGCTTCCATAAAAAGTTCGTTTCCACAGGTATCAAACTTAATGATCCTGAGGAAAAAAAACTGTAGTCCAAAGCTTCTCTGCAATCAGCGATTTTTCCTCACAGAAAATTCTCTCACATTTCTCTGATCTTAACAAGACTTTCACTGAAGGATTTCTTGCTACACAGAATAATTATGGCAGATTTCTAGAATTCTTCCCCAGCAGGGAATCGCACTACTACATCTGTTTCATGGCACCTCCTCTGCTGTCCCGGAAACCAGATAAAGCCGGAGACAAAGGTTTGTGTTAAATACCCTCCTTGGTGCACTTCTACTGGCCTTCAACCCAACAAGCGGTAGTAAAACAAGTAGCAGTGACAGCCAGAGAAAAACCACAAAAACAGGGTTCCGGTTTCGCACAGTATCTTCTCCCCCACACGTATTTTTTGCTTGCTTGATACATATTTTTTCATTGCTTAGCTGTCGCCATTGAACTAGAAGCTTCCCAAACCCTGCACCTGGGCAGTGTACCACATCCTTCTCCAACTCCCTGTTAGGAAGTGCCAGTGAGAAGGTCAGATCCGACAATACGTGATTGGGGAATGAAAAATTTGAATTTGCTCCAGCTGGACCAGCCTCAAGAAGAGTTTTTTGTCAGCAAAAAGGAATTCTTGTGCACGCACCACGCCTTTCATTTTCAAGATGAGACTGCAGTAATTGATAGCTAATTCAGACATTCATCCTTACTTACACATTTCAGGGACTAGCAGCATCCCATTTTCCTGGCTGGTCCCAGTCAAACCAAAACTAGTTCTAAAACCAAATCCCTGTTGAAATCAGCTGAATCCTACATACTCAGTACCAGATCTGCCCTCCACAGTACGACACCATCTCTCCAGATAGCCCTCCTTTGCCCAAGTTGCACAACACTGATTGTGACTTTAACTGCTCCATGATACTGCATTGTCAGGTAGCTCTAGCATAAAGGTGGACTTGGCCACGTCAGCATTAAGGCTGAGCTGAAGTTCTGACCTCTTTATTCGGCAAGCTGAAGAGGAGCTCTCGATCAAAGCGTCCGGGTCTTCGCAAAGCCGGATCTATAGAATCCAGTCTGTTGGTGGCTCCGATGACCACAATTTCTCCTCTGCTGTCTAAGCCATCCATAAGTGTCAGAAGTGTTGATACAATAGAGCTAACAGAAAAATTACTAGTTTAGTAAATTTTGTTCTGTTCTACACACCACCTTCTCCAGTGATCTCACAAAAATGACAAGCTTTTGTTGATGAGACGCTGATTAGTGAAAGATTCATTTTAGCACTTGAAAAAAACAGACAAGGTAACACAGACCGCATGCTGTTATCAAGCTTAGTGAATTGTGTTCGATTATTGCTTAAAAATCATCTGACATTTTGTAGCACTCAGTTACTAGTTTTCAGGAGAAACGAGTGGGTCACATTAAGCTAAATAGGTTGGGGGCTTCTTTTCACAAAGATCAAGCAGCTTCTGTGTAGATACATAAAATGTACTACCTGTGAATGTGGTCTTGTCTACTGGACCGCACCGGAGCAAGACCATCTATCTCATCAAAGAAAATAATGGAAGGTTGCATCTGGTAGGCCTAGAAGGAAAACACAGGAATATCGACTCCAGTAAAACAGCGCCATTTGAAAGAGAAAATGCATGGAATACATGATGGTTGGAAAGTCATTGGAGCTAGATGTTTCACACTAGCATCAGGGATCTCTACTCATTGAGCTAATGCAGTAAGTGGCACGAGTAACACAAGACAGCAGCCTCTGTCAGCCCGCTGAGACGGGGTGACAGGGAGCAAATCACACCAGCAGTTCTTACAGCCATTTGGCAACCGCCGAGAACAGAGCCGGGACTTCATTCAATTACAGCTTCTGGAAGCAACCAAACAACCCTGCTTTCAGCCTGCATCTCTTTCCCTCTGATCTAAGGCCACCATCTCCTGCCTCCTGCAGCCTTTTTTGTGGCTGGACTGTTGTTTTTGGGTTATTTTTAAGGCTGGGGGAGGGGCTTGCTTTGCGAGGTTTTCTCATTGGTTTTATTAACCTTTCCCAATACATCTGGAGATTTCAAGCCCCTAAGAACCCACTGAAAAACAAAACCCTGACAATCCCCTTTCAGTGACAAGAACTGGTGAAACACAAAAAATGAGTGAGTTCTCCTTAAAAACACTGACCGCAGAAAAGGACAGTTACAACTTGGACAGAACACACAGCGCATTTTGGCCTTACCTGATCAAATAATAAATGAAGCTGTCGTTCAGATTCTCCCACCCATTCACTCAGGTAGTCGGCACCATTTCTCATAAAAAAGGCTATTCTCCTGGCACCTTGGCTACATTCATTAGCAAGGGCACGAGCAACCAGTGTCTTTCCAGTTCCTGGTGGACCATGGAATAGAAAGCGTCTGCAATTGAAAGAAAAAAGATTCACCTAGGAAAAAAGCCTCGTGGAAAAGTAGCTCTTACTACCTCCACCCCTAAAACACCCAACTCTTCTCTCCTAACCGAAGCACTTCATGCATTAGACAGTGGTAGCAGCTCAAGTGTGAGAAAAGTCAAAACAGATGGAGGTTTTTGTTCCTACACAATTCAAGAAGGCAGCAAACAAAAAGAGCACAGAGGACAAGGCAGACGTAGAAAAACTCGAGAATAGATGGCAGTGTCCCAGAAGGACCCTTCCAGAGCTGCTGACAAACTAACAGGGGTGCTTACAGCACCGCGGAGCCAAACAGGAACAAACGGCAGCACAGAATCGGAGACTGGGCTAACTCGCGAATCAGCAGCTCACTCTTCAGCGAGACACTGCCCATTCATTTGGGTGTCACAAAAGGCAAGATCTGATATTGAAGCATTGAATTCTCCCTTGAAAAGCTTGAAGTTGCTGGATTTGGTTTCCGGGGAATTCTAAAGCTGGGAAGGTATTCTGCATTTCCAGATAAATATAGCCATAAACTGGAAAAGCCAATGCACTGCTGTTTCAAAGAGCATTTCAACAAATAACGGAGCAAAACACAGATTTCATTTTGTTATTGGCAATACTTTGAACGTTACTGAAAGCAAAGAACTTAAAGTTGCACCTCAATATACCGTGATTGAGTTTTGCTGAGCAAGAACCTATCAAGTCAAGTATTAAATCTCTAAAAATTGCATTTCATAATGCACAACGAGTTTAGCTGGGTAAGGAGCAGATCGATTCCTACTCAGCCCAAGCACAACAAACACTACAAGGTCCTATCCATTGGAAAACTGATACTTCCGCACTTCAAAAACAGAGTTGGTGGGAGAGCCAAGTGGACTTCGAAGAAACCAATTACAGTTGACTAGCAGGAGATAATTCCAATTAGAATTTTTAGGTTTAAACAATCTCTGTTACCTTGGCGGCTGAATTTTGAATCTCTCAAAGACTTCCGGGTAAAGCAAGGGAAAAACGACCGTCTCTTTTAGAGATGAAATGTGGTCAGAAAGGCCACCCACGCCATCAAATCGTACCTAAAGATAAATTCAACAGAACACATTGGATAAGTTAAAGAAAGCTGCAACCTCGATAAGGTTCCATCAGAAATTATCTGTCAGCACAAAGGAAATGTCCTGGGCAATTTTCAAATTGCTCCAGAGAAAACTGTAAACCAAGGCATCTGTAGGCAGCACGCTACTGAAGGCTTTCACCAACACTGACACAATGAACTAGAAATACTTACCGAACAATCTATTTTCATTGGATCCACATCAGCCAGACTTGCTCCGATTTCCATTTGATCCTGGTGAATTCCCTTTAACTCCTCTTCCCCAAAGTTAAGTGGAAGACACCTGATTTCAATGAAGGACAAAGAGAAAGGCACTTTCTAACTTCAGATTTTTGCTTTCAGCATCATGGCAAGGGAATGCGGAAGACCTTATAAATGAGCATAAACTTCCCAAATAGTTAAATATACCTTCAGACTCTCTTGCATTTGATGTCCATGAGTAAATGCAAGAAAATAAAATTGCTCCAGACATTAAACTGAGTTAATGATTTTAACACGAATAGCCATGCTAGTCAGCACAGCACACGCATGAATGCAAGCTTAGAACAAGTTCTTCCGGATGCGGAGACCGTGAACTGACATTGCTTTGTGTGATGGAAGAACCCCCCCTCAAAACACATCGACATCTTTTAAAGATTTTTTGCTCCTCCATTCAAAAAGTTACAGCCCGAGTGGATACTTCTTTCATGCGGATTAACATCGTACAGGCTGCCAAGCACTGCTGGTGCGTCCTGAGAACTCTGGGGTGTGTGTGCCAGGGGACACACGTCAGAGACATCAGCCTGAAAGCTTCTGTGTTAAGTCTGTTATCAACATACTTTTTCTAGAGCATTTGTTAAGTAACAAAACCTCCATCATTTCCTCTATCACATTTTCTGTTATGGTGGTCTTCTTTCTGAACAAACTCAATCTAAAGCACAGGAGCAGTAGAATTTCACATTAAAAAACTACATAAACGTTTTCCTCCCCCTATTGCCACTTATCAATCAAACTGCTGATTATCAATCAATTCTAAAAATCCAATTGTAAAGAGTCCAGTTACAGCTGTCAGTGCTGACAGGTATGATTAAATATTGCCACAATGTAGAAAGTGTACAAGAGGAAAGTGTACAAGAGGAAGAGAATAACACACAGGGTTAGGCAGATGCAAGCTCCTCCCAGGTAGACCCCTCCCTCCCCTGTTCTCCAGTTTCATGAACCTCCTCAAAGCTCTGCTGCGGCTGCGCTTCCTGCGCCTCTCCAAATGCTCTTCATCATCACATGAGGGAGAGGATGTGGAGCCACTCTTGTGGACTCTGTGTCTCTGACCGCAAACATTTAAACAAACAAAACTTAATTTTTCTTAGGAAGGTAGAACGCTTCACTGTTTCCCAAAGAAATTTCACAAAAATACCTACTCATTTTGTCCCATCCCTTCCTCTCACACACACACACAAATACAGAACCACAGAATCACAGAATGGTCGGGGTTGGAAGGGACCTCTGTGGGTCATCTAGTCCAACCCTCCTGCCGAAGCAGGGTCACCTACAGCAGGCTGCACAGGACCGCGTCCAGGGGGGGTCTTGAATGTCTCCAGAGAAGGAGACTCCACAACCTCCCTAGGCAGCCTGTGCCAGGGCTCCGTCAGCCTCAGAGGGAAGAAGTTCCTCCTCATGTTCAGACGGAACTTCCTCTGCTTCAGTTTGTGCCCGTTGCCCCTTGTCCTGTCACTGGGCACCACTGAAAAGTGCTTGGCCCCATCCTCCTGACACCCACCCTTTAGATATTGATAAGCATATATTACGTCCCCTCGCAGCCTTCTCTTCTTCGGGCTGAACAAGCCCACCTCCCTCAGCCTTTCCTCGTAGGAGAGATGCTCCAGTCCCCTCACCATCCTCGTAGCCCTCCGCTGGACTCTCTCCAGTAGCTCCGCATCTTTCTTGAAGTGGGGAGCCCAGAACTGGACAGAGTACTCTAGATGGGGCCTCACTAGGGCAGTGTAGAGGGGAAGGAGAGCCTCCCTCGACCTGCTGGCCACACTCCTCCTAATGCATCCCTCGCCCACCCCAGCCTCCCCCCGGACGCATACTCACTGCTGGCCAAGACTGTACTGGGGCAGTGCTGTTGGCTGGTGCCCTTCTATATCCACCCCCATTGTGACGCGTCCCCTGTGATGTCACGGGTGTCTTAGCGCATCACAGTCTCGCCCGCCGGCCATTGGCCCCACCCCGGCTCAGCGACCCACAGCTGCCCTGGTGTACTGGTTGAGGCTGGCCTGCAGATCATGTTCTTCACAGGAGCTTGCACCATGCTTCATTCTGGAGATGTTATCACCTGCCTGCCACTCGGAATCTCCTAATCATACAATATCCTGAGTTGGAAGGGACCCACGAGGATTCCGAGTCCAACCCCTGAGTCCACACCGGGCAACCTTAAGTTTGATCATCGAATCGTAGAACCATCGAATCATTTAGGTTGGAAAAGATCCTTCAGATCATCGAGTCCAACCGCAAACCCGACACTGCCAACTCCATCACCATACCGTGTCCCAAAGCGCCACGTCCACACAACTTTCAAATACCTGCAGGCATGCTGCCTCAAGCACTTCCCTGGGCAGCCTGTTCCAATGCTTGGCAACCCTTTCAGGGAAGACAGTTTTCCTAATAGCCAACTGGAAAAAGTCTCCTTCTCTGGAGATATTCAAGACCCGCCTGGAGAAGGTCCTCTACAGCCTGCTGTAGGTGACCCTGCTTCGGCAGGAGGGTTGGACTAGATGACCCACAGAGGTGCCTTCCAACCCCAACCATTCTGTGGTTCTGTGATTCTGTGTGAAACCTCCCCTTGCAGGAGTCGGCTGGGCCGAGGGCGGCCTTGATGGTCTTGATGGAATAGAGTCATATCTCTGAGCTAATTATTTTGCGCACCTGTGGTTGAAAAGCAGGAGGAAAGGAGCGAAGAAACAGGATGGGAAAATCCACCTCTTTGATAAGCGTGAAGGTCATGTGAACGGACACATGATGACCAATCAGAAGAACAAAGGAGTGTGACATGCCAAAAGACCCTCACCAGTGAGACTCTGGGGGTGGGGAACAAGGGGATATAAAAATGTTATGATTAACCATTACAGTGCTTCTGCTGCTGCTTCTGTTTGCTTTTGCTTGCCTTGTGACTGCCGTAACTTCTTGTGGCGTGTCGCCACAACTAACGATGACACGAAGTTTGGGCTCAGCAAGTAACGATTTGCATTGTGCAATTAGGACTTGAATTACAGGACACAAGCTGCGTTTCAGGCCCCTTCCCGCGTCCAGCCCGTGGCTGGCAGGATGCTGCCTGGAAGCAGGAAAGAAGGGGTTTTCCCGGCCGACAGCAAGCGGCCCCGTGGCACCAAGCCTGCCTGCGTACTCCGCACGGCGATTTGGCTCCAAGGCAAGCTACAGAACTCCCGCGACACCTCCCCAGCCTCCGCGCATCTCACTACTGAATTACCTTTTAACTCACATACAATGTAGTTTGTAATGCTGCAGTATCACCTCCTGTTTCCAAAACAACATTTTCAATTTTCTTGTGTCCTGCACACTCCAGAAAGTCCACGTCACGACGAAACCCGACGTAAGGAGCAGGTTTTCTTGTGCTTATGAGCAGGCTCGAACTCACACTGCCTTCTCCTCAAGCCTGCAAGGAATTCATAGCCTAGCCTGCTATTCGCACCGACCTCTTTTCACAGAACTCGTGGGAAATTCACTACCTTGGTGAAGATCCTCTCTTCTCACCACTTCAGCTGATTTTGGCTGATGAGGTCAGCAGTTTTGGGGGCCAAGTTAAACACACAGTGACCAAACGCAGCCCTTCTCAGAAACCAGGTTAAAAAGGCAATCCCTAAGGAATTACCAGTACTTACCTTCTCGATAGTCTTCTTTTTCTTGGCCTGATTTCAGCTTTGCCAACTGCCTCCATGAAGAAAGAGGACAGAGGAAAGGAGAAAAGAATTCTTGTACAGAAGTATTCTATCGCATCATGCTGTATTGCATTGCATAGTCCCCCCTTAAGGCTGGGAACTTCACCAAGTTTACAACCCGGTGCTCCAGGTCATCCCAAGAAAAGCCTGGAGACAACAAAGAGGGTTCAGATCCCAAGCCTGCTGCGTACCACACACACAAAGTTTTCTCAGGACAGACATTCCCCAACCTGCGTGTCTTCAAGTCTCAACAGGGCAAGTAATATCTCTCTACCCAAAGTGGTGGAGAGATCTCCAAGCAGTTGGGAGAAGATGCATGTTTTTTATACAAGCACAAGATTTTGATGAAGAACAGTGATTCTCGTTCCGAGACACTGGCACTGATATTAACATAATCGTACTCCCCTGCAGATTTTTAGCTGTAGATTTATCACCATGTGACTCCTTGGGCACGCTTTCGCTTTTCCTTTTCATTCTATAAATCCAACAGAGATTAAACACTTAGAAATACCTTGTAAAGTGTCTTTGCTGGACATTTTCACTTAATATTTCCATGCTTTTGTCAAAGCTAGAGTCTGTACAGGGTGGCATGTTTTTTCTCATTGATCTTAAACAGCGTCCATTGAAACATTCAGTTTTGACAACGAATGTTTGGACAAACACATGAGGCAGAAGCAAAGAAAACGGAAACACACCTCCAAAACCAAGCCCACACGGAGGGATTGCACAGTTTGGCATTCAGCGTCACCGCACCTTGCGTATGGGAGGTGGCCTAACGCAACAGCCATGGATCCTGCCACACAGTTTATGGCAACTGAAAGAAAATTTGATTCTCGTAAAATTCAACTTTGCTTATGCTGTTATCAATTTAAAAAAAAAAAATAACTGTCAAAGGAACTGAGAGACATTTTCTCTGCTCAAGAGGCATGCAGACATCTTCAAAACAGGGTACTGCTTTGCTTTGACTTAAATATAGTTAGCACGATCCTCCAGCATCAAGAAGATTGTCACCGTTACAAGCCAGACTCAACTTTATCTCAGAAAGTTACAGCAGTCAGTCTCGCTTTGTTTCAAGTCTGGTTGCTTTGACAGGCAAAAATATGCCATCACAAAAGCTCTTCTGTTGGTGGAAAAAGGGTTTCTCCGAGATCTCGTCTTGAGATGGTGGATTCTGTGAAAGCCACCTGAGGTGCTACCAGGTCATTAAAAGAAATCACCTCTGAACTGCATGAAGAGGTTTCTAAAGCATTTACTTGTCACAAGCCTAAACGAGATTGCTTGAAAACTTTGATTTAATATGCAGTGGACTGTCCAGCACCACAGACCACTTCAGAAAACTCTATCGCCACAAGCTGAAAACAATGATAAAAGTTCATCAAGTTTTCCATCGTCTCCTTCTAAAGAGAGGCACTGAAACGTCTGGGAGATGTTCAGGTCTGCAGCGTTCCAAAGGCAATCACAGAGGGATGTCTCATAAAAATATGTACCTAGCTGTTGGGCAAAAATATCAAATAAATGCAGCCAAACGTCTACAGCTTTCTTAATAAATTTTAATGTATATTTGGTATCTGTATAAATAAATATGTAGCAGTAATCTATTGAATTCTGCAGACAACAAACAGCGCGTCACGAAAAGAACGCCTTCCAGAGCTGAAGTCAAGTCTGCTGAAATCCAGTGTCACTGTGTGCGCGTGAAGGCTGCAATTTCTTTCTTCATTTCCTAGTAAGAAAAACAGACAAGCCAGCAGTCAGCGTGAAGAAAAGCTCAAGCACCCTGTTTATTTCTTCATCAAAAGAATAGAGAGTCTGTACATACATACAACTGTTAGAAGCATTTAGCAAATACATGTACTCCCACCACCAGCACAGTGTCCTTCCAGCGTCTCTCTAGCTTCAAACGCGTCCTTACGCATCCAAACTAGAGAGCAGGCCAGAGGGAGTGGAGGGATCTGTATCAGCAGTGGCTTCAACAATTGGAAAGAGGAGCCAGTTCCTGAAAAGCCACAGCTAAAAGCTGGAAATTCTGTTTTCTGCATTCTGAATAATAATAAGAGAGACTTGTTCAAGTCTCTCTCTTTGTACGCTACAGCTTGCCCCTGAGCGACTTGCGCAGCCAAGGATCTGAGGATCCTGAATCGGAAGGCCGAAGATCCATCCCATCTAAATCGACTCAGTACTGGGAATGCCTGACTGGGACCACGGGTGCCTCTGCAAGATTTCTGCCACGTTCTGACAACTCAGAAAACCTCTCTTAGAGGAAGAGATCCGAGCATTTGACTCATCAGCATTAAAGCGGCATGGTTTTGCAATAGGGACCAACTTCTTCCAGACTGAAATGAGAAAGTCTTGAAACACAGGCACCTGAGCAGTACAGAGGAACGCTACATAGGCGTGACGTCCGGAGCGCACGCGTACATACCCGTAACACACACATGCGTCACAGTGATGGAAAGGGCTAGAAGACAAAAAAAATTTACCTTCACCAATTCGGTTTTGTCATCATCTTCCCGATGGCGGTAAATGCACTGACTGAGAATAGCGTACAGTCTTTCCAACTGAACTAGAGTGAAGTTGTTTGTTGTCTCAGTGACAAAATGCAGCAGTTGCTGAAGAAAGAAAAATGGAAACTGCAAGTTTAGAATAGCACAGGATCCTTTGAACAAGCTCGTCATGTTTTCCAAAGCTAAACAATAACAGTACAACACAAGGGACATCCTGCTTTCTTATATTGCTAAATAAAATAGGAGTGACACTTCAGAGAACAGATGAAATCTCTCACAAGCTGTAACTGGAGAAAATGCGTTCATTTTTCGTACTTCAAAGTGGCTCTGCCTGTAGCAGATCACCAGCTCTCACACAGTCCTTTCTGGGCCCAAAGCTGTGAATGGCATCGCCTCTGGGAAAGCAACCCCAACAAGCCAGCGGCAGCACCTGCTTCCACTGCGGCCGCTGTGCAGTGGCCACGTGTTGTGTGAGGCTGTAGAGACGGAGCTCAAGAGAGCAGCCACTCCAAAGGAAAATATTGCTGCCTCGCCGCTGCCTGTCATCACACTCTGCCTCCCTCACATCAGCCAGCACAGAACCGGAGTATTCCCCTCAGCTTCCTGCTACACAACATGCAGGTTAAGACGCACACAATACACGCAGCGTGCTTTCAGCTGCTGCAAACAGAAAAGGCAGGCTGTGACAGAGGCTTATGGTCAACGTCCCGTGGGAAACTAGTTCTAACTGCTGCCACACAGACGACCGCATGCTCTTCTCTATCTTCCTAAAGTTCTAGTCCTACTGCCAAGCAAAGAAACAAACAAAACTCTCCCCCCAAAAAACCAAGCCGCTCCATTTGGGAGGTTCACCTCGCTTATTCACTGCAAGCAAGCTCCAAAGAGGCTGTCTGGTACGAGCAACTAGTTCCAGCGGCACCCATGTTAATGAGCAAAGTTTTCTAAAAGACGCGTTTCCTGACTGTAGCTCTGCTCAGAGCTGAAAGCTATAGAAGCTGAACCATATATACGGGCTCTACTGTAGCATTTCTCCAATGCAAAATTCTAACAGTAGATTCTGAAAGAATTTCAGAAAAGGAGACAGTAGTATTTTCTCCTGCTGACTTCAGCGTTGAAGTCACCACTGCTAGAAATAAAGGTCCTTTTCAGGTTCTCAATACATGAAAACACGCAAAACCCAACCCAAACCCCCAAAGCCGTCATAAAAACTGTCACCACATTAATAACCAACACTACTACTACTAGTAGGCTGTCAGTGGGCTCTTTGAAAATTCAACAAGCCCTTCTAAATCAACAATCAGCAAGACAACCCAGTCTCCTCAAATGTAGTTCTCCAAAAGCCACAACAGCAGTCTGCACCAGGTGTGCAAACACAACACTCATAGGCCATTACAAGCTGACTTCTTTCACAAGCTCTATATCCTTACCATACACTGTTTTAAGTGGCATTGGTTAACAACTAACTTCATTTACAACTCTCCATGGAGCAAGAAAACGTTCTTCTTCAGTATTAACAAAATTGAAATGAGACTTACTTTCAGCTGGGTGAGAATTCCCTGTGCTTTCTCCACACCCATCACATGTTGCTCTTCCATGCAAGAACGTCTCGCCCGAGCCACACAGCGTACCCACGAATCTGGAATGACACACAGCTCTTAGGCAGGGATTTTTGTTTCTCTGCCATACAGCATCAGTGAAGTGTCCTGCACCTGGAATGCAGTCTCTCTCTGCAATGACAGACACAGACCCCTTTTTTCCGCTGAGAAATCCCTGACTTGTACTTTCTTTCTGGTAAAAGTCCCTGTTCCATCAAAATTCCAAACTCGGACACAAAAGAAAACCCACCAGAGAAGAAGGCAGGGCAAAACCAGGAAAAAAAAACGACAGTCCTGTTGCCATTACAGCACTGCATGGTAAAACTCCAAGGTAATTTCGGTTAGGAGACGCACCCTATCACAGAATCCCAGAATGCGAGGGTTGGAAGGGACCTCTGTGGGTCACCTAGTCCAACCCCCCTGCCGAAGCAGGGTCACCCAGAGCAGGCTGCACAGGACCCCGCCTGCAACCACGTGGACATAAGTCTCCTATTCCACAGGCGACTCTGGACCCACACTGCTGCTGGAAGAACGTTTCCATTTTCTTCCAGAGAACAATCCTGGGTGGACCCACCTTCAGTGAAAGTGATCTTAGGAACATGTTTTTCTGAAGGCTCTTCCTGACTCTCGGCTTCATTTTGGTCTTCCAGAACATTCTTCTCTTTCTTGAACTGAAAATTCCTCCTCTTTGCTGCAATACGGGGCTCAGGCGGGGCTCATTGAGAGGGTTTTAAACTAGGTTCGAAGGGGGAAGGGGATATTGCCCAGCTCACTAGGGATGAGCATAGGCTTGGCGTGCCAAGGCCAGGGGTGAGATTGACAGCCCAGCTCAAGTGTGTTTACACCAATGCACGTAGCATGGGCAATAAACAGGAGGAGCTGGAAGCCATTATACAGCAGGACTGCTACGACTTGGTCGCCATCACAGAAACGTGGTGGGACAACTTGCATGACTGGCATGCTGTCATAGATGGCTACAGACTCTTTAGGAAAGACAGACCAACAAGGAGAGGTGGGGGAGTTGCTCTATATGTGAGGGAGCAAGCAGAATGCATTGAGCTTGGCGTGGGGGCAAATGAGGAACAAGTTGAAAGCTTGTGGGTTAGAATTAAGGGACAGGCTCATAAGGGTGACATTACAGTGGGTGTGTACTACAGGCCACCTGAGCAGGAGGAGGAGGTTGATGAGGCCTTCTACAGGCAGCTGCAAGCAGCCTCACAGTCACAGGCCCTGGTTCTCATGGGGGACTTCAACCACCCTGACATCAGCTGGGAAGACCATACAGCTAGGCAGGCGCAATCCAGGAGGTTCCTACAGAGCATCGATGATAACTTTCTGATGCAAGTGGTGGAGGAACCAACAAGGAAAGGCGCGCTGCTGGACCTTGTGTTAACAAACAAGGAGGGACTGGTGGAGGATGTGAAGGTTGGAGGTAGACTCAGCTGCAGTGACCATGAAATGGTCGAGTTCAGGATCCTGCGTGGAGGAAGCAGGGCAATAAGCAGGATCAAAACGCTGGACCTCAGCAGGGCTGACTTTGCCCTCTTCAAGGAGCTACTGGGAGGAATCCCGTGGTCCAGGGCTCTCGAAGGCAGGGGTGTCCATGAGTACTGGTCGCTCTTTAAACAACACTTCTTCCATGCACAGGAGCAATGCATCCGCCTGAGAAAGAAATCTAGCAAAGGAGGCAGGAGACCTGCATGGTTAAACAAGGAGCTTCTAGCAGAGATCAGGCAGAAGAGAAAGGTCCATGGAATGTGGAAAGAGGGGCAGGCCACTTGGGAAGAGTACAGAAACGTGGTGAGAGCATGCAGGGATGCGACGAGGAAGGCCAAGGCCCACCTGGAATTGAAGCTGGCAAGGGATGTCAAAAACAACAAGAAGGGCTTCTTCAACTACATCAGCAGCAAAAGGAAGACTAGGGACAATGTGTGGCCACTGCTGAATGAGGCGGGTGTCCTGGTGACGGAGGATGCGGAGAAGGCAGAGCTACTGAATGCCTTCTTTGCTTCAGTCTTCAGTGCTAAGACTGGCCCTCAGGAATCCCAGGCCCCGGAGGTAAGAGAAGAAGCCTACAAAGAGGATGACTTTCCCTTGGTCGAGGAGGACTGTGTGAGGGATCGCTTAAGCGATCTGGATGTCCACAAATCCATGGGCCCCGATGGAATGCACCCACGAGTGCTGAGAGAGCTGGCGGATGTCATGGATTCACCAAGGGGAAATCATGCCTGACCAATCTAATAGCTTTCTACGATGACATGACTGGCTGTGTAGACGAAGGGAGAGCCGTGGATGTTGTCTACCTGGACTTCAGCAAGGCTTTCGACACAGTCTCCCATGATACCCTCCTAGGGAAGCTGAGGAAGTGTGGGCTGGATGAGTGGTCGGTGAAGTGGATAGAGAACTGGCTGAATGGCAGAACTCAGAGGGTTGTCATCAGCGGCGCTGAGTCTAGTTGGAGGCTGGTAACAAGTGGTGTCCCCCAGGGGTCAGTACTGGGCCCAGTCTTGTTTAACTTCTTCATCAACAACCTGGATGAAGAGTTAGAATGTAACCTCAGCAGGTTTGCTGATGACACCAAACTGGGAGGTGTGGTAGACACACCGGAAGGCTGTGCTGCCATTCAGCGTGACCTGTGATAGGCTGGAAAGCTGGGCAGAGAGGAACCTGATGAGGTTCAACAAAGGCAAACGCAGGGTCCTGCACCTGGGGAGGAACAACCTCATGCACCAGTACAGGCTTGGGACGGACCTGCTGGAGTGCAGCTCTGCGGAGAGGGACCTGGGTATCCTGGTGGACGACAGGTTAACCATGAGCCAGCAGTGTGACCTGGCTGCCAAGAAAGCCAATGGAATCCTGGGGTGCATCAAGAAGAGTGTGGCCAGCAGGACGAGGGAGGTTCTCCTTCCCCTCTACACTGCCCTGGTGAGGCCCCATCTGGAGTACTGTGTCCAGTTCTGGGCTCCCCAGTTCAAGAAAGATGAAGAGCTACTGGAGAGAGTCCAGCGGAAGGCTACGAGGATGATGAGGGGACTGGAACATCTCCCCTACGAGGAGAGGCTGAGGGAGCTGGGCTTGTTCAGCCTGAAGAAGAGAAGGCTGCGAGGGGACCTAATAAATGCTTATAAATATCTGAAGGGTGGGTGTCAGGAGGATGGGGCCAAGCTCTTTTCAGTGGTGCCCAGTGACAGGACAAGGGGCAATGGGCACAAACTGAGGCACAGGAAGTTCCGTCTGAAGATGAGGAAGAACTTCTTCCCTCTGAGGGTGACAGAGCACTGGAACAGGCTGCCCAGGGAGGTTGTGGAGTCTCCTTCTCTAGAGATATTCAAGACCCGCCTGGACGAGGTCCTGTGCAGCCTGCTGCAGGTGACCCTGCTTCAGCAGGAGGGTTGGACTAGATGACCCACAGAGGTCCCTTCCAACCCCTACTATTCTGTGATTCTGTGATTCTGTGATTCTGTAATACCTGAAGATGTTTTGTTCGTTCTGCGCTTTCTTTTTGACCTATCTACAAAGAGATATCAGAAAAAGTAAGCCATCACATTACGAAAACAGTCCTTCCTTCAAAATCCACCATCCTCATCCATGGTAGCAATTTAGAAGCCTTTCAAAGTCAGCTAGGCCGTCAAGGCCAGGGTCTCACACCGTAAAGCAACCACGGCACTTGAACTTCATAACCATCTGGAATGAATCCCCTCTGGCTTTACCTCACATTTTGAAACTTTTAGTCAACTTACGGTACTCAGACACAAGCATATGAAAAAGTATTGATTACCACCAAAGCATGTACTTTCTAGCTGTTAAGTCACCATTAGCAAAGTTTTATACGTGGAATAACCTCACCTGCGTTGCTTTTTGACGCAGGACTTTTAGCAGCTTGATTGATAATGATGTCCTCAAAAAACATTCTTCTTTCTTCCTTGGTAGGCAGCTGGATTTTGAAAACTTGTCCATAAGCATTCATAAACAATTCTTTGATCTAAAGCATGAGGAGAAAATGTATTTCAGATAGAAGGCCACACAAATTCATATTCTATTCCAAAAAGATCAGTATCTCTCTACGTTAAGCTGAATAAACATCTGGATAAGACAAACTGGGAACAGTTATCTTCTTGGCCTCAAAAGGTGAATTAAAATATCTTCTCAAAGGAACACCTCAAGAGAACACGCTGCTCTGAGAAGGGACCTTATCATACACTGAGGAAGTGGTGACAGTCACCACCTCCAAGACTGCTTATTTTGTGTTTACCTGCCTCACTGTCCTTTCGTTTCAATCGTTATGGCGGCTACAGAGGGAAGAGGCAGGCTTCAAACAAGTGCCAGGGCCTTTTGGTAAGGTGGCTTTTTGGTCTGGGCTTTGTTTTTTCTTTTTTCAATGAATTACTTCAAATGATGTGTCTGAAGTTGCATACTTCCAAGTTTTACTCCCATTTTTCAGTCTCTACTACCATCAGGTCTGGAAGGAATTCCAGTACTTAGTTGAGAAGGCATTTATTAGCAGCATGAAAAACTTCTGCAGAAAGTTAAGCTAACATATCTTTCACTTTTCAGAAACAATGTTTTCGGTCCAAATAGCTTTTTCCCATTTCCATTTCAAGCACCGTGTATTCCTGACTAAGTACATACCGAACCACCTTGAGGTCACTGCAATTACTGTCTCAAGTCAATTTAGACATTTCTCTCCGAAGCATGACGGTGTGAGAAGGGGAGAAAGTTGGGTCAAAGCCAATCTCTTGACTCAGAAAACACTTCAGACACACGCTTTCAGCACTCTTTTGGTTAAGGAAATTTGAAGAGACCTGGTGAGGGTGCTTGAGTAATACCAGCATGAATTTGCTGAAGAGTGCACCGTACTCCAATGCTTAAAGGATTTCTCCACTAACAGGAAGTCGAAGAAAAAAGCAAGAAAAGTATCGACAGAAATACCTCTTCTGGGAGATCTGCGTGACACACATCAGATGTGGCAAGCAGCAAAACTGGAGCAGAAGTCGGGATGTTCTGCAGTAGTGTCCTAAAAGTAAGTCTGAGTGGAATTCCAGCAGCCTCCCACCACAAATGGATATGGGGGATGTAAATTATGCTTGAAGTCGTTCTTTGAGCGTCTCGCATCATCTGGGAAAGTGAAAGCTTGGATCAGAACACTAAACCGTGTAGAACAGGACCTACGTATCGGTCAGATCTGAATCTCTGCCTGGTTTCAAAACTGCTTAGGAGGAAGATAACTCCTGGAGAGCCTCACAACTCAGCCGGTGTGGTGGTCTGCCTGAAAGGACAAGACTGACCCTTCAGCAAGACCTAGACGTGGTAGTTACGTGACCGCAGATGCAAGCATCACAGAACAGAAAAGGGATTACTCCTCTGTGTGACAGAAAGAGTATCCAGCCATGTCATGTGTCTGTCCTTACTCGTACAGCTCTCAAATGCTGCTACAACAGGTCAAAATATTTGAATACAGTGATGCCATCCAGGGAAATGCATTTCCTGCCTAACAGGAAAAAAGAAGACAGCACTAATTCTGCTTCGATTTCCTTTTCCTAGTTAAGAAAAACACACCCGTGTACAAAAGGTCCATCAGTTTTAATGCATTTACTGCATATACTGCAGCAATACCAGCTGTACATTGTTCAGATAAGAAACACTTCTTTTCCCCAGAACCTTGATTGCCTTAGAAATACAACAAAAAAGAAGGCTACCAGAAGTGCCTGACCCGCAGTCAGGCTGATGCACAGCCATCTACTGGGAGCACAGAGCCTTAAAAAGCAAGGAAAACAACCTGCTGGGTCCCACCAGGATGGGCAGCATTTCTTGCCCATGAAGAGCGGATTATCAGCAGCACCTCCCAGCTTCCTGAGCTGCTAGCAGCATCCTCACCGTTTCATTTGGAATGGAAAAAATGCGCATGTAAAGCATCCTTACTGGGTGTCATTCAGTCTAGAAGATAAGCGGATTCCCAGGACTAAACCTAACAGCACACTCAAACCAGGCCAACTCCATGAACAATGACTTTTCCTTACTCTACAGACAGTTCATTCATCCCATGACATTAAAGAGAGAAAAAAAGATACCTGTGCACATGTTTCTTCCGGTGATGTGGTGCTAGCAAACAAAATGGATAGGTCTAGCGTATAAACGGGGAACTTCTCCAGGGCATGTATTACTGCAGGTGCCAGATGAGACGCTTGCCCATATCCTGCCTCTCCAACTAGTAAGAACCGTGGCTTCCAGGACATTGGCTGGTAATAAGCGTTTCTAGAACAACAACAAGAAAATACGTCTAAAAATG
This sequence comes from Opisthocomus hoazin, assembly GCF_030867145.1. Classification (NCBI taxonomy): domain Eukaryota; kingdom Metazoa; phylum Chordata; class Aves; order Opisthocomiformes; family Opisthocomidae; genus Opisthocomus; species Opisthocomus hoazin. The sequence goes on along the minus strand of NC_134454.1, from coordinate 6,816,255 downwards.
AAGTGGAAGTGATCAATAGGCACACAGATCTTCAAATGTTTTTCCTATCTATCTATCTATCTATCTATTGAAATACTCTCCATATTCCAGCACCATATTAATATCCAGACGACTCTCAGAGCCCATTTTGTTACAAACTTGTACCATACCTCCCCGAAGAAATCCTGCCTGGGTGAAGTAACAGCTCTCCAATCACACAGGGGGATTGTCCAGCTAAACACACACACGACAAGCGGTCAGGAGCCTGAGATGGGCAAGAATAACCACTCTCTCTCTCTCTCTCTCAACACACACCAATCTGGATCTCTTCAGCGCCCGTACACACCAATTTTCAGTAGGTCGTGAGCTGAAGTAACTGTGAGATCTCTACACCTGTCAAGTGTAGCTCAAATTTGGCCATGGAGCTAGTGGGAAGAAAGGAGCAGAACAACATTTCTAGAGAAAAATCACCGTGGGCACTGAAACACGCTTGCTGTATCTGAAGAAGTACACAAATGGATTGGTTGAATTTGAGCAGTACTCTAAATAGGCAGAAGATTTGTATCTATTCAGTCAGAAATTCTAACTGCTTAATCTTTGAAGCGTGTATTCATTTCCTACTCCTCTTGCTTGACTAGCATGAAACACATTTGTGAAGAGCACTTGTTTTTTCCACCACAATACTGTTGGACATTTGCTGGCTGAAATCCAAGATCCTACAGACCTATTCAAGCTCCGCACGTCAGAAGATTTTCTGGACAGCACAGCAATAGATACTGAGAAAAAGAACTGACCCAACAGTGATGACAACATTCTATTTCTTCAACCCTTGGCTTATATGACTTCCACAGTAAAATGTCAAAAGATTAACATCAGCTTAGGAGGCTAAAGGCACAAACCACAGACATGGTTTAGGTTTTTCTCACGCTGTTGTAACAAACCATTTCTCTATTTTGTTTCTGCTACAGAATTGACGAATGCTTCAACGATCTTGGGAGGCAGAAGGGCAAAAGATGGCTACACAAATCCATACAGCTTTTATCGTTAAAAGGACAGACAGCGCACTTCTTTGGTCTTGAGTCTTTCAAGGAATACCATGGATCAAATCAACACGCTAGAATGGTCTGTGGACCACTCTGACTTCGGAGGAGAGGGCTGGGCCGTTCACTTGGATGGTTTCTGGCCATGTACTCCATTAGAACGTTAGCACCCAGCTGGATCTCCACACTTACTTCTTACAAATAGTGATCAACGCACACGCACACATTTTACTCCTTCAGCTACCACCCATCACACCAAAACTGCTTTCAGACCCAGCCATCTTTCAAATGGAAACATACAGCTGACAAATCTTTACCTGCTAAAATGGAGGCATGTTTTCTGCTGTGTACCAGGCACTTGATGTGTTGCCTGATCTTCAAAGATTGATGGTGATTCCTCATCACTGTCAACTGCACCGTTTCTTAAAACATCATGGAAAGTGTCTGAAAGACAAGAGAGGTTGGTTAACTTTCCTCAATAGTCTGTATCTGGCTCCTGCATTAATACAGCTTCTCAGTAGGTGCTGGAGACCCCTTAGCTTGTAGTTCTTCATTTGAGGGCACATGTTGATTGCTGAAGAGTTCATCCTACCACAGATTTAGGGACACTGCACAAGTCTCTACAAAGCTGTCCTGCATCCCGTGATTTGCTTAAGGTGTATCTCGCTGGCGGTGAAAACTTGGAGGATTCTTCCTTAGAATAAAAATGACTGCGGACAAGGTCTGTAGTTCCTAGACACCTGAAAAACTCCACAAGGCCACTTCCTTCTGGAGCAGGCTCGCCCACTGGAAGTCGGGGAATTAAGTGAAGGTGATGGCCGCAGACTTCCATTTGTCTGCGACTGGCGAGTCAGAACATACAGACCAACCCATCTTCTAAAGAAGGCTCCTCAAAGATCACCGGGCAGGGAGATAACGGAAGGCGGACAGCGGAGAGGGGACACAGTTACCAATCCGCCGGCCTCTCTGCTTTTATTTTGCTGGTGGATTTCTGCCTCTCTTTTACCAACGCAAACCTGTCTCCCAGCTCTACTGCGGTTGACACTGGTAGGATATTCTCAAGGGATCAGCATCCGAACTCCTCAGGGATCTCCACTAATCAGCAGTGGAGTGAGCTAAACAATTTATTTGCTCTCACCAACAGACAGACTAAATTTGATCCCAGCTGATGCAGTTAGGAGCGTGAACTCACATGTGCTACGCAAGCCAAGCCCCAGAGTACGCACTACTAAAACATTCGGAGCTCACATGCAAGTGCACAGTGTGATCCACAAACATCTAAACGATGAGAACGTGGTTAAAAATCATGAGAGCTAAAACAGTATTTAGCTGAAGCCATTTAGATTTGTATTGTGGTCCTGACATTCTCCAGACAGGAATTAGAAGCATTCCTGGGAAGACGCCCTTCTCCCCCCCGATTTAGGTATTTGTTTTGAAGGAGGTGCCTCTCCTACATGAAGCCTTAAATCCCTCTCTACAAATGATACATCTCAGCTGCTGTCAGAAACAGGGTGCTCTAGCACAGAACGCATCCTTCTCTGCTGCTTTTTGCGAGGCATGCACAGCTCCCACCCAGCACTTCAGTGCAGAATCCAGCATAAAAACTACGCACGGTATTCCTGAAATAAAGGCGTGCACATGCACGCGATAGAATTCTACTGTCATCGCGCCTGGGAGGTTTGTGTATGTCAGTTGCACCAGTCAGAAGTTTTTGCTCTGGCAGAATTTGAAAGAAGTGGATGTTACTGGTCTACCTTGCTGTTGGTTCTTCTCTAGCGCAAGCTCTGCGTGAGGAAATACTTCCTGCAAGGCTTCTAAAATTCTTGCTAGTGTGTTTTCCAGCAGTGGTTTTGACATAGGTGGTAGCGCTCGCCCAGCTGAAGCCACAGCCCTCTGTGAAGCTGGAACAATCTTCTGCATCGCCACCACAAAATCCTTTGCTCTTATTTCAATAGAAGCGACATCTAACTGCAGTTTCTCACGACTTTGGTAGATCTGAGGATAGTGCCGGCGCAAAGCACACAGGGCAGCTTCAGCACACAAGGCTTTAATATCAGCGCCACAGTATCCTAATAAACAAAACAAGAATCAAAGGTTACGTTGGTCTCAGGCAACACAGAAGCCAAGGTTGCCCAAGTGCAACACTGAAAGATTTTGTATGCAGCCACAAATTGAGAGGTTCAGAGAGAACTGACAGAGTTACTGCACTGCAGAGAAGTTCTGTTACGGGGCTCGCAGCCTGAGACCCAGCACCTTGGAAGCAGCCTCCTAAGCAAAGCTCTGCTCCTGAGGAAGATGCCCAAAACCCATTCAATGTTCTGAGAGACAAAGAAAATGAAAAGAAAAGAAGCATCTGACTTTGTCTGCCCGCAGGGCGAGCCAGCTGCCTCACTGCCTCGCCCTGCGGCAAGGCACAAGAGCTCGGGGGCTGCCCGGTAGAAGCTCAGGTTCCCGAGGACTCCAGTCACGCGCAGCAACTCACTTGGTTTTCCAACTTACCAACGCATTCTTCAGCTAGCTCTTCCAGAAACGTGTCCAATGGTTTAGGGGTCCACTCTCGTGTGTGAATCTTGAAAATCTCTTTTCTAGCCTGGAAACAAAATGGTTGCCTTTGAGCTTGTCCTAAGTTTTCTCTTCAAATCCAATCATTCTCAACTTGTTACATTCAACTTTTTTCCTGGGGAGCCTGCAGCCAAATAAAAGGCATTTATAGCTTCCATAAAAAGTTCGTTTCCACAGGTATCAAACTTAATGATCCTGAGGAAAAAAAACTGTAGTCCAAAGCTTCTCTGCAATCAGCGATTTTTCCTCACAGAAAATTCTCTCACATTTCTCTGATCTTAACAAGACTTTCACTGAAGGATTTCTTGCTACACAGAATAATTATGGCAGATTTCTAGAATTCTTCCCCAGCAGGGAATCGCACTACTACATCTGTTTCATGGCACCTCCTCTGCTGTCCCGGAAACCAGATAAAGCCGGAGACAAAGGTTTGTGTTAAATACCCTCCTTGGTGCACTTCTACTGGCCTTCAACCCAACAAGCGGTAGTAAAACAAGTAGCAGTGACAGCCAGAGAAAAACCACAAAAACAGGGTTCCGGTTTCGCACAGTATCTTCTCCCCCACACGTATTTTTTGCTTGCTTGATACATATTTTTTCATTGCTTAGCTGTCGCCATTGAACTAGAAGCTTCCCAAACCCTGCACCTGGGCAGTGTACCACATCCTTCTCCAACTCCCTGTTAGGAAGTGCCAGTGAGAAGGTCAGATCCGACAATACGTGATTGGGGAATGAAAAATTTGAATTTGCTCCAGCTGGACCAGCCTCAAGAAGAGTTTTTTGTCAGCAAAAAGGAATTCTTGTGCACGCACCACGCCTTTCATTTTCAAGATGAGACTGCAGTAATTGATAGCTAATTCAGACATTCATCCTTACTTACACATTTCAGGGACTAGCAGCATCCCATTTTCCTGGCTGGTCCCAGTCAAACCAAAACTAGTTCTAAAACCAAATCCCTGTTGAAATCAGCTGAATCCTACATACTCAGTACCAGATCTGCCCTCCACAGTACGACACCATCTCTCCAGATAGCCCTCCTTTGCCCAAGTTGCGCAACACTGATTGTGACTTTAACTGCTCCATGATACTGCATTGTCAGGTAGCTCTAGCATAAAGGTGGACTTGGCCACGTCAGCATTAAGGCTGAGCTGAAGTTCTGACCTCTTTATTCGGCAAGCTGAAGAGGAGCTCTCGATCAAAGCGTCCGGGTCTTCGCAAAGCCGGATCTATAGAATCCAGTCTGTTGGTGGCTCCGATGACCACAATTTCTCCTCTGCTGTCTAAGCCATCCATAAGTGTCAGAAGTGTTGATACAATAGAGCTAACAGAAAAATTACTAGTTTAGTAAATTTTGTTCTGTTCTACACACCACCTTCTCCAGTGATCTCACAAAAATGACAAGCTTTTGTTGATGAGACGCTGATTAGTGAAAGATTCATTTTAGCACTTGAAAAAAACAGACAAGGTAACACAGACCGCATGCTGTTATCAAGCTTAGTGAATTGTGTTCGATTATTGCTTAAAAATCATCTGACATTTTGTAGCACTCAGTTACTAGTTTTCAGGAGAAACGAGTGGGTCACATTAAGCTAAATAGGTTGGGGGCTTCTTTTCACAAAGATCAAGCAGCTTCTGTGTAGATACATAAAATGTACTACCTGTGAATGTGGTCTTGTCTACTGGACCGCACCGGAGCAAGACCATCTATCTCATCAAAGAAAATAATGGAAGGTTGCATCTGGTAGGCCTAGAAGGAAAACACAGGAATATCGACTCCAGTAAAACAGCGCCATTTGAAAGAGAAAATGCATGGAATACATGATGGTTGGAAAGTCATTGGAGCTAGATGTTTCACACTAGCATCAGGGATCTCTACTCATTGAGCTAATGCAGTAAGTGGCACGAGTAACACAAGACAGCAGCCTCTGTCAGCCCGCTGAGACGGGGTGACAGGGAGCAAATCACACCAGCAGTTCTTACAGCCATTTGGCAACCGCCGAGAACAGAGCCGGGACTTCATTCAATTACAGCTTCTGGAAGCAACCAAACAACCCTGCTTTCAGCCTGCATCTCTTTCCCTCTGATCTAAGGCCACCATCTCCTGCCTCCTGCAGCCTTTTTTGTGGCTGGACTGTTGTTTTTGGGTTATTTTTAAGGCTGGGGGAGGGGCTTGCTTTGCGAGGTTTTCTCATTGGTTTTATTAACCTTTCCCAATACATCTGGAGATTTCAAGCCCCTAAGAACCCACTGAAAAACAAAACCCTGACAATCCCCTTTCAGTGACAAGAACTGGTGAAACACAAAAAATGAGTGAGTTCTCCTTAAAAACACTGACCGCAGAAAAGGACAGTTACAACTTGGACAGAACACACAGCGCATTTTGGCCTTACCTGATCAAATAATAAATGAAGCTGTCGTTCAGATTCTCCCACCCATTCACTCAGGTAGTCGGCACCATTTCTCATAAAAAAGGCTATTCTCCTGGCACCTTGGCTACGTTCATTAGCAAGGGCACGAGCAACCAGTGTCTTTCCAGTTCCTGGTGGACCATGGAATAGAAAGCGTCTGCAATTGAAAGAAAAAAGATTCACCTAGGAAAAAAGCCTCGTGGAAAAGTAGCTCTTACTACCTCCACCCCTAAAACACCCAACTCTTCTCTCCTAACCGAAGCACTTCATGCATTAGACAGTGGTAGCAGCTCAAGTGTGAGAAAAGTCAAAACAGATGGAGGTTTTTGTTCCTACACAATTCAAGAAGGCAGCAAACAAAAAGAGCACAGAGGACAAGGCAGACGTAGAAAAACTCGAGAATAGATGGCAGTGTCCCAGAAGGACCCTTCCAGAGCTGCTGACAAACTAACAGGGGTGCTTACAGCACCGCGGAGCCAAACAGGAACAAACGGCAGCACAAAATCGGAGACTGGGCTAACTCGCGAATCAGCAGCTCACTCTTCAGCGAGACACTGCCCATTCATTTGGGTGTCACAAAAGGCAAGATCTGATATTGAAGCATTGAATTCTCCCTTGAAAAGCTTGAAGTTGCTGGATTTGGTTTCCGGGGAATTCTAAAGCTGGGAAGGTATTCTGCATTTCCAGATAAATATAGCCATAAACTGGAAAAGCCAATGCACTGCTGTTTCAAAGAGCATTTCAACAAATAACGGAGCAAAACACAGATTTCATTTTGTTATTGGCAATACTTTGAACGTTACTGAAAGCAAAGAACTTAAAGTTGCACCTCAATATACCGTGATTGAGTTTTGCTGAGCAAGAACCTATCAAGTCAAGTATTAAATCTCTAAAAATTGCATTTCATAATGCACAACGAGTTTAGCTGGGTAAGGAGCAGATCGATTCCTACTCAGCCCAAGCACAACAAACACTACAAGGTCCTATCCATTGGAAAACTGATACTTCCGCACTTCAAAAACAGAGTTGGTGGGAGAGCCAAGTGGACTTCGAAGAAACCAATTACAGTTGACTAGCAGGAGATAATTCCAATTAGAATTTTTAGGTTTAAACAATCTCTGTTACCTTGGCGGCTGAATTTTGAATCTCTCAAAGACTTCCGGGTAAAGCAAGGGAAAAACGACCGTCTCTTTTAGAGATGAAATGTGGTCAGAAAGGCCACCCACGCCATCAAATCGTACCTAAAGATAAATTCAACAGAACACATTGGATAAGTTAAAGAAAGCTGCAACCTCGATAAGGTTCCATCAGAAATTATCTGTCAGCACAAAGGAAATGTCCTGGGCAATTTTCAAATTGCTCCAGAGAAAACTGTAAACCAAGGCATCTGTAGGCAGCACGCTACTGAAGGCTTTCACCAACACTGACACAATGAACTAGAAATACTTACCGAACAATCTATTTTCATTGGATCCACATCAGCCAGACTTGCTCCGATTTCCATTTGATCCTGGTGAATTCCCTTTAACTCCTCTTCCCCAAAGTTAAGTGGAAGACACCTGATTTCAATGAAGGACAAAGAGAAAGGCACTTTCTAACTTCAGATTTTTGCTTTCAGCATCATGGCAAGGGAATGCGGAAGACCTTATAAATGAGCATAAACTTCCCAAATAGTTAAATCTGCCTTCAGACTCTCTTGCATTTAATGTCCATGAGTAAATGCAAGAAAATAAAATTGCTCCAGACATTAAACTGAGTTAATGATTTTAACACGAATAGCCATGCTAGTCAGCACAGCACACGCATGAATGCAAGCTTAGAACAAGTTCTTCCGGATGCGGAGACCGTGAACTGACATTGCTTTGTGTGATGGAAGAACCCCCCCTCAAAACACATCGACATCTTTTAAAGATTTTTTGCTCCTCCATTCAAAAAGTTACAGCCCGAGTGGATACTTCTTTCATGCGGATTAACATCGTACAGGCTGCCAAGCACTGCTGGTGCGTCCTGAGAACTCTGGGGTGTGTGTGCCAGGGGACACACGTCAGAGACATCAGCCTGAAAGCTTCTGTGTTAAGTCTGTTATCAACATACTTTTTCTAGAGCATTTGTTAAGTAACAAAACCTCCATCATTTCCTCTATCACATTTTCTGTTATGGTGGTCTTCTTTCTGAACAAACTCAATCTAAAGCACAGGAGCAGTAGAATTTCACATTAAAAAACTACATAAACGTTTTCCTCCCCCTATTGCCACTTATCAATCAAACTGCTGATTATCAATCAATTCTAAAAATCCAATTGTAAAGAGTCCAGTTACAGCTGTCAGTGCTGACAGGTATGATTATATATTGCCACAATGTAGAAAGTGTACAAGAGGAAAGTGTACAAGAGGAAGAGAATAAAACACAGGGTTAGGCAGATGCAAGCTCCTCCCAGGTAGACCCCTCCCTCCCCTGTTCTCCAGTTTCATGAACCTCCTCAAAGCTCTGCTGCGGCTGCGCTTCCTGCGCCTCTCCAAATGCTCTTCATCATCACATGAGGGAGAGGATGTGGAGCCACTCTTGTGGACTCTGTGTCTCTGACCGCAAACATTTAAACAAACAAAACTTAATTTTTCTTAGGAAGGTAGAACGCTTCACTGTTTCCCAAAGAAATTTCACAAAAATACCTACTCATTTTGTCCCATCCCTTCCTCTCACACACACACACAAATACAGAACCACAGAATCACAGAATGGTCGGGGTTGGAAGGGACCTCTGTGGGTCATCTAGTCCAACCCTCCTGCCAAAGCAGGGTCACCTACAGCAGGCTGCACAGGACCGCGTCCAGGGGGGGGTCTTGAATGTCTCCAGAGAAGGAGACTCCACAACCTCCCTGGGCAGCCTGTGCCAGGGCTCCGTCAGCCTCAGAGGGAAGAAGTTCTTCCTCATCTTCAGACGGAACTTCCTCTGCTTCAGTTTGTGCCCGTTGCCCCTTGTCCTGTCACTGGGCACCACTGAAAAGAGCTTGGCCCCATCCTCCTGACACCCACCCTTTAGATATTGATAAGCATATATTACGTCCCCTCGCAGCCTTCTCTTCTTTGGGCTGAACAAGCCCACCTCCCTCAGCCTTTCCTCGTAGGAGAGATGCTCCAGTCCCCTCACCATCCTCGTAGCCCTCCGCTGGACTCTCTCCAGTAGCTCCGCATCTTTCTTGAAGTGGGGAGCCCAGAACTGGACAGAGTACTCTAGATGGGGCCTCACTAGGGCAGTGTAGAGGGGAAGGAGAGCCTCCCTCGACCTGCTGGCCACACTCCTCCTAATGCATCCCTCGCCCACCCCAGCCTCCCCCCGGATGCATACTCACTGCTGGCCAAGACTGTACTGGGGCAGTGCTGTTGGCTGGTGCCCTTCTATATCCACCCCCATTGTGACGCGTCCCCTGTGATGTCACGGGTGTCTTAGCGCATCACAGTCTCGCCCGCCGGCCATTGGCCCCACCCCGGCTCAGCGACCCACAGCTGCCCTGGTGTACTGGTTGAGGCTGGCCTGCAGATCATGTTCTTCACAGGAGCTTGCACCATGCTTCATTCTGGAGATGTTATCACCTGCCTGCCACTCGGAATCTCCTAATCATACAATATCCTGAGTTGGAAGGGACCCACGAGGATTCCGAGTCCAACCCCTGAGTCCACACCGGGCAACCTTAAGTTTGATCATCGAATCGTAGAACCATCGAATCATTTAGGTTGGAAAAGATCCTTCAGATCATCGAGTCCAACCGCAAACCCGACACTGCCAACTCCATCACCATACCGTGTCCCAAAGCGCCACGTCCACACAACTTTCAAATACCTGCAGGCATGCTGCCTCAAGCACTTCCCTGGGCAGCCTGTTCCAATGCTCGGCAACCCTTTCAGGGAAGACAGTTTTCCTAATAGCCAACTGGAAAAAGTCTCCTTCTCTGGAGATATTCAAGACCCGCCTGGAGAAGGTCCTCTACAGCCTGCTGTAGGTGACCCTGCTTCGGCAGGAGGGTTGGACTAGATGACCCACAGAGGTGCCTTCCAACCCCTACTATTCTGTGATTCTGTGTGAAACCTCCCCTTGCGGGAGTCGGTTGGGCCGAGGGCGGCCTTGATGGTCTTGATGGAATAGAGTCATATCTCTGAGCTAATTATTTTGTGCACCTGTGGTTGAAAAGCAGGAGGAAAGGAGCGAAGAAACAGGATGGGAAAATCCACCTCTTTGATAAGCGTGAAGGTCGTGTGAACGGACACATGATGACCAATCAGAAGAACAAAGGAGTGTGACATGCCAAAAGACCCTCACCAGTGAGACTCTGGGGGTGGGGAACAAGGGGATATAAAAATGTTATGATTAACCATTACAGTGCTTCTGCTGCTGCTTCTGTTTGCTTTTGCTTGCCTTGTGACTGCCGTAACTTCTTGTGGCGTGTCGCCACAACTAACGATGACACGAAGTTTGGGCTCAGCAAGTAACGATTTGCATTGTGCAATTAGGACTTGAATTACAGGACACAAGCTGCGTTTCAGGCCCCTTCCCGCGTCCAGCCCGTGGCTGGCAGGATGCTGCCTGGAAGCAGGAAAGAAGGGGTTTTCCCGGCCGACAGCAAGCGGCCCCGTGGCACCAAGCCTGCCTGCGTACTCCGCACGGCGATTTGGCTCCAAGGCAAGCTACAGAACTCCCGCGACACCTCCCCAGCCTCCGCGCATCTCACTACTGAATTACCTTTTAGCTCACATACAGTGTAGTTTGTAATGCTGCAGTATCACCTCCTGTTTCCAAAACAACATTTTCAATTTTCTTGTGTCCTGCACACTCCAGAAAGTCCACGTCACGACGAAACCCGACGTAAGGAGTAGGTTTTCTTGTGCTTATGAGCAGGCTCAAACTCACACTGCCTTCTCCTCAAGCCTGCAAGGAATTCATAGCCTAGCCTGCTATTCGCACCGACCTCTTTTCACAAAACTCGTGGGAAATTCACTACCTTGGTGAAGATCCTCTCTTCTCACCACTTCAGCTGATTTTGGCTGATGAGGTCAGCAGTTTTGGGGGCCAAGTTAAACACACAGTGACCAAACGCAGCCCTTCTCAGAAACCAGGTTAAAAAGGCAATCCCTAAGGAATTACCAGTACTTACCTTCTCGATAGTCTTCTTTTTCTTGGCCTGATTTCAGCTTTGCCAACTGCCTCCATGAAGAAAGAGGACAGAGGAAAGGAGAAAAGAATTCTTGTACAGAAGTATTCTATCGCATCATGCTGTATTGCATTGCATAGTCCCCCCTTAAGGCTGGGAACTTCACCAAGTTTACAACCCGGTGCTCCAGGTCATCCCAAGAAAAGCCTGGAGACAACAAAGAGGGTTCAGATCCCAAGCCTGCTGCGTACCACACACACAAAGTTTTCTCAGGACAGACATTCCCCAACCTGCGTGTCTTCAAGTCTCAACAGGGCAAGTAATATCTCTCTACCCAAAGTGGTGGAGAGATCTCCAAGCAGTTGGGAGAAGATGCATGTTTTTTATACAAGCACAAGATTTTGATGAAGAACAGTGATTCTCGTTCCGAGACACTGGCACTGATATTAACATAATCGTACTCCCCTGCAGATTTTTAGCTGTAGATTTATCACCATGTGACTCCTTGGGCACGCTTTCGCTTTTCCTTTTCATTCTATAAATCCAACAGAGATTAAACACTTAGAAATACCTTGTAAAGTGTCTTTGCTGGACATTTTCACTTAATATTTCCATGCTTTTGTCAAAGCTAGAGTCTGTACAGGGTGGCATGTTTTTTCTCATTGATCTTAAACAGCGTCCATTGAAACATTCAGTTTTGACAACGAATGTTTGGACAAACACATGAGGCAGAAGCAAAGAAAACGGAAACACACCTCCAAAACCAAGCCCACACGGAGGGATTGCACAGTTTGGCATTCAGCGTCACCGCACCTTGCGTATGGGAGGTGGCCTAACGCAACAGCCATGGATCCTGCCACACAGTTTATGGCAACTGAAAGAAAATTTGATTCTCGTAAAATTCAACTTTGCTTATGCTGTTATCAATTTAAAAAAAAAAAATAACTGTCAAAGGAACTGAGAGACATTTTCTCTGCTCAAGAGGCATGCAGACATCTTCAAAACAGGGTACTGCTTTGCTTTGACTTAAATATAGTTATCACGATCCTCCAGCATCAAGAAGATTGTCACCGTTACAAGCCAGACTCAACTTTATCTCAGAAAGTTACAGCAGTCAGTCTCGCTTTGTTTCAAGTCTGGTTGCTTTGACAGGCAAAAATATGCCATCACAAAAGCTCTTCTGTTGGTGGAAAAAGGGTTTCTCTGAGATCTCGTCTTGAGATGGTGGATTCTGTGAAAGCCACCTGAGGTGCTACCAGGTCATTAAAAGAAATCACCTCTGAACTGCATGAAGAGGTTTCTAAAGCATTTACTTGTCACAAGCCTAAACGAGATTGCTTGAAAACTTTGATTTAATATGCAGTGGACTGTCCAGCACCACAGACCACTTCAGAAAACTCTATCGCCACAAGCTGAAAACAATGATAAAAGTTCATCAAGTTTTCCATCGTCTCCTTCTAAAGAGAGGCACTGAAACGTCTGGGAGATGTTCAGGTCTGCAGCGTTCCAAAGGCAATCACAGAGGGATGTCTCATAAAAATATGTACCTAGCTGTTGGGCAAAAATATCAAATAAATGCAGCCAAACGTCTACAGCTTTCTTAATAAATTTTAATGTATATTTGTTATCTGTATAAATAAATATGTAGCAGTAATCTATTGAATTCTGCAGACAACAAACAGCGCGTCACGAAAAGAACACCTTCCAGAGCTGAAGTCAAGTCTGCTGAAATCCAGTGTCACTGTGTGCGCGTGAAGGCTGCAATTTCTTTCTTCATTTCCTAGTAAGAAAAACAGACAAGCCAGCAGTCAGCGTGAAGAAAAGCTCAAGCACCCTGTTTATTTCTTCATCAAAAGAATAGAGAGTCTGTACATACATACAACTGTTAGAAGCATTTAGCAAATACATGTACTCCCACCACCAGCACAGTGTCCTTCCAGCGTCTCTCTAGCTTCAAACGCGTCCTTACGCATCCAAACTAGAGAGCAGGCCAGAGGGAGTGGAGGGATCTGTATCAGCAGTGGCTTCAACAATTGGAAAGAGGAGCCAGTTCCTGAAAAGCCACAGCTAAAAGCTGGAAATTCTGTTTTCTGCATTCTGAATAATAATAAGAGAGACTTGTTCAAGTCTCTCTCTTTGTACGCTACAGCTTGCCCCTGAGCGACTTGCGCAGCCAAGGATCTGAGGATCCTGAATCGGAAGGCCGAAGATCCATCCCATCTAAATCGACTCAGTACTGGGAATGCCTGACTGGGACCACGGGTGCCTCTGCAAGATTTCTGCCACGTTCTGACAACTCAGAAAACCTCTCTTAGAGGAAGAGATCCGAGCATTTGACTCATCAGCATTAAAGCGGCATGGTTTTGCAATAGGGACCAACTTCTTCCAGACTGAAATGAGAAAGTCTTGAAACACAGGCACCTGAGCAGTACAGAGGAACGCTACATAGGCGTGACGTCCGGAGCGCACGCGTACATACCCGTAACACACACATGCGTCACAGTGATGGAAAGGGCTAGAAGACAAAAAAAATTTACCTTCACCAATTCAGTTTTGTCATCATCTTCCCGATGGCGGTAAATGCACTGACTGAGAATAGCGTACAGTCTTTCCAACTGAACTAGAGTGAAGTTGTTTGTTGTCTCAGTGACAAAATGCAGCAGTTTCTGAAGAAAGAAAAATGGAAACTGCAAGTTTAGAATAGCACAGGATCCTTTGAACAAGCTCGTCATGTTTTCCAAAGCTAAACAATAACAGTACAACACAAGGGACATCCTGCTTTCTTATATTGCTAAATAAAATAGGAGTGACACTTCAGAGAACAGATGAAATCTCTCACAAGCTGTAACTGGAGAAAATGCGTTCATTTTTCGTACTTCAAAGTGGCTCTGCCTGTAGCAGATCACCAGCTCTCACACAGTCCTTTCTGGGCCCAAAGCTGTGAATGGCATCGCCTCTGGGAAAGCAACCCCAACAAGCCAGCGGCAGCACCTGCTTCCACTGCGGCCGCTGTGCAGTGGCCACGTGTTGTGTGAGGCTGTAGAGACGGAGCTCAAGAGAGCAGCCACTCCAAAGGAAAATATTGCTGCCTCGCCGCTGCCTGTCATCACACTCTGCCTCCCTCACATCAGCCAGCACAGAACCGGAGTATTCCCCTCAGCTTCCTGCTACACAACATGCAGGTTAAGACGCACACAATACACGCAGCGTGCTTTCAGCTGCTGCAAACAGAAAAGGCAGGCTGTGACAGAGGCTTATGGTCAACGTCCCGTGGGAAACTAGTTCTAACTGCTGCCACACAGACGACCGCATGCTCTTCTCTATCTTCCTAAAGTTCTAGTCCTACTGCCAAGCAAAGAAACAAACAAAACTCTCCCCCCAAAAAACCAAGCCGCTCCATTTGGGAGGTTCACCTCGCTTATTCACTGCAAGCAAGCTCCAAAGAGGCTGTCTGGTACGAGCAACTAGTTCCAGCGGCACCCATGTTAATGAGCAAAGTTTTCTAAAAGATGCGTTTCCTGACTGTAGCTCTGCTCAGAGCTGAAAGCTATAGAAGCTGAACCATATATACGGGCTCTACTGTAGCATTTCTCCAATGCAAAATTCTAACAGTAGATTCTGAAAGAATTTCAGAAAAGGAGACAGTAGTATTTTCTCCTGCTGACTTCAGCGTTGAAGTCACCACTGCTAGAAATAAAGGTCCTTTTCAGGTTCTCAATACATGAAAACACGCAAAACCCAACCCAAACCCCCAAAGCCGTCATAAAAACTGTCACCACATTAATAACCAACACTACTACTACTAGTAGGCTGTCAGTGGGCTCTTTGAAAATTCAACAAGCCCTTCTAAATCAACAATCAGCAAGACAACCCAGTCTCCTCAAATGTAGTTCTCCAAAAGCCACAACAGCAGTCTGCACCAGGTGTGCAAACACAACACTCATAGGCCATTACAAGCTGACTTCTTTCACAAGCTCTATATCCTTACCATACACTGTTTTAAGTGGCATTGGTTAACAACTAACTTCATTTACAACTCTCCATGGAGCAAGAAAACGTTCTTCTTCAGTATTAACAAAATTGAAATGAGACTTACTTTCAGCTGGGTGAGAATTCCCTGTGCTTTCTCCACACCCATCACATGTTGCTCTTCCATGCAAGAACGTCTCGCCCGAGCCACACAGCGTACCCACGAATCTGGAATGACACACAGCTCTTAGGCAGGGATTTTTGTTTCTCTGCCATACAGCATCAGTGAAGTGTCCTGCACCTGGAATGCAGTCTCTCTCTGCAATGACAGACACAGACCCCTTTTTTCCGCTGAGAAATCCCTGACTTGTACTTTCTTTCTGGTAAAAGTCCCTGTTCCATCAAAATTCCAAACTCGGACACAAAAGAAAACCCACCAGAGAAGAAGGCAGGGCAAAACCAGGAAAAAAAAAACGACAGTCCTGTTGCCATTACAGCACTGCATGGTAAAACTCCAAGGTAATTTCGGTTAGGAGACACACCCTATCACAGAATCCCAGAATGCGAGGGTTGGAAGGGACCTCTGTGGGTCACCTAGTCCAACCCCCCTGCCGAAGCAGGGTCACCCAGAGCAGGCTGCACAGGACCCCGCCTGCAACCACGTGGACATAAGTCTCCTATTCCACAGGCGACTCTGGACCCACACTGCTGCTGGAAGAACGTTTCCATTTTCTTCCAGAGAAGAATCCTGGGTGGACCCACCTTCAGTGAAAGTGATCTTAGGAACATGTTTTTCTGAAGGCTCTTCCTGACTCTCGGCTTCATTTTGGTCTTCCAGAACATTCTTCTCTTTCTTGAACTGAAAATTCCTCCTCTTTGCTGCAATACGGGGCTCAGGCGGGGCTCATTGAGAGGGTTTTAAACTAGGTTCAAAGGGGGAAGGGGATATTGCCCAGCTCACTAGGGATGAGCATAGGCTTGGCGTGCCAAGGCCAGGGGTGAGATTGACAGCCCAGCTCAAGTGTGTTTACACCAATGCACGTAGCATGGGCAATAAACAGGAGGAGCTGGAAGCCATTATACAGCAGGACTGCTACGACTTGGTCGCCATCACAGAAACGTGGTGGGACAACTTGCATGACTGGCATGCTGTCATAGATGGCTACAGACTCTTTAGGAAAGACAGACCAACAAGGAGAGGTGGGGGAGTTGCTCTATATGTGAGGGAGCAAGCAGAATGCATTGAGCTTGGCGTGGGGGCAAATGAGGAACAAGTTGAAAGCTTGTGGGTTAGAATTAAGGGACAGGCTCATAAGGGTGACATTACAGTGGGTGTGTACTACAGGCCACCTGAGCAGGAGGAGGAGGTTGATGAGGCCTTCTACAGGCAGCTGCAAGCAGCCTCACAGTCACAGGCCCTGGTTCTCATGGGGGACTTCAACCACCCTGACATCAGCTGGGAAGACCATACAGCTAGGCAGGCGCAATCCAGGAGGTTCCTACAGAGCATCGATGATAACTTTCTGATGCAAGTGGTGGAGGAACCAACAAGGAAAGGCGCGCTGCTGGACCTTGTGTTAACAAACAAGGAGGGACTGGTGGAGGATGTGAAGGTTGGAGGTAGACTCAGCTGCAGTGACCATGAAATGCTCGAGTTCAGGATCCTGCGTGGAGGAAGCAGGGCAATAAGCAGGATCAAAACGCTGGACCTCAGCAGGGCTGACTTTGCCCTCTTCAAGGAGCTACTGGGAGGAATCCCGTGGTCCAGGGCTCTCGAAGGCAGGGGTGTCCATGAGTACTGGTCGCTCTTTAAACAACACTTCTTCCATGCGCAGGAGCAATGCATCCGCCTGAGAAAGAAATCTAGCAAAGGAGGCAGGAGACCTGCATGGTTAAACAAGGAGCTTCTAGCAGAGATCAGGCAGAAGAGAAAGGTCCATGGAATGTGGAAAGAGGGGCAGGCCACTTGGGAAGAGTACAGAAACGTGGTGAGAGCATGCAGGGATGCGACGAGGAAGGCCAAGGCCCACCTGGAATTGAAGCTGGCAAGGGATGTCAAAAACAACAAGAAGGGCTTCTTCAACTACATCAGCAGCAAAAGGAAGACTAGGGACAATGTGTGGCCACTGCTGAATGAGGCGGGTGTCCTGGTGACGGAGGATGCGGAGAAGGCAGAGCTACTGAATGCCTTCTTTGCTTCAGTCTTCAGTGCTAAGACTGGCCCTCAGGAATCCCAGGCCCCGGAGGTAAGAGAAGAAGCCTACAAAGAGGATGACTTTCCCTTGGTCGAGGAGGACTGTGTGAGGGATCGCTTAAGCGATCTGGATGTCCACAAATCCATGGGCCCCGATGGAATGCACCCACGAGTGCTGAGAGAGCTGGCGGATGTCATGGATTCACCAAGGGGAAATCATGCCTGACCAATCTAATAGCTTTCTACGATGACATGACTGGCTGTGTAGACGAAGGGAGAGCCGTGGATGTTGTCTACCTGGACTTCAGCAAGGCTTTCGACACAGTCTCCCATGATACCCTCCTAGGGAAGCTGAGGAAGTGTGGGCTGGATGAGTGGTCGGTGAAGTGGATAGAGAACTGGCTGAATGGCAGAACTCAGAGGGTTGTCATCAGCGGCGCTGAGTCTAGTTGGAGGCTGGTAACAAGTGGTGTCCCCCAGGGGTCAGTACTGGGCCCAGTCTTGTTTAACTTCTTCATCAACAACCTGGATGAAGAGTTAGAATGTAACCTCAGCAGGTTTGCTGATGACACCAAACTGGGAGGTGTGGTAGACACACCGGAAGGCTGTGCTGCCATTCAGCGTGACCTGTGATAGGCTGGAAAGCTGGGCAGAGAGGAACCTGATGAGGTTCAACAAAGGCAAACGCAGGGTCCTGCACCTGGGGAGGAACAACCTCATGCACCAGTACAGGCTTGGGACGGACCTGCTGGAGTGCAGCTCTGCGGAGAGGGACCTGGGTATCCTGGTGGACGACAGGTTAACCATGAGCCAGCAGTGTGACCTGGCTGCCAAGAAAGCCAATGGAATCCTGGGGTGCATCAAGAAGAGTGTGGCCAGCAGGACGAGGGAGGTTCTCCTTCCCCTCTACACTGCCCTGGTGAGGCCCCATCTGGAGTACTGTGTCCAGTTCTGGGCTCCCCAGTTCAAGAAAGATGAAGAGCTACTGGAGAGAGTCCAGCGGAAGGCTACGAGGATGATGAGGGGACTGGAACATCTCCCCTACGAGGAGAGGCTGAGGGAGCTGGGCTTGTTCAGCCTGAAGAAGAGAAGGCTGCGAGGGGACCTAATAAATGCTTATAAATATCTGAAGGGTGGGTGTCAGGAGGATGGGGCCAAGCTCTTTTCAGTGGTGCCCAGTGACAGGACAAGGGGCAATGGGCACAAACTGAGGCACAGGAAGTTCCGTCTGAAGATGAGGAAGAACTTCTTCCCTCTGAGGGTGACAGAGCACTGGAACAGGCTGCCCAGGGAGGTTGTGGAGTCTCCTTCTCTAGAGATATTCAAGACCCGCCTGGACGAGGTCCTGTGCAGCCTGCTGCAGGTGACCCTGCTTCAGCAGGAGGGTTGGACTAGATGACCCACAGAGGTCCCTTCCAACCCCTACTATTCTGTGATTCTGTGATTCTGTGATTCTGTAATACCTGAAGATGTTTTGTTCGTTCTGCGCTTTCTTTTTGACCTATCTACAAAGAGATATCAGAAAAAGTAAGCCATCACATTACGAAAACAGTCCTTCCTTCAAAATCCACCATCCTCATCCATGGTAGCAATTTAGAAGCCTTTAAAAGTCAGCTAGGCCGTCAAGGCCAGGGTCTCACACCGTAAAGCAACCACGGCACTTGAACTTCATAACCATCTGGAATGAATCCCCTCTGGCTTTACCTCACATTTTGAAACTTTTAGTCAACTTACGGTACTCAGACACAAGCATATGAAAAAGTATTGATTACCACCAAAGCATGTACTTTCTAGCTGTTAAGTCACCATTAGCAAAGTTTTATACGTGGAATAACCTCACCTGCGTTGCTTTTTGACGCAGGACTTTTAGCAGCTTGATTGATAATGATGTCCTCAAAAAACATTCTTCTTTCTTCCTTGGTAGGCAGCTGGATTTTGAAAACTTGTCCATAAGCATTCATAAACAATTCTTTGATCTAAAGCATGAGGAGAAAATGTATTTCAGATAGAAGGCCACACAAATTCATATTCTATTCCAAAAAGATCAGTATCTCTCTACGTTAAGCTGAATAAACATCTGGATAAGACAAACTGGGAACAGTTATCTTCTTGGCCTCAAAAGGTGAATTAAAATATCTTCTCAAAGGAACACCTCAAGAGAACACGCTGCTCTGAGAAGGGACCTTATCATACACTGAGGAAGTGGTGACAGTCACCACCTCCAAGACTGCTTATTTTGTGTTTACCTGCCTCACTGTCCTTTCGTTTCAATCGTTATGGCGGCTACAGAGGGAAGAGGCAGGCTTCAAACAAGTGCCAGGGCCTTTTGGTAAGGTGGCTTTTTGGTCTGGGCTTTGTTTTTTCTTTTTTCAATGAATTACTTCAAATGATGTGTCTGAAGTTGCATACTTCCAAGTTTTACTCCCATTTTTCAGTCTCTACTACCATCAGGTCTGGAAGGAATTCCAGTACTTAGTTGAGAAGGCATTTATTAGCAGCATGAAAAACTTCTGCAGAAAGTTAAGCTAACATATCTTTCACTTTTCAGAAACAATGTTTTCGGTCCAAATAGCTTTTTCCCATTTCCATTTCAAGCACCGTGTATTCCTGACTAAGTACATACCGAACCACCTTGAGGTCACTGCAATTACTGTCTCAAGTCAATTTAGACATTTCTCTCCGAAGCATGACGGTGTGAGAAGGGGAGAAAGTTGGGTCAAAGCCAATCTCTTGACTCAGAAAACACTTCAGACACACGCTTTCAGCACTCTTTTGGTTAAGGAAATTTGAAGAGACCTGGTGAGGGTGCTTGAGTAATACCAGCATGAATTTGCTGAAGAGTGCACCGCACTCCAATGCTTAAAGGATTTCTCCACTAACAGGAAGTCGAAGAAAAAAGCAAGAAAAGTATCGACAGAAATACCTCTTCTGGGAGATCTGCGTGACACACATCAGATGTTGCAAGCAGCAAAACTGGAGCAGAAGTCGGGATGTTCTGCAGTAGTGTCCTAAAAGTAAGTCTGAGTGGAATTCCAGCAGCCTCCCACCACAAATGGATATGGGGGATGTAAATTATGCTTGGTGTCGTTCTTTGAGCCTCTCGCATCATCTGGGAAAGTGAAAGCTTGGATCAGAACACTAAACCGTGTAGAACAGGACCTACGTATCGGTCAGATTTGAATCTCTGCCTGGTTTCAAAACTGCTTAGGAGGAAGATAACTCCTGGAGAGCCTCACAACTCAGCCGGTGTGGTGGTCTGCCTGAAAGGACAAGACTGACCCTTCAGCAAGACCTAGACGTGGTAGTTACGTGACCGCAGATGCAAGCATCACAGAACAGAAAAGGGATTACTCCTCTGTGTGACAGAAAGAGTATCCAGCCATGTCATGTGTCTGTCCTTACTCGTACAGCTCTCAAATGCTGCTACAACAGGTCAAAATATTTGAATACAGTGATGCCATCCAGGGAAATGCATTTCCTGCCTAACAGGAAAAAAGAAGGCAGCACTAATTCTGCTTCGATTTCCTTTTCCTAGTTAAGAAAAACACACCCGTGTACAAAAGGTCCATCAGTTTTAATGCATTTACTGCATATACTGCAGCAATACCAGCTGTACATTGTTCAGATAAGAAACACTTCTTTTCCCCAGAACCTTGATTGCCTTAGAAATACAACAAAAAAGAAGGCTACCAGAAGTGCCTGACCCGCAGTCAGGCTGATGCACAGCCATCTACTGGGAGCACAGAGCCTTAAAAAGCAAGGAAAACAACCTGCTGGGTCCCACCAGGATGGGCAGCATTTCTTGCCCATGAAGAGCGGATTATCAGCAGCACCTCCCAGCTTCCTGAGCTGCTAGCAGCATCCTCACCGTTTCATTTGGAATGGAAAAAATGCGCATGTAAAGCATCCTTACTGGGTGTCATTCAGTCTAGAAGATAAGCGGATTCCCAGGACTAAACCTAACAGCACACTCAAACCAGGCCAACTCCATGAACAATGACTTTTCCTTACTCTACAGACAGTTCATTCATCCCATGACATTAAAGAGAGAAAAAAAGATACCTGTGCACATGTTTCTTCCGGTGATGTGGTGCTAGCAAACAAAATGGATAGGTCTAGCGTATAAACGGGGAACTTCTCCAGGGCATGTATTACTGCAGGTGCCAGATGAGACGCTTGCCCATATCCTGCCTCTCCAACTAGTAAGAACCGTGGCTTCCAGGACATTGGCTGGTAATAAGCGTTTCTAGAACAACAACAAGAAAATACGTCTAAAAATGAAGTGGAAGTGATCAATAGGCACACAGATCTTCAAATGTTTTTCCTATCTATCTATCTATCTATCTATCTATTGAAATACTCTCCATATTCCAGCACCATATTAATATCCAGACGACTCTCAGAGCCCATTTTGTTACAAACTTGTACCATACCTCCCTGAAGAAATCCTGCCTGGGTGAAGTAACAGCTCTCAAATCACACAGGGGGATTGTCCAGCTAAACACACACACGACAAGCGGTCAGGAGCCTGAGATGGGCAAGAATAACCACTCTCTCTCTCTCTCTCTCAACACACACCAATCTGGATCTCTTCAGCGCCCGTACACACCAATTTTCAGTAGGTCGTGAGCTGAAGTAACTGTGAGATCTCTACACCTGTCAAGTGTAGCTCAAATTTGGCCATGGAGCTAGTGGGAAGAAAGGAGCAGAACAACATTTCTAGAGAAAAATCACCGTGGGCACTGAAACACGCTTGCTGTATCTGAAGAAGCACACAAATGGATTGGTTGAATTTGAGCAGTACTCTAAATAGGCAGAAGATTTATATCTATTCAGTCAGAAATTCTAACTGCTTAATCTTTGAAGCGTGTATTCATTTCCTACTCCTCTTGCTTGACTAGCATGAAACACATTTGTGAAGAGCACTTGTTTTTTCCACCACAATACTGTTGGACATTTGCTGGCTGAAATCCAAGATCCTACAGACCTATTCAAGCTCCGCACGTCAGAAGATTTTCTGGACAGCACAGCAATAGATACTGAGAAAAAGAACTGACCCAACAGTGATGACAACATTCTATTTCTTCAACCCTTGGCTTATATGACTTCCACAGTAAAATGTCAAAAGATTAACATCAGCTTAGGAGGCTAAAGGCACAAACCACAGACATGGTTTAGGTTTTTCTCACGCTGTTGTAACAAACCATTTCTCTATTTTGTTTCTGCTACAGAATTGACGAATGCTTCAACGATCTTGGGAGGCAGAAGGGCAAAAGATGGCTACACAAATCCATACAGCTTTTATCGTTAAAAGGACAGACAGCGCACTTCTTTGGTCTTGAGTCTTTCAAGGAATACCATGGATCAAATCAACACGCTAGAATGGTCTGTGGACCACTCTGACTTCGGAGGAGAGGGCTGGGCCGTTCACTTGGATGGTTTCTGGCCATGTACTCCATTAGAACGTTAGCACCCAGCTGGATCTCCACACTTACTTCTTACAAATAGTGATCAACGCACACGCACACATTTTACTCCTTCAGCTACCACCCATCACACCAAAACTGCTTTCAGACCCAGCCATCTTTCAAATGGAAACATACAGCTGACAAATCTTTACCTGCTAAAATGGAGGCATGTTTTCTGCTGTGTACCAGGCACTTGATGTGTTGCCTGATCTTCAAAGATTGATGGTGATTCCTCATCACTGTCAACTGCACCGTTTCTTAAAACATCATGGAAAGTGTCTGAAAGACAAGAGAGGTTGGTTAACTTTCCTCAATAGTCTGTATCTGGCTCCTGCATTAATACAGCTTCTCAGTAGGTGCTGGAGACCCCTTAGCTTGTAGTTCTTCATTTGAGGGCACATGTTGATTGCTGAAGAGTTCATCCTACCACAGATTTAAGGAGACTGCACAAGTCTCTACAAAGCTGTCCTGCATCCCGTGATTTGCTTAAGGTGTATCTCGCTGGCGGTGAAAACTTGGAGGATTCTTCCTTAGAATAAAAATGACTGCGGACAAGGTCTGTAGTTCCTAGACACCTGAAAAACTCCACAAGGCCACTTCCTTCTGGAGCAGGCTCGCCCACTGGAAGTCGGGGAATTAAGTGAAGGTGATGGCCGCAGACTTCCATTTGTCTGCGACTGGCGAGTCAGAACATACAGACCAACCCATCTTCTAAAGAAGGCTCCTCAAAGATCACCGGGCAGGGAGATAACGGAAGGCGGACAGCGGAGAGGGGACACAGTTACCAATCCGCCGGCCTCTCTGCTTTTATTTTGCTGGTGGATTTCTGCCTCTCTTTTACCAACGCAAACCTGTCTCCCAGCTCTACTGCGGTTGACACTGGTAGGATATTCTCAAGGGATCAGCATCCGAACTCCTCAGGGATCTCCACTAATCAGCAGTGGAGTGAGCTAAACAATTTATTTGCTCTCACCAACAGACAGACTAAATTTGATCCCAGCTGATGCAGTTAGGAGCGTGAACTCACATGTGCTATGCAAGCCAAGCCCCAGAGTACGCACTACTAAAACATTCGGAGCTCACATGCAAGTGCACAGTGTGATCCACAAACATCTAAACGATGAGAACGTGGTTAAAAATCATGAGAGCTAAAACAGTATTTAGCTGAAGCCATTTAGATTTGTATTGTGGTCCTGACATTCTCCAGACAGGAATTAGAAGCATTCCTGGGAAGACGCCCTTCTCCCCCCCGATTTAGGTATTTGTTTTGAAGGAGGTGCCTCTCCTACATGAAGCCTTAAATCCCTCTCTACAAATGATACATCTCAGCTGCTGTCAGAAACAGGGTGCTCTAGCACAGAACGCATCCTTCTCTGCTGCTTTTTGCGAGGCATGCACAGCTCCCACCCAGCACTTCAGTGCAGAATCCAGCATAAAAACTACGCACGGTATTCCTGAAATAAAGGCGTGCACATGCACGCGATAGAATTCTACTGTCATCGCGCCTGGGAGGTTTGTGTATGTCAGTTGCACCAGTCAGAAGTTTTTGCTCTGGCAGAATTTGAAAGAAGTGGATGTTACTGGTCTACCTTGCTGTTGGTTCTTCTCTAGCGCAAGCTCTGCGTGAGGAAATACTTCCTGCAAGGCTTCTAAAATTCTTGCTAGTGTGTTTTCCAGCAGTGGTTTTGACATAGGTGGTAGCGCTCGCCCAGCTGAAGCCACAGCCCTCTGTGAAGCTGGAACAATCTTCTGCATCGCCACCACAAAATCCTTTGCTCTTATTTCAATAGAAGCGACATCTAACTGCAGTTTCTCACGACTTTGGTAGATCTGAGGATAGTGCCGGCGCAAAGCACACAGGGCAGCTTCAGCACACAAGGCTTTAATATCAGCGCCACAGTATCCTAATAAACAAAACAAGAATCAAAGGTTACGTTGGTCTCAGGCAACACAGAAGCCAAGGTTGCCCAAGTGCAACACTGAAAGATTTTGTATGCAGCCACAAATTGAGAGGTTCAGAGAGAACTGACAGAGTTACTGCACTGCAGAGAAGTTCTGTTACGGGGCTCGCAGCCTGAGACCCAGCACCTTGGAAGCAGCCTCCTAAGCAAAGCTCTGCTCCTGAGGAAGATGCCCAAAACCCATTCAATGTTCTGAGAGACAAAGAAAATGAAAAGAAAAGAAGCATCTGACTTTGTCTGCCCGCAGGGCGAGCCAGCTGCCTCACTGCCTCGCCCTGCGGCAAGGCACAAGAGCTCAGGGGCTGCCCGGTAGAAGCTCAGGTTCCCGAGGACTCCAGTCACGCGCAGCAACTCACTTGGTTTTCCAACTTACCAACGCATTTTTCAGCTAGCTCTTCCAGAAACGTGTCCAATGGTTTAGGGGTCCACTCTCGTGTGTGAATCTTGAAAATCTCTTTTCTAGCCTGGAAACAAAATGGTTGCCTTTGAGCTTGTCCTAAGTTTTCTCTTCAAATCCAATCATTCTCATCTTGTTACATTCAACTTTTTTCCTGGGGAGCCTGCAGCCAAATAAAAGGCATTTATAGCTTCCATAAAAAGTTCGTTTCCACAGGTATCAAACTTAATGATCCTGAGGAAAAAAAACTGTAGTCCAAAGCTTCTCTGCAATCAGCGATTTTTCCTCACAGAAAATTCTCTCACATTTCTCTGATCTTAACAAGACTTTCACTGAAGGATTTCTTGCTACACAGAATAATTATGGCAGATTTCTAGAATTCTTCCCCAGCAGGGAATCGCACTACTACATCTGTTTCATGGCACCTCCTCTGCTGTCCCGGAAACCAGATAAAGCCGGAGACAAAGGTTTGTGTTAAATACCCTCCTTGGTGCACTTCTACTGGCCTTCAACCCAACAAGCGGTAGTAAAACAAGTAGCAGTGACAGCCAGAGAAAAACCACAAAAACAGGGTTCCGGTTTTGCACAGTATCTTCTCCCCCACACGTATTTTTTGCTTGCTTGATACATATTTTTTCATTGCTTAGCTGTCGCCATTGAACTAGAAGCTTCCCAAACCCTGCACCTGGGCAGTGTACCACATCCTTCTCCAACTCCCTGTTAGGAAGTGCCAGTGAGAAGGTCAGATCCGACAATACGTGATTGGGGAATGAAAAATCTGAATTTGCTCCAGCTGGACCAGCCTCAAGAAGAGTTTTTTGTCAGCAAAAAGGAATTCTTGTGCACGCACCACGCCTTTCATTTTCAAGATGAGACTGCAGTAATTGATAGCTAATTCAGACATTCATCCTTACTTACACATTTCAGGGACTAGCAGCATCCCATTTTCCTGGCTGGTCCCAGTCAAACCAAAACTAGTTCTAAAACCAAATCCCTGTTGAAATCAGCTGAATCCTACATACTCAGTACCAGATCTGCCCTCCACAGTACGACACCATCTCTCCAGATAGCCCTCCTTTGCCCAAGTTGCACAACACTGATTGTGACTTTAACTGCTCCATGATACTGCATTGTCAGGTAGCTCTAGCATAAAGGTGGACTTGGCCACGTCAGCATTAAGGCTGAGCTGAAGTTCTGACCTCTTTATTCGGCAAGCTGAAGAGGAGCTCTCGATCAAAGCGTCCGGGTCTTCGCAAAGCCGGATCTATAGAATCCAGTCTGTTGGTGGCTCCGATGACCACAATTTCTCCTCTGCTGTCTAAGCCATCCATAAGTGTCAGAAGTGTTGATACAATAGAGCTAACAGAAAAATTACTAGTTTAGTAAATTTTGTTCTGTTCTACACACCACCTTCTCCAGTGATCTCACAAAAATGACAAGCTTTTGTTGATGAGACGCTGATTAGTGAAAGATTCATTTTAGCACTTGAAAAAAACAGACAAGGTAACACAGACCGCATGCTGTTATCAAGCTTAGTGAATTGTGTTCGATTATTGCTTAAAAATCATCTGACATTTTGTAGCACTCAGTTACTAGTTTTCAGGAGAAACGAGTGGGTCACATTAAGCTAAATAGGTTGGGGGCTTCTTTTCACAAAGATCAAGCAGCTTCTGTGTAGATACATAAAATGTACTACCTGTGAATGTGGTCTTGTCTACTGGACCGCACCGGAGCAAGACCATCTATCTCATCAAAGAAAATAATGGAAGGTTGCATCTGGTAGGCCTAGAAGGAAAACACAGGAATATCGACTCCAGTAAAACAGCGCCATTTGAAAGAGAAAATGCATGGAATACATGATGGTTGGAAAGTCATTGGAGCTAGATGTTTCACACTAGCATCAGGGATCTCTACTCATTGAGCTAATGCAGTAAGTGGCACGAGTAACACAAGACAGCAGCCTCTGTCAGCCCGCTGAGACGGGGTGACAGGGAGCAAATCACACCAGCAGTTCTTACAGCCATTTGGCAACCGCCGAGAACAGAGCCGGGACTTCATTCAATTACAGCTTCTGGAAGCAACCAAACAACCCTGCTTTCAGCCTGCATCTCTTTCCCTCTGATCTAAGGCCACCATCTCCTGCCTCCTGCAGCCTTTTTTGTGGCTGGACTGTTGTTTTTGGGTTATTTTTAAGGCTGGGGGAGGGGCTTGCTTTGCGAGGTTTTCTCATTGGTTTTATTAACCTTTCCCAATACATCTGGAGATTTCAAGCCCCTAAGAACCCACTGAAAAACAAAACCCTGACAATCCCCTTTCAGTGACAAGAACTGGTGAAACACAAAAAATGAGTGAGTTCTCCTTAAAAACACTGACCGCAGAAAAGGACAGTTACAACTTGGACAGAACACACAGCGCATTTTGGCCTTACCTGATCAAATAATAAATGAAGCTGTCGTTCAGATTCTCCCACCCATTCACTCAGGTAGTCGGCACCATTTCTCATAAAAAAGGCTATTCTCCTGGCACCTTGGCTACATTCATTAGCAAGGGCACGAGCAACCAGTGTCTTTCCAGTTCCTGGTGGACCATGGAATAGAAAGCGTCTGCAATTGAAAGAAAAAAGATTCACCTAGGAAAAAAGCCTCGTGGAAAAGTAGCTCTTACTACCTCCACCCCTAAAACACCCAACTCTTCTCTCCTAACCGAAGCACTTCATGCATTAGACAGTGGTAGCAGCTCAAGTGTGAGAAAAGTCAAAACAGATGGAGGTTTTTGTTCCTACACAATTCAAGAAGGCAGCAAACAAAAAGAGCACAGAGGACAAGGCAGACGTAGAAAAACTCGAGAATAGATGGCAGTGTCCCAGAAGGACCCTTCCAGAGCTGCTGACAAACTAACAGGGGTGCTTACAGCACCGCGGAGCCAAACAGGAACAAACGGCAGCACAGAATCGGAGACTGGGCTAACTCGCGAATCAGCAGCTCACTCTTCAGCGAGACACTGCCCATCCATTCGTGTGTCACAAAAGGCAAGATCTGATAGCGAAGCATTGAATTCTCCCTTGAAAAGCTTGAAGTTGCTGGATTTGGTTTCCGGGGAATTCTAAAGCTGGGAAGGTATTCTGCATTTCCAGATAAATATAGCCATAAACTGGAAAAGCCAATGCACTGCTGTTTCAAAGAGCATTTCAACAAATAACGGAGCAAAACACAGATTTCATTTTGTTATTGGCAATACTTTGAACGTTACTGAAAGCAAAGAACTTAAAGTTGCACCTCAATATACCGTGATTGAGTTTTGCTGAGCAAGAACCTATCAAGTCAAGTATTAAATCTCTAAAAATTGCATTTCATAATGCACAACGAGTTTAGCTGGGTAAGGAGCAGATCGATTCCTACTCAGCCCAAGCACAACAAACACTACAAGGTCCTATCCATTGGAAAACTGATACTTCCGCACTTCAAAAACAGAGTTGGTGGGAGAGCCAAGTGGACTTCGAAGAAACCAATTACAGTTGACTAGCAGGAGATAATTCCAATTAGAATTTTTAGGTTTAAACAATCTCTGTTACCTTGGCGGCTGAATTTTGAATCTCTCAAAGACTTCCGGGTAAAGCAAGGGAAAAACGACCGTCTCTTTTAGAGATGAAATGTGGTCAGAAAGGCCACCCACGCCATCAAATCGTACCTAAAGATAAATTCAACAGAACACATTGGATAAGTTAAAGAAAGCTGCAACCTCGATAAGGTTCCATCAGAAATTATCTGTCAGCACAAAGGAAATGTCCTGGGCAATTTTCAAATTGCTCCAGAGAAAACTGTAAACCAAGGCATCTGTAGGCAGCACGCTACTGAAGGCTTTCACCAACACTGACACAATGAACTAGAAATACTTACCGAACAATCTATTTTCATTGGATCCACATCAGCCAGACTTGCTCCGATTTCCATTTGATCCTGGTGAATTCCCTTTAACTCCTCTTCCCCAAAGTTAAGTGGAAGACACCTGATTTCAATGAAGGACAAAGAGAAAGGCACTTTCTAACTTCAGGTGCAACAAGAAGATTTTTACTTTCAGCATCATGGCAAGGGAATGCGGAAGACCTTATAAATGAGCATAAACTTCCCAAATAGTTAAATATACCTTCAGACTCTCTTGCATTTAATGTCCATGAGTAAATGCAAGAAAATAAAATTGTTCCAGACATTAAACTGAGTTAAAGATTTTAACACGAATAGCCATGCTAGTCAGCACAGCACACGCATGAATGCAAGCTTAGAACAAGTTCTTCCGGATGCGGAGACCGTGAACTGACATTGCTTTGTGTGATGGAAGAACCCCCCCTCAAAACACATCGACATCTTTTAAAGATTTTTTGCTCCTCCATTCAAACAGTTACAGCCCGAGTGGATACTTCTTTCATGCGGATTAACATCGTACAGGCTGCCAAGCACTGCTGGTGCGTCCTGAGAACTCTGGGGTGTGTGTGCCAGGGGACACACGTCAGAGACATCAGCCTGAAAGCTTCTGTGTTAAGTCTGTTATCAACATACTTTTTCTAGAGCATTTGTTAAGTAACAAAACCTCCATCATTTCCTCTATCACATTTTCTGTTATGGTGGTCTTCTTTCTGAACAAACTCAATCTAAAGCACAGGAGCAGTAGAATTTCACATTAAAAAACTACATAAACGTTTTCCTCCCCCTATTGCCACTTATCAATCAAACTGCTGATTATCAATCAATTCTAAAAATCCAATTGTAAAGAGTCCAGTTACAGCTGTCAGTGCTGACAGGTATGATTAAATATTGCCACAATGTAGAAAGTGTACAAGAGGAAAGTGTACAAGAGGAAGAGAATAACACACAGGGTTAGGCAGATGCAAGCTCCTCCCAGGTAGACCCCTCCCTCCCCTGTTCTCCAGTTTCATGAACCTCCTCAAAGCTCTGCTGCGGCTGCGCTTCCTGCGCCTCTCCAAATGCTCTTCATCATCACATGAGGGAGAGGATGTGGAACCACTGTTGTGGACTCTGTGTCTCTGACCGCAAACATTTAAACAAACAAAACTTAATTTTTCTTAGGAAGGTAGAACGCTTCACTGTTTCCCAAAGAAATTTCACAAAAATACCTACTCATTTTGTCCCATCCCTTCCTCTCACACACACACACAAATACAGAACCACAGAATCACAGAATGGTCGGGGTTGGAAGGGACCTCTGTGGGTCATCTAGTCCAACCCTCCTGCCGAAGCAGGGTCACCTACAGCAGGCTGCACAGGACCGCGTCCAGGGGGGGTCTTGAATGTCTCCAGAGAAGGAGACTCCACAACCTCCCTAGGCAGCCTGTGCCAGGGCTCCGTCAGCCTCAGAGGGAAGAAGTTCCTCCTCATGTTCAGACGGAACTTCCTCTGCTTCAGTTTGTGCCCGTTGCCCCTTGTCCTGTCACTGGGCACCACTGAAAAGAGCTTGGCCCCATCCTCCTGACACCCACCCTTTAGATATTGATAAGCATATATTACGTCCCCTCGCAGCCTTCTCTTCTTCGGGCTGAACAAGCCCACCTCCCTCAGCCTTTCCTCGTAGGAGAGATGCTCCAGTCCCCTCACCATCCTCGTAGCCCTCCGCTGGACTCTCTCCAGTAGCTCCGCATCTTTCTTGAAGTGGGGAGCCCAGAACTGGACAGAGTACTCTAGATGGGGCCTCACTAGGGCAGTGTAGAGGGGAAGGAGAGCCTCCCTCGACCTGCTGGCCACACTCCTCCTAATGCATCCCTCGCCCACCCCAGCCTCCCCCCGGACGCATACTCACTGCTGGCCAAGACTGTACTGGGGCAGTGCTGTTGGCTGGTGCCCTTCTATATCCACCCCCATTGTGACGCGTCCCCTGTGATGTCACGGGTGTCTTAGCGCATCACAGTCTCGCCCGCCGGCCATTGGCCCCACCCCGGCTCAGCGACCCACAGCTGCCCTGGTGTACTGGTTGAGGCTGGCCTGCAGATCATGTTCTTCACAGGAGCTTGCACCATGCTTCATTCTGGAGATGTTATCACCTGCCTGCCACTCGGAATCTCCTAATCATACAATATCCTGAGTTGGAAGGGACCCACGAGGATTCCGAGTCCAACCCCTGAGTCCACACCGGGCAACCTTAAGTTTGATCATCGAATCGTAGAACCATCGAATCATTTAGGTTGGAAAAGATCCTTCAGATCATCGAGTCCAACCGCAAACCCGACACTGCCAACTCCATCACCATACCGTGTCCCAAAGCGCCACATCCACACAACTTTCAAATACCTGCAGGCATGCTGCCTCAAGCACTTCCCTGGGCAGCCTGTTCCAATGCTCGGCAACCCTTTCAGGGAAGACAGTTTTCCTAATAGCCAACTGGAAAAAGTCTCCTTCTCTGGAGATATTCAAGACCCGCCTGGAGAAGGTCCTCTACAGCCTGCTGTAGGTGACCCTGCTTCGGCAGGAGGGTTGGACTAGATGACCCACAGAGGTGCCTTCCAACCCCTACTATTCTGTGATTCTGTGTGAAACCTCCCCTTGCGGGAGTCGGTTGGGCCGAGGGCGGCCTTGATGGTCTTGATGGAATAGAGTCATATCTCTGAGCTAATTATTTTGTGCACCTGTGGCTGAAAAGCAGGAGGAAAGGAGCGAAGAAACAGGATGGGAAAATCCACCTCTTTGATAAGCGTGAAGGTCGTGTGAACGGACACATGATGACCAATCAGAAGAACAAAGGAGTGTGACATGCCAAAAGACCCTCACCAGTGAGACTCTGGGGGTGGGGAACAAGGGGATATAAAAATGTTATGATTAACCATTACAGTGCTTCTGCTGCTGCTTCTGTTTGCTTTTGCTTGCCTTGTGACTGCCGTAACTTCTTGTGGCGTGTCGCCACAACTAACGATGACACGAAGTTTGGGCTCAGCAAGTAACGATTTGCATTGTGCAATTAGGACTTGAATTACAGGACACAAGCTGCGTTTCAGGCCCCTTCCCGCGTCCAGCCCGTGGCTGGCAGGATGCTGCCTGGAACCAGGAATGAAGGGGTTTTCCCGGCCGACAGCAAGCGGCCCCGTGGCACCAAGCCTGCCTGCGTACTCCGCACGGCGATTTGGCTCCAAGGCAAGCTACAGAACTCCCGCGACACCTCCCCAGCCTCCGCGCATCTCACTACTGAATTACCTTTTAGCTCACATACAGTGTAGTTTGTAATGCTGCAGTATCACCTCCTGTTTCCAAAACAACATTTTCAATTTTCTTGTGTCCTGCACACTCCAGAAAGTCCACGTCACGACGAAACCCGACGTAAGGAGCAGGTTTTCTTGTGCTTATGAGCAGGCTCGAACTCACACTGCCTTCTCCTCAAGCCTGCAAGGAATTCATAGCCTAGCCTGCTATTCGCACCGACCTCTTTTCACAGAACTCGTGGGAAATTCACTACCTTGGTGAAGATCCTCTCTTCTCACCACTTCAGCTGATTTTGGCTGATGAGGTCAGCAGTTTTGGGGGCCAAGTTAAACACACAGTGACCAAACGCAGCCCTTCTCAGAAACCAGGTTAAAAAGGCAATCCCTAAGGAATTACCAGTACTTACCTTCTCGATAGTCTTCTTTTTCTTGGCCTGATTTCAGCTTTGCCAACTGCCTCCATGAAGAAAGAGGACAGAGGAAAGGAGAAAAGAATTCTTGTACAGAAGTATTCTATCGCATCATGCTGTATTGCATTGCATAGTCCCCCCTTAAGGCTGGGAACTTCACCAAGTTTACAACCCGGTGCTCCAGGTCATCCCAAGAAAAGCCTGGAGACAACAAAGAGGGTTCAGATCCCAAGCCTGCTGCGTACCACACACACAAAGTTTTCTCAGGACAGACATTCCCCAACCTGCGTGTCTTCAAGTCTCAACAGGGCAAGTAATATCTCTCTACCCAAAGTGGTGGAGAGATCTCCAAGCAGTTGGGAGAAGATGCATGTTTTTTATACAAGCACAAGATTTTGATGAAGAACAGTGATTCTCGTTCCGAGACACTGGCACTGATATTAACATAATCGTACTCCCCTGCAGATTTTTAGCTGTAGATTTATCACCATGTGACTCCTTGGGCACGCTTTCGCTTTTCCTTTTCATTCTATAAATCCAACAGAGATTAAACACTTAGAAATACCTTGTAAAGTGTCTTTGCTGGACATTTTCACTTAATATTTCCATGCTTTTGTCAAAGCTAGAGTCTGTACAGGGTGGCATGTTTTTTCTCATTGATCTTAAACAGCGTCCATTGAAACATTCAGTTTTGACAACGAATGTTTGGACAAACACATGAGGCAGAAGCAAAGAAAACGGAAACACACCTCCAAAACCAAGCCCACACGGAGGGATTGCACAGTTTGGCATTCAGCGTCACCGCACCTTGCGTATGGGAGGTGGCCTAACGCAACAGCCATGGATCCTGCCACACAGTTTATGGCAACTGAAAGAAAATTTGATTCTCGTAAAATTCAACTTTGCTTATGCTGTTATCAATTTAAAAAAAAAAAATAACTGTCAAAGGAACTGAGAGACATTTTCTCTGCTCAAGAGGCATGCAGACATCTTCAAAACAGGGTACTGCTTTGCTTTGACTTAAATATAGTTATCACGATCCTCCAGCATCAAGAAGATTGTCACCGTTACAAGCCAGACTCAACTTTATCTCAGAAAGTTACAGCAGTCAGTCTCGCTTTGTTTCAAGTCTGGTTGCTTTGACAGGCAAAAATATGCCATCACAAAAGCTCTTCTGTTGGTGGAAAAAGGGTTTCTCCGAGATCTCGTCTTGAGATGGTGGATTCTGTGAAAGCCACCTGAGGTGCTACCAGGTCATTAAAAGAAATCACCTCTGAACTGCATGAAGAGGTTTCTAAAGCATTTACTTGTCACAAGCCTAAACGAGATTGCTTGAAAACTTTGATTTAATATGCAGTGGACTGTCCAGCACCACAGACCACTTCAGAAAACTCTATCGCCACAAGCTGAAAACAATGATAAAAGTTCATCAAGTTTTCCATCGTCTCCTTCTAAAGAGAGGCACTGAAACGTCTGGGAGATGTTCAGGTCTGCAGCGTTCCAAAGGCAATCACAGAGGGATGTCTCATAAAAATATGTACCTAGCTGTTGGGCAAAAATATCAAATAAATGCAGCCAAACGTCTACAGCTTTCTTAATAAATTTTAATGTATATTTGGTATCTGTATAAATAAATATGTAGCAGTAATCTATTGAATTCTGCAGACAACAAACAGCGCGTCACGAAAAGAACACCTTCCAGAGCTGAAGTCAAGTCTGCTGAAATCCAGTGTCACTGTGTGCGCGTGAAGGCTGCAATTTCTTTCTTCATTTCCTAGTAAGAAAAACAGACAAGCCAGCAGTCAGCGTGAAGAAAAGCTCAAGCACCCTGTTTATTTCTTCATCAAAAGAATAGAGAGTCTGTACATACATACAACTGTTAGAAGCATTTAGCAAATACATGTACTCCCACCACCAGCACAGTGTCCTTCCAGCGTCTCTCTAGCTTCAAACGCGTCCTTACGCATCCAAACTAGAGAGCAGGCCAGAGGGAGTGGAGGGATCTGTATCAGCAGTGGCTTCAACAATTGGAAAGAGGAGCCAGTTCCTGAAAAGCCACAGCTAAAAGCTGGAAATTCTGTTTTCTGCATTCTGAATAATAATAAGAGAGACTTGTTCAAGTCTCTCTCTTTGTACGCTACAGCTTGCCCCTGAGCGACTTGCGCAGCCAAGGATCTGAGGATCCTGAATCGGAAGGCCGAAGATCCATCCCATCTAAATCGACTCAGTACTGGGAATGCCTGACTGGGACCACGGGTGCCTCTGCAAGATTTCTGCCACGTTCTGACAACTCAGAAAACCTCTCTTAGAGGAAGAGATCCGAGCATTTGACTCATCAGCATTAAAGCGGCATGGTTTTGCAATAGGGACCAACTTCTTCCAGACTGAAATGAGAAAGTCTTGAAACACAGGCACCTGAGCAGTACAGAGGAACGCTACATAGGCGTGACGTCCGGAGCGCACGCGTACATACCCGTAACACACACATGCGTCACAGTGATGGAAAGGGCTAGAAGACAAAAAAAATTTACCTTCACCAATTCAGTTTTGTCATCATCTTCCCGATGGCGGTAAATGCACTGACTGAGAATAGCGTACAGTCTTTCCAACTGAACTAGAGTGAAGTTGTTTGTTGTCTCAGTGACAAAATGCAGCAGTTTCTGAAGAAAGAAAAATGGAAACTGCAAGTTTAGAATAGCACAGGATCCTTTGAACAAGCTCGTCATGTTTTCCAAAGCTAAACAATAACAGTACAACACAAGGGACATCCTGCTTTCTTATATTGCTAAATAAAATAGGAGTGACACTTCAGAGAACAGATGAAATCTCTCACAAGCTGTAACTGGAGAAAATGCGTTCATTTTTCGTACTTCAAAGTGGCTCTGCCTGTAGCAGATCACCAGCTCTCACACAGTCCTTTCTGGGCCCAAAGCTGTGAATGGCATCGCCTCTGGGAAAGCAA
This sequence comes from Opisthocomus hoazin, assembly GCF_030867145.1. NCBI lineage: Eukaryota > Metazoa > Chordata > Aves > Opisthocomiformes > Opisthocomidae > Opisthocomus > Opisthocomus hoazin. The sequence continues at coordinate 6,780,564 of NC_134454.1, read as the reverse complement.
CCCCAACAAGCCAGCGGCAGCACCTGCTTCCACTGCGGCCGCTGTGCAGTGGCCACGTGTTGTGTGAGGCTGTAGAGACGGAGCTCAAGAGAGCAGCCACTCCAAAGGAAAATATTGCTGCCTCGCCGCTGCCTGTCATCACACTCTGCCTCCCTCACATCAGCCAGCACAGAACCGGAGTATTCCCCTCAGCTTCCTGCTACACAACATGCAGGTTAAGACGCACACAATACACGCAGCGTGCTTTCAGCTGCTGCAAACAGAAAAGGCAGGCTGTGACAGAGGCTTATGGTCAACGTCCCGTGGGAAACTAGTTCTAACTGCTGCCACACAGACGACCGCATGCTCTTCTCTATCTTCCTAAAGTTCTAGTCCTACTGCCAAGCAAAGAAACAAACAAAACTCTCCCCCCAAAAAACCAAGCCGCTCCATTTGGGAGGTTCACCTCGCTTATTCACTGCAAGCAAGCTCCAAAGAGGCTGTCTGGTACGAGCAACTAGTTCCAGCGGCACCCATGTTAATGAGCAAAGTTTTCTAAAAGATGCGTTTCCTGACTGTAGCTCTGCTCAGAGCTGAAAGCTATAGAAGCTGAACCATATATACGGGCTCTACTGTAGCATTTCTCCAATGCAAAATTCTAACAGTAGATTCTGAAAGAATTTCAGAAAAGGAGACAGTAGTATTTTCTCCTGCTGACTTCAGCGTTGAAGTCACCACTGCTAGAAATAAAGGTCCTTTTCAGGTTCTCAATACATGAAAACACGCAAAACCCAACCCAAACCCCCAAAGCCGTCATAAAAACTGTCACCACATTAATAACCAACACTACTACTACTAGTAGGCTGTCAGTGGGCTCTTTGAAAATTCAACAAGCCCTTCTAAATCAACAATCAGCAAGACAACCCAGTCTCCTCAAATGTAGTTCTCCAAAAGCCACAACAGCAGTCTGCACCAGGTGTGCAAACACAACACTCATAGGCCATTACAAGCTGACTTCTTTCACAAGCTCTATATCCTTACCATACACTGTTTTAAGTGGCATTGGTTAACAACTAACTTCATTTACAACTCTCCATGGAGCAAGAAAACGTTCTTCTTCAGTATTAACAAAATTGAAATGAGACTTACTTTCAGCTGGGTGAGAATTCCCTGTGCTTTCTCCACACCCATCACATGTTGCTCTTCCATGCAAGAACGTCTCGCCCGAGCCACACAGCGTACCCACGAATCTGGAATGACACACAGCTCTTAGGCAGGGATTTTTGTTTCTCTGCCATACAGCATCAGTGAAGTGTCCTGCACCTGGAATGCAGTCTCTCTCTGCAATGACAGACACAGACCCCTTTTTTCCGCTGAGAAATCCCTGACTTGTACTTTCTTTCTGGTAAAAGTCCCTGTTCCATCAAAATTCCAAACTCGGACACAAAAGAAAACCCACCAGAGAAGAAGGCAGGGCAAAACCAGGAAAAAAAAACGACAGTCCTGTTGCCATTACAGCACTGCATGGTAAAACTCCAAGGTAATTTCGGTTAGGAGACACACCCTATCACAGAATCCCAGAATGCGAGGGTTGGAAGGGACCTCTGTGGGTCACCTAGTCCAACCCCCCTGCCGAAGCAGGGTCACCCAGAGCAGGCTGCACAGGACCCCGCCTGCAACCACGTGGACATAAGTCTCCTATTCCACAGGCGACTCTGGACCCACACTGCTGCTGGAAGAACGTTTCCATTTTCTTCCAGAGAAGAATCCTGGGTGGACCCACCTTCAGTGAAAGTGATCTTAGGAACATGTTTTTCTGAAGGCTCTTCCTGACTCTCGGCTTCATTTTGGTCTTCCAGAACATTCTTCTCTTTCTTGAACTGAAAATTCCTCCTCTTTGCTGCAATACGGGGCTCAGGCGGGGCTCATTGAGAGGGTTTTAAACTAGGTTCGAAGGGGGAAGGGGATATTGCCCAGCTCACTAGGGATGAGCATAGGCTTGGCGTGCCAAGGCCAGGGGTGAGATTGACAGCCCAGCTCAAGTGTGTTTACACCAATGCACGTAGCATGGGCAATAAACAGGAGGAGCTGGAAGCCATTATACAGCAGGACTGCTACGACTTGGTCGCCATCACAGAAACGTGGTGGGACAACTTGCATGACTGGCATGCTGTCATAGATGGCTACAGACTCTTTAGGAAAGACAGACCAACAAGGAGAGGTGGGGGAGTTGCTCTATATGTGAGGGAGCAAGCAGAATGCATTGAGCTTGGCGTGGGGGCAAATGAGGAACAAGTTGAAAGCTTGTGGGTTAGAATTAAGGGACAGGCTCATAAGGGTGACATTACAGTGGGTGTGTACTACAGGCCACCTGAGCAGGAGGAGGAGGTTGATGAGGCCTTCTACAGGCAGCTGCAAGCAGCCTCACAGTCACAGGCCCTGGTTCTCATGGGGGACTTCAACCACCCTGACATCAGCTGGGAAGACCATACAGCTAGGCAGGCGCAATCCAGGAGGTTCCTACAGAGCATCGATGATAACTTTCTGATGCAAGTGGTGGAGGAACCAACAAGGAAAGGCGCGCTGCTGGACCTTGTGTTAACAAACAAGGAGGGACTGGTGGAGGATGTGAAGGTTGGAGGTAGACTCAGCTGCAGTGACCATGAAATGCTCGAGTTCAGGATCCTGCGTGGAGGAAGCAGGGCAATAAGCAGGATCAAAACGCTGGACCTCAGCAGGGCTGACTTTGCCCTCTTCAAGGAGCTACTGGGAGGAATCCCGTGGTCCAGGGCTCTCGAAGGCAGGGGTGTCCATGAGTACTGGTCGCTCTTTAAACAACACTTCTTCCATGCGCAGGAGCAATGCATCCGCCTGAGAAAGAAATCTAGCAAAGGAGGCAGGAGACCTGCATGGTTAAACAAGGAGCTTCTAGCAGAGATCAGGCAGAAGAGAAAGGTCCATGGAATGTGGAAAGAGGGGCAGGCCACTTGGGAAGAGTACAGAAACGTGGTGAGAGCATGCAGGGATGCGACGAGGAAGGCCAAGGCCCACCTGGAATTGAAGCTGGCAAGGGATGTCAAAAACAACAAGAAGGGCTTCTTCAACTACATCAGCAGCAAAAGGAAGACTAGGGACAATGTGTGGCCACTGCTGAATGAGGCGGGTGTCCTGGTGACGGAGGATGCGGAGAAGGCAGAGCTACTGAATGCCTTCTTTGCTTCAGTCTTCAGTGCTAAGACTGGCCCTCAGGAATCCCAGGCCCCGGAGGTAAGAGAAGAAGCCTACAAAGAGGATGACTTTCCCTTGGTCGAGGAGGACTGTGTGAGGGATCGCTTAAGCGATCTGGATGTCCACAAATCCATGGGCCCCGATGGAATGCACCCACGAGTGCTGAGAGAGCTGGCGGATGTCATGGATTCACCAAGGGGAAATCATGCCTGACCAATCTAATAGCTTTCTACGATGACATGACTGGCTGTGTAGACGAAGGGAGAGCCGTGGATGTTGTCTACCTGGACTTCAGCAAGGCTTTCGACACAGTCTCCCATGATACCCTCCTAGGGAAGCTGAGGAAGTGTGGGCTGGATGAGTGGTCGGTGAAGTGGATAGAGAACTGGCTGAATGGCAGAACTCAGAGGGTTGTCATCAGCGGCGCTGAGTCTAGTTGGAGGCTGGTAACAAGTGGTGTCCCCCAGGGGTCAGTACTGGGCCCAGTCTTGTTTAACTTCTTCATCAACAACCTGGATGAAGAGTTAGAATGTAACCTCAGCAGGTTTGCTGATGACACCAAACTGGGAGGTGTGGTAGACACACCGGAAGGCTGTGCTGCCATTCAGCGTGACCTGTGATAGGCTGGAAAGCTGGGCAGAGAGGAACCTGATGAGGTTCAACAAAGGCAAACGCAGGGTCCTGCACCTGGGGAGGAACAACCTCATGCACCAGTACAGGCTTGGGACGGACCTGCTGGAGTGCAGCTCTGCGGAGAGGGACCTGGGTATCCTGGTGGACGACAGGTTAACCATGAGCCAGCAGTGTGACCTGGCTGCCAAGAAAGCCAATGGAATCCTGGGGTGCATCAAGAAGAGTGTGGCCAGCAGGACGAGGGAGGTTCTCCTTCCCCTCTACACTGCCCTGGTGAGGCCCGATCTGGAGTACTGTGTCCAGTTCTGGGCTCCCCAGTTCAAGAAAGATGAAGAGCTACTGGAGAGAGTCCAGCGGAAGGCTACGAGGATGATGAGGGGACTGGAACATCTCCCCTACGAGGAGAGGCTGAGGGAGCTGGGCTTGTTCAGCCTGAAGAAGAGAAGGCTGCGAGGGGACCTAATAAATGCTTATAAATATCTGAAGGGTGGGTGTCAGGAGGATGGGGCCAAGCTCTTTTCAGTGGTGCCCAGTGACAGGACAAGGGGCAATGGGCACAAACTGAGGCACAGGAAGTTCCGTCTGAAGATGAGGAAGAACTTCTTCCCTCTGAGGGTGACAGAGCACTGGAACAGGCTGCCCAGGGAGGTTGTGGAGTCTCCTTCTCTAGAGATATTCAAGACCCGCCTGGACGAGGTCCTGTGCAGCCTGCTGCAGGTGACCCTGCTTCAGCAGGAGGGTTGGACTAGATGACCCACAGAGGTCCCTTCCAACCCCTACTATTCTGTGATTCTGTGATTCTGTGATTCTGTAATACCTGAAGATGTTTTGTTCATTCTGCGCTTTCTTTTTGACCTATCTACAAAGAGATATCAGAAAAAGTAAGCCATCACATTACGAAAACAGTCCTTCCTTCAAAATCCACCATCCTCATCCATGGTAGCAATTTAGAAGCCTTTAAAAGTCAGCTAGGCCGTCAAGGCCAGGGTCTCACACCATAAAGCAACCACGGCACTTGAACTTCATAACCATCTGGAATGAATCCCCTCTGGCTTTACCTCACATTTTGAAACTTTTAGTCAACTTACGGTACTCAGACACAAGCATATGAAAAAGTATTGATTACCACCAAAGCATGTACTTTCTAGCTGTTAAGTCACCATTAGCAAAGTTTTATACGTGGAATAACCTCACCTGCGTTGCTTTTTGACGCAGGACTTTTAGCAGCTTGATTGATAATGATGTCCTCAAAAAACATTCTTCTTTCTTCCTTGGTAGGCAGCTGGATTTTGAAAACTTGTCCATAAGCATTCATAAACAATTCTTTGATCTAAAGCATGAGGAGAAAATGTATTTCAGATAGAAGGCCACACAAATTCATATTCTATTCCAAAAAGATCAGTATCTCTCTACGTTAAGCTGAATAAACATCTGGATAAGACAAACTGGGAACAGTTATCTTCTTGGCCTCAAAAGGTGAATTAAAATATCTTCTCAAAGGAACACCTCAAGAGAACACGCTGCTCTGAGAAGGGACCTTATCATACACTGAGGAAGTGGTGACAGTCACCACCTCCAAGACTGCTTATTTTGTGTTTACCTGCCTCGCTGTCCTTTCGTTTCAATCGTTATGGCGGCTACAGAGGGAAGAGGCAGGCTTCAAACAAGTGCCAGGGCCTTTTGGTAAGGTGGCTTTTTGGTCTGGGCTTTGTTTTTTCTTTTTTCAATGCATTACTTCAAATGATGTGTCTGAAGTTGCATACTTCCAAGTTTTACTCCCATTTTTCAGTCTCTACTACCATCAGGTCTGGAAGGAATTCCAGTACTTAGTTGAGAAGGCATTTATTAGCAGCATGAAAAACTTCTGCAGAAAGTTAAGCTAACATATCTTTCACTTTTCAGAAACAATGTTTTCGGTCCAAATAGCTTTTTCCCATTTCCATTTCAAGCACCGTGTATTCCTGACTAAGTACATACCGAACCACCTTGAGGTCACTGCAATTACTGTCTCAAGTCAATTTAGACATTTCTCTCCGAAGCATGACGGTGTGAGAAGGGGAGAAAGTTGGGTCAAAGCCAATCTCTTGACTCAGAAAACACTTCAGACACACGCTTTCAGCACTCTTTTGGTTAAGGAAATTTGAAGAGACCTGGTGAGGGTGCTTGAGTAATACCAGCATGAATTTGCTGAAGAGTGCACCGTACTCCAATGCTTAAAGGATTTCTCCACTAACAGGAAGTCGAAGAAAAAAGCAAGAAAAGTATCGACAGAAATACCTCTTCTGGGAGATCTGCGTGACACACATCAGATGTTGCAAGCAGCAAAACTGGAGCAGAAGTCGGGATGTTCTGCAGTAGTGTCCTAAAAGTAAGTCTGAGTGGAATTCCAGCAGCCTCCCACCACAAATGGATATGGGGGATGTAAATTATGCTTGGTGTCGTTCTTTGAGCCTCTCGCATCATCTGGGAAAGTGAAAGCTTGGATCAGAACACTAAACCGTGTAGAACAGGACCTACGTATCGGTCAGATCTGAATCTCTGCCTGGTTTCAAAACTGCTTAGGAGGAAGATAACTCCTGGAGAGCCTCACAACTCAGCCGGTGTGGTGGTCTGCCTGAAAGGACAAGACTGACCCTTCAGCAAGACCTAGACGTGGTAGTTACGTGACCGCAGATGCAAGCATCACAGAACAGAAAAGGGATTACTCCTCTGTGTGACAGAAAGAGTATCCAGCCATGTCATGTGTCTGTCCTTACTCGTACAGCTCTCAAATGCTGCTACAACAGGTCAAAATATTTGAATACAGTGATGCCATCCAGGGAAATGCATTTCCTGCCTAACAGGAAAAAAGAAGACAGCACTAATTCTGCTTCGATTTCCTTTTCCTAGTTAAGAAAAACACACCCGTGTACAAAAGGTCCATCAGTTTTAATGCATTTACTGCATATACTGCAGCAATACCAGCTGTACATTGTTCAGATAAGAAACACTTCTTTTCCCCAGAACCTTGATTGCCTTAGAAATACAACAAAAAAGAAGGCTACCAGAAGTGCCTGACCCGCAGTCAGGCTGATGCACAGCCATCTACTGGGAGCACAGAGCCTTAAAAAGCAAGGAAAACAACCTGCTGGGTCCCACCAGGATGGGCAGCATTTCTTGCCCATGAAGAGCGGATTATCAGCAGCACCTCCCAGCTTCCTGAGCTGCTAGCAGCATCCTCACCGTTTCATTTGGAATGGAAAAAATGCGCATGTAAAGCATCCTTACTGGGTGTCATTCAGTCTAGAAGATAAGCGGATTCCCAGGACTAAACCTAACAGCACACTCAAACCAGGCCAACTCCATGAACAATGACTTTTCCTTACTCTACAGACAGTTCATTCATCCCATGACATTAAAGAGAGAAAAAAAGATACCTGTGCACATGTTTCTTCCGGTGATGTGGTGCTAGCAAACAAAATGGATAGGTCTAGCGTATAAACGGGGAACTTCTCCAGGGCATGTATTACTGCAGGTGCCAGATGAGACGCTTGCCCATATCCTGCCTCTCCAACTAATAAGAACCGTGGCTTCCAGGACATTGGCTGGTAATAAGCATTTCTAGAACAACAACAAGAAAATACGTCTAAAAATGAAGTGGAAGTGATCAATAGGCACACAGATCTTCAAATGTTTTTCCTATCTATCTATCTATCTATCTATCTATTGAAATACTCTCCATATTCCAGCACCATATTAATATCCAGACGACTCTCAGAGCCCATTTTGTTACAAACTTGTACCATACCTCCCTGAAGAAATCCTGCCTGGGTGAAGTAACAGCTCTCAAATCACACAGGGGGATTGTCCAGCTAAACACACACACGACAAGCGGTCAGGAGCCTGAGATGGGCAAGAATAACCACTCTCTCTCTCTCTCTCTCAACACACACCAATCTGGATCTCTTCAGCGCCCGTACACACCAATTTTCAGTAGGTCGTGAGCTGAAGTAACTGTGAGATCTCTACACCTGTCAAGTGTAGCTCAAATTTGGCCATGGAGCTAGTGGGAAGAAAGGAGCAGAACAACATTTCTAGAGAAAAATCACCGTGGGCACTGAAACACGCTTGCTGTATCTGAAGAAGTACACAAATGGATTGGTTGAATTTGAGCAGTACTCTAAATAGGCAGAAGATTTATATCTATTCAGTCAGAAATTCTAACTGCTTAATCTTTGAAGCGTGTATTCATTTCCTACTCCTCTTGCTTGACTAGCATGAAACACATTTGTGAAGAGCACTTGTTTTTTCCACCACAATACTGTTGGACATTTGCTGGCTGAAATCCAAGATCCTACAGACCTATTCAAGCTCCGCACGTCAGAAGATTTTCTGGACAGCACAGCAATAGATACTGAGAAAAAGAACTGACCCAACAGTGATGACAACATTCTATTTCTTCAACCCTTGGCTTATATGACTTCCACAGTAAAATGTCAAAAGATTAACATCAGCTTAGGAGGCTAAAGGCACAAACCACAGACATGGTTTAGGTTTTTCTCACGCTGTTGTAACAAACCATTTCTCTATTTTGTTTCTGCTACAGAATTGACGAATGCTTCAACGATCTTGGGAGGCAGAAGGGCAAAAGATGGCTACACAAATCCATACAGCTTTTATCGTTAAAAGGACAGACAGCGCACTTCTTTGGTCTTGAGTCTTTCAAGGAATACCATGGATCAAATCAACACGCTAGAATGGTCTGTGGACCACTCTGACTTCGGAGGAGAGGGCTGGGCCGTTCACTTGGATGGTTTCTGGCCATGTACTCCATTAGAACGTTAGCACCCAGCTGGATCTCCACACTTACTTCTTACAAATAGTGATCAACGCACACGCACACATTTTACTCCTTCAGCTACCACCCATCACACCAAAACTGCTTTCAGACCCAGCCATCTTTCAAATGGAAACATACAGCTGACAAATCTTTACCTGCTAAAATGGAGGCATGTTTTCTGCTGTGTACCAGGCACTTGATGTGTTGCCTGATCTTCAAAGATTGATGGTGATTCCTCATCACTGTCAACTGCACCGTTTCTTAAAACATCATGGAAAGTGTCTGAAAGACAAGAGAGGTTGGTTAACTTTCCTCAATAGTCTGTATCTGGCTCCTGCATTAATACAGCTTCTCAGTAGGTGCTGGAGACCCCTTAGCTTGTAGTTCTTCATTTGAGGGCACATGTTGATTGCTGAAGAGTTCATCCTACCACAGATCTAAGGAGACTGCACAAGTCTCTACAAAGCTGTCCTGCATCCCGTGATTTGCTTAAGGTGTATCTCGCTGGCGGTGAAAACTTGGAGGATTCTTCCTTAGAATAAAAATGACTGCGGACAAGGTCTGTAGTTCCTAGACACCTGAAAAACTCCACAAGGCCACTTCCTTCTGGAGCAGGCTCGCCCACTGGAAGTCGGGGAATTAAGTGAAGGTGATGGCCGCAGACTTCCATTTGTCTGCGACTGGCGAGTCAGAACATATAGACCAACCCATCTTCTAAAGAAGGCTCCTCAAAGATCACCGGGCAGGGAGATAACGGAAGGCGGACAGCGGAGAGGGGACACAGTTACCAATCCGCCGGCCTCTCTGCTTTTATTTTGCTGGTGGATTTCTGCCTCTCTTTTACCAACGCAAACCTGTCTCCCAGCTCTACTGCGGTTGACACTGGTAGGATATTCTCAAGGGATCAGCATCCGAACTCCTCAGGGATCTCCACTAATCAGCAGTGGAGTGAGCTAAACAATTTATTTGCTCTCACCAACAGACAGACTAAATTTGATCCCAGCTGATGCAGTTAGGAGCGTGAACTCACATGTGCTATGCAAGCCAAGCCCCAGAGTACGCACTACTAAAACATTCGGAGCTCACATGCAAGTGCACAGTGTGATCCACAAACATCTAAACGATGAGAACGTGGTTAAAAATCATGAGAGCTAAAACAGTATTTAGCTGAAGCCATTTAGATTTGTATTGTGGTCCTGACATTCTCCAGACAGGAATTAGAAGCATTCCTGGGAAGACGCCCTTCTCCCCCCCGATTTAGGTATTTGTTTTGAAGGAGGTGCCTCTCCTACATGAAGCCTTAAATCCCTCTCTACAAATGATACATCTCAGCTGCTGTCAGAAACAGGGTGCTCTAGCACAGAACGCATCCTTCTCTGCTGCTTTTTGCGAGGCATGCACAGCTCCCACCCAGCACTTCAGTGCAGAATCCAGCATAAAAACTACGCACGGTATTCCTGAAATAAAGGCGTGCACATGCACGCGATAGAATTCTACTGTCATCGCGCCTGGGAGGTTTGTGTATGTCAGTTGCACCAGTCAGAAGTTTTTGCTCTGGCAGAATTTGAAAGAAGTGGATGTTACTGGTCTACCTTGCTGTTGGTTCTTCTCTAGCGCAAGCTCTGCGTGAGGAAATACTTCCTGCAAGGCTTCTAAAATTCTTGCTAGTGTGTTTTCCAGCAGTGGTTTTGACATAGGTGGTAGCGCTCGCCCAGCTGAAGCCACAGCCCTCTGTGAAGCTGGAACAATCTTCTGCATCGCCACCACAAAATCCTTTGCTCTTATTTCAATAGAAGCGACATCTAACTGCAGTTTCTCACGACTTTGGTAGATCTGAGGATAGTGCCGGCGCAAAGCACACAGGGCAGCTTCAGCACACAAGGCTTTAATATCAGCGCCACAGTATCCTAATAAACAAAACAAGAATCAAAGGTTACGTTGGTCTCAGGCAACACAGAAGCCAAGGTTGCCCAAGTGCAACACTGAAAGATTTTGTATGCAGCCACAAATTGAGAGGTTCAGAGAGAACTGACAGAGTTACTGCACTGCAGAGAAGTTCTGTTACGGGGCTCGCAGCCTGAGACCCAGCACCTTGGAAGCAGCCTCCTAAGCAAAGCTCTGCTCCTGAGGAAGATGCCCAAAACCCATTCAATGTTCTGAGAGACAAAGAAAATGAAAAGAAAAGAAGCATCTGACTTTGTCTGCCCGCAGGGCGAGCCAGCTGCCTCACTGCCTCGCCCTGCGGCAAGGCACAAGAGCTCGGGGGCTGCCCGGTAGAAGCTCAGGTTCCCGAGGACTCCAGTCACGCGCAGCAACTCACTTGGTTTTCCAACTTACCAACGCATTTTTCAGCTAGCTCTTCCAGAAACGTGTCCAATGGTTTAGGGGTCCACTCTCGTGTGTGAATCTTGAAAATCTTTTTTCTAGCCTGGAAACAAAATGGTTGCCTTTGAGCTTGTCCTAAGTTTTCTCTTCAAATCCAATCATTCTCAACTTGTTACATTCAACTTTTTTCCTGGGGGCCTGCAGCCAAATAAAAGGCATTTATAGCTTCCATAAAAAGTTCGTTTCCACAGGTATCAAACTTAATGATCCTGAGGAAAAAAAACTGTAGTCCAAAGCTTCTCTGCAATCAGCGATTTTTCCTCACAGAAAATTCTCTCACATTTCTCTGATCTTAACAAGACTTTCACTGAAGGATTTCTTGCTACACAGAATAATTATGGCAGATTTCTAGAATTCTTCCCCAGCAGGGAATCGCACTACTACATCTGTTTCATGGCACCTCCTCTGCTGTCCCGGAAACCAGATAAAGCCGGAGACAAAGGTTTGTGTTAAATACCCTCCTTGGTGCACTTCTACTGGCCTTCAACCCAACAAGCGGTAGTAGAACAAGTAGCAGTGACAGCCAGAGAAAAACCACAAAAACAGGGTTCCGGTTTCGCACAGTATCTTCTCCCCCACACGTATTTTTTGCTTGCTTGATACATATTTTTTCATTGCTTAGCTGTCGCCATTGAACTAGAAGCTTCCCAAACCCTGCACCTGGGCAGTGTACCACATCCTTCTCCAACTCCCTGTTAGGAAGTGCCAGTGAGAAGGTCAGATCCGACAATACGTGATTGGGGAATGAAAAATTTGAATTTGCTCCAGCTGGACCAGCCTCAAGAAGAGTTTTTTGTCAGCAAAAAGGAATTCTTGTGCACGCACCACGCCTTTCATTTTCAAGATGAGACTGCAGTAATTGATAGCTAATTCAGACATTCATCCTTACTTACACATTTCAGGGACTAGCAGCATCCCATTTTCCTGGCTGGTCCCAGTCAAACCAAAACTAGTTCTAAAACCAAATCCCTGTTGAAATCAGCTGAATCCTACATACTCAGTACCAGATCTGCCCTCCACAGTACGACACCATCTCTCCAGATAGCCCTCCTTTGCCCAAGTTGCGCAACACTGATTGTGACTTTAACTGCTCCATGATACTGCATTGTCAGGTAGCTCTAGCATAAAGGTGGACTTGGCCACGTCAGCATTAAGGCTGAGCTGAAGTTCTGACCTCTTTATTCGGCAAGCTGAAGAGGAGCTCTCGATCAAAGCGTCCGGGTCTTCGCAAAGCCGGATCTATAGAATCCAGTCTGTTGGTGGCTCCGATGACCACAATTTCTCCTCTGCTGTCTAAGCCATCCATAAGTGTCAGAAGTGTTGATACAATAGAGCTAACAGAAAAATTACTAGTTTAGTAAATTTTGTTCTGTTCTACACACCACCTTCTCCAGTGATCTCACAAAAATGACAAGCTTTTGTTGATGAGACGCTGATTAGTGAAAGATTCATTTTAGCACTTGAAAAAAACAGACAAGGTAACACAGACCGCATGCTGTTATCAAGCTTAGTGAATTGTGTTCGATTATTGCTTAAAAATCATCTGACATTTTGTAGCACTCAGTTACTAGTTTTCAGGAGAAACGAGTGGGTCACATTAAGCTAAATAGGTTGGGGGCTTCTTTTCACAAAGATCAAGCAGCTTCTGTGTAGATACATAAAATGTACTACCTGTGAATGTGGTCTTGTCTACTGGACCGCACCGGAGCAAGACCATCTATCTCATCAAAGAAAATAATGGAAGGTTGCATCTGGTAGGCCTAGAAGGAAAACACAGGAATATCGACTCCAGTAAAACAGCGCCATTTGAAAGAGAAAATGCATGGAATACATGATGGTTGGAAAGTCATTGGAGCTAGATTTTTCACACTAGCATCAGGGATCTCTACTCATTGAGCTAATGCAGTAAGTGGCACGAGTAACACAAGACAGCAGCCTCTGTCAGCCCGCTGAGACGGGGTGACAGGGAGCAAATCACACCAGCAGTTCTTACAGCCATTTGGCAACCGCCGAGAACAGAGCCGGGACTTCATTCAATTACAGCTTCTGGAAGCAACCAAACAACCCTGCTTTCAGCCTGCATCTCTTTCCCTCTGATCTAAGGCCACCATCTCCTGCCTCCTGCAGCCTTTTTTGTGGCTGGACTGTTGTTTTTGGGTTATTTTTAAGGCTGGGGGAGGGGCTTGCTTTGCGAGGTTTTCTCATTGGTTTTATTAACCTTTCCCAATACATCTGGAGATTTCAAGCCCCTAAGAACCCACTGAAAAACAAAACCCTGACAATCCCCTTTCAGTGACAAGAACTGGTGAAACACAAAAAATGAGTGAGTTCTCCTTAAAAACACTGACCGCAGAAAAGGACAGTTACAACTTGGACAGAACACACAGCGCATTTTGGCCTTACCTGATCAAATAATAAATGAAGCTGTCGTTCAGATTCTCCCACCCATTCACTCAGGTAGTCGGCACCATTTCTCATAAAAAAGGCTATTCTCCTGGCACCTTGGCTACATTCATTAGCAAGGGCACGAGCAACCAGTGTCTTTCCAGTTCCTGGTGGACCATGGAATAGAAAGCGTCTGCAATTGAAAGAAAAAAGATTCACCTAGGAAAAAAGCCTCGTGGAAAAGTAGCTCTTACTACCTCCACCCCTAAAACACCCAACTCTTCTCTCCTAACCGAAGCACTTCATGCATTAGACAGTGGTAGCAGCTCAAGTGTGAGAAAAGTCAAAACAGATGGAGGTTTTTGTTCCTACACAATTCAAGAAGGCAGCAAACAAAAAGAGCACAGAGGACAAGGCAGACGTAGAAAAACTCGAGAATAGATGGCAGTGTCCCAGAAGGACCCTTCCAGAGCTGCTGACAAACTAACAGGGGTGCTTACAGCACCGCGGAGCCAAACAGGAACAAACGGCAGCACAGAATCGGAGACTGGGCTAACTCGCGAATCAGCAGCTCACTCTTCAGCGAGACACTGCCCATCCATTCGTGTGTCACAAAAGGCAAGATCTGATAGCGAAGCATTGAATTCTCCCTTGAAAAGCTTGAAGTTGCTGGATTTGGTTTCCGGGGAATTCTAAAGCTGGGAAGGTATTCTGCATTTCCAGATAAATATAGCCATAAACTGGAAAAGCCAATGCACTGCTGTTTCAAAGAGCATTTCAACAAATAACGGAGCAAAACACAGATTTCATTTTGTTATTGGCAATACTTTGAACGTTACTGAAAGCAAAGAACTTAAAGTTGCACCTCAATATACCGTGATTGAGTTTTGCTGAGCAAGAACCTATCAAGTCAAGTATTAAATCTCTAAAAATTGCATTTCATAATGCACAACGAGTTTAGCTGGGTAAGGAGCAGATCGATTCCTACTCAGCCCAAGCACAACAAACACTACAAGGTCCTATCCATTGGAAAACTGATACTTCCGCACTTCAAAAACAGAGTTGGTGGGAGAGCCAAGTGGACTTCGAAGAAACCAATTACAGTTGACTAGCAGGAGATAATTCCAATTAGAATTTTTAGGTTTAAACAATCTCTGTTACCTTGGCGGCTGAATTTTGAATCTCTCAAAGACTTCCGGGTAAAGCAAGGGAAAAACGACCGTCTCTTTTAGAGATGAAATGTGGTCAGAAAGGCCACCCACGCCATCAAATCGTACCTAAAGATAAATTCAACAGAACACATTGGATAAGTTAAAGAAAGCTGCAACCTCGATAAGGTTCCATCAGAAATTATCTGTCAGCACAAAGGAAATGTCCTGGGCAATTTTCAAATTGCTCCAGAGAAAACTGTAAACCAAGGCATCTGTAGGCAGCACGCTACTGAAGGCTTTCACCAACACTGACACAATGAACTAGAAATACTTACCGAACAATCTATTTTCATTGGATCCACATCAGCCAGACTTGCTCCGATTTCCATTTGATCCTGGTGAATTCCCTTTAACTCCTCTTCCCCAAAGTTAAGTGGAAGACACCTGATTTCAATGAAGGACAAAGAGAAAGGCACTTTCTAACTTCAGGTGCAACAAGAAGATTTTTACTTTCAGCATCATGGCAAGGGAATGCGGAAGACCTTATAAATGAGCATAAACTTCCCAAATAGTTAAATATACCTTCAGACTCTCTTGCATTTAATGTCCATGAGTAAATGCAAGAAAATAAAATTGTTCCAGACATTAAACTGAGTTAAAGATTTTAACACGAATAGCCATGCTAGTCAGCACAGCACACGCATGAATGCAAGCTTAGAACAAGTTCTTCCGGATGCGGAGACCGTGAACTGACATTGCTTTGTGTGATGGAAGAACCCCCCCTCAAAACACATCGACATCTTTTAAAGATTTTTTGCTCCTCCATTCAAAAAGTTACAGCCCGAGTGGATACTTCTTTCATGCGGATTAACATCGTACAGGCTGCCAAGCACTGCTGGTGCGTCCTGAGAACTCTGGGGTGTGTGTGCCAGGGGACACACGTCAGAGACATCAGCCTGAAAGCTTCTGTGTTAAGTCTGTTATCAACATACTTTTTCTAGAGCATTTGTTAAGTAACAAAACCTCCATCATTTCCTCTATCACATTTTCTGTTATGGTGGTCTTCTTTCTGAACAAACTCAATCTAAAGCACAGGAGCAGTAGAATTTCACATTAAAAAACTACATAAACGTTTTCCTCCCCCTATTGCCACTTATCAATCAAACTGCTGATTATCAATCAATTCTAAAAATCCAATTGTAAAGAGTCCAGTTACAGCTGTCAGTGCTGACAGGTATGATTAAATATTGCCACAATGTAGAAAGTGTACAAGAGGAAAGTGTACAAGAGGAAGAGAATAACACACAGGGTTAGGCAGATGCAAGCTCCTCCCAGGTAGACCCCTCCCTCCCCTGTTCTCCAGTTTCATGAACCTCCTCAAAGCTCTGCTGCGGCTGCGCTTCCTGCGCCTCTCCAAATGCTCTTCATCATCACATGAGGGAGAGGATGTGGAACCACTGTTGTGGACTCTGTGTCTCTGACCGCAAACATTTAAACAAACAAAACTTAATTTTTCTTAGGAAGGTAGAACGCTTCACTGTTTCCCAAAGAAATTTCACAAAAATACCTACTCATTTTGTCCCATCCCTTCCTCTCACACACACACACAAATACAGAACCACAGAATCACAGAATGGTCGGGGTTGGAAGGGACCTCTGTGGGTCATCTAGTCCAACCCTCCTGCCGAAGCAGGGTCACCTACAGCAGGCTGCACAGGACCGCGTCCAGGGGGGGTCTTGAATGTCTCCAGAGAAGGAGACTCCACAACCTCCCTAGGCAGCCTGTGCCAGGGCTCCGTCAGCCTCAGAGGGAAGAAGTTCCTCCTCATGTTCAGACGGAACTTCCTCTGCTTCAGTTTGTGCCCGTTGCCCCTTGTCCTGTCACTGGGCACCACTGAAAAGAGCTTGGCCCCATCCTCCTGACACCCACCCTTTAGATATTGATAAGCATATATTACGTCCCCTCGCAGCCTTCTCTTCTTCGGGCTGAACAAGCCCACCTCCCTCAGCCTTTCCTCGTAGGAGAGATGCTCCAGTCCCCTCACCATCCTCGTAGCCCTCCGCTGGACTCTCTCCAGTAGCTCCGCATCTTTCTTGAAGTGGGGAGCCCAGAACTGGACAGAGTACTCTAGATGGGGCCTCACTAGGGCAGTGTAGAGGGGAAGGAGAGCCTCCCTCGACCTGCTGGCCACACTCCTCCTAATGCATCCCTCGCCCACCCCAGCCTCCCCCCGGACGCATACTCACTGCTGGCCAAGACTGTACTGGGGCAGTGCTGTTGGCTGGTGCCCTTCTATATCCACCCCCATTGTGACGCGTCCCCTGTGATGTCACGGGTGTCTTAGCGCATCACAGTCTCGCCCGCCGGCCATTGGCCCCACCCCGGCTCAGCGACCCACAGCTGCCCTGGTGTACTGGTTGAGGCTGGCCTGCAGATCATGTTCTTCACGGGAGCTTGCACCATGCTTCATTCTGGAGATGTTATCACCTGCCTGCCACTCGGAATCTCCTAATCATACAATATCCTGAGTTGGAAGGGACCCACGAGGATTCCGAGTCCAACCCCTGAGTCCACACCGGGCAACCTTAAGTTTGATCATCGAATCGTAGAACCATCGAATCATTTAGGTTGGAAAAGATCCTTCAGATCATCGAGTCCAACCGCAAACCCGACACTGCCAACTCCATCACCATACCGTGTCCCAAAGCGCCACATCCACACAACTTTCAAATACCTGCAGGCATGCTGCCTCAAGCACTTCCCTGGGCAGCCTGTTCCAATGCTCGGCAACCCTTTCAGGGAAGACAGTTTTCCTAATAGCCAACTGGAAAAAGTCTCCTTCTCTGGAGATATTCAAGACCCGCCTGGAGAAGGTCCTCTACAGCCTGCTGTAGGTGACCCTGCTTCGGCAGGAGGGTTGGACTAGATGACCCACAGAGGTGCCTTCCAACCCCTACTATTCTGTGATTCTGTGTGAAACCTCCCCTTGCGGGAGTCGGTTGGGCCGAGGGCGGCCTTGATGGTCTTGATGGAATAGAGTCATATCTCTGAGCTAATTATTTTGTGCACCTGTGGTTGAAAAGCAGGAGGAAAGGAGCGAAGAAACAGGATGGGAAAATCCACCTCTTTGATAAGCGTGAAGGTCGTGTGAACGGACACATGATGACCAATCAGAAGAACAAAGGAGTGTGACATGCCAAAAGACCCTCACCAGTGAGACTCTGGGGGTGGGGAACAAGGGGATATAAAAATGTTATGATTAACCATTACAGTGCTTCTGCTGCTGCTTCTGTTTGCTTTTGCTTGCCTTGTGACTGCCGTAACTTCTTGTGGCGTGTCGCCACAACTAACGATGACACGAAGTTTGGGCTCAGCAAGTAACGATTTGCATTGTGCAATTAGGACTTGAATTACAGGACACAAGCTGCGTTTCAGGCCCCTTCCCGCGTCCAGCCCGTGGCTGGCAGGATGCTGCCTGGAACCAGGAATGAAGGGGTTTTCCCGGCCGACAGCAAGCGGCCCCGTGGCACCAAGCCTGCCTGCGTACTCCGCACGGCGATTTGGCTCCAAGGCAAGCTACAGAACTCCCGCGACACCTCCCCAGCCTCCGCGCATCTCACTACTGAATTACCTTTTAGCTCACATACAGTGTAGTTTGTAATGCTGCAGTATCACCTCCTGTTTCCAAAACAACATTTTCAATTTTCTTGTGTCCTGCACACTCCAGAAAGTCCACGTCACGACGAAACCCGACGTAAGGAGCAGGTTTTCTTGTGCTTATGAGCAGGCTCGAACTCACACTGCCTTCTCCTCAAGCCTGCAAGGAATTCATAGCCTAGCCTGCTATTCGCACCGACCTCTTTTCACAGAACTCGTGGGAAATTCACTACCTTGGTGAAGATCCTCTCTTCTCACCACTTCAGCTGATTTTGGCTGATGAGGTCAGCAGTTTTGGGGGCCAAGTTAAACACACAGTGACCAAACGCAGCCCTTCTCAGAAACCAGGTTAAAAAGGCAATCCCTAAGGAATTACCAGTACTTACCTTCTCGATAGTCTTCTTTTTCTTGGCCTGATTTCAGCTTTGCCAACTGCCTCCATGAAGAAAGAGGACAGAGGAAAGGAGAAAAGAATTCTTGTACAGAAGTATTCTATCGCATCATGCTGTATTGCATTGCATAGTCCCCCCTTAAGGCTGGGAACTTCACCAAGTTTACAACCCGGTGCTCCAGGTCATCCCAAGAAAAGCCTGGAGACAACAAAGAGGGTTCAGATCCCAAGCCTGCTGCGTACCACACACACAAAGTTTTCTCAGGACAGACATTCCCCAACCTGCGTGTCTTCAAGTCTCAACAGGGCAAGTAATATCTCTCTACCCAAAGTGGTGGAGAGATCTCCAAGCAGTTGGGAGAAGATGCATGTTTTTTATACAAGCACAAGATTTTGATGAAGAACAGTGATTCTCGTTCCGAGACACTGGCACTGATATTAACATAATCGTACTCCCCTGCAGATTTTTAGCTGTAGATTTATCACCATGTGACTCCTTGGGCACGCTTTCGCTTTTCCTTTTCATTCTATAAATCCAACAGAGATTAAACACTTAGAAATACCTTGTAAAGTGTCTTTGCTGGACATTTTCACTTAATATTTCCATGCTTTTGTCAAAGCTAGAGTCTGTACAGGGTGGCATGTTTTTTCTCATTGATCTTAAACAGCGTCCATTGAAACATTCAGTTTTGACAACGAATGTTTGGACAAACACATGAGGCAGAAGCAAAGAAAACGGAAACACACCTCCAAAACCAAGCCCACACGGAGGGATTGCACAGTTTGGCATTCAGCGTCACCGCACCTTGCGTATGGGAGGTGGCCTAACGCAACAGCCATGGATCCTGCCACACAGTTTATGGCAACTGAAAGAAAATTTGATTCTCGTAAAATTCAACTTTGCTTATGCTGTTATCAATTTAAAAAAAAAAAATAACTGTCAAAGGAACTGAGAGACATTTTCTCTGCTCAAGAGGCATGCAGACATCTTCAAAACAGGGTACTGCTTTGCTTTGACTTAAATATAGTTAGCACGATCCTCCAGCATCAAGAAGATTGTCACCGTTACAAGCCAGACTCAACTTTATCTCAGAAAGTTACAGCAGTCAGTCTCGCTTTGTTTCAAGTCTGGTTGCTTTGACAGGCAAAAATATGCCATCACAAAAGCTCTTCTGTTGGTGGAAAAAGGGTTTCTCCGAGATCTCGTCTTGAGATGGTGGATTCTGTGAAAGCCACCTGAGGTGCTACCAGGTCATTAAAAGAAATCACCTCTGAACTGCATGAAGAGGTTTCTAAAGCATTTACTTGTCACAAGCCTAAACGAGATTGCTTGAAAACTTTGATTTAATATGCAGTGGACTGTCCAGCACCACAGACCACTTCAGAAAACTCTATCGCCACAAGCTGAAAACAATGATAAAAGTTCATCAAGTTTTCCATCGTCTCCTTCTAAAGAGAGGCACTGAAACGTCTGGGAGATGTTCAGGTCTGCAGCGTTCCAAAGGCAATCACAGAGGGATGTCTCATAAAAATATGTACCTAGCTGTTGGGCAAAAATATCAAATAAATGCAGCCAAACGTCTACAGCTTTCTTAATAAATTTTAATGTATATTTGGTATCTGTATAAATAAATATGTAGCAGTAATCTATTGAATTCTGCAGACAACAAACAGCGCGTCACGAAAAGAACGCCTTCCAGAGCTGAAGTCAAGTCTGCTGAAATCCAGTGTCACTGTGTGCGCGTGAAGGCTGCAATTTCTTTCTTCATTTCCTAGTAAGAAAAACAGACAAGCCAGCAGTCAGCGTGAAGAAAAGCTCAAGCACCCTGTTTATTTCTTCATCAAAAGAATAGAGAGTCTGTACATACATACAACTGTTAGAAGCATTTAGCAAATACATGTACTCCCACCACCAGCACAGTGTCCTTCCAGCGTCTCTCTAGCTTCAAACGCGTCCTTACGCATCCAAACTAGAGAGCAGGCCAGAGGGAGTGGAGGGATCTGTATCAGCAGTGGCTTCAACAATTGGAAAGAGGAGCCAGTTCCTGAAAAGCCACAGCTAAAAGCTGGAAATTCTGTTTTCTGCATTCTGAATAATAATAAGAGAGACTTGTTCAAGTCTCTCTCTTTGTACGCTACAGCTTGCCCCTGAGCGACTTGCGCAGCCAAGGATCTGAGGATCCTGAATCGGAAGGCCGAAGATCCATCCCATCTAAATCGACTCAGTACTGGGAATGCCTGACTGGGACCACGGGTGCCTCTGCAAGATTTCTGCCACGTTCTGACAACTCAGAAAACCTCTCTTAGAGGAAGAGATCCGAGCATTTGACTCATCAGCATTAAAGCGGCATGGTTTTGCAATAGGGACCAACTTCTTCCAGACTGAAATGAGAAAGTCTTGAAACACAGGCACCTGAGCAGTACAGAGGAACGCTACATAGGCGTGACGTCCGGAGCGCACGCGTACATACCCGTAACACACACATGCGTCACAGTGATGGAAAGGGCTAGAAGACAAAAAAAATTTACCTTCACCAATTCAGTTTTGTCATCATCTTCCCGATGGCGGTAAATGCACTGACTGAGAATAGCGTACAGTCTTTCCAACTGAACTAGAGTGAAGTTGTTTGTTGTCTCAGTGACAAAATGCAGCAGTTTCTGAAGAAAGAAAAATGGAAACTGCAAGTTTAGAATAGCACAGGATCCTTTGAACAAGCTCGTCATGTTTTCCAAAGCTAAACAATAACAGTACAACACAAGGGACATCCTGCTTTCTTATATTGCTAAATAAAATAGGAGTGACACTTCAGAGAACAGATGAAATCTCTCACAAGCTGTAACTGGAGAAAATGCGTTCATTTTTCGTACTTCAAAGTGGCTCTGCCTGTAGCAGATCACCAGCTCTCACACAGTCCTTTCTGGGCCCAAAGCTGTGAATGGCATCGCCTCTGGGAAAGCAACCCCAACAAGCCAGCGGCAGCACCTGCTTCCACTGCGGCCGCTGTGCAGTGGCCACGTGTTGTGTGAGGCTGTAGAGACGGAGCTCAAGAGAGCAGCCACTCCAAAGGAAAATATTACTGCCTCGCCGCTGCCTGTCATCACACTCTGCCTCCCTCACATCAGCCAGCACAGAACCGGAGTATTCCCCTCAGCTTCCTGCTACACAACATGCAGGTTAAGACGCACACAATACACGCAGCGTGCTTTCAGCTGCTGCAAACAGAAAAGGCAGGCTGTGACAGAGGCTTATGGTCAACGTCCCGTGGGAAACTAGTTCTAACTGCTGCCACACAGACGACCGCATGCTCTTCTCTATCTTCCTAAAGTTCTAGTCCTACTGCCAAGCAAAGAAACAAACAAAACTCTCCCCCCAAAAAACCAAGCCGCTCCATTTGGGAGGTTCACCTCGCTTATTCACTGCAAGCAAGCTCCAAAGAGGCT
Source organism: Opisthocomus hoazin (assembly GCF_030867145.1). NCBI lineage: Eukaryota > Metazoa > Chordata > Aves > Opisthocomiformes > Opisthocomidae > Opisthocomus > Opisthocomus hoazin. Next base: position 6,758,494 of record NC_134454.1, on the reverse strand, counting down.
GTCTGGTACGAGCAACTAGTTCCAGCGGCACCCATGTTAATGAGCAAAGTTTTCTAAAAGACGCGTTTCCTGACTGTAGCTCTGCTCAGAGCTGAAAGCTATAGAAGCTGAACCATATATACGGGCTCTACTGTAGCATTTCTCCAATGCAAAATTCTAACAGTAGATTCTGAAAGAATTTCAGAAAAGGAGACAGTAGTATTTTCTCCTGCTGACTTCAGCGTTGAAGTCACCACTGCTAGAAATAAAGGTCCTTTTCAGGTTCTCAATACATGAAAACACGCAAAACCCAACCCAAACCCCCAAAGCCGTCATAAAAACTGTCACCACATTAATAACCAACACTACTACTACTAGTAGGCTGTCAGTGGGCTCTTTGAAAATTCAACAAGCCCTTCTAAATCAACAATCAGCAAGACAACCCAGTCTCCTCAAATGTAGTTCTCCAAAAGCCACAACAGCAGTCTGCACCAGGTGTGCAAACACAACACTCATAGGCCATTACAAGCTGACTTCTTTCACAAGCTCTATATCCTTACCATACACTGTTTTAAGTGGCATTGGTTAACAACTAACTTCATTTACAACTCTCCATGGAGCAAGAAAACGTTCTTCTTCAGTATTAACAAAATTGAAATGAGACTTACTTTCAGCTGGGTGAGAATTCCCTGTGCTTTCTCCACACCCATCACATGTTGCTCTTCCATGCAAGAACGTCTCGCCCGAGCCACACAGCGTACCCACGAATCTGGAATGACACACAGCTCTTAGGCAGGGATTTTTGTTTCTCTGCCATACAGCATCAGTGAAGTGTCCTGCACCTGGAATGCAGTCTCTCTCTGCAATGACAGACACAGACCCCTTTTTTCCGCTGAGAAATCCCTGACTTGTACTTTCTTTCTGGTAAAAGTCCCTGTTCCATCAAAATTCCAAACTCGGACACAAAAGAAAACCCACCAGAGAAGAAGGCAGGGCAAAACCAGGAAAAAAAAACGACAGTCCTGTTGCCATTACAGCACTGCATGGTAAAACTCCAAGGTAATTTCGGTTAGGAGACACACCCTATCACAGAATCCCAGAATGCGAGGGTTGGAAGGGACCTCTGTGGGTCACCTAGTCCAACCCCCCTGCCGAAGCAGGGTCACCCAGAGCAGGCTGCACAGGACCCGGCCTGCAACCACGTGGACATAAGTCTCCTATTCCACAGGCGACTCTGGACCCACACTGCTGCTGGAAGAACGTTTCCATTTTCTTCCAGAGAACAATCCTGGGTGGACCCACCTTCAGTGAAAGTGATCTTAGGAACATGTTTTTCTGAAGGCTCTTCCTGACTCTCGGCTTCATTTTGGTCTTCCAGAACATTCTTCTCTTTCTTGAACTGAAAATTCCTCCTCTTTGCTGCAATACGGGGCTCAGGCGGGGCTCATTGAGAGGGTTTTAAACTAGGTTCGAAGGGGGAAGGGGATATTGCCCAGCTCACTAGGGATGAGCATAGGCTTGGCGTGCCAAGGCCAGGGGTGAGATTGACAGCCCAGCTCAAGTGTGTTTACACCAATGCACGTAGCATGGGCAATAAACAGGAGGAGCTGGAAGCCATTATACAGCAGGACTGCTACGACTTGGTCGCCATCACAGAAACGTGGTGGGACAACTTGCATGACTGGCATGCTGTCATAGATGGCTACAGACTCTTTAGGAAAGACAGACCAACAAGGAGAGGTGGGGGAGTTGCTCTATATGTGAGGGAGCAAGCAGAATGCATTGAGCTTGGCGTGGGGGCAAATGAGGAACAAGTTGAAAGCTTGTGGGTTAGAATTAAGGGACAGGCTCATAAGGGTGACATTACAGTGGGTGTGTACTACAGGCCACCTGAGCAGGAGGAGGAGGTTGATGAGGCCTTCTACAGGCAGCTGCAAGCAGCCTCACAGTCACAGGCCCTGGTTCTCATGGGGGACTTCAACCACCCTGACATCAGCTGGGAAGACCATACAGCTAGGCAGGCGCAATCCAGGAGGTTCCTACAGAGCATCGATGATAACTTTCTGATGCAAGTGGTGGAGGAACCAACAAGGAAAGGCGCGCTGCTGGACCTTGTGTTAACAAACAAGGAGGGACTGGTGGAGGATGTGAAGGTTGGAGGTAGACTCAGCTGCAGTGACCATGAAATGCTCGAGTTCAGGATCCTGCGTGGAGGAAGCAGGGCAATAAGCAGGATCAAAACGCTGGACCTCAGCAGGGCTGACTTTGCCCTCTTCAAGGAGCTACTGGGAGGAATCCCGTGGTCCAGGGCTCTCGAAGGCAGGGGTGTCCATGAGTACTGGTCGCTCTTTAAACAACACTTCTTCCATGCGCAGGAGCAATGCATCCGCCTGAGAAAGAAATCTAGCAAAGGAGGCAGGAGACCTGCATGGTTAAACAAGGAGCTTCTAGCAGAGATCAGGCAGAAGAGAAAGGTCCATGGAATGTGGAAAGAGGGGCAGGCCACTTGGGAAGAGTACAGAAACGTGGTGAGAGCATGCAGGGATGCGACGAGGAAGGCCAAGGCCCACCTGGAATTGAAGCTGGCAAGGGATGTCAAAAACAACAAGAAGGGCTTCTTCAACTACATCAGCAGCAAAAGGAAGACTAGGGACAATGTGTGGCCACTGCTGAATGAGGCGGGTGTCCTGGTGACGGAGGATGCGGAGAAGGCAGAGCTACTGAATGCCTTCTTTGCTTCAGTCTTCAGTGCTAAGACTGGCCCTCAGGAATCCCAGGCCCCGGAGGTAAGAGAAGAAGCCTACAAAGAGGATGACTTTCCCTTGGTCGAGGAGGACTGTGTGAGGGATCGCTTAAGCGATCTGGATGTCCACAAATCCATGGGCCCCGATGGAATGCACCCACGAGTGCTGAGAGAGCTGGCGGATGTCATGGATTCACCAAGGGGAAATCATGCCTGACCAATCTAATAGCTTTCTACGATGACATGACTGGCTGTGTAGACGAAGGGAGAGCCGTGGATGTTGTCTACCTGGACTTCAGCAAGGCTTTCGACACAGTCTCCCATGATACCCTCCTAGGGAAGCTGAGGAAGTGTGGGCTGGATGAGTGGTCGGTGAAGTGGATAGAGAACTGGCTGAATGGCAGAACTCAGAGGGTTGTCATCAGCGGCGCTGAGTCTAGTTGGAGGCTGGTAACAAGTGGTGTCCCCCAGGGGTCAGTACTGGGCCCAGTCTTGTTTAACTTCTTCATCAACAACCTGGATGAAGAGTTAGAATGTAACCTCAGCAGGTTTGCTGATGACACCAAACTGGGAGGTGTGGTAGACACACCGGAAGGCTGTGCTGCCATTCAGCGTGACCTGTGATAGGCTGGAAAGCTGGGCAGAGAGGAACCTGATGAGGTTCAACAAAGGCAAACGCAGGGTCCTGCACCTGGGGAGGAACAACCTCATGCACCAGTACAGGCTTGGGACGGACCTGCTGGAGTGCAGCTCTGCGGAGAGGGACCTGGGTATCCTGGTGGACGACAGGTTAACCATGAGCCAGCAGTGTGACCTGGCTGCCAAGAAAGCCAATGGAATCCTGGGGTGCATCAAGAAGAGTGTGGCCAGCAGGACGAGGGAGGTTCTCCTTCCCCTCTACACTGCCCTGGTGAGGCCCCATCTGGAGTACTGTGTCCAGTTCTGGGCTCCCCAGTTCAAGAAAGATGAAGAGCTACTGGAGAGAGTCCAGCGGAAGGCTACGAGGATGATGAGGGGACTGGAACATCTCCCCTACGAGGAGAGGCTGAGGGAGCTGGGCTTGTTCAGCCTGAAGAAGAGAAGGCTGCGAGGGGACCTAATAAATGCTTATAAATATCTGAAGGGTGGGTGTCAGGAGGATGGGGCCAAGCTCTTTTCAGTGGTGCCCAGTGACAGGACAAGGGGCAATGGGCACAAACTGAGGCACAGGAAGTTCCGTCTGAAGATGAGGAAGAACTTCTTCCCTCTGAGGGTGACAGAGCACTGGAACAGGCTGCCCAGGGAGGTTGTGGAGTCTCCTTCTCTAGAGATATTCAAGACCCGCCTGGACGAGGTCCTGTGCAGCCTGCTGCAGGTGACCCTGCTTCAGCAGGAGGGTTGGACTAGATGACCCACAGAGGTCCCTTCCAACCCCTACTATTCTGTGATTCTGTGATTCTGTGATTCTGTAATACCTGAAGATGTTTTGTTCATTCTGCGCTTTCTTTTTGACCTATCTACAAAGAGATATCAGAAAAAGTAAGCCATCACATTACGAAAACAGTCCTTCCTTCAAAATCCACCATCCTCATCCATGGTAGCAATTTAGAAGCCTTTAAAAGTCAGCTAGGCCGTCAAGGCCAGGGTCTCACACCGTAAAGCAACCACGGCACTTGAACTTCATAACCATCTGGAATGAATCCCCTCTGGCTTTACCTCACATTTTGAAACTTTTAGTCAACTTACGGTACTCAGACACAAGCATATGAAAAAGTATTGATTACCACCAAAGCATGTACTTTCTAGCTGTTAAGTCACCATTAGCAAAGTTTTATACGTGGAATAACCTCACCTGCGTTGCTTTTTGACGCAGGACTTTTAGCAGCTTGATTGATAATGATGTCCTCAAAAAACATTCTTCTTTCTTCCTTGGTAGGCAGCTGGATTTTGAAAACTTGTCCATAAGCATTCATAAACAATTCTTTGATCTAAAGCATGAGGAGAAAATGTATTTCAGATAGAAGGCCACACAAATTCATATTCTATTCCAAAAAGATCAGTATCTCTCTACGTTAAGCTGAATAAACATCTGGATAAGACAAACTGGGAACAGTTATCTTCTTGGCCTCAAAAGGTGAATTAAAATATCTTCTCAAAGGAACACCTCAAGAGAACACGCTGCTCTGAGAAGGGACCTTATCATACACTGAGGAAGTGGTGACAGTCACCACCTCCAAGACTGCTTATTTTGTGTTTACCTGCCTCGCTGTCCTTTCGTTTCAATCGTTATGGCGGCTACAGAGGGAAGAGGCAGGCTTCAAACAAGTGCCAGGGCCTTTTGGTAAGGTGGCTTTTTGGTCTGGGCTTTGTTTTTTCTTTTTTCAATGCATTACTTCAAATGATGTGTCTGAAGTTGCATACTTCCAAGTTTTACTCCCATTTTTCAGTCTCTACTACCATCAGGTCTGGAAGGAATTCCAGTACTTAGTTGAGAAGGCATTTATTAGCAGCATGAAAAACTTCTGCAGAAAGTTAAGCTAACATATCTTTCACTTTTCAGAAACAATGTTTTCGGTCCAAATAGCTTTTTCCCATTTCCATTTCAAGCACCGTGTATTCCTGACTAAGTACATACCGAACCACCTTGAGGTCACTGCAATTACTGTCTCAAGTCAATTTAGACATTTCTCTCCGAAGCATGACGGTGTGAGAAGGGGAGAAAGTTGGGTCAAAGCCAATCTCTTGACTCAGAAAACACTTCAGACACACGCTTTCAGCACTCTTTTGGTTAAGGAAATTTGAAGAGACCTGGTGAGGGTGCTTGAGTAATACCAGCATGAATTTGCTGAAGAGTGCACCGTACTCCAATGCTTAAAGGATTTCTCCACTAACAGGAAGTCGAAGAAAAAAGCAAGAAAAGTATCGACAGAAATACCTCTTCTGGGAGATCTGCGTGACACACATCAGATGTTGCAAGCAGCAAAACTGGAGCAGAAGTCGGGATGTTCTGCAGTAGTGTCCTAAAAGTAAGTCTGAGTGGAATTCCAGCAGCCTCCCACCACAAATGGATATGGGGGATGTAAATTATGCTTGGTGTCGTTCTTTGAGCCTCTCGCATCATCTGGGAAAGTGAAAGCTTGGATCAGAACACTAAACCGTGTAGAATAGGACCTACGTATCGGTCAGATCTGAATCTCTGCCTGGTTTCAAAACTGCTTAGGAGGAAGATAACTCCTGGAGAGCCTCACAACTCAGCCGGTGTGGTGGTCTGCCTGAAAGGACAAGACTGACCCTTCAGCAAGACCTAGACGTGGTAGTTACGTGACCGCAGATGCAAGCATCACAGAACAGAAAAGGGATTACTCCTCTGTGTGACAGAAAGAGTATCCAGCCATGTCATGTGTCTGTCCTTACTCGTACAGCTCTCAAATGCTGCTACAACAGGTCAAAATATTTGAATACAGTGATGCCATCCAGGGAAATGCATTTCCTGCCTAACAGGAAAAAAGAAGACAGCACTAATTCTGCTTCGATTTCCTTTTCCTAGTTAAGAAAAACACACCCGTGTACAAAAGGTCCATCAGTTTTAATGCATTTACTGCATATACTGCAGCAATACCAGCTGTACATTGTTCAGATAAGAAACACTTCTTTTCCCCAGAACCTTGATTGCCTTAGAAACACAACAAAAAAGAAGGCTACCAGAAGTGCCTGACCCGCAGTCAGGCTGATGCACAGCCATCTACTGGGAGCACAGAGCCTTAAAAAGCAAGGAAAACAACCTGCTGGGTCCCACCAGGATGGGCAGCATTTCTTGCCCATGAAGAGCGGATTATCAGCAGCACCTCCCAGCTTCCTGAGCTGCTAGCAGCATCCTCACCGTTTCATTTGGAATGGAAAAAATGCGCATGTAAAGCATCCTTACTGGGTGTCATTCAGTCTAGAAGATAAGCGGATTCCCAGGACTAAACCTAACAGCACACTCAAACCAGGCCAACTCCATGAACAATGACTTTTCCTTACTCTACAGACAGTTCATTCATCCCATGACATTAAAGAGAGAAAAAAAGATACCTGTGCACATGTTTCTTCCGGTGATGTGGTGCTAGCAAACAAAATGGATAGGTCTAGCGTATAAACGGGGAACTTCTCCAGGGCATGTATTACTGCAGGTGCCAGATGAGACGCTTGCCCATATCCTGCCTCTCCAACTAGTAAGAACCGTGGCTTCCAGGACATTGGCTGGTAATAAGCGTTTCTAGAACAACAACAAGAAAATACGTCTAAAAATGATGTGGAAGTGATCAATAGGCACACAGATCTTCAAATGTTTTTCCTATCTATCTATCTATCTATCTATCTATTGAAATACTCTCCATATTCCAGCACCATATTAATATCCAGACGACTCTCAGAGCCCATTTTGTTACAAACTTGTACCATACCTCCCTGAAGAAATCCTGCCTGGGTGAAGTAACAGCTCTCAAATCACACAGGGGGATTGTCCAGCTAAACACACACACGACAAGCGGTCAGGAGCCTGAGATGGGCAAGAATAACCACTCTCTCTCTCTCTCACTCAACACACACCAATCTGGATCTCTTCAGCGCCCGTACACACCAATTTTCAGTAGGTCGTGAGCTGAAGTAACTGTGAGATCTCTACACCTGTCAAGTGTAGCTCAAATTTGGCCATGGAGCTAGTGGGACGGAAGGAGCAGAACAACATTTCTAGAGAAAAATCACCGTGGGCACTGAAACACGCTTGCTGTATCTGAAGAAGTACACAAATGGATTGGTTGAATTTGAGCAGTACTCTAAATAGGCAGAAGATTTATATCTATTCAGTCAGAAATTCTAACTGCTTAATCTTTGAAGCGTGTATTCATTTCCTACTCCTCTTGCTTGACTAGCATGAAACACATTTGTGAAGAGCACTTGTTTTTTCCACCACAATACTGTTGGACATTTGCTGGCTGAAATCCAAGATCCTACAGACCTATTCAAGCTCCGCACGTCAGAAGATTTTCTGGACAGCACAGCAATAGATACTGAGAAAAAGAACTGACCCAACAGTGATGACAACATTCTATTTCTTCAACCCTTGGCTTATATGACTTCCACAGTAAAATGTCAAAAGATTAACATCAGCTTAGGAGGCTAAAGGCACAAACCACAGACATGGTTTAGGTTTTTCTCACGCTGTTGTAACAAACCATTTCTCTATTTTGTTTCTGCTACAGAATTGACGAATGCTTCAACGATCTTGGGAGGCAGAAGGGCAAAAGATGGCTACACAAATCCATACAGCTTTTATCGTTAAAAGGACAGACAGCGCACTTCTTTGGTCTTGAGTCTTTCAAGGAATACCATGGATCAAATCAACACGTTAGAATGGTCTGTGGACCACTCTGACTTCGGAGGAGAGGGCTGGGCCGTTCACTTGGATTGTTTCTGGCCATGTACTCCATTAGAACGTTAGCACCCAGCTGGATCTCCACACTTACTTCTTACAAATAGTGATCAACGCACACGCACACATTTTACTCCTTCAGCTACCACCCATCACACCAAAACTGCTTTCAGACCCAGCCATCTTTCAAATGGAAACATACAGCTGACAAATCTTTACCTGCTAAAATGGAGGCATGTTTTCTGCTGTGTACCAGGCACTTGATGTGTTGCCTGATCTTCAAAGATTGATGGTGATTCCTCATCACTGTCAACTGCACCGTTTCTTAAAACATCATGGAAAGTGTCTGAAAGACAAGAGAGGTTGGTTAACTTTCCTCAATAGTCTATATCTGGCTCCTGCATTAATACAGCTTCTCAGTAGGTGCTGGAGACCCCTTAGCTTGTAGTTCTTCATTTGAGGGCACATGTTGATTGCTGAAGAGTTCATCCTACCACAGATTTAGGGAGACTGCACAAGTCTCTACAAAGCTGTCCTGCATCCCGTGATTTGCTTAAGGTGTATCTCGCTGGCGGTGAAAACTTGGAGGATTCTTCCTTAGAATAAAAATGACTGCGGACAAGGTCTGTAGTTCCTAGACACCTGAAAAACTCCACAAGGCCACTTCCTTCTGGAGCAGGCTCGCCCACTGGAAGTCGGGGAATTAAGTGAAGGTGATGGCCGCAGACTTCCATTTGTCTGCGACTGGCGAGTCAGAACATACAGACCAACCCATCTTCTAAAGAAGGCTCCTCAAAGATCACCGGGCAGGGAGATAACGGAAGGCGGACAGCGGAGAGGGGACACAGTTACCAATCCGCCGGCCTCTCTGCTTTTATTTTGCTGGTGGATTTCTGCCTCTCTTTTACCAACGCAAACCTGTCTCCCAGCTCTACTGCGGTTGACACTGGTAGGATATTCTCAAGGGATCAGCATCCGAACTCCTCAGGGATCTCCACTAATCAGCAGTGGAGTGAGCTAAACAATTTATTTGCTCTCACCAACAGACAGACTAAATTTGATCCCAGCTGATGCAGTTAGGAGCGTGAACTCACATGTGCTATGCAAGCCAAGCCCCAGAGTACGCACTACTAAAACATTCGGAGCTCACATGCAAGTGCACAGTGTGATCCACAAACATCTAAACGATGAGAACGTGGTTAAAAATCATGAGAGCTAAAACAGTATTTAGCTGAAGCCATTTAGATTTGTATTGTGGTCCTGACATTCTCCAGACAGGAATTAGAAGCATTCCTGGGAAGACGCCCTTCTCCCCCCCGATTTAGGTATTTGTTTTGAAGGAGGTGCCTCTCCTACATGAAGCCTTAAATCCCTCTCTACAAATGATACATCTCAGCTGCTGTCAGAAACAGGGTGCTCTAGCACAGAACGCATCCTTCTCTGCTGCTTTTTGCGAGGCATGCACAGCTCCCACCCAGCACTTCAGTGCAGAATCCAGCATAAAAACTACGCACGGTATTCCTGAAATAAAGGCGTGCACATGCACGCGATAGAATTCTACTGTCATCGCGCCTGGGAGGTTTGTGTATGTCAGTTGCACCAGTCAGAAGTTTTTGCTCTGGCAGAATTTGAAAGAAGTGGATGTTACTGGTCTACCTTGCTGTTGGTTCTTCTCTAGCGCAAGCTCTGCGTGAGGAAATACTTCCTGCAAGGCTTCTAAAATTCTTGCTAGTGTGTTTTCCAGCAGTGGTTTTGACATAGGTGGTAGCGCTCGCCCAGCTGAAGCCACAGCCCTCTGTGAAGCTGGAACAATCTTCTGCATCGCCACCACAAAATCCTTTGCTCTTATTTCAATAGAAGCGACATCTAACTGCAGTTTCTCACGACTTTGGTAGATCTGAGGATAGTGCCGGCGCAAAGCACACAGGGCAGCTTCAGCACACAAGGCTTTAATATCAGCGCCACAGTATCCTAATAAACAAAACAAGAATCAAAGGTTACGTTGGTCTCAGGCAACACAGAAGCCAAGGTTGCCCAAGTGCAACACTGAAAGATTTTGTATGCAGCCACAAATTGAGAGGTTCAGAGAGAACTGACAGAGTTACTGCACTGCAGAGAAGTTCTGTTACGGGGCTCGCAGCCTGAGACCCAGCACCTTGGAAGCAGCCTCCTAAGCAAAGCTCTGCTCCTGAGGAAGATGCCCAAAACCCATTCAATGTTCTGAGAGACAAAGAAAATGAAAAGAAAAGAAGCATCTGACTTTGTCTGCCCGCAGGGCGAGCCAGCTGCCTCACTGCCTCGCCCTGCGGCAAGGCACAAGAGCTCGGGGGCTGCCCGGTAGAAGCTCAGGTTCCCGAGGACTCCAGTCACGCGCAGCAACTCACTTGGTTTTCCAACTTACCAACGCATTTTTCAGCTAGCTCTTCCAGAAACGTGTCCAATGGTTTAGGGGTCCACTCTCGTGTGTGAATCTTGAAAATCTCTTTTCTAGCCTGGAAACAAAATGGTTGCCTTTGAGCTTGTCCTAAGTTTTCTCTTCAAATCCAATCATTCTCAACTTGTTACATTCAACTTTTTTCCTGGGGGCCTGCAGCCAAATAAAAGGCATTTATAGCTTCCACAAAAAGTTCGTTTCCACAGGTATCAAACTTAATGATCCTGAGGAAAAAAAACTGTAGTCCAAAGCTTCTCTGCAATCAGCGATTTTTCCTCACAGAAAATTCTCTCACATTTCTCTGATCTTAACAAGACTTTCACTGAAGGATTTCTTGCTACACAGAATAATTATGGCAGATTTCTAGAATTCTTCCCCAGAAGGGAATCGCACTACTACATCTGTTTCATGGCACCTCCTCTGCTGTCCCGGAAACCAGATAAAGCCGGAGACAAAGGTTTGTGTTAAATACCCTCCTTGGTGCACTTCTACTGGCCTTCAACCCAACAAGCGGTAGTAAAACAAGTAGCAGTGACAGCCAGAGAAAAACCACAAAAACAGGGTTCCGGTTTCGCACAGTATCTTCTCCCCCACACGTATTTTTTGCTTGCTTGATACATATTTTTTCATTGCTTAGCTGTCGCCATTGAACTAGAAGCTTCCCAAACCCTGCACCTGGGCAGTGTACCACATCCTTCTCCAACTCCCTGTTAGGAAGTGCCAGTGAGAAGGTCAGATCCGACAATACGTGATTGGGGAATGAAAAATTTGAATTTGCTCCAGCTGGACCAGCCTCAAGAAGAGTTTTTTGTCAGCAAAAAGGAATTCTTGTGCACGCACCACGCCTTTCATTTTCAAGATGAGACTGCAGTAATTGATAGCTAATTCAGACATTCATCCTTACTTACACATTTCAGGGACTAGCAGCATCCCATTTTCCTGGCTGGTCCCAGTCAAACCAAAACTAGTTCTAAAACCAAATCCCTGTTGAAATCAGCTGAATCCTACATACTCAGTACCAGATCTGCCCTCCACAGTACGACACCATCTCTCCAGATAGCCCTCCTTTGCCCAAGTTGCACAACACTGATTGTGACTTTAACTGCTCCATGATACTGCATTGTCAGGTAGCTCTAGCATAAAGGTGGACTTGGCCACGTCAGCATTAAGGCTGAGCTGAAGTTCTGACCTCTTTATTCGGCAAGCTGAAGAGGAGCTCTCGATCAAAGCGTCCGGGTCTTCGCAAAGCCGGATCTATAGAATCCAGTCTGTTGGTGGCTCCGATGACCACAATTTCTCCTCTGCTGTCTAAGCCATCCATAAGTGTCAGAAGTGTTGATACAATAGAGCTAACAGAAAAATTACTAGTTTAGTAAATTTTGTTCTGTTCTACACACCACCTTCTCCAGTGATCTCACAAAAATGACAAGCTTTTGTTGATGAGACGCTGATTAGTGAAAGATTCATTTTAGCACTTGAAAAAAACAGACAAGGTAACACAGACCGCATGCTGTTATCAAGCTTAGTGAATTGTGTTCGATTATTGCTTAAAAATCATCTGACATTTTGTAGCACTCAGTTACTAGTTTTCAGGAGAAACGAGTGGGTCACATTAAGCTAAATAGGTTGGGGGCTTCTTTTCACAAAGATCAAGCAGCTTCTGTGTAGATACATAAAATGTACTACCTGTGAATGTGGTCTTGTCTACTGGACCGCACCGGAGCAAGACCATCTATCTCATCAAAGAAAATAATGGAAGGTTGCATCTGGTAGGCCTAGAAGGAAAACACAGGAATATCGACTCCAGTAAAACAGCGCCATTTGAAAGAGAAAATGCATGGAATACATGATGGTTGGAAAGTCATTGGAGCTAGATGTTTCACACTAGCATCAGGGATCTCTACTCATTGAGCTAATGCAGTAAGTGGCACGAGTAACACAAGACAGCAGCCTCTGTCAGCCCGCTGAGACGGGGTGACAGGGAGCAAATCACACCAGCAGTTCTTACAGCCATTTGGCAACCGCCGAGAACAGAGCCGGGACTTCATTCAATTACAGCTTCTGGAAGCAACCAAACAAACCTGCTTTCAGCCTGCATCTCTTTCCCTCTGATCTAAGGCCACCATCTCCTGCCTCCTGCAGCCTTTTTTGTGGCTGGACTGTTGTTTTTGGGTTATTTTTAAGGCTGGGGGAGGGGCTTGCTTTGCGAGGTTTTCTCATTGGTTTTATTAACCTTTCCCAATACATCTGGAGATTTCAAGCCCCTAAGAACCCACTGAAAAACAAAACCCTGACAATCCCCTTTCAGTGACAAGAACTGGTGAAACACAAAAAATGAGTGAGTTCTCCTTAAAAACACTGACCGCAGAAAAGGACAGTTACAACTTGGACAGAACACACAGCGCATTTTGGCCTTACCTGATCAAATAATAAATGAAGCTGTCGTTCAGATTCTCCCACCACTTCACTCAGGTAGTCGGCACCATTTCTCATAAAAAAGGCTATTCTCCTGGCACCTTGGCTACATTCATTAGCAAGGGCACGAGCAACCAGTGTCTTTCCAGTTCCTGGTGGACCATGGAATAGAAAGCATCTGCAATTGAAAGAAAAAAGATTCACCTAGGAAAAAAGCCTCGTGGAAAAGTAGCTCTTACTACCTCCACCCCTAAAACACCCAACTCTTCTCTCCTAACCGAAGCACTTCATGCATTAGACAGTGGTAGCAGCTCAAGTGTGAGAAAAGTCAAAACAGATGGAGGTTTTTGTTCCTACACAATTCAAGAAGGCAGCAAACAAAAAGAGCACAGAGGACAAGGCAGACGTAGAAAAACTCGAGAATAGATGGCAGTGTCCCAGAAGGACCCTTCCAGAGCTGCTGACAAACTAACAGGGGTGCTTACAGCACCGCGGAGCCAAACAGGAACAAACGGCAGCACAGAATCGGAGACTGGGCTAACTCGCGAATCAGCAGCTCACTCTTCAGCGAGACACTGCCCATTCATTTGGGTGTCACAAAAGGCAAGATCTGATATTGAAGCATTGAATTCTCCCTTGAAAAGCTTGAAGTTGCTGGATTTGGTTTCCGGGGAATTCTAAAGCTGGGAAGGTATTCTGCATTTCCAGATAAATATAGCCATAAACTGGAAAAGCCAATGCACTGCTGTTTCAAAGAGCATTTCAACAAATAACGGAGCAAAACACAGATTTCATTTTGTTATTGGCAATACTTTGAACGTTACTGAAAGCAAAGAACTTAAAGTTGCACCTCAATATACCGTGATTGAGTTTTGCTGAGCAAGAACCTATCAAGTCAAGTATTAAATCTCTAAAAATTGCATTTCATAATGCACAACGAGTTTAGCTGGGTAAGGAGCAGATCGATTCCTACTCAGCCCAAGCACAACAAACACTACAAGGTCCTATCCATTGGAAAACTGATACTTCCGCACTTCAAAAACAGAGTTGGTGGGAGAGCCAAGTGGACTTCGAAGAAACCAATTACAGTTGACTAGCAGGAGATAATTCCAATTAGAATTTTTAGGTTTAAACAATCTCTGTTACCTTGGCGGCTGAATTTTGAATCTCTCAAAGACTTCCGGGTAAAGCAAGGGAAAAACGACCGTCTCTTTTAGAGATGAAATGTGGTCAGAAAGGCCACCCACGCCATCAAATCGTACCTAAAGATAAATTCAACAGAACACATTGGATAAGTTAAAGAAAGCTGCAACCTCGATAAGGTTCCATCAGAAATTATCTGTCAGCACAAAGGAAATGTCCTGGGCAATTTTCAAATTGCTCCAGAGAAAACTGTAAACCAAGGCATCTGTAGGCAGCACGCTACTGAAGGCTTTCACCAACACTGACACAATGAACTAGAAATACTTACCGAACAATCTATTTTCATTGGATCCACATCAGCCAGACTTGCTCCGATTTCCATTTGATCCTGGTGAATTCCCTTTAACTCCTCTTCCCCAAAGTTAAGTGGAAGACACCTGATTTCAATGAAGGACAAAGAGAAAGGCACTTTCTAACTTCAGGTGCAACAAGAAGATTTTTACTTTCAGCATCATGGCAAGGGAATGCGGAAGACCTTATAAATGAGCATAAACTTCCCAAATAGTTAAATATACCTTCAGACTCTCTTGCATTTAATGTCCATGAGTAAATGCAAGAAAATAAAATTGTTCCAGACATTAAACTGAGTTAAAGATTTTAACACGAATAGCCATGCTAGTCAGCACAGCACACGCATGAATGCAAGCTTAGAACAAGTTCTTCCGGATGCGGAGACCGTGAACTGACATTGCTTTGTGTGATGGAAGAACCCCCCCTCAAAACACATCGACATCTTTTAAAGATTTTTTGCTCCTCCATTCAAACAGTTACAGCCCGAGTGGATACTTCTTTCATGCGGATTAACATCGTACAGGCTGCCAAGCACTGCTGGTGCGTCCTGAGAACTCTGGGGTGTGTGTGCCAGGGGACACGCGTCAGAGACATCAGCCTGAAAGCTTCTGTGTTAAGTCTGTTATCAACATACTTTTTCTAGAGCATTTGTTAAGTAACAAAACCTCCATCATTTCCTCTATCACATTTTCTGTTATGGTGGTCTTCTTTCTGAACAAACTCAATCTAAAGCACAGGAGCAGTAGAATTTCACATTAAAAAACTACATAAACGTTTTCCTCCCCCTATTGCCACTTATCAATCAAACTGCTGATTATCAATCAATTCTAAAAATCCAATTGTAAAGAGTCCAGTTACAGCTGTCAGTGCTGACAGGTATGATTAAATATTGCCACAATGTAGAAAGTGTACAAGAGGAAAGTGTACAAGAGGAAGAGAATAACACACAGGGTTAGGCAGATGCAAGCTCCTCCCAGGTAGACCCCTCCCTCCCCTGTTCTCCAGTTTCATGAACCTCCTCAAAGCTCTGCTGCGGCTGCGCTTCCTGCGCCTCTCCAAATGCTCTTCATCATCACATGAGGGAGAGGATGTGGAACCACTGTTGTGGACTCTGTGTCTCTGACCGCAAACATTTAAACAAACAAAACTTAATTTTTCTTAGGAAGGTAGAACGCTTCACTGTTTCCCAAAGAAATTTCACAAAAATACCTACTCATTTTGTCCCATCCCTTCCTCTCACACACACACACAAATACAGAACCACAGAATCACAGAATGGTCGGGGTTGGAAGGGACCTCTGTGGGTCATCTAGTCCAACCCTCCTGCCGAAGCAGGGTCACCTACAGCAGGCTGCACAGGACCGCGTCCAGGGGGGGTCTTGAATGTCTCCAGAGAAGGAGACTCCACAACCTCCCTAGGCAGCCTGTGCCAGGGCTCCGTCAGCCTCAGAGGGAAGAAGTTCCTCCTCATGTTCAGACGGAACTTCCTCTGCTTCAGTTTGTGCCCGTTGCCCCTTGTCCTGTCACTGGGCACCACTGAAAAGAGCTTGGCCCCATCCTCCTGACACCCACCCTTTAGATATTGATAAGCATATATTACGTCCCCTCGCAGCCTTCTCTTCTTCGGGCTGAACAAGCCCACCTCCCTCAGCCTTTCCTCGTAGGAGAGATGCTCCAGTCCCCTCACCATCCTCGTAGCCCTCCGCTGGACTCTCTCCAGTAGCTCCGCATCTTTCTTGAAGTGGGGAGCCCAGAACTGGACAGAGTACTCTAGATGGGGCCTCACTAGGGCAGTGTAGAGGGGAAGGAGAGCCTCCCTCGACCTGCTGGCCACACTCCTCCTAATGCATCCCTCGCCCACCCCAGCCTCCCCCCGGACGCATACTCACTGCTGGCCAAGACTGTACTGGGGCAGTGCTGTTGGCTGGTGCCCTTCTATATCCACCCCCATTGTGACGCGTCCCCTGTGATGTCACGGGTGTCTTAGCGCATCACAGTCTCGCCCGCCGGCCATTGGCCCCACCCCGGCTCAGCGACCCACAGCTGCCCTGGTGTACTGGTTGAGGCTGGCCTGCAGATCATGTTCTTCACAGGAGCTTGCACCATGCTTCATTCTGGAGATGTTATCACCTGCCTGCCACTCGGAATCTCCTAATCATACAATATCCTGAGTTGGAAGGGACCCACGAGGATTCCGAGTCCAACCCCTGAGTCCACACCGGGCAACCTTAAGTTTGATCATCGAATCGTAGAACCATCGAATCATTTAGGTTGGAAAAGATCCTTCAGATCATCGAGTCCAACCGCAAACCCGACACTGCCAACTCCATCACCATACCGTGTCCCAAAGCGCCACATCCACACAACTTTCAAATACCTGCAGGCATGCTGCCTCAAGCACTTCCCTGGGCAGCCTGTTCCAATGCTCGGCAACCCTTTCAGGGAAGACAGTTTTCCTAATAGCCAACTGGAAAAAGTCTCCTTCTCTGGAGATATTCAAGACCCGCCTGGAGAAGGTCCTCTACAGCCTGCTGTAGGTGACCCTGCTTCGGCAGGAGGGTTGGACTAGATGACCCACAGAGGTGCCTTCCAACCCCTACTATTCTGTGATTCTGTGTGAAACCTCCCCTTGCGGGAGTCGGTTGGGCCGAGGGCGGCCTTGATGGTCTTGATGGAATAGAGTCATATCTCTGAGCTAATTATTTTGTGCACCTGTGGTTGAAAAGCAGGAGGAAAGGAGCGAAGAAACAGGATGGGAAAATCCACCTCTTTGATAAGCGTGAAGGTCGTGTGAACGGACACATGATGACCAATCAGAAGAACAAAGGAGTGTGACATGCCAAAAGACCCTCACCAGTGAGACTCTGGGGGTGGGGAACAAGGGGATATAAAAATGTTATGATTAACCATTACAGTGCTTCTGCTGCTGCTTCTGTTTGCTTTTGCTTGCCTTGTGACTGCCGTAACTTCTTGTGGCGTGTCGCCACAACTAACGATGACACGAAGTTTGGGCTCAGCAAGTAACGATTTGCATTGTGCAATTAGGACTTGAATTACAGGACACAAGCTGCGTTTCAGGCCCCTTCCCGCGTCCAGCCCGTGGCTGGCAGGATGCTGCCTGGAACCAGGAATGAAGGGGTTTTCCCGGCCGACAGCAAGCGGCCCCGTGGCACCAAGCCTGCCTGCGTACTCCGCACGGCGATTTGGCTCCAAGGCAAGCTACAGAACTCCCGCGACACCTCCCCAGCCTCCGCGCATCTCACTACTGAATTACCTTTTAACTCACATACAGTGTAGTTTGTAATGCTGCAGTATCACCTCCTGTTTCCAAAACAACATTTTCAATTTTCTTGTGTCCTGCACACTCCAGAAAGTCCACGTCACGACGAAACCCGACGTAAGGAGCAGGTTTTCTTGTGCTTATGAGCAGGCTCGAACTCACACTGCCTTCTCCTCAAGCCTGCAAGGAATTCATAGCCTAGCCTGCTATTCGCACCGACCTCTTTTCACAGAACTCGTGGGAAATTCACTACCTTGGTGAAGATCCTCTCTTCTCACCACTTCAGCTGATTTTGGCTGATGAGGTCAGCAGTTTTGGGGGCCAAGTTAAACACACAGTGACCAAACGCAGCCCTTCTCAGAAACCAGGTTAAAAAGGCAATCCCTAAGGAATTACCAGTACTTACCTTCTCGATAGTCTTCTTTTTCTTGGCCTGATTTCAGCTTTGCCAACTGCCTCCATGAAGAAAGAGGACAGAGGAAAGGAGAAAAGAATTCTTGTACAGAAGTATTCTATCGCATCATGCTGTATTGCATTGCATAGTCCCCCCTTAAGGCTGGGAACTTCACCAAGTTTACAACCCGGTGCTCCAGGTCATCCCAAGAAAAGCCTGGAGACAACAAAGAGGGTTCAGATCCCAAGCCTGCTGCGTACCACACACACAAAGTTTTCTCAGGACAGACATTCCCCAACCTGCGTGTCTTCAAGTCTCAACAGGGCAAGTAATATCTCTCTACCCAAAGTGGTGGAGAGATCTCCAAGCAGTTGGGAGAAGATGCATGTTTTTTATACAAGCACAAGATTTTGATGAAGAACAGTGATTCTCGTTCCGAGACACTGGCACTGATATTAACATAATCGTACTCCCCTGCAGATTTTTAGCTGTAGATTTATCACCATGTGACTCCTTGGGCACGCTTTCGCTTTTCCTTTTCATTCTATAAATCCAACAGAGATTAAACACTTAGAAATACCTTGTAAAGTGTCTTTGCTGGACATTTTCACTTAATATTTCCATGCTTTTGTCAAAGCTAGAGTCTGTACAGGGTGGCATGTTTTTTCTCATTGATCTTAAACAGCGTCCATTGAAACATTCAGTTTTGACAACGAATGTTTGGACAAACACATGAGGCAGAAGCAAAGAAAACGGAAACACACCTCCAAAACCAAGCCCACACGGAGGGATTGCACAGTTTGGCATTCAGCGTCACCGCACCTTGCGTATGGGAGGTGGCCTAACGCAACAGCCATGGATCCTGCCACACAGTTTATGGCAACTGAAAGAAAATTTGATTCTCGTAAAATTCAACTTTGCTTATGCTGTTATCAATTTAAAAAAAAAAAATAACTGTCAAAGGAACTGAGAGACATTTTCTCTGCTCAAGAGGCATGCAGACATCTTCAAAACAGGGTACTGCTTTGCTTTGACTTAAATATAGTTAGCACGATCCTCCAGCATCAAGAAGATTGTCACCGTTACAAGCCAGACTCAACTTTATCTCAGAAAGTTACAGCAGTCAGTCTCGCTTTGTTTCAAGTCTGGTTGCTTTGACAGGCAAAAATATGCCATCACAAAAGCTCTTCTGTTGGTGGAAAAAGGGTTTCTCCGAGATCTCGTCTTGAGATGGTGGATTCTGTGAAAGCCACCTGAGGTGCTACCAGGTCATTAAAAGAAATCACCTCTGAACTGCATGAAGAGGTTTCTAAAGCATTTACTTGTCACAAGCCTAAACGAGATTGCTTGAAAACTTTGATTTAATATGCAGTGGACTGTCCAGCACCACAGACCACTTCAGAAAACTCTATCGCCACAAGCTGAAAACAATGATAAAAGTTCATCAAGTTTTCCATCGTCTCCTTCTAAAGAGAGGCACTGAAACGTCTGGGAGATGTTCAGGTCTGCAGCGTTCCAAAGGCAATCACAGAGGGATGTCTCATAAAAATATGTACCTAGCTGTTGGGCAAAAATATCAAATAAATGCAGCCAAACGTCTACAGCTTTCTTAATAAATTTTAATGTATATTTGGTATCTGTATAAATAAATATGTAGCAGTAATCTATTGAATTCTGCAGACAACAAACAGCGCGTCACGAAAAGAACGCCTTCCAGAGCTGAAGTCAAGTCTGCTGAAATCCAGTGTCACTGTGTGCGCGTGAAGGCTGCAATTTCTTTCTTCATTTCCTAGTAAGAAAAACAGACAAGCCAGCAGTCAGCGTGAAGAAAAGCTCAAGCACCCTGTTTATTTCTTCATCAAAAGAATAGAGAGTCTGTACATACATACAACTGTTAGAAGCATTTAGCAAATACATGTACTCCCACCACCAGCACAGTGTCCTTCCAGCGTCTCTCTAGCTTCAAACGCGTCCTTACGCATCCAAACTAGAGAGCAGGCCAGAGGGAGTGGAGGGATCTGTATCAGCAGTGGCTTCAACAATTGGAAAGAGGAGCCAGTTCCTGAAAAGCCACAGCTAAAAGCTGGAAATTCTGTTTTCTGCATTCTGAATAATAATAAGAGAGACTTGTTCAAGTCTCTCTCTTTGTACGCTACAGCTTGCCCCTGAGCGACTTGCGCAGCCAAGGATCTGAGGATCCTGAATCGGAAGGCCGAAGATCCATCCCATCTAAATCGACTCAGTACTGGGAATGCCTGACTGGGACCACGGGTGCCTCTGCAAGATTTCTGCCACGTTCTGACAACTCAGAAAACCTCTCTTAGAGGAAGAGATCCGAGCATTTGACTCATCAGCATTAAAGCGGCATGGTTTTGCAATAGGGACCAACTTCTTCCAGACTGAAATGAGAAAGTCTTGAAACACAGGCACCTGAGCAGTACAGAGGAACGCTACATAGGCGTGACGTCCGGAGCGCACGCGTACATACCCGTAACACACACATGCGTCACAGTGATGGAAAGGGCTAGAAGACAAAAAAAATTTACCTTCACCAATTCAGTTTTGTCATCATCTTCCCGATGGCGGTAAATGCACTGACTGAGAATAGCGTACAGTCTTTCCAACTGAACTAGAGTGAAGTTGTTTGTTGTCTCAGTGACAAAATGCAGCAGTTTCTGAAGAAAGAAAAATGGAAACTGCAAGTTTAGAATAGCACAGGATCCTTTGAACAAGCTCGTCATGTTTTCCAAAGCTAAACAATAACAGTACAACACAAGGGACATCCTGCTTTCTTATATTGCTAAATAAAATAGGAGTGACACTTCAGAGAACAGATGAAATCTCTCACAAGCTGTAACTGGAGAAAATGCGTTCATTTTTCGTACTTCAAAGTGGCTCTGCCTGTAGCAGATCACCAGCTCTCACACAGTCCTTTCTGGGCCCAAAGCTGTGAATGGCATCGCCTCTGGGAAAGCAACCCCAACAAGCCAGCGGCAGCACCTGCTTCCACTGCGGCCGCTGTGCAGTGGCCACGTGTTGTGTGAGGCTGTAGAGACGGAGCTCAAGAGAGCAGCCACTCCAAAGGAAAATATTGCTGCCTCGCCGCTGCCTGTCATCACACTCTGCCTCCCTCACATCAGCCAGCACAGAACCGGAGTATTCCCCTCAGCTTCCTGCTACACAACATGCAGGTTAAGACGCACACAATACACGCAGCGTGCTTTCAGCTGCTGCAAACAGAAAAGGCAGGCTGTGACAGAGGCTTATGGTCAACGTCCCGTGGGAAACTAGTTCTAACTGCTGCCACACAGACGACCGCATGCTCTTCTCTATCTTCCTAAAGTTCTAGTCCTACTGCCAAGCAAAGAAACAAACAAAACTCTCCCCCCAAAAAACCAAGCCGCTCCATTTGGGAGGTTCACCTCGCTTATTCACTGCAAGCAAGCTCCAAAGAGGCTGTCTGGTACGAGCAACTAGTTCCAGCGGCACCCATGTTAATGAGCAAAGTTTTCTAAAAGACGCGTTTCCTGACTGTAGCTCTGCTCAGAGCTGAAAGCTATAGAAGCTGAACCATATATACGGGCTCTACTGTAGCATTTCTCCAATGCAAAATTCTAACAGTAGATTCTGAAAGAATTTCAGAAAAGGAGACAGTAGTATTTTCTCCTGCTGACTTCAGCGTTGAAGTCACCACTGCTAGAAATAAAGGTCCTTTTCAGGTTCTCAATACATGAAAACACGCAAAACCCAACCCAAACCCCCAAAGCCGTCATAAAAACTGTCACCACATTAATAACCAACACTACTACTACTAGTAGGCTGTCAGTGGGCTCTTTGAAAATTCAACAAGCCCTTCTAAATCAACAATCAGCAAGACAACCCAGTCTCCTCAAATGTAGTTCTCCAAAAGCCACAACAGCAGTCTGCACCAGGTGTGCAAACACAACACTCATAGGCCATTACAAGCTGACTTCTTTCACAAGCTCTATATCCTTACCATACACTGTTTTAAGTGGCATTGGTTAACAACTAACTTCATTTACAACTCTCCATGGAGCAAGAAAACGTTCTTCTTCAGTATTAACAAAATTGAAATGAGACTTACTTTCAGCTGGGTGAGAATTCCCTGTGCTTTCTCCACACCCATCACATGTTGCTCTTCCATGCAAGAACGTCTCGCCCGAGCCACACAGCGTACCCACGAATCTGGAATGACACACAGCTCTTAGGCAGGGATTTTTGTTTCTCTGCCATACAGCATCAGTGAAGTGTCCTGCACCTGGAATGCAGTCTCTCTCTGCAATGACAGACACAGACCCCTTTTTTCCGCTGAGAAATCCCTGACTTGTACTTTCTTTCTGGTAAAAGTCCCTGTTCCATCAAAATTCCAAACTCGGACACAAAAGAAAACCCACCAGAGAAGAAGGCAGGGCAAAACCAGGAAAAAAAAACGACAGTCCTGTTGCCATTACAGCACTGCATGGTAAAACTCCAAGGTAATTTCGGTTAGGAGACACACCCTATCACAGAATCCCAGAATGCGAGGGTTGGAAGGGACCTCTGTGGGTCACCTAGTCCAACCCCCCTGCCGAAGCAGGGTCACCCAGAGCAGGCTGCACAGGACCCCGCCTGCAACCACGTGGACATAAGTCTCCTATTCCACAGGCGACTCTGGACCCACACTGCTGCTGGAAGAACGTTTCCATTTTCTTCCAGAGAACAATCCTGGGTGGACCCACCTTCAGTGAAAGTGATCTTAGGAACATGTTTTTCTGAAGGCTCTTCCTGACTCTCGGCTTCATTTTGGTCTTCCAGAACATTCTTCTCTTTCTTGAACTGAAAATTCCTCCTCTTTGCTGCAATACGGGGCTCAGGCGGGGCTCATTGAGAGGGTTTTAAACTAGGTTCGAAGGGGGAAGGGGATATTGCCCAGCTCACTAGGGATGAGCATAGGCTTGGCGTGCCAAGGCCAGGGGTGAGATTGACAGCCCAGCTCAAGTGTGTTTACACCAATGCACGTAGCATGGGCAATAAACAGGAGGAGCTGGAAGCCATTATACAGCAGGACTGCTACGACTTGGTCGCCATCACAGAAACGTGGTGGGACAACTTGCATGACTGGCATGCTGTCATAGATGGCTACAGACTCTTTAGGAAAGACAGACCAACAAGGAGAGGTGGGGGAGTTGCTCTATATGTGAGGGAGCAAGCAGAATGCATTGAGCTTGGCGTGGGGGCAAATGAGGAACAAGTTGAAAGCTTGTGGGTTAGAATTAAGGGACAGGCTCATAAGGGTGACATTACAGTGGGTGTGTACTACAGGCCACCTGAGCAGGAGGAGGAGGTTGATGAGGCCTTCTACAGGCAGCTGCAAGCAGCCTCACAGTCACAGGCCCTGGTTCTCATGGGGGACTTCAACCACCCTGACATCAGCTGGGAAGACCATACAGCTAGGCAGGCGCAATCCAGGAGGTTCCTACAGAGCATCGATGATAACTTTCTGATGCAAGTGGTGGAGGAACCAACAAGGAAAGGCGCGCTGCTGGACCTTGTGTTAACAAACAAGGAGGGACTGGTGGAGGATGTGAAGGTTGGAGGTAGACTCAGCTGCAGTGACCATGAAATGGTCGAGTTCAGGATCCTGCGTGGAGGAAGCAGGGCAATAAGCAGGATCAAAACGCTGGACCTCAGCAGGGCTGACTTTGCCCTCTTCAAGGAGCTACTGGGAGGAATCCCGTGGTCCAGGGCTCTCGAAGGCAGGGGTGTCCATGAGTACTGGTCGCTCTTTAAACAACACTTCTTCCATGCGCAGGAGCAATGCATCCGCCTGAGAAAGAAATCTAGCAAAGGAGGCAGGAGACCTGCATGGTTAAACAAGGAGCTTCTAGCAGAGGTCAGGCAGAAGAGAAAGGTCCATGGAATGTGGAAAGAGGGGCAGGCCACTTGGGAAGAGTACAGAAACGTGGTGAGAGCATGCAGGGATGCGACGAGGAAGGCCAAGGCCCACCTGGAATTGAAGCTGGCAAGGGATGTCAAAAACAACAAGAAGGGCTTCTTCAACTACATCAGCAGCAAAAGGAAGACTAGGGACAATGTGTGGCCACTGCTGAATGAGGCGGGTGTCCTGGTGACGGAGGATGCGGAGAAGGCAGAGCTACTGAATGCCTTCTTTGCTTCAGTCTTCAGTGCTAAGACTGGCCCTCAGGAATCCCAGGCCCCGGAGGTAAGAGAAGAAGCCTACAAAGAGGATGACTTTCCCTTGGTCGAGGAGGACTGTGTGAGGGATCGCTTAAGCGATCTGGATGTCCACAAATCCATGGGCCCCGATGGAATGCACCCACGAGTGCTGAGAGAGCTGGCGGATGTCATGGATTCACCAAGGGGAAATCATGCCTGACCAATCTAATAGCTTTCTACGATGACATGACTGGCTGTGTAGACGAAGGGAGAGCCGTGGATGTTGTCTACCTGGACTTCAGCAAGGCTTTCGACACAGTCTCCCATGATACCCTCCTAGGGAAGCTGAGGAAGTGTGGGCTGGATGAGTGGTCGGCGAAGTGGATAGAGAACTGGCTGAATGGCAGAACTCAGAGGGTTGTCATCAGCGGCGCCGAGTCTAGTTGGAGGCTGGTAACAAGTGGTGTCCCCCAGGGGTCAGTACTGGGCCCAGTCTTGTTTAACTTCTTCATCAACAACCTGGATGAAGAGTTAGAATGTAACCTCAGCAGGTTTGCTGATGACACCAAACTGGGAGGTGTGGTAGACACACCGGAAGGCTGTGCTGCCATTCAGCGTGACCTGTGATAGGCTGGAAAGCTGGGCAGAGAGGAACCTGATGAGGTTCAACAAAGGCAAACGCAGGGTCCTGCACCTGGGGAGGAACAACCTCATGCACCAGTACAGGCTTGGGACGGACCTGCTGGAGTGCAGCTCTGCGGAGAGGGACCTGGGTATCCTGGTGGACGACAGGTTAACCATGAGCCAGCAGTGTGACCTGGCTGCCAAGAAAGCCAATGGAATCCTGGGGTGCATCAAGAAGAGTGTGGCCAGCAGGACGAGGGAGGTTCTCCTTCCCCTCTACACTGCCCTGGTGAGGCCCCATCTGGAGTACTGTGTCCAGTTCTGGGCTCCCCAGTTCAAGAAAGATGAAGAGCTACTGGAGAGAGTCCAGCGGAAGGCTACGAGGATGGTGAGGGGACTGGAACATCTCCCCTACGAGGAGAGGCTGAGGGAGCTGGGCTTGTTCAGCCTGAAGAAGAGAAGGCTGCGAGGGGACCTAATAAATGCTTATAAATATCTGAAGGGTGGGTGTCAGGAGGATGGGGCCAAGCTCTTTTCAGTGGTGCCCAGTGACAGGACAAGGGGCAATGGGCACAAACTGAGGCACAGGAAGTTCCGTCTGAAGATGAGGAAGAACTTCTTCCCTCTGAGGGTGACAGAGCACTGGAACAGGCTGCCCAGGGAGGTTGTGGAGTCTCCTTCTCTAGAGATATTCAAGACCCGCCTGGACGAGGTCCTGTGCAGCCTGCTGCAGGTGACCCTGCTTCAGCAGGAGGGTTGGACTAGATGACCCACAGAGGTCCCTTCCAACCCCTACTATTCTGTGATTCTGTGATTCTGTGATTCTGTAATACCTGAAGATGTTTTGTTCATTCTGCGCTTTCTTTTTGACCTATCTACAAAGAGATATCAGAAAAAGTAAGCCATCACATTACGAAAACAGTCCTTCCTTCAAAATCCACCATCCTCATCCATGGTAGCAATTTAGAAGCCTTTAAAAGTCAGCTAGGCCGTCAAGGCCAGGGTCTCACACCGTAAAGCAACCACGGCACTTGAACTTCATAACCATCTGGAATGAATCCCCTCTGGCTTTACCTCACATTTTGAAACTTTTAGTCAACTTACGGTACTCAGACACAAGCATATGAAAAAGTATTGATTACCACCAAAGCATGTACTTTCTAGCTGTTAAGTCACCATTAGCAAAGTTTTATACGTGGAATAACCTCACCTGCGTTGCTTTTTGACGCAGGACTTTTAGCAGCTTGATTGATAATGATGTCCTCAAAAAACATTCTTCTTTCTTCCTTGGTAGGCAGCTGGATTTTGAAAACTTGTCCATAAGCATTCATAAACAATTCTTTGATCTAAAGCATGAGGAGAAAATGTATTTCAGATAGAAGGCCACACAAATTCATATTCTATTCCAAAAAGATCAGTATCTCTCTACGTTAAGCTGAATAAACATCTGGATAAGACAAACTGGGAACAGTTATCTTCTTGGCCTCAAAAGGTGAATTAAAATATCTTCTCAAAGGAACACCTCAAGAGAACACGCTGCTCTGAGAAGGGACCTTATCATACACTGAGGAAGTGGTGACAGTCACCACCTCCAAGACTGCTTATTTTGTGTTTACCTGCCTCGCTGTCCTTTCGTTTCAATCGTTATGGCGGCTACAGAGGGAAGAGGCAGGCTTCAAACAAGTGCCAGGGCCTTTTGGTAAGGTGGCTTTTTGGTCTGGGCTTTGTTTTTTCTTTTTTCAATGAATTACTTCAAATGATGTGTCTGAAGTTGCATACTTCCAAGTTTTACTCCCATTTTTCAGTCTCTACTACCATCAGGTCTGGAAGGAATTCCAGTACTTAGTTGAGAAGGCATTTATTAGCAGCATGAAAAACTTCTGCAGAAAGTTAAGCTAACATATCTTTCACTTTTCAGAAACAATGTTTTCGGTCCAAATAGCTTTTTCCCATTTCCATTTCAAGCACCGTGTATTCCTGACTAAGTACATACCGAACCACCTTGAGGTCACTGCAATTACTGTCTCAAGTCAATTTAGACATTTCTCTCCGAAGCATGACGGTGTGAGAAGGGGAGAAAGTTGGGTCAAAGCCAATCTCTTGACTCAGAAAACACTTCAGACACACGCTTTCAGCACTCTTTTGGTTAAGGAAATTTGAAGAGACCTGGTGAGGGTGCTTGAGTAATACCAGCATGAATTTGCTGAAGAGTGCACCGCACTCCAATGCTTAAAGGATTTCTCCACTAACAGGAAGTCGAAGAAAAAAGCAAGAAAAGTATCGACAGAAATACCTCTTCTGGGAGATCTGCGTGACACACATCAGATGTTGCAAGCAGCAAAACTGGAGCAGAAGTCGGGATGTTCTGCAGTAGTGTCCTAAAAGTAAGTCTGAGTGGAATTCCAGCAGCCTCCCACCACAAATGGATATGGGGGAT
The DNA here is from genome assembly GCF_030867145.1 of Opisthocomus hoazin. Taxonomy (NCBI): domain Eukaryota; kingdom Metazoa; phylum Chordata; class Aves; order Opisthocomiformes; family Opisthocomidae; genus Opisthocomus; species Opisthocomus hoazin. The sequence goes on along the minus strand of NC_134454.1, from coordinate 6,731,125 downwards.
GTAAATTATGCTTGGTGTCGTTCTTTGAGCCTCTCGCATCATCTGGGAAAGTGAAAGCTTGGATCAGAACACTAAACCGTGTAGAATAGGACCTACGTATCGGTCAGATCTGAATCTCTGCCTGGTTTCAAAACTGCTTAGGAGGAAGATAACTCCTGGAGAGCCTCACAACTCAGCCGGTGTGGTGGTCTGCCTGAAAGGACAAGACTGACCCTTCAGCAAGACCTAGACGTGGTAGTTACGTGACCGCAGATGCAAGCATCACAGAACAGAAAAGGGATTACTCCTCTGTGTGACAGAAAGAGTATCCAGCCATGTCATGTGTCTGTCCTTACTCGTACAGCTCTCAAATGCTGCTACAACAGGTCAAAATATTTGAATACAGTGATGCCATCCAGGGAAATGCATTTCCTGCCTAACAGGAAAAAAGAAGACAGCACTAATTCTGCTTCGATTTCCTTTTCCTAGTTAAGAAAAACACACCCGTGTACAAAAGGTCCATCAGTTTTAATGCATTTACTGCATATACTGCAGCAATACCAGCTGTACATTGTTCAGATAAGAAACACTTCTTTTCCCCAGAACCTTGATTGCCTTAGAAACACAACAAAAAAGAAGGCTACCAGAAGTGCCTGACCCGCAGTCAGGCTGATGCACAGCCATCTACTGGGAGCACAGAGCCTTAAAAAGCAAGGAAAACAACCTGCTGGGTCCCACCAGGATGGGCAGCATTTCTTGCCCATGAAGAGCGGATTATCAGCAGCACCTCCCAGCTTCCTGAGCTGCTAGCAGCATCCTCACCGTTTCATTTGGAATGGAAAAAATGAGCATGTAAAGCATCCTTACTGGGTGTCATTCAGTCTAGAAGATAAGCGGATTCCCAGGACTAAACCTAACAGCACACTCAAACCAGGCCAACTCCATGAACAATGACTTTTCCTTACTCTACAGACAGTTCATTCATCCCATGACATTAAAGAGAGAAAAAAAGATACCTGTGCACATGTTTCTTCCGGTGATGTGGTGCTAGCAAACAAAATGGATAGGTCTAGCGTATAAACGGGGAACTTCTCCAGGGCATGTATTACTGCAGGTGCCAGATGAGACGCTTGCCCATATCCTGCCTCTCCAACTAGTAAGAACCGTGGCTTCCAGGACATTGGCTGGTAATAAGCGTTTCTAGAACAACAACAAGAAAATACGTCTAAAAATGAAGTGGAAGTGATCAATAGGCACACAGATCTTCAAATGTTTTTCCTATCTATCTATCTATCTATCTATTGAAATACTCTCCATATTCCAGCACCATATTAATATCCAGACGACTCTCAGAGCCCATTTTGTTACAAACTTGTACCATACCTCCCCGAAGAAATCCTGCCTGGGTGAAGTAACAGCTCTCCAATCACACAGGGGGATTGTCCAGCTAAACACACACACGACAAGCGGTCAGGAGCCTGAGATGGGCAAGAATAACCACTCTCTCTCTCTCTCTCTCAACACACACCAATCTGGATCTCTTCAGCGCCCGTACACACCAATTTTCAGTAGGTCGTGAGCTGAAGTAACTGTGAGATCTCTACACCTGTCAAGTGTAGCTCAAATTTGGCCATGGAGCTAGTGGGACGGAAGGAGCAGAACAACATTTCTAGAGAAAAATCACCGTGGGCACTGAAACACGCTTGCTGTATCTGAAGAAGTACACAAATGGATTGGTTGAATTTGAGCAGTACTCTAAATAGGCAGAAGATTTATATCTATTCAGTCAGAAATTCTAACTGCTTAATCTTTGAAGCGTGTATTCATTTCCTACTCCTCTTGCTTGACTAGCATGAAACACATTTGTGAAGAGCACTTGTTTTTTCCACCACAATACTGTTGGACATTTGCTGGCTGAAATCCAAGATCCTACAGACCTATTCAAGCTCCGCACGTCAGAAGATTTTCTGGACAGCACAGCAATAGATACTGAGAAAAAGAACTGACCCAACAGTGATGACAACATTCTATTTCTTCAACCCTTGGCTTATATGACTTCCACAGTAAAATGTCAAAAGATTAACATCAGCTTAGGAGGCTAAAGGCACAAACCACAGACATGGTTTAGGTTTTTCTCACGCTGTTGTAACAAACCATTTCTCTATTTTGTTTCTGCTACAGAATTGACGAATGCTTCAACGATCTTGGGAGGCAGAAGGGCAAAAGATGGCTACACAAATCCATACAGCTTTTATCGTTAAAAGAACAGACAGCGCACTTCTTTGGTCATGAGTCTTTCAAGGAATACCATGGATCAAATCAACACGTTAGAATGGTCTGTGGACCACTCTGACTTCGGAGGAGAGGGCTGGGCCGTTCACTTGGATTGTTTCTGGCCATGTACTCCATTAGAACGTTAGCACCCAGCTGGATCTCCACACTTACTTCTTACAAATAGTGATCAACGCACACGCACACATTTTACTCCTTCAGCTACCACCCATCACACCAAAACTGCTTTCAGACCCAGCCATCTTTCAAATGGAAACATACAGCTGACAAATCTTTACCTGCTAAAATGGAGGCATGTTTTCTGCTGTGTACCAGGCACTTGATGTGTTGCCTGATCTTCAAAGATTGATGGTGATTCCTCATCACTGTCAACTGCACCGTTTCTTAAAACATCATGGAAAGTGTCTGAAAGACAAGAGAGGTTGGTTAACTTTCCTCAATAGTCTATATCTGGCTCCTGCATTAATACAGCTTCTCAGTAGGTGCTGGAGACCCCTTAGCTTGTAGTTCTTCATTTGAGGGCACATGTTGATTGCTGAAGAGTTCATCCTACCACAGATTTAGGGAGACTGCACAAGTCTCTACAAAGCTGTCCTGCATCCCGTGATTTGCTTAAGGTGTATCTCGCTGGCGGTGAAAACTTGGAGGATTCTTCCTTAGAATAAAAATGACTGCGGACAAGGTCTGTAGTTCCTAGACACCTGAAAAACTCCACAAGGCCACTTCCTTCTGGAGCAGGCTCGCCCACTGGAAGTCGGGGAATTAAGTGAAGGTGATGGCCGCAGACTTCCATTTGTCTGCGACTGGCGAGTCAGAACATACAGACCAACCCATCTTCTAAAGAAGGCTCCTCAAAGATCACCGGGCAGGGAGATAACGGAAGGCGGACAGTGGAGAGGGGACACAGTTACCAATCCGCCGGCCTCTCTGCTTTTATTTTGCTGGTGGATTTCTGCCTCTCTTTTACCAACGCAAACCTGTCTCCCAGCTCTACTGCGGTTGACACTGGTAGGATATTCTCAAGGGATCAGCATCCGAACTCCTCAGGGATCTCCACTAATCAGCAGTGGAGTGAGCTAAACAATTTATTTGCTCTCACCAACAGACAGACTAAATTTGATCCCAGCTGATGCAGTTAGGAGCGTGAACTCACATGTGCTATGCAAGCCAAGCCCCAGAGTACGCACTACTAAAACATTCGGAGCTCACATGCAAGTGCACAGTGTGATCCACAAACATCTAAACGATGAGAACGTGGTTAAAAATCATGAGAGCTAAAACAGTATTTAGCTGAAGCCATTTAGATTTGTATTGTGGTCCTGACATTCTCCAGACAGGAATTAGAAGCATTCCTGGGAAGACGCCCTTCTCCCCCCCGATTTAGGTATTTGTTTTGAAGGAGGTGCCTCTCCTACATGAAGCCTTAAATCCCTCTCTACAAATGATACATCTCAGCTGCTGTCAGAAACAGGGTGCTCTAGCACAGAACGCATCCTTCTCTGCTGCTTTTTGCGAGGCATGCACAGCTCCCACCCAGCACTTCAGTGCAGAATCCAGCATAAAAACTACGCACGGTATTCCTGAAATAAAGGCGTGCACATGCACGCGATAGAATTCTACTGTCATCGCGCCTGGGAGGTTTGTGTATGTCAGTTGCACCAGTCAGAAGTTTTTGCTCTGGCAGAATTTGAAAGAAGTGGATGTTACTGGTCTACCTTGCTGTTGGTTCTTCTCTAGCGCAAGCTCTGCGTGAGGAAATACTTCCTGCAAGGCTTCTAAAATTCTTGCTAGTGTGTTTTCCAGCAGTGGTTTTGACATAGGTGGTAGCGCTCGCCCAGCTGAAGCCACAGCCCTCTGTGAAGCTGGAACAATCTTCTGCATCGCCACCACAAAATCCTTTGCTCTTATTTCAATAGAAGCGACATCTAACTGCAGTTTCTCACAACTTTGGTAGATCTGAGGATAGTGCCGGCGCAAAGCACACAGGGCAGCTTCAGCACACAAGGCTTTAATATCAGCGCCACAGTATCCTAATAAACAAAACAAGAATCAAAGGTTACGTTGGTCTCAGGCAACACAGAAGCCAAGGTTGCCCAAGTGCAACACTGAAAGATTTTGTATGCAGCCACAAATTGAGAGGTTCAGAGAGAACTGACAGAGTTACTGCACTGCAGAGAAGTTCTGTTACGGGGCTCGCAGCCTGAGACCCAGCACCTTGGAAGCAGCCTCCTAAGCAAAGCTCTGCTCCTGAGGAAGATGCCCAAAACCCATTCAATGTTCTGAGAGACAAAGAAAATGAAAAGAAAAGAAGCATCTGACTTTGTCTGCCCGCAGGGCGAGCCAGCTGCCTCACTGCCTCGCCCTGCGGCAAGGCACAAGAGCTCGGGGGCTGCCCGGTAGAAGCTCAGGTTCCCGAGGACTCCAGTCACGCGCAGCAACTCACTTGGTTTTCCAACTTACCAACGCATTTTTCAGCTAGCTCTTCCAGAAACGTGTCCAATGGTTTAGGGGTCCACTCTCGTGTGTGAATCTTGAAAATCTCTTTTCTAGCCTGGAAACAAAATGGTTGCCTTTGAGCTTGTCCTAAGTTTTCTCTTCAAATCCAATCATTCTCAACTTGTTACATTCAACTTTTTTCCTGGGGGCCTGCAGCCAAATAAAAGGCATTTATAGCTTCCACAAAAAGTTCGTTTCCACAGGTATCAAACTTAATGATCCTGAGGAAAAAAAACTGTAGTCCAAAGCTTCTCTGCAATCAGCGATTTTTCCTCACAGAAAATTCTCTCACATTTCTCTGATCTTAACAAGACTTTCACTGAAGGATTTCTTGCTACACAGAATAATTATGGCAGATTTCTAGAATTCTTCCCCAGCAGGGAATCGCACTACTACATCTGTTTCATGGCACCTCCTCTGCTGTCCCGGAAACCAGATAAAGCCGGAGACAAAGGTTTGTGTTAAATACCCTCCTTGGTGCACTTCTACTGGCCTTCAACCCAACAAGCGGTAGTAAAACAAGTAGCAGTGACAGCCAGAGAAAAACCACAAAAACAGGGTTCCGGTTTTGCACAGTATCTTCTCCCCCACACGTATTTTTTGCTTGCTTGATACATATTTTTTCATTGCTTAGCTGTCGCCATTGAACTAGAAGCTTCCCAAACCCTGCACCTGGGCAGTGTACCACATCCTTCTCCAACTCCCTGTTAGGAAGTGCCAGTGAGAAGGTCAGATCCGACAATACGTGATTGGGGAATGAAAAATTTGAATTTGCTCCAGCTGGACCAGCCTCAAGAAGAGTTTTTTGTCAGCAAAAAGGAATTCTTGTGCACGCACCACGCCTTTCATTTTCAAGATGAGACTGCAGTAATTGATAGCTAATTCAGACATTCATCCTTACTTACACATTTCAGGGACTAGCAGCATCCCATTTTCCTGGCTGGTCCCAGTCAAACCAAAACTAGTTCTAAAACCAAATCCCTGTTGAAATCAGCTGAATCCTACATACTCAGTACCAGATCTGCCCTCCACAGTACGACACCATCTCTCCAGATAGCCCTCCTTTGCCCAAGTTGCACAACACTGATTGTGACTTTAACTGCTCCATGATACTGCATTGTCAGGTAGCTCTAGCATAAAGGTGGACTTGGCCACGTCAGCATTAAGGCTGAGCTGAAGTTCTGACCTCTTTATTCGGCAAGCTGAAGAGGAGCTCTCGATCAAAGCGTCCGGGTCTTCGCAAAGCCGGATCTATAGAATCCAGTCTGTTGGTGGCTCCGATGACCACAATTTCTCCTCTGCTGTCTAAGCCATCCATAAGTGTCAGAAGTGTTGATACAATAGAGCTAACAGAAAAATTACTAGTTTAGTAAATTTTGTTCTGTTCTACACACCACCTTCTCCAGTGATCTCACAAAAATGACAAGCTTTTGTTGATGAGACGCTGATTAGTGAAAGATTCATTTTAGCACTTGAAAAAAACAGACAAGGTAACACAGACCGCATGCTGTTATCAAGCTTAGTGAATTGTGTTCGATTATTGCTTAAAAATCATCTGACATTTTGTAGCACTCAGTTACTAGTTTTCAGGAGAAACGAGTGGGTCACATTAAGCTAAATAGGTTGGGGGCTTCTTTTCACAAAGATCAAGCAGCTTCTGTGTAGATACATAAAATGTACTACCTGTGAATGTGGTCTTGTCTACTGGACCGCACCGGAGCAAGACCATCTATCTCATCAAAGAAAATAATGGAAGGTTGCATCTGGTAGGCCTAGAAGGAAAACACAGGAATATCGACTCCAGTAAAACAGCGCCATTTGAAAGAGAAAATGCATGGAATACATGATGGTTGGAAAGTCATTGGAGCTAGATGTTTCACACTAGCATCAGGGATCTCTACTCATTGAGCTAATGCAGTAAGTGGCACGAGTAACACAAGACAGCAGCCTCTGTCAGCCCGCTGAGACGGGGTGACAGGGAGCAAATCACACCAGCAGTTCTTACAGCCATTTGGCAACCGCCGAGAACAGAGCCGGGACTTCATTCAATTACAGCTTCTGGAAGCAACCAAACAACCCTGCTTTCAGCCTGCATCTCTTTCCCTCTGATCTAAGGCCACCATCTCCTGCCTCCTGCAGCCTTTTTTGTGGCTGGACTGTTGTTTTTGGGTTATTTTTAAGGCTGGGGGAGGGGCTTGCTTTGCGAGGTTTTCTCATTGGTTTTATTAACCTTTCCCAATACATCTGGAGATTTCAAGCCCCTAAGAACCCACTGAAAAACAAAACCCTGACAATCCCCTTTCAGTGACAAGAACTGGTGAAACACAAAAAATGAGTGAGTTCTCCTTAAAAACACTGACCGCAGAAAAGGACAGTTACAACTTGGACAGAACACACAGCGCATTTTGGCCTTACCTGATCAAATAATAAATGAAGCTGTCGTTCAGATTCTCCCACCCATTCACTCAGGTAGTCGGCACCATTTCTCATAAAAAAGGCTATTCTCCTGGCACCTTGGCTACATTCATTAGCAAGGGCACGAGCAACCAGTGTCTTTCCAGTTCCTGGTGGACCATGGAATAGAAAGCGTCTGCAATTGAAAGAAAAAAGATTCACCTAGGAAAAAAGCCTCGTGGAAAAGTAGCTCTTACTACCTCCACCCCTAAAACACCCAACTCTTCTCTCCTAACCGAAGCACTTCATGCATTAGACAGTGGTAGCAGCTCAAGTGTGAGAAAAGTCAAAACAGATGGAGGTTTTTGTTCCTACACAATTCAAGAAGGCAGCAAACAAAAAGAGCACAGAGGACAAGGCAGACGTAGAAAAACTCGAGAATAGATGGCAGTGTCCCAGAAGGACCCTTCCAGAGCTGCTGACAAACTAACAGGGGTGCTTACAGCACCGCGGAGCCAAACAGGAACAAACGGCAGCACAAAATCGGAGACTGGGCTAACTCGCGAATCAGCAGCTCACTCTTCAGCGAGACACTGCCCATTCATTTGGGTGTCACAAAAGGCAAGATCTGATACTGAAGCATTGAATTCTCCCTTGAAAAGCTTGAAGTTGCTGGATTTGGTTTCCGGGGAATTCTAAAGCTGGGAAGGTATTCTGCATTTCCAGATAAATATAGCCATAAACTGGAAAAGCCAATGCACTGCTGTTTCAAAGAGCATTTCAACAAATAACGGAGCAAAACACAGATTTCATTTTGTTATTGGCAATACTTTGAACGCTACTGAAAGCAAAGAACTTAAAGTTGCACCTCAATATACCGTGATTGAGTTTTGCTGAGCAAGAACCTATCAAGTCAAGTATTAAATCTCTAAAAATTGCATTTCATAATGCACAACGAGTTTAGCTGGGTAAGGAGCAGATCGATTCCTACTCAGCCCAAGCACAACAAACACTACAAGGTCCTATCCATTGGAAAACTGATACTTCCGCACTTCAAAAACAGAGTTGGTGGGAGAGCCAAGTGGACTTCGAAGAAACCAATTACAGTTGACTAGCAGGAGATAATTCCAATTAGAATTTTTAGGTTTAAACAATCTCTGTTACCTTGGCGGCTGAATTTTGAATCTCTCAAAGACTTCCGGGTAAAGCAAGGGAAAAACGACCGTCTCTTTTAGAGATGAAATGTGGTCAGAAAGGCCACCCACGCCATCAAATCGTACCTAAAGATAAATTCAACAGAACACATTGGATAAGTTAAAGAAAGCTGCAACCTCGATAAGGTTCCATCAGAAATTATCTGTCAGCACAAAGGAAATGTCCTGGGCAATTTTCAAATTGCTCCAGAGAAAACTGTAAACCAAGGCATCTGTAGGCAGCACGCTACTGAAGGCTTTCACCAACACTGACACAATGAACTAGAAATACTTACCGAACAATCTATTTTCATTGGATCCACATCAGCCAGACTTGCTCCGATTTCCATTTGATCCTGGTGAATTCCCTTTAACTCCTCTTCCCCAAAGTTAAGTGGAAGACACCTGATTTCAATGAAGGACAAAGAGAAAGGCACTTTCTAACTTCAGATTTTTGCTTTCAGCATCATGGCAAGGGAATGCGGAAGACCTTATAAATGAGCATAAACTTCCCAAATAGTTAAATCTGCCTTCAGACTCTCTTGCATTTAATGTCCATGAGTAAATGCAAGAAAATAAAATTGCTCCAGACATTAAACTGAGTTAATGATTTTAACACGAATAGCCATACTAGTCAGCACAGCACACGCATGAATGCAAGCTTAGAACAAGTTCTTCCGGATGCGGAGACCGTGAACTGACATTGCTTTGTGTGATGGAAGAATCCCCCCTCAAAACACATCGACATCTTTTAAAGATTTTTTGCTCCTCCATTCAAAAAGTTACAGCCCGAGTGGATACTTCTTTCATGCGGATTAACATCGTACAGGCTGCCAAGCACTGCTGGTGCGTCCTGAGAACTCTGGGGTGTGTGTGCCAGGGGACACACGTCAGAGACATCAGCCTGAAAGCTTCTGTGTTAAGTCTGTTATCAACATACTTTTTATAGAGCATTTGTTAAGTAACAAAACCTCCATCATTTCCTCTATCACATTTTCTGTTATGGTGGTCTTCTTTCTGAACAAACTCAATCTAAAGCACAGGAGCAGTAGAATTTCACATTAAAAAACTACATAAACGTTTTCCTCCCCCTATTGCCACTTATCAATCAAACTGCTGATTATCAATCAATTCTAAAAATCCAATTGTAAAGAGTCCAGTTACAGCTGTCAGTGCTGACAGGTATGATTATATATTGCCACAATGTAGAAAGTGTACAAGAGGAAAGTATACAAGAGGAAGAGAATAACACACAGGGTTAGGCAGATGCAAGCTCCTCCCAGGTAGACCCCTCCCTCCCCTGTTCTCCAGTTTCATGAACCTCCTCAAAGCTCTGCTGCGGCTGCGCTTCCTGCGCCTCTCCAAATGCTCTTCATCATCACATGAGGAAGAGGATGTGGAGCCACTCTTGTGGACTCTGTGTCTCTGACCGCAAACATTTAAACAAACAAAACTTAATTTTTCTTAGGAAGGTAGAACGCTTCACTGTTTCCCAAAGAAATTTCACAAAAATACCTACTCATTTTGTCCCATCCCTTCCTCTCACACACACACACAAATACAGAACCACAGAATCACAGAATGGTCGGGGTTGGAAGGGACCTCTGTGGGTCATCTAGTCCAACCCTCCTGCCGAAGCAGGGTCACCTACAGCAGGCTGCACAGGACCGCGTCCAGGGGGGGGTCTTGAATGTCTCCAGAGAAGGAGACTCCACAACCTCCCTAGGCAGCCTGTGCCAGGGCTCCGTCAGCCTCAGAGGGAAGAAGTTCTTCCTCATCTTCAGACGGAACTTCCTCTGCTTCAGTTTGTGCCCGTTGCCCCTTGTCCTGTCACTGGGCACCACTGAAAAGAGCTTGGCCCCATCCTCCTGACACCCACCCTTTAGATATTGATAAGCATATATTACGTCGCCTCGCAGCCTTCTCTTCTTCGGGCTGAACAAGCCCACCTCCCTCAGCCTTTCCTCGTAGGAGAGATACTCCAGTCCCCTCACCATCCTCGTAGCCCTCCGCTGGACTCTCTCCAGTAGCTCCGCATCTTTCTTGAAGTGGGGAGCCCAGAACTGGACAGAGTACTCTAGATGGGGCCTCACTAGGGCAGTGTAGAGGGGAAGGAGAGCCTCCCTCGACCTGCTGGCCACACTCCTCCTAATGCCTCCCTCGCCCACCCCAGCCTCCCCCCGGACGCATACTCACTGCTGGCCAAGACTGTACTGGGGCAGTGCTGTTGGCTGGTGCCCTTCTATATCCACCCCCATTGTGACGCGTCCCCTGTGATGTCACGGGTGTCTTAGCGCATCACAGTCTCGCCCGCCGGCCATTGGCCCCACCCCGGCTCAGCGACCCACAGCTGCCCTGGTGTACTGGTTGAGGCTGGCCTGCAGATCATGTTCTTCACAGGAGCTTGCACCATGCTTCATTCTGGAGATGTTATCACCTGCCTGCCACTCGGAATCTCCTAATCATACAATATCCTGAGTTGGAAGGGACCCACGAGGATTCCGAGTCCAACCCCTGAGTCCACACCGGGCATCCTTAAGTTTGATCATCGAATCGTAGAACCATCGAATCATTTAGGTTGGAAAAGATCCTTCAGATCATTGAGTCCAACCGCAAACCCGACACTGCCAACTCCATCACCATACCGTGTCCCAAAGCGCCACGTCCACACAACTTTCAAATACCTGCAGGCATGCTGCCTCAAGCACTTCCCTGGGCAGCCTGTTCCAATGCTCGGCAACCCTTTCAGGGAAGACAGTTTTCCTAATAGCCAACTGGAAAAAGTCTCCTTCTCTGGAGATATTCAAGACCCGCCTGGAGAAGGTCCTCTACAGCCTGCTGTAGGTGACCCTGCTTCGGCAGGAGGGTTGGACTAGATGACCCACAGAGGTGCCTTCCAACCCCTACTATTCTGTGATTCTGTGTGAAACCTCCCCTTGCGGGAGTCGGTTGGGCCGAGGGCGGCCTTGATGGTCTTGATGGAATAGAGTCATATCTCTGAGCTAATTATTTTGCGCACCTGTGGTTGAAAAACAGGAGGAAAGGAGCGAAGAAACAGGATGGGAAAATCCACCTCTTTGATAAGCGTGAAGGTCGTGTGAACGGACACATGATGACCAATCAGAAGAACAAAGGAGCGACATGCCAAAAGACCCTCACCAGTGAGACTCTGGGGGTGGGGAACAAGGGGATATAAAAATGTTATGATTAACCATTACAGTGCTTCTGCTGCTGCTTCTGTTTGCTTTTGCTTGCCTTGTGACTGCCGTAACTTCTTGTGGCGTGTCGCCACAACTAACGATGACACGAAGTTTGGGCTCAGCAAGTAACGATTTGCATTGTGCAATTAGGACTTGAATTACAGGACACAAGCTGCGTTTCAGGCCCCTTCCCGCGTCCAGCCCGTGGCTGGCAGGATGCTGCCTGGAAGCAGGAAAGAAGGGGTTTTCCCAGCCGACAGCAAGCGGCCCCGTGGCACCAAGCCTGCCTGCGTACTCCGCACGGCGATTTGGCTCCAAGGCAAGCTACAGAACTCCCGCGACACCTCCCCAGCCTCCGCGCATCTCACTACTGAATTACCTTTTAACTCACATACAGTGTAGTTTGTAATGCTGCAGTATCACCTCCTGTTTCCAAAACAACATTTTCAATTTTCTTGTGTCCTGCACACTCCAGAAAGTCCACGTCACGACGAAACCTGACGTAAGGAGCAGGTTTTCTTGTGCTTATGAGCAGGCTCGAACTCACACTGCCTTCTCCTCAAGCCTGCAAGGAATTCATAGCCTAGCCTGCTATTCGCACCGACCTCTTTTCACAAAACTCGTGGGAAATTCACTACCTTGGTGAAGATCCTCTCTTCTCACCACTTCAGCTGATTTTGGCTGATGAGGTCAGCAGTTTTGGGGGCCAAGTTAAACACACAGTGACCAAGCGCAGCCCTTCTCAGAAACCAGGTTAAAAAGGCAATCCCTAAGGAATTACCAGTACTTACCTTCTCGATAGTCTTCTTTTTCTTGGCCTGATTTCAGCTTTGCCAACTGCCTCCATGAAGAAAGAGGACAGAGGAAAGGAGAAAAGAATTCTTGTACAGAAGTATTCTATCGCATCATGCTGTATTGCATTGCATAGTCCCCCCTTAAGGCTGGGAACTTCACCAAGTTTACAACCCGGTGCTCCAGGTCATCCCAAGAAAAGCCTGGAGACAACAAAGAGGGTTCAGATCCCAAGTCTGCTGCGTACCACACACACAAAGTTTTCTCAGGACAGACATTCCCCAACCTGCGTGTCTTCAAGTCTCAACAGGGCAAGTAATATCTCTGTACCCAAAGTGGTGGAGAGATCTCCAAGCAGTTGGGAGAAGATGCATGTTTTTTATACAAGCACAAGATTTTGATGAAGAACAGTGATTCTCGTTCCGAGACACTGGCACTGATATTAACATAATCGTACTCCCCTGCAGATTTTTAGCTGTAGATTTATCACCATGTGACTCCTTGGGCACGCTTTTGCTTTTCCTTTTCATTCTATAAATCCAACAGAGATTAAACACTTAGAAATACCTTGTAAAGTGTCTTTGCTGGACATTTTCACTTAATATTTCCATGCTTTTGTCAAACCTAGAGTCTGTACAGGGTGGCATGTTTTTTCTCATTGATCTTAAACAGCGTCCATTGAAACATTCAGTTTTGACAACGAATGTTTGGACAAACACATGAGGCAGAAGCAAAGAAAACGGAAACACACCTCCAAAACCAAGCCCACACGGAGGGATTGCACAGTTTGGCATTCAGCGTCACCACACCTTGCGTATGGGAGGTGGCCTAACGCAACAGCCATGGATCCTGCCACACAGTTTATGGCAACTGAAAGAAAATTTGATTCTCGTAAAATTCAACTTTGCTTATGCTGTTATCAATTAAAAAAAAAAAAAAAACTGTCAAAGGAACTGAGAGACATTTTCTCTGCTCAAGAGGCATGCAGACATCTTCAAAACAGGGTACTGCTTTGCTTTGACTTAAATATAGTTATCACGATCCTCCAGCACCAAGAAGATTGTCACCGTTACAAGCCAGACTCAACTTTATCTCAGAAAGTTACAGCAGTCAGTCTCGCTTTGTTTCAAGTCTGGTTGCTTTGACAGGCAAAAATATGCCATCACAAAAGCTCTTCTGTTGGTGGAAAAAGGGTTTCTCCGAGATCTCGTCTTGAGATGGTGGATTCTGTGAAAGCCACCTGAGGTGCTACCAGGTCATTAAAAGAAATCACCTCTGAACTGCATGAAGAGGTTTCTAAAGCATTTACTTGTCACAAGCCTAAACGAGATTGCTTGAAAACTTTGATTTAATATGCAGTGGACTGTCCAGCACCACAGACCACTTCAGAAAACACTATCGCCACAAGCTGAAAACAATGATAAAAGTTCATCAAGTTTTCCATCGTCTCCTTCTAAAGAGAGGCACTGAAACGTCTGGGAGATGTTCAGGTCTGCAGCGTTCCAAAGGCAATCACAGAGGGATGTCTCATAAAAATATGTACCTAGCTGTTGGGCAAAAATATCAAATAAATGCAGCCAAACGTCTACAGCTTTCTTAATAAATTTTAATATATATTTGGTATCTGTATAAATAAATATGTAGCAGTAATCTATTGAATTCTGCAGACAACAAACAGCGCGTCACGAAAAGAACACCTTCCAGAGCTGAAGTCAAGTCTGCTGAAATCCAGTGTCACTGTGTGCGCGTGAAGGCTGCAATTTCTTTCTTCATTTCCTAGTAAGAAAAACAGACAAGCCAGCAGTCAGCGTGAAGAAAAGCTCAAGCACCCTGTTTATTTCTTCATCAAAAGAATAGAGAGTCTGTACATACATACAACTGTTAGAAGCATTTAGCAAATACATGTACTCCCACCACCAGCACAGTGTCCTTCCAGCGTCTCTCTAGCTTCAAACGCGTCCTTACGCATCCAAACTAGAGAGCAGGCCAGAGGGAGTGGAGGGATCTGTATCAGCAGTGGCTTCAACAATTGGAAAGAGGAGCCAGTTCCTGAAAAGCCACAGCTAAAAGCTGGAAATTCTGTTTTCTGCATTCTGAATAATAATAAGAGAGACTTGTTCAAGTCTCTCTCTTTGTACGCTACAGCTTGCCCCTGAGCGACTTGCGCAGCCAAGGATCTGAGGATCCTGAATCGGAAGGCCGAAGATCCATCCCATCTAAATTGACTCAGTACTGGGAATGCCTGACTGGGACCACGGGTGCCTCTGCAAGATTTCTGCCACGTTCTGACAACTCAGAAAACCTCTCTTAGAGGAAGAGATCCGAGCATTTGACTCATCAGCATTAAAGCGGCATGGTTTTGCAATAGGGACCAACTTCTTCCAGACTGAAATGAGAAAGTCTTGAAACACAGGCACCTGAGCAGTACAGAGGAACGCTACATAGGCGTGACGTCCGGAGCGCACGCGTACATACCCGTAACACACACATGCGTCACAGTGATGGAAAGGGCTAGAAGACAAAAAAAATTTACCTTCACCAATTCAGTTTTGTCATCATCTTCCCGATGGCGGTAAATGCACTGACTGAGAATAGCGTACAGTCTTTCCAACTGAACTAGAGTGAAGTTGTTTGTTGTCTCAGTGACAAAATGCAGCAGTTTCTGAAGAAAGAAAAATGGAAACTGCAAGTTTAGAATAGCACAGGATCCTTTGAACAAGCTCGTCATGTTTTCCAAAGCTAAACAATAACAGTACAACACAAGGGACATCCTGCTTTCTTATATTGCTAAATAAAATAGGAGTGACACTTCAGAGAACAGATGAAATCTCTCACAAGCTGTAACTGGAGAAAATGCGTTCATTTTTCGTACTTCAAAGTGGCTCTGCCTGTAGCAGATCACCAGCTCTCACACAGTCCTTTCTGGGCCCAAAGCTGTGAATGGCATCGCCTCTGGGAAAGCAACCCCAACAAGCCAGCGGCAGCACCTGCTTCCACTGCGGCCGCTGTGCAGTGGCCACGTGTTGTGTGAGGCTGTAGAGACGGAGCTCAAGAGAGCAGCCACTCCAAAGGAAAATATTGCTGCCTCGCCGCTGCCTGTCATCACACTCTGCCTCCCTCACATCAGCCAGCACAGAACCGGAGTATTCCCCTCAGCTTCCTGCTACACAACATGCAGGTTAAGACGCACACAATACACGCAGCGTGCTTTCAGCTGCTGCAAACAGAAAAGGCAGGCTGTGACAGAGGCTTATGGTCAACGTCCCGTGGGAAACTAGTTCTAACTGCTGCCACACAGACGACCGCATGCTCTTCTCTATCTTCCTAAAGTTCTAGTCCTACTGCCAAGCAAAGAAACAAACAAAACTCTCCCCCCAAAAAACCAAGCCGCTCCATTTGGGAGGTTCACCTCGCTTATTCACTGCAAGCAAGCTCCAAAGAGGCTGTCTGGGACGAGCAACTAGTTCCAGCGGCACCCATGTTAATGAGCAAAGTTTTCTAAAAGATGCGTTTCCTGACTGTAGCTCTGCTCAGAGCTGAAAGCTATAGAAGCTGAACCATATATACGGGCTCTACTGTAGCATTTCTCCAATGCAAAATTCTAACAGTAGATTCTGAAAGAATTTCAGAAAAGGAGACAGTAGTATTTTCTCCTGCTGACTTCAGCGTTGAAGTCACCACTGCTAGAAATAAAGGTCCTTTTCAGGTTCTCAATACATGAAAACACGCAAAACCCAACCCAAACCCCCAAAGCCGTCATAAAAACTGTCACCACATTAATAACCAACACTACTACTACTAGTAGGCTGTCAGTGGGCTCTTTGAAAATTCAACAAGCCCTTCTAAATCAACAATCAGCAAGACAACCCAGTCTCCTCAAATGTAGTTCTCCAAAAGCCACAACAGCAGTCTGCACCAGGTGTGCAAACACAACACTCATAGGCCATTACAAGCTGACTTCTTTCACAAGCTCTATATCCTTACCATACACTGTTTTAAGTGGCATTGGTTAACAACTAACTTCATTTACAACTCTCCATGGAGCAAGAAAACGTTCTTCTTCAGTATTAACAAAATTGAAATGAGACTTACTTTCAGCTGGGTGAGAATTCCCTGTGCTTTCTCCACACCCATCACATGTTGCTCTTCCATGCAAGAACGTCTCGCCCGAGCCACACAGCGTACCCACGAATCTGGAATGACACACAGCTCTTAGGCAGGGATTTTTGTTTCTCTGCCATACAGCATCAGTGAAGTGTCCTGCACCTGGAATGCAGTCTCTCTCTGCAATGACAGACACAGACCCCTTTTTTCCGCTGAGAAATCCCTGACTTGTACTTTCTTTCTGGTAAAAGTCCCTGTTCCATCAAAATTCCAAACTCGGACACAAAAGAAAACCCACCAGAGAAGAAGGCAGGGCAAAACCAGGAAAAAAAAACGACAGTCCTGTTGCCATTACAGCACTGCATGGTAAAACTCCAAGGTAATTTCGGTTAGGAGACACACCCTATCACAGAATCCCAGAATGCGAGGGTTGGAAGGGACCTCTGTGGGTCACCTAGTCCAACCCCCCTGCCGAAGCAGGGTCACCCAGAGCAGGCTGCACAGGACCCCGCCTGCAACCACGTGGACATAAGTCTCCTATTCCACAGGCGACTCTGGACCCACACTGCTGCTGGAAGAACGTTTCCATTTTCTTCCAGAGAACAATCCTGGGTGGACCCACCTTCAGTGAAAGTGATCTTAGGAACATGTTTTTCTGAAGGCTCTTCCTGACTCTCGGCTTCATTTTGGTCTTCCAGAACATTCTTCTCTTTCTTGAACTGAAAATTCCTCCTCTTTGCTGCAATACGGGGCTCAGGCGGGGCTCATTGAGAGGGTTTTAAACTAGGTTCGAAGGGGGAAGGGGATATTGCCCAGCTCACTAGGGATGAGCATAGGCTTGGCGTGCCAAGGCCAGGGGTGAGATTGACAGCCCAGCTCAAGTGTGTTTACACCAATGCACGTAGCATGGGCAATAAACAGGAGGAGCTGGAAGCCATTATACAGCAGGACTGCTACGACTTGGTCGCCATCACAGAAACGTGGTGGGACAACTTGCATGACTGGCATGCTGTCATAGATGGCTACAGACTCTTTAGGAAAGACAGACCAACAAGGAGAGGTGGGGGAGTTGCTCTATATGTGAGGGAGCAAGCAGAATGCATTGAGCTTGGCGTGGGGGCAAATGAGGAACAAGTTGAAAGCTTGTGGGTTAGAATTAAGGGACAGGCTCATAAGGGTGACATTACAGTGGGTGTGTACTACAGGCCACCTGAGCAGGAGGAGGAGGTTGATGAGCCTTCTACAGGCAGCTGCAAGCAGCCTCACAGTCACAGGCCCTGGTTCTCATGGGGGACTTCAACCACCCTGACATCAGCTGGGAAGACCATACAGCTAGGCAGGCGCAATCCAGGAGGTTCCTACAGAGCATCGATGATAACTTTCTGATGCAAGTGGTGGAGGAACCAACAAGGAAAGGCGCGCTGCTGGACCTTGTGTTAACAAACAAGGAGGGACTGGTGGAGGATGTGAAGGTTGGAGGTAGACTCAGCTGCAGTGACCATGAAATGGTCGAGTTCAGGATCCTGCGTGGAGGAAGCAGGGCAATAAGCAGGATCAAAACGCTGGACCTCAGCAGGGCTGACTTTGCCCTCTTCAAGGAGCTACTGGGAGGAATCCCGTGGTCCAGGGCTCTCGAAGGCAGGGGTGTCCATGAGTACTGGTCGCTCTTTAAACAACACTTCTTCCATGCACAGGAGCAATGCATCCGCCTGAGAAAGAAATCTAGCAAAGGAGGCAGGAGACCTGCATGGTTAAACAAGGAGCTTCTAGCAGAGATCAGGCAGAAGAGAAAGGTCCATGGAATGTGGAAAGAGGGGCAGGCCACTTGGGAAGAGTACAGAAACGTGGTGAGAGCATGCAGGGATGCGACGAGGAAGGCCAAGGCCCACCTGGAATTGAAGCTGGCAAGGGATGTCAAAAACAACAAGAAGGGCTTCTTCAACTACATCAGCAGCAAAAGGAAGACTAGGGACAATGTGTGGCCACTGCTGAATGAGGCGGGTGTCCTGGTGACGGAGGATGCGGAGAAGGCAGAGCTACTGAATGCCTTCTTTGCTTCAGTCTTCAGTGCTAAGACTGGCCCTCAGGAATCCCAGGCCCCGGAGGTAAGAGAAGAAGCCTACAAAGAGGATGACTTTCCCTTGGTCGAGGAGGACTGTGTGAGGGATCGCTTAAGCGATCTGGATGTCCACAAATCCATGGGCCCCGATGGAATGCACCCACGAGTGCTGAGAGAGCTGGCGGATGTCATGGATTCACCAAGGGGAAATCATGCCTGACCAATCTAATAGCTTTCTACGATGACATGACTGGCTGTGTAGACGAAGGGAGAGCCGTGGATGTTGTCTACCTGGACTTCAGCAAGGCTTTCGACACAGTCTCCCATGATACCCTCCTAGGGAAGCTGAGGAAGTGTGGGCTGGATGAGTGGTCGGTGAAGTGGATAGAGAACTGGCTGAATGGCAGAACTCAGAGGGTTGTCATCAGCGGCGCTGAGTCTAGTTGGAGGCTGGTAACAAGTGGTGTCCCCCAGGGGTCAGTACTGGGCCCAGTCTTGTTTAACTTCTTCATCAACAACCTGGATGAAGAGTTAGAATGTAACCTCAGCAGGTTTGCTGATGACACCAAACTGGGAGGTGTGGTAGACACACCGGAAGGCTGTGCTGCCATTCAGCGTGACCTGTGATAGGCTGGAAAGCTGGGCAGAGAGGAACCTGATGAGGTTCAACAAAGGCAAACGCAGGGTCCTGCACCTGGGGAGGAACAACCTCATGCACCAGTACAGGCTTGGGACGGACCTGCTGGAGTGCAGCTCTGCGGAGAGGGACCTGGGTATCCTGGTGGACGACAGGTTAACCATGAGCCAGCAGTGTGACCTGGCTGCCAAGAAAGCCAATGGAATCCTGGGGTGCATCAAGAAGAGTGTGGCCAGCAGGACGAGGGAGGTTCTCCTTCCCCTCTACACTGCCCTGGTGAGGCCCGATCTGGAGTACTGTGTCCAGTTCTGGGCTCCCCAGTTCAAGAAAGATGAAGAGCTACTGGAGAGAGTCCAGCGGAAGGCTACGAGGATGATGAGGGGACTGGAACATCTCCCCTACGAGGAGAGGCTGAGGGAGCTGGGCTTGTTCAGCCTGAAGAAGAGAAGGCTGCGAGGGGACCTAATAAATGCTTATAAATATCTGAAGGGTGGGTGTCAGGAGGATGGGGCCAAGCTCTTTTCAGTGGTGCCCAGTGACAGGACAAGGGGCAATGGGCACAAACTGAGGCACAGGAAGTTCCGTCTGAAGATGAGGAAGAACTTCTTCCCTCTGAGGGTGACAGAGCACTGGAACAGGCTGCCCAGGGAGGTTGTGGAGTCTCCTTCTCTAGAGATATTCAAGACCCGCCTGGACGAGGTCCTGTGCAGCCTGCTGCAGGTGACCCTGCTTCAGCAGGAGGGTTGGACTAGATGACCCACAGAGGTCCCTTCCAACCCCTACTATTCTGTGATTCTGTGATTCTGTGATTCTGTAATACCTGAAGATGTTTTGTTCGTTCTGCGCTTTCTTTTTGACCTATCTACAAAGAGATATCAGAAAAAGTAAGCCATCACATTACGAAAACAGTCCTTCCTTCAAAATCCACCATCCTCATCCATGGTAGCAATTTAGAAGCCTTTAAAAGTCAGCTAGGCCGTCAAGGCCAGGGTCTCACACCGTAAAGCAACCACGGCACTTGAACTTCATAACCATCTGGAATGAATCCCCTCTGGCTTTACCTCACATTTTGAAACTTTTAGTCAACTTACGGTACTCAGACACAAGCATATGAAAAAGTATTGATTACCACCAAAGCATGTACTTTCTAGCTGTTAAGTCACCATTAGCAAAGTTTTATACGTGGAATAACCTCACCTGCGTTGCTTTTTGACGCAGGACTTTTAGCAGCTTGATTGATAATGATGTCCTCAAAAAACATTCTTCTTTCTTCCTTGGTAGGCAGCTGGATTTTGAAAACTTGTCCATAAGCATTCATAAACAATTCTTTGATCTAAAGCATGAGGAGAAAATGTATTTCAGATAGAAGGCCACACAAATTCATATTCTATTCCAAAAAGATCAGTATCTCTCTACGTTAAGCTGAATAAACATCTGGATAAGACAAACTGGGAACAGTTATCTTCTTGGCCTCAAAAGGTGAATTAAAATATCTTCTCAAAGGAACACCTCAAGAGAACACGCTGCTCTGAGAAGGGACCTTATCATACACTGAGGAAGTGGTGACAGTCACCACCTCCAAGACTGCTTATTTTGTGTTTACCTGCCTCACTGTCCTTTCGTTTCAATCGTTATGGCGGCTACAGAGGGAAGAGGCAGGCTTCAAACAAGTGCCAGGGCCTTTTGGTAAGGTGGCTTTTTGGTCTGGGCTTTGTTTTTTCTTTTTTCAATGAATTACTTCAAATGATGTGTCTGAAGTTGCATACTTCCAAGTTTTACTCCCATTTTTCAGTCTCTACTACCATCAGGTCTGGAAGGAATTCCAGTACTTAGTTGAGAAGGCATTTATTAGCAGCATGAAAAACTTCTGCAGAAAGTTAAGCTAACATATCTTTCACTTTTCAGAAACAATGTTTTCGGTCCAAATAGCTTTTTCCCATTTCCATTTCAAGCACCGTGTATTCCTGACTAAGTACATACCGAACCACCTTGAGGTCACTGCAATTACTGTCTCAAGTCAATTTAGACATTTCTCTCCGAAGCATGACGGTGTGAGAAGGGGAGAAAGTTGGGTCAAAGCCAATCTCTTGACTCAGAAAACACTTCAGACACACGCTTTCAGCACTCTTTTGGTTAAGGAAATTTGAAGAGACCTGGTGAGGGTGCTTGAGTAATACCAGCATGAATTTGCTGAAGAGTGCACCGTACTCCAATGCTTAAAGGATTTCTCCACTAACAGGAAGTCGAAGAAAAAAGCAAGAAAAGTATCGACAGAAATACCTCTTCTGGGAGATCTGCGTGACACACATCAGATGTTGCAAGCAGCAAAACTGGAGCAGAAGTCGGGATGTTCTGCAGTAGTGTCCTAAAAGTAAGTCTGAGTGGAATTCCAGCAGCCTCCCACCACAAATGGATATGGGGGATGTAAATTATGCTTGGTGTCGTTCTTTGAGCCTCTCGCATCATCTGGGAAAGTGAAAGCTTGGATCAGAACACTAAACCGTGTAGAACAGGACCTACGTATCGGTCAGATCTGAATCTCTGCCTGGTTTCAAAACTGCTTAGGAGGAAGATAACTCCTGGAGAGCCTCACAACTCAGCCGGTGTGGTGGTCTGCCTGAAAGGACAAGACTGACCCTTCAGCAAGACCTAGACGTGGTAGTTACGTGACCGCAGATGCAAGCATCACAGAACAGAAAAGGGATTACTCCTCTGTGTGACAGAAAGAGTATCCAGCCATGTCATGTGTCTGTCCTTACTCGTACAGCTCTCAAATGCTGCTACAACAGGTCAAAATATTTGAATACAGTGATGCCATCCAGGGAAATGCATTTCCTACCTAACAGGAAAAAAGAAGACAGCACTAATTCTGCTTCGATTTCCTTTTCCTAGTTAAGAAAAACACACCCGTGTACAAAAGGTCCATCAGTTTTAATGCATTTACTGCATATACTGCAGCAATACCAGCTGTACATTGTTCAGATAAGAAACACTTCTTTTCCCCAGAACCTTGATTGCCTTAGAAATACAACAAAAAAGAAGGCTACCAGAAGTGCCTGACCCGCAGTCAGGCTGATGCACAGCCATCTACTGGGAGCACAGAGCCTTAAAAAGCAAGGAAAACAACCTGCTGGGTCCCACCAGGATGGGCAGCATTTCTTGCCCATGAAGAGCGGATTATCAGCAGCACCTCCCAGCTTCCTGAGCTGCTAGCAGCATCCTCACCGTTTCATTTGGAATGGAAAAAATGCGCATGTAAAGCATCCTTACTGGGTGTCATTCAGTCTAGAAGATAAGCGGATTCCCAGGACTAAACCTAACAGCACACTCAAACCAGGCCAACTCCATGAACAATGACTTTTCCTTACTCTACAGACAGTTCATTCATCCCATGACATTAAAGAGAGAAAAAAAGATACCTGTGCACATGTTTCTTCCGGTGATGTGGTGCTAGCAAACAAAATGGATAGGTCTAGCGTATAAACGGGGAACTTCTCCAGGGCATGTATTACTGCAGGTGCCAGATGAGATGCTTGCCCATATCCTGCCTCTCCAACTAGTAAGAACCGTGGCTTCCAGGACATTGGCTGGTAATAAGCGTTTCTAGAACAACAACAAGAAAATACGTCTAAAAATGAAGTGGAAGTGATCAATAGGCACACAGATCTTCAAATGTTTTTCCTATCTATCTATCTATCTATCTATTGAAATACTCTCCATATTCCAGCACCATATTAATATCCAGACGACTCTCAGAGCCCATTTTGTTACAAACTTGTACCATACCTCCCCGAAGAAATCCTGCCTGGGTGAAGTAACAGCTCTCAAATCACACAGGGGGATTGTCCAGCTAAACACACACACGACAAGCGGTCAGGCGCCTGAGATGGGCAAGAATAACCACTCTCTCTCTCTCTCTCTCAACACACACCAATCTGGATCTCTTCAGCGCCCGTACACACCAATTTTCAGTAGGTCGTGAGCTGAAGTAACTGTGAGATCTCTACACCTGTCAAGTGTAGCTCAAATTTGGCCATGGAGCTAGTGGGAAGAAAGGAGCAGAACAACATTTCTAGAGAAAAATCACCGTGGGCACTGAAACACGCTTGCTGTATCTGAAGAAGTACACAAATGGATTGGTTGAATTTGAGCAGTACTCTAAATAGGCAGAAGATTTATATCTATTCAGTCAGAAATTCTAACTGCTTAATCTTTGAAGCGTGTATTCATTTCCTACTCCTCTTGCTTGACTAGCATGAAACACATTTGTGAAGAGCACTTGTTTTTTCCACCACAATACTGTTGGACATTTGCTGGCTGAAATCCAAGATCCTACAGACCTATTCAAGCTCCGCACGTCAGAAGATTTTCTGGACAGCACAGCAATAGATACTGAGAAAAAGAACTGACCCAACAGTGATGACAACATTCTATTTCTTCAACCCTTGGCTTATATGACTTCCACAGTAAAATGTCAAAAGATTAACATCAGCTTAGGAGGCTAAAGGCACAAACCACAGACATGGTTTAGGTTTTTCTCACGCTGTTGTAACAAACCATTTCTCTATTTTGTTTCTGCTACAGAATTGACGAATGCTTCAACGATCTTGGGAGGCAGAAGGGCAAAAGATGGCTACACAAATCCATACAGCTTTTATCGTTAAAAGGACAGACAGCGCACTTCTTTGGTCTTGAGTCTTTCAAGGAATACCATGGATCAAATCAACACACTAGAATGGTCTGTGGACCACTCTGACTTCGGAGGAGAGGGCTGGGCCGTTCACTTGGATGGTTTCTGGCCATGTACTCCATTAGAACGTTAGCACCCAGCTGGATCGCCACACTTACTTCTTACAAATAGTGATCAACGCACACGCACACATTTTACTCCTTCAGCTACCACCCATCACACCAAAACTGCTTTCAGACCCAGCCATCTTTCAAATGGAAACATACAGCTGACAAATCTTTACCTGCTAAAATGGAGGCATGTTTTCTGCTGTGTACCAGGCACTTGATGTGTTGCCTGATCTTCAAAGATTGATGGTGATTCCTCATCACTGTCAACTGCACCGTTTCTTAAAACATCATGGAAAGTGTCTGAAAGACAAGAGAGGTTGGTTAACTTTCCTCAATAGTCTGTATCTGGCTCCTGCATTAATACAGCTTCTCAGTAGGTGCTGGAGACCCCTTAGCTTGTAGTTCTTCATTTGAGGGCACATGTTGATTGCTGAAGAGTTCATCCTACCACAGATCTAAGGAGACTGCACAAGTCTCTACAAAGCTGTCCTGCATCCCGTGATTTGCTTAAGGTGTATCTCGCTGGCGGTGAAAACTTGGAGGATTCTTCCTTAGAATAAAAATGACTGCGGACAAGGTCTGTAGTTCCTAGACACCTGAAAAACTCCACAAGGCCACTTCCTTCTGGAGCAGGCTCGCCCACTGGAAGTCGGGGAATTAAGTGAAGGTGATGGCCGCAGACTTCCATTTGTCTGCGACTGGCGAGTCAGAACATACAGACCAACCCATCTTCTAAAGAAGGCTCCTCAAAGATCACCGGGCAGGGAGATAACGGAAGGCGGACAGCGGAGAGGGGACACAGTTACCAATCCGCCGGCCTCTCTGCTTTTATTTTGCTGGTGGATTTCTGCCTCTCTTTTACCAACGCAAACCTGTCTCCCAGCTCTACTGCGGTTGACACTGGTAGGATATTCTCAAGGGATCAGCATCCGAACTCCTCAGGGATCTCCACTAATCAGCAGTGGAGTGAGCTAAACAATTTATTTGCTCTCACCAACAGACAGACTAAATTTGATCCCAGCTGATGCAGTTAGGAGCGTGAACTCACATGTGCTATGCAAGCCAAGCCCCAGAGTACGCACTACTAAAACATTCGGAGCTCACATGCAAGTGCACAGTGTGATCCACAAACATCTAAACGATGAGAACGTGGTTAAAAATCATGAGAGCTAAAACAGTATTTAGCTGAAGCCATTTAGATTTGTATTGTGGTCCTGACATTCTCCAGACAGGAATTAGAAGCATTCCTGGGAAGACGCCCTTCTCCCCCCCGATTTAGGTATTTGTTTTGAAGGAGGTGCCTCTCCTACATGAAGCCTTAAATCCCTCTCTACAAATGATACATCTCAGCTGCTGTCAGAAACAGGGTGCTCTAGCACAGAACGCATCCTTCTCTGCT
Organism: Opisthocomus hoazin; assembly: GCF_030867145.1. Classification (NCBI taxonomy): domain Eukaryota; kingdom Metazoa; phylum Chordata; class Aves; order Opisthocomiformes; family Opisthocomidae; genus Opisthocomus; species Opisthocomus hoazin. Next base: position 6,705,780 of record NC_134454.1, on the reverse strand, counting down.
GCTTTTTGCGAGGCATGCACAGCTCCCACCCAGCACTTCAGTGCAGAATCCAGCATAAAAACTACGCACGGTATTCCTGAAATAAAGGCGTGCACATGCACGCGATAGAATTCTACTGTCATCGCGCCTGGGAGGTTTGTGTATGTCAGTTGCACCAGTCAGAAGTTTTTGCTCTGGCAGAATTTGAAAGAAGTGGATGTTACTGGTCTACCTTGCTGTTGGTTCTTCTCTAGCGCAAGCTCTGCGTGAGGAAATACTTCCTGCAAGGCTTCTAAAATTCTTGCTAGTGTGTTTTCCAGCAGTGGTTTTGACATAGGTGGTAGCGCTCGCCCAGCTGAAGCCACAGCCCTCTGTGAAGCTGGAACAATCTTCTGCATCGCCACCACAAAATCCTTTGCTCTTATTTCAATAGAAGCGACATCTAACTGCAGTTTCTCACGACTTTGGTAGATCTGAGGATAGTGCCGGCGCAAAGCACACAGGGCAGCTTCAGCACACAAGGCTTTAATATCAGCGCCACAGTATCCTAATAAACAAAACAAGAATCAAAGGTTACGTTGGTCTCAGGCAACACAGAAGCCAAGGTTGCCCAAGTGCAACACTGAAAGATTTTGTATGCAGCCACAAATTGAGAGGTTCAGAGAGAACTGACAGAGTTACTGCACTGCAGAGAAGTTCTGTTACGGGGCTCGCAGCCTGAGACCCAGCACCTTGGAAGCAGCCTCCTAAGCAAAGCTCTGCTCCTGAGGAAGATGCCCAAAACCCATTCAATGTTCTGAGAGACAAAGAAAATGAAAAGAAAAGAAGCATCTGACTTTGTCTGCCCGCAGGGCGAGCCAGCTGCCTCACTGCCTCGCCCTGCGGCAAGGCACAAGAGCTCGGGGGCTGCCCGGTAGAAGCTCAGGTTCCCGAGGACTCCAGTCACGCGCAGCAACTCACTTGGTTTTCCAACTTACCAACGCATTTTTCAGCTAGCTCTTCCAGAAACGTGTCCAATGGTTTAGGGGTCCACTCTCGTGTGTGAATCTTGAAAATCTCTTTTCTAGCCTGGAAACAAAATGGTTGCCTTTGAGCTTGTCCTAAGTTTTCTCTTCAAATCCAATCATTCTCAACTTGTTACATTCAACTTTTTTCCTGGGGGCCTGCAGCCAAATAAAAGGCATTTATAGCTTCCACAAAAAGTTCGTTTCCACAGGTATCAAACTTAATGATCCTGAGGAAAAAAAACTGTAGTCCAAAGCTTCTCTGCAATCAGCGATTTTTCCTCACAGAAAATTCTCTCACATTTCTCTGATCTTAACAAGACTTTCACTGAAGGATTTCTTGCTACACAGAATAATTATGGCAGATTTCTAGAATTCTTCCCCAGCAGGGAATCGCACTACTACATCTGTTTCATGGCACCTCCTCTGCTGTCCCGGAAACCAGATAAAGCCGGAGACAAAGGTTTGTGTTAAATACCCTCCTTGGTGCACTTCTACTGGCCTTCAACCCAACAAGCGGTAGTAAAACAAGTAGCAGTGACAGCCAGAGAAAAACCACAAAAACAGGGTTCCGGTTTCGCACAGTATCTTCTCCCCCACACGTATTTTTTGCTTGCTTGATACATATTTTTTCATTGCTTAGCTGTCGCCATTGAACTAGAAGCTTCCCAAACCCTGCACCTGGGCAGTGTACCACATCCTTCTCCAACTCCCTGTTAGGAAGTGCCAGTGAGAAGGTCAGATCCGACAATACGTGATTGGGGAATGAAAAATTTGAATTTGCTCCAGCTGGACCAGCCTCAAGAAGAGTTTTTTGTCAGCAAAAAGGAATTCTTGTGCACGCACCACGCCTTTCATTTTCAAGATGAGACTGCAGTAATTGATAGCTAATTCAGACATTCATCCTTACTTACACATTTCAGGGACTAGCAGCATCCCATTTTCCTGGCTGGTCCCAGTCAAACCAAAACTAGTTCTAAAACCAAATCCCTGTTGAAATCAGCTGAATCCTACATACTCAGTACCAGATCTGCCCTCCACAGTACGACACCATCTCTCCAGATAGCCCTCCTTTGCCCAAGTTGCACAACACTGATTGTGACTTTAACTGCTCCATGATACTGCATTGTCAGGTAGCTCTAGCATAAAGGTGGACTTGGCCACGTCAGCATTAAGGCTGAGCTGAAGTTCTGACCTCTTTATTCGGCAAGCTGAAGAGGAGCTCTCGATCAAAGCGTCCGGGTCTTCGCAAAGCCGGATCTATAGAATCCAGTCTGTTGGTGGCTCCGATGACCACAATTTCTCCTCTGCTGTCTAAGCCATCCATAAGTGTCAGAAGTGTTGATACAATAGAGCTAACAGAAAAATTACTAGTTTAGTAAATTTTGTTCTGTTCTACACACCACCTTCTCCAGTGATCTCACAAAAATGACAAGCTTTTGTTGATGAGACGCTGATTAGTGAAAGATTCATTTTAGCACTTGAAAAAAACAGACAAGGTAACACAGACCGCATGCTGTTATCAAGCTTAGTGAATTGTGTTCGATTATTGCTTAAAAATCATCTGACATTTTGTAGCACTCAGTTACTAGTTTTCAGGAGAAACGAGTGGGTCACATTAAGCTAAATAGGTTGGGGGCTTCTTTTCACAAAGATCAAGCAGCTTCTGTGTAGATACATAAAATGTACTACCTGTGAATGTGGTCTTGTCTACTGGACCGCACCGGAGCAAGACCATCTATCTCATCAAAGAAAATAATGGAAGGTTGCATCTGGTAGGCCTAGAAGGAAAACACAGGAATATCGACTCCAGTAAAACAGCGCCATTTGAAAGAGAAAATGCATGGAATACATGATGGTTGGAAAGTCATTGGAGCTAGATGTTTCACACTAGCATCAGGGATCTCTACTCATTGAGCTAATGCAGTAAGTGGCACGAGTAACACAAGACAGCAGCCTCTGTCAGCCCGCTGAGACGGGGTGACAGGGAGCAAATCACACCAGCAGTTCTTACAGCCATTTGGCAACCGCCGAGAACAGAGCCGGGACTTCATTCAATTACAGCTTCTGGAAGCAACCAAACAACCCTGCTTTCAGCCTGCATCTCTTTCCCTCTGATCTAAGGCCACCATCTCCTGCCTCCTGCAGCCTTTTTTGTGGCTGGACTGTTGTTTTTGGGTTATTTTTAAGGCTGGGGGAGGGGCTTGCTTTGCGAGGTTTTCTCATTGGTTTTATTAACCTTTCCCAATACATCTGGAGATTTCAAGCCCCTAAGAACCCACTGAAAAACAAAACCCTGACAATCCCCTTTCAGTGACAAGAACTGGTGAAACACAAAAAATGAGTGAGTTCTCCTTAAAAACACTGACCGCAGAAAAGGACAGTTACAACTTGGACAGAACACACAGCGCATTTTGGCCTTACCTGATCAAATAATAAATGAAGCTGTCGTTCAGATTCTCCCACCACTTCACTCAGGTAGTCGGCACCATTTCTCATAAAAAAGGCTATTCTCCTGGCACCTTGGCTACATTCATTAGCAAGGGCACGAGCAACCAGTGTCTTTCCAGTTCCTGGTGGACCATGGAATAGAAAGCGTCTGCAATTGAAAGAAAAAAGATTCACCTAGGAAAAAAGCCTCGTGGAAAAGTAGCTCTTACTACCTCCACCCCTAAAACACCCAACTCTTCTCTCCTAACCGAAGCACTTCATGCATTAGACAGTGGTAGCAGCTCAAGTGTGAGAAAAGTCAAAACAGATGGAGGTTTTTGTTCCTACACAATTCAAGAAGGCAGCAAACAAAAAGAGCACAGAGGACAAGGCAGACGTAGAAAAACTCGAGAATAGATGGCAGTGTCCCAGAAGGACCCTTCCAGAGCTGCTGACAAACTAACAGGGGTGCTTACAGCACCGCGGAGCCAAACAGGAACAAACGGCAGCACAGAATCGGAGACTGGGCTAACTCGCGAATCAGCAGCTCACTCTTCAGCGAGACACTGCCCATCCATTCGTGTGTCACAAAAGGCAAGATCTGATAGCGAAGCATTGAATTCTCCCTTGAAAAGCTTGAAGTTGCTGGATTTGGTTTCCGGGGAATTCTAAAGCTGGGAAGGTATTCTGCATTTCCAGATAAATATAGCCATAAACTGGAAAAGCCAATGCACTGCTGTTTCAAAGAGCATTTCAACAAATAACGGAGCAAAACACAGATTTCATTTTGTTATTGGCAATACTTTGAACGTTACTGAAAGCAAAGAACTTAAAGTTGCACCTCAATATACCGTGATTGAGTTTTGCTGAGCAAGAACCTATCAAGTCAAGTATTAAATCTCTAAAAATTGCATTTCATAATGCACAACGAGTTTAGCTGGGTAAGGAGCAGATCGATTCCTACTCAGCCCAAGCACAACAAACACTACAAGGTCCTATCCATTGGAAAACTGATACTTCCGCACTTCAAAAACAGAGTTGGTGGGAGAGCCAAGTGGACTTCGAAGAAACCAATTACAGTTGACTAGCAGGAGATAATTCCAATTAGAATTTTTAGGTTTAAACAATCTCTGTTACCTTGGCGGCTGAATTTTGAATCTCTCAAAGACTTCCGGGTAAAGCAAGGGAAAAACGACCGTCTCTTTTAGAGATGAAATGTGGTCAGAAAGGCCACCCACGCCATCAAATCGTACCTAAAGATAAATTCAACAGAACACATTGGATAAGTTAAAGAAAGCTGCAACCTCGATAAGGTTCCATCAGAAATTATCTGTCAGCACAAAGGAAATGTCCTGGGCAATTTTCAAATTGCTCCAGAGAAAACTGTAAACCAAGGCATCTGTAGGCAGCACGCTACTGAAGGCTTTCACCAACACTGACACAATGAACTAGAAATACTTACCGAACAATCTATTTTCATTGGATCCACATCAGCCAGACTTGCTCCGATTTCCATTTGATCCTGGTGAATTCCCTTTAACTCCTCTTCCCCAAAGTTAAGTGGAAGACACCTGATTTCAATGAAGGACAAAGAGAAAGGCACTTTCTAACTTCAGATTTTTGCTTTCAGCATCATGGCAAGGGAATGCGGAAGACCTTGTAAATGAGCATAAACTTCCCAAATAGTTAAATATACCTTCAGACTCTCTTGCATTTGATGTCCATGAGTAAATGCAAGAAAATAAAATTGCTCCAGACATTAAACTGAGTTAATGATTTTAACACGAATAGCCATGCTAGTCAGCACAGCACACGCATGAATGCAAGCTTAGAACAAGTTCTTCCGGATGCGGAGACCGTGAACTGACATTGCTTTGTGTGATGGAAGAACCCCCCCTCAAAACACATCGACATCTTTTAAAGATTTTTTGCTCCTCCATTCAAAAAGTTACAGCCCGAGTGGATACTTCTTTCATGCGGATTAACATCGTACAGGCTGCCAAGCACTGCTGGTGCGTCCTGAGAACTCTGGGGTGTGTGTGCCAGGGGACACACGTCAGAGACATCAGCCTGAAAGCTTCTGTGTTAAGTCTGTTATCAACATACTTTTTCTAGAGCATTTGTTAAGTAACAAAACCTCCATCGTTTCCTCTATCACATTTTCTGTTATGGTGGTCTTCTTTCTGAACAAACTCAATCTAAAGCACAGGAGCAGTAGAATTTCACATTAAAAAACTACATAAACGTTTTCCTCCCCCTATTGCCACTTATCAATCAAACTGCTGATTATCAATCAATTCTAAAAATCCAATTGTAAAGAGTCCAGTTACAGCTGTCAGTGCTGACAGGTATGATTAAATATTGCCACCATGTAGAAAGTGTACAAGAGGAAAGTGTACAAGAGGAAGAGAATAACACACAGGGTTAGGCAGATGCAAGCTCCTCCCAGGTAGACCCCTCCCTCCCCTGTTCTCCAGTTTCATGAACCTCCTCAAAGCTCTGCTGCGGCTGCGCTTCCTGCGCCTCTCCAAATGCTCTTCATCATCACATGAGGGAGAGGATGTGGAGCCACTGTTGTGGACTCTGTGTCTCTGACCGCAAACATTTAAACAAACAAAACTTAATTTTTCTTAGGAAGGTAGAACGCTTCACTGTTTCCCAAAGAAATTTCACAAAAATACCTACTCATTTTGTCCCACCCCTTCCTCTCACACACACACACAAATACAGAACCACAGAATCACAGAATGGTCGGGGTTGGAAGGGACCTCTGTGGGTCATCTAGTCCAACCCTCCTGCCGAAGCAGGGTCACCTACAGCAGGCTGCACAGGACCGCGTCCAGGGGGGGGTCTTGAATGTCTCCAGAGAAGGAGACTCCACAACCTCCCTAGGCAGCCTGTGCCAGGGCTCCGTCAGCCTCAGAGGGAAGAAGTTCTTCCTCATCTTCAGACGGAACTTCCTCTGCTTCAGTTTGTGCCCGTTGCCCCTTGTCCTGTCACTGGGCACCACTGAAAAGAGCTTGGCCCCATCCTCCTGACACCCACCCTGCAGATATTGATAAGCATATATTACGTCCCCTCGCAGCCTTCTCTTCTTCGGGCTGAACAAGCCCACCTCCCTCAGCCTTTCCTCGTAGGAGAGATGCTCCAGTCCCCTCACCATCCTCGTAGCCCTCCGCTGGACTCTCTCCAGTAGCTCCGCATCTTTCTTGAAGTGGGGAGCCCAGAACTGGACAGAGTACTCTAGATGGGGCCTCACTAGGGCAGTGTAGAGGGGAAGGAGAGCCTCCCTCGACCTGCTGGCCACACTCCTCCTAATGCATCCCTCGCCCACCCCAGCCTCCCCCCGGACGCATACTCACTGCTGGCCAAGACTGTACTGGGGCAGTGCTGTTGGCTGGTGCCCTTCTATATCCACCCCCATTGTGACGCGTCCCCTGTGATGTCACGGGTGTCTTAGCGCATCACAGTCTCGCCCGCCGGCCATTGGCCCCACCCCGGCTCAGCGACCCACAGCTGCCCTGGTGTACTGGTTGAGGCTGGCCTGCAGATCATGTTCTTCACAGGAGCTTGCACCATGCTTCATTCTGGAGATGTTATCACCTGCCTGCCACTCGGAATCTCCTAATCATACAATATCCTGAGTTGGAAGGGACCCACGAGGATTCCGAGTCCAACCCCTGAGTCCACACCGGGCAACCTTAAGTTTGATCATCGAATCGTAGAACCATCGAATCATTTAGGTTGGAAAAGATCCTTCAGATCATCGAGTCCAACCGCAAACCCGACACTGCCAACTCCATCACCATACCGTGTCCCAAAGCGCCACGTCCACACAACTTTCAAATACCTGCAGGCATGCTGCCTCAAGCACTTCCCTGGGCAGCCTGTTCCAATGCTCGGCAACCCTTTCAGGGAAGACAGTTTTCCTAATAGCCAACTGGAAAAAGTCTCCTTCTCTGGAGATATTCAAGACCCGCCTGGAGAAGGTCCTCTACAGCCTGCTGTAGGTGACCCTGCTTCGGCAGGAGGGTTGGACTAGATGACCCACAGAGGTGCCTTCCAACCCCTACTATTCTGTGATTCTGTGTGAAACCTCCCCTTGCGGGAGTCGGTTGGGCCGAGGGCGGCCTTGATGGTCTTGATGGAATAGAGTCATATCTCTGAGCTAATTATTTTGCGCACCTGTGGTTGAAAAACAGGAGGAAAGGAGCGAAGAAACAGGATGGGAAAATCCACCTCTTTGATAAGCGTGAAGGTCGTGTGAACGGACACATGATGACCAATCAGAAGAACAAAGGAGCGACATGCCAAAAGACCCTCACCAGTGAGACTCTGGGGGTGGGGAACAAGGGGATATAAAAATGTTATGATTAACCATTACAGTGCTTCTGCTGCTGCTTCTGTTTGCTTTTGCTTGCCTTGTGACTGCCGTAACTTCTTGTGGCGTGTCGCCACAACTAACGATGACACGAAGTTTGGGCTCAGCAAGTAACGATTTGCATTGTGCAATTAGGACTTGAATTACAGGACACAAGCTGCGTTTCAGGCCCCTTCCCGCGTCCAGCCCGTGGCTGGCAGGATGCTGCCTGGAAGCAGGAAAGAAGGGGTTTTCCCGGCCGACAGCAAGCGGCCCCGTGGCACCAAGCCTGCCTGCGTACTCCGCACGGCGATTTGGCTCCAAGGCAAGCTACAGAACTCCCGCGACACCTCCCCAGCCTCCGCGCATCTCACTACTGAATTACCTTTTAACTCACATACAGTGTAGTTTGTAATGCTGCAGTATCACCTCCTGTTTCCAAAACAACATTTTCAATTTTCTTGTGTCCTGCACACTCCAGAAAGTCCACGTCACGACGAAACCTGACGTAAGGAGCAGGTTTTCTTGTGCTTATGAGCAGGCTCGAACTCACACTGCCTTCTCCTCAAGCCTGCAAGGAATTCATAGCCTAGCCTGCTATTCGCACCGACCTCTTTTCACAAAACTCGTGGGAAATTCACTACCTTGGTGAAGATCCTCTCTTCTCACCACTTCAGCTGATTTTGGCTGATGAGGTCAGCAGTTTTGGGGGCCAAGTTAAACACACAGTGACCAAACGCAGCCCTTCTCAGAAACCAGGTTAAAAAGGCAATCCCTAAGGAATTACCAGTACTTACCTTCTCGATAGTCTTCTTTTTCTTGGCCTGATTTCAGCTTTGCCAACTGCCTCCATGAAGAAAGAGGACAGAGGAAAGGAGAAAAGAATTCTTGTACAGAAGTATTCTATCGCATCATGCTGTATTGCATTGCATAGTCCCCCCTTAAGGCTGGGAACTTCACCAAGTTTACAACCCGGTGCTCCAGGTCATCCCAAGAAAAGCCTGGAGACAACAAAGAGGGTTCAGATCCCAAGTCTGCTGCGTACCACACACACAAAGTTTTCTCAGGACAGACATTCCCCAACCTGCGTGTCTTCAAGTCTCAACAGGGCAAGTAATATCTCTGTACCCAAAGTGATGGAGAGATCTCCAAGCAGTTGGGAGAAGATGCATGTTTTTTATACAAGCACAAGATTTTGATGAAGAACAGTGATTCTCGTTCCGAGACACTGGCACTGATATTAACATAATCGTACTCCCCTGCAGATTTTTAGCTGTAGATTTATCACCATGTGACTCCTTGGGCACGCTTTCGCTTTTCCTTTTCATTCTATAAATCCAACAGAGATTAAACACTTAGAAATACCTTGTAAAGTGTCTTTGCTGGACATTTTCACTTAATATTTCCATGCTTTTGTCAAAGCTAGAGTCTGTACAGGGTGGCATGTTTTTTCTCATTGATCTTAAACAGCGTCCATTGAAACATTCAGTTTTGACAACGAATGTTTGGACAAACACATGAGGCAGAAGCAAAGAAAACGGAAACACACCTCCAAAACCAAGCCCACACGGAGGGATTGCACAGTTTGGCATTCAGCGTCACCGCACCTTGCGTATGGGAGGTGGCCTAACGCAACAGCCATGGATCCTGCCACACAGTTTATGGCAACTGAAAGAAAATTTGATTCTCGTAAAATTCAACTTTGCTTATGCTGTTATCAATTTAAAAAAAAAAAAAAAACTGTCAAAGGAACTGAGAGACATTTTCTCTGCTCAAGAGGCATGCAGACATCTTCAAAACAGGGTACTGCTTTGCTTTGACTTAAATATAGTTAGCACGATCCTCCAGCATCAAGAAGATTGTCACCGTTACAAGCCAGACTCAACTTTATCTCAGAAAGTTACAGCAGTCAGTCTCGCTTTGTTTCAAGTCTGGTTGCTTTGACAGGCAAAAATATGCCATCACAAAAGCTCTTCTGTTGGTGGAAAAAGGGTTTCTCCGAGATCTCGTCTTGAGATGGTGGATTCTGTGAAAGCCACCTGAGGTGCTACCAGGTCATTAAAAGAAATCACCTCTGAACTGCATGAAGAGGTTTCTAAAGCATTTAGTTGTCACAAGCCTAAACGAGATTGCTTGAAAACTTTGATTTAATATGCAGTGGACTGTCCAGCACCACAGACCACTTCAGAAAACACTATCGCCACAAACTGAAAACAATGATAAAAGTTCATCAAGTTTTCCATCGTCTCCTTCTAAAGAGAGGCACTGAAACGTCTGGGAGATGTTCAGGTCTGCAGCGTTCCAAAGGCAATCACAGAGGGATGTCTCATAAAAATATGTACCTAGCTGTTGGGCAAAAATATCAAATAAATGCAGCCAAACGTCTACAGCTTTCTTAATAAATTTTAATATATATTTGGTATCTGTATAAATAAATATGTAGCAGTAATCTATTGAATTCTGCAGACAACAAACAGCGCGTCACGAAAAGAACGCCTTCCAGAGCTGAAGTCAAGTCTGCTGAAATCCAGTGTCACTGTGTGCGCGTGAAGGCTGCAATTTCTTTCTTCATTTCCTAGTAAGAAAAACAGACAAGCCAGCAGTCAGCGTGAAGAAAAGCTCAAGCACCCTGTTTATTTCTTCATCAAAAGAATAGAGAGTCTGTACATACATACAACTGTTAGAAGCATTTAGCAAATACATGTACTCCCACCACCAGCACAGTGTCCTTCCAGCGTCTCTCTAGCTTCAAACGCGTCCTTACGCATCCAAACTAGAGAGCAGGCCAGAGGGAGTGGAGGGATCTGTATCAGCAGTGGCTTCAACAATTGGAAAGAGGAGCCAGTTCCTGAAAAGCCACAGCTAAAAGCTGGAAATTCTGTTTTCTGCATTCTGAATAATAATAAGAGAGACTTGTTCAAGTCTCTCTCTTTGTACGCTACAGCTTGCCCCTGAGCGACTTGCGCAGCCAAGGATCTGAGGATCCTGAATCGGAAGGCCGAAGATCCATCCCATCTAAATCGACTCAGTACTGGGAATGCCTGACTGGGACCACGGGTGCCTCTGCAAGATTTCTGCCACGTTCTGACAACTCAGAAAACCTCTCTTAGAGGAAGAGATCCGAGCATTTGACTCATCAGCATTAAAGCGGCATGGTTTTGCAATAGGGACCAACTTCTTCCAGACTGAAATGAGAAAGTCTTGAAACACAGGCACCTGAGCAGTACAGAGGAACGCTACATAGGCGTGACGTCCGGAGCGCACGCGTACATACCCGTAACACACACATGCGTCACAGTGATGGAAAGGGCTAGAAGACAAAAAAAATTTACCTTCACCAATTCAGTTTTGTCATCATCTTCCCGATGGCGGTAAATGCACTGACTGAGAATAGCGTACAGTCTTTCCAACTGAACTAGAGTGAAGTTGTTTGTTGTCTCAGTGACAAAATGCAGCAGTTGCTGAAGAAAGAAAAATGGAAACTGCAAGTTTAGAATAGCACAGGATCCTTTGAACAAGCTCGTCATGTTTTCCAAAGCTAAACAATAACAGTACAACACAAGGGACATCCTGCTTTCTTATATTGCTAAATAAAATAGGAGTGACACTTCAGAGAACAGATGAAATCTCTCACAAGCTGTAACTGGAGAAAATGCGTTCATTTTTCGTACTTCAAAGTGGCTCTGCCTGTAGCAGATCACCAGCTCTCACACAGTCCTTTCTGGGCCCAAAGCTGTGAATGGCATCGCCTCTGGGAAAGCAACCCCAACAAGCCAGCGGCAGCACCTGCTTCCACTGCGGCCGCTGTGCAGTGGCCACGTGTTGTGTGAGGCTGTAGAGACGGAGCTCAAGAGAGCAGCCACTCCAAAGGAAAATATTACTGCCTCGCCGCTGCCTGTCATCACACTCTGCCTCCCTCACATCAGCCAGCACAGAACCGGAGTATTCCCCTCAGCTTCCTGCTACACAACATGCAGGTTAAGACGCACACAATACACGCAGCGTGCTTTCAGCTGCTGCAAACAGAAAAGGCAGGCTGTGACAGAGGCTTATGGTCAACGTCCCGTGGGAAACTAGTTCTAACTGCTGCCACACAGACGACCACATGCTCTTCTCTATCTTCCTAAAGTTCTAGTCCTACTGCCAAGCAAAGAAACAAACAAAACTCTCCCCCCAAAAAACCAAGCCGCTCCATTTGGGAGGTTCACCTCGCTTATTCACTGCAAGCAAGCTCCAAAGAGGCTGTCTGGGACGAGCAACTAGTTCCAGCGGCACCCATGTTAATGAGCAAAGTTTTCTAAAAGACGCGTTTCCTGACTGTAGCTCTGCTCAGAGCTGAAAGCTATAGAAGCTGAACCATATATACGGGCTCTACTGTAGCATTTCTCCAATGCAAAATTCTAACAGTAGATTCTGAAAGAATTTCAGAAAAGGAGACAGTAGTATTTTCTCCTGCTGACTTCAGCGTTGAAGTCACCACTGCTAGAAATAAAGGTCCTTTTCAGGTTCTCAATACATGAAAACACGCAAAACCCAACCCAAACCCCCAAAGCCGTCATAAAAACTGTCACCACATTAATAACCAACACTACTACTACTAGTAGGCTGTCAGTGGGCTCTTTGAAAATTCAACAAGCCCTTCTAAATCAACAATCAGCAAGACAACCCAGTCTCCTCAAATGTAGTTCTCCAAAAGCCACAACAGCAGTCTGCACCAGGTGTGCAAACACAACACTCATAGGCCATTACAAGCTGACTTCTTTCACAAGCTCTATATCCTTACCATACACTGTTTTAAGTGGCATTGGTTAACAACTAACTTCATTTACAACTCTCCATGGAGCAAGAAAACGTTCTTCTTCAGTATTAACAAAATTGAAATGAGACTTACTTTCAGCTGGGTGAGAATTCCCTGTGCTTTCTCCACACCCATCACATGTTGCTCTTCCATGCAAGAACGTCTCGCCCGAGCCACACAGCGTACCCACGAATCTGGAATGACACACAGCTCTTAGGCAGGGATTTTTGTTTCTCTGCCATACAGCATCAGTGAAGTGTCCTGCACCTGGAATGCAGTCTCTCTCTGCAATGACAGACACAGACCCCTTTTTTCCGCTGAGAAATCCCTGACTTGTACTTTCTTTCTGGTAAAAGTCCCTGTTCCATCAAAATTCCAAACTCGGACACAAAAGAAAACCCACCAGAGAAGAAGGCAGGGCAAAACCAGGAAAAAAAAACGACAGTCCTGTTGCCATTACAGCACTGCATGGTAAAACTCCAAGGTAATTTCGGTTAGGAGACACACCCTATCACAGAATCCCAGAATGCGAGGGTTGGAAGGGACCTCTGTGGGTCACCTAGTCCAACCCCCCTGCCGAAGCAGGGTCACCCAGAGCAGGCTGCACAGGACCCCGCCTGCAACCACGTGGACATAAGTCTCCTATTCCACAGGCGACTCTGGACCCACACTGCTGCTGGAAGAACGTTTCCATTTTCTTCCAGAGAACAATCCTGGGTGGACCCACCTTCAGTGAAAGTGATCTTAGGAACATGTTTTTCTGAAGGCTCTTCCTGACTCTCGGCTTCATTTTGGTCTTCCAGAACATTCTTCTCTTTCTTGAACTGAAAATTCCTCCTCTTTGCTGCAATACGGGGCTCAGGCGGGGCTCATTGAGAGGGTTTTAAACTAGGTTCGAAGGGGGAAGGGGATATTGCCCAGCTCACTAGGGATGAGCATAGGCTTGGCGTGCCAAGGCCAGGGGTGAGATTGACAGCCCAGCTCAAGTGTGTTTACACCAATGCACGTAGCATGGGCAATAAACAGGAGGAGCTGGAAGCCATTATACAGCAGGACTGCTACGACTTGGTCGCCATCACAGAAACGTGGTGGGACAACTTGCATGACTGGCATGCTGTCATAGATGGCTACAGACTCTTTAGGAAAGACAGACCAACAAGGAGAGGTGGGGGAGTTGCTCTATATGTGAGGGAGCAAGCAGAATGCATTGAGCTTGGCGTGGGGGCAAATGAGGAACAAGTTGAAAGCTTGTGGGTTAGAATTAAGGGACAGGCTCATAAGGGTGACATTACAGTGGGTGTGTACTACAGGCCACCTGAGCAGGAGGAGGAGGTTGATGAGGCCTTCTACAGGCAGCTGCAAGCAGCCTCACAGTCACAGGCCCTGGTTCTCATGGGGGACTTCAACCACCCTGACATCAGCTGGGAAGACCATACAGCTAGGCAGGCGCAATCCAGGAGGTTCCTACAGAGCATCGATGATAACTTTCTGATGCAAGTGGTGGAGGAACCAACAAGGAAAGGCGCGCTGCTGGACCTTGTGTTAACAAACAAGGAGGGACTGGTGGAGGATGTGAAGGTTGGAGGTAGACTCAGCTGCAGTGACCATGAAATGCTCGAGTTCAGGATCCTGCGTGGAGGAAGCAGGGCAATAAGCAGGATCAAAACGCTAGACCTCAGCAGGGCTGACTTTGCCCTCTTCAAGGAGCTACTGGGAGGAATCCCGTGGTCCAGGGCTCTCGAAGGCAGGGGTGTCCATGAGTACTGGTCGCTCTTTAAACAACACTTCTTCCATGCACAGGAGCAATGCATCCGCCTGAGAAAGAAATCTAGCAAAGGAGGCAGGAGACCTGCATGGTTAAACAAGGAGCTTCTAGCAGAGATCAGGCAGAAGAGAAAGGTCCATGGAATGTGGAAAGAGGGGCAGGCCACTTGGGAAGAGTACAGAAACGTGGTGAGAGCATGCAGGGATGCGACGAGGAAGGCCAAGGCCCACCTGGAATTGAAGCTGGCAAGGGATGTCAAAAACAACAAGAAGGGCTTCTTCAACTACATCAGCAGCAAAAGGAAGACTAGGGACAATGTGTGGCCACTGCTGAATGAGGCGGGTGTCCTGGTGACGGAGGATGCGGAGAAGGCAGAGCTACTGAATGCCTTCTTTGCTTCAGTCTTCAGTGCTAAGACTGGCCCTCAGGAATCCCAGGCCCCGGAGGTAAGAGAAGAAGCCTACAAAGAGGATGACTTTCCCTTGGTCGAGGAGGACTGTGTGAGGGATCGCTTAAGCGATCTGGATGTCCACAAATCCATGGGCCCCGATGGAATGCACCCACGAGTGCTGAGAGAGCTGGCGGATGTCATGGATTCACCAAGGGGAAATCATGCCTGACCAATCTAATAGCTTTCTACGATGACATGACTGGCTGTGTAGACGAAGGGAGAGCCGTGGATGTTGTCTACCTGGACTTCAGCAAGGCTTTCGACACAGTCTCCCATGATACCCTCCTAGGGAAGCTGAGGAAGTGTGGGCTGGATGAGTGGTCGGTGAAGTGGATAGAGAACTGGCTGAATGGCAGAACTCAGAGGGTTGTCATCAGCGGCGCTGAGTCTAGTTGGAGGCTGGTAACAAGTGGTGTCCCCCAGGGGTCAGTACTGGGCCCAGTCTTGTTTAACTTCTTCATCAACAACCTGGATGAAGAGTTAGAATGTAACCTCAGCAGGTTTGCTGATGACACCAAACTGGGAGGTGTGGTAGACACACCGGAAGGCTGTGCTGCCATTCAGCGTGACCTGTGATAGGCTGGAAAGCTGGGCAGAGAGGAACCTGATGAGGTTCAACAAAGGCAAACGCAGGGTCCTGCACCTGGGGAGGAACAACCTCATGCACCAGTACAGGCTTGGGACGGACCTGCTGGAGTGCAGCTCTGCGGAGAGGGACCTGGGTATCCTGGTGGACGACAGGTTAACCATGAGCCAGCAGTGTGACCTGGCTGCCAAGAAAGCCAATGGAATCCTGGGGTGCATCAAGAAGAGTGTGGCCAGCAGGACGAGGGAGGTTCTCCTTCCCCTCTACACTGCCCTGGTGAGGCCCGATCTGGAGTACTGTGTCCAGTTCTGGGCTCCCCAGTTCAAGAAAGATGAAGAGCTACTGGAGAGAGTCCAGCGGAAGGCTACGAGGATGATGAGGGGACTGGAACATCTCCCCTACGAGGAGAGGCTGAGGGAGCTGGGCTTGTTCAGCCTGAAGAAGAGAAGGCTGCGAGGGGACCTAATAAATGCTTATAAATATCTGAAGGGTGGGTGTCAGGAGGATGGGGCCAAGCTCTTTTCAGTGGTGCCCAGTGACAGGACAAGGGGCAATGGGCACAAACTGAGGCACAGGAAGTTCCGTCTGAAGATGAGGAAGAACTTCTTCCCTCTGAGGGTGACAGAGCACTGGAACAGGCTGCCCGGGGAGGTTGTGGAGTCTCCTTCTCTAGAGATATTCAAGACCCGCCTGGACGAGGTCCTGTGCAGCCTGCTGCAGGTGACCCTGCTTCAGCAGGAGGGTTGGACTAGATGACCCACAGAGGTCCCTTCCAACCCCTACTATTCTGTGATTCTGTGATTCTGTGATTCTGTAATACCTGAAGATGTTTTGTTCATTCTGCGCTTTCTTTTTGACCTATCTACAAAGAGATATCAGAAAAAGTAAGCCATCACATTACGAAAACAGTCCTTCCTTCAAAATCCACCATCCTCATCCATGGTAGCAATTTAGAAGCCTTTAAAAGTCAGCTAGGCCGTCAAGGCCAGGGTCTCACACCGTAAAGCAACCACGGCACTTGAACTTCATAACCATCTGGAATGAATCCCCTCTGGCTTTACCTCACATTTTGAAACTTTTAGTCAACTTACGGTACTCAGACACAAGCATATGAAAAAGTATTGATTACCACCAAAGCATGTACTTTCTAGCTGTTAAGTCACCATTAGCAAAGTTTTATACGTGGAATAACCTCACCTGCGTTGCTTTTTGACGCAGGACTTTTAGCAGCTTGATTGATAATGATGTCCTCAAAAAACATTCTTCTTTCTTCCTTGGTAGGCAGCTGGATTTTGAAAACTTGTCCATAAGCATTCATAAACAATTCTTTGATCTAAAGCATGAGGAGAAAATGTATTTCAGATAGAAGGCCACACAAATTCATATTCTATTCCAAAAAGATCAGTATCTCTCTACGTTAAGCTGAATAAACATCTGGATAAGACAAACTGGGAACAGTTATCTTCTTGGCCTCAAAAGGTGAATTAAAATATCTTCTCAAAGGAACACCTCAAGAGAACACGCTGCTCTGAGAAGGGACCTTATCATACACTGAGGAAGTGGTGACAGTCACCACCTCCAAGACTGCTTATTTTGTGTTTACCTGCCTCGCTGTCCTTTCGTTTCAATCGTTATGGCGGCTACAGAGGGAAGAGGCAGGCTTCAAACAAGTGCCAGGGCCTTTTGGTAAGGTGGCTTTTTGGTCTGGGCTTTGTTTTTTCTTTTTTCAATGAATTACTTCAAATGATGTGTCTGAAGTTGCATACTTCCAAGTTTTACTCCCATTTTTCAGTCTCTACTACCATCAGGTCTGGAAGGAATTCCAGTACTTAGTTGAGAAGGCATTTATTAGCAGCATGAAAAACTTCTGCAGAAAGTTAAGCTAACATATCTTTCACTTTTCAGAAACAATGTTTTCGGTCCAAATAGCTTTTTCCCATTTCCATTTCAAGCACCGTGTATTCCTGACTAAGTACATACCGAACCACCTTGAGGTCACTGCAATTACTGTCTCAAGTCAATTTAGACATTTCTCTCCGAAGCATGACGGTGTGAGAAGGGGAGAAAGTTGGGTCAAAGCCAATCTCTTGACTCAGAAAACACTTCAGACACACGCTTTCAGCACTCTTTTGGTTAAGGAAATTTGAAGAGACCTGGTGAGGGTGCTTGAGTAATACCAGCATGAATTTGCTGAAGAGTGCACCGTACTCCAATGCTTAAAGGATTTCTCCACTAACAGGAAGTCGAAGAAAAAAGCAAGAAAAGTATCGACAGAAATACCTCTTCTGGGAGATCTGCGTGACACACATCAGATGTTGCAAGCAGCAAAACTGGAGCAGAAGTCGGGATGTTCTGCAGTAGTGTCCTAAAAGTAAGTCTGAGTGGAATTCCAGCAGCCTCCCACCACAAATGGATATGGGGGATGTAAATTATGCTTGGTGTCGTTCTTTGAGCGTCTCGCATCATCTGGGAAAGTGAAAGCTTGGATCAGAACACTAAACCGTGTAGAACAGGACCTACGTATCGGTCAGATCTGAATCTCTGCCTGGTTTCAAAACTGCTTAGGAGGAAGATAACTCCTGGAGAGCCTCACAACTCAGCCGGTGTGGTGGTCTGCCTGAAAGGACAAGACTGACCCTTCAGCAAGACCTAGACGTGGTAGTTACGTGACCGCAGATGCAAGCATCACAGAACAGAAAAGGGATTACTCCTCTGTGTGACAGAAAGAGTATCCAGCCATGTCATGTGTCTGTCCTTACTCGTACAGCTCTCAAATGCTGCTACAACAGGTCAAAATATTTGAATACAGTGATGCCATCCAGGGAAATGCATTTCCTGCCTAACAGGAAAAAAGAAGACAGCACTAATTCTGCTTCGATTTCCTTTTCCTAGTTAAGAAAAACACACCCGTGTACAAAAGGTCCATCAGTTTTAATGCATTTACTGCATATACTGCAGCAATACCAGCTGTACATTGTTCAGATAAGAAACACTTCTTTTCCCCAGAACCTTGATTGCCTTAGAAACACAACAAAAAAGAAGGCTACCAGAAGTGCCTGACCCGCAGTCAGGCTGATGCACAGCCATCTACTGGGAGCACAGAGCCTTAAAAAGCAAGGAAAACAACCTGCTGGGTCCCACCAGGATGGGCAGCATTTCTTGCCCATGAAGAGCGGATTATCAGCAGCACCTCCCAGCTTCCTGAGCTGCTAGCAGCATCCTCACCGTTTCATTTGGAATGGAAAAAATGCGCATGTAAAGCATCCTTACTGGGTGTCATTCAGTCTAGAAGATAAGCGGATTCCCAGGACTAAACCTAACAGCACACTCAAACCAGGCCAACTCCATGAACAATGACTTTTCCTTACTCTACAGACAGTTCATTCATCCCATGACATTAAAGAGAGAAAAAAAGATACCTGTGCACATGTTTCTTCCGGTGATGTGGTGCTAGCAAACAAAATGGATAGGTCTAGCGTATAAACGGGGAACTTCTCCAGGGCATGTATTACTGCAGGTGCCAGATGAGACGCTTGCCCATATCCTGCCTCTCCAACTAGTAAGAACCGTGGCTTCCAGGACATTGGCTGGTAATAAGTGTTTCTAGAACAACAACAAGAAAATACGTCTAAAAATGAAGTGGAAGTGATCAATAGGCACACAGATCTTCAAATGTTTTTCCTATCTATCTATCTATCTATCTATTGAAATACTCTCCATATTCCAGCACCATATTGATATCCAGACGACTCTCAGAGCCCATTTTGTTACAAACTTGTACCATACCTCCCCGAAGAAATCCTGCCTGGGTGAAGTAACAGCTCTCCAATCACACAGGGGGATTGTCCAGCTAAACACACACACGACAAGCGGTCAGGAGCCTGAGATGGGCAAGAATAACCACTCTCTCTCTCTCTCTCTCAACACACACCAATCTGGATCTCTTCAGCGCCCGTACACACCAATTTTCAGTAGGTCGTGAGCTGAAGTAACTGTGAGATCTCTACACCTGTCAAGTGTAGCTCAAATTTGGCCATGGAGCTAGTGGGAAGAAAGGAGCAGAACAACATTTCTAGAGAAAAATCACCGTGGGCACTGAAACACGCTTGCTGTATCTGAAGAAGTACACAAATGGATTGGTTGAATTTGAGCAGTACTCTAAATAGGCAGAAGATTTATATCTATTCAGTCAGAAATTCTAACTGCTTAATCTTTGAAGCGTGTATTCATTTCCTACTCCTCTTGCTTGACTAGCATGAAACACATTTGTGAAGAGCACTTGTTTTTTCCACCACAATACTGTTGGACATTTGCTGGCTGAAATCCAAGATCCTACAGACCTATTCAAGCTCCGCACGTCAGAAGATTTTCTGGACAGCACAGCAATAGATACTGAGAAAAAGAACTGACCCAACAGTGATGACAACATTCTATTTCTTCAACCCTTGGCTTATATGACTTCCACAGTAAAATGTCAAAAGATTAACATCAGCTTAGGAGGCTAAAGGCACAAACCACAGACATGGTTTAGGTTTTTCTCACGCTGTTGTAACAAACCATTTCTCTATTTTGTTTCTGCTACAGAATTGACGAATGCTTCAACGATCTTGGGAGGCAGAAGGGCAAAAGATGGCTACACAAATCCATACAGCTTTTATCGTTAAAAGGACAGACAGCGCACTTCTTTGGTCTTGAGTCTTTCAAGGAATACCATGGATCAAATCAACACGCTAGAATGGTCTGTGGACCACTCTGACTTCGGAGGAGAGGGCTGGGCCGTTCACTTGGATGGTTTCTGGCCATGTACTCCATTAGAACGTTAGCACCCAGCTGGATCGCCACACTTACTTCTTACAAATAGTGATCAACACACACGCACACATTTTACTCCTTCAGCTACCACCCATCACACCAAAACTGCTTTCAGACCCAGCCATCTTTCAAATGGAAACATACAGCTGACAAATCTTTACCTGCTAAAATGGAGGCATGTTTTCTGCTGTGTACCAGGCACTTGATGTGTTGCCTGATCTTCAAAGATTGATGGTGATTCCTCATCACTGTCAACTGCACCGTTTCTTAAAACATCATGGAAAGTGTCTGAAAGACAAGAGAGGTTGGTTAACTTTCCTCAATAGTCTGTATCTGGCTCCTGCATTAATACAGCTTCTCAGTAGGTGCTGGAGACCCCTTAGCTTGTAGTTCTTCATTTGAGTGCACATGTTGATTGCTGAAGAGTTCATCCTACCACAGATTTAGGGATACTGCACAAGTCTCTACAAAGCTGTCCTGCGTCCCGTGATTTGCTTAAGGTGTATCTCGCTGGCGGTGAAAACTTGGAGGATTCTTCCTTAGAATAAAAATGGCTGCGGACAAGGTCTGTAGTTCCTAGACACCTGAAAAACTCCACAAGGCCACTTCCTTCTGGAGCAGGCTCGCCCACTGGAAGTCGGGGAATTAAGTGAAGGTGATGGCCGCAGACTTCCATTTGTCTGCGACTGGCGAGTCAGAACATACAGACCAACCCATCTTCTAAAGAAGGCTCCTCAAAGATCACCGGGCAGGGAGATAACGGAAGGCGGACAGCGGAGAGGGGACACAGTTACCAATCCGCCGGCCTCTCTGCTTTTATTTTGCTGGTGGATTTCTGCCTCTCTTTTACCAACGCAAACCTGTCTCCCAGCTCTACTGCGGTTGACACTGGTAGGATATTCTCAAGGGATCAGCATCCGAACTCCTCAGGGATCTCCACTAATCAGCAGTGGAGTGAGCTAAACAATTTATTTGCTCTCACCAACAGACAGACTAAATTTGATCCCAGCTGATGCAGTTAGGAGCGTGAACTCACATGTGCTATGCAAGCCAAGCCCCAGAGTACGCACTACTAAAACATTCGGAGCTCACATGCAAGTGCACAGTGTGATCCACAAACATCTAAACGATGAGAACGTGGTTAAAAATCATGAGAGCTAAAACAGTATTTAGCTGAAGCCATTTAGATTTGTATTGTGGTCCTGACATTCTCCAGACAGGAATTAGAAGCATTCCTGGGAAGACGCCCTTCTCCCCCCCGATTTAGGTATTTGTTTTGAAGGAGGTGCCTCTCCTACATGAAGCCTTAAATCCCTCTCTACAAATGATACATCTCAGCTGCTGTCAGAAACAGGGTGCTCTAGCACAGAACGCATCCTTCTCTGCTGCTTTTTGCGAGGCATGCACAGCTCCCACCCAGCACTTCAGTGCAGAATCCAGCATAAAAACTACGCACGGTATTCCTGAAATAAAGGCGTGCACATGCACGCGATAGAATTCTACTGTCATCGCGCCTGGGAGGTTTGTGTATGTCAGTTGCACCAGTCAGAAGTTTTTGCTCTGGCAGAATTTGAAAGAAGTGGATGTTACTGGTCTACCTTGCTGTTGGTTCTTCTCTAGCGCAAGCTCTGCGTGAGGAAATACTTCCTGCAAGGCTTCTAAAATTCTTGCTAGTGTGTTTTCCAGCAGTGGTTTTGACATAGGTGGTAGCGCTCGCCCAGCTGAAGCCACAGCCCTCTGTGAAGCTGGAACAATCTTCTGCATCGCCACCACAAAATCCTTTGCTCTTATTTCAATAGAAGCGACATCTAACTGCAGTTTCTCACAACTTTGGTAGATCTGAGGATAGTGCCGGCGCAAAGCACACAGGGCAGCTTCAGCACACAAGGCTTTAATATCAGCGCCACAGTATCCTAATAAACAAACAAGAATCAAAGGTTACGTTGGTCTCAGGCAACACAGAAGCCAAGGTTGCCCAAGTGCAACACTGAAAGATTTTGTATGCAGCCACAAATTGAGAGGTTCAGAGAGAACTGACAGAGTTACTGCACTGCAGAGAAGTTCTGTTACGGGGCTCGCAGCCTGAGACCCAGCACCTTGGAAGCAGCCTCCTAAGCAAAGCTCTGCTCCTGAGGAAGATGCCCAAAACCCATTCAATGTTCTGAGAGACAAAGAAAATGAAAAGAAAAGAAGCATCTGACTTTGTCTGCCCGCAGGGCGAGCCAGCTGCCTCACTGCCTCGCCCTGCGGCAAGGCACAAGAGCTCGGGGGCTGCCCGGTAGAAGCTCAGGTTCCCGAGGACTCCAGTCACGCGCAGCAACTCACTTGGTTTTCCAACTTACCAACGCATTTTTCAGCTAGCTCTTCCAGAAACGTGTCCAATGGTTTAGGGGTCCACTCTCGTGTGTGAATCTTGAAAATCTCTTTTCTAGCCTGGAAACAAAATGGTTGCCTTTGAGCTTGTCCTAAGTTTTCTCTTCAAATCCAATCATTCTCAACTTGTTACATTCAACTTTTTTCCTGGGGGCCTGCAGCCAAATAAAAGGCATTTATAGCTTCCATAAAAAGTTCGTTTCCACAGGTATCAAACTTAATGATCCTGAGGAAAAAAAACTGTAGTCCAAAGCTTCTCTGCAATCAGCGATTTTTCCTCACAGAAAATTCTCTCACATTTCTCTGATCTTAACAAGACTTTCACTGAAGGATTTCTTGCTACACAGAATAATTATGGCAGATTTCTAGAATTCTTCCCCAGCAGGGAATCGCACTACTACATCTGTTTCATGGCACCTCCTCTGCTGTCCCGGAAACCAGATAAAGCCGGAGACAAAGGTTTGTGTTAAATACCCTCCTTGGTGCACTTCTACTGGCCTTCAACCCAACAAGCGGTAGTAAAACAAGTAGCAGTGACAGCCAGAGAAAAACCACAAAAACAGGGTTCCGGTTTTGCACAGTATCTTCTCCCCCACACGTATTTTTTGCTTGCTTGATACATATTTTTTCATTGCTTAGCTGTCGCCATTGAACTAGAAGCTTCCCAAACCCTGCACCTGGGCAGTGTACCACATCCTTCTCCAACTCCCTGTTAGGAAGTGCCAGTGAGAAGGTCAGATCCGACAATACGTGATTGGGGAATGAAAAATTTGAATTTGCTCCAGCTGGACCAGCCTCAAGAAGAGTTTTTTGTCAGCAAAAAGGAATTCTTGTGCACGCACCACGCCTTTCATTTTCAAGATGAGACTGCAGTAATTGATAGCTAATTCAGACATTCATCCTTACTTACACATTTCAGGGACTAGCAGCATCCCATTTTCCTGGCTGGTCCCAGTCAAACCAAAACTAGTTCTAAAACCAAATCCCTGTTGAAATCAGCTGAATCCTACATACTCAGTACCAGATCTGCCCTCCACAGTACGACACCATCTCTCCAGATAGCCCTCCTTTGCCCAAGTTGCGCAACACTGATTGTGACTTTAACTGCTCCATGATACTGCATTGTCAGGTAGCTCTAGCATAAAGGTGGACTTGGCCACGTCAGCATTAAGGCTGAGCTGAAGTTCTGACCTCTTTATTCGGCAAGCTGAAGAGGAGCTCTCGATCAAAGCGTCCGGGTCTTCGCAAAGCCGGATCTATAGAATCCAGTCTGTTGGTGGCTCCGATGACCACAATTTCTCCTCTGCTGTCTAAGCCATCCATAAGTGTCAGAAGTGTTGATACAATAGAGCTAACAGAAAAATTACTAGTTTAGTAAATTTTGTTCTGTTCTACACACCACCTTCTCCAGTGATCTCACAAAAATGACAAGCTTTTGTTGATGAGACGCTGATTAGTGAAAGATTCATTTTAGCACTTGAAAAAAACAGACAAGGTAACACAGACCGCATGCTGTTATCAAGCTTAGTGAATTGTGTTCGATTATTGCTTAAAAATCATCTGACATTTTGTAGCACTCAGTTACTAGTTTTCAGGAGAAACGAGTGGGTCACATTAAGCTAAATAGGTTGGGGGCTTCTTTTCACAAAGATCAAGCAGCTTCTGTGTAGATACATAAAATGTACTACCTGTGAATGTGGTCTTGTCTACTGGACCGCACCGGAGCAAGACCATCTATCTCATCAAAGAAAATAATGGAAGGTTGCATCTGGTAGGCCTAGAAGGAAAACACAGGAATATCGACTCCAGTAAAACAGCGCCATTTGAAAGAGAAAATGCATGGAATACATGATGGTTGGAAAGTCATTGGAGCTAGATTTTTCACACTAGCATCAGGGATCTCTACTCATTGAGCTAATGCAGTAAGTGGCACGAGTAACACAAGACAGCAGCCTCTGTCAGCCCGCTGAGACGGGGTGACAGGGAGCAAATCACACCAGCAGTTCTTACAGCCATTTGGCAACCGCCGAGAACAGAGCCGGGACTTCATTCAATTACAGCTTCTGGAAGCAACCAAACAACCCTGCTTTCAGCCTGCATCTCTTTCCCTCTGATCTAAGGCCACCATCTCCTGCCTCCTGCAGCCTTTTTTGTGGCTGGACTGTTGTTTTTGGGTTATTTTTAAGGCTGGGGGAGGGGCTTGCTTTGCGAGGTTTTCTCATTGGTTTTATTAACCTTTCCCAATACATCTGGAGATTTCAAGCCCCTAAGAACCCACTGAAAAACAAAACCCTGACAATCCCCTTTCAGTGACAAGAACTGGTGAAACACAAAAAATGAGTGAGTTCTCCTTAAAAACACTGACCGCAGAAAAGGACAGTTACAACTTGGACAGAACACACAGCGCATTTTGGCCTTACCTGATCAAATAATAAATGAAGCTGTCGTTCAGATTCTCCCACCCATTCACTCAGGTAGTCGGCACCATTTCTCATAAAAAAGGCTATTCTCCTGGCACCTTGGCTACATTCATTAGCAAGGGCACGAGCAACCAGTGTCTTTCCAGTTCCTGGTGGACCATGGAATAGAAAGCGTCTGCAATTGAAAGAAAAAAGATTCACCTAGGAAAAAAGCCTCGTGGAAAAGTAGCTCTTACTACCTCCACCCCTAAAACACCCAACTCTTCTCTCCTAACCGAAGCACTTCATGCATTAGACAGTGGTAGCAGCTCAAGTGTGAGAAAAGTCAAAACAGATGGAGGTTTTTGTTCCTACACAATTCAAGAAGGCAGCAAACAAAAAGAGCACAGAGGACAAGGCAGACGTAGAAAAACTCGAGAATAGATGGCAGTGTCCCAGAAGGACCCTTCCAGAGCTGCTGACAAACTAACAGGGGTGCTTACAGCACCGCGGAGCCAAACAGGAACAAACGGCAGCACAGAATCGGAGACTGGGCTAACTCGCGAATCAGCAGCTCACTCTTCAGCGAGACACTGCCCATCCATTCGTGTGTCACAAAAGGCAAGATCTGATAGCGAAGCATTGAATTCTCCCTTGAAAAGCTTGAAGTTGCTGGATTTGGTTTCCGGGGAATTCTAAAGCTGGGAAGGTATTCTGCATTTCCAGATAAATATAGCCATAAACTGGAAAAGCCAATGCACTGCTGTTTCAAAGAGCATTTCAACAAATAACGGAGCAAAACACAGATTTCATTTTGTTATTGGCAATACTTTGAACGTTACTGAAAGCAAAGAACTTAAAGTTGCACCTCAATATACCGTGATTGAGTTTTGCTGAGCAAGAACCTATCAAGTCAAGTATTAAATCTCTAAAAATTGCATTTCATAATGCACAACGAGTTTAGCTGGGTAAGGAGCAGATCGATTCCTACTCAGCCCAAGCACAACAAACACTACAAGGTCCTATCCATTGGAAAACTGATACTTCCGCACTTCAAAAACAGAGTTGGTGGGAGAGCCAAGTGGACTTCGAAGAAACCAATTACAGTTGACTA
Source organism: Opisthocomus hoazin (assembly GCF_030867145.1). Taxonomy (NCBI): domain Eukaryota; kingdom Metazoa; phylum Chordata; class Aves; order Opisthocomiformes; family Opisthocomidae; genus Opisthocomus; species Opisthocomus hoazin. The sequence continues at coordinate 6,679,709 of NC_134454.1, read as the reverse complement.
GCAGGAGATAATTCCAATTAGAATTTTTAGGTTTAAACAATCTCTGTTACCTTGGCGGCTGAATTTTGAATCTCTCAAAGACTTCCGGGTAAAGCAAGGGAAAAACGACCGTCTCTTTTAGAGATGAAATGTGGTCAGAAAGGCCACCCACGCCATCAAATCGTACCTAAAGATAAATTCAACAGAACACATTGGATAAGTTAAAGAAAGCTGCAACCTCGATAAGGTTCCATCAGAAATTATCTGTCAGCACAAAGGAAATGTCCTGGGCAATTTTCAAATTGCTCCAGAGAAAACTGTAAACCAAGGCATCTGTAGGCAGCACGCTACTGAAGGCTTTCACCAACACTGACACAATGAACTAGAAATACTTACCGAACAATCTATTTTCATTGGATCCACATCAGCCAGACTTGCTCCGATTTCCATTTGATCCTGGTGAATTCCCTTTAACTCCTCTTCCCCAAAGTTAAGTGGAAGACACCTGATTTCAATGAAGGACAAAGAGAAAGGCACTTTCTAACTTCAGATTTTTGCTTTCAGCATCATGGCAAGGGAATGCGGAAGACCTTATAAATGAGCATAAACTTCCCAAATAGTTAAATCTGCCTTCAGACTCTCTTGCATTTAATGTCCATGAGTAAATGCAAGAAAATAAAATTGCTCCAGACATTAAACTGAGTTAATGATTTTAACACGAATAGCCATGCTAGTCAGCACAGCACACGCATGAATGCAAGCTTAGAACAAGTTCTTCCGGATGCGGAGACCGTGAACTGACATTGCTTTGTGTGATGGAAGAACCCCCCCTCAAAACACATCGACATCTTTTAAAGATTTTTTGCTCCTCCATTCAAAAAGTTACAGCCCGAGTGGATGCTTCTTTCATGCGGATTAACATCGTACAGGCTGCCAAGCACTGCTGGTGCGTCCTGAGAACTCTGGGGTGTGTGTGCCAGGGGACACACGTCAGAGACATCAGCCTGAAAGCTTCTGTGTTAAGTCTGTTATCAACATACTTTTTCTAGAGCATTTGTTAAGTAACAAAACCTCCATCGTTTCCTCTATCACATTTTCTGTTATGGTGGTCTTCTTTCTGAACAAACTCAATCTAAAGCACAGGAGCAGTAGAATTTCACATTAAAAAACTACATAAACGTTTTCCTCCCCCTATTGCCACTTATCAATCAAACTGCTGATTATCAATCAATTCTAAAAATCCAATTGTAAAGAGTCCAGTTACAGCTGTCAGTGCTGACAGGTATGATTATATATTGCCACAATGTAGAAAGTGTACAAGAGGAAAGTGTACAAGAGGAAGAGAATAACACACAGGGTTAGGCAGATGCAAGCTCCTCCCAGGTAGACCCCTCCCTCCCCTGTTCTCCAGTTTCATGAACCTCCTCAAAGCTCTGCTGCGGCTGCGCTTCCTGCGCCTCTCCAAATGCTCTTCATCATCACATGAGGGAGAGGATGTGGAGCCACTGTTGTGGACTCTGTGTCTCTGACCGCAAACATTTAAACAAACAAAACTTAATTTTTCTTAGGAAGGTAGAACGCTTCACTGTTTCCCAAAGAAATTTCACAAAAATACCTACTCATTTTGTCCCACCCCTTCCTCTCACACACACACACAAATACAGAACCACAGAATCACAGAATGGTCGGGGTTGGAAGGGACCTCTGTGGGTCATCTAGTCCAACCCTCCTGCCGAAGCAGGGTCACCTACAGCAGGCTGCACAGGACCGCGTCCAGGGGGGGGTCTTGAATGTCTCCAGAGAAGGAGACTCCACAACCTCCCTAGGCAGCCTGTGCCAGGGCTCCGTCAGCCTCAGAGGGAAGAAGTTCTTCCTCATCTTCAGACGGAACTTCCTCTGCTTCAGTTTGTGCCCGTTGCCCCTTGTCCTGTCACTGGGCACCACTGAAAAGAGCTTGGCCCCATCCTCCTGACACCCACCCTTTAGATATTGATAAGCATATATTACGTCCCCTCGCAGCCTTCTCTTCTTCGGGCTGAACAAGCCCACCTCTCTCAGCCTTTCCTCGTAGGAGAGATGCTCCAGTCCCCTCACCATCCTCGTAGCCCTCCGCTGGACTCTCTCCAGTAGCTCCGCATCTTTCTTGAAGTGGGGAGCCCAGAACTGGACAGAGTACTCTAGATGGGGCCTCACTAGGGCAGTGTAGAGGGGAAGGAGAGCCTCCCTCGACCTGCTGGCCACACTCCTCCTAATGCATCCCTCGCCCACCCCAGCCTCCCCCCGGACGCATACTCACTGCTGGCCAAGACTGTACTGGGGCAGTGCTGTTGGCTGGTGCCCTTCTATATCCACCCCCATTGTGACGCGTCCCCTGTGATGTCACGGGTGTCTTAGCGCATCACAGTCTCGCCCGCCGGCCATTGGCCCCACCCCGGCTCAGCGACCCACAGCTGCCCTGGTGTACTGGTTGAGGCTGGCCTGCAGATCATGTTCTTCACAGGAGCTTGCACCATGCTTCATTCTGGAGATGTTATCACCTGCCTGCCACTCGGAATCTCCTAATCATACAATATCCTGAGTTGGAAGGGACCCACGAGGATTCCGAGTCCAACCCCTGAGTCCACACCGGGCAACCTTAAGTTTGATCATCGAATCGTAGAACCATCGAATCATTTAGGTTGGAAAAGATCCTTCAGATCATCGAGTCCAACCGCAAACCCGACACTGCCAACTCCATCACCATACCGTGTCCCAAAGCGCCACGTCCACACAACTTTCAAATACCTGCAGGCATGCTGCCTCAAGCACTTCCCTGGGCAGCCTGTTCCAATGCTCGGCAACCCTTTCAGGGAAGACAGTTTTCCTAATAGCCAACTGGAAAAAGTCTCCTTCTCTGGAGATATTCAAGACCCGCCTGGAGAAGGTCCTCTACAGCCTGCTGTAGGTGACCCTGCTTCGGCAGGAGGGTTGGACTAGATGACCCACAGAGGTGCCTTCCAACCCCTACTATTCTGTGATTCTGTGTGAAACCTCCCCTTGCGGGAGTCGGTTGGGCCGAGGGCGGCCTTGATGGTCTTGATGGAATAGAGTCATATCTCTGAGCTAATTATTTTGCGCACCTGTGGTTGAAAAACAGGAGGAAAGGAGCGAAGAAACAGGATGGGAAAATCCACCTCTTTGATAAGCGTGAAGGTCGTGTGAACGGACACATGATGACCAATCAGAAGAACAAAGGAGCGACATGCCAAAAGACCCTCACCAGTGAGACTCTGGGGGTGGGGAACAAGGGGATATAAAAATGTTATGATTAACCATTACAGTGCTTCTGCTGCTGCTTCTGTTTGCTTTTGCTTGCCTTGTGACTGCCGTAACTTCTTGTGGCGTGTCGCCACAACTAACGATGACACGAAGTTTGGGCTCAGCAAGTAACGATTTGCATTGTGCAATTAGGACTTGAATTACAGGACACAAGCTGCGTTTCAGGCCCCTTCCCGCGTCCAGCCCGTGGCTGGCAGGATGCTGCCTGGAAGCAGGAAAGAAGGGGTTTTCCCGGCCGACAGCAAGCGGCCCCGTGGCACCAAGCCTGCCTGCGTACTCCGCACGGCGATTTGGCTCCAAGGCAAGCTACAGAACTCCCGCGACACCTCCCCAGCCTCCGCGCATCTCACTACTGAATTACCTTTTAACTCACATACAGTGTAGTTTGTAATGCTGCAGTATCACCTCCTGTTTCCAAAACAACATTTTCAATTTTCTTGTGTCCTGCACACTCCAGAAAGTCCACGTCACGACGAAACCTGACGTAAGGAGCAGGTTTTCTTGTGCTTATGAGCAGGCTCGAACTCACACTGCCTTCTCCTCAAGCCTGCAAGGAATTCATAGCCTAGCCTGCTATTCGCACCGACCTCTTTTCACAAAACTCGCGGGAAATTCACTACCTTGGTGAAGATCCTCTCTTCTCACCACTTCAGCTGATTTTGGCTGATGAGGTCAGCAGTTTTGGGGGCCAAGTTAAACACACAGTGACCAAACGCAGCCCTTCTCAGAAACCAGGTTAAAAAGGCAATCCCTAAGGAATTACCAGTACTTACCTTCTCGATAGTCTTCTTTTTCTTGGCCTGATTTCAGCTTTGCCAACTGCCTCCATGAAGAAAGAGGACAGAGGAAAGGAGAAAAGAATTCTTGTACAGAAGTATTCTATCGCATCATGCTGTATTGCATTGCATAGTCCCCCCTTAAGGCTGGGAACTTCACCAAGTTTACAACCCGGTGCTCCAGGTCATCCCAAGAAAAGCCTGGAGACAACAAAGAGGGTTCAGATCCCAAGCCTGCTGCGTACCACACACACAAAGTTTTCTCAGGACAGACATTCCCCAACCTGCGTGTCTTCAAGTCTCAACAGGGCAAGTAATATCTCTCTACCCAAAGTGGTGGAGAGATCTCCAAGCAGTTGGGAGAAGATGCATGTTTTTTATACAAGCACAAGATTTTGATGAAGAACAGTGATTCTCGTTCCGAGACACTGGCACTGATATTAACATAATCGTACTCCCCTGCAGATTTTTAGCTGTAGATTTATCACCATGTGACTCCTTGGGCACGCTTTCGCTTTTCCTTTTCATTCTATAAATCCAACAGAGATTAAACACTTAGAAATACCTTGTAAAGTGTCTTTGCTGGACATTTTCACTTAATATTTCCATGCTTTTGTCAAAGCTAGAGTCTGTACAGGGTGGCATGTTTTTTCTCATTGATCTTAAACAGCGTCCATTGAAACATTCAGTTTTGACAACGAATGTTTGGACAAACACATGAGGCAGAAGCAAAGAAAACGGAAACACACCTCCAAAACCAAGCCCACACGGAGGGATTGCACAGTTTGGCATTCAGCGTCACCGCACCTTGCGTATGGGAGGTGGCCTAACGCAACAGCCATGGATCCTGCCACACAGTTTATGGCAACTGAAAGAAAATTTGATTCTCGTAAAATTCAACTTTGCTTATGCTGTTATCAATTTAAAAAAAAAAAAAAAACTGTCAAAGGAACTGAGAGACATTTTCTCTGCTCAAGAGGCATGCAGACATCTTCAAAACAGGGTACTGCTTTGCTTTGACTTAAATATAGTTATCACGATCCTCCAGCATCAAGAAGATTGTCACCGTTACAAGCCAGACTCAACTTTATCTCAGAAAGTTACAGCAGTCAGTCTCGCTTTGTTTCAAGTCTGGTTGCTTTGACAGGCAAAAATATGCCATCACAAAAGCTCTTCTGTTGGTGGAAAAAGGGTTTCTCCGAGATCTCGTCTTGAGATGGTGGATTCTGTGAAAGCCACCTGAGGTGCTACCAGGTCATTAAAAGAAATCACCTCTGAACTGCATGAAGAGGTTTCTAAAGCATTTACTTGTCACAAGCCTAAACGAGATTGCTTGAAAACTTTGATTTAATATGCAGTGGACTGTCCAGCACCACAGACCACTTCAGAAAACTCTATCGCCACAAGCTGAAAACAATGATAAAAGTTCATCAAGTTTTCCATCGTCTCCTTCTAAAGAGAGGCACTGAAACGTCTGGGAGATGTTCAGGTCTGCAGCGTTCCAAAGGCAATCACAGAGGGATGTCTCATAAAAATATGTACCTAGCTGTTGGGCAAAAATATCAAATAAATGCAGCCAAACGTCTACAGCTTTCTTAATAAATTTTAATATATATTTGGTATCTGTATAAATAAATATGTAGCAGTAATCTATTGAATTCTGCAGACAACAAACAGTGCGTCACGAAAAGAACACCTTCCAGAGCTGAAGTCAAGTCTGCTGAAATCCAGTGTCACTGTGTGCGCGTGAAGGCTGCAATTTCTTTCTTCATTTCCTAGTAAGAAAAACAGACAAGCCAGCAGTCAGCATGAAGAAAAGCTCAAGCACCCTGTTTATTTCTTCATCAAAAGAATAGAGAGTCTGTACATACATACAACTGTTAGAAGCATTTAGCAAATACATGTACTCCCACCACCAGCACAGTGTCCTTCCAGCGTCTCTCTAGCTTCAAACACGTCCTTACGCATCCAAACTAGAGAGCAGGCCAGAGGGAGTGGAGGGATCTGTATCAGCAGTGGCTTCAACAATTGGAAAGAGGAGCCAGTTCCTGAAAAGCCACAGCTAAAAGCTGGAAATTCTGTTTTCTGCATTCTGAATAATAATAAGAGAGACTTGTTCAAGTCTCTCTCTTTGTACGCTACAGCTTGCCCCTGAGCGACTTGCGCAGCCAAGGATCTGAGGATCCTGAATCGGAAGGCCGAAGATCCATCCCATCTAAATCGACTCAGTACTGGGAATGCCTGACTGGGACCACGGGTGCCTCTGCAAGATTTCTGCCACGTTCTGACAACTCAGAAAACCTCTCTTAGAGGAAGAGATCCGAGCATTTGACTCATCAGCATTAAAGCGGCATGGTTTTGCAATAGGGACCAACTTCTTCCAGACTGAAATGAGAAAGTCTTGAAACACAGGCACCTGAGCAGTACAGAGGAACGCTACATAGGCGTGACGTCCGGAGCGCACGCGTACATACCCGTAACACACACATGCGTCACAGTGATGGAAAGGGCTAGAAGACAAAAAAAATTTACCTTCACCAATTCGGTTTTGTCATCATCTTCCCGATGGCGGTAAATGCACTGACTGAGAATAGCGTACAGTCTTTCCAACTGAACTAGAGTGAAGTTGTTTGTTGTCTCAGTGACAAAATGCAGCAGTTGCTGAAGAAAGAAAAATGGAAACTGCAAGTTTAGAATAGCACAGGATCCTTTGAACAAGCTCGTCATGTTTTCCAAAGCTAAACAATAACAGTACAACACAAGGGACATCCTGCTTTCTTATATTGCTAAATAAAATAGGAGTGACACTTCAGAGAACAGATGAAATCTCTCACAAGCTGTAACTGGAGAAAATGCGTTCATTTTTCGTACTTCAAAGTGGCTCTGCCTGTAGCAGATCACCAGCTCTCACACAGTCCTTTCTGGGCCCAAAGCTGTGAATGGCATCGCCTCTGGGAAAGCAACCCCAACAAGCCAGCGGCAGCACCTGCTTCCACTGCGGCCGCTGTGCAGTGGCCACGTGTTGTGTGAGGCTGTAGAGACGGAGCTCAAGAGAGCAGCCACTCCAAAGGAAAATATTACTGCCTCGCCGCTGCCTGTCATCACACTCTGCCTCCCTCACATCAGCCAGCACAGAACCGGAGTATTCCCCTCAGCTTCCTGCTACACAACATGCAGGTTAAGACGCACACAATACACGCAGCGTGCTTTCAGCTGCTGCAAACAGAAAAGGCAGGCTGTGACAGAGGCTTATGGTCAACGTCCCGTGGGAAACTAGTTCTAACTGCTGCCACACAGACGACCGCATGCTCTTCTCTATCTTCCTAAAGTTCTAGTCCTACTGCCAAGCAAAGAAACAAACAAAACTCTCCCCCCAAAAAACCAAGCCGCTCCATTTGGGAGGTTCACCTCGCTTATTCACTGCAAGCAAGCTCCAAAGAGGCTGTCTGGGACGAGCAACTAGTTCCAGCGGCACCCATGTTAATGAGCAAAGTTTTCTAAAAGACGCGTTTCCTGACTGTAGCTCTGCTCAGAGCTGAAAGCTATAGAAGCTGAACCATATATACGGGCTCTACTGTAGCATTTCTCCAATGCAAAATTCTAACAGTAGATTCTGAAAGAATTTCAGAAAAGGAGACAGTAGTATTTTCTCCTGCTGACTTCAGCGTTGAAGTCACCACTGCTAGAAATAAAGGTCCTTTTCAGGTTCTCAATACATGAAAACACGCAAAACCCAACCCAAACCCCCAAAGCCGTCATAAAAACTGTCACCACATTAATAACCAACACTACTACTACTAGTAGGCTGTCAGTGGGCTCTTTGAAAATTCAACAAGCCCTTCTAAATCAACAATCAGCAAGACAACCCAGTCTCCTCAAATGTAGTTCTCCAAAAGCCACAACAGCAGTCTGCACCAGGTGTGCAAACACAACACTCATAGGCCATTACAAGCTGACTTCTTTCACAAGCTCTATATCCTTACCATACACTGTTTTAAGTGGCATTGGTTAACAACTAACTTCATTTACAACTCTCCATGGAGCAAGAAAACGTTCTTCTTCAGTATTAACAAAATTGAAATGAGACTTACTTTCAGCTGGGTGAGAATTCCCTGTGCTTTCTCCACACCCATCACATGTTGCTCTTCCATGCAAGAACGTCTCGCCCGAGCCACACAGCGTACCCACGAATCTGGAATGACACACAGCTCTTAGGCAGGGATTTTTGTTTCTCTGCCATACAGCATCAGTGAAGTGTCCTGCACCTGGAATGCAGTCTCTCTCTGCAATGACAGACACAGACCCCTTTTTTCCGCTGAGAAATCCCTGACTTGTACTTTCTTTCTGGTAAAAGTCCCTGTTCCATCAAAATTCCAAACTCGGACACAAAAGAAAACCCACCAGAGAAGAAGGCAGGGCAAAACCAGGAAAAAAAAACGACAGTCCTGTTGCCATTACAGCACTGCATGGTAAAACTCCAAGGTAATTTCGGTTAGGAGACACACCCTATCACAGAATCCCAGAATGCGAGGGTTGGAAGGGACCTCTGTGGGTCACCTAGTCCAACCCCCCTGCCGAAGCAGGGTCACCCAGAGCAGGCTGCACAGGACCCCGCCTGCAACCACGTGGACATAAGTCTCCTATTCCACAGGCGACTCTGGACCCACACTGCTGCTGGAAGAACGTTTCCATTTTCTTCCAGAGAACAATCCTGGGTGGACCCACCTTCAGTGAAAGTGATCTTAGGAACATGTTTTTCTGAAGGCTCTTCCTGACTCTCGGCTTCATTTTGGTCTTCCAGAACATTCTTCTCTTTCTTGAACTGAAAATTCCTCCTCTTTGCTGCAATACGGGGCTCAGGCGGGGCTCATTGAGAGGGTTTTAAACTAGGTTCGAAGGGGGAAGGGGATATTGCCCAGCTCACTAGGGATGAGCATAGGCTTGGCGTGCCAAGGCCAGGGGTGAGATTGACAGCCCAGCTCAAGTGTGTTTACACCAATGCACGTAGCATGGGCAATAAACAGGAGGAGCTGGAAGCCATTATACAGCAGGACTGCTACGACTTGGTCGCCATCACAGAAACGTGGTGGGACAACTTGCATGACTGGCATGCTGTCATAGATGGCTACAGACTCTTTAGGAAAGACAGACCAACAAGGAGAGGTGGGGGAGTTGCTCTATATGTGAGGGAGCAAGCAGAATGCATTGAGCTTGGCGTGGGGGCAAATGAGGAACAAGTTGAAAGCTTGTGGGTTAGAATTAAGGGACAGGCTCATAAGGGTGACATTACAGTGGGTGTGTACTACAGGCCACCTGAGCAGGAGGAGGAGGTTGATGAGGCCTTCTACAGGCAGCTGCAAGCAGCCTCACAGTCACAGGCCCTGGTTCTCATGGGGGACTTCAACCACCCTGACATCAGCTGGGAAGACCATACAGCTAGGCAGGCGCAATCCAGGAGGTTCCTACAGAGCATCGATGATAACTTTCTGATGCAAGTGGTGGAGGAACCAACAAGGAAAGGCGCGCTGCTGGACCTTGTGTTAACAAACAAGGAGGGACTGGTGGAGGATGTGAAGGTTGGAGGTAGACTCAGCTGCAGTGACCATGAAATGCTCGAGTTCAGGATCCTGCGTGGAGGAAGCAGGGCAATAAGCAGGATCAAAACGCTAGACCTCAGCAGGGCTGACTTTGCCCTCTTCAAGGAGCTACTGGGAGGAATCCCGTGGTCCAGGGCTCTCGAAGGCAGGGGTGTCCATGAGTACTGGTCGCTCTTTAAACAACACTTCTTCCATGCACAGGAGCAATGCATCCGCCTGAGAAAGAAATCTAGCAAAGGAGGCAGGAGACCTGCATGGTTAAACAAGGAGCTTCTAGCAGAGATCAGGCAGAAGAGAAAGGTCCATGGAATGTGGAAAGAGGGGCAGGCCACTTGGGAAGAGTACAGAAACGTGGTGAGAGCATGCAGGGATGCGACGAGGAAGGCCAAGGCCCACCTGGAATTGAAGCTGGCAAGGGATGTCAAAAACAACAAGAAGGGCTTCTTCAACTACATCAGCAGCAAAAGGAAGACTAGGGACAATGTGTGGCCACTGCTGAATGAGGCGGGTGTCCTGGTGACGGAGGATGCGGAGAAGGCAGAGCTACTGAATGCCTTCTTTGCTTCAGTCTTCAGTGCTAAGACTGGCCCTCAGGAATCCCAGGCCCCGGAGGTAAGAGAAGAAGCCTACAAAGAGGATGACTTTCCCTTGGTCGAGGAGGACTGTGTGAGGGATCGCTTAAGCGATCTGGATGTCCACAAATCCATGGGCCCCGATGGAATGCACCCACGAGTGCTGAGAGAGCTGGCGGATGTCATGGATTCACCAAGGGGAAATCATGCCTGACCAATCTAATAGCTTTCTACGATGACATGACTGGCTGTGTAGACGAAGGGAGAGCCGTGGGTGTTGTCTACCTGGACTTCAGCAAGGCTTTCGACACAGTCTCCCATGATATCCTCCTAGGGAAGCTGAGGAAGTGTGGGCTGGATGAGTGGTCGGTGAAGTGGATAGAGAACTGGCTGAATGGCAGAACTCAGAGGGTTGTCATCAGCGGCGCTGAGTCTAGTTGGAGGCTGGTAACAAGTGGTGTCCCCCAGGGGTCAGTACTGGGCCCAGTCTTGTTTAACTTCTTCATCAACAACCTGGATGAAGAGTTAGAATGTAACCTCAGCAGGTTTGCTGATGACACCAAACTGGGAGGTGTGGTAGACACACCGGAAGGCTGTGCTGCCATTCAGCGTGACCTGTGATAGGCTGGAAAGCTGGGCAGAGAGGAACCTGATGAGGTTCAACAAAGGCAAACGCAGGGTCCTGCACCTGGGGAGGAACAACCTCATGCACCAGTACAGGCTTGGGACGGACCTGCTGGAGTGCAGCTCTGCGGAGAGGGACCTGGGTATCCTGGTGGACGACAGGTTAACCATGAGCCAGCAGTGTGACCTGGCTGCCAAGAAAGCCAATGGAATCCTGGGGTGCATCAAGAAGAGTGTGGCCAGCAGGACGAGGGAGGTTCTCCTTCCCCTCTACACTGCCCTGGTGAGGCCCGATCTGGAGTACTGTGTCCAGTTCTGGGCTCCCCAGTTCAAGAAAGATGAAGAGCTACTGGAGAGAGTCCAGCGGAAGGCTACGAGGATGATGAGGGGACTGGAACATCTCCCCTACGAGGAGAGGCTGAGGGAGCTGGGCTTGTTCAGCCTGAAGAAGAGAAGGCTGCGAGGGGACCTAATAAATGCTTATAAATATCTGAAGGGTGGGTGTCAGGAGGATGGGGCCAAGCTCTTTTCAGTGGTGCCCAGTGACAGGACAAGGGGCAATGGGCACAAACTGAGGCACAGGAAGTTCCGTCTGAAGATGAGGAAGAACTTCTTCCCTCTGAGGGTGACAGAGCACTGGAACAGGCTGCCCAGGGAGGTTGTGGAGTCTCCTTCTCTAGAGATATTCAAGACCCGCCTGGACGAGGTCCTGTGCAGCCTGCTGCAGGTGACCCTGCTTCAGCAGGAGGGTTGGACTAGATGACCCACAGAGGTCCCTTCCAACCCCTACTATTCTGTGATTCTGTGATTCTGTGATTCTGTAATACCTGAAGATGTTTTGTTCATTCTGCGCTTTCTTTTTGACCTATCTACAAAGAGATATCAGAAAAAGTAAGCCATCACATTACGAAAACAGTCCTTCCTTCAAAATCCACCATCCTCATCCATGGTAGCAATTTAGAAGCCTTTAAAAGTCAGCTAGGCCGTCAAGGCCAGGGTCTCACACCGTAAAGCAACCACGGCACTTGAACTTCATAACCATCTGGAATGAATCCCCTCTGGCTTTACCTCGCATTTTGAAACTTTTAGTCAACTTACGGTACTCAGACACAAGCATATGAAAAAGTATTGATTACCACCAAAGCATGTACTTTCTAGCTGTTAAGTCACCATTAGCAAAGTTTTATACGTGGAATAACCTCACCTGCGTTGCTTTTTGACGCAGGACTTTTAGCAGCTTGATTGATAATGATGTCCTCAAAAAACATTCTTCTTTCTTCCTTGGTAGGCAGCTGGATTTTGAAAACTTGTCCATAAGCATTCATAAACAATTCTTTGATCTAAAGCATGAGGAGAAAATGTATTTCAGATAGAAGGCCACACAAATTCATATTCTATTCCAAAAAGATCAGTATCTCTCTACGTTAAGCTGAATAAACATCTGGATAAGACAAACTGGGAACAGTTATCTTCTTGGCCTCAAAAGGTGAATTAAAATATCTTCTCAAAGGAACACCTCAAGAGAACACGCTGCTCTGAGAAGGGACCTTATCATACACTGAGGAAGTGGTGACAGTCACCACCTCCAAGACTGCTTATTTTGTGTTTACCTGCCTCACTGTCCTTTCGTTTCAATCGTTATGGCGGCTACAGAGGGAAGAGGCAGGCTTCAAACAAGTGCCAGGGCCTTTTGGTAAGGTGGCTTTTTGGTCTGGGCTTTGTTTTTTCTTTTTTCAATGAATTACTTCAAATGATGTGTCTGAAGTTGCATACTTCCAAGTTTTACTCCCATTTTTCAGTCTCTACTACCATCAGGTCTGGAAGGAATTCCAGTACTTAGTTGAGAAGGCATTTATTAGCAGCATGAAAAACTTCTGCAGAAAGTTAAGCTAACATATCTTTCACTTTTCAGAAACAATGTTTTCGGTCCAAATAGCTTTTTCCCATTTCCATTTCAAGCACCGTGTATTCCTGACTAAGTACATACCGAACCACCTTGAGGTCACTGCAATTACTGTCTCAAGTCAATTTAGACATTTCTCTCCGAAGCATGACGGTGTGAGAAGGGGAGAAAGTTGGGTCAAAGCCAATCTCTTGACTCAGAAAACACTTCAGACACACGCTTTCAGCACTCTTTTGGTTAAGGAAATTTGAAGAGACCTGGTGAGGGTGCTTGAGTAATACCAGCATGAATTTGCTGAAGAGTGCACCGCACTCCAATGCTTAAAGGATTTCTCCACTAACAGGAAGTCGAAGAAAAAAGCAAGAAAAGTATCGACAGAAATACCTCTTCTGGGAGATCTGCGTGACACACATCAGATGTTGCAAGCAGCAAAACTGGAGCAGAAGTCGGGATGTTCTGCAGTAGTGTCCTAAAAGTAAGTCTGAGTGGAATTCCAGCAGCCTCCCACCACAAATGGATATGGGGGATGTAAATTATGCTTGGTGTCGTTCTTTGAGCGTCTCGCATCATCTGGGAAAGTGAAAGCTTGGATCAGAACACTAAACCGTGTAGAACAGGACCTACGTATCGGTCAGATCTGAATCTCTGCCTGGTTTCAAAACTGCTTAGGAGGAAGATAACTCCTGGAGAGCCTCACAACTCAGCCGGTGTGGTGGTCTGCCTGAAAGGACAAGACTGACCCTTCAGCAAGACCTAGACGTGGTAGTTACGTGACCGCAGATGCAAGCATCACAGAACAGAAAAGGGATTACTCCTCTGTGTGACAGAAAGAGTATCCAGCCATGTCATGTGTCTGTCCTTACTCGTACAGCTCTCAAATGCTGCTACAACAGGTCAAAATATTTGAATACAGTGATGCCATCCAGGGAAATGCATTTCCTGCCTAACAGGAAAAAAGAAGACAGCACTAATTCTGCTTCGATTTCCTTTTCCTAGTTAAGAAAAACACACCCGTGTACAAAAGGTCCATCAGTTTTAATGCATTTACTGCATATACTGCAGCAATACCAGCTGTACATTGTTCAGATAAGAAACACTTCTTTTCCCCAGAACCTTGATTGCCTTAGAAATACAACAAAAAAGAAGGCTACCAGAAGTGCCTGACCCGCAGTCAGGCTGATGCACAGCCATCTACTGGGAGCACAGAGCCTTAAAAAGCAAGGAAAACAACCTGCTGGGTCCCACCAGGATGGGCAGCATTTCTTGCCCATGAAGAGCGGATTATCAGCAGCACCTCCCAGCTTCCTGAGCTGCTAGCAGCATCCTCACCGTTTCATTTGGAATGGAAAAAATGCGCATGTAAAGCATCCTTACTGGGTGTCATTCAGTCTAGAAGATAAGCGGATTCCCAGGACTAAACCTAACAGCACACTCAAACCAGGCCAACTCCATGAACAATGACTTTTCCTTACTCTACAGACAGTTCATTCATCCCATGACATTAAAGAGAGAAAAAAAGATACCTGTGCACATGTTTCTTCCGGTGGTGTGGTGCTAGCAAACAAAATGGATAGGTCTAGCGTATAAACGGGGAACTTCTCCAGGGCATGTATTACTGCAGGTGCCAGATGAGACGCTTGCCCATATCCTGCCTCTCCAACTAGTAAGAACCGTGGCTTCCAGGACATTGGCTGGTAATAAGCGTTTCTAGAACAACAACAAGAAAATACGTCTAAAAATGAAGTGGAAGTGATCAATAGGCACACAGATCTTCAAATGTTTTTCCTATCTATCTATCTATCTATCTATTGAAATACTCTCCATATTCCAGCACCATATTAATATCCAGACGACTCTCAGAGCCCATTTTGTTACAAACTTGTACCATACCTCCCCGAAGAAATCCTGCCTGGGTGAAGTAACAGCTCTCAAATCACACAGGGGGATTGTCCAGCTAAACACACACACGACAAGCGGTCAGGAGCCTGAGATGGGCAAGAATAACCACTCTCTCTCTCTCTCTCTCAACACACACCAATCTGGATCTCTTCAGCGCCCGTACACACCAATTTTCAGTAGGTCGTGAGCTGAAGTAACTGTGAGATCTCTACACCTGTCAAGTGTAGCTCAAATTTGGCCATGGAGCTAGTGGGAAGAAAGGAGCAGAACAACATTTCTAGAGAAAAATCACCGTGGGCACTGAAACACGCTTGCTGTATCTGAAGAAGTACACAAATGGATTGGTTGAATTTGAGCAGTACTCTAAATAGGCAGAAGATTTATATCTATTCAGTCAGAAATTCTAACTGCTTAATCTTTGAAGCGTGTATTCATTTCCTACTCCTCTTGCTTGACTAGCATGAAACACATTTGGGAAGAGCACTTGTTTTTTCCACCACAATACTGTTGGACATTTGCTGGCTGAAATCCAAGATCCTACAGACCTATTCAAGCTCCGCACGTCAGAAGATTTTCTGGACAGCACAGCAATAGATACTGAGAAAAAGAACTGACCCAACAGTGATGACAACATTCTATTTCTTCAACCCTTGGCTTATATGACTTCCACAGTAAAATGTCAAAAGATTAACATCAGCTTAGGAGGCTAAAGGCACAAACCACAGACATGGTTTAGGTTTTTCTCACGCTGTTGTAACAAACCATTTCTCTATTTTGTTTCTGCTACAGAATTGACGAATGCTTCAACGATCTTGGGAGGCAGAAGGGCAAAAGATGGCTACACAAATCCATACAGCTTTTATCGTTAAAAGGACAGACAGCGCACTTCTTTGGTCTTGAGTCTTTCAAGGAATACCATGGATCAAATCAACACGCTAGAATGGTCTGTGGACCACTCTGACTTCGGAGGAGAGGGCTGGGCCGTTCACTTGGATGGTTTCTGGCCATGTACTCCATTAGAACGTTAGCACCCAGCTGGATCGCCACACTTACTTCTTACAAATAGTGATCAACGCACACGCACACATTTTACTCCTTCAGCTACCACCCATCACACCAAAACTGCTTTCAGACCCAGCCATCTTTCAAATGGAAACATACAGCTGACAAATCTTTACCTGCTAAAATGGAGGCATGTTTTCTGCTGTGTACCAGGCACTTGATGTGTTGCCTGATCTTCAAAGATTGATGGTGATTCCTCATCACTGTCAACTGCACCGTTTCTTAAAACATCATGGAAAGTGTCTGAAAGACAAGAGAGGTTGGTTAACTTTCCTCAATAGTCTGTATCTGGCTCCTGCATTAATACAGCTTCTCAGTAGGTGCTGGAGACCCCTTAGCTTGTAGTTCTTCATTTGAGGGCACATGTTGATTGCTGAAGAGTTCATCCTACCACAGATCTAAGGAGACTGCACAAGTCTCTACAAAGCTGTCCTGCATCCCGTGATTTGCTTAAGGTGTATCTCGCTGGCGGTGAAAACTTGGAGGATTCTTCCTTAGAATAAAAATGACTGCGGACAAGGTCTGTAGTTCCTAGACACCTGAAAAACTCCACAAGGCCACTTCCTTCTGGAGCAGGCTCGCCCACTGGAAGTCGGGGAATTAAGTGAAGGTGATGGCCGCAGACTTCCATTTGTCTGCGACTGGCGAGTCAGAACATACAGACCAACCCATCTTCTAAAGAAGGCTCCTCAAAGATCACCGGGCAGGGAGATAACGGAAGGCGGACAGCGGAGAGGGGACACAGTTACCAATCCGCCGGCCTCTCTGCTTTTATTTTGCTGGTGGATTTCTGCCTCTCTTTTACCAACGCAAACCTGTCTCCCAGCTCTACTGCGGTTGACACTGGTAGGATATTCTCAAGGGATCAGCATCCGAACTCCTCAGGGATCTCCACTAATCAGCAGTGGAGTGAGCTAAACAATTTATTTGCTCTCACCAACAGACAGACTAAATTTGATCCCAGCTGATGCAGTTAGGAGCGTGAACTCACATGTGCTATGCAAGCCAAGCCCCAGAGTACGCACTACTAAAACATTCGGAGCTCACATGCAAGTGCACAGTGTGATCCACAAACATCTAAACGATGAGAACGTGGTTAAAAATCATGAGAGCTAAAACAGTATTTAGCTGAAGCCATTTAGATTTGTATTGTGGTCCTGACATTCTCCAGACAGGAATTAGAAGCATTCCTGGGAAGACGCCCTTCTCCCCCCCGATTTAGGTATTTGTTTTGAAGGAGGTGCCTCTCCTACATGAAGCCTTAAATCCCTCTCTACAAATGATACATCTCAGCTGCTGTCAGAAACAGGGTGCTCTAGCACAGAACGCATCCTTCTCTGCTGCTTTTTGCGAGGCATGCACAGCTCCCACCCAGCACTTCAGTGCAGAATCCAGCATAAAAACTACGCACGGTATTCCTGAAATAAAGGCGTGCACATGCACGCGATAGAATTCTACTGTCATCGCGCCTGGGAGGTTTGTGTATGTCAGTTGCACCAGTCAGAAGTTTTTGCTCTGGCAGAATTTGAAAGAAGTGGATGTTACTGGTCTACCTTGCTGTTGGTTCTTCTCTAGCGCAAGCTCTGCGTGAGGAAATACTTCCTGCAAGGCTTCTAAAATTCTTGCTAGTGTGTTTTCCAGCAGTGGTTTTGACATAGGTGGTAGCGCTCGCCCAGCTGAAGCCACAGCCCTCTGTGAAGCTGGAACAATCTTCTGCATCGCCACCACAAAATCCTTTGCTCTTATTTCAATAGAAGCGACATCTAACTGCAGTTTCTCACGACTTTGGTAGATCTGAGGATAGTGCCGGCGCAAAGCACACAGGGCAGCTTCAGCACACAAGGCTTTAATATCAGCGCCACAGTATCCTAATAAACAAAACAAGAATCAAAGGTTACGTTGGTCTCAGGCAACACAGAAGCCAAGGTTGCCCAAGTGCAACACTGAAAGATTTTGTATGCAGCCACAAATTGAGAGGTTCAGAGAGAACTGACAGAGTTACTGCACTGCAGAGAAGTTCTGTTACGGGGCTCGCAGCCTGAGACCCAGCACCTTGGAAGCAGCCTCCTAAGCAAAGCTCTGCTCCTGAGGAAGATGCCCAAAACCCATTCAATGTTCTGAGAGACAAAGAAAATGAAAAGAAAAGAAGCATCTGACTTTGTCTGCCCGCAGGGCGAGCCAGCTGCCTCACTGCCTCGCCCTGCGGCAAGGCACAAGAGCTCGGGGGCTGCCCGGTAGAAGCTCAGGTTCCCGAGGACTCCAGTCACGCGCAGCAACTCACTTGGTTTTCCAACTTACCAACGCATTTTTCAGCTAGCTCTTCCAGAAACGTGTCCAATGGTTTAGGGGTCCACTCTCGTGTGTGAATCTTGAAAATCTCTTTTCTAGCCTGGAAACAAAATGGTTGCCTTTGAGCTTGTCCTAAGTTTTCTCTTCAAATCCAATCATTCTCAACTTGTTACATTCAACTTTTTTCCTGGGGGCCTGCAGCCAAATAAAAGGCATTTATAGCTTCCATAAAAAGTTCGTTTCCACAGGTATCAAACTTAATGATCCTGAGGAAAAAAAACTGTAGTCCAAAGCTTCTCTGCAATCAGCGATTTTTCCTCACAGAAAATTCTCTCACATTTCTCTGATCTTAACAAGACTTTCACTGAAGGATTTCTTGCTACACAGAATAATTATGGCAGATTTCTAGAATTCTTCCCCAGCAGGGAATCGCACTACTACATCTGTTTCATGGCACCTCCTCTGCTGTCCCGGAAACCAGATAAAGCCGGAGACAAAGGTTTGTGTTAAATACCCTCCTTGGTGCACTTCTACTGGCCTTCAACCCAACAAGCGGTAGTAAAAAAAGTAGCAGTGACAGCCAGAGAAAAACCACAAAAACAGGGTTCCGGTTTCGCACAGTATCTTCTCCCCCACACGTATTTTTTGCTTGCTTGATACATATTTTTTCATTGCTTAGCTGTCGCCATTGAACTAGAAGCTTCCCAAACCCTGCACCTGGGCAGTGTACCACATCCTTCTCCAACTCCCTGTTAGGAAGTGCCAGTGAGAAGGTCAGATCCGACAATACGTGATTGGGGAATGAAAAATTTGAATTTGCTCCAGCTGGACCAGCCTCAAGAAGAGTTTTTTGTCAGCAAAAAGGAATTCTTGTGCACGCACCACGCCTTTCATTTTCAAGATGAGACTGCAGTAATTGATAGCTAATTCAGACATTCATCCTTACTTACACATTTCAGGGACTAGCAGCATCCCATTTTCCTGGCTGGTCCCAGTCAAACCAAAACTAGTTCTAAAACCAAATCCCTGTTGAAATCAGCTGAATCCTACATACTCAGTACCAGATCTGCCCTCCACAGTACGACACCATCTCTCCAGATAGCCCTCCTTTGCCCAAGTTGCGCAACACTGATTGTGACTTTAACTGCTCCATGATACTGCATTGTCAGGTAGCTCTAGCATAAAGGTGGACTTGGCCACGTCAGCATTAAGGCTGAGCTGAAGTTCTGACCTCTTTATTCGGCAAGCTGAAGAGGAGCTCTCGATCAAAGCGTCCGGGTCTTCGCAAAGCCGGATCTATAGAATCCAGTCTGTTGGTGGCTCCGATGACCACAATTTCTCCTCTGCTGTCTAAGCCATCCATAAGTGTCAGAAGTGTTGATACAATAGAGCTAACAGAAAAATTACTAGTTTAGTAAATTTTGTTCTGTTCTACACACCACCTTCTCCAGTGATCTCACAAAAATGACAAGCTTTTGTTGATGAGACGCTGATTAGTGAAAGATTCATTTTAGCACTTGAAAAAAACAGACAAGGTAACACAGACCGCATGCTGTTATCAAGCTTAGTGAATTGTGTTCGATTATTGCTTAAAAATCATCTGACATTTTGTAGCACTCAGTTACTAGTTTTCAGGAGAAACGAGTGGGTCACATTAAGCTAAATAGGTTGGGGGCTTCTTTTCACAAAGATCAAGCAGCTTCTGTGTAGATACATAAAATGTACTACCTGTGAATGTGGTCTTGTCTACTGGACCGCACCGGAGCAAGACCATCTATCTCATCAAAGAAAATAATGGAAGGTTGCATCTGGTAGGCCTAGAAGGAAAACACAGGAATATCGACTCCAGTAAAACAGCGCCATTTGAAAGAGAAAATGCATGGAATACATGATGGTTGGAAAGTCATTGGAGCTAGATTTTTCACACTAGCATCAGGGATCTCTACTCATTGAGCTAATGCAGTAAGTGGCACGAGTAACACAAGACAGCAGCCTCTGTCAGCCCGCTGAGACGGGGTGACAGGGAGCAAATCACACCAGCAGTTCTTACAGCCATTTGGCAACCGCCGAGAACAGAGCCGGGACTTCATTCAATTACAGCTTCTGGAAGCAACCAAACAACCCTGCTTTCAGCCTGCATCTCTTTCCCTCTGATCTAAGGCCACCATCTCCTGCCTCCTGCAGCCTTTTTTGTGGCTGGACTGTTGTTTTTGGGTTATTTTTAAGGCTGGGGGAGGGGCTTGCTTTGCGAGGTTTTCTCATTGGTTTTATTAACCTTTCCCAATACATCTGGAGATTTCAAGCCCCTAAGAACCCACTGAAAAACAAAACCCTGACAATCCCCTTTCAGTGACAAGAACTGGTGAAACACAAAAAATGAGTGAGTTCTCCTTAAAAACACTGACCGCAGAAAAGGACAGTTACAACTTGGACAGAACACACAGCGCATTTTGGCCTTACCTGATCAAATAATAAATGAAGCTGTCGTTCAGATTCTCCCACCCATTCACTCAGGTAGTCGGCACCATTTCTCATAAAAAAGGCTATTCTCCTGGCACCTTGGCTACATTCATTAGCAAGGGCACGAGCAACCAGTGTCTTTCCAGTTCCTGGTGGACCATGGAATAGAAAGCGTCTGCAATTGAAAGAAAAAAGATTCACCTAGGAAAAAAGCCTCGTGGAAAAGTAGCTCTTACTACCTCCACCCCTAAAACACCCAACTCTTCTCTCCTAACCGAAGCACTTCATGCATTAGACAGTGGTAGCAGCTCAAGTGTGAGAAAAGTCAAAACAGATGGAGGTTTTTGTTCCTACACAATTCAAGAAGGCAGCAAACAAAAAGAGCACAGAGGACAAGGCAGACGTAGAAAAACTCGAGAATAGATGGCAGTGTCCCAGAAGGACCCTTCCAGAGCTGCTGACAAACTAACAGGGGTGCTTACAGCACCGCGGAGCCAAACAGGAACAAACGGCAGCACAGAATCGGAGACTGGGCTAACTCGCGAATCAGCAGCTCACTCTTCAGCGAGACACTGCCCATCCATTCGTGTGTCACAAAAGGCAAGATCTGATAGCGAAGCATTGAATTCTCCCTTGAAAAGCTTGAAGTTGCTGGATTTGGTTTCCGGGGAATTCTAAAGCTGGGAAGGTATTCTGCATTTCCAGATAAATATAGCCATAAACTGGAAAAGCCAATGCACTGCTGTTTCAAAGAGCATTTCAACAAATAACGGAGCAAAACACAGATTTCATTTTGTTATTGGCAATACTTTGAACGTTACTGAAAGCAAAGAACTTAAAGTTGCACCTCAATATACCGTGATTGAGTTTTGCTGAGCAAGAACCTATCAAGTCAAGTATTAAATCTCTAAAAATTGCATTTCATAATGCACAACGAGTTTAGCTGGGTAAGGAGCAGATCGATTCCTACTCAGCCCAAGCACAACAAACACTACAAGGTCCTATCCATTGGAAAACTGATACTTCCGCACTTCAAAAACAGAGTTGGTGGGAGAGCCAAGTGGACTTCGAAGAAACCAATTACAGTTGACTAGCAGGAGATAATTCCAATTAGAATTTTTAGGTTTAAACAATCTCTGTTACCTTGGCGGCTGAATTTTGAATCTCTCAAAGACTTCCGGGTAAAGCAAGGGAAAAACGACCGTCTCTTTTAGAGATGAAATGTGGTCAGAAAGGCCACCCACGCCATCAAATCGTACCTAAAGATAAATTCAACAGAACACATTGGATAAGTTAAAGAAAGCTGCAACCTCGATAAGGTTCCATCAGAAATTATCTGTCAGCACAAAGGAAATGTCCTGGGCAATTTTCAAATTGCTCCAGAGAAAACTGTAAACCAAGGCATCTGTAGGCAGCACGCTACTGAAGGCTTTCACCAACACTGACACAATGAACTAGAAATACTTACCGAACAATCTATTTTCATTGGATCCACATCAGCCAGACTTGCTCCGATTTCCATTTGATCCTGGTGAATTCCCTTTAACTCCTCTTCCCCAAAGTTAAGTGGAAGACACCTGATTTCAATGAAGGACAAAGAGAAAGGCACTTTCTAACTTCAGATTTTTGCTTTCAGCATCATGGCAAGGGAATGCGGAAGACCTTATAAATGAGCATAAACTTCCCAAATAGTTAAATATACCTTCAGACTCTCTTGCATTTGATGTCCATGAGTAAATGCAAGAAAATAAAATTGCTCCAGACATTAAACTGAGTTAATGATTTTAACACGAATAGCCATGCTAGTCAGCACAGCACACGCATGAATGCAAGCTTAGAACAAGTTCTTCCGGATGCGGAGACCGTGAACTGACATTGCTTTGTGTGATGGAAGAACCCCCCCTCAAAACACATCGACATCTTTTAAAGATTTTTTGCTCCTCCATTCAAAAAGTTACAGCCCGAGTGGATGCTTCTTTCATGCGGATTAACATCGTACAGGCTGCCAAGCACTGCTGGTGCGTCCTGAGAACTCTGGGGTGTGTGTGCCAGGGGACACACGTCAGAGACATCAGCCTGAAAGCTTCTGTGTTAAGTCTGTTATCAACATACTTTTTCTAGAGCATTTGTTAAGTAACAAAACCTCCATCGTTTCCTCTATCACATTTTCTGTTATGGTGGTCTTCTTTCTGAACAAACTCAATCTAAAGCACAGGAGCAGTAGAATTTCACATTAAAAAACTACATAAACGTTTTCCTCCCCCTATTGCCACTTATCAATCAAACTGCTGATTATCAATCAATTCTAAAAATCCAATTGTAAAGAGTCCAGTTACAGCTGTCAGTGCTGACAGGTATGATTAAATATTGCCACCATGTAGAAAGTGTACAAGAGGAAAGTGTACAAGAGGAAGAGAATAACACACAGGGTTAGGCAGATGCAAGCTCCTCCCAGGTAGACCCCTCCCTCCCCTGTTCTCCAGTTTCATGAACCTCCTCAAAGCTCTGCTGCGGCTGCGCTTCCTGCGCCTCTCCAAATGCTCTTCATCATCACATGAGGGAGAGGATGTGGAGCCACTGTTGTGGACTCTGTGTCTCTGACCGCAAACATTTAAACAAACAAAACTTAATTTTTCTTAGGAAGGTAGAACGCTTCACTGTTTCCCAAAGAAATTTCACAAAAATACCTACTCATTTTGTCCCACCCCTTCCTCTCACACACACACACAAATACAGAACCACAGAATCACAGAATGGTCGGGGTTGGAAGGGACCTCTGTGGGTCATCTAGTCCAACCCTCCTGCCGAAGCAGGGTCACCTACAGCAGGCTGCACAGGACCGCGTCCAGGGGGGGGTCTTGAATGTCTCCAGAGAAGGAGACTCCACAACCTCCCTAGGCAGCCTGTGCCAGGGCTCCGTCAGCCTCAGAGGGAAGAAGTTCTTCCTCATCTTCAGACGGAACTTCCTCTGCTTCAGTTTGTGCCCGTTGCCCCTTGTCCTGTCACTGGGCACCACTGAAAAGAGCTTGGCCCCATCCTCCTGACACCCACCCTGCAGATATTGATAAGCATATATTACGTCCCCTCGCAGCCTTCTCTTCTTCGGGCTGAACAAGCCCACCTCCCTCAGCCTTTCCTCGTAGGAGAGATGCTCCAGTCCCCTCACCATCCTCGTAGCCCTCCGCTGGACTCTCTCCAGTAGCTCCGCATCTTTCTTGAAGTGGGGAGCCCAGAACTGGACAGAGTACTCTAGATGGGGCCTCACTAGGGCAGTGTAGAGGGGAAGGAGAGCCTCCCTCGACCTGCTGGCCACACTCCTCCTAATGCATCCCTCGCCCACCCCAGCCTCCCCCCGGACGCATACTCACTGCTGGCCAAGACTGTACTGGGGCAGTGCTGTTGGCTGGTGCCCTTCTATATCCACCCCCATTGTGACGCGTCCCCTGTGATGTCACGGGTGTCTTAGCGCATCACAGTCTCGCCCGCCGGCCATTGGCCCCACCCCGGCTCAGCGACCCACAGCTGCCCTGGTGTACTGGTTGAGGCTGGCCTGCAGATCATGTTCTTCACAGGAGCTTGCACCATGCTTCATTCTGGAGATGTTATCACCTGCCTGCCACTCGGAATCTCCTAATCATACAATATCCTGAGTTGGAAGGGACCCACGAGGATTCCGAGTCCAACCCCTGAGTCCACACCGGGCAACCTTAAGTTTGATCATCGAATCGTAGAACCATCGAATCATTTAGGTTGGAAAAGATCCTTCAGATCATCGAGTCCAACCGCAAACCCGACACTGCCAACTCCATCACCATACCGTGTCCCAAAGCGCCACGTCCACACAACTTTCAAATACCTGCAGGCATGCTGCCTCAAGCACTTCCCTGGGCAGCCTGTTCCAATGCTTGGCAACCCTTTCAGGGAAGACAGTTTTCCTAATAGCCAACTGGAAAAAGTCTCCTTCTCTGGAGATATTCAAGACCCGCCTGGAGAAGGTCCTCTACAGCCTGCTGTAGGTGACCCTGCTTCGGCAGGAGGGTTGGACTAGATGACCCACAGAGGTGCCTTACAACCCCAACCATTCTGTGGTTCTGTGATTCTGTGTGAAACCTCCCCTTGCAGGAGTCGGCTGGGCCGAGGGCGGCCTTGATGGTCTTGATGGAATAGAGTCATATCTCTGAGCTAATTATTTTGCGCACCTGTGGTTGAAAAACAGGAGGAAAGGAGCGAAGAAACAGGATGGGAAAATCCACCTCTTTGATAAGCGTGAAGGTCGTGTGAACGGACACATGATGACCAATCAGAAGAACAAAGGAGCGACATGCCAAAAGACCCTCACCAGTGAGACTCTGGGGGTGGGGAACAAGGGGATATAAAAATGTTATGATTAACCATTACAGTGCTTCTGCTGCTGCTTCTGTTTGCTTTTGCTTGCCTTGTGACTGCCGTAACTTCTTGTGGCGTGTCGCCACAACTAACGATGACACGAAGTTTGGGCTCAGCAAGTAACGATTTGCATTGTGCAATTAGGACTTGAATTACAGGACACAAGCTGCGTTTCAGGCCCCTTCCCGCGTCCAGCCCGTGGCTGGCAGGATGCTGCCTGGAAGCAGGAAAGAAGGGGTTTTCCCGGCCGACAGCAAGCGGCCCCGTGGCACCAAGCCTGCCTGCGTACTCCGCACGGCGATTTGGCTCCAAGGCAAGCTACAGAACTCCCGCGACACCTCCCCAGCCTCCGCGCATCTCACTACTGAATTACCTTTTAACTCACATACAGTGTAGTTTGTAATGCTGCAGTATCACCTCCTGTTTCCAAAACAACATTTTCAATTTTCTTGTGTCCTGCACACTCCAGAAAGTCCACGTCACGACGAAACCTGACGTAAGGAGCAGGTTTTCTTGTGCTTATGAGCAGGCTCGAACTCACACTGCCTTCTCCTCAAGCCTGCAAGGAATTCATAGCCTAGCCTGCTATTCGCACCGACCTCTTTTCACAAAACTCGTGGGAAATTCACTACCTTGGTGAAGATCCTCTCTTCTCACCACTTCAGCTGATTTTGGCTGATGAGGTCAGCAGTTTTGGGGGCCAAGTTAAACACACAGTGACCAAACGCAGCCCTTCTCAGAAACCAGGTTAAAAAGGCAATCCCTAAGGAATTACCAGTACTTACCTTCTCGATAGTCTTCTTTTTCTTGGCCTGATTTCAGCTTTGCCAACTGCCTCCATGAAGAAAGAGGACAGAGGAAAGGAGAAAAGAATTCTTGTACAGAAGTATTCTATCGCATCATGCTGTATTGCATTGCATAGTCCCCCCTTAAGGCTGGGAACTTCACCAAGTTTACAACCCGGTGCTCCAGGTCATCCCAAGAAAAGCCTGGAGACAACAAAGAGGGTTCAGATCCCAAGTCTGCTGCGTACCACACACACAAAGTTTTCTCAGGACAGACATTCCCCAACCTGCGTGTCTTCAAGTCTCAACAGGGCAAGTAATATCTCTGTACCCAAAGTGATGGAGAGATCTCCAAGCAGTTGGGAGAAGATGCATGTTTTTTATACAAGCACAAGATTTTGATGAAGAACAGTGATTCTCGTTCCGAGACACTGGCACTGATATTAACATAATCGTACTCCCCTGCAGATTTTTAGCTGTAGATTTATCACCATGTGACTCCTTGGGCACGCTTTCGCTTTTCCTTTTCATTCTATAAATCCAACAGAGATTAAACACTTAGAAATACCTTGTAAAGTGTCTTTGCTGGACATTTTCACTTAATATTTCCATGCTTTTGTCAAAGCTAGAGTCTGTACAGGGTGGCATGTTTTTTCTCATTGATCTTAAACAGCGTCCATTGAAACATTCAGTTTTGACAACGAATGTTTGGACAAACACATGAGGCAGAAGCAAAGAAAACGGAAACACACCTCCAAAACCAAGCCCACACGGAGGGATTGCACAGTTTGGCATTCAGCGTCACCGCACCTTGCGTATGGGAGGTGGCCTAACGCAACAGCCATGGATCCTGCCACACAGTTTATGGCAACTGAAAGAAAATTTGATTCTCGTAAAATTCAACTTTGCTTATGCTGTTATCAATTTAAAAAAAAAAAATAACTGTCAAAGGAACTGAGAGACATTTTCTCTGCTCAAGAGGCATGCAGACATCTTCAAAACAGGGTACTGCTTTGCTTTGACTTAAATATAGTTATCACGATCCTCCAGCATCAAGAAGATTGTCACCGTTACAAGCCAGACTCAACTTTATCTCAGAAAGTTACAGCAGTCAGTCTCGCTTTGTTTCAAGTCTGGTTGCTTTGACAGGCAAAAATATGCCATCACAAAAGCTCTTCTGTTGGTGGAAAAAGGGTTTCTCCGAGATCTCGTCTTGAGATGGTGGATTCTGTGAAAGCCACCTGAGGTGCTACCAGGTCATTAAAAGAAATCACCTCTGAACTGCATGAAGAGGTTTCTAAAGCATTTAGTTGTCACAAGCCTAAACGAGATTGCTTGAAAACTTTGATTTAATATGCAGTGGACTGTCCAGCACCACAGACCACTTCAGAAAACACTATCGCCACAAACTGAAAACAATGATAAAAGTTCATCAAGTTTTCCATCGTCTCCTTCTAAAGAGAGGCACTGAAACGTCTGGGAGATGTTCAGGTCTGCAGCGTTCCAAAGGCAATCACAGAGGGATGTCTCATAAAAATATGTACCTAGCTGTTGGGCAAAAATATCAAATAAATGCAGCCAAACGTCTACAGCTTTCTTAATAAATTTTAATATATATTTGGTATCTGTATAAATAAATATGTAGCAGTAATCTATTGAATTCTGCAGACAACAAACAGCGCGTCACGAAAAGAACACCTTCCAGAGCTGAAGTCAAGTCTGCTGAAATCCAGTGTCACTGTGTGCGCGTGAAGGCTGCAATTTCTTTCTTCATTTCCTAGTAAGAAAAACAGACAAGCCAGCAGTCAGCATGAAGAAAAGCTCAAGCACCCTGTTTATTTCTTCATCAAAAGAATAGAGAGTCTGTACATACATACAACTGTTAGAAGCATTTAGCAAATACATGTACTCCCACCACCAGCACAGTGTCCTTCCAGCATCTCTCTAGCTTCAAACGCGTCCTTACGCATCCAAACTAGAGAGCAGGCCAGAGGGAGTGGAGGGATCTGTATCAGCAGTGGCTTCAACAATTGGAAAGAGGAGCCAGTTCCTGAAAAGCCACAGCTAAAAGCTGGAAATTCTGTTTTCTGCATTCTGAATAATAATAAGAGAGACTTGTTCAAGTCTCTCTCTTTGTACGCTACAGCTTGCCCCTGAGCGACTTGCGCAGCCAAGGATCTGAGGATCCTGAATCGGAAGGCCGAAGATCCATCCCATCTAAATCGACTCAGTACTGGGAATGCCTGACTGGGACCACGGGTGCCTCTGCAAGATTTCTGCCACGTTCTGACAACTCAGAAAACCTCTCTTAGAGGAAGAGATCCGAGCATTTGACTCATCAGCATTAAAGCGGCATGGTTTTGCAATAGGGACCAACTTCTTCCAGACTGAAATGAGAAAGTCTTGAAACACAGGCACCTGAGCAGTACAGAGGAACGCTACATAGGCGTGACGTCCGGAGCGCACGCGTACATACCCGTAACACACACATGCGTCACAGTGATGGAAAGGGCTAGAAGACAAAAAAAATTTACCTTCACCAATTCGGTTTTGTCATCATCTTCCCGATGGCGGTAAATGCACTGACTGAGAATAGCGTACAGTCTTTCCAACTGAACTAGAGTGAAGTTGTTTGTTGTCTCAGTGACAAAATGCAGCAGTTGCTGAAGAAAGAAAAATGGAAACTGCAAGTTTAGAATAGCACAGGATCCTTTGAACAAGCTCGTCATGTTTTCCAAAGCTAAACAATAACAGTACAACACAAGGGACATCCTGCTTTCTTATATTGCTAAATAAAATAGGAGTGACACTTCAGAGAACAGATGAAATCTCTCACAAGCTGTAACTGGAGAAAATGCGTTCATTTTTCGTACTTCAAAGTGGCTCTGCCTGTAGCAGATCACCAGCTCTCACACAGTCCTTTCTGGACCCAAAGCTGTGAATGGCATCGCCTCTGGGAAAGCAACCCCAACAAGCCAGCGGCAGCACCTGCTTCCACTGCGGCCGCTGTGCAGTGGCCACGTGTTGTGTGAGGCTGTAGAGACGGAGCTCAAGAGAGCAGCCACTCCAAAGGAAAATATTACTGCCTTGCCGCTGCCTGTCATCACACTCTGCCTCCCTCACATCAGCCAGCACAGAACCGGAGTATTCCCCTCAGCTTCCTGCTACACAACATGCAGGTTAAGACGCACACAATACACGCAGCGTGCTTTCAGCTGCTGCAAACAGAAAAGGCAGGCTGTGACAGAGGCTTATGGTCAACGTCCCGTGGGAAACTAGTTCTAACTGCTGCCACACAGACGACCGCATGCTCTTCTCTATCTTCCTAAAGTTCTAGTCCTACTGCCAAGCAAAGAAACAAACAAAACTCTCCCCCCAAAAAACCAAGCCGCTCCATTTGGGAGGTTCACCTCGCTTATTCACTGCAAGCAAGCTCCAAAGAGGCTGTCTGGGACGAGCAACTAGTTCCAGCGGCACCCATGTTAATGAGCAAAGTTTTCTAAAAGACGCGTTTCCTGACTGTAGCTCTGCTCAGAGCTGAAAGCTATAGAAGCTGAACCATATATACGGGCTCTACTGTAGCATTTCTCCAATGCAAAATTCTAACAGTAGATTCTGAAAGAATTTCAGAAAAGGAGACAGTAGTATTTTCTCCTGCTGACTTCAGCGTTGAAGTCACCACTGCTAGAAATAAAGGTCCTTTTCAGGTTCTCAATACATGAAAACACGCAAAACCCAACCCAAACCCCCAAAGCCGTCATAAAAACTGTCACCACATTAATAACCAACACTACTACTACTAGTAGGCTGTCAGTGGGCTCTTTGAAAATTCAACAAGCCCTTCTAAATCAACAATCAGCAAGACAACCCAGTCTCCTCAAATGTAGTTCTCCAAAAGCCACAACAGCAGTCTGCACCAGGTGTGCAAACACAACACTCATAGGCCATTACAAGCTGACTTCTTTCACAAGCTCTATATCCTTACCATACACTGTTTTAAGTGGCATTGGTTAACAACTAACTTCATTTACAACTCTCCATGGAGCAAGAAAACGTTCTTCTTCAGTATTAACAAAATTGAAATGAGACTTACTTTCAGCTGGGTGAGAATTCCCTGTGCTTTCTCCACACCCATCACATGTTGCTCTTCCATGCAAGAACGTCTCGCCCGAGCCACACAGCGTACCCACGAATCTGGAATGACACACAGCTCTTAGGCAGGGATTTTTGTTTCTCTGCCATACAGCATCAGTGAAGTGTCCTGCACCTGGAATGCAGTCTCTCTCTGCAATGACAGACACAGACCCCTTTTTTCCGCTGAGAAATCCCTGACTTGTACTTTCTTTCTGGTAAAAGTCCCTGTTCCATCAAAATTCCAAACTCGGACACAAAAGAAAACCCACCAGAGAAGAAGGCAGGGCAAAACCAGGAAAAAAAAACGACAGTCCTGTTGCCATTACAGCACTGCATGGTAAAACTCCAAGGTAATTTCGGTTAGGAGACACACCCTATCACAGAATCCCAGAATGCGAGGGTTGGAAGGGACCTCTGTGGGTCACCTAGTCCAACCCCCCTGCCGAAGCAGGGTCACCCAGAGCAGGCTGCACAGGACCCCGCCTGCAACCACGTGGACATAAGTCTCCTATTCCACAGGCGACTCTGGACCCACACTGCTGCTGGAAGAACGTTTCCATTTTCTTCCAGAGAAGAATCCTGGGTGGACCCACCTTCAGTGAAAGTGATCTTAGGAACATGTTTTTCTGAAGGCTCTTCCTGACTCTCGGCTTCATTTTGGTCTTCCAGAACATTCTTCTCTTTCTTGAACTGAAAATTCCTCCTCTTTGCTGCAATACGGGGCTCAGGCGGGGCTCATTGAGAGGGTTTTAAACTAGGTTCGAAGGGGGAAGGGGATATTGCCCAGCTCACTAGGGATGAGCATAGGCTTGGCGTGCCAAGGCCAGGAGTGAGATTGACAGCCCAGCTCAAGTGTGTTTACACCAATGCACGTAGCATGGGCAATAAACAGGAGGAGCTGGAAGCCATTATACAGCAGGACTGCTACGACTTGGTCGCCATCACAGAAACGTGGTGGGACAACTTGCATGACTGGCATGCTGTCATAGATGGCTACAGACTCTTTAGGAAAGACAGACCAACAAGGAGAGGTGGGGGAGTTGCTCTATATGTGAGGGAGCAAGCAGAATGCATTGAGCTTGGCGTGGGGGCAAATGAGGAACAAGTTGAAAGCTTGTGGGTTAGAATTAAGGGACAGGCTCATAAGGGTGACATTACAGTGGGTGTGTACTACAGGCCACCTGAGCAGGAGGAGGAGGTTGATGAGGCCTTCTACAGGCAGCTGCAAGCAGCCTCACAGTCACAGGCCCTGGTTCTCATGGGGGACTTCAACCACCCTGACATCAGCTGGGAAGACCATACAGCTAGGCAGGCGCAATCCAGGAGGTTCCTACAGAGCATCGATGATAACTTTCTGATGCAAGTGGTGGAGGAACCAACAAGGAAAGGCGCGCTGCTGGACCTTGTGTTAACAAACAAGGAGGGACTGGTGG
The DNA here is from genome assembly GCF_030867145.1 of Opisthocomus hoazin. Taxonomy (NCBI): domain Eukaryota; kingdom Metazoa; phylum Chordata; class Aves; order Opisthocomiformes; family Opisthocomidae; genus Opisthocomus; species Opisthocomus hoazin. The sequence continues at coordinate 6,648,492 of NC_134454.1, read as the reverse complement.
AGGATGTGAAGGTTGGAGGTAGACTCAGCTGCAGTGACCATGAAATGCTCGAGTTCAGGATCCTGCGTGGAGGAAGCAGGGCAATAAGCAGGATCAAAACGCTGGACCTCAGCAGGGCTGACTTTGCCCTCTTCAAGGAGCTACTGGGAGGAATCCCGTGGTCCAGGGCTCTCGAAGGCAGGGGTGTCCATGAGTACTGGTCGCTCTTTAAACAACACTTCTTCCATGCACAGGAGCAATGCATCCGCCTGAGAAAGAAATCTAGCAAAGGAGGCAGGAGACCTGCATGGTTAAACAAGGAGCTTCTAGCAGAGATCAGGCAGAAGAGAAAGGTCCATGGAATGTGGAAAGAGGGGCAGGCCACTTGGGAAGAGTACAGAAACGTGGTGAGAGCATGCAGGGATGCGACGAGGAAGGCCAAGGCCCACCTGGAATTGAAGCTGGCAAGGGATGTCAAAAACAACAAGAAGGGCTTCTTCAACTACATCAGCAGCAAAAGGAAGACTAGGGACAATGTGTGGCCACTGCTGAATGAGGCGGGTGTCCTGGTGACGGAGGATGCGGAGAAGGCAGAGCTACTGAATGCCTTCTTTGCTTCAGTCTTCAGTGCTAAGACTGGCCCTCAGGAATCCCAGGCCCCGGAGGTAAGAGAAGAAGCCTACAAAGAGGATGACTTTCCCTTGGTCGAGGAGGACTGTGTGAGGGATCGCTTAAGCGATCTGGATGTCCACAAATCCATGGGCCCCGATGGAATGCACCCACGAGTGCTGAGAGAGCTGGCGGATGTCATGGATTCACCAAGGGGAAATCATGCCTGACCAATCTAATAGCTTTCTACGATGACATGACTGGCTGTGTAGACGAAGGGAGAGCCGTGGATGTTGTCTACCTGGACTTCAGCAAGGCTTTCGACACAGTCTCCCATGATACCCTCCTAGGGAAGCTGAGGAAGTGTGGGCTGGATGAGTGGTCGGTGAAGTGGATAGAGAACTGGCTGAATGGCAGAACTCAGAGGGTTGTCATCAGCGGCGCTGAGTCTAGTTGGAGGCTGGTAACAAGTGGTGTCCCCCAGGGGTCAGTACTGGGCCCAGTCTTGTTTAACTTCTTCATCAACAACCTGGATGAAGAGTTAGAATGTAACCTCAGCAGGTTTGCTGATGACACCAAACTGGGAGGTGTGGTAGACACACCGGAAGGCTGTGCTGCCATTCAGCGTGACCTGTGATAGGCTGGAAAGCTGGGCAGAGAGGAACCTGATGAGGTTCAACAAAGGCAAACGCAGGGTCCTGCACCTGGGGAGGAACAACCTCATGCACCAGTACAGGCTTGGGACGGACCTGCTGGAGTGCAGCTCTGCGGAGAGGGACCTGGGTATCCTGGTGGACGACAGGTTAACCATGAGCCAGCAGTGTGACCTGGCTGCCAAGAAAGCCAATGGAATCCTGGGGTGCATCAAGAAGAGTGTGGCCAGCAGGACGAGGGAGGTTCTCCTTCCCCTCTACACTGCCCTGGTGAGGCCCCATCTGGAGTACTGTGTCCAGTTCTGGGCTCCCCAGTTCAAGAAAGATGAAGAGCTACTGGAGAGAGTCCAGCGGAAGGCTACGAGGATGATGAGGGGACTGGAACATCTCCCCTACGAGGAGAGGCTGAGGGAGCTGGGCTTGTTCAGCCTGAAGAAGAGAAGGCTGCGAGGGGACCTAATAAATGCTTATAAATATCTGAAGGGTGGGTGTCAGGAGGATGGGGCCAAGCTCTTTTCAGTGGTGCCCAGTGACAGGACAAGGGGCAATGGGCACAAACTGAGGCACAGGAAGTTCCGTCTGAAGATGAGGAAGAACTTCTTCCCTCTGAGGGTGACAGAGCACTGGAACAGGCTGCCCGGGGAGGTTGTGGAGTCTCCTTCTCTAGAGATATTCAAGACCCGCCTGGACGAGGTCCTGTGCAGCCTGCTGCAGGTGACCCTGCTTCAGCAGGAGGGTTGGACTAGATGACCCACAGAGGTCCCTTCCAACCCCTACTATTCTGTGATTCTGTGATTCTGTGATTCTGTAATACCTGAAGATGTTTTGTTCGTTCTGCGCTTTCTTTTTGACCTATCTACAAAGAGATATCAGAAAAAGTAAGCCATCACATTACGAAAACAGTCCTTCCTTCAAAATCCACCATCCTCATCCATGGTAGCAATTTAGAAGCCTTTAAAAGTCAGCTAGGCCGTCAAGGCCAGGGTCTCACACCGTAAAGCAACCACGGCACTTGAACTTCATAACCATCTGGAATGAATCCCCTCTGGCTTTACCTCACATTTTGAAACTTTTAGTCAACTTACGGTACTCAGACACAAGCATATGAAAAAGTATTGATTACCACCAAAGCATGTACTTTCTAGCTGTTAAGTCACCATTAGCAAAGTTTTATACGTGGAATAACCTCACCTGCGTTGCTTTTTGACGCAGGACTTTTAGCAGCTTGATTGATAATGATGTCCTCAAAAAACATTCTTCTTTCTTCCTTGGTAGGCAGCTGGATTTTGAAAACTTGTCCATAAGCATTCATAAACAATTCTTTGATCTAAAGCATGAGGAGAAAATGTATTTCAGATAGAAGGCCACACAAATTCATATTCTATTCCAAAAAGATCAGTATCTCTCTACGTTAAGCTGAATAAACATCTGGATAAGACAAACTGGGAACAGTTATCTTCTTGGCCTCAAAAGGTGAATTAAAATATCTTCTCAAAGGAACACCTCAAGAGAACACGCTGCTCTGAGAAGGGACCTTATCATACACTGAGGAAGTGGTGACAGTCACCACCTCCAAGACTGCTTATTTTGTGTTTACCTGCCTCGCTGTCCTTTCGTTTCAATCGTTATGGCGGCTACAGAGGGAAGAGGCAGGCTTCAAACAAGTGCCAGGGCCTTTTGGTAAGGTGGCTTTTTGGTCTGGGCTTTGTTTTTTCTTTTTTCAATGAATTACTTCAAATGATGTGTCTGAAGTTGCATACTTCCAAGTTTTACTCCCATTTTTCAGTCTCTACTACCATCAGGTCTGGAAGGAATTCCAGTACTTAGTTGAGAAGGCATTTATTAGCAGCATGAAAAACTTCTGCAGAAAGTTAAGCTAACATATCTTTCACTTTTCAGAAACAATGTTTTCGGTCCAAATAGCTTTTTCCCATTTCCATTTCAAGCACCGTGTATTCCTGACTAAGTACATACCGAACCACCTTGAGGTCACTGCAATTACTGTCTCAAGTCAATTTAGACATTTCTCTCCGAAGCATGACGGTGTGAGAAGGGGAGAAAGTTGGGTCAAAGCCAATCTCTTGACTCAGAAAACACTTCAGACACACGCTTTCAGCACTCTTTTGGTTAAGGAAATTTGAAGAGACCTGGTGAGGGTGCTTGAGTAATACCAGCATGAATTTGCTGAAGAGTGCACCGTACTCCAATGCTTAAAGGATTTCTCCACTAACAGGAAGTCGAAGAAAAAAGCAAGAAAAGTATCGACAGAAATACCTCTTCTGGGAGATCTGCGTGACACACATCAGATGTTGCAAGCAGCAAAACTGGAGCAGGAGTCGGGATGTTCTGCAGTAGTGTCCTAAAAGTAAGTCTGAGTGGAATTCCAGCAGCCTCCCACCACAAATGGATATGGGGGAATGTAAATTATGCTTGGTGTCGTTCTTTGAGCCTCTCGCATCATCTGGGAAAGTGAAAGCTTGGATCAGAACACTAAACCGTGTAGAACAGGACCTACGTATCGGTCAGATCTGAATCTCTGCCTGGTTTCAAAACTGCTTAGGAGGAAGATAACTCCTGGAGAGCCTCACAACTCAGCCGGTGTGGTGGTCTGCCTGAAAGGACAAGACTGACCCTTCAGCAAGACCTAGACGTGGTAGTTACGTGACCGCAGATGCAAGCATCACAGAACAGAAAAGGGATTACTCCTCTGTGTGACAGAAAGAGTATCCAGCCATGTCATGTGTCTGTCCTTACTCGTACAGCTCTCAAATGCTGCTACAACAGGTCAAAATATTTGAATACAGTGATGCCATCCAGGGAAATGCATTTCCTGCCTAACAGGAAAAAAGAAGGCAGCACTAATTCTGCTTCGATTTCCTTTTCCTAGTTAAGAAAAACACACCCGTGTACAAAAGGTCCATCAGTTTTAATACATTTACTGCATATACTGCAGCAATACCAGCTGTACATTGTTCAGATAAGAACACTTCTCTTCCCCAGAACCTTGATTGCCTTAGAAACACAACAGAAAAGAAGGCTACCAGAAGTGCCTGACCCGCAGTCAGGCTGATGCACAGCCATCTACTGGGAGCACAGAGCCTTAAAAAGCAAGGAAAACAACCTGCTGGGTCCCACCAGGATGGGCAGCATTTCTTGCCCATGAAGAGCGGATTATCAGCAGCACCTCCCAGCTTCCTGAGCTGCTAGCAGCATCCTCACCGTTTCATTTGGAATGGAAAAAATGCGCATGTAAAGCATCCTTACTGGGTGTCATTCAGTCTAGAAGATAAGCGGATTCCCAGGACTAAACCTAACAGCACACTCAAACCAGGCCAACTCCATGAACAATGACTTTTCCTTACTCTACAGACAGTTCATTCATCCCATGACATTAAAGAGAGAAAAAAAGATACCTGTGCACATGTTTCTTCCGGTGATGTGGTGCTAGCAAACAAAATGGATAGGTCTAGCGTATAAACGGGGAACTTCTCCAGGGCATGTATTACTGCAGGTGCCAGATGAGACGCTTGCCCATATCCTGCCTCTCCAACTAGTAAGAACCGTGGCTTCCAGGACATTGGCTGGTAATAAGCGTTTCTAGAACAACAACAAGAAAATACGTCTAAAAATGAAGTGGAAGTGATCAATAGGCACACAGATCTTCAAATGTTTTTCCTATCTATCTATCTATCTATCTATTGAAATACTCTCCATATTCCAGCACCATATTAATATCCAGACGACTCTCAGAGCCCATTTTGTTACAAACTTGTACCATACCTCCCCGAAGAAATCCTGCCTGGGTGAAGTAACAGCTCTCCAATCACACAGGGGGATTGTCCAGCTAAACACACACACGACAAGCGGTCAGGAGCCTGAGATGGGCAAGAATAACCACTCTCTCTCTCTCTCTCTCAACACACACCAATCTGGATCTCTTCAGCGCCCGTACACACCAATTTTCAGTAGGTCGTGAGCTGAAGTAACTGTGAGATCTCTACACCTGTCAAGTGTAGCTCAAATTTGGCCATGGAGCTAGTGGGAAGAAAGGAGCAGAACAACATTTCTAGAGAAAAATCACCGTGGGCACTGAAACACGCTTGCTGTATCTGAAGAAGTACACAAATGGATTGGTTGAATTTGAGCAGTACTCTAAATAGGCAGAAGATTTATATCTATTCAGTCAGAAATTCTAACTGCTTAATCTTTGAAGCGTGTATTCATTTCCTACTCCTCTTGCTTGACTAGCATGAAACACATTTGGGAAGAGCACTTGTTTTTTCCACCACAATACTGTTGGACATTTGCTGGCTGAAATCCAAGATCCTACAGACCTATTCAAGCTCCGCACGTCAGAAGATTTTCTGGACAGCACAGCAATAGATACTGAGAAAAAGAACTGACCCAACAGTGATGACAACATTCTATTTCTTCAACCCTTGGCTTATATGACTTCCACAGTAAAATGTCAAAAGATTAACATCAGCTTAGGAGGCTAAAGGCACAAACCACAGACATGGTTTAGGTTTTTCTCACGCTGTTGTAACAAACCATTTCTCTATTTTGTTTCTGCTACAGAATTGACGAATGCTTCAACGATCTTGGGAGGCAGAAGGGCAAAAGATGGCTACACAAATCCATACAGCTTTTATCGTTAAAAGGACAGACAGCGCACTTCTTTGGTCTTGAGTCTTTCAAGGAATACCATGGATCAAATCAACACGCTAGAATGGTCTGTGGACCACTCTGACTTCGGAGGAGAGGGCTGGGCCGTTCACTTGGATGGTTTCTGGCCATGTACTCCATTAGAACATTAGCACCCAGCTGGATCGCCACACTTACTTCTTACAAATAGTGATCAACGCACACGCACACATTTTACTCCTTCAGCTACCACCCATCACACCAAAACTGCTTTCAGACCCAGCCATCTTTCAAATGGAAACATACAGCTGACAAATCTTTACCTGCTAAAATGGAGGCATGTTTTCTGCTGTGTACCAGGCACTTGATGTGTTGCCTGATCTTCAAAGATTGATGGTGATTCCTCATCACTGTCAACTGCACCGTTTCTTAAAACATCATGGAAAGTGTCTGAAAGACAAGAGAGGTTGGTTAACTTTCCTCAATAGTCTGTATCTGGCTCCTGCATTAATACAGCTTCTCAGTAGGTGCTGGAGACCCCTTAGCTTGTAGTTCTTCATTTGAGTGCACATGTTGATTGCTGAAGAGTTCATCCTACCACAGATTTAGGGAGACTGCACAAGTCTCTACAAAGCTGTCCTGCATCCCGTGATTTGCTTAAGGTGTATCTCGCTGGCGGTGAATACTTGGAGGATTCTTCCTTAGAATAAAAATGACTGCGGACAAGGTCTGTAGTTCCTAGACACCTGAAAAACTCCACAAGGCCACTTCCTTCTGGAGCAGGCTCGCCCACTGGAAGTCGGGGAATTAAGTGAAGGTGATGGCCGCAGACTTCCATTTGTCTGCGACTGGCGAGTCAGAACATACAGACCAACCCATCTTCTAAAGAAGGCTCCTCAAAGATCACCGGGCAGGGAGATAACGGAAGGCGGACAGCGGAGAGGGGACACAGTTACCAATCCGCCGGCCTCTCTGCTTTTATTTTGCTGGTGGATTTCTGCCTCTCTTTTACCAACGCAAACCTGTCTCCCAGCTCTACTGCGGTTGACACTGGTAGGATATTCTCAAGGGATCAGCATCCGAACTCCTCAGGGATCTCCACTAATCAGCAGTGGAGTGAGCTAAACAATTTATTTGCTCTCACCAACAGACAGACTAAATTTGATCCCAGCTGATGCAGTTAGGAGCGTGAACTCACATGTGCTATGCAAGCCAAGCCCCAGAGTACGCACTACTAAAACATTCGGAGCTCACATGCAAGTGCACAGTGTGATCCACAAACATCTAAACGATGAGAACGTGGTTAAAAATCATGAGAGCTAAAACAGTATTTAGCTGAAGCCATTTAGATTTGTATTGTGGTCCTGACATTCTCCAGACAGGAATTAGAAGCATTCCTGGGAAGACGCCCTTCTCCCCCCCGATTTAGGTATTTGTTTTGAAGGAGGTGCCTCTCCTACATGAAGCCTTAAATCCCTCTCTACAAATGATACATCTCAGCTGCTGTCAGAAACAGGGTGCTCTAGCACAGAACGCATCCTTCTCTGCTGCTTTTTGCGAGGCATGCACAGCTCCCACCCAGCACTTCAGTGCAGAATCCAGCATAAAAACTACGCACGGTATTCCTGAAATAAAGGCGTGCACATGCACGCGATAGAATTCTACTGTCATCGCGCCTGGGAGGTTTGTGTATGTCAGTTGCACCAGTCAGAAGTTTTTGCTCTGGCAGAATTTGAAAGAAGTGGATGTTACTGGTCTACCTTGCTGTTGGTTCTTCTCTAGCGCAAGCTCTGCGTGAGGAAATACTTCCTGCAAGGCTTCTAAAATTCTTGCTAGTGTGTTTTCCAGCAGTGGTTTTGACATAGGTGGTAGCGCTCGCCCAGCTGAAGCCACAGCCCTCTGTGAAGCTGGAACAATCTTCTGCATCGCCACCACAAAATCCTTTGCTCTTATTTCAATAGAAGCGACATCTAACTGCAGTTTCTCATGACTTTGGTAGATCTGAGGATAGTGCCGGCGCAAAGCACACAGGGCAGCTTCAGCACACAAGGCTTTAATATCAGCGCCACAGTATCCTAATAAACAAAACAAGAATCAAAGGTTACGTTGGTCTCAGGCAACACAGAAGCCAAGGTTGCCCAAGTGCAACACTGAAAGATTTTGTATGCAGCCACAAATTGAGAGGTTCAGAGAGAACTGACAGAGTTACTGCACTGCAGAGAAGTTCTGTTACGGGGCTCGCAGCCTGAGACCCAGCACCTTGGAAGCAGCCTCCTAAGCAAAGCTCTGCTCCTGAGGAAGATGCCCAAAACCCATTCAATGTTCTGAGAGACAAAGAAAATGAAAAGAAAAGAAGCATCTGACTTTGTCTGCCCGCAGGGCGAGCCAGCTGCCTCACTGCCTCGCCCTGCGGCAAGGCACAAGAGCTCGGGGGCTGCCCGGTAGAAGCTCAGGTTCCCGAGGACTCCAGTCACGCGCAGCAACTCACTTGGTTTTCCAACTTACCAACGCATTTTTCAGCTAGCTCTTCCAGAAACGTGTCCAATGGTTTAGGGGTCCACTCTCGTGTGTGAATCTTGAAAATCTCTTTTCTAGCCTGGAAACAAAATGGTTGCCTTTGAGCTTGTCCTAAGTTTTCTCTTCAAATCCAATCATTCTCAACTTGTTACATTCAACTTTTTTCCTGGGGGCCTGCAGCCAAATAAAAGGCATTTATAGCTTCCATAAAAAGTTCGTTTCCACAGGTATCAAACTTAATGATCCTGAGGAAAAAAAACTGTAGTCCAAAGCTTCTCTGCAATCAGCGATTTTTCCTCACAGAAAATTCTCTCACATTTCTCTGATCTTAACAAGACTTTCACTGAAGGATTTCTTGCTACACAGAATAATTATGGCAGATTTCTAGAATTCTTCCCCAGCAGGGAATCGCACTACTACATCTGTTTCATGGCACCTCCTCTGCTGTCCCGGAAACCAGATAAAGCCGGAGACAAAGGTTTGTGTTAAATACCCTCCTTGGTGCACTTCTACTGGCCTTCAACCCAACAAGCGGTAGTAAAACAAGTAGCAGTGACAGCCAGAGAAAAACCACAAAAACAGGGTTCCGGTTTTGCACAGTATCTTCTCCCCCACACGTATTTTTTGCTTGCTTGATACATATTTTTTCATTGCTTAGCTGTCGCCATTGAACTAGAAGCTTCCCAAACCCTGCACCTGGGCAGTGTACCACATCCTTCTCCAACTCCCTGTTAGGAAGTGCCAGTGAGAAGGTCAGATCCGACAATACGTGATTGGGGAATGAAAAATTTGAATTTGCTCCAGCTGGACCAGCCTCAAGAAGAGTTTTTTGTCAGCAAAAAGGAATTCTTGTGCACGCACCACGCCTTTCATTTTCAAGATGAGACTGCAGTAATTGATAGCTAATTCAGACATTCATCCTTACTTACACATTTCAGGGACTAGCAGCATCCCATTTTCCTGGCTGGTCCCAGTCAAACCAAAACTAGTTCTAAAACCAAATCCCTGTTGAAATCAGCTGAATCCTACATACTCAGTACCAGATCTGCCCTCCACAGTACGACACCATCTCTCCAGATAGCCCTCCTTTGCCCAAGTTGCGCAACACTGATTGTGACTTTAACTGCTCCATGATACTGCATTGTCAGGTAGCTCTAGCATAAAGGTGGACTTGGCCACGTCAGCATTAAGGCTGAGCTGAAGTTCTGACCTCTTTATTCGGCAAGCTGAAGAGGAGCTCTCGATCAAAGCGTCCGGGTCTTCGCAAAGCCGGATCTATAGAATCCAGTCTGTTGGTGGCTCCGATGACCACAATTTCTCCTCTGCTGTCTAAGCCATCCATAAATGTCAGAAGTGTTGATACAATAGAGCTAACAGAAAAATTACTAGTTTAGTAAATTTTGTTCTGTTCTGCACACCACCTTCTCCAGTGATCTCACAAAAATGACAAGCTTTTGTTGATGAGACGCTGATTAGTGAAAGATTCATTTTAGCACTTGAAAAAAACAGACAAGGTAACACAGACCGCATGCTGTTATCAAGCTTAGTGAATTGTGTTCGATTATTGCTTAAAAATCATCTGACATTTTGTAGCACTCAGTTACTAGTTTTCAGGAGAAACGAGTGGGTCACATTAAGCTAAATAGGTTGGGGGCTTCTTTTCACAAAGATCAAGCAGCTTCTGTGTAGATACATAAAATGTACTACCTGTGAATGTGGTCTTGTCTACTGGACCGCACCGGAGCAAGACCATCTATCTCATCAAAGAAAATAATGGAAGGTTGCATCTGGTAGGCCTAGAAGGAAAACACAGGAATATCGACTCCAGTAAAACAGCGCCATTTGAAAGAGAAAATGCATGGAATACATGATGGTTGGAAAGTCATTGGAGCTAGATTTTTCACACTAGCATCAGGGATCTCTACTCATTGAGCTAATGCAGTAAGTGGCACGAGTAACACAAGACAGCAGCCTCTGTCAGCCCGCTGAGACGGGGTGACAGGGAGCAAATCACACCAGCAGTTCTTACAGCCATTTGGCAACCGCCGAGAACAGAGCCGGGACTTCATTCAATTACAGCTTCTGGAAGCAACCAAACAACCCTGCTTTCAGCCTGCATCTCTTTCCCTCTGATCTAAGGCCACCATCTCCTGCCTCCTGCAGCCTTTTTTGTGGCTGGACTGTTGTTTTTGGGTTATTTTTAAGGCTGGGGGAGGGGCTTGCTTTGCGAGGTTTTCTCATTGGTTTTATTAACCTTTCCCAATACATCTGGAGATTTCAAGCCCCTAAGAACCCACTGAAAAACAAAACCCTGACAATCCCCTTTCAGTGACAAGAACTGGTGAAACACAAAAAATGAGTGAGTTCTCCTTAAAAACACTGACCGCAGAAAAGGACAGTTACAACTTGGACAGAACACACAGCGCATTTTGGCCTTACCTGATCAAATAATAAATGAAGCTGTCGTTCAGATTCTCCCACCACTTCACTCAGGTAGTCGGCACCATTTCTCATAAAAAAGGCTATTCTCCTGGCACCTTGGCTACATTCATTAGCAAGGGCACGAGCAACCAGTGTCTTTCCAGTTCCTGGTGGACCATGGAATAGAAAGCGTCTGCAATTGAAAGAAAAAAGATTCACCTAGGAAAAAAGCCTCGTGGAAAAGTAGCTCTTACTACCTCCACCCCTAAAACACCCAACTCTTCTCTCCTAACCGAAGCACTTCATGCATTAGACAGTGGTAGCAGCTCAAGTGTGAGAAAAGTCAAAACAGATGGAGGTTTTTGTTCCTACACAATTCAAGAAGGCAGCAAACAAAAAGAGCACAGAGGACAAGGCAGACGTAGAAAAACTCGAGAATAGATGGCAGTGTCCCAGAAGGACCCTTCCAGAGCTGCTGACAAACTAACAGGGGTGCTTACAGCACCGCGGAGCCAAACAGGAACAAACGGCAGCACAGAATCGGAGACTGGGCTAACTCGCGAATCAGCAGCTCACTCTTCAGCGAGACACTGCCCATTCATTTGGGTGTCACAAAAGGCAAGATCTGATATTGAAGCATTGAATTCTCCCTTGAAAAGCTTGAAGTTGCTGGATTTGGTTTCCGGGGAATTCTAAAGCTGGGAAGGTATTCTGCATTTCCAGATAAATATAGCCATAAACTGGAAAAGCCAATGCACTGCTGTTTCAAAGAGCATTTCAACAAATAACGGAGCAAAACACAGATTTCATTTTGTTATTGGCAATACTTTGAACGTTACTGAAAGCAAAGAACTTAAAGTTGCACCTCAATATACCGTGATTGAGTTTTGCTGAGCAAGAACCTATCAAGTCAAGTATTAAATCTCTAAAAATTGCATTTCATAATGCACAACGAGTTTAGCTGGGTAAGGAGCAGATCGATTCCTACTCAGCCCAAGCACAACAAACACTACAAGGTCCTATCCATTGGAAAACTGATACTTCCGCACTTCAAAAACAGAGTTGGTGGGAGAGCCAAGTGGACTTCGAAGAAACCAATTACAGTTGACTAGCAGGAGATAATTCCAATTAGAATTTTTAGGTTTAAACAATCTCTGTTACCTTGGCGGCTGAATTTTGAATCTCTCAAAGACTTCCGGGTAAAGCAAGGGAAAAACGACCGTCTCTTTTAGAGATGAAATGTGGTCAGAAAGGCCACCCACGCCATCAAATCGTACCTAAAGATAAATTCAACAGAACACATTGGATAAGTTAAAGAAAGCTGCAACCTCGATAAGGTTCCATCAGAAATTATCTGTCAGCACAAAGGAAATGTCCTGGGCAATTTTCAAATTGCTCCAGAGAAAACTGTAAACCAAGGCATCTGTAGGCAGCACGCTACTGAAGGCTTTCACCAACACTGACACAATGAACTAGAAATACTTACCGAACAATCTATTTTCATTGGATCCACATCAGCCAGACTTGCTCCGATTTCCATTTGATCCTGGTGAATTCCCTTTAACTCCTCTTCCCCAAAGTTAAGTGGAAGACACCTGATTTCAATGAAGGACAAAGAGAAAGGCACTTTCTAACTTCAGATTTTTGCTTTCAGCATCATGGCAAGGGAATGCGGAAGACCTTGTAAATGAGCATAAACTTCCCAAATAGTTAAATATACCTTCAGACTCTCTTGCATTTGATGTCCATGAGTAAATGCAAGAAAATAAAATTGCTCCAGACATTAAACTGAGTTAATGATTTTAACACGAATAGCCATGCTAGTCAGCACAGCACACGCATGAATGCAAGCTTAGAACAAGTTCTTCCGGATGCGGAGACCGTGAACTGACATTGCTTTGTGTGATGGAAGAACCCCCCCTCAAAACACATCGACATCTTTTAAAGATTTTTTGCTCCTCCATTCAAAAAGTTACAGCCCGAGTGGATGCTTCTTTCATGCGGATTAACATCGTACAGGCTGCCAAGCACTGCTGGTGCGTCCTGAGAACTCTGGGGTGTGTGTGCCAGGGGACACACGTCAGAGACATCAGCCTGAAAGCTTCTGTGTTAAGTCTGTTATCAACATACTTTTTCTAGAGCATTTGTTAAGTAACAAAACCTCCATCGTTTCCTCTATCACATTTTCTGTTATGGTGGTCTTCTTTCTGAACAAACTCAATCTAAAGCACAGGAGCAGTAGAATTTCACATTAAAAAACTACATAAACGTTTTCCTCCCCCTATTGCCACTTATCAATCAAACTGCTGATTATCAATCAATTCTAAAAATCCAATTGTAAAGAGTCCAGTTACAGCTGTCAGTGCTGACAGGTATGATTATATATTGCCACAATGTAGAAAGTGTACAAGAGGAAAGTGTACAAGAGGAAGAGAATAACACACAGGGTTAGGCAGATGCAAGCTCCTCCCAGGTAGACCCCTCCCTCCCCTGTTCTCCAGTTTCATGAACCTCCTCAAAGCTCTGCTGCGGCTGCGCTTCCTGCGCCTCTCCAAATGCTCTTCATCATCACATGAGGGAGAGGATGTGGAGCCACTGTTGTGGACTCTGTGTCTCTGACCGCAAACATTTAAACAAACAAAACTTAATTTTTCTTAGGAAGGTAGAACGCTTCACTGTTTCCCAAAGAAATTTCACAAAAATACCTACTCATTTTGTCCCACCCCTTCCTCTCACACACACACACAAATACAGAACCACAGAATCACAGAATGGTCGGGGTTGGAAGGGACCTCTGTGGGTCATCTAGTCCAACCCTCCTGCCGAAGCAGGGTCACCTACAGCAGGCTGCACAGGACCGCGTCCAGGGGGGGTCTTGAATGTCTCCAGAGAAGGAGACTCCACAACCTCCCTAGGCAGCCTGTGCCAGGGCTCCGTCAGCCTCAGAGGGAAGAAGTTCCTCCTCATGTTCAGACGGAACTTCCTCTGCTTCAGTTTGTGCCCGTTGCCCCTTGTCCTGTCACTGGGCACCACTGAAAAGAGCTTGGCCCCATCCTCCTGACACCCACCCTTTAGATATTGATAAGCATATATTACGTCCCCTCGCAGCCTTCTCTTCTTCGGGCTGAACAAGCCCACCTCCCTCAGCCTTTCCTCGTAGGAGAGATGCTCCAGTCCCCTCACCATCCTCGTAGCCCTCCGCTGGACTCTCTCCAGTAGCTCCGCATCTTTCTTGAAGTGGGGAGCCCAGAACTGGACAGAGTACTCTAGATGGGGCCTCACTAGGGCAGTGTAGAGGGGAAGGAGAGCCTCCCTCGACCTGCTGGCCACACTCCTCCTAATGCCTCCCTCGCCCACCCCAGCCTCCCCCCGGACGCATACTCACTGCTGGCCAAGACTGTACTGGGGCAGTGCTGTTGGCTGGTGCCCTTCTATATCCACCCCCATTGTGACGCGTCCCCTGTGATGTCACGGGTGTCTTAGCGCATCACAGTCTCGCCCGCCGGCCATTGGCCCCACCCCGGCTCAGCGACCCACAGCTGCCCTGGTGTACTGGTTGAGGCTGGCCTGCAGATCATGTTCTTCACAGGAGCTTGCACCATGCTTCATTCTGGAGATGTTATCACCTGCCTGCCACTCGGAATCTCCTAATCATACAATATCCTGAGTTGGAAGGGACCCACGAGGATTCCGAGTCCAACCCCTGAGTCCACACCGGGCAACCTTAAGTTTGATCATCGAATCGTAGAACCATCGAATCATTTAGGTTGGAAAAGATCCTTCAGATCATCGAGTCCAACCGCAAACCCGACACTGCCAACTCCATCACCATACCGTGTCCCAAAGCGCCACGTCCACACAACTTTCAAATACCTGCAGGCATGCTGCCTCAAGCACTTCCCTGGGCAGCCTGTTCCAATGCTTGGCAACCCTTTCAGGGAAGACAGTTTTCCTAATAGCCAACTGGAAAAAGTCTCCTTCTCTGGAGATATTCAAGACCCGCCTGGAGAAGGTCCTCTACAGCCTGCTGTAGGTGACCCTGCTTCGGCAGGAGGGTTGGACTAGATGACCCACAGAGGTGCCTTACAACCCCAACCATTCTGTGGTTCTGTGATTCTGTGTGAAACCTCCCCTTGCAGGAGTCGGCTGGGCCGAGGGCGGCCTTGATGGTCTTGATGGAATAGAGTCATATCTCTGAGCTAATTATTTTGCGCACCTGTGGTTGAAAAGCAGGAGGAAAGGAGCGAAGAAACAGGATGGGAAAATCCACCTCTTTGATAAGCGTGAAGGTCATGTGAACGGACACATGATGACCAATCAGAAGAACAAAGGAGTGTGACATGCCAAAAGACCCTCACCAGTGAGACTCTGGGGGTGGGGAACAAGGGGATATAAAAATGTTATGATTAACCATTACAGTGCTTCTGCTGCTGCTTCTGTTTGCTTTTGCTTGCCTTGTGACTGCCGTAACTTCTTGTGGCGTGTCGCCACAACTAACGATGACACGAAGTTTGGGCTCAGCAAGTAACGATTTGCATTGTGCAATTAGGACTTGAATTACAGGACACAAGCTGCGTTTCAGGCCCCTTCCCGCGTCCAGCCCGTGGCTGGCAGGATGCTGCCTGGAAGCAGGAATGAAGGGGTTTTCCCGGCCGACAGCAAGCGGCCCCGTGGCACCAAGCCTGCCTGCGTACTCCGCACGGCGATTTGGCTCCAAGGCAAGCCACAGAACTCCCGCGACACCTCCCCAGCCTCCGCGCATCTCACTACTGAATTACCTTTTAACTCACATACAATGTAGTTTGTAATGCTGCAGTATCACCTCCTGTTTCCAAAACAACATTTTCAATTTTCTTGTGTCCTGCACACTCCAGAAAGTCCACGTCACGACGAAACCCGACGTAAGGAGCAGGTTTTCTTGTGCTTATGAGCAGGCTGGAACTCACACTGCCTTCTCCTCAAACCTGCAAGGAATTCATAGCCTAGCCTGCTATTCGCACCGACCTCTTTTCACAGAACTCGTGGGAAATTCACTACCTTGGTGAAGATCCTCTCTTCTCACCACTTCAGCTGATTTTGGCTGATGAGGTCAGCAGTTTTGGGGGCCAAGTTAAACACACAGTGACCAAACGCAGCCCTTCTCAGAAACCAGGTTAAAAAGGCAATCCCTAAGGAATTACCAGTACTTACCTTCTCGATAGTCTTCTTTTTCTTGGCCTGATTTCAGCTTTGCCAACTGCCTCCATGAAGAAAGAGGACAGAGGAAAGGAGAAAAGAATTCTTGTACAGAAGTATTCTATCGCATCATGCTGTATTGCATTGCATAGTTCCCCCTTAAGGCTGGGAACTTCACCAAGTTTACAACCCGGTGCTCCAGGTCATCCCAAGAAAAGCCTGGAGACAACAAAGAGGGTTCAGATCCCAAGTCTGCTGCGTACCACACACACAAAGTTTTCTCAGGACAGACATTCCCCAACCTGCGTGTCTTCAAGTCTCAGCAGGGCAAGTAATATCTCTGTACCCAAAGTGGTGGAGAGATCTCCAAGCAGTTGGGAGAAGATGCATGTTTTTTATACAAGCACAAGATTTTGATGAAGAACAGTGATTCTCGTTCCGAGACACTGGCACCGATATTAACATAATCGTACTCCCCTGCAGATTTTTAGCTGTAGATTTATCACCATGTGACTCCTTGGGCACGCTTTCGCTTTTCCTTTTCATTCTATAAATCCAACAGAGATTAAACACTTAGAAATACCTTGTAAAGTGTCTTTGCTGGACATTTTCACTTAATATTTCCATGCTTTTGTCAAAGCTAGAGTCTGTACAGGGTGGCATGTTTTTTCTCATTGATCTTAAACAGCGTCCATTGAAACATTCAGTTTTGACAACGAATGTTTGGATAAACACATGAGGCAGAAGCAAAGAAAACGGAAACACACCTCCAAAACCAAGCCCACACGGAGGGATTGCACAGTTTGGCATTCAGCGTCACCGCACCTTGCGTATGGGAGGTGGCCTAACGCAACAGCCATGGATCCTGCCACACAGTTTATGGCAACTGAAAGAAAATTTGATTCTCGTAAAATTCAACTTTGCTTATGCTGTTATCAATTTAAAAAAAAAAAATAACTGTCAAAGGAACTGAGAGACATTTTCTCTGCTCAAGAGGCATGCAGACATCTTCAAAACAGGGTACTGCTTTGCTTTGACTTAAATATAGTTATCACGATCCTCCAGCACCAAGAAGATTGTCACCGTTACAAGCCAGACTCAACTTTATCTCAGAAAGTTACAGCAGTCAGTCTCGCTTTGTTTCAAGTCTGGTTGCTTTGACAGGCAAAAATATGCCATCACAAAAGCTCTTCTGTTGGTGGAAAAAGGGTTTCTCCGAGATCTCGTCTTGAGATGGTGGATTCTGTGAAAGCCACCTGAGGTGCTACCAGGTCATTAAAAGAAATCACCTCTGAACTGCATGAAGAGGTTTCTAAAGCATTTACTTGTCACAAGCCTAAACGAGATTGCTTGAAAACTTTGATTTAATATGCAGTGGACTGTCCAGCACCACAGACCACTTCAGAAAACTCTATCGCCACAAGCTGAAAACAATGATAAAAGTTCATCAAGTTTTCCATCGTCTCCTTCTAAAGAGAGGCACTGAAACGTCTGGGAGATGTTCAGGTCTGCAGCGTTCCAAAGGCAATCACAGAGGGATGTCTCATAAAAATATGTACCTAGCTGTTGGGCAAAAATATCAAATAAATGCAGCCAAACGTCTACAGCTTTCTTAATAAATTTTAATATATATTTGGTATCTGTATAAATAAATATGTAGCAGTAATCTATTGAATTCTGCAGACAACAAACAGCGCGTCACGAAAAGAACACCTTCCAGAGCTGAAGTCAAGTCTGCTGAAATCCAGTGTCACTGTGTGCGCGTGAAGGCTGCAATTTCTTTCTTCATTTCCTAGTAAGAAAAACAGACAAGCCAGCAGTCAGCGTGAAGAAAAGCTCAAGCACCCTGTTTATTTCTTCATCAAAAGAATAGAGAGTCTGTACATACATACAACTGTTAGAAGCATTTAGCAAATACATGTACTCCCACCACCAGCACAGTGTCCTTCCAGCGTCTCTCTAGCTTCAAACGCGTCCTTACGCATCCAAACTAGAGAGCAGGCCAGAGGGAGTGGAGGGATCTGTATCAGCAGTGGCTTCAACAATTGGAAAGAGGAGCCAGTTCCTGAAAAGCCACAGCTAAAAGCTGGAAATTCTGTTTTCTGCATTCTGAATAATAATAAGAGAGACTTGTTCAAGTCTCTCTCTTTGTACGCTACAGCTTGCCCCTGAGCGACTTGCGCAGCCAAGGATCTGAGGATCCTGAATCGGAAGGCCGAAGATCCATCCCATCTAAATCGACTCAGTACTGGGAAT
This sequence comes from Opisthocomus hoazin, assembly GCF_030867145.1. Lineage (NCBI taxonomy): Eukaryota > Metazoa > Chordata > Aves > Opisthocomiformes > Opisthocomidae > Opisthocomus > Opisthocomus hoazin. The sequence goes on along the minus strand of NC_134454.1, from coordinate 6,630,238 downwards.
GCCTGACTGGGACCACGGGTGCCTCTGCAAGATTTCTGCCACGTTCTGACAACTCAGAAAACCTCTCTTAGAGGAAGAGATCCGAGCATTTGACTCATCAGCATTAAAGCGGCATGGTTTTGCAATAGGGACCAACTTCTTCCAGACTGAAATGAGAAAGTCTTGAAACACAGGCACCTGAGCAGTACAGAGGAACGCTACATAGGCGTGACGTCCGGAGCGCACGCGTACATACCCGTAACACACACATGCGTCACAGTGATGGAAAGGGCTAGAAGACAAAAAAAATTTACCTTCACCAATTCAGTTTTGTCATCATCTTCCCGATGGCGGTAAATGCACTGACTGAGAATAGCGTACAGTCTTTCCAACTGAACTAGAGTGAAGTTGTTTGTTGTCTCAGTGACAAAATGCAGCAGTTGCTGAAGAAAGAAAAATGGAAACTGCAAGTTTAGAATAGCACAGGATCCTTTGAACAAGCTCGTCATGTTTTCCAAAGCTAAACAATAACAGTACAACACAAGGGACATCCTGCTTTCTTATATTGCTAAATAAAATAGGAGTGACACTTCAGAGAACAGATGAAATCTCTCACAAGCTGTAACTGGAGAAAATGCGTTCATTTTTCGTACTTCAAAGTGGCTCTGCCCGTAGCAGATCACCAGCTCTCACACAGTCCTTTCTGGGCCCAAAGCTGTGAATGGCATCGCCTCTGGGAAAGCAACCCCAACAAGCCAGCGGCAGCACCTGCTTCCACTGCGGCCGCTGTGCAGTGGCCACGTGTTGTGTGAGGCTGTAGAGACGGAGCTCAAGAGAGCAGCCACTCCAAAGGAAAATATTACTGCCTCGCCGCTGCCTGTCATCACACTCTGCCTCCCTCACATCAGCCAGCACAGAACCGGAGTATTCCCCTCAGCTTCCTGCTACACAACATGCAGGTTAAGACGCACACAATACACGCAGCGTGCTTTCAGCTGCTGCAAACAGAAAAGGCAGGCTGTGACAGAGGCTTATGGTCAACGTCCTGTGGGAAACTAGTTCTAACTGCTGCCACACAGACGACCGCATGCTCTTCTCTATCTTCCTAAAGTTCTAGTCCTACTGCCAAGCAAAGAAACAAACAAAACTCTCCCCCCAAAAAACCAAGCCGCTCCATTTGGGAGGTTCACCTCGCTTATTCACTGCAAGCAAGCTCCAAAGAGGCTGTCTGGGACGAGCAACTAGTTCCAGCGGCACCCATGTTAATGAGCAAAGTTTTCTAAAAGACGCGTTTCCTGACTGTAGCTCTGCTCAGAGCTGAAAGCTATAGAAGCTGAACCATATATACGGGCTCTACTGTAGCATTTCTCCAATGCAAAATTCTAACAGTAGATTCTGAAAGAATTTCAGAAAAGGAGACAGTAGTATTTTCTCCTGCTGACTTCAGCGTTGAAGTCACCACTGCTAGAAATAAAGGTCCTTTTCAGGTTCTCAATACATGAAAACACGCAAAACCCAACCCAAACCCCCAAAGCCGTCATAAAAACTGTCACCACATTAATAACCAACACTACTACTACTAGTAGGCTGTCAGTGGGCTCTTTGAAAATTCAACAAGCCCTTCTAAATCAACAATCAGCAAGACAACCCAGTCTCCTCAAATGTAGTTCTCCAAAAGCCACAACAGCAGTCTGCACCAGGTGTGCAAACACAACACTCATAGGCCATTACAAGCTGACTTCTTTCACAAGCTCTATATCCTTACCATACACTGTTTTAAGTGGCATTGGTTAACAACTAACTTCATTTACAACTCTCCATGGAGCAAGAAAACGTTCTTCTTCAGTATTAACAAAATTGAAATGAGACTTACTTTCAGCTGGGTGAGAATTCCCTGTGCTTTCTCCACACCCATCACATGTTGCTCTTCCATGCAAGAACGTCTCGCCCGAGCCACACAGCGTACCCACGAATCTGGAATGACACACAGCTCTTAGGCAGGGATTTTTGTTTCTCTGCCATACAGCATCAGTGAAGTGTCCTGCACCTGGAATGCAGTCTCTCTCTGCAATGACAGACACAGACCCCTTTTTTCCGCTGAGAAATCCCTGACTTGTACTTTCTTTCTGGTAAAAGTCCCTGTTCCATCAAAATTCCAAACTCGGACACAAAAGAAAACCCACCAGAGAAGAAGGCAGGGCAAAACCAGGAAAAAAAAACGACAGTCCTGTTGCCATTACAGCACTGCATGGTAAAACTCCAAGGTAATTTCGGTTAGGAGACGCACCCTATCACAGAATCCCAGAATGCGAGGGTTGGAAGGGACCTCTGTGGGTCACCTAGTCCAACCCCCCTGCCGAAGCAGGGTCACCCAGAGCAGGCTGCACAGGACCCCGCCTGCAACCACGTGGACATAAGTCTCCTATTCCACAGGCGACTCTGGACCCACACTGCTGCTGGAAGAACGTTTCCATTTTCTTCCAGAGAAGAATCCTGGGTGGACCCACCTTCAGTGAAAGTGATCTTAGGAACATGTTTTTCTGAAGGCTCTTCCTGACTCTCGGCTTCATTTTGGTCTTCCAGAACATTCTTCTCTTTCTTGAACTGAAAATTCCTCCTCTTTGCTGCAATACGGGGCTCAGGCGGGGCTCATTGAGAGGGTTTTAAACTAGGTTCAAAGGGGGAAGGGGATATTGCCCAGCTCACTAGGGATGAGCATAGGCTTGGCGTGCCAAGGCCAGGGGTGAGATTGACAGCCCAGCTCAAGTGTGTTTACACCAATGCACGTAGCATGGGCAATAAACAGGAGGAGCTGGAAGCCATTATACAGCAGGACTGCTACGACTTGGTCGCCATCACAGAAACGTGGTGGGACAACTTGCATGACTGGCATGCTGTCATAGATGGCTACAGACTCTTTAGGAAAGACAGACCAACAAGGAGAGGTGGGGGAGTTGCTCTATATGTGAGGGAGCAAGCAGAATGCATTGAGCTTGGCGTGGGGGCAAATGAGGAACAAGTTGAAAGCTTGTGGGTTAGAATTAAGGGACAGGCTCATAAGGGTGACATTACAGTGGGTGTGTACTACAGGCCACCTGAGCAGGAGGAGGAGGTTGATGAGGCCTTCTACAGGCAGCTGCAAGCAGCCTCACAGTCACAGGCCCTGGTTCTCATGGGGGACTTCAACCACCCTGACATCAGCTGGGAAGACCATACAGCTAGGCAGGCGCAATCCAGGAGGTTCCTACAGAGCATCGATGATAACTTTCTGATGCAAGTGGTGGAGGAACCAACAAGGAAAGGCGCGCTGCTGGACCTTGTGTTAACAAACAAGGAGGGACTGGTGGAGGATGTGAAGGTTGGAGGTAGACTCAGCTGCAGTGACCATGAAATGCTCGAGTTCAGGATCCTGCGTGGAGGAAGCAGGGCAATAAGCAGGATCAAAACGCTGGACCTCAGCAGGGCTGACTTTGCCCTCTTCAAGGAGCTACTGGGAGGAATCCCGTGGGCCAGGGCTCTCGAAGGCAGGGGTGTCCATGAGTACTGGTCGCTCTTTAAACAACACTTCTTCCATGCACAGGAGCAATGCATCCGCCTGAGAAAGAAATCTAGCAAAGGAGGCAGGAGACCTGCATGGTTAAACAAGGAGCTTCTAGCAGAGATCAGGCAGAAGAGAAAGGTCCATGGAATGTGGAAAGAGGGGCAGGCCACTTGGGAAGAGTACAGAAACGTGGTGAGAGCATGCAGGGATGCGACGAGGAAGGCCAAGGCCCACCTGGAATTGAAGCTGGCAAGGGATGTCAAAAACAACAAGAAGGGCTTCTTCAACTACATCAGCAGCAAAAGGAAGACTAGGGACAATGTGTGGCCACTGCTGAATGAGGCAGGTGTCCTGGTGACGGAGGATGCGGAGAAGGCAGAGCTACTGAATGCCTTCTTTGCTTCAGTCTTCAGTGCTAAGACTGGCCCTCAGGAATCCCAGGCCCCGGAGGTAAGAGAAGAAGCCTACAAAGAGGATGACTTTCCCTTGGTCGAGGAGGACTGTGTGAGGGATCGCTTAAGCGATCTGGATGTCCACAAATCCATGGGCCCCGATGGAATGCACCCACGAGTGCTGAGAGAGCTGGCGGATGTCATGGATTCACCAAGGGGAAATCATGCCTGACCAATCTAATAGCTTTCTACGATGACATGACTGGCTGTGTAGACGAAGGGAGAGCCGTGGATGTTGTCTACCTGGACTTCAGCAAGGCTTTCGACACAGTCTCCCATGATACCCTCCTAGGGAAGCTGAGGAAGTGTGGGCTGGATGAGTGGTCGGTGAAGTGGATAGAGAACTGGCTGAATGGCAGAACTCAGAGGGTTGTCATCAGCGGCGCTGAGTCTAGTTGGAGGCTGGTAACAAGTGGTGTCCCCCAGGGGTCAGTACTGGGCCCAGTCTTGTTTAACTTCTTCATCAACAACCTGGATGAAGAGTTAGAATGTAACCTCAGCAGGTTTGCTGATGACACCAAACTGGGAGGTGTGGTAGACACACCGGAAGGCTGTGCTGCCATTCAGCGTGACCTGTGATAGGCTGGAAAGCTGGGCAGAGAGGAACCTGATGAGGTTCAACAAAGGCAAACGCAGGGTCCTGCACCTGGGGAGGAACAACCTCATGCACCAGTACAGGCTTGGGACGGACCTGCTGGAGTGCAGCTCTGCGGAGAGGGACCTGGGTATCCTGGTGGACGACAGGTTAACCATGAGCCAGCAGTGTGACCTGGCTGCCAAGAAAGCCAATGGAATCCTGGGGTACATCAAGAAGAGTGTGGCCAGCAGGACGAGGGAGGTTCTCCTTCCCCTCTACACTGCCCTGGTGAGGCCCGATCTGGAGTACTGTGTCCAGTTCTGGGCTCCCCAGTTCAAGAAAGATGAAGAGCTACTGGAGAGAGTCCAGCGGAAGGCTACGAGGATGATGAGGGGACTGGAACATCTCCCCTACGAGGAGAGGCTGAGGGAGCTGGGCTTGTTCAGCCTGAAGAAGAGAAGGCTGCGAGGGGACCTAATAAATGCTTATAAATATCTGAAGGGTGGGTGTCAGGAGGATGGGGCCAAGCTCTTTTCAGTGGTGCCCAGTGACAGGACAAGGGGCAATGGGCACAAACTGAGGCACAGGAAGTTCCGTCTGAAGATGAGGAAGAACTTCTTCCCTCTGAGGGTGACAGAGCACTGGAACAGGCTGCCCAGGGAGGTTGTGGAGTCTCCTTCTCTAGAGATATTCAAGACCCGCCTGGACGAGGTCCTGTGCAGCCTGCTGCAGGTGACCCTGCTTCAGCAGGAGGGTTGGACTAGATGACCCACAGAGGTCCCTTCCAACCCCTACTATTCTGTGATTCTGTGATTCTGTGATTCTGTAATACCTGAAGATATTTTGTTCATTCTGCGCTTTCTTTTTGACCTATCTACAAAGAGATATCAGAAAAAGTAAGCCATCACATTACGAAAACAGTCCTTCCTTCAAAATCCACCATCCTCATCCATGGTAGCAATTTAGAAGCCTTTCAAAGTCAGCTAGGCCGTCAAGGCCAGGGTCTCACACCGTAAAGCAACCACGGCACTTGAACTTCATAACCATCTGGAATGAATCCCCTCTGGCTTTACCTCACATTTTGAAACTTTTAGTCAACTTACGGTACTCAGACACAAGCATATGAAAAAGTATTGATTACCACCAAAGCATGTACTTTCTAGCTGTTAAGTCACCATTAGCAAAGTTTTATACGTGGAATAACCTCACCTGCGTTGCTTTTTGACGCAGGACTTTTAGCAGCTTGATTGATAATGATGTCCTCAAAAAACATTCTTCTTTCTTCCTTGGTAGGCAGCTGGATTTTGAAAACTTGTCCATAAGCATTCATAAACAATTCTTTGATCTAAAGCATGAGGAGAAAATGTATTTCAGATAGAAGGCCACACAAATTCATATTCTATTCCAAAAAGATCAGTATCTCTCTACGTTAAGCTGAATAAACATCTGGATAAGACAAACTGGGAACAGTTATCTTCTTGGCCTCAAAAGGTGAATTAAAATATCTTCTCAAAGGAACACCTCAAGAGAACACGCTGCTCTGAGAAGGGACCTTATCATACACTGAGGAAGTGGTGACAGTCACCACCTCCAAGACTGCTTATTTTGTGTTTACCTGCCTCACTGTCCTTTCGTTTCAATCGTTATGGCGGCTACAGAGGGAAGAGGCAGGCTTCAAACAAGTGCCAGGGCCTTTTGGTAAGGTGGCTTTTTGGTCTGGGCTTTGTTTTTTCTTTTTTCAATGAATTACTTCAAATGATGTGTCTGAAGTTGCATACTTCCAAGTTTTACTCCCATTTTTCAGTCTCTACTACCATCAGGTCTGGAAGGAATTCCAGTACTTAGTTGAGAAGGCATTTATTAGCAGCATGAAAAACTTCTGCAGAAAGTTAAGCTAACATATCTTTCACTTTTCAGAAACAATGTTTTCGGTCCAAATAGCTTTTTCCCATTTCCATTTCAAGCACCGTGTATTCCTGACTAAGTACATACCGAACCACCTTGAGGTCACTGCAATTACTGTCTCAAGTCAATTTAGACATTTCTCTCCGAAGCATGACGGTGTGAGAAGGGGAGAAAGTTGGGTCAAAGCCAATCTCTTGACTCAGAAAACACTTCAGACACACGCTTTCAGCACTCTTTTGGTTAAGGAAATTTGAAGAGACCTGGTGAGGGTGCTTGAGTAATACCAGCATGAATTTGCTGAAGAGTGCACCGTACTCCAATGCTTAAAGGATTTCTCCACTAACAGGAAGTCGAAGAAAAAAGCAAGAAAAGTATCGACAGAAATACCTCTTCTGGGAGATCTGCGTGACACACATCAGATGTTGCAAGCAGCAAAACTGGAGCAGGAGTCGGGATGTTCTGCAGTAGTGTCCTAAAAGTAAGTCTGAGTGGAATTCCAGCAGCCTCCCACCACAAATGGATATGGGGGATGTAAATTATGCTTGGTGTCGTTCTTTGAGCCTCTCGCATCATCTGGGAAAGTGAAAGCTTGGATCAGAACACTAAACCGTGTAGAACAGGACCTACGTATCGGTCAGATCTGAATCTCTGCCTGGTTTCAAAACTGCTTAGGAGGAAGATAACTCCTGGAGAGCCTCACAACTCAGCCGGTGTGGTGGTCTGCCTGAAAGGACAAGACTGACCCTTCAGCAAGACCTAGACGTGGTAGTTACGTGACCGCAGATGCAAGCATCACAGAACAGAAAAGGGATTACTCCTCTGTGTGACAGAAAGAGTATCCAGCCATGTCATGTGTCTGTCCTTACTCGTACAGCTCTCAAATGCTGCTACAACAGGTCAAAATATTTGAATACAGTGATGCCATCCAGGGAAATGCATTTCCTGCCTAACAGGAAAAAAGAAGGCAGCACTAATTCTGCTTCGATTTCCTTTTCCTAGTTAAGAAAAACACACCCGTGTACAAAAGGTCCATCAGTTTTAATGCATTTACTGCATATACTGCAGCAATACCAGCTGTACATTGTTCAGATAAGAAACACTTCTTTTCCCCAGAACCTTGATTGCCTTAGAAACACAACAAAAAAGAAGGCTACCAGAAGTGCCTGACCCGCAGTCAGGCTGATGCACAGCCATCTACTGGGAGCACAGAGCCTTAAAAAGCAAGGAAAACAACCTGCTGGGTCCCACCAGGATGGGCAGCATTTCTTGCCCATGAAGAGCGGATTATCAGCAGCACCTCCCAGCTTCCTGAGCTGCTAGCAGCATCCTCACCGTTTCATTTGGAATGGAAAAAATGCGCATGTAAAGCATCCTTACTGGGTGTCATTCAGTCTAGAAGATAAGCGGATTCCCAGGACTAAACCTAACAGCACACTCAAACCAGGCCAACTCCATGAACAATGACTTTTCCTTACTCTACAGACAGTTCATTCATCCCATGACATTAAAGAGAGAAAAAAAGATACCTGTGCACATGTTTCTTCCGGTGATGTGGTGCTAGCAAACAAAATGGATAGGTCTAGCGTATAAACGGGGAACTTCTCCAGGGCATGTATTACTGCAGGTGCCAGATGAGACGCTTGCCCATATCCTGCCTCTCCAACTAGTAAGAACCGTGGCTTCCAGGACATTGGCTGGTAATAAGCGTTTCTAGAACAACAACAAGAAAATACGTCTAAAAATGAAGTGGAAGTGATCAATAGGCACACAGATCTTCAAATGTTTTTCCTATCTATCTATCTATCTATCTATTGAAATACTCTCCATATTCCAGCACCATATTAATATCCAGACGACTCTCAGAGCCCATTTTGTTACAAACTTGTACCATACCTCCCCGAAGAAATCCTGCCTGGGTGAAGTAACAGCTCTCCAATCACACAGGGGGATTGTCCAGCTAAACACACACACGACAAGCGGTCAGGAGCCTGAGATGGGCAAGAATAACCACTCTCTCTCTCTCTCTCTCAACACACACCAATCTGGATCTCTTCAGCGCCCGTACACACCAATTTTCAGTAGGTCGTGAGCTGAAGTAACTGTGAGATCTCTACACCTGTCAAGTGTAGCTCAAATTTGGCCATGGAGCTAGTGGGAAGAAAGGAGCAGAACAACATTTCTAGAGAAAAATCACCGTGGGCACTGAAACACGCTTGCTGTATCTGAAGAAGTACACAAATGGATTGGTTGAATTTGAGCAGTACTCTAAATAGGCAGAAGATTTATATCTATTCAGTCAGAAATTCTAACTGCTTAATCTTTGAAGCGTGTATTCATTTCCTACTCCTCTTGCTTGACTAGCATGAAACACATTTGGGAAGAGCACTTGTTTTTTCCACCACAATACTGTTGGACATTTGCTGGCTGAAATCCAAGATCCTACAGACCTATTCAAGCTCCGCACGTCAGAAGATTTTCTGGACAGCACAGCAATAGATACTGAGAAAAAGAACTGACCCAACAGTGATGACAACATTCTATTTCTTCAACCCTTGGCTTATATGACTTCCACAGTAAAATGTCAAAAGATTAACATCAGCTTAGGAGGCTAAAGGCACAAACCACAGACATGGTTTAGGTTTTTCTCACGCTGTTGTAACAAACCATTTCTCTATTTTGTTTCTGCTACAGAATTGACGAATGCTTCAACGATCTTGGGAGGCAGAAAGGCAAAAGATGGCTACACAAATCCATACAGCTTTTATCGTTAAAAGGACAGACAGCGCACTTCTTTGGTCTTGAGTCTTTCAAGGAATACCATGGATCAAATCAACACGCTAGAATGGTCTGTGGACCACTCTGACTTCGGAGGAGAGGGCTGGGCCGTTCACTTGGATGGTTTCTGGCCATGTACTCCATTAGAACGTTAGCACCCAGCTGGATCTCCACACTTACTTCTTACAAATAGTGATCAACGCACACGCACACATTTTACTCCTTCAGCTACCACCCATCACACCAAAACTGCTTTCAGACCCAGCCATCTTTCAAATGGAAACATACAGCTGACAAATCTTTACCTGCTAAAATGGAGGCATGTTTTCTGCTGTGTACCAGGCACTTGATGTGTTGCCTGATCTTCAAAGATTGATGGTGATTCCTCATCACTGTCAACTGCACCGTTTCTTAAAACATCATGGAAAGTGTCTGAAAGACAAGAGAGGTTGGTTAACTTTCCTCAATAGTCTGTATCTGGCTCCTGCATTAATACAGCTTCTCAGTAGGTGCTGGAGACCCCTTAGCTTGTAGTTCTTCATTTGAGGGCACATGTTGATTGCTGAAGAGTTCATCCTACCACAGATCTAAGGAGACTGCACAAGTCTCTACAAAGCTGTCCTGCATCCCGTGATTTGCTTAAGGTGTATCTCGCTGGCGGTGAAAACTTGGAGGATTCTTCCTTAGAATAAAAATGACTGCGGACAAGGTCTGTAGTTCCTAGACACCTGAAAAACTCCACAAGGCCACTTCCTTCTGGAGCAGGCTCGCCCACTGGAAGTCGGGGAATTAAGTGAAGGTGATGGCCGCAGACTTCCATTTGTCTGCGACTGGCGAGTCAGAACATACAGACCAACCCATCTTCTAAAGAAGGCTCCTCAAAGATCACCGGGCAGGGAGATAACGGAAGGCGGACAGCGGAGAGGGGACACAGTTACCAATCCGCCGGCCTCTCTGCTTTTATTTTGCTGGTGGATTTCTGCCTCTCTTTTACCAACGCAAACCTGTCTCCCAGCTCTACTGCGGTTGACACTGGTAGGATATTCTCAAGGGATCAGCATCCGAACTCCTCAGGGATCTCCACTAATCAGCAGTGGAGTGAGCTAAACAATTTATTTGCTCTCACCAACAGACAGACTAAATTTGATCCCAGCTGATGCAGTTAGGAGCGTGAACTCACATGTGCTATGCAAGCCAAGCCCCAGAGTACGCACTACTAAAACATTCGGAGCTCACATGCAAGTGCACAGTGTGATCCACAAACATCTAAACGATGAGAACGTGGTTAAAAATCATGAGAGCTAAAACAGTATTTAGCTGAAGCCATTTAGATTTGTATTGTGGTCCTGACATTCTCCAGACAGGAATTAGAAGCATTCCTGGGAAGACGCCCTTCTCCCCCCCGATTTAGGTATTTGTTTTGAAGGAGGTGCCTCTCCTACATGAAGCCTTAAATCCCTCTCTACAAATGATACATCTCAGCTGCTGTCAGAAACAGGGTGCTCTAGCACAGAACGCATCCTTCTCTGCTGCTTTTTGCGAGGCATGCACAGCTCCCACCCAGCACTTCAGTGCAGAATCCAGCATAAAAACTACGCACGGTATTCCTGAAATAAAGGCGTGCACATGCACGCGATAGAATTCTACTGTCATCGCGCCTGGGAGGTTTGTGTATGTCAGTTGCACCAGTCAGAAGTTTTTGCTCTGGCAGAATTTGAAAGAAGTGGATGTTACTGGTCTACCTTGCTGTTGGTTCTTCTCTAGCGCAAGCTCTGCGTGAGGAAATACTTCCTGCAAGGCTTCTAAAATTCTTGCTAGTGTGTTTTCCAGCAGTGGTTTTGACATAGGTGGTAGCGCTCGCCCAGCTGAAGCCACAGCCCTCTGTGAAGCTGGAACAATCTTCTGCATCGCCACCACAAAATCCTTTGCTCTTATTTCAATAGAAGCGACATCTAACTGCAGTTTCTCATGACTTTGGTAGATCTGAGGATAGTGCCGGCGCAAAGCACACAGGGCAGCTTCAGCACACAAGGCTTTAATATCAGCGCCACAGTATCCTAATAAACAAAACAAGAATCAAAGGTTACGTTGGTCTCAGGCAACACAGAAGCCAAGGTTGCCCAAGTGCAACACTGAAAGATTTTGTATGCAGCCACAAATTGAGAGGTTCAGAGAGAACTGACAGAGTTACTGCACTGCAGAGAAGTTCTGTTACGGGGCTCGCAGCCTGAGACCCAGCACCTTGGAAGCAGCCTCCTAAGCAAAGCTCTGCTCCTGAGGAAGATGCCCAAAACCCATTCAATGTTCTGAGAGACAAAGAAAATGAAAAGAAAAGAAGCATCTGACTTTGTCTGCCCGCAGGGCGAGCCAGCTGCCTCACTGCCTCGCCCTGCGGCAAGGCACAAGAGCTCAGGGGCTGCCCGGTAGAAGCTCAGGTTCCCGAGGACTCCAGTCACGCGCAGCAACTCACTTGGTTTTCCAACTTACCAACGCATTTTTCAGCTAGCTCTTCCAGAAACGTGTCCAATGGTTTAGGGGTCCACTCTCGTGTGTGAATCTTGAAAATCTCTTTTCTAGCCTGGAAACAAAATGGTTGCCTTTGAGCTTGTCCTAAGTTTTCTCTTCAAATCCAATCATTCTCAACTTGTTACATTCAACTTTTTTCCTGGGGGCCTGCAGCCAAATAAAAGGCATTTATAGCTTCCATAAAAAGTTCGTTTCCACAGGTATCAAACTTAATGATCCTGAGGAAAAAAAACTGTAGTCCAAAGCTTCTCTGCAATCAGCGATTTTTCCTCACAGAAAATTCTCTCACATTTCTCTGATCTTAACAAGACTTTCACTGAAGGATTTCTTGCTACACAGAATAATTATGGCAGATTTCTAGAATTCTTCCCCAGCAGGGAATCGCACTACTACATCTGTTTCATGGCACCTCCTCTGCTGTCCCGGAAACCAGATAAAGCCGGAGACAAAGGTTTGTGTTAAATACCCTCCTTGGTGCACTTCTACTGGCCTTCAACCCAACAAGCGGTAGTAAAAAAAGTAGCAGTGACAGCCAGAGAAAAACCACAAAAACAGGGTTCCGGTTTCGCACAGTATCTTCTCCCCCACACGTATTTTTTGCTTGCTTGATACATATTTTTTCATTGCTTAGCTGTCGCCATTGAACTAGAAGCTTCCCAAACCCTGCACCTGGGCAGTGTACCACATCCTTCTCCAACTCCCTGTTAGGAAGTGCCAGTGAGAAGGTCAGATCCGACAATACGTGATTGGGGAATGAAAAATTTGAATTTGCTCCAGCTGGACCAGCCTCAAGAAGAGTTTTTTGTCAGCAAAAAGGAATTCTTGTGCACGCACCACGCCTTTCATTTTCAAGATGAGACTGCAGTAATTGATAGCTAATTCAGACATTCATCCTTACTTACACATTTCAGGGACTAGCAGCATCCCATTTTCCTGGCTGGTCCCAGTCAAACCAAAACTAGTTCTAAAACCAAATCCCTGTTGAAATCAGCTGAATCCTACATACTCAGTACCAGATCTGCCCTCCACAGTACGACACCATCTCTCCAGATAGCCCTCCTTTGCCCAAGTTGCGCAACACTGATTGTGACTTTAACTGCTCCATGATACTGCATTGTCAGGTAGCTCTAGCATAAAGGTGGACTTGGCCACGTCAGCATTAAGGCTGAGCTGAAGTTCTGACCTCTTTATTCGGCAAGCTGAAGAGGAGCTCTCGATCAAAGCGTCCGGGTCTTCGCAAAGCCGGATCTATAGAATCCAGTCTGTTGGTGGCTCCGATGACCACAATTTCTCCTCTGCTGTCTAAGCCATCCATAAGTGTCAGAAGTGTTGATACAATAGAGCTAACAGAAAAATTACTAGTTTAGTAAATTTTGTTCTGTTCTACACACCACCTTCTCCAGTGATCTCACAAAAATGACAAGCTTTTGTTGATGAGACGCTGATTAGTGAAAGATTCATTTTAGCACTTGAAAAAAACAGACAAGGTAACACAGACCGCATGCTGTTATCAAGCTTAGTGAATTGTGTTCGATTATTGCTTAAAAATCATCTGACATTTTGTAGCACTCAGTTACTAGTTTTCAGGAGAAACGAGTGGGTCACATTAAGCTAAATAGGTTGGGGGCTTCTTTTCACAAAGATCAAGCAGCTTCTGTGTAGATACATAAAATGTACTACCTGTGAATGTGGTCTTGTCTACTGGACCGCACCGGAGCAAGACCATCTATCTCATCAAAGAAAATAATGGAAGGTTGCATCTGGTAGGCCTAGAAGGAAAACACAGGAATATCGACTCCAGTAAAACAGCGCCATTTGAAAGAGAAAATGCATGGAATACATGATGGTTGGAAAGTCATTGGAGCTAGATTTTTCACACTAGCATCAGGGATCTCTACTCATTGAGCTAATGCAGTAAGTGGCACGAGTAACACAAGACAGCAGCCTCTGTCAGCCCGCTGAGACGGGGTGACAGGGAGCAAATCACACCAGCAGTTCTTACAGCCATTTGGCAACCGCCGAGAACAGAGCCGGGACTTCATTCAATTACAGCTTCTGGAAGCAACCAAACAACCCTGCTTTCAGCCTGCATCTCTTTCCCTCTGATCTAAGGCCACCATCTCCTGCCTCCTGCAGCCTTTTTTGTGGCTGGACTGTTGTTTTTGGGTTATTTTTAAGGCTGGGGGAGGGGCTTGCTTTGCGAGGTTTTCTCATTGGTTTTATTAACCTTTCCCAATACATCTGGAGATTTCAAGCCCCTAAGAACCCACTGAAAAACAAAACCCTGACAATCCCCTTTCAGTGACAAGAACTGGTGAAACACAAAAAATGAGTGAGTTCTCCTTAAAAACACTGACCGCAGAAAAGGACAGTTACAACTTGGACAGAACACACAGCGCATTTTGGCCTTACCTGATCAAATAATAAATGAAGCTGTCGTTCAGATTCTCCCACCACTTCACTCAGGTAGTCGGCACCATTTCTCATAAAAAAGGCTATTCTCCTGGCACCTTGGCTACATTCATTAGCAAGGGCACGAGCAACCAGTGTCTTTCCAGTTCCTGGTGGACCATGGAATAGAAAGCGTCTGCAATTGAAAGAAAAAAGATTCACCTAGGAAAAAAGCCTCGTGGAAAAGTAGCTCTTACTACCTCCACCCCTAAAACACCCAACTCTTCTCTCCTAACCGAAGCACTTCATGCATTAGACAGTGGTAGCAGCTCAAGTGTGAGAAAAGTCAAAACAGATGGAGGTTTTTGTTCCTACACAATTCAAGAAGGCAGCAAACAAAAAGAGCACAGAGGACAAGGCAGACGTAGAAAAACTCGAGAATAGATGGCAGTGTCCCAGAAGGACCCTTCCAGAGCTGCTGACAAACTAACAGGGGTGCTTACAGCACCGCGGAGCCAAACAGGAACAAACGGCAGCACAGAATCGGAGACTGGGCTAACTCGCGAATCAGCAGCTCACTCTTCAGCGAGACACTGCCCATTCATTTGGGTGTCACAAAAGGCAAGATCTGATACTGAAGCATTGAATTCTCCCTTGAAAAGCTTGAAGTTGCTGGATTTGGTTTCCGGGGAATTCTAAAGCTGGGAAGGTATTCTGCATTTCCAGATAAATATAGCCATAAACTGGAAAAGCCAATGCACTGCTGTTTCAAAGAGCATTTCAACAAATAACGGAGCAAAACACAGATTTCATTTTGTTATTGGCAATACTTTGAACGCTACTGAAAGCAAAGAACTTAAAGTTGCACCTCAATATACCGTGATTGAGTTTTGCTGAGCAAGAACCTATCAAGTCAAGTATTAAATCTCTAAAAATTGCATTTCATAATGCACAACGAGTTTAGCTGGGTAAGGAGCAGATCGATTCCTACTCAGCCCAAGCACAACAAACACTACAAGGTCCTATCCATTGGAAAACTGATACTTCCGCACTTCAAAAACAGAGTTGGTGGGAGAGCCAAGTGGACTTCGAAGAAACCAATTACAGTTGACTAGCAGGAGATAATTCCAATTAGAATTTTTAGGTTTAAACAATCTCTGTTACCTTGGCGGCTGAATTTTGAATCTCTCAAAGACTTCCGGGTAAAGCAAGGGAAAAACGACCGTCTCTTTTAGAGATGAAATGTGGTCAGAAAGGCCACCCACGCCATCAAATCGTACCTAAAGATAAATTCAACAGAACACATTGGATAAGTTAAAGAAAGCTGCAACCTCGATAAGGTTCCATCAGAAATTATCTGTCAGCACAAAGGAAATGTCCTGGGCAATTTTCAAATTGCTCCAGAGAAAACTGTAAACCAAGGCATCTGTAGGCAGCACGCTACTGAAGGCTTTCACCAACACTGACACAATGAACTAGAAATACTTACCGAACAATCTATTTTCATTGGATCCACATCAGCCAGACTTGCTCCGATTTCCATTTGATCCTGGTGAATTCCCTTTAACTCCTCTTCCCCAAAGTTAAGTGGAAGACACCTGATTTCAATGAAGGACAAAGAGAAAGGCACTTTCTAACTTCAGATTTTTGCTTTCAGCATCATGGCAAGGGAATGCGGAAGACCTTATAAATGAGCATAAACTTCCCAAATAGTTAAATCTGCCTTCAGACTCTCTTGCATTTAATGTCCATGAGTAAATGCAAGAAAATAAAATTGCTCCAGACATTAAACTGAGTTAATGATTTTAACACGAATAGCCATGCTAGTCAGCACAGCACACGCATGAATGCAAGCTTAGAACAAGTTCTTCCGGATGCGGAGACCGTGAACTGACATTGCTTTGTGTGATGGAAGAACCCCCCCTCAAAACACATCGACATCTTTTAAAGATTTTTTGCTCCTCCATTCAAAAAGTTACAGCCCGAGTGGATGCTTCTTTCATGCGGATTAACATCGTACAGGCTGCCAAGCACTGCTGGTGCGTCCTGAGAACTCTGGGGTGTGTGTGCCAGGGGACACACGTCAGAGACATCAGCCTGAAAGCTTCTGTGTTAAGTCTGTTATCAACATACTTTTTCTAGAGCATTTGTTAAGTAACAAAACCTCCATCGTTTCCTCTATCACATTTTCTGTTATGGTGGTCTTCTTTCTGAACAAACTCAATCTAAAGCACAGGAGCAGTAGAATTTCACATTAAAAAACTACATAAACGTTTTCCTCCCCCTATTGCCACTTATCAATCAAACTGCTGATTATCAATCAATTCTAAAAATCCAATTGTAAAGAGTCCAGTTACAGCTGTCAGTGCTGACAGGTATGATTATATATTGCCACAATGTAGAAAGTGTACAAGAGGAAAGTGTACAAGAGGAAGAGAATAACACACAGGGTTAGGCAGATGCAAGCTCCTCCCAGGTAGACCCCTCCCTCCCCTGTTCTCCAGTTTCATGAACCTCCTCAAAGCTCTGCTGCGGCTGCGCTTCCTGCGCCTCTCCAAATGCTCTTCATCATCACATGAGGGAGAGGATGTGGAGCCACTGTTGTGGACTCTGTGTCTCTGACCGCAAACATTTAAACAAACAAAACTTAATTTTTCTTAGGAAGGTAGAACGCTTCACTGTTTCCCAAAGAAATTTCACAAAAATACCTACTCATTTTGTCCCACCCCTTCCTCTCACACACACACACAAATACAGAACCACAGAATCACAGAATGGTCGGGGTTGGAAGGGACCTCTGTGGGTCATCTAGTCCAACCCTCCTGCCGAAGCAGGGTCACCTACAGCAGGCTGCACAGGACCGCGTCCAGGGGGGGTCTTGAATGTCTCCAGAGAAGGAGACTCCACAACCTCCCTAGGCAGCCTGTGCCAGGGCTCCGTCAGCCTCAGAGGGAAGAAGTTCCTCCTCATGTTCAGACGGAACTTCCTCTGCTTCAGTTTGTGCCCGTTGCCCCTTGTCCTGTCACTGGGCACCACTGAAAAGAGCTTGGCCCCATCCTCCTGACACCCACCCTTTAGATATTGATAAGCATATATTACGTCCCCTCGCAGCCTTCTCTTCTTCGGGCTGAACAAGCCCACCTCCCTCAGCCTTTCCTCGTAGGAGAGATGCTCCAGTCCCCTCACCATCCTCGTAGCCCTCCGCTGGACTCTCTCCAGTAGCTCCGCATCTTTCTTGAAGTGGGGAGCCCAGAACTGGACAGAGTACTCTAGATGGGGCCTCACTAGGGCAGTGTAGAGGGGAAGGAGAGCCTCCCTCGACCTGCTGGCCACACTCCTCCTAATGCCTCCCTCGCCCACCCCAGCCTCCCCCCGGACGCATACTCACTGCTGGCCAAGACTGTACTGGGGCAGTGCTGTTGGCTGGTGCCCTTCTATATCCACCCCCATTGTGACGCGTCCCCTGTGATGTCACGGGTGTCTTAGCGCATCACAGTCTCGCCCGCCGGCCATTGGCCCCACCCCGGCTCAGCGACCCACAGCTGCCCTGGTGTACTGGTTGAGGCTGGCCTGCAGATCATGTTCTTCACAGGAGCTTGCACCATGCTTCATTCTGGAGATGTTATCACCTGCCTGCCACTCGGAATCTCCTAATCATACAATATCCTGAGTTGGAAGGGACCCACGAGGATTCCGAGTCCAACCCCTGAGTCCACACCGGGCAACCTTAAGTTTGATCATCGAATCGTAGAACCATCGAATCATTTAGGTTGGAAAAGATCCTTCAGATCATCGAGTCCAACCGCAAACCCGACACTGCCAACTCCATCACCATACCGTGTCCCAAAGCGCCACGTCCACACAACTTTCAAATACCTGCAGGCATGCTGCCTCAAGCACTTCCCTGGGCAGCCTGTTCCAATGCTTGGCAACCCTTTCAGGGAAGACAGTTTTCCTAATAGCCAACTGGAAAAAGTCTCCTTCTCTGGAGATATTCAAGACCCGCCTGGAGAAGGTCCTCTACAGCCTGCTGTAGGTGACCCTGCTTCGGCAGGAGGGTTGGACTAGATGACCCACAGAGGTGCCTTACAACCCCAACCATTCTGTGGTTCTGTGATTCTGTGTGAAACCTCCCCTTGCAGGAGTCGGCTGGGCCGAGGGCGGCCTTGATGGTCTTGATGGAATAGAGTCATATCTCTGAGCTAATTATTTTGCGCACCTGTGGTTGAAAAGCAGGAGGAAAGGAGCGAAGAAACAGGATGGGAAAATCCACCTCTTTGATAAGCGTGAAGGTCATGTGAACGGACACATGATGACCAATCAGAAGAACAAAGGAGTGTGACATGCCAAAAGACCCTCACCAGTGAGACTCTGGGGGTGGGGAACAAGGGGATATAAAAATGTTATGATTAACCATTACAGTGCTTCTGCTGCTGCTTCTGTTTGCTTTTGCTTGCCTTGTGACTGCCGTAACTTCTTGTGGCGTGTCGCCACAACTAACGATGACACGAAGTTTGGGCTCAGCAAGTAACGATTTGCATTGTGCAATTAGGACTTGAATTACAGGACACAAGCTGCGTTTCAGGCCCCTTCCCGCGTCCAGCCCGTGGCTGGCAGGATGCTGCCTGGAAGCAGGAATGAAGGGGTTTTCCCGGCCGACAGCAAGCGGCCCCGTGGCACCAAGCCTGCCTGCGTACTCCGCACGGCGATTTGGCTCCAAGGCAAGCCACAGAACTCCCGCGACACCTCCCCAGCCTCCGCGCATCTCACTACTGAATTACCTTTTAACTCACATACAATGTAGTTTGTAATGCTGCAGTATCACCTCCTGTTTCCAAAACAACATTTTCAATTTTCTTGTGTCCTGCACACTCCAGAAAGTCCACGTCACGACGAAACCCGACGTAAGGAGCAGGTTTTCTTGTGCTTATGAGCAGGCTGGAACTCACACTGCCTTCTCCTCAAACCTGCAAGGAATTCATAGCCTAGCCTGCTATTCGCACCGACCTCTTTTCACAGAACTCGTGGGAAATTCACTACCTTGGTGAAGATCCTCTCTTCTCACCACTTCAGCTGATTTTGGCTGATGAGGTCAGCAGTTTTGGGGGCCAAGTTAAACACACAGTGACCAAACGCAGCCCTTCTCAGAAACCAGGTTAAAAAGGCAATCCCTAAGGAATTACCAGTACTTACCTTCTCGATAGTCTTCTTTTTCTTGGCCTGATTTCAGCTTTGCCAACTGCCTCCATGAAGAAAGAGGACAGAGGAAAGGAGAAAAGAATTCTTGTACAGAAGTATTCTATCGCATCATGCTGTATTGCATTGCATAGTTCCCCCTTAAGGCTGGGAACTTCACCAAGTTTACAACCCGGTGCTCCAGGTCATCCCAAGAAAAGCCTGGAGACAACAAAGAGGGTTCAGATCCCAAGTCTGCTGCGTACCACACACACAAAGTTTTCTCAGGACAGACATTCCCCAACCTGCGTGTCTTCAAGTCTCAGCAGGGCAAGTAATATCTCTGTACCCAAAGTGGTGGAGAGATCTCCAAGCAGTTGGGAGAAGATGCATGTTTTTTATACAAGCACAAGATTTTGATGAAGAACAGTGATTCTCGTTCCGAGACACTGGCACCGATATTAACATAATCGTACTCCCCTGCAGATTTTTAGCTGTAGATTTATCACCATGTGACTCCTTGGGCACGCTTTCGCTTTTCCTTTTCATTCTATAAATCCAACAGAGATTAAACACTTAGAAATACCTTGTAAAGTGTCTTTGCTGGACATTTTCACTTAATATTTCCATGCTTTTGTCAAAGCTAGAGTCTGTACAGGGTGGCATGTTTTTTCTCATTGATCTTAAACAGCGTCCATTGAAACATTCAGTTTTGACAACGAATGTTTGGATAAACACATGAGGCAGAAGCAAAGAAAACGGAAACACACCTCCAAAACCAAGCCCACACGGAGGGATTGCACAGTTTGGCATTCAGCGTCACCGCACCTTGCGTATGGGAGGTGGCCTAACGCAACAGCCATGGATCCTGCCACACAGTTTATGGCAACTGAAAGAAAATTTGATTCTCGTAAAATTCAACTTTGCTTATGCTGTTATCAATTTAAAAAAAAAAAATAACTGTCAAAGGAACTGAGAGACATTTTCTCTGCTCAAGAGGCATGCAGACATCTTCAAAACAGGGTACTGCTTTGCTTTGACTTAAATATAGTTATCACGATCCTCCAGCACCAAGAAGATTGTCACCGTTACAAGCCAGACTCAACTTTATCTCAGAAAGTTACAGCAGTCAGTCTCGCTTTGTTTCAAGTCTGGTTGCTTTGACAGGCAAAAATATGCCATCACAAAAGCTCTTCTGTTGGTGGAAAAAGGGTTTCTCCGAGATCTCGTCTTGAGATGGTGGATTCTGTGAAAGCCACCTGAGGTGCTACCAGGTCATTAAAAGAAATCACCTCTGAACTGCATGAAGAGGTTTCTAAAGCATTTACTTGTCACAAGCCTAAACGAGATTGCTTGAAAACTTTGATTTAATATGCAGTGGACTGTCCAGCACCACAGACCACTTCAGAAAACTCTATCGCCACAAGCTGAAAACAATGATAAAAGTTCATCAAGTTTTCCATCGTCTCCTTCTAAAGAGAGGCACTGAAACGTCTGGGAGATGTTCAGGTCTGCAGCGTTCCAAAGGCAATCACAGAGGGATGTCTCATAAAAATATGTACCTAGCTGTTGGGCAAAAATATCAAATAAATGCAGCCAAACGTCTACAGCTTTCTTAATAAATTTTAATATATATTTGGTATCTGTATAAATAAATATGTAGCAGTAATCTATTGAATTCTGCAGACAACAAACAGCGCGTCACGAAAAGAACACCTTCCAGAGCTGAAGTCAAGTCTGCTGAAATCCAGTGTCACTGTGTGCGCGTGAAGGCTGCAATTTCTTTCTTCATTTCCTAGTAAGAAAAACAGACAAGCCAGCAGTCAGCGTGAAGAAAAGCTCAAGCACCCTGTTTATTTCTTCATCAAAAGAATAGAGAGTCTGTACATACATACAACTGTTAGAAGCATTTAGCAAATACATGTACTCCCACCACCAGCACAGTGTCCTTCCAGCGTCTCTCTAGCTTCAAACGCGTCCTTACGCATCCAAACTAGAGAGCAGGCCAGAGGGAGTGGAGGGATCTGTATCAGCAGTGGCTTCAACAATTGGAAAGAGGAGCCAGTTCCTGAAAAGCCACAGCTAAAAGCTGGAAATTCTGTTTTCTGCATTCTGAATAATAATAAGAGAGACTTGTTCAAGTCTCTCTCTTTGTACGCTACAGCTTGCCCCTGAGCGACTTGCGCAGCCAAGGATCTGAGGATCCTGAATCGGAAGGCCGAAGATCCATCCCATCTAAATCGACTCAGTACTGGGAATGCCTGACTGGGACCACGGGTGCCTCTGCAAGATTTCTGCCACGTTCTGACAACTCAGAAAACCTCTCTTAGAGGAAGAGATCCGAGCATTTGACTCATCAGCATTAAAGCGGCATGGTTTTGCAATAGGGACCAACTTCTTCCAGACTGAAATGAGAAAGTCTTGAAACACAGGCACCTGAGCAGTACAGAGGAACGCTACATAGGCGTGACGTCCGGAGCGCACGCGTACATACCCGTAACACACACATGCGTCACAGTGATGGAAAGGGCTAGAAGACAAAAAAAATTTACCTTCACCAATTCAGTTTTGTCATCATCTTCCCGATGGCGGTAAATGCACTGACTGAGAATAGCGTACAGTCTTTCCAACTGAACTAGAGTGAAGTTGTTTGTTGTCTCAGTGACAAAATGCAGCAGTTGCTGAAGAAAGAAAAATGGAAACTGCAAGTTTAGAATAGCACAGGATCCTTTGAACAAGCTCGTCATGTTTTCCAAAGCTAAACAATAACAGTACAACACAAGGGACATCCTGCTTTCTTATATTGCTAAATAAAATAGGAGTGACACTTCAGAGAACAGATGAAATCTCTCACAAGCTGTAACTGGAGAAAATGCGTTCATTTTTCGTACTTCAAAGTGGCTCTGCCCGTAGCAGATCACCAGCTCTCACACAGTCCTTTCTGGGCCCAAAGCTGTGAATGGCATCGCCTCTGGGAAAGCAACCCCAACAAGCCAGCGGCAGCACCTGCTTCCACTGCGGCCGCTGTGCAGTGGCCACGTGTTGTGTGAGGCTGTAGAGACGGAGCTCAAGAGAGCAGCCACTCCAAAGGAAAATATTACTGCCTCGCCGCTGCCTGTCATCACACTCTGCCTCCCTCACATCAGCCAGCACAGAACCGGAGTATTCCCCTCAGCTTCCTGCTACACAACATGCAGGTTAAGACGCACACAATACACGCAGCGTGCTTTCAGCTGCTGCAAACAGAAAAGGCAGGCTGTGACAGAGGCTTATGGTCAACGTCCTGTGGGAAACTAGTTCTAACTGCTGCCACACAGACGACCGCATGCTCTTCTCTATCTTCCTAAAGTTCTAGTCCTACTGCCAAGCAAAGAAACAAACAAAACTCTCCCCCCAAAAAACCAAGCCGCTCCATTTGGGAGGTTCACCTCGCTTATTCACTGCAAGCAAGCTCCAAAGAGGCTGTCTGGGACGAGCAACTAGTTCCAGCGGCACCCATGTTAATGAGCAAAGTTTTCTAAAAGACGCGTTTCCTGACTGTAGCTCTGCTCAGAGCTGAAAGCTATAGAAGCTGAACCATATATACGGGCTCTACTGTAGCATTTCTCCAATGCAAAATTCTAACAGTAGATTCTGAAAGAATTTCAGAAAAGGAGACAGTAGTATTTTCTCCTGCTGACTTCAGCGTTGAAGTCACCACTGCTAGAAATAAAGGTCCTTTTCAGGTTCTCAATACATGAAAACACGCAAAACCCAACCCAAACCCCCAAAGCCGTCATAAAAACTGTCACCACATTAATAACCAACACTACTACTACTAGTAGGCTGTCAGTGGGCTCTTTGAAAATTCAACAAGCCCTTCTAAATCAACAATCAGCAAGACAACCCAGTCTCCTCAAATGTAGTTCTCCAAAAGCCACAACAGCAGTCTGCACCAGGTGTGCAAACACAACACTCATAGGCCATTACAAGCTGACTTCTTTCACAAGCTCTATATCCTTACCATACACTGTTTTAAGTGGCATTGGTTAACAACTAACTTCATTTACAACTCTCCATGGAGCAAGAAAACGTTCTTCTTCAGTATTAACAAAATTGAAATGAGACTTACTTTCAGCTGGGTGAGAATTCCCTGTGCTTTCTCCACACCCATCACATGTTGCTCTTCCATGCAAGAACGTCTCGCCCGAGCCACACAGCGTACCCACGAATCTGGAATGACACACAGCTCTTAGGCAGGGATTTTTGTTTCTCTGCCATACAGCATCAGTGAAGTGTCCTGCACCTGGAATGCAGTCTCTCTCTGCAATGACAGACACAGACCCCTTTTTTCCGCTGAGAAATCCCTGACTTGTACTTTCTTTCTGGTAAAAGTCCCTGTTCCATCAAAATTCCAAACTCGGACACAAAAGAAAACCCACCAGAGAAGAAGGCAGGGCAAAACCAGGAAAAAAAAACGACAGTCCTGTTGCCATTACAGCACTGCATGGTAAAACTCCAAGGTAATTTCGGTTAGGAGACGCACCCTATCACAGAATCCCAGAATGCGAGGGTTGGAAGGGACCTCTGTGGGTCACCTAGTCCAACCCCCCTGCCGAAGCAGGGTCACCCAGAGCAGGCTGCACAGGACCCCGCCTGCAACCACGTGGACATAAGTCTCCTATTCCACAGGCGACTCTGGACCCACACTGCTGCTGGAAGAACGTTTCCATTTTCTTCCAGAGAAGAATCCTGGGTGGACCCACCTTCAGTGAAAGTGATCTTAGGAACATGTTTTTCTGAAGGCTCTTCCTGACTCTCGGCTTCATTTTGGTCTTCCAGAACATTCTTCTCTTTCTTGAACTGAAAATTCCTCCTCTTTGCTGCAATACGGGGCTCAGGCGGGGCTCATTGAGAGGGTTTTAAACTAGGTTCAAAGGGGGAAGGGGATATTGCCCAGCTCACTAGGGATGAGCATAGGCTTGGCGTGCCAAGGCCAGGGGTGAGATTGACAGCCCAGCTCAAGTGTGTTTACACCAATGCACGTAGCATGGGCAATAAACAGGAGGAGCTGGAAGCCATTATACAGCAGGACTGCTACGACTTGGTCGCCATCACAGAAACGTGGTGGGACAACTTGCATGACTGGCATGCTGTCATAGATGGCTACAGACTCTTTAGGAAAGACAGACCAACAAGGAGAGGTGGGGGAGTTGCTCTATATGTGAGGGAGCAAGCAGAATGCATTGAGCTTGGCGTGGGGGCAAATGAGGAACAAGTTGAAAGCTTGTGGGTTAGAATTAAGGGACAGGCTCATAAGGGTGACATTACAGTGGGTGTGTACTACAGGCCACCTGAGCAGGAGGAGGAGGTTGATGAGGCCTTCTACAGGCAGCTGCAAGCAGCCTCACAGTCACAGGCCCTGGTTCTCATGGGGGACTTCAACCACCCTGACATCAGCTGGGAAGACCATACAGCTAGGCAGGCGCAATCCAGGAGGTTCCTACAGAGCATCGATGATAACTTTCTGATGCAAGTGGTGGAGGAACCAACAAGGAAAGGCGCGCTGCTGGACCTTGTGTTAACAAACAAGGAGGGACTGGTGGAGGATGTGAAGGTTGGAGGTAGACTCAGCTGCAGTGACCATGAAATGCTCGAGTTCAGGATCCTGCGTGGAGGAAGCAGGGCAATAAGCAGGATCAAAACGCTGGACCTCAGCAGGGCTGACTTTGCCCTCTTCAAGGAGCTACTGGGAGGAATCCCGTGGTCCAGGGCTCTCGAAGGCAGGGGTGTCCATGAGTACTGGTCGCTCTTTAAACAACACTTCTTCCATGCACAGGAGCAATGCATCCGCCTGAGAAAGAAATCTAGCAAAGGAGGCAGGAGACCTGCATGGTTAAACAAGGAGCTTCTAGCAGAGATCAGGCAGAAGAGAAAGGTCCATGGAATGTGGAAAGAGGGGCAGGCCACTTGGGAAGAGTACAGAAACGTGGTGAGAGCATGCAGGGATGCGACGAGGAAGGCCAAGGCCCACCTGGAATTGAAGCTGGCAAGGGATGTCAAAAACAACAAGAAGGGCTTCTTCAACTACATCAGCAGCAAAAGGAAGACTAGGGACAATGTGTGGCCACTGCTGAATGAGGCGGGTGTCCTGGTGACGGAGGATGCGGAGAAGGCAGAGCTACTGAATGCCTTCTTTGCTTCAGTCTTCAGTGCTAAGACTGGCCCTCAGGAATCCCAGGCCCCGGAGGTAAGAGAAGAAGCCTACAAAGAGGATGACTTTCCCTTGGTCGAGGAGGACTGTGTGAGGGATCGCTTAAGCGATCTGGATGTCCACAAATCCATGGGCCCCGATGGAATGCACCCACGAGTGCTGAGAGAGCTGGCGGATGTCATGGATTCACCAAGGGGAAATCATGCCTGACCAATCTAATAGCTTTCTACGATGACATGAC
This sequence comes from Opisthocomus hoazin, assembly GCF_030867145.1. NCBI lineage: Eukaryota > Metazoa > Chordata > Aves > Opisthocomiformes > Opisthocomidae > Opisthocomus > Opisthocomus hoazin. The sequence goes on along the minus strand of NC_134454.1, from coordinate 6,604,483 downwards.
TGGCTGTGTAGACGAAGGGAGAGCCGTGGATGTTGTCTACCTGGACTTCAGCAAGGCTTTCGACACAGTCTCCCATGATATCCTCCTAGGGAAGCTGAGGAAGTGTGGGCTGGATGAGTGGTCGGTGAAGTGGATAGAGAACTGGCTGAATGGCAGAACTCAGAGGGTTGTCATCAGCGGCGCTGAGTCTAGTTGGAGGCTGGTAACAAGTGGTGTCCCCCAGGGGTCAGTACTGGGCCCAGTCTTGTTTAACTTCTTCATCAACAACCTGGATGAAGAGTTAGAATGTAACCTCAGCAGGTTTGCTGATGACACCAAACTGGGAGGTGTGGTAGACACACCGGAAGGCTGTGCTGCCATTCAGCGTGACCTGTGATAGGCTGGAAAGCTGGGCAGAGAGGAACCTGATGAGGTTCAACAAAGGCAAACGCAGGGTCCTGCACCTGGGGAGGAACAACCTCATGCACCAGTACAGGCTTGGGACGGACCTGCTGGAGTGCAGCTCTGCGGAGAGGGACCTGGGTATCCTGGTGGACGACAGGTTAACCATGAGCCAGCAGTGTGACCTGGCTGCCAAGAAAGCCAATGGAATCCTGGGGTGCATCAAGAAGAGTGTGGCCAGCAGGACGAGGGAGGTTCTCCTTCCCCTCTACACTGCCCTGGTGAGGCCCGATCTGGAGTACTGTGTCCAGTTCTGGGCTCCCCAGTTCAAGAAAGATGAAGAGCTACTGGAGAGAGTCCAGCGGAAGGCTACGAGGATGATGAGGGGACTGGAACATCTCCCCTACGAGGAGAGGCTGAGGGAGCTGGGCTTGTTCAGCCTGAAGAAGAGAAGGCTGCGAGGGGACCTAATAAATGCTTATAAATATCTGAAGGGTGGGTGTCAGGAGGATGGGGCCAAGCTCTTTTCAGTGGTGCCCAGTGACAGGACAAGGGGCAATGGGCACAAACTGAGGCACAGGAAGTTCCGTCTGAAGATGAGGAAGAACTTCTTCCCTCTGAGGGTGACAGAGCACTGGAACAGGCTGCCCAGGGAGGTTGTGGAGTCTCCTTCTCTAGAGATATTCAAGACCCGCCTGGACGAGGTCCTGTGCAGCCTGCTGCAGGTGACCCTGCTTCAGCAGGAGGGTTGGACTAGATGACCCACAGAGGTCCCTTCCAACCCCTACTATTCTGTGATTCTGTGATTCTGTGATTCTGTAATACCTGAAGATGTTTTGTTCGTTCTGCGCTTTCTTTTTGACCTATCTACAAAGAGATATCAGAAAAAGTAAGCCATCACATTACGAAAACAGTCCTTCCTTCAAAATCCACCATCCTCATCCATGGTAGCAATTTAGAAGCCTTTCAAAGTCAGCTAGGCCGTCAAGGCCAGGGTCTCACACCGTAAAGCAACCACGGCACTTGAACTTCATAACCATCTGGAATGAATCCCCTCTGGCTTTACCTCACATTTTGAAACTTTTAGTCAACTTACGGTACTCAGACACAAGCATATGAAAAAGTATTGATTACCACCAAATCATGTACTTTCTAGCTGTTAAGTCACCATTAGCAAAGTTTTATACGTGGAATAACCTCACCTGCGTTGCTTTTTGACGCAGGACTTTTAGCAGCTTGATTGATAATGATGTCCTCAAAAAACATTCTTCTTTCTTCCTTGGTAGGCAGCTGGATTTTGAAAACTTGTCCATAAGCATTCATAAACAATTCTTTGATCTAAAGCATGAGGAGAAAATGTATTTCAGATAGAAGGCCACACAAATTCATATTCTATTCCAAAAAGATCAGTATCTCTCTACGTTAAGCTGAATAAACATCTGGATAAGACAAACTGGGAACAGTTATCTTCTTGGCCTCAAAAGGTGAATTAAAATATCTTCTCAAAGGAACACCTCAAGAGAACACGCTGCTCTGAGAAGGGACCTTATCATACACTGAGGAAGTGGTGACAGTCACCACCTCCAAGACTGCTTATTTTGTGTTTACCTGCCTCACTGTCCTTTCGTTTCAATCGTTATGGCGGCTACAGAGGGAAGAGGCAGGCTTCAAACAAGTGCCAGGGCCTTTTGGTAAGGTGGCTTTTTGGTCTGGGCTTTGTTTTTTCTTTTTTCAATGAATTACTTCAAATGATGTGTCTGAAGTTGCATACTTCCAAGTTTTACTCCCATTTTTCAGTCTCTACTACCATCAGGTCTGGAAGGAATTCCAGTACTTAGTTGAGAAGGCATTTATTAGCAGCATGAAAAACTTCTGCAGAAAGTTAAGCTAACATATCTTTCACTTTTCAGAAACAATGTTTTCGGTCCAAATAGCTTTTTCCCATTTCCATTTCAAGCACCGTGTATTCCTGACTAAGTACATACCGAACCACCTTGAGGTCACTGCAATTACTGTCTCAAGTCAATTTAGACATTTCTCTCCGAAGCATGACGGTGTGAGAAGGGGAGAAAGTTGGGTCAAAGCCAATCTCTTGACTCAGAAAACACTTCAGACACACGCTTTCAGCACTCTTTTGGTTAAGGAAATTTGAAGAGACCTGGTGAGGGTGCTTGAGTAATACCAGCATGAATTTGCTGAAGAGTGCACCGTACTCCAATGCTTAAAGGATTTCTCCACTAACAGGAAGTCGAAGAAAAAAGCAAGAAAAGTATCGACAGAAATACCTCTTCTGGGAGATCTGCGTGACACACATCAGATGTTGCAAGCAGCAAAACTGGAGCAGAAGTTGGGATGTTCTGCAGTAGTGTCCTAAAAGTAAGTCTGAGTGGAATTCCAGCAGCCTCCCACCACAAATGGATATGGGGGATGTAAATTATGCTTGGTGTCGTTCTTTGAGCCTCTCGCATCATCTGGGAAAGTGAAAGCTTGGATCAGAACACTAAACCGTGTAGAACAGGACCTACGTATCGGTCAGATCTGAATCTCTGCCTGGTTTCAAAACTGCTTAGGAGGAAGATAACTCCTGGAGAGCCTCACAACTCAGCCGGTGTGGTGGTCTGCCTGAAAGGACAAGACTGACCCTTCAGCAAGACCTAGACGTGGTAGTTACGTGACCGCAGATGCAAGCATCACAGAACAGAAAAGGGATTACTCCTCTGTGTGACAGAAAGAGTATCCAGCCATGTCATGTGTCTGTCCTTACTCGTACAGCTCTCAAATGCTGCTACAACAGGTCAAAATATTTGAATACAGTGATGCCATCCAGGGAAATGCATTTCCTGCCTAACAGGAAAAAAGAAGGCAGCACTAATTCTGCTTCGATTTCCTTTTCCTAGTTAAGAAAAACACACCCGTGTACAAAAGGTCCATCAGTTTTAATGCATTTACTGCATATACTGCAGCAATACCAGCTGTACATTGTTCAGATAAGAAACACTTCTTTTCCCCAGAACCTTGATTGCCTTAGAAACACAACAAAAAAGAAGGCTACCAGAAGTGCCTGACCCGCAGTCAGGCTGATGCACAGCCATCTACTGGGAGCACAGAGCCTTAAAAAGCAAGGAAAACAACCTGCTGGGTCCCACCAGGATGGGCAGCATTTCTTGCCCATGAAGAGCGGATTATCAGCAGCACCTCCCAGCTTCCTGAGCTGCTAGCAGCATCCTCACCGTTTCATTTGGAATGGAAAAAATGCGCATGTAAAGCATCCTTACTGGGTGTCATTCAGTCTAGAAGATAAGCGGATTCCCAGGACTAAACCTAACAGCACACTCAAACCAGGCCAACTCCATGAACAATGACTTTTCCTTACTCTACAGACAGTTCATTCATCCCATGACATTAAAGAGAGAAAAAAAGATACCTGTGCACATGTTTCTTCCGGTGATGTGGTGCTAGCAAACAAAATGGATAGGTCTAGCGTATAAACGGGGAACTTCTCCAGGGCATGTATTACTGCAGGTGCCAGATGAGACGCTTGCCCATATCCTGCCTCTCCAACTAGTAAGAACCGTGGCTTCCAGGACATTGGCTGGTAATAAGCGTTTCTAGAACAACAACAAGAAAATACGTCTAAAAATGAAGTGGAAGTGATCAATAGGCACACAGATCTTCAAATGTTTTTCCTATCTATCTATCTATCTATCTATTGAAATACTCTCCATATTCCAGCACCATATTAATATCCAGACGACTCTCAGAGCCCATTTTGTTACAAACTTGTACCATACCTCCCCGAAGAAATCCTGCCTGGGTGAAGTAACAGCTCTCAAATCACACAGGGGGATTGTCCAGCTAAACACACACACGACAAGCGGTCAGGAGCCTGAGATGGGCAAGAATAACCACTCTCTCTCTCTCTCTCTCAACACACACCAATCTGGATCTCTTCAGCGCCCGTACACACCAATTTTCAGTAGGTCGTGAGCTGAAGTAACTGTGAGATCTCTACACCTGTCAAGTGTAGCTCAAATTTGGCCATGGAGCTAGTGGGAAGAAAGGAGCAGAACAACATTTCTAGAGAAAAATCACCGTGGGCACTGAAACACGCTTGCTGTATCTGAAGAAGTACACAAATGGATTGGTTGAATTTGAGCAGTACTCTAAATAGGCAGAAGATTTATATCTATTCAGTCAGAAATTCTAACTGCTTAATCTTTGAAGCGTGTATTCATTTCCTACTCCTCTTGCTTGACTAGCATGAAACACATTTGTGAAGAGCACTTGTTTTTTCCACCACAATACTGTTGGACATTTGCTGGCTGAAATCCAAGATCCTACAGACCTATTCAAGCTCCGCACGTCAGAAGATTTTCTGGACAGCACAGCAATAGATACTGAGAAAAAGAACTGACCCAACAGTGATGACAACATTCTATTTCTTCAACCCTTGGCTTATATGACTTCCACAGTAAAATGTCAAAAGATTAACATCAGCTTAGGAGGCTAAAGGCACAAACCACAGACATGGTTTAGGTTTTTCTCACGCTGTTGTAACAAACCATTTCTCTATTTTGTTTCTGCTACAGAATTGACGAATGCTTCAACGATCTTGGGAGGCAGAAGGGCAAAAGATGGCTACACAAATCCATACAGCTTTTATCGTTAAAAGGACAGACAGCGCACTTCTTTGGTCTTGAGTCTTTCAAGGAATACCATGGATCAAATCAACACGCTAGAATGGTCTGTGGACCACTCTGACTTCGGAGGAGAGGGCTGGGCCGTTCACTTGGATGGTTTCTGGCCATGTACTCCATTAGAACGTTAGCACCCAGCTGGATCTCCACACTTACTTCTTACAAATAGTGATCAACGCACACGCACACATTTTACTCCTTCAGCTACCACCCATCACACCAAAACTGCTTTCAGACCCAGCCATCTTTCAAATGGAAACATACAGCTGACAAATCTTTACCTGCTAAAATGGAGGCATGTTTTCTGCTGTGTACCAGGCACTTGATGTGTTGCCTGATCTTCAAAGATTGATGGTGATTCCTCATCACTGTCAACTGCACCGTTTCTTAAAACATCATGGAAAGTGTCTGAAAGACAAGAGAGGTTGGTTAACTTTCCTCAATAGTCTGTATCTGGCTCCTGCATTAATACAGCTTCTCAGTAGGTGCTGGAGACCCCTTAGCTTGTAGTTCTTCATTTGAGGGCACATGTTGATTGCTGAAGAGTTCATCCTACCACAGATCTAAGGAGACTGCACAAGTCTCTACAAAGCTGTCCTGCATCCCGTGATTTGCTTAAGGTGTATCTCGCTGGCGGTGAAAACTTGGAGGATTCTTCCTTAGAATAAAAATGACTGCGGACAAGGTCTGTGGTTCCTAGACACCTGAAAAACTCCACAAGGCCACTTCCTTCTGGAGCAGGCTCGCCCACTGGAAGTCGGGGAATTAAGTGAAGGTGATGGCCGCAGACTTCCATTTGTCTGCGACCGGCGAGTCAGAACATACAGACCAACCCATCTTCTAAAGAAGGCTCCTCAAAGATCACCGGGCAGGGAGATAACGGAAGGCGGACAGCGGAGAGGGGACACAGTTACCAATCCGCCGGCCTCTCTGCTTTTATTTTGCTGGTGGATTTCTGCCTCTCTTTTACCAACGCAAACCTGTCTCCCAGCTCTACTGCGGTTGACACTGGTAGGATATTCTCAAGGGATCAGCATCCGAACTCCTCAGGGATCTCCACTAATCAGCAGTGGAGTGAGCTAAACAATTTATTTGCTCTCACCAACAGACAGACTAAATTTGATCCCAGCTGATGCAGTTAGGAGCGTGAACTCACATGTGCTATGCAAGCCAAGCCCCAGAGTACGCACTACTAAAACATTCGGAGCTCACATGCAAGTGCACAGTGTGATCCACAAACATCTAAACGATGAGAACGTGGTTAAAAATCATGAGAGCTAAAACAGTATTTAGCTGAAGCCATTTAGATTTGTATTGTGGTCCTGACATTCTCCAGACAGGAATTAGAAGCATTCCTGGGAAGACGCCCTTCTCCCCCCCGATTTAGGTATTTGTTTTGAAGGAGGTGCCTCTCCTACATGAAGCCTTAAATCCCTCTCTACAAATGATACATCTCAGCTGCTGTCAGAAACAGGGTGCTCTAGCACAGAACGCATCCTTCTCTGCTGCTTTTTGCGAGGCATGCACAGCTCCCACCCAGCACTTCAGTGCAGAATCCAGCATAAAAACTACGCACGGTATTCCTGAAATAAAGGCGTGCACATGCACGCGATAGAATTCTACTGTCATCGCGCCTGGGAGGTTTGTGTATGTCAGTTGCACCAGTCAGAAGTTTTTGCTCTGGCAGAATTTGAAAGAAGTGGATGTTACTGGTCTACCTTGCTGTTGGTTCTTCTCTAGCGCAAGCTCTGCGTGAGGAAATACTTCCTGCAAGGCTTCTAAAATTCTTGCTAGTGTGTTTTCCAGCAGTGGTTTTGACATAGGTGGTAGCGCTCGCCCAGCTGAAGCCACAGCCCTCTGTGAAGCTGGAACAATCTTCTGCATCGCCACCACAAAATCCTTTGCTCTTATTTCAATAGAAGCGACATCTAACTGCAGTTTCTCACGACTTTGGTAGATCTGAGGATAGTGCCGGCGCAAAGCACACAGGGCAGCTTCAGCACACAAGGCTTTAATATCAGCGCCACAGTATCCTAATAAACAAAACAAGAATCAAAGGTTACGTTGGTCTCAGGCAACACAGAAGCCAAGGTTGCCCAAGTGCAACACTGAAAGATTTTGTATGCAGCCACAAATTGAGAGGTTCAGAGAGAACTGACAGAGTTACTGCACTGCAGAGAAGTTCTGTTACGGGGCTCGCAGCCTGAGACCCAGCACCTTGGAAGCAGCCTCCTAAGCAAAGCTCTGCTCCTGAGGAAGATGCCCAAAACCCATTCAATGTTCTGAGAGACAAAGAAAATGAAAAGAAAAGAAGCATCTGACTTTGTCTGCCCGCAGGGCGAGCCAGCTGCCTCACTGCCTCGCCCTGCGGCAAGGCACAAGAGCTCGGGGGCTGCCCGGTAGAAGCTCAGGTTCCCGAGGACTCCAGTCACGCGCAGCAACTCACTTGGTTTTCCAACTTACCAACGCATTCTTCAGCTAGCTCTTCCAGAAACGTGTCCAATGGTTTAGGGGTCCACTCTCGTGTGTGAATCTTGAAAATCTCTTTTCTAGCCTGGAAACAAAATGGTTGCCTTTGAGCTTGTCCTAAGTTTTCTCTTCAAATCCAATCATTCTCATCTTGTTACATTCAACTTTTTTCCTGGGGAGCCTGCAGCCAAATAAAAGGCATTTATAGCTTCCATAAAAAGTTCGTTTCCACAGGTATCAAACTTAATGATCCTGAGGAAAAAAAACTGTAGTCCAAAGCTTCTCTGCAATCAGCGATTTTTCCTCACAGAAAATTCTCTCACATTTCTCTGATCTTAACAAGACTTTCACTGAAGGATTTCTTGCTACACAGAATAATTATGGCAGATTTCTAGAATTCTTCCCCAGCAGGGAATCGCACTACTACATCTGTTTCATGGCACCTCCTCTGCTGTCCCGGAAACCAGATAAAGCCGGAGACAAAGGTTTGTGTTAAATACCCTCCTTGGTGCACTTCTACTGGCCTTCAACCCAACAAGCGGTAGTAAAAAAAGTAGCAGTGACAGCCAGAGAAAAACCACAAAAACAGGGTTCCGGTTTCGCACAGTATCTTCTCCCCCACACGTATTTTTTGCTTGCTTGATACATATTTTTTCATTGCTTAGCTGTCGCCATTGAACTAGAAGCTTCCCAAACCCTGCACCTGGGCAGTGTACCACATCCTTCTCCAACTCCCTGTTAGGAAGTGCCAGTGAGAAGGTCAGATCCGACAATACGTGATTGGGGAATGAAAAATTTGAATTTGCTCCAGCTGGACCAGCCTCAAGAAGAGTTTTTTGTCAGCAAAAAGGAATTCTTGTGCACGCACCACGCCTTTCATTTTCAAGATGAGACTGCAGTAATTGATAGCTAATTCAGACATTCATCCTTACTTACACATTTCAGGGACTAGCAGCATCCCATTTTCCTGGCTGGTCCCAGTCAAACCAAAACTAGTTCTAAAACCAAATCCCTGTTGAAATCAGCTGAATCCTACATACTCAGTACCAGATCTGCCCTCCACAGTACGACACCATCTCTCCAGATAGCCCTCCTTTGCCCAAGTTGCGCAACACTGATTGTGACTTTAACTGCTCCATGATACTGCATTGTCAGGTAGCTCTAGCATAAAGGTGGACTTGGCCACGTCAGCATTAAGGCTGAGCTGAAGTTCTGACCTCTTTATTCGGCAAGCTGAAGAGGAGCTCTCGATCAAAGCGTCCGGGTCTTCGCAAAGCCGGATCTATAGAATCCAGTCTGTTGGTGGCTCCGATGACCACAATTTCTCCTCTGCTGTCTAAGCCATCCATAAGTGTCAGAAGTGTTGATACAATAGAGCTAACAGAAAAATTACTAGTTTAGTAAATTTTGTTCTGTTCTACACACCACCTTCTCCAGTGATCTCACAAAAATGACAAGCTTTTGTTGATGAGACGCTGATTAGTGAAAGATTCATTTTAGCACTTGAAAAAAACAGACAAGGTAACACAGACCGCATGCTGTTATCAAGCTTAGTGAATTGTGTTCGATTATTGCTTAAAAATCATCTGACATTTTGTAGCACTCAGTTACTAGTTTTCAGGAGAAACGAGTGGGTCACATTAAGCTAAATAGGTTGGGGGCTTCTTTTCACAAAGATCAAGCAGCTTCTGTGTAGATACATAAAATGTACTACCTGTGAATGTGGTCTTGTCTACTGGACCGCACCGGAGCAAGACCATCTATCTCATCAAAGAAAATAATGGAAGGTTGCATCTGGTAGGCCTAGAAGGAAAACACAGGAATATCGACTCCAGTAAAACAGCGCCATTTGAAAGAGAAAATGCATGGAATACATGATGGTTGGAAAGTCATTGGAGCTAGATTTTTCACACTAGCATCAGGGATCTCTACTCATTGAGCTAATGCAGTAAGTGGCACGAGTAACACAAGACAGCAGCCTCTGTCAGCCCGCTGAGACGGGGTGACAGGGAGCAAATCACACCAGCAGTTCTTACAGCCATTTGGCAACCGCCGAGAACAGAGCCGGGACTTCATTCAATTACAGCTTCTGGAAGCAACCAAACAACCCTGCTTTCAGCCTGCATCTCTTTCCCTCTGATCTAAGGCCACCATCTCCTGCCTCCTGCAGCCTTTTTTGTGGCTGGACTGTTGTTTTTGGGTTATTTTTAAGGCTGGGGGAGGGGCTTGCTTTGCGAGGTTTTCTCATTGGTTTTATTAACCTTTCCCAATACATCTGGAGATTTCAAGCCCCTAAGAACCCACTGAAAAACAAAACCCTGACAATCCCCTTTCAGTGACAAGAACTGGTGAAACACAAAAAATGAGTGAGTTCTCCTTAAAAACACTGACCGCAGAAAAGGACAGTTACAACTTGGACAGAACACACAGCGCATTTTGGCCTTACCTGATCAAATAATAAATGAAGCTGTCGTTCAGATTCTCCCACCACTTCACTCAGGTAGTCGGCACCATTTCTCATAAAAAAGGCTATTCTCCTGGCACCTTGGCTACATTCATTAGCAAGGGCACGAGCAACCAGTGTCTTTCCAGTTCCTGGTGGACCATGGAATAGAAAGCGTCTGCAATTGAAAGAAAAAAGATTCACCTAGGAAAAAAGCCTCGTGGAAAAGTAGCTCTTACTACCTCCACCCCTAAAACACCCAACTCTTCTCTCCTAACCGAAGCACTTCATGCATTAGACAGTGGTAGCAGCTCAAGTGTGAGAAAAGTCAAAACAGATGGAGGTTTTTGTTCCTACACAATTCAAGAAGGCAGCAAACAAAAAGAGCACAGAGGACAAGGCAGACGTAGAAAAACTCGAGAATAGATGGCAGTGTCCCAGAAGGACCCTTCCAGAGCTGCTGACAAACTAACAGGGGTGCTTACAGCACCGCGGAGCCAAACAGGAACAAACGGCAGCACAGAATCGGAGACTGGGCTAACTCGCGAATCAGCAGCTCACTCTTCAGCGAGACACTGCCCATTCATTTGGGTGTCACAAAAGGCAAGATCTGATACTGAAGCATTGAATTCTCCCTTGAAAAGCTTGAAGTTGCTGGATTTGGTTTCCGGGGAATTCTAAAGCTGGGAAGGTATTCTGCATTTCCAGATAAATATAGCCATAAACTGGAAAAGCCAATGCACTGCTGTTTCAAAGAGCATTTCAACAAATAACGGAGCAAAACACAGATTTCATTTTGTTATTGGCAATACTTTGAACGCTACTGAAAGCAAAGAACTTAAAGTTGCACCTCAATATACCGTGATTGAGTTTTGCTGAGCAAGAACCTATCAAGTCAAGTATTAAATCTCTAAAAATTGCATTTCATAATGCACAACGAGTTTAGCTGGGTAAGGAGCAGATCGATTCCTACTCAGCCCAAGCACAACAAACACTACAAGGTCCTATCCATTGGAAAACTGATACTTCCGCACTTCAAAAACAGAGTTGGTGGGAGAGCCAAGTGGACTTCGAAGAAACCAATTACAGTTGACTAGCAGGAGATAATTCCAATTAGAATTTTTAGGTTTAAACAATCTCTGTTACCTTGGCGGCTGAATTTTGAATCTCTCAAAGACTTCCAGGTAAAGCAAGGGAAAAACGACCGTCTCTTTTAGAGATGAAATGTGGTCAGAAAGGCCACCCACGCCATCAAATCGTACCTAAAGATAAATTCAACAGAACACATTGGATAAGTTAAAGAAAGCTGCAACCTCGATAAGGTTCCATCAGAAATTATCTGTCAGCACAAAGGAAATGTCCTGGGCAATTTTCAAATTGCTCCAGAGAAAACTGTAAACCAAGGCATCTGTAGGCAGCACGCTACTGAAGGCTTTCACCAACACTGACACAATGAACTAGAAATACTTACCGAACAATCTATTTTCATTGGATCCACATCAGCCAGACTTGCTCCGATTTCCATTTGATCCTGGTGAATTCCCTTTAACTCCTCTTCCCCAAAGTTAAGTGGAAGACACCTGATTTCAATGAAGGACAAAGAGAAAGGCACTTTCTAACTTCAGATTTTTGCTTTCAGCATCATGGCAAGGGAATGCGGAAGACCTTATAAATGAGCATAAACTTCCCAAATAGTTAAATCTGCCTTCAGACTCTCTTGCATTTAATGTCCATGAGTAAATGCAAGAAAATAAAATTGCTCCAGACATTAAACTGAGTTAATGATTTTAACACGAATAGCCATGCTAGTCAGCACAGCACACGCATGAATGCAAGCTTAGAACAAGTTCTTCCGGATGCGGAGACCGTGAACTGACATTGCTTTGTGTGATGGAAGAACCCCCCCTCAAAACACATCGACATCTTTTAAAGATTTTTTGCTCCTCCATTCAAAAAGTTACAGCCCGAGTGGATACTTCTTTCATGCGGATTAACATCGTACAGGCTGCCAAGCACTGCTGGTGCGTCCTGAGAACTCTGGGGTGTGTGTGCCAGGGGACACACGTCAGAGACATCAGCCTGAAAGCTTCTGTGTTAAGTCTGTTATCAACATACTTTTTCTAGAGCATTTGTTAAGTAACAAAACCTCCATCATTTCCTCTATCACATTTTCTGTTATGGTGGTCTTCTTTCTGAACAAACTCAATCTAAAGCACAGGAGCAGTAGAATTTCACATTAAAAAACTACATAAACGTTTTCCTCCCCCTATTGCCACTTATCAATCAAACTGCTGATTATCAATCAATTCTAAAAATCCAATTGTAAAGAGTCCAGTTACAGCTGTCAGTGCTGACAGGTATGATTAAATATTGCCACCATGTAGAAAGTGTACAAGAGGAAAGTGTACAAGAGGAAGAGAATAACACACAGGGTTAGGCAGATGCAAGCTCCTCCCAGGTAGACCCCTCCCTCCCCTGTTCTCCAGTTTCATGAACCTCCTCAAAGCTCTGCTGCGGCTGCGCTTCCTGCGCCTCTCCAAATGCTCTTCATCATCACATGAGGGAGAGGATGTGGAGCCACTGTTGTGGACTCTGTGTCTCTGACCGCAAACATTTAAACAAACAAAACTTAATTTTTCTTAGGAAGGTAGAACGCTTCACTGTTTCCCAAAGAAATTTCACAAAAATACCTACTCATTTTGTCCCACCCCTTCCTCTCACACACACACACAAATACAGAACCACAGAATCACAGAATGGTCGGGGTTGGAAGGGACCTCTGTGGGTCATCTAGTCCAACCCTCCTGCCGAAGCAGGGTCACCTACAGCAGGCTGCACAGGACCGCGTCCAGGGGGGGTCTTGAATGTCTCCAGAGAAGGAGACTCCACAACCTCCCTAGGCAGCCTGTGCCAGGGCTCCGTCAGCCTCAGAGGGAAGAAGTTCCTCCTCATGTTCAGACGGAACTTCCTCTGCTTCAGTTTGTGCCCGTTGCCCCTTGTCCTGTCACTGGGCACCACTGAAAAGAGCTTGGCCCCATCCTCCTGACACCCACCCTTTAGATATTGATAAGCATATATTACGTCCCCTCGCAGCCTTCTCTTCTTCGGGCTGAACAAGCCCACCTCCCTCAGCCTTTCCTCGTAGGAGAGATGCTCCAGTCCCCTCACCATCCTCGTAGCCCTCCGCTGGACTCTCTCCAGTAGCTCCGCATCTTTCTTGAAGTGGGGAGCCCAGAACTGGACAGAGTACTCTAGATGGGGCCTCACTAGGGCAGTGTAGAGGGGAAGGAGAGCCTCCCTCGACCTGCTGGCCACACTCCTCCTAATGCCTCCCTCGCCCACCCCAGCCTCCCCCCGGACGCATACTCACTGCTGGCCAAGACTGTACTGGGGCAGTGCTGTTGGCTGGTGCCCTTCTATATCCACCCCCATTGTGACGCGTCCCCTGTGATGTCACGGGTGTCTTAGCACATCACAGTCTCGCCCGCCGGCCATTGGCCCCACCCCGGCTCAGCGACCCACAGCTGCCCTGGTGTACTGGTTGAGGCTGGCCTGCAGATCATGTTCTTCACAGGAGCTTGCACCATGCTTCATTCTGGAGATGTTATCACCTGCCTGCCACTCGGAATCTCCTAATCATACAATATCCTGAGTTGGAAGGGACCCACGAGGATTCCGAGTCCAACCCCTGAGTCCACACCGGGCAACCTTAAGTTTGATCATCGAATCGTAGAACCATCGAATCATTTAGGTTGGAAAAGATCCTTCAGATCATCGAGTCCAACCGCAAACCCGACACTGCCAACTCCATCACCATACCGTGTCCCAAAGCGCCACGTCCACACAACTTTCAAATACCTGCAGGCATGCTGCCTCAAGCACTTCCCTGGGCAGCCTGTTCCAATGCTTGGCAACCCTTTCAGGGAAGACAGTTTTCCTAATAGCCAACTGGAAAAAGTCTCCTTCTCTGGAGATATTCAAGACCCACCTGGAGAAGGTCCTCTACAGCCTGCTGTAGGTGACCCTGCTTCGGCAGGAGGGTTGGACTAGATGACCCACAGAGGTGCCTTCCAACCCCAACCATTCTGTGGTTCTGTGATTCTGTGTGAAACCTCCCCTTGCAGGAGTCGGCTGGGCCGAGGGCGGCCTTGATGGTCTTGATGGAATAGAGTCATATCTCTGAGCTAATTATTTTGCGCACCTGTGGTTGAAAAACAGGAGGAAAGGAGCGAAGAAACAGGATGGGAAAATCCACCTCTTTGATAAGCGTGAAGGTCGTGTGAACGGACACATGATGACCAATCAGAAGAACAAAGGAGCGACATGCCAAAAGACCCTCACCAGTGAGACTCTGGGGGTGGGGAACAAGGGGATATAAAAATGTTATGATTAACCATTACAGTGCTTCTGCTGCTGCTTCTGTTTGCTTTTGCTTGCCTTGTGACTGCCGTAACTTCTTGTGGCGTGTCGCCACAACTAACGATGACACGAAGTTTGGGCTCAGCAAGTAACGATTTGCATTGTGCAATTAGGACTTGAATTACAGGACACAAGCTGCGTTTCAGGCCCCTTCCCGCGTCCAGCCCGTGGCTGGCAGGATGCTGCCTGGAAGCAGGAAAGAAGGGGTTTTCCCGGCCGACAGCAAGCGGCCCCGTGGCACCAAGCCTGCCTGCGTACTCCGCACGGCGATTTGGCTCCAAGGCAAGCTACAGAACTCCCGCGACACCTCCCCAGCCTCCGCGCATCTCACTACTGAATTACCTTTTAACTCACATACAGTGTAGTTTGTAATGCTGCAGTATCACCTCCTGTTTCCAAAACAACATTTTCAATTTTCTTGTGTCCTGCACACTCCAGAAAGTCCACGTCACGACGAAACCTGACGTAAGGAGCAGGTTTTCTTGTGCTTATGAGCAGGCTCGAACTCACACTGCCTTCTCCTCAAGCCTGCAAGGAATTCATAGCCTAGCCTGCTATTCGCACCGACCTCTTTTCACAAAACTCGTGGGAAATTCACTACCTTGGTGAAGATCCTCTCTTCTCACCACTTCAGCTGATTTTGGCTGATGAGGTCAGCAGTTTTGGGGGCCAAGTTAAACACACAGTGACCAAACGCAGCCCTTCTCAGAAACCAGGTTAAAAAGGCAATCCCTAAGGAATTACCAGTACTTACCTTCTCGATAGTCTTCTTTTTCTTGGCCTGATTTCAGCTTTGCCAACTGCCTCCATGAAGAAAGAGGACAGAGGAAAGGAGAAAAGAATTCTTGTACAGAAGTATTCTATCGCATCATGCTGTATTGCATTGCATAGTCCCCCCTTAAGGCTGGGAACTTCACCAAGTTTACAACCCGGTGCTCCAGGTCATCCCAAGAAAAGCCTGGAGACAACAAAGAGGGTTCAGATCCCAAGCCTGCTGCGTACCACACACACAAAGTTTTCTCAGGACAGACATTCCCCAACCTGCGTGTCTTCAAGTCTCAACAGGGCAAGTAATATCTCTCTACCCAAAGTGGTGGAGAGATCTCCAAGCAGTTGGGAGAAGATGCATGTTTTTTATACAAGCACAAGATTTTGATGAAGAACAGTGATTCTCGTTCCGAGACACTGGCACTGATATTAACATAATCGTACTCCCCTGCAGATTTTTAGCTGTAGATTTATCACCATGTGACTCCTTGGGCACGCTTTCGCTTTTCCTTTTCATTCTATAAATCCAACAGAGATTAAACACTTAGAAATACCTTGTAAAGTGTCTTTGCTGGACATTTTCACTTAATATTTCCATGCTTTTGTCAAAGCTAGAGTCTGTACAGGGTGGCATGTTTTTTCTCATTGATCTTAAACAGCGTCCATTGAAACATTCAGTTTTGACAACGAATGTTTGGACAAACACATGAGGCAGAAGCAAAGAAAACGGAAACACACCTCCAAAACCAAGCCCACACGGAGGGATTGCACAGTTTTGGCATTCAGCGTCACCGCACCTTGCGTATGGGAGGTGGCCTAACGCAACAGCCATGGATCCTGCCACACAGTTTATGGCAACTGAAAGAAAATTTGATTCTCGTAAAATTCAACTTTGCTTATGCTGTTATCAATTTAAAAAAAAAAAAAAAACTGTCAAAGGAACTGAGAGACATTTTCTCTGCTCAAGAGGCATGCAGACATCTTCAAAACAGGGTACTGCTTTGCTTTGACTTAAATATAGTTATCACGATCCTCCAGCACCAAGAAGATTGTCACCGTTACAAGCCAGACTCAACTTTATCTCAGAAAGTTACAGCAGTCAGTCTCGCTTTGTTTCAAGTCTGGTTGCTTTGACAGGCAAAAATATGCCATCACAAAAGCTCTTCTGTTGGTGGAAAAAGGGTTTCTCCGAGATCTCGTCTTGAGATGGTGGATTCTGTGAAAGCCACCTGAGGTGCTACCAGGTCATTAAAAGAAATCACCTCTGAACTGCATGAAGAGGTTTCTAAAGCATTTACTTGTCACAAGCCTAAACGAGATTGCTTGAAAACTTTGATTTAATATGCAGTGGACTGTCCAGCACCACAGACCACTTCAGAAAACTCTATCGCCACAAGCTGAAAACAATGATAAAAGTTCATCAAGTTTTCCATCGTCTCCTTCTAAAGAGAGGCACTGAAACGTCTGGGAGATGTTCAAGTCTGCAGCGTTCCAAAGGCAATCACAGAGGGATGTCTCATAAAAATATGTACCTAGCTGTTGGGCAAAAATATCAAATAAATGCAGCCAAACGTCTACAGCTTTCTTAATAAATTTTAATATATATTTGGTATCTGTATAAATAAATATGTAGCAGTAATCTATTGAATTCTGCAGACAACAAACAGCGCGTCACGAAAAGAACACCTTCCAGAGCTGAAGTCAAGTCTGCTGAAATCCAGTGTCACTGTGTGCGCGTGAAGGCTGCAATTTCTTTCTTCATTTCCTAGTAAGAAAAACAGACAAGCCAGCAGTCAGCATGAAGAAAAGCTCAAGCACCCTGTTTATTTCTTCATCAAAAGAATAGAGAGTCTGTACATACATACAACTGTTAGAAGCATTTAGCAAATACATGTACTCCCACCACCAGCACAGTGTCCTTCCAGCGTCTCTCTAGCTTCAAACGCGTCCTTACGCATCCAAACTAGAGAGCAGGCCAGAGGGAGTGGAGGGATCTGTATCAGCAGTGGCTTCAACAATTGGAAAGAGGAGCCAGTTCCTGAAAAGCCACAGCTAAAAGCTGGAAATTCTGTTTTCTGCATTCTGAATAATAATAAGAGAGACTTGTTCAAGTTTCTCTCTTTGTACGCTACAGCTTGCCCCTGAGCGACTTGCGCAGCCAAGGATCTGAGGATCCTGAATCGGAAGGCCGAAGATCCATCCCATCTAAATCGACTCAGTACTGGGAATGCCTGACTGGGACCACGGGTGCCTCTGCAAGATTTCTGCCACGTTCTGACAACTCAGAAAACCTCTCTTAGAGGAAGAGATCCGAGCATTTGACTCATCAGCATTAAAGCGGCATGGTTTTGCAATAGGGACCAACTTCTTCCAGACTGAAATGAGAAAGTCTTGAAACACAGGCACCTGAGCAGTACAGAGGAACGCTACATAGGCGTGACGTCCGGAGCGCACGCGTACATACCCGTAACACACACATGCGTCACAGTGATGGAAAGGGCTAGAAGACAAAAAAAATTTACCTTCACCAATTCAGTTTTGTCATCATCTTCCCGATGGCGGTAAATGCACTGACTGAGAATAGCGTACAGTCTTTCCAACTGAACTAGAGTGAAGTTGTTTGTTGTCTCAGTGACAAAATGCAGCAGTTGCTGAAGAAAGAAAAATGGAAACTGCAAGTTTAGAATAGCACAGGATCCTTTGAACAAGCTCGTCATGTTTTCCAAAGCTAAACAATAACAGTACAACACAAGGGACATCCTGCTTTCTTATATTGCTAAATAAAATAGGAGTGACACTTCAGAGAACAGATGAAATCTCTCACAAGCTGTAACTGGAGAAAATGCGTTCATTTTTCGTACTTCAAAGTGGCTCTGCCTGTAGCAGATCACCAGCTCTCACACAGTCCTTTCTGGGCCCAAAGCTGTGAATGGCATCGCCTCTGGGAAAGCAACCCCAACAAGCCAGCGGCAGCACCTGCTTCCACTGCGGCCGCTGTGCAGTGGCCACGTGTTGTGTGAGGCTGTAGAGACGGAGCTCAAGAGAGCAGCCACTCCAAAGGAAAATATTACTGCCTCGCCGCTGCCTGTCATCACACTCTGCCTCCCTCACATCAGCCAGCACAGAACCGGAGTATTCCCCTCAGCTTCCTGCTACACAACATGCAGGTTAAGACGCACACAATACACGCAGCGTGCTTTCAGCTGCTGCAAACAGAAAAGGCAGGCTGTGACAGAGGCTTATGGTCAACGTCCCGTGGGAAACTAGTTCTAACTGCTGCCACACAGACGACCGCATGCTCTTCTCTATCTTCCTAAAGTTCTAGTCCTACTGCCAAGCAAAGAAACAAACAAAACTCTCCCCCCAAAAAACCAAGCCGCTCCATTTGGGAGGTTCACCTCGCTTATTCACTGCAAGCAAGCTCCAAAGAGGCTGTCTGGTACGAGCAACTAGTTCCAGCGGCACCCATGTTAATGAGCAAAGTTTTCTAAAAGACGCGTTTCCTGACTGTAGCTCTGCTCAGAGCTGAAAGCTATAGAAGCTGAACCATATATACGGGCTCTACTGTAGCATTTCTCCAATGCAAAATTCTAACAGTAGATTCTGAAAGAATTTCAGAAAAGGAGACAGTAGTATTTTCTCCTGCTGACTTCAGCGTTGAAGTCACCACTGCTAGAAATAAAGGTCCTTTTCAGGTTCTCAATACATGAAAACACGCAAAACCCAACCCAAACCCCCAAAGCCGTCATAAAAACTGTCACCACATTAATAACCAACACTACTACTACTAGTAGGCTGTCAGTGGGCTCTTTGAAAATTCAACAAGCCCTTCTAAATCAACAATCAGCAAGACAACCCAGTCTCCTCAAATGTAGTTCTCCAAAAGCCACAACAGCAGTCTGCACCAGGTGTGCAAACACAACACTCATAGGCCATTACAAGCTGACTTCTTTCACAAGCTCTATATCCTTACCATACACTGTTTTAAGTGGCATTGGTTAACAACTAACTTCATTTACAACTCTCCATGGAGCAAGAAAACGTTCTTCTTCAGTATTAACAAAATTGAAATGAGACTTACTTTCAGCTGGGTGAGAATTCCCTGTGCTTTCTCCACACCCATCACATGTTGCTCTTCCATGCAAGAACGTCTCGCCCGAGCCACACAGCGTACCCACGAATCTGGAATGACACACAGCTCTTAGGCAGGGATTTTTGTTTCTCTGCCATACAGCATCAGTGAAGTGTCCTGCACCTGGAATGCAGTCTCTCTCTGCAATGACAGACACAGACCCCTTTTTTCCGCTGAGAAATCCCTGACTTGTACTTTCTTTCTGGTAAAAGTCCCTGTTCCATCAAAATTCCAAACTCGGACACAAAAGAAAACCCACCAGAGAAGAAGGCAGGGCAAAACCAGGAAAAAAAAACGACAGTCCTGTTGCCATTACAGCACTGCATGGTAAAACTCCAAGGTAATTTCGGTTAGGAGACACACCCTATCACAGAATCCCAGAATGCGAGGGTTGGAAGGGACCTCTGTGGGTCACCTAGTCCAACCCCCCTGCCGAAGCAGGGTCACCCAGAGCAGGCTGCACAGGACCCCGCCTGCAACCACGTGGACATAAGTCTCCTATTCCACAGGCGACTCTGGACCCACACTGCTGCTGGAAGAACGTTTCCATTTTCTTCCAGAGAAGAATCCTGGGTGGACCCACCTTCAGTGAAAGTGATCTTAGGAACATGTTTTTCTGAAGGCTCTTCCTGACTCTCGGCTTCATTTTGGTCTTCCAGAACATTCTTCTCTTTCTTGAACTGAAAATTCCTCCTCTTTGCTGCAATACGGGGCTCAGGCGGGGCTCATTGAGAGGGTTTTAAACTAGGTTCGAAGGGGGAAGGGGATATTGCCCAGCTCACTAGGGATGAGCATAGGCTTGGCGTGCCAAGGCCAGGGGTGAGATTGACAGCCCAGCTCAAGTGTGTTTACACCAATGCACGTAGCATGGGCAATAAACAGGAGGAGCTGGAAGCCATTATACAGCAGGACTGCTACGACTTGGTCGCCATCACAGAAACGTGGTGGGACAACTTGCATGACTGGCATGCTGTCATAGATGGCTACAGACTCTTTAGGAAAGACAGACCAACAAGGAGAGGTGGGGGAGTTGCTCTATATGTGAGGGAGCAAGCAGAATGCATTGAGCTTGGCGTGGGGGCAAATGAGGAACAAGTTGAAAGCTTGTGGGTTAGAATTAAGGGACAGGCTCATAAGGGTGACATTACAGTGGGTGTGTACTACAGGCCACCTGAGCAGGAGGAGGAGGTTGATGAGGCCTTCTACAGGCAGCTGCAAGCAGCCTCACAGTCACAGGCCCTGGTTCTCATGGGGGACTTCAACCACCCTGACATCAGCTGGGAAGACCAACAGCTAGGCAGGCGCAATCCAGGAGGTTCCTACAGAGCATCGATGATAACTTTCTGATGCAAGTGGTGGAGGAACCAACAAGGAAAGGCGCGCTGCTGGACCTTGTGTTAACAAACAAGGAGGGACTGGTGGAGGATGTGAAGGTTGGAGGTAGACTCAGCTGCAGTGACCATGAAATGCTCGAGTTCAGGATCCTGCGTGGAGGAAGCAGGGCAATAAGCAGGATCAAAACGCTGGACCTCAGCAGGGCTGACTTTGCCCTCTTCAAGGAGCTACTGGGAGGAATCCCGTGGTCCAGGGCTCTCGAAGGCAGGGGTGTCCATGAGTACTGGTCGCTCTTTAAACAACACTTCTTCCATGCACAGGAGCAATGCATCCGCCTGAGAAAGAAATCTAGCAAAGGAGGCAGGAGACCTGCATGGTTAAACAAGGAGCTTCTAGCAGAGATCAGGCAGAAGAGAAAGGTCCATGGAATGTGGAAAGAGGGGCAGGCCACTTGGGAAGAGTACAGAAACGTGGTGAGAGCATGCAGGGATGCGACGAGGAAGGCCAAGGCCCACCTGGAATTGAAGCTGGCAAGGGATGTCAAAAACAACAAGAAGGGCTTCTTCAACTACATCAGCAGCAAAAGGAAGACTAGGGACAATGTGTGGCCACTGCTGAATGAGGCAGGTGTCCTGGTGACGGAGGATGCGGAGAAGGCAGAGCTACTGAATGCCTTCTTTGCTTCAGTCTTCAGTGCTAAGACTGGCCCTCAGGAATCCCAGGCCCCGGAGGTAAGAGAAGAAGCCTACAAAGAGGATGACTTTCCCTTGGTCGAGGAGGACTGTGTGAGGGATCGCTTAAGCGATCTGGATGTCCACAAATCCATGGGCCCCGATGGAATGCACCCACGAGTGCTGAGAGAGCTGGCGGATGTCATGGATTCACCAAGGGGAAATCATGCCTGACCAATCTAATAGCTTTCTACGATGACATGACTGGCTGTGTAGACGAAGGGAGAGCCGTGGATGTTGTCTACCTGGACTTCAGCAAGGCTTTCGACACAGTCTCCCATGATATCCTCCTAGGGAAGCTGAGGAAGTGTGGGCTGGATGAGTGGTCGGTGAAGTGGATAGAGAACTGGCTGAATGGCAGAACTCAGAGGGTTGTCATCAGCGGCGCTGAGTCTAGTTGGAGGCTGGTAACAAGTGGTGTCCCCCAGGGGTCAGTACTGGGCCCAGTCTTGTTTAACTTCTTCATCAACAACCTGGATGAAGAGTTAGAATGTAACCTCAGCAGGTTTGCTGATGACACCAAACTGGGAGGTGTGGTAGACACACCGGAAGGCTGTGCTGCCATTCAGCGTGACCTGTGATAGGCTGGAAAGCTGGGCAGAGAGGAACCTGATGAGGTTCAACAAAGGCAAACGCAGGGTCCTGCACCTGGGGAGGAACAACCTCATGCACCAGTACAGGCTTGGGACGGACCTGCTGGAGTGCAGCTCTGCGGAGAGGGACCTGGGTATCCTGGTGGACGACAGGTTAACCATGAGCCAGCAGTGTGACCTGGCTGCCAAGAAAGCCAATGGAATCCTGGGGTGCATCAAGAAGAGTGTGGCCAGCAGGACGAGGGAGGTTCTCCTTCCCCTCTACACTGCCCTGGTGAGGCCCGATCTGGAGTACTGTGTCCAGTTCTGGGCTCCCCAGTTCAAGAAAGATGAAGAGCTACTGGAGAGAGTCCAGCGGAAGGCTACGAGGATGATGAGGGGACTGGAACATCTCCCCTACGAGGAGAGGCTGAGGGAGCTGGGCTTGTTCAGCCTGAAGAAGAGAAGGCTGCGAGGGGACCTAATAAATGCTTATAAATATCTGAAGGGTGGGTGTCAGGAGGATGGGGCCAAGCTCTTTTCAGTGGTGCCCAGTGACAGGACAAGGGGCAATGGGCACAAACTGAGGCACAGGAAGTTCCGTCTGAAGATGAGGAAGAACTTCTTCCCTCTGAGGGTGACAGAGCACTGGAACAGGCTGCCCAGGGAGGTTGTGGAGTCTCCTTCTCTAGAGATATTCAAGACCCGCCTGGACGAGGTCCTGTGCAGCCTGCTGCAGGTGACCCTGCTTCAGCAGGAGGGTTGGACTAGATGACCCACAGAGGTCCCTTCCAACCCCTACTATTCTGTGATTCTGTGATTCTGTGATTCTGTAATACCTGAAGATGTTTTGTTCGTTCTGCGCTTTCTTTTTGACCTATCTACAAAGAGATATCAGAAAAAGTAAGCCATCACATTACGAAAACAGTCCTTCCTTCAAAATCCACCATCCTCATCCATGGTAGCAATTTAGAAGCCTTTCAAAGTCAGCTAGGCCGTCAAGGCCAGGGTCTCACACCGTAAAGCAACCACGGCACTTGAACTTCATAACCATCTGGAATGAATCCCCTCTGGCTTTACCTCACATTTTGAAACTTTTAGTCAACTTACGGTACTCAGACACAAGCATATGAAAAAGTATTGATTACCACCAAAGCATGTACTTTCTAGCTGTTAAGTCACCATTAGCAAAGTTTTATACGTGGAATAACCTCACCTGCGTTGCTTTTTGACGCAGGACTTTTAGCAGCTTGATTGATAATGATGTCCTCAAAAAACATTCTTCTTTCTTCCTTGGTAGGCAGCTGGATTTTGAAAACTTGTCCATAAGCATTCATAAACAATTCTTTGATCTAAAGCATGAGGAGAAAATGTATTTCAGATAGAAGGCCACACAAATTCATATTCTATTCCAAAAAGATCAGTATCTCTCTACGTTAAGCTGAATAAACATCTGGATAAGACAAACTGGGAACAGTTATCTTCTTGGCCTCAAAAGGTGAATTAAAATATCTTCTCAAAGGAACACCTCAAGAGAACACGCTGCTCTGAGAAGGGACCTTATCATACACTGAGGAAGTGGTGACAGTCACCACCTCCAAGACTGCTTATTTTGTGTTTACCTGCCTCACTGTCCTTTCGTTTCAATCGTTATGGCGGCTACAGAGGGAAGAGGCAGGCTTCAAACAAGTGCCAGGGCCTTTTGGTAAGGTGGCTTTTTGGTCTGGGCTTTGTTTTTTCTTTTTTCAATGAATTACTTCAAATGATGTGTCTGAAGTTGCATACTTCCAAGTTTTACTCCCATTTTTCAGTCTCTACTACCATCAGGTCTGGAAGGAATTCCAGTACTTAGTTGAGAAGGCATTTATTAGCAGCATGAAAAACTTCTGCAGAAAGTTAAGCTAACATATCTTTCACTTTTCAGAAACAATGTTTTCGGTCCAAATAGCTTTTTCCCATTTCCATTTCAAGCACCGTGTATTCCTGACTAAGTACATACCGAACCACCTTGAGGTCACTGCAATTACTGTCTCAAGTCAATTTAGACATTTCTCTCCGAAGCATGACGGTGTGAGAAGGGGAGAAAGTTGGGTCAAAGCCAATCTCTTGACTCAGAAAACACTTCAGACACACGCTTTCAGCACTCTTTTGGTTAAGGAAATTTGAAGAGACCTGGTGAGGGTGCTTGAGTAATACCAGCATGAATTTGCTGAAGAGTGCACCGTACTCCAATGCTTAAAGGATTTCTCCACTAACAGGAAGTCGAAGAAAAAAGCAAGAAAAGTATCGACAGAAATACCTCTTCTGGGAGATCTGCGTGACACACATCAGATGTTGCAAGCAGCAAAACTGGAGCAGAAGTTGGGATGTTCTGCAGTAGTGTCCTAAAAGTAAGTCTGAGTGGAATTCCAGCAGCCTCCCACCACAAATGGATATGGGGGATGTAAATTATGCTTGGTGTCGTTCTTTGAGCCTCTCGCATCATCTGGGAAAGTGAAAGCTTGGATCAGAACACTAAACCGTGTAGAACAGGACCTACGTATCGGTCAGATCTGAATCTCTGCCTGGTTTCAAAACTGCTTAGGAGGAAGATAACTCCTGGAGAGCCTCACAACTCAGCCGGTGTGGTGGTCTGCCTGAAAGGACAAGACTGACCCTTCAGCAAGACCTAGACGTGGTAGTTACGTGACCGCAGATGCAAGCATCACAGAACAGAAAAGGGATTACTCCTCTGTGTGACAGAAAGAGTATCCAGCCATGTCATGTGTCTGTCCTTACTCGTACAGCTCTCAAATGCTGCTACAACAGGTCAAAATATTTGAATACAGTGATGCCATCCAGGGAAATGCATTTCCTGCCTAACAGGAAAAAAGAAGGCAGCACTAATTCTGCTTCGATTTCCTTTTCCTAGTTAAGAAAAACACACCCGTGTACAAAAGGTCCATCAGTTTTAATGCATTTACTGCATATACTGCAGCAATACCAGCTGTACATTGTTCAGATAAGAAACACTTCTTTTCCCCAGAACCTTGATTGCCTTAGAAACACAACAAAAAAGAAGGCTACCAGAAGTGCCTGACCCGCAGTCAGGCTGATGCACAGCCATCTACTGGGAGCACAGAGCCTTAAAAAGCAAGGAAAACAACCTGCTGGGTCCCACCAGGATGGGCAGCATTTCTTGCCCATGAAGAGCGGATTATCAGCAGCACCTCCCAGCTTCCTGAGCTGCTAGCAGCATCCTCACCGTTTCATTTGGAATGGAAAAAATGCGCATGTAAAGCATCCTTACTGGGTGTCATTCAGTCTAGAAGATAAGCGGATTCCCAGGACTAAACCTAACAGCACACTCAAACCAGGCCAACTCCATGAACAATGACTTTTCCTTACTCTACAGACAGTTCATTCATCCCATGACATTAAAGAGAGAAAAAAAGATACCTGTGCACATGTTTCTTCCGGTGATGTGGTGCTAGCAAACAAAATGGATAGGTCTAGCGTATAAACGGGGAACTTCTCCAGGGCATGTATTACTGCAGGTGCCAGATGAGACGCTTGCCCATATCCTGCCTCTCCAACTAGTAAGAACCGTGGCTTCCAGGACATTGGCTGGTAATAAGCGTTTCTAGAACAACAACAAGAAAATACGTCTAAAAATGAAGTGGAAGTGATCAATAGGCACACAGATCTTCAAATGTTTTTCCTATCTATCTATCTATCTATCTATTGAAATACTCTCCATATTCCAGCACCATATTAATATCCAGACGACTCTCAGAGCCCATTTTGTTACAAACTTGTACCATACCTCCCCGAAGAAATCCTGCCTGGGTGAAGTAACAGCTCTCAAATCACACAGGGGGATTGTCCAGCTAAACACACACACGACAAGCGGTCAGGAGCCTGAGATGGGCAAGAATAACCACTCTCTCTCTCTCTCTCTCAACACACACCAATCTGGATCTCTTCAGCGCCCGTACACACCAATTTTCAGTAGGTCGTGAGCTGAAGTAACTGTGAGATCTCTACACCTGTCAAGTGTAGCTCAAATTTGGCCATGGAGCTAGTGGGAAGAAAGGAGCAGAACAACATTTCTAGAGAAAAATCACCGTGGGCACTGAAACACGCTTGCTGTATCTGAAGAAGTACACAAATGGATTGGTTGAATTTGAGCAGTACTCTAAATAGGCAGAAGATTTATATCTATTCAGTCAGAAATTCTAACTGCTTAATCTTTGAAGCGTGTATTCATTTCCTACTCCTCTTGCTTGACTAGCATGAAACACATTTGTGAAGAGCACTTGTTTTTTCCACCACAATACTGTTGGACATTTGCTGGCTGAAATCCAAGATCCTACAGACCTATTCAAGCTCCGCACGTCAGAAGATTTTCTGGACAGCACAGCAATAGATACTGAGAAAAAGAACTGACCCAACAGTGATGACAACATTCTATTTCTTCAACCCTTGGCTTATATGACTTCCACAGTAAAATGTCAAAAGATTAACATCAGCTTAGGAGGCTAAAGGCACAAACCACAGACATGGTTTAGGTTTTTCTCACGCTGTTGTAACAAACCATTTCTCTATTTTGTTTCTGCTACAGAATTGACGAATGCTTCAACGATCTTGGGAGGCAGAAGGGCAAAAGATGGCTACACAAATCCATACAGCTTTTATCGTTAAAAGGACAGACAGCGCACTTCTTTGGTCTTGAGTCTTTCAAGGAATACCATGGATCAAATCAACACGCTAGAATGGTCTGTGGACCACTCTGACTTCGGAGGAGAGGGCTGGGCCGTTCACTTGGATGGTTTCTGGCCATGTACTCCATTAGAACGTTAGCACCCAGCTGGATCTCCACACTTACTTCTTACAAATAGTGATCAACGCACACGCACACATTTTACTCCTTCAGCTACCACCCATCACACCAAAACTGCTTTCAGACCCAGCCATCTTTCAAATGGAAACATACAGCTGACAAATCTTTACCTGCTAAAATGGAGGCATGTTTTCTGCTGTGTACCAGGCACTTGATGTGTTGCCTGATCTTCAAAGATTGATGGTGATTCCTCATCACTGTCAACTGCACCGTTTCTTAAAACATCATGGAAAGTGTCTGAAAGACAAGAGAGGTTGGTTAACTTTCCTCAATAGTCTGTATCTGGCTCCTGCATTAATACAGCTTCTCAGTAGGTGCTGGAGACCCCTTAGCTTGTAGTTCTTCATTTGAGGGCACATGTTGATTGCTGAAGAGTTCATCCTACCACAGATCTAAGGAGACTGCACAAGTCTCTACAAAGCTGTCCTGCATCCCGTGATTTGCTTAAGGTGTATCTCGCTGGCGGTGAAAACTTGGAGGATTCTTCCTTAGAATAAAAATGACTGCGGACAAGGTCTGTGGTTCCTAGACACCTGAAAAACTCCACAAGGCCACTTCCTTCTGGAGCAGGCTCGCCCACTGGAAGTCGGGGAATTAAGTGAAGGTGATGGCCGCAGACTTCCATTTGTCTGCGACCGGCGAGTCAGAACATACAGACCAACCCATCTTCTAAAGAAGGCTCCTCAAAGATCACCGGGCAGGGAGATAACGGAAGGCGGACAGCGGAGAGGGGACACAGTTACCAATCCGCCGGCCTCTCTGCTTTTATTTTGCTGGTGGATTTCTGCCTCTCTTTTACCAACGCAAACCTGTCTCCCAGCTCTACTGCGGTTGACACTGGTAGGATATTCTCAAGGGATCAGCATCCGAACTCCTCAGGGATCTCCACTAATCAGCAGTGGAGTGAGCTAAACAATTTATTTGCTCTCACCAACAGACAGACTAAATTTGATCCCAGCTGATGCAGTTAGGAGCGTGAACTCACATGTGCTATGCAAGCCAAGCCCCAGAGTACGCACTACTAAAACATTCGGAGCTCACATGCAAGTGCACAGTGTGATCCACAAACATCTAAACGATGAGAACGTGGTTAAAAATCATGAGAGCTAAAACAGTATTTAGCTGAAGCCATTTAGATTTGTATTGTGGTCCTGACATTCTCCAGACAGGAATTAGAAGCATTCCTGGGAAGACGCCCTTCTCCCCCCCGATTTAGGTATTTGTTTTGAAGGAGGTGCCTCTCCTACATGAAGCCTTAAATCCCTCTCTACAAATGATACATCTCAGCTGCTGTCAGAAACAGGGTGCTCTAGCACAGAACGCATCCTTCTCTGCTGCTTTTTGCGAGGCATGCACAGCTCCCACCCAGCACTTCAGTGCAGAATCCAGCATAAAAACTACGCACGGTATTCCTGAAATAAAGGCGTGCACATGCACGCGATAGAATTCTACTGTCATCGCGCCTGGGAGGTTTGTGTATGTCAGTTGCACCAGTCAGAAGTTTTTGCTCTGGCAGAATTTGAAAGAAGTGGATGTTACTGGTCTACCTTGCTGTTGGTTCTTCTCTAGCGCAAGCTCTGCGTGAGGAAATACTTCCTGCAAGGCTTCTAAAATTCTTGCTAGTGTGTTTTCCAGCAGTGGTTTTGACATAGGTGGTAGCGCTCGCCCAGCTGAAGCCACAGCCCTCTGTGAAGCTGGAACAATCTTCTGCATCGCCACCACAAAATCCTTTGCTCTTATTTCAATAGAAGCGACATCTAACTGCAGTTTCTCACGACTTTGGTAGATCTGAGGATAGTGCCGGCGCAAAGCACACAGGGCAGCTTCAGCACACAAGGCTTTAATATCAGCGCCACAGTATCCTAATAAACAAAACAAGAATCAAAGGTTACGTTGGTCTCAGGCAACACAGAAGCCAAGGTTGCCCAAGTGCAACACTGAAAGATTTTGTATGCAGCCACAAATTGAGAGGTTCAGAGAGAACTGACAGAGTTACTGCACTGCAGAGAAGTTCTGTTACGGGGCTCGCAGCCTGAGACCCAGCACCTTGGAAGCAGCCTCCTAAGCAAAGCTCTGCTCCTGAGGAAGATGCCCAAAACCCATTCAATGTTCTGAGAGACAAAGAAAATGAAAAGAAAAGAAGCATCTGACTTTGTCTGCCCGCAGGGCGAGCCAGCTGCCTCACTGCCTCGCCCTGCGGCAAGGCACAAGAGCTCGGGGGCTGCCCGGTAGAAGCTCAGGTTCCCGAGGACTCCAGTCACGCGCAGCAACTCACTTGGTTTTCCAACTTACCAACGCATTTTTCAGCTAGCTCTTCCAGAAACGTGTCCAATGGTTTAGGGGTCCACTCTCGTGTGTGAATCTTGAAAATCTCTTTTCTAGCCTGGAAACAAAATGGTTGCCTTTGAGCTTGTCCTAAGTTTTCTCTTCAAATCCAATCATTCTCAACTTGTTACATTCAACTTTTTTCCTGGGGGCCTGCAGCCAAATAAAAGGCATTTATAGCTTCCATAAAAAGTTCGTTTCCACAGGTATCAAACTTAATGATCCTGAGGAAAAAAAACTGTAGTCCAAAGCTTCTCTGCAATCAGCGATTTTTCCTCACAGAAAATTCTCTCACATTTCTCTGATCTTAACAAGACTTTCACTGAAGGATTTCTTGCTACACAGAATAATTATGGCAGATTTCTAGAATTCTTCCCCAGCAGGGAATCGCACTACTACATCTGTTTCATGGCACCTCCTCTGCTGTCCCGGAAACCAGATAAAGCCGGAGACAAAGGTTTGTGTTAAATACCCTCCTTGGTGCACTTCTACTGGCCTTCAACCCAACAAGCGGTAGTAAAACAAGTAGCAGTGACAGCCAGAGAAAAAACACAAAAACAGGGTTCCGGTTTCGCACAGTATCTTCTCCCCCACACGTATTTTTTGCTTGCTTGATACATATTTTTTCATTGCTTAGCTGTCGCCATTGAACTAGAAGCTTCCCAAACCCTGCACCTGGGCAGTGTACCACATCCTTCTCCAACTCCCTGTTAGGAAGTGCCAGTGAGAAGGTCAGATCCGACAATACGTGATTGGGGAATGAAAAATTTGAATTTGCTCCAGCTGGACCAGCCTCAAGAAGAGTTTTTTGTCAGCAAAAAGGAATTCTTGTGCACGCACCACGCCTTTCATTTTCAAGATGAGACTGCAGTAATTGATAGCTAATTCAGACATTCATCCTTACTTACACATTTCAGGGACTAGCAGCATCCCATTTTCCTGGCTGGTCCCAGTCAAACCAAAACTAGTTCTAAAACCAAATCCCTGTTGAAATCAGCTGAATCCTACATACTCAGTACCAGATCTGCCCTCCACAGTACGACACCATCTCTCCAGATAGCCCTCCTTTGCCCAAGTTGCGCAACACTGATTGTGACTTTAACTGCTCCATGATACTGCATTGTCAGGTAGCTCTAGCATAAAGGTGGACTTGGCCACGTCAGCATTAAGGCTGAGCTGAAGTTCTGACCTCTTTATTCGGCAAGCTGAAGAGGAGCTCTCGATCAAAGCGTCCGGGTCTTCGCAAAGCCGGATCTATAGAATCCAGTCTGTTGGTGGCTCCGATGACCACAATTTCTCCTCTGCTGTCTAAGCCATCCATAAGTGTCAGAAGTGTTGATACAATAGAGCTAACAGAAAAATTACTAGTTTAGTAAATTTTGTTCTGTTCTACACACCACCTTCTCCAGTGATCTCACAAAAATGACAAGCTTTTGTTGATGAGACGCTGATTAGTGAAAGATTCATTTTAGCACTTGAAAAAAACAGACAAGGTAACACAGACCGCATGCTGTTATCAAGCTTAGTGAATTGTGTTCGATTATTGCTTAAAAATCATCTGACATTTTGTAGCACTCAGTTACTAGTTTTCAGGAGAAACGAGTGGGTCACATTAAGCTAAATAGGTTGGGGGCTTCTTTTCACAAAGATCAAGCAGCTTCTGTGTAGATACATAAAATGTACTACCTGTGAATGTGGTCTTGTCTACTGGACCGCACCGGAGCAAGACCATCTATCTCATCAAAGAAAATAATGGAAGGTTGCATCTGGTAGGCCTAGAAGGAAAACACAGGAATATCGACTCCAGTAAAACAGCGCCATTTGAAAGAGAAAATGCATGGAATACATGATGGTTGGAAAGTCATTGGAGCTAGATTTTTCACACTAGCATCAGGGATCTCTACTCATTGAGCTAATGCAGTAAGTGGCACGAGTAACACAAGACAGCAGCCTCTGTCAGCCCGCTGAGACGGGGTGACAGGGAGCAAATCACACCAGCAGTTCTTACAGCCATTTGGCAACCGCCGAGAACAGAGCCGGGACTTCATTCAATTACAGCTTCTGGAAGCAACCAAACAACCCTGCTTTCAGCCTGCATCTCTTTCCCTCTGATCTAAGGCCACCATCTCCTGCCTCCTGCAGCCTTTTTTGTGGCTGGACTGTTGTTTTTGGGTTATTTTTAAGGCTGGGGGAGGGGCTTGCTTTGCGAGGTTTTCTCATTGGTTTTATTAACCTTTCCCAATACATCTGGAGATTTCAAGCCCCTAAGAACCCACTGAAAAACAAAACCCTGACAATCCCCTTTCAGTGACAAGAACTGGTGAAACACAAAAAATGAGTGAGTTCTCCTTAAAAACACTGACCGCAGAAAAGGACAGTTACAACTTGGACAGAACACACAGCGCATTTTGGCCTTACCTGATCAAATAATAAATGAAGCTGTCGTTCAGATTCTCCCACCACTTCACTCAGGTAGTCGGCACCATTTCTCATAAAAAAGGCTATTCTCCTGGCACCTTGGCTACATTCATTAGCAAGGGCACGAGCAACCAGTGTCTTTCCAGTTCCTGGTGGACCATGGAATAGAAAGCGTCTGCAATTGAAAGAAAAAAGATTCACCTAGGAAAAAAGCCTCGTGGAAAAGTAGCTCTTACTACCTCCACCCCTAAAACACCCAACTCTTCTCTCCTAACCGAAGCACTTCATGCATTAGACAGTGGTAGCAGCTCAAGTGTGAGAAAAGTCAAAACAGATGGAGGTTTTTGTTCCTACACAATTCAAGAAGGCAGCAAACAAAAAGAGCACAGAGGACAAGGCAGACGTAGAAAAACTCGAGAATAGATGGCAGTGTCCCAGAAGGACCCTTCCAGAGCTGCTGACAAACTAACAGGGGTGCTTACAGCACCGCGGAGCCAAACAGGAACAAACGGCAGCACAGAATCGGAGACTGGGCTAACTCGCGAATCAGCAGCTCACTCTTCAGCGAGACACTGCCCATCCATTCGTGTGTCACAAAAGGCAAGATCTGATAGCGAAGCATTGAATTCTCCCTTGAAAAGCTTGAAGTTGCTGGATTTGGTTTCCGGGGAATTCTAAAGCTGGGAAGGTATTCTGCATTTCCAGATAAATATAGCCATAAACTGGAAAAGCCAATGCACTGCTGTTTCAAAGAGCATTTCAACAAATAACGGAGCAAAACACAGATTTCATTTTGTTATTGGCAATACTTTGAACGCTACTGAAAGCAAAGAACTTAAAGTTGCACCTCAATATACCGTGATTGAGTTTTGCTGAGCAAGAACCTATCAAGTCAAGTATTAAATCTCTAAAAATTGCATTTCATAATGCACAACGAGTTTAGCTGGGTAAGGAGCAGATCGATTCCTACTCAGCCCAAGCACAACAAACACTACAAGGTCCTATCCATTGGAAAACTGATACTTCCGCACTTCAAAAACAGAGTTGGTGGGAGAGCCAAGTGGACTTCGAAGAAACCAATTACAGTTGACTAGCAGGAGATAATTCCAATTAGAATTTTTAGGTTTAAACAATCTCTGTTACCTTGGCGGCTGAATTTTGAATCTCTCAAAGACTTCCGGGTAAAGCAAGGGAAAAACGACCGTCTCTTTTAGAGATGAAATGTGGTCAGAAAGGCCACCCACGCCATCAAATCGTACCTAAAGATAAATTCAACAGAACACATTGGATAAGTTAAAGAAAGCTGCAACCTCGATAAGGTTCCATCAGAAATTATCTGTCAGCACAAAGGAAATGTCCTGGGCAATTTTCAAATTGCTCCAGAGAAAACTGTAAACCAAGGCATCTGTAGGCAGCACGCTACTGAAGGCTTTCACCAACACTGACACAATGAACTAGAAATACTTACCGAACAATCTATTTTCATTGGATCCACATCAGCCAGACTTGCTCCGATTTCCATTTGATCCTGGTGAATTCCCTTTAACTCCTCTTCCCCAAAGTTAAGTGGAAGACACCTGATTTCAATGAAGGACAAAGAGAAAGGCACTTTCTAACTTCAGATTTTTGCTTTCAGCATCATGGCAAGGGAATGCGGAAGACCTTATAAATGAGCATAAACTTCCCAAATAGTTAAATCTGCCTTCAGACTCTCTTGCATTTAATGTCCATGAGTAAATGCAAGAAAATAAAATTGCTCCAGACATTAAACTGAGTTAATGATTTTAACACGAATAGCCATGCTAGTCAGCACAGCACACGCATGAATGCAAGCTTAGAACAAGTTCTTCCGGATGCGGAGACCGTGAACTGACATTGCTTTGTGTGATGGAAGAACCCCCCCTCAAAACACATCGACATCTTTTAAAGATTTTTTGCTCCTCCATTCAAAAAGTTACAGCCCGAGTGGATACTTCTTTCATGCGGATTAACATCGTACAGGCTGCCAAGCACTGCTGGTGCGTCCTGAGAACTCTGGGGTGTGTGTGCCAGGGGACACACGTCAGAGACATCAGCCTGAAAGCTTCTGTGTTAAGTCTGTTATCAACATACTTTTTATAGAGCATTTGTTAAGTAACAAAACCTCCATCATTTCCTCTATCACATTTTCTGTTATGGTGGTCTTCTTTCTGAACAAACTCAATCTAAAGCACAGGAGCAGTAGAATTTCACATTAAAAAACTACATAAACGTTTTCCTCCCCCTATTGCCACTTATCAATCAAACTGCTGATTATCAATCAATTCTAAAAATCCAATTGTAAAGAGTCCAGTTACAGCTGTCAGTGCTGACAGGTATGATTATATATTGCCACAATGTAGAAAGTGTACAAGAGGAAAGTGTACAAGAGGAAGAGAATAACACACAGGGTTAGGCAGATGCAAGCTCCTCCCAGGTAGACCCCTCCCTCCCCTGTTCTCCAGTTTCATGAACCTCCTCAAAGCTCTGCTGCGGCTGCGCTTCCTGCGCCTCTCCAAATGCTCTTCATCATCACATGAGGGAGAGGATGTGGAGCCACTCTTGTGGACTCTGTGTCTCTGACCGCAAACATTTAAACAAACAAAACTTAATTTTTCTTAGGAAGGTAGAACGCTTCACTGTTTCCCAAAGAAATTTCACAAAAATACCTACTCATTTTGTCCCATCCCTTCCTCTCACACACACACACAAATACAGAACCACAGAATCACAGAATGGTCGGGGTTGGAAGGGACCTCTGTGGGTCATCTAGTCCAACCCTCCTGCCGAAGCAG
Source organism: Opisthocomus hoazin (assembly GCF_030867145.1). Lineage (NCBI taxonomy): Eukaryota > Metazoa > Chordata > Aves > Opisthocomiformes > Opisthocomidae > Opisthocomus > Opisthocomus hoazin. The sequence goes on along the minus strand of NC_134454.1, from coordinate 6,570,098 downwards.
GGTCACCTACAGCAGGCTGCACAGGACCGCGTCCAGGGGGGGTCTTGAATGTCTCCAGAGAAGGAGACTCCACAACCTCCCTAGGCAGCCTGTGCCAGGGCTCCGTCAGCCTCAGAGGGAAGAAGTTCTTCCTCATCTTCAGACGGAACTTCCTCTGCTTCAGTTTGTGCCCGTTGCCCCTTGTCCTGTCACTGGGCACCACTGAAAAGAGCTTGGCCCCATCCTCCTGACACCCACCCTTTAGATATTGATAAGCATATATTACGTCCCCTCGCAGCCTTCTCTTCTTCGGGCTGAACAAGCCCACCTCCCTCAGCCTTTCCTCGTAGGAGAGATGCTCCAGTCCCCTCACCATCCTCGTAGCCCTCCGCTGGACTCTCTCCAGTAGCTCCGCATCTTTCTTGAAGTGGGGAGCCCAGAACTGGACAGAGTACTCTAGATGGGGCCTCACTAGGGCAGTGTAGAGGGGAAGGAGAGCCTCCCTCGACCTGCTGGCCACACTCCTCCTAATGCATCCCTCGCCCACCCCAGCCTCCCCCCGGACGCATACTCACTGCTGGCCAAGACTGTACTGGGGCAGTGCTGTTGGCTGGTGCCCTTCTATATCCACCCCCATTGTGACGCGTCCCCTGTGATGTCACGGGTGTCTTAGCACATCACAGTCTCGCCCGCCGGCCATTGGCCCCACCCCGGCTCAGCGACCCACAGCTGCCCTGGTGTACTGGTTGAGGCTGGCCTGCAGATCATGTTCTTCACAGGAGCTTGCACCATGCTTCATTCTGGAGATGTTATCACCTGCCTGCCACTCGGAATCTCCTAATCATACAATATCCTGAGTTGGAAGGGACCCACGAGGATTCCGAGTCCAACCCCTGAGTCCACACCGGGCAACCTTAAGTTTGATCATCGAATCGTAGAACCATCGAATCATTTAGGTTGGAAAAGATCCTTCAGATCATCGAGTCCAACCGCAAACCCGACACTGCCAACTCCATCACCATACCGTGTCCCAAAGCGCCACGTCCACACAACTTTCAAATACCTGCAGGCATGCTGCCTCAAGCACTTCCCTGGGCAGCCTGTTCCAATGCTTGGCAACCCTTTCAGGGAAGACAGTTTTCCTAATAGCCAACTGGAAAAAGTCTCCTTCTCTGGAGATATTCAAGACCCGCCTGGAGAAGGTCCTCTACAGCCTGCTGTAGGTGACCCTGCTTCGGCAGGAGGGTTGGACTAGATGACCCACAGAGGTGCCTTCCAACCCCAACCATTCTGTGGTTCTGTGATTCTGTGTGAAACCTCCCCTTGCAGGAGTCGGCTGGGCCGAGGGCGGCCTTGATGGTCTTGATGGAATAGAGTCATATCTCTGAGCTAATTATTTTGCGCACCTGTGGTTGAAAAACAGGAGGAAAGGAGCGAAGAAACAGGATGGGAAAATCCACCTCTTTGATAAGCGTGAAGGTCGTGTGAACGGACACATGATGACCAATCAGAAGAACAAAGGAGCGACATGCCAAAAGACCCTCACCAGTGAGACTCTGGGGGTGGGGAACAAGGGGATATAAAAATGTTATGATTAACCATTACAGTGCTTCTGCTGCTGCTTCTGTTTGCTTTTGCTTGCCTTGTGACTGCCGTAACTTCTTGTGGCGTGTCGCCACAACTAACGATGACACGAAGTTTGGGCTCAGCAAGTAACGATTTGCATTGTGCAATTAGGACTTGAATTACAGGACACAAGCTGCGTTTCAGGCCCCTTCCCGCGTCCAGCCCGTGGCTGGCAGGATGCTGCCTGGAAGCAGGAAAGAAGGGGTTTTCCCGGCCGACAGCAAGCGGCCCCGTGGCACCAAGCCTGCCTGCGTACTCCGCACGGCGATTTGGCTCCAAGGCAAGCTACAGAACTCCCGCGACACCTCCCCAGCCTCCGCGCATCTCACTACTGAATTACCTTTTAACTCACATACAGTGTAGTTTGTAATGCTGCAGTATCACCTCCTGTTTCCAAAACAACATTTTCAATTTTCTTGTGTCCTGCACACTCCAGAAAGTCCACGTCACGACGAAACCTGACGTAAGGAGCAGGTTTTCTTGTGCTTATGAGCAGGCTCGAACTCACACTGCCTTCTCCTCAAGCCTGCAAGGAATTCATAGCCTAGCCTGCTATTCGCACCGACCTCTTTTCACAAAACTCGTGGGAAATTCACTACCTTGGTGAAGATCCTCTCTTCTCACCACTTCAGCTGATTTTGGCTGATGAGGTCAGCAGTTTTGGGGGCCAAGTTAAACACACAGTGACCAAACGCAGCCCTTCTCAGAAACCAGGTTAAAAAGGCAATCCCTAAGGAATTACCAGTACTTACCTTCTCGATAGTCTTCTTTTTCTTGGCCTGATTTCAGCTTTGCCAACTGCCTCCATGAAGAAAGAGGACAGAGGAAAGGAGAAAAGAATTCTTGTACAGAAGTATTCTATCGCATCATGCTGTATTGCATTGCATAGTCCCCCCTTAAGGCTGGGAACTTCACCAAGTTTACAACCCGGTGCTCCAGGTCATCCCAAGAAAAGCCTGGAGACAACAAAGAGGGTTCAGATCCCAAGCCTGCTGCGTACCACACACACAAAGTTTTCTCAGGACAGACATTCCCCAACCTGCGTGTCTTCAAGTCTCAACAGGGCAAGTAATATCTCTCTACCCAAAGTGGTGGAGAGATCTCCAAGCAGTTGGGAGAAGATGCATGTTTTTTATACAAGCACAAGATTTTGATGAAGAACAGTGATTCTCGTTCCGAGACACTGGCACTGATATTAACATAATCGTACTCCCCTGCAGATTTTTAGCTGTAGATTTATCACCATGTGACTCCTTGGGCACGCTTTCGCTTTTCCTTTTCATTCTATAAATCCAACAGAGATTAAACACTTAGAAATACCTTGTAAAGTGTCTTTGCTGGACATTTTCACTTAATATTTCCATGCTTTTGTCAAAGCTAGAGTCTGTACAGGGTGGCATGTTTTTTCTCATTGATCTTAAACAGCGTCCATTGAAACATTCAGTTTTGACAACGAATGTTTGGACAAACACATGAGGCAGAAGCAAAGAAAACGGAAACACACCTCCAAAACCAAGCCCACACGGAGGGATTGCACAGTTTGGCATTCAGCGTCACCGCACCTTGCGTATGGGAGGTGGCCTAACGCAACAGCCATGGATCCTGCCACACAGTTTATGGCAACTGAAAGAAAATTTGATTCTCGTAAAATTCAACTTTGCTTATGCTGTTATCAATTTAAAAAAAAAAAAAAACTGTCAAAGGAACTGAGAGACATTTTCTCTGCTCAAGAGGCATGCAGACATCTTCAAAACAGGGTACTGCTTTGCTTTGACTTAAATATAGTTATCACGATCCTCCAGCATCAAGAAGATTGTCACCGTTACAAGCCAGACTCAACTTTATCTCAGAAAGTTACAGCAGTCAGTCTCGCTTTGTTTCAAGTCTGGTTGCTTTGACAGGCAAAAATATGCCATCACAAAAGCTCTTCTGTTGGTGGAAAAAGGGTTTCTCCGAGATCTCGTCTTGAGATGGTGGATTCTGTGAAAGCCACCTGAGGTGCTACCAGGTCATTAAAAGAAATCACCTCTGAACTGCATGAAGAGGTTTCTAAAGCATTTACTTGTCACAAGCCTAAACGAGATTGCTTGAAAACTTTGATTTAATATGCAGTGGACTGTCCAGCACCACAGACCACTTCAGAAAACTCTGTCGCCACAAGCTGAAAACAATGATAAAAGTTCATCAAGTTTTCCATTGTCTCCTTCTAAAGAGAGGCACTGAAACGTCTGGGAGATGTTCAGGTCTGCAGCGTTCCAAAGGCAATCACAGAGGGATGTCTCATAAAAATATGTACCTAGCTGTTGGGCAAAAATATCAAATAAATGCAGCCAAACGTCTACAGCTTTCTTAATAAATTTTAATATATATTTGGTATCTGTATAAATAAATATGTAGCAGTAATCTATTGAATTCTGCAGACAACAAACAGCGCGTCACGAAAAGAACACCTTCCAGAGCTGAAGTCAAGTCTGCTGAAATCCAGTGTCACTGTGTGCGCGTGAAGGCTGCAATTTCTTTCTTCATTTCCTAGTAAGAAAAACAGACAAGCCAGCAGTCAGCGTGAAGAAAAGCTCAAGCACCCTGTTTATTTCTTCATCAAAAGAATAGAGAGTCTGTACATACATACAACTGTTAGAAGCATTTAGCAAATACATGTACTCCCACCACCAGCACAGTGTCCTTCCAGCGTCTCTCTAGCTTCAAACGCGTCCTTACGCATCCAAACTAGAGAGCAGGCCAGAGGGAGTGGAGGGATCTGTATCAGCAGTGGCTTCAACAATTGGAAAGAGGAGCCAGTTCCTGAAAAGCCACAGCTAAAAGCTGGAAATTCTGTTTTCTGCATTCTGAATAATAATAAGAGAGACTTGTTCAAGTCTCTCTCTTTGTACGCTACAGCTTGCCCCTGAGCGACTTGCGCAGCCAAGGATCTGAGGATCCTGAATCGGAAGGCCGAAGATCCATCCCATCTAAATCGACTCAGTACTGGGAATGCCTGACTGGGACCACGGGTGCCTCTGCAAGATTTCTGCCACGTTCTGACAACTCAGAAAACCTCTCTTAGAGGAAGAGATCCGAGCATTTGACTCATCAGCATTAAAGCGGCATGGTTTTGCAATAGGGACCAACTTCTTCCAGACTGAAATGAGAAAGTCTTGAAACACAGGCACCTGAGCAGTACAGAGGAACGCTACATAGGCGTGACGTCCGGAGCGCACGCGTACATACCCGTAACACACACATGCGTCACAGTGATGGAAAGGGCTAGAAGACAAAAAAAATTTACCTTCACCAATTCAGTTTTGTCATCATCTTCCCGATGGCGGTAAATGCACTGACTGAGAATAGCGTACAGTCTTTCCAACTGAACTAGAGTGAAGTTGTTTGTTGTCTCAGTGACAAAATGCAGCAGTTTCTGAAGAAAGAAAAATGGAAACTGCAAGTTTAGAATAGCACAGGATCCTTTGAACAAGCTCGTCATGTTTTCCAAAGCTAAACAATAACAGTACAACACAAGGGACATCCTGCTTTCTTATATTGCTAAATAAAATAGGAGTGACACTTCAGAGAACAGATGAAATCTCTCACAAGCTGTAACTGGAGAAAATGCGTTCATTTTTCGTACTTCAAAGTGGCTCTGCCTGTAGCAGATCACCAGCTCTCACACAGTCCTTTCTGGGCCCAAAGCTGTGAATGGCATCGCCTCTGGGAAAGCAACCCCAACAAGCCAGCGGCAGCACCTGCTTCCACTGCGGCCGCTGTGCAGTGGCCACGTGTTGTGTGAGGCTGTAGAGACGGAGCTCAAGAGAGCAGCCACTCCAAAGGAAAATATTACTGCCTCGCCGCTGCCTGTCATCACACTCTGCCTCCCTCACATCAGCCAGCACAGAACCGGAGTATTCCCCTCAGCTTCCTGCTACACAACATGCAGGTTAAGACGCACACAATACACGCAGCGTGCTTTCAGCTGCTGCAAACAGAAAAGGCAGGCTGTGACAGAGGCTTATGGTCAACGTCCCGTGGGAAACTAGTTCTAACTGCTGCCACACAGACGACCGCATGCTCTTCTCTATCTTCCTAAAGTTCTAGTCCTACTGCCAAGCAAAGAAACAAACAAAACTCTCCCCCCAAAAAACCAAGCCGCTCCATTTGGGAGGTTCACCTCGCTTATTCACTGCAAGCAAGCTCCAAAGAGGCTGTCTGGTACGAGCAACTAGTTCCAGCGGCACCCATGTTAATGAGCAAAGTTTTCTAAAAGACGCGTTTCCTGACTGTAGCTCTGCTCAGAGCTGAAAGCTATAGAAGCTGAACCATATATACGGGCTCTACTGTAGCATTTCTCCAATGCAAAATTCTAACAGTAGATTCTGAAAGAATTTCAGAAAAGGAGACAGTAGTATTTTCTCCTGCTGACTTCAGCGTTGAAGTCACCACTGCTAGAAATAAAGGTCCTTTTCAGGTTCTCAATACATGAAAACACGCAAAACCCAACCCAAACCCCCAAAGCCGTCATAAAAACTGTCACCACATTAATAACCAACACTACTACTACTAGTAAGCTGTCAGTGGGCTCTTTGAAAATTCAACAAGCCCTTCTAAATCAACAATCAGCAAGACAACCCAGTCTCCTCAAATGTAGTTCTCCAAAAGCCACAACAGCAGTCTGCACCAGGTGTGCAAACACAACACTCATAGGCCATTACAAGCTGACTTCTTTCACAAGCTCTATATCCTTACCATACACTGTTTTAAGTGGCATTGGTTAACAACTTACTTCATTTACAACTCTCCATGGAGCAAGAAAACGTTCTTCTTCAGTATTAACAAAATTGAAATGAGACTTACTTTCAGCTGGGTGAGAATTCCCTGTGCTTTCTCCACACCCATCACATGTTGCTCTTCCATGCAAGAACGTCTCGCCCGAGCCACACAGCGTACCCACGAATCTGGAATGACACACAGCTGTTAGGCAGGGATTTTTGTTTCTCTGCCATACAGCATCAGTGAAGTGTCCTGCACCTGGAATGCAGTCTCTCTCTGCAATGACAGACACAGACCCCTTTTTTCCGCTGAGAAATCCCTGACTTGTACTTTCTTTCTGGTAAAAGTCCCTGTTCCATCAAAATTCCAAACTCGGACACAAAAGAAAACCCACCAGAGAAGAAGGCAGGGCAAAACCAGGAAAAAAAAACGACAGTCCTGTTGCCATTACAGCACTGCATGGTAAAACTCCAAGGTAATTTCGGTTAGGAGACACACCCTATCACAGAATCCCAGAATGCGAGGGTTGGAAGGGACCTCTGTGGGTCACCTAGTCCAACCCCCCTGCCGAAGCAGGGTCACCCAGAGCAGGCTGCACAGGACCCCGCCTGCAACCACGTGGACATAAGTCTCCTATTCCACAGGCGACTCTGGACCCACACTGCTGCTGGAAGAACGTTTCCATTTTCTTCCAGAGAAGAATCCTGGGTGGACCCACCTTCAGTGAAAGTGATCTTAGGAACATGTTTTTCTGAAGGCTCTTCCTGACTCTCGGCTTCATTTTGGTCTTCCAGAACATTCTTCTCTTTCTTGAACTGAAAATTCCTCCTCTTTGCTGCAATACGGGGCTCAGGCGGGGCTCATTGAGAGGGTTTTAAACTAGGTTCGAAGGGGGAAGGGGATATTGCCCAGCTCACTAGGGATGAGCATAGGCTTGGCGTGCCAAGGCCAGGGGTGAGATTGACAGCCCAGCTCAAGTGTGTTTACACCAATGCACGTAGCATGGGCAATAAACAGGAGGAGCTGGAAGCCATTATACAGCAGGACTGCTACGACTTGGTCGCCATCACAGAAACGTGGTGGGACAACTTGCATGACTGGCATGCTGTCATAGATGGCTACAGACTCTTTAGGAAAGACAGACCAACAAGGAGAGGTGGGGGAGTTGCTCTATATGTGAGGGAGCAAGCAGAATGCATTGAGCTTGGCGTGGGGGCAAATGAGGAACAAGTTGAAAGCTTGTGGGTTAGAATTAAGGGACAGGCTCATAAGGGTGACATTACAGTGGGTGTGTACTACAGGCCACCTGAGCAGGAGGAGGAGGTTGATGAGGCCTTCTACAGGCAGCTGCAAGCAGCCTCACAGTCACAGGCCCTGGTTCTCATGGGGGACTTCAACCACCCTGACATCAGCTGGGAAGACCAACAGCTAGGCAGGCGCAATCCAGGAGGTTCCTACAGAGCATCGATGATAACTTTCTGATGCAAGTGGTGGAGGAACCAACAAGGAAAGGCGCGCTGCTGGACCTTGTGTTAACAAACAAGGAGGGACTGGTGGAGGATGTGAAGGTTGGAGGTAGACTCAGCTGCAGTGACCATGAAATGCTCGAGTTCAGGATCCTGCGTGGAGGAAGCAGGGCAATAAGCAGGATCAAAACGCTGGACCTCAGCAGGGCTGACTTTGCCCTCTTCAAGGAGCTACTGGGAGGAATCCCGTGGTCCAGGGCTCTCGAAGGCAGGGGTGTCCATGAGTACTGGTCGCTCTTTAAACAACACTTCTTCCATGCACAGGAGCAATGCATCCGCCTGAGAAAGAAATCTAGCAAAGGAGGCAGGAGACCTGCATGGTTAAACAAGGAGCTTCTAGCAGAGATCAGGCAGAAGAGAAAGGTCCATGGAATGTGGAAAGAGGGGCAGGCCACTTGGGAAGAGTACAGAAACGTGGTGAGAGCATGCAGGGATGCGACGAGGAAGGCCAAGGCCCACCTGGAATTGAAGCTGGCAAGGGATGTCAAAAACAACAAGAAGGGCTTCTTCAACTACATCAGCAGCAAAAGGAAGACTAGGGACAATGTGTGGCCACTGCTGAATGAGGCAGGTGTCCTGGTGACGGAGGATGCGGAGAAGGCAGAGCTACTGAATGCCTTCTTTGCTTCAGTCTTCAGTGCTAAGACTGGCCCTCAGGAATCCCAGGCCCCGGAGGTAAGAGAAGAAGCCTACAAAGAGGATGACTTTCCCTTGGTCGAGGAGGACTGTGTGAGGGATCGCTTAAGCGATCTGGATGTCCACAAATCCATGGGCCCCGATGGAATGCACCCACGAGTGCTGAGAGAGCTGGCGGATGTCATGGATTCACCAAGGGGAAATCATGCCTGACCAATCTAATAGCTTTCTACGATGACATGACTGGCTGTGTAGACGAAGGGAGAGCCGTGGATGTTGTCTACCTGGACTTCAGCAAGGCTTTCGACACAGTCTCCCATGATATCCTCCTAGGGAAGCTGAGGAAGTGTGGGCTGGATGAGTGGTCGGTGAAGTGGATAGAGAACTGGCTGAATGGCAGAACTCAGAGGGTTGTCATCAGCGGCGCTGAGTCTAGTTGGAGGCTGGTAACAAGTGGTGTCCCCCAGGGGTCAGTACTGGGCCCAGTCTTGTTTAACTTCTTCATCAACAACCTGGATGAAGAGTTAGAATGTAACCTCAGCAGGTTTGCTGATGACACCAAACTGGGAGGTGTGGTAGACACACCGGAAGGCTGTGCTGCCATTCAGCGTGACCTGTGATAGGCTGGAAAGCTGGGCAGAGAGGAACCTGATGAGGTTCAACAAAGGCAAACGCAGGGTCCTGCACCTGGGGAGGAACAACCTCATGCACCAGTACAGGCTTGGGACGGACCTGCTGGAGTGCAGCTCTGCGGAGAGGGACCTGGGTATCCTGGTGGACGACAGGTTAACCATGAGCCAGCAGTGTGACCTGGCTGCCAAGAAAGCCAATGGAATCCTGGGGTGCATCAAGAAGAGTGTGGCCAGCAGGACGAGGGAGGTTCTCCTTCCCCTCTACACTGCCCTGGTGAGGCCCGATCTGGAGTACTGTGTCCAGTTCTGGGCTCCCCAGTTCAAGAAAGATGAAGAGCTACTGGAGAGAGTCCAGCGGAAGGCTACGAGGATGATGAGGGGACTGGAACATCTCCCCTACGAGGAGAGGCTGAGGGAGCTGGGCTTGTTCAGCCTGAAGAAGAGAAGGCTGCGAGGGGACCTAATAAATGCTTATAAATATCTGAAGGGTGGGTGTCAGGAGGATGGGGCCAAGCTCTTTTCAGTGGTGCCCAGTGACAGGACAAGGGGCAATGGGCACAAACTGAGGCACAGGAAGTTCCGTCTGAAGATGAGGAAGAACTTCTTCCCTCTGAGGGTGACAGAGCACTGGAACAGGCTGCCCAGGGAGGTTGTGGAGTCTCCTTCTCTAGAGATATTCAAGACCCGCCTGGACGAGGTCCTGTGCAGCCTGCTGCAGGTGACCCTGCTTCAGCAGGAGGGTTGGACTAGATGACCCACAGAGGTCCCTTCCAACCCCTACTATTCTGTGATTCTGTGATTCTGTGATTCTGTAATACCTGAAGATGTTTTGTTCGTTCTGCGCTTTCTTTTTGACCTATCTACAAAGAGATATCAGAAAAAGTAAGCCATCACATTACGAAAACAGTCCTTCCTTCAAAATCCACCATCCTCATCCATGGTAGCAATTTAGAAGCCTTTAAAAGTCAGCTAGGCCGTCAAGGCCAGGGTCTCACACCGTAAAGCAACCACGGCACTTGAACTTCATAACCATCTGGAATGAATCCCCTCTGGCTTTACCTCACATTTTGAAACTTTTAGTCAACTTACGGTACTCAGACACAAGCATATGAAAAAGTATTGATTACCACCAAAGCATGTACTTTCTAGCTGTTAAGTCACCATTAGCAAAGTTTTATACGTGGAATAACCTCACCTGCGTTGCTTTTTGACGCAGGACTTTTAGCAGCTTGATTGATAATGATGTCCTCAAAAAACATTCTTCTTTCTTCCTTGGTAGGCAGCTGGATTTTGAAAACTTGTCCATAAGCATTCATAAACAATTCTTTGATCTAAAGCATGAGGAGAAAATGTATTTCAGATAGAAGGCCACACAAATTCATATTCTATTCCAAAAAGATCAGTATCTCTCTACGTTAAGCTGAATAAACATCTGGATAAGACAAACTGGGAACAGTTATCTTCTTGGCCTCAAAAGGTGAATTAAAATATCTTCTCAAAGGAACACCTCAAGAGAACACGCTGCTCTGAGAAGGGACCTTATCATACACTGAGGAAGTGGTGACAGTCACCACCTCCAAGACTGCTTATTTTGTGTTTGCCTGCCTCACTGTCCTTTCGTTTCAATCGTTATGGCGGCTACAGAGGGAAGAGGCAGGCTTCAAACAAGTGCCAGGGCCTTTTGGTAAGGTGGCTTTTTGGTCTGGGCTTTGTTTTTTCTTTTTTCAATGAATTACTTCAAATGATGTGTCTGAAGTTGCATACTTCCAAGTTTTACTCCCATTTTTCAGTCTCTACTACCATCAGGTCTGGAAGGAATTCCAGTACTTAGTTGAGAAGGCATTTATTAGCAGCATGAAAAACTTCTGCAGAAAGTTAAGCTAACATATCTTTCACTTTTCAGAAACAATGTTTTCGGTCCAAATAGCTTTTTCCCATTTCCATTTCAAGCACCGTGTATTCCTGACTAAGTACATACCGAACCACCTTGAGGTCACTGCAATTACTGTCTCAAGTCAATTTAGACATTTCTCTCCGAAGCATGACGGTGTGAGAAGGGGAGAAAGTTGGGTCAAAGCCAATCTCTTGACTCAGAAAACACTTCAGACACACGCTTTCAGCACTCTTTTGGTTAAGGAAATTTGAAGAGACCTGGTGAGGGTGCTTGAGTAATACCAGCATGAATTTGCTGAAGAGTGCACCGTACTCCAATGCTTAAAGGATTTCTCCACTAACAGGAAGTCGAAGAAAAAAGCAAGAAAAGTATCGACAGAAATACCTCTTCTGGGAGATCTGCGTGACACACATCAGATGTTGCAAGCAGCAAAACTGGAGCAGAAGTTGGGATGTTCTGCAGTAGTGTCCTAAAAGTAAGTCTGAGTGGAATTCCAGCAGCCTCCCACCACAAATGGATATGGGGGATGTAAATTATGCTTGGTGTCGTTCTTTGAGCCTCTCGCATCATCTGGGAAAGTGAAAGCTTGGATCAGAACACTAAACCGTGTAGAACAGGACCTACGTATCGGTCAGATCTGAATCTCTGCCTGGTTTCAAAACTGCTTAGGAGGAAGATAACTCCTGGAGAGCCTCACAACTCAGCCGGTGTGGTGGTCTGCCTGAAAGGACAAGACTGACCCTTCAGCAAGACCTAGACGTGGTAGTTACGTGACCGCAGATGCAAGCATCACAGAACAGAAAAGGGATTACTCCTCTGTGTGACAGAAAGAGTATCCAGCCATGTCATGTGTCTGTCCTTACTCGTACAGCTCTCAAATGCTGCTACAACAGGTCAAAATATTTGAATACAGTGATGCCATCCAGGGAAATGCATTTCCTGCCTAACAGGAAAAAAGAAGGCAGCACTAATTCTGCTTCGATTTCCTTTTCCTAGTTAAGAAAAACACACCCGTGTACAAAAGGTCCATCAGTTTTAATGCATTTACTGCATATACTGCAGCAATACCAGCTGTACATTGTTCAGATAAGAAACACTTCTTTTCCCCAGAACCTTGATTGCCTTAGAAACACAACAAAAAAGAAGGCTACCAGAAGTGCCTGACCCGCAGTCAGGCTGATGCACAGCCATCTACTGGGAGCACAGAGCCTTAAAAAGCAAGGAAAACAACCTGCTGGGTCCCACCAGGATGGGCAGCATTTCTTGCCCATGAAGAGCGGATTATCAGCAGCACCTCCCAGCTTCCTGAGCTGCTAGCAGCATCCTCACCGTTTCATTTGGAATGGAAAAAATGCGCATGTAAAGCATCCTTACTGGGTGTCATTCAGTCTAGAAGATAAGCGGATTCCCAGGACTAAACCTAACAGCACACTCAAACCAGGCCAACTCCATGAACAATGACTTTTCCTTACTCTACAGACAGTTCATTCATCCCATGACATTAAAGAGAGAAAAAAAGATACCTGTGCACATGTTTCTTCCGGTGATGTGGTGCTAGCAAACAAAATGGATAGGTCTAGCGTATAAACGGGGAACTTCTCCAGGGCATGTATTACTGCAGGTGCCAGATGAGACGCTTGCCCATATCCTGCCTTTCCAACTAGTAAGAACCGTGGCTTCCAGGACATTGGCTGGTAATAAGCGTTTCTAGAACAACAACAAGAAAATACGTCTAAAAATGAAGTGGAAGTGATCAATAGGCACACAGATCTTCAAATGTTTTTCCTATCTATCTATCTATCTATCTATTGAAATACTCTCCATATTCCAGCACCATATTAATATCCAGACGACTCTCAGAGCCCATTTTGTTACAAACTTGTACCATACCTCCCTGAAGAAATCCTGCCTGGGTGAAGTAACAGCTCTCAAATCACACAGGGGGATTGTCCAGCTAAACACACACACGACAAGCGGTCAGGAGCCTGAGATGGGCAAGAATAACCACTCTCTCTCTCTCTCTCTCAACACACACCAATCTGGATCTCTTCAGCGCCCGTACACACCAATTTTCAGTAGGTCGTGAGCTGAAGTAACTGTGAGATCTCTACACCTGTCAAGTGTAGCTCAAATTTGGCCATGGAGCTAGTGGGAAGAAAGGAGCAGAACAACATTTCTAGAGAAAAATCACCGTGGGCACTGAAACACGCTTGCTGTATCTGAAGAAGTACACAAATGGATTGGTTGAATTTGAGCAGTACTCTAAATAGGCAGAAGATTTATATCTATTCAGTCAGAAATTCTAACTGCTTAATCTTTGAAGCGTGTATTCATTTCCTACTCCTCTTGCTTGACTAGCATGAAACACATTTGGGAAGAGCACTTGTTTTTTCCACCACAATACTGTTGGACATTTGCTGGCTGAAATCCAAGATCCTACAGACCTATTCAAGCTCCGCACGTCAGAAGATTTTCTGGACAGCACAGCAATAGATACTGAGAAAAAGAACTGACCCAACAGTGATGACAACATTCTATTTCTTCAACCCTTGGCTTATATGACTTCCACAGTAAAATGTCAAAAGATTAACATCAGCTTAGGAGGCTAAAGGCACAAACCACAGACATGGTTTAGGTTTTTCTCACGCTGTTGTAACAAACCATTTCTCTATTTTGTTTCTGCTACAGAATTGACGAATGCTTCAACGATCTTGGGAGGCAGAAGGGCAAAAGATGGCTACACAAATCCATACAGCTTTTATCGTTAAAAGGACAGACAGCGCACTTCTTTGGTCTTGAGTCTTTCAAGGAATACCATGGATCAAATCAACACGCTAGAATGGTCTGTGGACCACTCTGACTTCGGAGGAGAGGGCTGGGCCGTTCACTTGGATGGTTTCTGGCCATGTACTCCATTAGAACGTTAGCACCCAGCTGGATCTCCACACTTACTTCTTACAAATAGTGATCAACGCACACGCACACATTTTACTCCTTCAGCTACCACCCATCACACCAAAACTGCTTTCAGACCCAGCCATCTTTCAAATGGAAACATACAGCTGACAAATCTTTACCTGCTAAAATGGAGGCATGTTTTCTGCTGTGTACCAGGCACTTGATGTGTTGCCTGATCTTCAAAGATTGATGGTGATTCCTCATCACTGTCAACTGCACCGTTTCTTAAAACATCATGGAAAGTGTCTGAAAGACAAGAGAGGTTGGTTAACTTTCCTCAATAGTCTGTATCTGGCTCCTGCATTAATACAGCTTCTCAGTAGGTGCTGGAGACCCCTTAGCTTGTAGTTCTTCATTTGAGGGCACATGTTGATTGCTGAAGAGTTCATCCTACCACAGATCTAAGGAGACTGCACAAGTCTCTACAAAGCTGTCCTGCATCCCGTGATTTGCTTAAGGTGTATCTCGCTGGCGGTGAAAACTTGGAGGATTCTTCCTTAGAATAAAAATGACTGCGGACAAGGTCTGTGGTTCCTAGACACCTGAAAAACTCCACAAGGCCACTTCCTTCTGGAGCAGGCTCGCCCACTGGAAGTCGGGGAATTAAGTGAAGGTGATGGCCGCAGACTTCCATTTGTCTGCGACCGGCGAGTCAGAACATACAGACCAACCCATCTTCTAAAGAAGGCTCCTCAAAGATCACCGGGCAGGGAGATAACGGAAGGCGGACAGCGGAGAGGGGACACAGTTACCAATCCGCCGGCCTCTCTGCTTTTATTTTGCTGGTGGATTTCTGCCTCTCTTTTACCAACGCAAACCTGTCTCCCAGCTCTACTGCGGTTGACACTGGTAGGATATTCTCAAGGGATCAGCATCCGAACTCCTCAGGGATCTCCACTAATCAGCAGTGGAGTGAGCTAAACAATTTATTTGCTCTCACCAACAGACAGACTAAATTTGATCCCAGCTGATGCAGTTAGGAGCGTGAACTCACATGTGCTATGCAAGCCAAGCCCCAGAGTACGCACTACTAAAACATTCGGAGCTCACATGCAAGTGCACAGTGTGATCCACAAACATCTAAACGATGAGAACGTGGTTAAAAATCATGAGAGCTAAAACAGTATTTAGCTGAAGCCATTTAGATTTGTATTGTGGTCCTGACATTCTCCAGACAGGAATTAGAAGCATTCCTGGGAAGACGCCCTTCTCCCCCCCGATTTAGGTATTTGTTTTGAAGGAGGTGCCTCTCCTACATGAAGCCTTAAATCCCTCTCTACAAATGATACATCTCAGCTGCTGTCAGAAACAGGGTGCTCTAGCACAGAACGCATCCTTCTCTGCTGCTTTTTGCGAGGCATGCACAGCTCCCACCCAGCACTTCAGTGCAGAATCCAGCATAAAAACTACGCACGGTATTCCTGAAATAAAGGCGTGCACATGCACGCGATAGAATTCTACTGTCATCGCGCCTGGGAGGTTTGTGTATGTCAGTTGCACCAGTCAGAAGTTTTTGCTCTGGCAGAATTTGAAAGAAGTGGATGTTACTGGTCTACCTTGCTGTTGGTTCTTCTCTAGCGCAAGCTCTGCGTGAGGAAATACTTCCTGCAAGGCTTCTAAAATTCTTGCTAGTGTGTTTTCCAGCAGTGGTTTTGACATAGGTGGTAGCGCTCGCCCAGCTGAAGCCACAGCCCTCTGTGAAGCTGGAACAATCTTCTGCATCGCCACCACAAAATCCTTTGCTCTTATTTCAATAGAAGCGACATCTAACTGCAGTTTCTCACGACTTTGGTAGATCTGAGGATAGTGCCGGCGCAAAGCACACAGGGCAGCTTCAGCACACAAGGCTTTAATATCAGCGCCACAGTATCCTAATAAACAAAACAAGAATCAAAGGTTACGTTGGTCTCAGGCAACACAGAAGCCAAGGTTGCCCAAGTGCAACACTGAAAGATTTTGTATGCAGCCACAAATTGAGAGGTTCAGAGAGAACTGACAGAGTTACTGCACTGCAGAGAAGTTCTGTTACGGGGCTCGCAGCCTGAGACCCAGCACCTTGGAAGCAGCCTCCTAAGCAAAGCTCTGCTCCTGAGGAAGATGCCCAAAACCCATTCAATGTTCTGAGAGACAAAGAAAATGAAAAGAAAAGAAGCATCTGACTTTGTCTGCCCGCAGGGCGAGCCAGCTGCCTCACTGCCTTGCCCTGCGGCAAGGCACAAGAGCTCGGGGGCTGCCCGGTAGAAGCTCAGGTTCCCGAGGACTCCAGTCACGCGCAGCAACTCACTTGGTTTTCCAACTTACCAACGCATTTTTCAGCTAGCTCTTCCAGAAACGTGTCCAATGGTTTAGGGGTCCACTCTCGTGTGTGAATCTTGAAAATCTCTTTTCTAGCCTGGAAACAAAATGGTTGCCTTTGAGCTTGTCCTAAGTTTTCTCTTCAAATCCAATCATTCTCAACTTGTTACATTCAACTTTTTTCCTGGGGGCCTGCAGCCAAATAAAAGGCATTTATAGCTTCCATAAAAAGTTCGTTTCCACAGGTATCAAACTTAATGATCCTGAGGAAAAAAAACTGTAGTCCAAAGCTTCTCTGCAATCAGCGATTTTTCCTCACAGAAAATTCTCTCACATTTCTCTGATCTTAACAAGACTTTCACTGAAGGATTTCTTGCTACACAGAATAATTATGGCAGATTTCTAGAATTCTTCCCCAGCAGGGAATCGCACTACTACATCTGTTTCATGGCACCTCCTCTGCTGTCCCGGAAACCAGATAAAGCCGGAGACAAAGGTTTGTGTTAAATACCCTCCTTGGTGCACTTCTACTGGCCTTCAACCCAACAAGCGGTAGTAAAAAAAGTAGCAGTGACAGCCAGAGAAAAACCACAAAAACAGGGTTCCGGTTTCGCACAGTATCTTCTCCCCCACACGTATTTTTTGCTTGCTTGATACATATTTTTTCATTGCTTAGCTGTCGCCATTGAACTAGAAGCTTCCCAAACCCTGCACCTGGGCAGTGTACCACATCCTTCTCCAACTCCCTGTTAGGAAGTGCCAGTGAGAAGGTCAGATCCGACAATACGTGACTGGGGAATGAAAAATTTGAATTTGCTCCAGCTGGACCAGCCTCAAGAAGAGTTTTTTGTCAGCAAAAAGGAATTCTTGTGCACGCACCACGCCTTTCATTTTCAAGATGAGACTGCAGTAATTGATAGCTAATTCAGACATTCATCCTTACTTACACATTTCAGGGACTAGCAGCATCCCATTTTCCTGGCTGGTCCCAGTCAAACCAAAACTAGTTCTAAAACCAAATCCCTGTTGAAATCAGCTGAATCCTACATACTCAGTACCAGATCTGCCCTCCACAGTACGACACCATCTCTCCAGATAGCCCTCCTTTGCCCAAGTTGCACAACACTGATTGTGACTTTAACTGCTCCATGATACTGCATTGTCAGGTAGCTCTAGCATAAAGGTGGACTTGGCCACGTCAGCATTAAGGCTGAGCTGAAGTTCTGACCTCTTTATTCGGCAAGCTGAAGAGGAGCTCTCGATCAAAGCGTCCGGGTCTTCGCAAAGCCGGATCTATAGAATCCAGTCTGTTGGTGGCTCCGATGACCACAATTTCTCCTCTGCTGTCTAAGCCATCCATAAGTGTCAGAAGTGTTGATACAATAGAGCTAACAGAAAAATTACTAGTTTAGTAAATTTTGTTCTGTTCTACACACCACCTTCTCCAGTGATCTCACAAAAATGACAAGCTTTTGTTGATGAGACGCTGATTAGTGAAAGATTCATTTTAGCACTTGAAAAAAACAGACAAGGTAACACAGACCGCATGCTGTTATCAAGCTTAGTGAATTGTGTTCGATTATTGCTTAAAAATCATCTGACATTTTGTAGCACTCAGTTACTAGTTTTCAGGAGAAACGAGTGGGTCACATTAAGCTAAATAGGTTGGGGGCTTCTTTTCACAAAGATCAAGCAGCTTCTGTGTAGATACATAAAATGTACTACCTGTGAATGTGGTCTTGTCTACTGGACCGCACCGGAGCAAGACCATCTATCTCATCAAAGAAAATAATGGAAGGTTGCATCTGGTAGGCCTAGAAGGAAAACACAGGAATATCGACTCCAGTAAAACAGCGCCATTTGAAAGAGAAAATGCATGGAATACATGATGGTTGGAAAGTCATTGGAGCTAGATTTTTCACACTAGCATCAGGGATCTCTACTCATTGAGCTAATGCAGTAAGTGGCACGAGTAACACAAGACAGCAGCCTCTGTCAGCCCGCTGAGACGGGGTGACAGGGAGCAAATCACACCAGCAGTTCTTACAGCCATTTGGCAACCGCCGAGAACAGAGCCGGGACTTCATTCAATTACAGCTTCTGGAAGCAACCAAACAACCCTGCTTTCAGCCTGCATCTCTTTCCCTCTGATCTAAGGCCACCATCTCCTGCCTCCTGCAGCCTTTTTTGTGGCTGGACTGTTGTTTTTGGGTTATTTTTAAGGCTGGGGGAGGGGCTTGCTTTGCGAGGTTTTCTCATTGGTTTTATTAACCTTTCCCAATACATCTGGAGATTTCAAGCCCCTAAGAACCCACTGAAAAACAAAACCCTGACAATCCCCTTTCAGTGACAAGAACTGGTGAAACACAAAAAATGAGTGAGTTCTCCTTAAAAACACTGACCGCAGAAAAGGACAGTTACAACTTGGACAGAACACACAGCGCATTTTGGCCTTACCTGATCAAATAATAAATGAAGCTGTCGTTCAGATTCTCCCACCACTTCACTCAGGTAGTCGGCACCATTTCTCATAAAAAAGGCTATTCTCCTGGCACCTTGGCTACATTCATTAGCAAGGGCACGAGCAACCAGTGTCTTTCCAGTTCCTGGTGGACCATGGAATAGAAAGCCTCTGCAATTGAAAGAAAAAAGATTCACCTAGGAAAAAAGCCTCGTGGAAAAGTAGCTCTTACTACCTCCACCCCTAAAACACCCAACTCTTCTCTCCTAACCGAAGCACTTCATGCATTAGACAGTGGTAGCAGCTCAAGTGTGAGAAAAGTCAAAACAGATGGAGGTTTTTGTTCCTACACAATTCAAGAAGGCAGCAAACAAAAAGAGCACAGAGGACAAGGCAGACGTAGAAAAACTCGAGAATAGATGGCAGTGTCCCAGAAGGACCCTTCCAGAGCTGCTGACAAACTAACAGGGGTGCTTACAGCACCGCGGAGCCAAACAGGAACAAACGGCAGCACAGAATCGGAGACTGGGCTAACTCGCGAATCAGCAGCTCACTCTTCAGCGAGACACTGCCCATTCATTTGGGTGTCACAAAAGGCAAGATCTGATATTGAAGCATTGAATTCTCCCTTGAAAAGCTTGAAGTTGCTGGATTTGGTTTCCGGGGAATTCTAAAGCTGGGAAGGTATTCTGCATTTCCAGATAAATATAGCCATAAACTGGAAAAGCCAATGCACTGCTGTTTCAAAGAGCATTTCAACAAATAACGGAGCAAAACACAGATTTCATTTTGTTATTGGCAATACTTTGAACGCTACTGAAAGCAAAGAACTTAAAGTTGCACCTCAATATACCGTGATTGAGTTTTGCTGAGCAAGAACCTATCAAGTCAAGTATTAAATCTCTAAAAATTGCATTTCATAATGCACAACGAGTTTAGCTGGGTAAGGAGCAGATCGATTCCTACTCAGCCCAAGCACAACAAACACTACAAGGTCCTATCCATTGGAAAACTGATACTTCCGCACTTCAAAAACAGAGTTGGTGGGAGAGCCAAGTGGACTTCGAAGAAACCAATTACAGTTGACTAGCAGGAGATAATTCCAATTAGAATTTTTAGGTTTAAACAATCTCTGTTACCTTGGCGGCTGAATTTTGAATCTCTCAAAGACTTCCGGGTAAAGCAAGGGAAAAACGACCGTCTCTTTTAGAGATGAAATGTGGTCAGAAAGGCCACCCACGCCATCAAATCGTACCTAAAGATAAATTCAACAGAACACATTGGATAAGTTAAAGAAAGCTGCAACCTCGATAAGGTTCCATCAGAAATTATCTGTCAGCACAAAGGAAATGTCCTGGGCAATTTTCAAATTGCTCCAGAGAAAACTGTAAACCAAGGCATCTGTAGGCAGCACGCTACTGAAGGCTTTCACCAACACTGACACAATGAACTAGAAATACTTACCGAACAATCTATTTTCATTGGATCCACATCAGCCAGACTTGCTCCGATTTCCATTTGATCCTGGTGAATTCCCTTTAACTCCTCTTCCCCAAAGTTAAGTGGAAGACACCTGATTTCAATGAAGGACAAAGAGAAAGGCACTTTCTAACTTCAGATTTTTGCTTTCAGCATCATGGCAAGGGAATGCGGAAGACCTTATAAATGAGCATAAACTTCCCAAATAGTTAAATCTGCCTTCAGACTCTCTTGCATTTAATGTCCATGAGTAAATGCAAGAAAATAAAATTGCTCCAGACATTAAACTGAGTTAATGATTTTAACACGAATAGCCATGCTAGTCAGCACAGCACACGCATGAATGCAAGCTTAGAACAAGTTCTTCCGGATGCGGAGACCGTGAACTGACATTGCTTTGTGTGATGGAAGAACCCCCCCTCAAAACACATCGACATCTTTTAAAGATTTTTTGCTCCTCCATTCAAAAAGTTACAGCCCGAGTGGATACTTCTTTCATGCGGATTAACATCGTACAGGCTGCCAAGCACTGCTGGTGCGTCCTGAGAACTCTGGGGTGTGTGTGCCAGGGGACACACGTCAGAGACATCAGCCTGAAAGCTTCTGTGTTAAGTCTGTTATCAACATACTTTTTATAGAGCATTTGTTAAGTAACAAAACCTCCATCATTTCCTCTATCACATTTTCTGTTATGGTGGTCTTCTTTCTGAACAAACTCAATCTAAAGCACAGGAGCAGTAGAATTTCACATTAAAAAACTACATAAACGTTTTCCTCCCCCTATTGCCACTTATCAATCAAACTGCTGATTATCAATCAATTCTAAAAATCCAATTGTAAAGAGTCCAGTTACAGCTGTCAGTGCTGACAGGTATGATTATATATTGCCACAATGTAGAAAGTGTACAAGAGGAAAGTGTACAAGAGGAAGAGAATAACACACAGGGTTAGGCAGATGCAAGCTCCTCCCAGGTAGACCCCTCCCTCCCCTGTTCTCCAGTTTCATGAACCTCCTCAAAGCTCTGCTGCGGCTGCGCTTCCTGCGCCTCTCCAAATGCTCTTCATCATCACATGAGGGAGAGGATGTGGAGCCACTCTTGTGGACTCTGTGTCTCTGACCGCAAACATTTAAACAAACAAAACTTAATTTTTCTTAGGAAGGTAGAACGCTTCACTGTTTCCCAAAGAAATTTCACAAAAATACCTACTCATTTTGTCCCACCCCTTCCTCTCACACACACACACAAATACAGAACCACAGAATCACAGAATGGTCGGGGTTGGAAGGGACCTCTGTGGGTCATCTAGTCCAACCCTCCTGCCGAAGCAGGGTCACCTACAGCAGGCTGCACAGGACCGCGTCCAGGGGGGGGTCTTGAATGTCTCCAGAGAAGGAGACTCCACAACCTCCCTAGGCAGCCTGTGCCAGGGCTCCGTCAGCCTCAGAGGGAAGAAGTTCTTCCTCATCTTCAGACGGAACTTCCTCTGCTTCAGTTTGTGCCCGTTGCCCCTTGTCCTGTCACTGGGCACCACTGAAAAGAGCTTGGCCCCATCCTCCTGACACCCACCCTTTAGATATTGATAAGCATCTATTACGTCCCCTCGCAGCCTTCTCTTCTTCGGGCTGAACAAGCCCACCTCCCTCAGCCTTTCCTCGTAGGAGAGATGCTCCAGTCCCCTCACCATCCTCGTAGCCCTCCGCTGGACTCTCTCCAGTAGCTCCGCATCTTTCTTGAAGTGGGGAGCCCAGAACTGGACAGAGTACTCTAGATGGGGCCTCACTAGGGCAGTGTAGAGGGGAAGGAGAGCCTCCCTCGACCTGCTGGTCACACTCCTCCTAATGCATCCCTCGCCCACCCCAGCCTCCCCCCGGACGCATACTCACTGCTGGCCAAGACTGTACTGGGGCAGTGCTGTTGGCTGGTGCCCTTCTATATCCACCCCCATTGTGACGCGTCCCCTGTGATGTCACGGGTGTCTTAGCGCATCACAGTCTCGCCCGCCGGCCATTGGCCCCACCCCGGCTCAGCGACCCACAGCTGCCCTGGTGTACTGGTTGAGGCTGGCCTGCAGATCATGTTCTTCACAGGAGCTTGCACCATGCTTCATTCTGGAGATGTTATCACCTGCCTGCCACTCGGAATCTCCTAATCATACAATATCCTGAGTTGGAAGGGACCCACGAGGATTCCGAGTCCAACCCCTGAGTCCACACCGGGCATCCTTAAGTTTGATCATCGAATCGTAGAACCATCGAATCATTTAGGTTGGAAAAGATCCTTCAGATCATTGAGTCCAACCGCAAACCCGACACTGCCAACTCCATCACCATACCGTGTCCCAAAGCGCCACGTCCACACAACTTTCAAATACCTGCAGGCATGCTGCCTCAAGCACTTCCCTGGGCAGCCTGTTCCAATGCTCGGCAACCCTTTCAGGGAAGACAGTTTTCCTAATAGCCAACTGGAAAAAGTCTCCTTCTCTGGAGATATTCAAGACCCGCCTGGAGAAGGTCCTCTACAGCCTGCTGTAGGTGACCCTGCTTCGGCAGGAGGGTTGGACTAGATGACCCACAGAGGTGCCTTCCAACCCCTACTATTCTGTGATTCTGTGTGAAACCTCCCCTTGCAGGAGTAGGTTGGGCCGAGGGCGGCCTTGATGGTCTTGATGGAATAGAGTCATATCTCTGAGCTAATTATTTTGCGCACCTGTGGTTGAAAAACAGGAGGAAAGGAGCGAAGAAACAGGATGGGAAAATCCACCTCTTTGATAAGCGTGAAGGTCGTGTGAACGGACACATGATGACCAATCAGAAGAACAAAGGAGCGACATGCCAAAAGACCCTCACCAGTGAGACTCTGGGGGTGGGGAACAAGGGGATATAAAAATGTTATGATTAACCATTACAGTGCTTCTGCTGCTGCTTCTGTTTGCTTTTGCTTGCCTTGTGACTGCCGTATCTTCTTGTGGCGTGTCGCCACAACTAACGATGACACGAAGTTTGGGCTCAGCAAGTAACGATTTGCATTGTGCAATTAGGACTTGAATTACAGGACACAAGCTGCGTTTCAGGCCCCTTCCCGCGTCCAGCCCGTGGCTGGCAGGATGCTGCCTGGAAGCAGGAAAGAAGGGGTTTTCCCGGCCGACAGCAAGCGGCCCCGTGGCACCAAGCCTGCCTGCGTACTCCGCACGGCGATTTGGCTCCAAGGCAAGCTACAGAACTCCCGCGACACCTCCCCAGCCTCCGCGCATCTCACTACTGAATTACCTTTTAACTCACATACAGTGTAGTTTGTAATGCTGCAGTATCACCTCCTGTTTCCAAAACAACATTTTCAATTTTCTTGTGTCCTGCACACTCCAGAAAGTCCATGTCACGACGAAACCCGACGTAAGGAGCAGGTTTTCTTGTGCTTATGAGCAGGCTCGAACTCACACTGCCTTCTCCTCAAGCCTGCAAGGAATTCATAGCCTAGCCTGCTATTCGCACCGACCTCTTTTCACAGAACTCGTGGGAAATTCACTACCTTGGTGAAGATCCTCTCTTCTCACCACTTCAGCTGATTTTGGCTGATGAGGTCAGCAGTTTTGGGGGCCAAGTTAAACACACAGTGACCAAACGCAGCCCTTCTCAGAAACCAGGTTAAAAAGGCAATCCCTAAGGAATTACCAGTACTTACCTTCTCCATAGTCTTCTTTTTCTTGGCCTGATTTCAGCTTTGCCAACTGCCTCCATGAAGAAAGAGGACAGAGGAAAGGAGAAAAGAATTCTTGTACAGAAGTATTCTATCGCATCATGCTGTATTGCATTGCATAGTCCCCCCTTAAGGCTGGGAACTTCACCAAGTTTACAACCCGGTGCTCCAGGTCATCCCAAGAAAAGCCTGGAGACAACAAAGAGGGTTCAGATCCCAAGCCTGCTGCGTACCACACACACAAAGTTTTCTCAGGACAGACATTCCCCAACCTGCGTGTCTTCAAGTCTCAACAGGGCAAGTAATATCTCTCTACCCAAAGTGGTGGAGAGATCTCCAAGCAGTTGGGAGAAGATGCATGTTTTTTATACAAGCACAAGATTTTGATGAAGAACAGTGATTCTCGTTCCGAGACACTGGCACTGATATTAACATAATCGTACTCCCCTGCAGATTTTTAGCTGTAGATTTATCACCATGTGACTCCTTGGGCACGCTTTCGCTTTTCCTTTTCATTCTATAAATCCAACAGAGATTAAACACTTAGAAATACCTTGTAAAGTGTCTTTGCTGGACATTTTCACTTAATATTTCCATGCTTTTGTCAAAGCTAGAGTCTGTACAGGGTGGCATGTTTTTTCTCATTGATCTTAAACAGCGTCCATTGAAACATTCAGTTTTGACAACGAATGTTTGGACAAACACATGAGGCAGAAGCAAAGAAAACGGAAACACACCTCCAAAACCAAGCCCACACGGAGGGATTGCACAGTTTGGCATTCAGCGTCACCGCACCTTGCGTATGGGAGGTGGCCTAACGCAACAGCCATGGATCCTGCCACACAGTTTATGGCAACTGAAAGAAAATTTGATTCTCGTAAAATTCAACTTTGCTTATGCTGTTATCAATTTAAAAAAAAAAAATAACTGTCAAAGGAACTGAGAGACATTTTCTCTGCTCAAGAGGCATGCAGACATCTTCAAAACAGGGTACTGCTTTGCTTTGACTTAAATATAGTTATCACGATCCTCCAGCATCAAGAAGATTGTCACCGTTACAAGCCAGACTCAACTTTATCTCAGAAAGTTACAGCAGTCAGTCTCGCTTTGTTTCAAGTCTGGTTGCTTTGACAGGCAAAAATATGCCATCACAAAAGCTCTTCTGTTGGTGGAAAAAGGGTTTCTCCGAGATCTCGTCTTGAGATGGTGGATTCTGTGAAAGCCACCTGAGGTGCTACCAGGTCATTAAAAGAAATCACCTCTGAACTGCATGAAGAGGTTTCTAAAGCATTTACTTGTCACAAGCCTAAACGAGATTGCTTGAAAACTTTGATTTAATATGCAGTGGACTGTCCAGCACCACAGACCACTTCAGAAAACTCTATCGCCACAAGCTGAAAACAATGATAAAAGTTCATCAAGTTTTCCATCGTCTCCTTCTAAAGAGAGGCACTGAAACGTCTGGGAGATGTTCAGGTCTGCAGCGTTCCAAAGGCAATCACAGAGGGATGTCTCATAAAAATATGTACCTAGCTGTTGGGCAAAAATATCAAATAAATGCAGCCAAACGTCTACAGCTTTCTTAATAAATTTTAATATATATTTGGTATCTGTATAAATAAATATGTAGCAGTAATCTATTGAATTCTGCAGACAACAAACAGCGCGTCACGAAAAGAACACCTTCCAGAGCTGAAGTCAAGTCTGCTGAAATCCAGTGTCACTGTGTGCGCGTGAAGGCTGCAATTTCTTTCTTCATTTCCTAGTAAGAAAAACAGACAAGCCAGCAGTCAGCGTGAAGAAAAGCTCAAGCACCCTGTTTATTTCTTCATCAAAAGAATAGAGAGTCTGTACATACATACAACTGTTAGAAGCATTTAGCAAATACATGTACTCCCACCACCAGCACAGTGTCCTTCCAGCGTCTCTCTAGCTTCAAACGCGTCCTTACGCATCCAAACTAGAGAGCAGGCCAGAGGGAGTGGAGGGATCTGTATCAGCAGTGGCTTCAACAATTGGAAAGAGGAGCCAGTTCCTGAAAAGCCACAGCTAAAAGCTGGAAATTCTGTTTTCTGCATTCTGAATAATAATAAGAGAGACTTGTTCAAGTCTCTCTCTTTGTACGCTACAGCTTGCCCCTGAGCGACTTGCGCAGCCAAGGATCTGAGGATCCTGAATCGGAAGGCCGAAGATCCATCCCATCTAAATCGACTCAGTACTGGGAATGCCTGACTGGGACCACGGGTGCCTCTGCAAGATTTCTGCCACGTTCTGACAACTCAGAAAACCTCTCTTAGAGGAAGAGATCCGAGCATTTGACTCATCAGCATTAAAGCGGCATGGTTTTGCAATAGGGACCAACTTCTTCCAGACTGAAATGAGAAAGTCTTGAAACACAGGCACCTGAGCAGTACAGAGGAACGCTACATAGGCGTGACGTCCGGAGCGCACGCGTACATACCCGTAACACACACATGCGTCACAGTGATGGAAAGGGCTAGAAGACAAAAAAAATTTACCTTCACCAATTCAGTTTTGTCATCATCTTCCCGATGGCGGTAAATGCACTGACTGAGAATAGCGTACAGTCTTTCCAACTGAACTAGAGTGAAGTTGTTTGTTGTCTCAGTGACAAAATGCAGCAGTTTCTGAAGAAAGAAAAATGGAAACTGCAAGTTTAGAATAGCACAGGATCCTTTGAACAAGCTCGTCATGTTTTCCAAAGCTAAACAATAACAGTACAACACAAGGGACATCCTGCTTTCTTATATTGCTAAATAAAATAGGAGTGACACTTCAGAGAACAGATGAAATCTCTCACAAGCTGTAACTGGAGAAAATGCGTTCATTTTTCGTACTTCAAAGTGGCTCTGCCTGTAGCAGATCACCAGCTCTCACACAGTCCTTTCTGGGCCCAAAGCTGTGAATGGCATCGCCTCTGGGAAAGCAACCCCAACAAGCCAGCGGCAGCACCTGCTTCCACTGCGGCCGCTGTGCAGTGGCCACGTGTTGTGTGAGGCTGTAGAGACGGAGCTCAAGAGAGCAGCCACTCCAAAGGAAAATATTACTGCCTCGCCGCTGCCTGTCATCACACTCTGCCTCCCTCACATCAGCCAGCACAGAACCGGAGTATTCCCCTCAGCTTCCTGCTACACAACATGCAGGTTAAGACGCACACAATACACGCAGCGTGCTTTCAGCTGCTGCAAACAGAAAAGGCAGGCTGTGACAGAGGCTTATGGTCAACGTCCCGTGGGAAACTAGTTCTAACTGCTGCCACACAGACGACCGCATGCTCTTCTCTATCTTCCTAAAGTTCTAGTCCTACTGCCAAGCAAAGAAACAAACAAAACTCTCTCCCCAAAAAACAAAGCCGCTCCATTTGGGAGGTTCACCTCGCTTATTCACTGCAAGCAAGCTCCAAAGAGGCTGTCTGGTACGAGCAACTAGTTCCAGCGGCACCCATGTTAATGAGCAAAGTTTTCTAAAAGACGCGTTTCCTGACTGTAGCTCTGCTCAGAGCTGAAAGCTATAGAAGCTGAACCATATATACGGGCTCTACTGTAGCATTTCTCCAATGCAAAATTCTAACAGTAGATTCTGAAAGAATTTCAGAAAAGGAGACAGTAGTATTTTCTCCTGCTGACTTCAGCGTTGAAGTCACCACTGCTAGAAATAAAGGTCCTTTTCAGGTTCTCAATACATGAAAACACGCAAAACCCAACCCAAACCCCCAAAGCCGTCATAAAAACTGTCACCACATTAATAACCAACACTACTACTACTAGTAAGCTGTCAGTGGGCTCTTTGAAAATTCAACAAGCCCTTCTAAATCAACAATCAGCAAGACAACCCAGTCTCCTCAAATGTAGTTCTCCAAAAGCCACAACAGCAGTCTGCACCAGGTGTGCAAACACAACACTCATAGGCCATTACAAGCTGACTTCTTTCACAAGCTCTATATCCTTACCATACACTGTTTTAAGTGGCATTGGTTAACAACTAACTTCATTTACAACTCTCCATGGAGCAAGAAAACGTTCTTCTTCAGTATTAACAAAATTGAAATGAGACTTACTTTCAGCTGGGTGAGAATTCCCTGTGCTTTCTCCACACCCATCACATGTTGCTCTTCCATGCAAGAACGTCTCGCCCGAGCCACACAGCGTACCCACGAATCTGGAATGACACACAGCTCTTAGGCAGGGATTTTTGTTTCTCTGCCATACAGCATCAGTGAAGTGTCCTGCACCTGGAATGCAGTCTCTCTCTGCAATGACAGACACAGACCCCTTTTTTCCGCTGAGAAATCCCTGACTTGTACTTTCTTTCTGGTAAAAGTCCCTGTTCCATCAAAATTCCAAACTCGGACACAAAAGAAAACCCACCAGAGAAGAAGGCAGGGCAAAACCAGGAAAAAAAAACGACAGTCCTGTTGCCATTACAGCACTGCATGGTAAAACTCCAAGGTAATTTCGGTTAGGAGACACACCCTATCACAGAATCCCAGAATGCGAGGGTTGGAAGGGACCTCTGTGGGTCACCTAGTCCAACCCCCCTGCCGAAGCAGGGTCACCCAGAGCAGGCTGCACAGGACCCCGCCTGCAACCACGTGGACATAAGTCTCCTATTCCACAGGCGACTCTGGACCCACACTGCTGCTGGAAGAACGTATCCATTTTCTTCCAGAGAACAATCCTGGGTGGACCCACCTTCAGTGAAAGTGATCTTAGGAACATGTTTTTCTGAAGGCTCTTCCTGACTCTCGGCTTCATTTTGGTCTTCCAGAACATTCTTCTCTTTCTTGAACTGAAAATTCCTCCTCTTTGCTGCAATACGGGGCTCAGGCGGGGCTCATTGAGAGGGTTTTAAACTAGGTTCGAAGGGGGAAGGGGATATTGCCCAGCTCACTAGGGATGAGCATAGGCTTGGCGTGCCAAGGCCAGGGGTGAGATTGACAGCCCAGCTCAAGTGTGTTTACACCAATGCACGTAGCATGGGCAATAAACAGGAGGAGCTGGAAGCCATTATACAGCAGGACTGCTACGACTTGGTCGCCATCACAGAAACGTGGTGGGACAACTTGCATGACTGGCATGCTGTCATAGATGGCTACAGACTCTTTAGGAAAGACAGACCAACAAGGAGAGGTGGGGGAGTTGCTCTATATGTGAGGGAGCAAGCAGAATGCATTGAGCTTGGCGTGGGGGCAAATGAGGAACAAGTTGAAAGCTTGTGGGTTAGAATTAAGGGACAGGCTCATAAGGGTGACATTACAGTGGGTGTGTACTACAGGCCACCTGAGCAGGAGGAGGAGGTTGATGAGGCCTTCTACAGGCAGCTGCAAGCAGCCTCACAGTCACAGGCCCTGGTTCTCATGGGGGACTTCAACCACCCTGACATCAGCTGGGAAGACCATACAGCTAGGCAGGCGCAATCCAGGAGGTTCCTACAGAGCATCGATGATAACTTTCTGATGCAAGTGGTGGAGGAACCAACAAGGAAAGGCGCGCTGCTGGACCTTGTGTTAACAAACAAGGAGGGACTGGTGGAGGATGTGAAGGTTGGAGGTAGACTCAGCTGCAGTGACCATGAAATGCTCGAGTTCAGGATCCTGCGTGGAGGAAGCAGGGCAATAAGCAGGATCAAAACGCTGGACCTCAGCAGGGCTGACTTTGCCCTCTTCAAGGAGCTACTGGGAGGAATCCCGTGGTCCAGGGCTCTCGAAGGCAGGGGTGTCCATGAGTACTGGTCGCTCTTTAAACAACACTTCTTCCATGCACAGGAGCAATGCATCCGCCTGAGAAAGAAATCTAGCAAAGGAGGCAGGAGACCTGCATGGTTAAACAAGGAGCTTCTAGCAGAGATCAGGCAGAAGAGAAAGGTCCATGGAATGTGGAAAGAGGGGCAGGCCACTTGGGAAGAGTACAGAAACGTGGTGAGAGCATGCAGGGATGCGACGAGGAAGGCCAAGGCCCACCTGGAATTGAAGCTGGCAAGGGATGTCAAAAACAACAAGAAGGGCTTCTTCAACTACATCAGCAGCAAAAGGAAGACTAGGGACAATGTGTGGCCACTGCTGAATGAGGCGGGTGTCCTGGTGACGGAGGATGCGGAGAAGGCAGAGCTACTGAATGCCTTCTTTGCTTCAGTCTTCAGTGCTAAGACTGGCCCTCAGGAATCCCAGGCCCCGGAGGTAAGAGAAGAAGCCTACAAAGAGGATGACTTTCCCTTGGTCGAGGAGGACTGTGTGAGGGATCGCTTAAGCGATCTGGATGTCCACAAATCCATGGGCCCCGATGGAATGCACCCACGAGTGCTGAGAGAGCTGGCGGATGTCATGGATTCACCAAGGGGAAATCATGCCTGACCAATCTAATAGCTTTCTACGATGACATGACTGGCTGTGTAGACGAAGGGAGAGCCGTGGATGTTGTCTACCTGGACTTCAGCAAGGCTTTCGACACAGTCTCCCATGATATCCTCCTAGGGAAGCTGAGGAAGTGTGGGCTGGATGAGTGGTCGGTGAAGTGGATAGAGAACTGGCTGAATGGCAGAACTCAGAGGGTTGTCATCAGCGGCGCTGAGTCTAGTTGGAGGCTGGTAACAAGTGGTGTCCCCCAGGGGTCAGTACTGGGCCCAGTCTTGTTTAACTTCTTCATCAACAACCTGGATGAAGAGTTAGAATGTAACCTCAGCAGGTTTGCTGATGACACCAAACTGGGAGGTGTGGTAGACACACCGGAAGGCTGTGCTGCCATTCAGCGTGACCTGTGATAGGCTGGAAAGCTGGGCAGAGAGGAACCTGATGAGGTTCAACAAAGGCAAACGCAGGGTCCTGCACCTGGGGAGGAACAACCTCATGCACCAGTACAGGCTTGGGACGGACCTGCTGGAGTGCAGCTCTGCGGAGAGGGACCTGGGTATCCTGGTGGACGACAGGTTAACCATGAGCCAGCAGTGTGACCTGGCTGCCAAGAAAGCCAATGGAATCCTGGGGTGCATCAAGAAGAGTGTGGCCAGCAGGACGAGGGAGGTTCTCCTTCCCCTCTACACTGCCCTGGTGAGGCCCGATCTGGAGTACTGTGTCCAGTTCTGGGCTCCCCAGTTCAAGAAAGATGAAGAGCTACTGGAGAGAGTCCAGCGGAAGGCTACGAGGATGATGAGGGGACTGGAACATCTCCCCTACGAGGAGAGGCTGAGGGAGCTGGGCTTGTTCAGCCTGAAGAAGAGAAGGCTGCGAGGGGACCTAATAAATGCTTATAAATATCTGAAGGGTGGGTGTCAGGAGGATGGGGCCAAGCTCTTTTCAGTGGTGCCCAGTGACAGGACAAGGGGCAATGGGCACAAACTGAGGCACAGGAAGTTCCGTCTGAAGATGAGGAAGAACTTCTTCCCTCTGAGGGTGACAGAGCACTGGAACAGGCTGCCCAGGGAGGTTGTGGAGTCTCATTCTCTAGAGATATTCAAGACCCGCCTGGACGAGGTCCTGTGCAGCCTGCTGCAGGTGACCCTGCTTCAGCAGGAGGGTTGGACTAGATGACCCACAGAGGTCCCTTCCAACCCCTACTATTCTGTGATTCTGTGATTCTGTGATTCTGTAATACCTGAAGATGTTTTGTTCATTCTGCGCTTTCTTTTTGACCTATCTACAAAGAGATATCAGAAAAAGTAAGCCATCACATTACGAAAACAGTCCTTCCTTCAAAATCCACCATCCTCATCCATGGTAGCAATTTAGAAGCCTTTAAAAGTCAGCTAGGCCGTCAAGGCCAGGGTCTCACACCGTAAAGCAACCACGGCACTTGAACTTCATAACCATCTGGAATGAATCCCCTCTGGCTTTACCTCACATTTTGAAACTTTTAGTCAACTTACGGTACTCAGACACAAGCATATGAAAAAGTATTGATTACCACCAAAGCATGTACTTTCTAGCTGTTAAGTCACCATTAGCAAAGTTTTATACGTGGAATAACCTCACCTGCGTTGCTTTTTGACGCAGGACTTTTAGCAGCTTGATTGATAATGATGTCCTCAAAAAACATTCTTCTTTCTTCCTTGGTAGGCAGCTGGATTTTGAAAACTTGTCCATAAGCATTCATAAACAATTCTTTGATCTAAAGCATGAGGAGAAAATGTATTTCAGATAGAAGGCCACACAAATTCATATTCTATTCCAAAAAGATCAGTATCTCTCTACGTTAAGCTGAATAAACTTCTGGATAAGACAAACTGGGAACAGTTATCTTCTTGGCCTCAAAAGGTGAATTAAAATATCTTCTCAAAGGAACACCTCAAGAGAACACGCTGCTCTGAGAAGGGACCTTATCATACACTGAGGAAGTGGTGACAGTCACCACCTCCAAGACTGCTTATTTTGTGTTTACCTGCCTCACTGTCCTTTCGTTTCAATCGTTATGGCGGCTACAGAGGGAAGAGGCAGGCTTCAAACAAGTGCCAGGGCCTTTTGGTAAGGTGGCTTTTTGGTCTGGGCTTTGTTTTTTCTTTTTTCAATGAATTACTTCAAATGATGTGTCTGAAGTTGCATACTTCCAAGTTTTACTCCCATTTTTCAGTCTCTACTACCATCAGGTCTGGAAGGAATTCCAGTACTTAGTTGAGAAGGCATTTATTAGCAGCATGAAAAACTTCTGCAGAAAGTTAAGCTAACATATCTTTCACTTTTCAGAAACAATGTTTTCGGTCCAAATAGCTTTTTCCCATTTCCATTTCAAGCACCGTGTATTCCTGACTAAGTACATACCGAACCACCTTGAGGTCACTGCAATTACTGTCTCAAGTCAATTTAGACATTTCTCTCCGAAGCATGACGGTGTGAGAAGGGGAGAAAGTTGGGTCAAAGCCAATCTCTTGACTCAGAAAACACTTCAGACACACGCTTTCAGCACTCTTTTGGTTAAGGAAATTTGAAGAGACCTGGTGAGGGTGCTTGAGTAATACCAGCATGAATTTGCTGAAGAGTGCACCGTACTCCAATGCTTAAAGGATTTCTCCACTAACAGGAAGTCGAAGAAAAAAGCAAGAAAAGTATCGACAGAAATACCTCTTCTGGGAGATCTGCGTGACACACATCAGATGTTGCAAGCAGCAAAACTGGAGCAGAAGTCGGGATGTTCTGCAGTAGTGTCCTAAAAGTAAGTCTGAGTGGAATTCCAGCAGCCTCCCACCACAAATGGATATGGGGGATGTAAATTATGCTTGGTGTCGTTCTTTGAGCGTCTCGCATCATCTGGGAAAGTGAAAGCTTGGATCAGAACACTAAACCGTGTAGAACAGGACCTACGTATCGGTCAGATCTGAATCTCTGCCTGGTTTCAAAACTGCTTAGGAGGAAGATAACTCCTGGAGAGCCTCACAACTCAGCCGGTGTGGTGGTCTGCCTGAAAGGACAAGACTGACCCTTCAGCAAGACCTAGACGTGGTAGTTACGTGACCGCAGATGCAAGCATCACAGAACAGAAAAGGGATTACTCCTCTGTGTGACAGAAAGAGTATCCAGCCATGTCATGTGTCTGTCCTTACTCGTACAGCTCTCAAATGCTGCTACAACAGGTCAAAATATTTGAATACAGTGATGCCATCCAGGGAAATGCATTTCCTGCCTAACAGGAAAAAAGAAGACAGCACTAATTCTGCTTCGATTTCCTTTTCCTAGTTAAGAAAAACACACCCGTGTACAAAAGGTCCATCAGTTTTAATGCATTTACTGCATATACTGCAGCAATACCAGCTGTACATTGTTCAGATAAGAAACACTTCTTTTCCCCAGAACCTTGATTGCCTTAGAAACACAACAAAAAAGAAGGCTACCAGAAGTGCCTGACCCGCAGTCAGGCTGATGCACAGCCATCTACTGGGAGCACAGAGCCTTAAAAAGCAAGGAAAACAACCTGCTGGGTCCCACCAGGATGGGCAGCATTTCTTGCCCATGAAGAGCGGATTATCAGCAGCACCTCCCAGCTTCCTGAGCTGCTAGCAGCATCCTCACCGTTTCATTTGGAATGGAAAAAATGCGCATGTAAAGCATCCTTACTGGGTGTCATTCAGTCTAGAAGATAAGCGGATTCCCAGGACTAAACCTAACAGCACACTCAAACCAGGCCAACTCCATGAACAATGACTTTTCCTTACTCTACAGACAGTTCATTCATCCCATGACATTAAAGAGAGAAAAAAAGATACCTGTGCACATGTTTCTTCCGGTGATGTGGTGCTAGCAAACAAAATGGATAGGTCTAGCGTATAAACGGGGAACTTCTCCAGGGCATGTATTACTGCAGGTGCCAGATGAGACGCTTGCCCATATCCTGCCTCTCCAACTAGTAAGAACCGTGGCTTCCAGGACATTGGCTGGTAATAAGCGTTTCTAGAACAACAACAAGAAAATACGTCTAAAAATGAAGTGGAAGTGATCAATAGGCACACAGATCTTCAAATGTTTTTCCTATCTATCTATCTATCTATCTATTGAAATACTCTCCATATTCCAGCACCATATTAATATCCAGACGACTCTCAGAGCCCATTTTGTTACAAACTTGTACCATACCTCCCCGAAGAAATCCTGCCTGGGTGAAGTAACAGCTCTCCAATCACACAGGGGGATTGTCCAGCTAAACACACACACGACAAGCGGTCAGGAGCCTGAGATGGGCAAGAATAACCACTCTCTCTCTCTCTCTCTCAACACACACCAATCTGGATCTCTTCAGCGCCCGTACACACCAATTTTCAGTAGGTCGTGAGCTGAAGTAACTGTGAGATCTCTACACCTGTCAAGTGTAGCTCAAATTTGGCCATGGAGCTAGTGGGAAGAAAGGAGCAGAACAACATTTCTAGAGAAAAATCACCGTGGGCACTGAAACACGCTTGCTGTATCTGAAGAAGTACACAAATGGATTGGTTGAATTTGAGCAGTACTCTAAATAGGCAGAAGATTTATATCTATTCAGTCAGAAATTCTAACTGCTTAATCTTTGAAGCGTGTATTCATTTCCTACTCCTCTTGCTTGACTAGCATGAAACACATTTGTGAAGAGCACTTGTTTTTTCCACCACAATACTGTTGGACATTTGCTGGCTGAAATCCAAGATCCTACAGACCTATTCAAGCTCCGCACGTCAGAAGATTTTCTGGACAGCACAGCAATAGATACTGAGAAAAAGAACTGACCCAACAGTGATGACAACATTCTATTTCTTCAACCCTTGGCTTATATGACTTCCACAGTAAAATGTCAAAAGATTAACATCAGCTTAGGAGGCTAAAGGCACAAACCACAGACATGGTTTAGGTTTTTCTCACGCTGTTGTAACAAACCATTTCTCTATTTTGTTTCTGCTACAGAATTGACGAATGCTTCAACGATCTTGGGAGGCAGAAGGGCAAAAGATGGCTACACAAATCCATACAGCTTTTATCGTTAAAAGGACAGACAGCGCACTTCTTTGGTCTTGAGTCTTTCAAGGAATACCATGGATCAAATCAACACGCTAGAATGGTCTGTGGACCACTCTGACTTCGGAGGAGAGGGCTGGGCCGTTCACTTGGATGGTTTCTGGCCATGTACTCCATTAGAACGTTAGCACCCAGCTGGATCTCCACACTTACTTCTTACAAATAGTGATCAACGCACACGCACACATTTTACTCCTTCAGCTACCACCCATCACACCAAAACTGCTTTCAGACCCAGCCATCTTTCAAATGGAAACATACAGCTGACAAATCTTTACCTGCTAAAATGGAGGCATGTTTTCTGCTGTGTACCAGGCACTTGATGTGTTGCCTGATCTTCAAAGATTGATGGTGATTCCTCATCACTGTCAACTGCACCGTTTCTTAAAACATCATGGAAAGTGTCTGAAAGACAAGAGAGGTTGGTTAACTTTCCTCAATAGTCTGTATCTGGCTCCTGCATTAATACAGCTTCTCAGTAGGTGCTGGAGACCCCTTAGCTTGTAGTTCTTCATTTGAGGGCACATGTTGATTGCTGAAGAGTTCATCCTACCACAGATCTAAGGAGACTGCACAAGTCTCTACAAAGCTGTCCTGCATCCCGTGATTTGCTTAAGGTGTATCTCGCTGGCGGTGAAAACTTGGAGGATTCTTCCTTAGAATAAAAATGACTGCGGACAAGGTCTGTAGTTCCTAGACACCTGAAAAACTCCACAAGGCCACTTCCTTCTGGAGCAGGCTCGCCCACTGGAAGTCGGGGAATTAAGTGAAGGTGATGGCCGCAGACTTCCATTTGTCTGCGACTGGCGAGTCAGAACATACAGACCAACCCATCTTCTAAAGAAGGCTCCTCAAAGATCACCGGGCAGGGAGATAACGGAAGGCGGACAGCGGAGAGGGGACACAGTTACCAATCCGCCGGCCTCTCTGCTTTTATTTTGCTGGTGGATTTCTGCCTCTCTTTTACCAACGCAAACCTGTCTCCCAGCTCTACTGCGGTTGACACTGGTAGGATATTCTCAAGGGATCAGCATCCGAACTCCTCAGGGATCTCCACTAATCAGCAGTGGAGTGAGCTAAACAATTTATTTGCTCTCACCAACAGACAGACTAAATTTGATCCCAGCTGATGCAGTTAGGAGCGTGAACTCACATGTGCTATGCAAGCCAAGCCCCAGAGTACGCACTACTAAAACATTCGGAGCTCACATGCAAGTGCACAGTGTGATCCACAAACATCTAAACGATGAGAACGTGGTTAAAAATCATGAGAGCTAAAACAGTATTTAGCTGAAGCCATTTAGATTTGTATTGTGGTCCTGACATTCTCCAGACAGGAATTAGAAGCATTCCTGGGAAGACGCCCTTCTCCCCCCCGATTTAGGTATTTGTTTTGAAGGAGGTGCCTCTCCTACATGAAGCCTTAAATCCCTCTCTACAAATGATACATCTCAGCTGCTGTCAGAAACAGGGTGCTCTAGCACAGAACGCATCCTTCTCTGCTGCTTTTTGCGAGGCATGCACAGCTCCCACCCAGCACTTCAGTGCAGAATCCAGCATAAAAACTACGCACGGTATTCCTGAAATAAAGGCGTGCACATGCACGCGATAGAATTCTACTGTCATCGCGCCTGGGAGGTTTGTGTATGTCAGTTGCACCAGTCAGAAGTTTTTGCTCTGGCAGAATTTGAAAGAAGTGGATGTTACTGGTCTACCTTGCTGTTGGTTCTTCTCTAGCGCAAGCTCTGCGTGAGGAAATACTTCCTGCAAGGCTTCTAAAATTCTTGCTAGTGTGTTTTCCAGCAGTGGTTTTGACATAGGTGGTAGCGCTCGCCCAGCTGAAGCCACAGCCCTCTGTGAAGCTGGAACAATCTTCTGCATCGCCACCACAAAATCCTTTGCTCTTATTTCAATAGAAGCGACATCTAACTGCAGTTTCTCACGACTTTGGTAGATCTGAGGATAGTGCCGGCGCAAAGCACACAGGGCAGCTTCAGCACACAAGGCTTTAATATCAGCGCCACAGTATCCTAATAAACAAACAAGAATCAAAGGTTACGTTGGTCTCAGGCAACACAGAAGCCAAGGTTGCCCAAGTGCAACACTGAAAGATTTTGTATGCAGCCACAAATTGAGAGGTTCAGAGAGAACTGACAGAGTTACTGCACTGCAGAGAAGTTCTGTTACGGGGCTCGCAGCCTGAGACCCAGCACCTTGGAAGCAGCCTCCTAAGCAAAGCTCTGCTCCTGAGGAAGATGCCCAAAACCCATTCAATGTTCTGAGAGACAAAGAAAATGAAAAGAAAAGAAGCATCTGACTTTGTCTGCCCGCAGGGCGAGCCAGCTGCCTCACTGCCTCGCCCTGCGGCAAGGCACAAGAGCTCGGGGGCTGCCCGGTAGAAGCTCAGGTTCCCGAGGACTCCAGTCACGCGCAGCAACTCACTTGGTTTTCCAACTTACCAACGCATTTTTCAGCTAGCTCTTCCAGAAACGTGTCCAATGGTTTAGGGGTCCACTCTCGTGTGTGAATCTTGAAAATCTCTTTTCTAGCCTGGAAACAAAATGGTTGCCTTTGAGCTTGTCCTAAGTTTTCTCTTCAAATCCAATCATTCTCAACTTGTTACATTCAACTTTTTTCCTGGGGGCCTGCAGCCAAATAAAAGGCATTTATAGCTTCCATAAAAAGTTCGTTTCCACAGGTATCAAACTTAATGATCCTGAGGAAAAAAAACTGTAGTCCAAAGCTTCTCTGCAATCAGCGATTTTTCCTCACAGAAAATTCTCTCACATTTCTCTGATCTTAACAAGACTTTCACTGAAGGATTTCTTGCTACACAGAATAATTATGGCAGATTTCTAGAATTCTTCCCCAGCAGGGAATCGCACTACTACATCTGTTTCATGGCACCTCCTCTGCTGTCCCGGAAACCAGATAAAGCCGGAGACAAAGGTTTGTGTTAAATACCCTCCTTGGTGCACTTCTACTGGCCTTCAACCCAACAAGCGGTAGTAAAACAAGTAGCAGTGACAGCCAGAGAAAAACCACAAAAACAGGGTTCCGGTTTCGCACAGTATCTTCTCCCCCACACGTATTTTTTGCTTGCTTGATACATATTTTTTCATTGCTTAGCTGTCGCCATTGAACTAGAAGCTTCCCAAACCCTGCACCTGGGCAGTGTACCACATCCTTCTCCAACTCCCTGTTAGGAAGTGCCAGTGAGAAGGTCAGATCCGACAATACGTGATTGGGGAATGAAAAATTTGAATTTGCTCCAGCTGGACCAGCCTCAAGAAGAGTTTTTTGTCAGCAAAAAGGAATTCTTGTGCACGCACCACGCCTTTCATTTTCAAGATGAGACTGCAGTAATTGATAGCTAATTCAGACATTCATCCTTACTTACACATTTCAGGGACTAGCAGCATCCCATTTTCCTGGCTGGTCCCAGTCAAACCAAAACTAGTTCTAAAACCAAATCCCTGTTGAAATCAGCTGAATCCTACATACTCAGTACCAGATCTGCCCTCCACAGTACGACACCATCTCTCCAGATAGCCCTCCTTTGCCCAAGTTGCACAACACTGATTGTGACTTTAACTGCTCCA
The DNA here is from genome assembly GCF_030867145.1 of Opisthocomus hoazin. Taxonomy (NCBI): domain Eukaryota; kingdom Metazoa; phylum Chordata; class Aves; order Opisthocomiformes; family Opisthocomidae; genus Opisthocomus; species Opisthocomus hoazin. The sequence goes on along the minus strand of NC_134454.1, from coordinate 6,531,072 downwards.
TGATACTGCATTGTCAGGTAGCTCTAGCATAAAGGTGGACTTGGCCACGTCAGCATTAAGGCTGAGCTGAAGTTCTGACCTCTTTATTCGGCAAGCTGAAGAGGAGCTCTCGATCAAAGCGTCCGGGTCTTCGCAAAGCCGGATCTATAGAATCCAGTCTGTTGGTGGCTCCGATGACCACAATTTCTCCTCTGCTGTCTAAGCCATCCATAAGTGTCAGAAGTGTTGATACAATAGAGCTAACAGAAAAATTACTAGTTTAGTAAATTTTGTTCTGTTCTACACACCACCTTCTCCAGTGATCTCACAAAAATGACAAGCTTTTGTTGATGAGACGCTGATTAGTGAAAGATTCATTTTAGCACTTGAAAAAAACAGACAAGGTAACACAGACCGCATGCTGTTATCAAGCTTAGTGAATTGTGTTCGATTATTGCTTAAAAATCATCTGACATTTTGTAGCACTCAGTTACTAGTTTTCAGGAGAAACGAGTGGGTCACATTAAGCTAAATAGGTTGGGGGCTTCTTTTCACAAAGATCAAGCAGCTTCTGTGTAGATACATAAAATGTACTACCTGTGAATGTGGTCTTGTCTACTGGACCGCACCGGAGCAAGACCATCTATCTCATCAAAGAAAATAATGGAAGGTTGCATCTGGTAGGCCTAGAAGGAAAACACAGGAATATCGACTCCAGTAAAACAGCGCCATTTGAAAGAGAAAATGCATGGAATACATGATGGTTGGAAAGTCATTGGAGCTAGATGTTTCACACTAGCATCAGGGATCTCTACTCATTGAGCTAATGCAGTAAGTGGCACGAGTAACACAAGACAGCAGCCTCTGTCAGCCCGCTGAGACGGGGTGACAGGGAGCAAATCACACCAGCAGTTCTTACAGCCATTTGGCAACCGCCGAGAACAGAGCCGGGACTTCATTCAATTACAGCTTCTGGAAGCAACCAAACAACCCTGCTTTCAGCCTGCATCTCTTTCCCTCTGATCTAAGGCCACCATCTCCTGCCTCCTGCAGCCTTTTTTGTGGCTGGACTGTTGTTTTTGGGTTATTTTTAAGGCTGGGGGAGGGGCTTGCTTTGCGAGGTTTTCTCATTGGTTTTATTAACCTTTCCCAATACATCTGGAGATTTCAAGCCCCTAAGAACCCACTGAAAAACAAAACCCTGACAATCCCCTTTCAGTGACAAGAACTGGTGAAACACAAAAAATGAGTGAGTTCTCCTTAAAAACACTGACCGCAGAAAAGGACAGTTACAACTTGGACAGAACACACAGCGCATTTTGGCCTTACCTGATCAAATAATAAATGAAGCTGTCGTTCAGATTCTCCCACCACTTCACTCAGGTAGTCGGCACCATTTCTCATAAAAAAGGCTATTCTCCTGGCACCTTGGCTACATTCATTAGCAAGGGCACGAGCAACCAGTGTCTTTCCAGTTCCTGGTGGACCATGGAATAGAAAGCGTCTGCAATTGAAAGAAAAAAGATTCACCTAGGAAAAAAGCCTCGTGGAAAAGTAGCTCTTACTACCTCCACCCCTAAAACACCCAACTCTTCTCTCCTAACCGAAGCACTTCATGCATTAGACAGTGGTAGCAGCTCAAGTGTGAGAAAAGTCAAAACAGATGGAGGTTTTTGTTCCTACACAATTCAAGAAGGCAGCAAACAAAAAGAGCACAGAGGACAAGGCAGACGTAGAAAAACTCGAGAATAGATGGCAGTGTCCCAGAAGGACCCTTCCAGAGCTGCTGACAAACTAACAGGGGTGCTTACAGCACCGCGGAGCCAAACAGGAACAAACGGCAGCACAGAATCGGAGACTGGGCTAACTCGCGAATCAGCAGCTCACTCTTCAGCGAGACACTGCCCATCCATTCGTGTGTCACAAAAGGCAAGATCTGATAGCGAAGCATTGAATTCTCCCTTGAAAAGCTTGAAGTTGCTGGATTTGGTTTCCGGGGAATTCTAAAGCTGGGAAGGTATTCTGCATTTCCAGATAAATATAGCCATAAACTGGAAAAGCCAATGCACTGCTGTTTCAAAGAGCATTTCAACAAATAACGGAGCAAAACACAGATTTCATTTTGTTATTGGCAATACTTTGAACGTTACTGAAAGCAAAGAACTTAAAGTTGCACCTCAATATACCGTGATTGAGTTTTGCTGAGCAAGAACCTATCAAGTCAAGTATTAAATCTCTAAAAATTGCATTTCATAATGCACAACGAGTTTAGCTGGGTAAGGAGCAGATCGATTCCTACTCAGCCCAAGCACAACAAACACTACAAGGTCCTATCCATTGGAAAACTGATACTTCCGCACTTCAAAAACAGAGTTGGTGGGAGAGCCAAGTGGACTTCGAAGAAACCAATTACAGTTGACTAGCAGGAGATAATTCCAATTAGAATTTTTAGGTTTAAACAATCTCTGTTACCTTGGCGGCTGAATTTTGAATCTCTCAAAGACTTCCGGGTAAAGCAAGGGAAAAACGACCGTCTCTTTTAGAGATGAAATGTGGTCAGAAAGGCCACCCACGCCATCAAATCGTACCTAAAGATAAATTCAACAGAACACATTGGATAAGTTAAAGAAAGCTGCAACCTCGATAAGGTTCCATCAGAAATTATCTGTCAGCACAAAGGAAATGTCCTGGGCAATTTTCAAATTGCTCCAGAGAAAACTGTAAACCAAGGCATCTGTAGGCAGCACGCTACTGAAGGCTTTCACCAACACTGACACAATGAACTAGAAATACTTACCGAACAATCTGTTTTCATTGGATCCACATCAGCCAGACTTGCTCCGATTTCCATTTGATCCTGGTGAATTCCCTTTAACTCCTCTTCCCCAAAGTTAAGTGGAAGACACCTGATTTCAATGAAGGACAAAGAGAAAGGCACTTTCTAACTTCAGATTTTTGCTTTCAGCATCATGGCAAGGGAATGCGGAAGACCTTATAAATGAGCATAAACTTCCCAAATAGTTAAATCTGCCTTCAGACTCTCTTGCATTTAATGTCCATGAGTAAATGCAAGAAAATAAAATTGCTCCAGACATTAAACTGAGTTAATGATTTTAACACGAATAGCCATGCTAGTCAGCACAGCACACGCATGAATGCAAGCTTAGAACAAGTTCTTCCGGATGCGGAGACCGTGAACTGACATTGCTTTGTGTGATGGAAGAACCCCCCCTCAAAACACATCGACATCTTTTAAAGATTTTTTGCTCCTCCATTCAAAAAGTTACAGCCCGAGTGGATACTTCTTTCTTGCGGATTAACATCGTACAGGCTGCCAAGCACTGCTGGTGCGTCCTGAGAACTCTGGGGTGTGTGTGCCAGGGGACACACGTCAGAGACATCAGCCTGAAAGTTTCTGTGTTAAGTCTGTTATCAACACACTTTTTCTAGAGCATTTGTTAAGTAACAAAACCTCCATCATTTCCTCTATCACATTTTCTGTTATGGTGGTCTTCTTTCTGAACAAACTCAATCTAAAGCACAGGAGCAGTAGAATTTCACATTAAAAAACTACATAAACGTTTTCCTCCCCCTATTGCCACTTATCAATCAAACTGCTGATTATCAATCAATTCTAAAAATCCAATTGTAAAGAGTCCAGTTACAGCTGTCAGTGCTGACAGGTATGATTAAATATTGCCACCATGTAGAAAGTGTACAAGAGGAAAGTGTACAAGAGGAAGAGAATAACACACAGGGTTAGGCAGATGCAAGCTCCTCCCAGGTAGACCCCTCCCTCCCCTGTTCTCCAGTTTCATGAACCTCCTCAAAGCTCTGCTGCGGCTGCGCTTCCTGCGCCTCTCCAAATGCTCTTCATCATCACATGAGGGAGAGGATGTGGAGCCACTCTTGTGGACTCTGTGTCTCTGACCGCAAACATTTAAACAAACAAAACTTAATTTTTCTTAGGAAGGTAGAACGCTTCACTGTTTCCCAAAGAAATTTCACAAAAATACCTACTCATTTTGTCCCATCCCTTCCTCTCACACACACACACAAATACAGAACCACAGAATCACAGAATGGTCGGGGTTGGAAGGGACCTCTGTGGGTCATCTAGTCCAACCCTCCTGCCGAAGCAGGGTCACCTACAGCAGGCTGCACAGGACCGCGTCCAGGGGGGGGTCTTGAATGTCTCCAGAGAAGGAGACTCCACAACCTCCCTAGGCAGCCTGTGCCAGGGCTCCGTCAGCCTCAGAGGGAAGAAGTTCTTCCTCATCTTCAGACGGAACTTCCTCTGCTTCAGTTTGTGCCCGTTGCCCCTTGTCCTGTCACTGGGCACCACTGAAAAGAGCTTGGCCCCATCCTCCTGACACCCACCCTTTAGATATTGATAAGCATATATTACGTCCCCTCGCAGCCTTCTCTTCTTCGGGCTGAACAAGCCCACCTCCCTCAGCCTTTCCTCGTAGGAGAGATGCTCCAGTCCCCTCACCATCCTCGTAGCCCTCCACTGGACTCTCTCCAGTAGCTCCGCATCTTTCTTGAAGTGGGGAGCCCAGAACTGGACAGAGTACTCTAGATGGGGCCTCACTAGGGCAGTGTAGAGGGGAAGGAGAGCCTCCCTCGACCTGCTGGCCACACTCCTCCTAATGCATCCCTCGCCCACCCCAGCCTCCCCCCGGATGCATACTCACTGCTGGCCAAGACTGTACTGGGGCAGTGCTGTTGGCTGGTGCCCTTCTATATCCACCCCCATTGTGACGCGTCCCCTGTGATGTCACGGGTGTCTTAGCGCATCACAGTCTCGCCCGCCGGCCATTGGCCCCACCCCGGCTCAGCGACCCACAGCTGCCCTGGTGTACTGGTTGAGGCTGGCCTGCAGATCATGTTCTTCACAGGAGCTTGCACCATGCTTCATTCTGGAGATGTTATCACCTGCCTGCCACTCGGAATCTCCTAATCATACAATATCCTGAGTTGGAAGGGACCCACGAGGATTCTGAGTCCAACCCCTGAGTCCACACCGGGCATCCTTAAGTTTGATCATCGAATCGTAGAACCATCGAATCATTTAGGTTGGAAAAGATCCTTCAGATCATTGAGTCCAACCGCAAACCCGACACTGCCAACTCCATCACCATACCGTGTCCCAAAGCGCCACGTCCACACAACTTTCAAATACCTGCAGGCATGCTGCCTCAAGCACTTCCCTGGGCAGCCTGTTCCAATGCTCGGCAACCCTTTCAGGGAAGACAGTTTTCCTAATAGCCAACTGGAAAAAGTCTCCTTCTCTGGAGATATTCAAGACCCGCCTGGAGAAGGTCCTCTACAGCCTGCTGTAGGTGACCCTGCTTCGGCAGGAGGGTTGGACTAGATGACCCACAGAGGTGCCTTCCAACCCCTACTATTCTGTGATTCTGTGTGAAACCTCCCCTTGCGGGAGTAGGTTGGGCCGAGGGCGGCCTTGATGGTCTTGATGGAATAGAGTCATATCTCTGAGCTAATTATTTTGCGCACCTGTGGTTGAAAAACAGGAGGAAAGGAGCGAAGAAACAGGATGGGAAAATCCACCTCTTTGATAAGCGTGAAGGTCGTGTGAACGGACACATGATGACCAATCAGAAGAACAAAGGAGCGACATGCCAAAAGACCCTCACCAGTGAGACTCTGGGGGTGGGGAACAAGGGGATATAAAAATGTTATGATTAACCATTACAGTGCTTCTGCTGCTGCTTCTGTTTGCTTTTGCTTGCCTTGTGACTGCCGTAACTTCTTGTGGCGTGTCGCCACAACTAACGATGACACGAAGTTTGGGCTCAGCAAGTAACGATTTGCATTGTGCAATTAGGACTTGAATTACAGGACACAAGCTGCGTTTCAGGCCCCTTCCCGCGTCCAGCCCGTGGCTGGCAGGATGCTGCCTGGAAGCAGGAAAGAAGGGGTTTTCCCGGCCGACAGCAAGCGGCCCCGTGGCACCAAGCCTGCCTGCGTACTCCGCACGGCGATTTGGCTCCAAGGCAAGCTACAGAACTCCCGCGACACCTCCCCAGCCTCCGCGCATCTCACTACTGAATTACCTTTTAACTCACATACAATGTAGTTTGTAATGCTGCAGTATCACCTCCTGTTTCCAAAACAACATTTTCAATTTTCTTGTGTCCTGCACACTCCAGAAAGTCCACGTCACGACGAAACCCGACGTAAGGAGCAGGTTTTCTTGTGCTTATGAGCAGGCTCGAACTCACACTGCCTTCTCCTCAAGCCTGCAAGGAATTCATAGCCTAGCCTGCTATTCGCACCGACCTCTTTTCACAGAACTCGTGGGAAATTCACTACCTTGGTGAAGATCCTCTCTTCTCACCACTTCAGCTGATTTTGGCTGATGAGGTCAGCAGTTTTGGGGGCCAAGTTAACACACAGTGACCAAACGCAGCCCTTCTCAGAAACCAGGTTAAAAAGGCAATCCCTAAGGAATTACCAGTACTTACCTTCTCGATAGTCTTCTTTTTCTTGGCCTGATTTCAGCTTTGCCAACTGCCTCCATGAAGAAAGAGGACAGAGGAAAGGAGAAAAGAATTCTTGTACAGAAGTATTCTATCGCATCATGCTGTATTGCATTGCATAGTCCCCCCTTAAGGCTGGGAACTTCACCAAGTTTACAACCCGGTGCTCCAGGTCATCCCAAGAAAAGCCTGGAGACAACAAAGAGGGTTCAGATCCCAAGCCTGCTGCGTACCACACACACAAAGTTTTCTCAGGACAGACATTCCCCAACCTGCGTGTCTTCAAGTCTCAACAGGGCAAGTAATATCTCTCTACCCAAAGTGGTGGAGAGATCTCCAAGCAGTTGGGAGAAGATGCATGTTTTTTATACAAGCACAAGATTTTGATGAAGAACAGTGATTCTCGTTCCGAGACACTGGCACTGATATTAACATAATCGTACTCCCCTGCAGATTTTTAGCTGTAGATTTATCACCATGTGACTCCTTGGGCACGCTTTCGCTTTTCCTTTTCATTCTATAAATCCAACAGAGATTAAACACTTAGAAATACCTTGTAAAGTGTCTTTGCTGGACATTTTCACTTAATATTTCCATGCTTTTGTCAAAGCTAGAGTCTGTACAGGGTGGCATGTTTTTTCTCATTGATCTTAAACAGCGTCCATTGAAACATTCAGTTTTGACAACGAATGTTTGGACAAACACATGAGGCAGAAGCAAAGAAAACGGAAACACACCTCCAAAACCAAGCCCACACGGAGGGATTGCACAGTTTGGCATTCAGCGTCACCGCACCTTGCGTATGGGAGGTGGCCTAACGCAACAGCCATGGATCCTGCCACACAGTTTATGGCAACTGAAAGAAAATTTGATTCTCGTAAAATTCAACTTTGCTTATGCTGTTATCAATTTAAAAAAAAAAAAAAACTGTCAAAGGAACTGAGAGACATTTTCTCTGCTCAAGAGGCATGCAGACATCTTCAAAACAGGGTACTGCTTTGCTTTGACTTAAATATAGTTATCACGATCCTCCAGCATCAAGAAGATTGTCACCGTTACAAGCCAGACTCAACTTTATCTCAGAAAGTTACAGCAGTCAGTCTCGCTTTGTTTCAAGTCTGGTTGCTTTGACAGGCAAAAATATGCCATCACAAAAGCTCTTCTGTTGGTGGAAAAAGGGTTTCTCCGAGATCTCGTCTTGAGATGGTGGATTCTGTGAAAGCCACCTGAGGTGCTACCAGGTCATTAAAAGAAATCACCTCTGAACTGCATGAAGAGGTTTCTAAAGCATTTACTTGTCACAAGCCTAAACGAGATTGCTTGAAAACTTTGATTTAATATGCAGTGGACTGTCCAGCACCACAGACCACTTCAGAAAACTCTGTCGCCACAAGCTGAAAACAATGATAAAAGTTCATCAAGTTTTCCATTGTCTCCTTCTAAAGAGAGGCACTGAAACGTCTGGGAGATGTTCAGGTCTGCAGCGTTCCAAAGGCAATCACAGAGGGATGTCTCATAAAAATATGTACCTAGCTGTTGGGCAAAAATATCAAATAAATGCAGCCAAACGTCTACAGCTTTCTTAATAAATTTTAATATATATTTGGTATCTGTATAAATAAATATGTAGCAGTAATCTATTGAATTCTGCAGACAACAAACAGCGCGTCACGAAAAGAACACCTTCCAGAGCTGAAGTCAAGTCTGCTGAAATCCAGTGTCACTGTGTGCGCGTGAAGGCTGCAATTTCTTTCTTCATTTCCTAGTAAGAAAAACAGACAAGCCAGCAGTCAGCGTGAAGAAAAGCTCAAGCACCCTGTTTATTTCTTCATCAAAAGAATAGAGAGTCTGTACATACATACAACTGTTAGAAGCATTTAGCAAATACATGTACTCCCACCACCAGCACAGTGTCCTTCCAGCGTCTCTCTAGCTTCAAACGCGTCCTTACGCATCCAAACTAGAGAGCAGGCCAGAGGGAGTGGAGGGATCTGTATCAGCAGTGGCTTCAACAATTGGAAAGAGGAGCCAGTTCCTGAAAAGCCACAGCTAAAAGCTGGAAATTCTGTTTTCTGCATTCTGAATAATAATAAGAGAGACTTGTTCAAGTCTCTCTCTTTGTACGCTACAGCTTGCCCCTGAGCGACTTGCGCAGCCAAGGATCTGAGGATCCTGAATCGGAAGGCCGAAGATCCATCCCATCTAAATCGACTCAGTACTGGGAATGCCTGACTGGGACCACGGGTGCCTCTGCAAGATTTCTGCCACGTTCTGACAACTCAGAAAACCTCTCTTAGAGGAAGAGATCCGAGCATTTGACTCATCAGCATTAAAGCGGCATGGTTTTGCAATAGGGACCAACTTCTTCCAGACTGAAATGAGAAAGTCTTGAAACACAGGCACCTGAGCAGTACAGAGGAACGCTACATAGGCGTGACGTCCGGAGCGCACGCGTACATACCCGTAACACACACATGCGTCACAGTGATGGAAAGGGCTAGAAGACAAAAAAAATTTACCTTCACCAATTCAGTTTTGTCATCATCTTCCCGATGGCGGTAAATGCACTGACTGAGAATAGCGTACAGTCTTTCCAACTGAACTAGAGTGAAGTTGTTTGTTGTCTCAGTGACAAAATGCAGCAGTTTCTGAAGAAAGAAAAATGGAAACTGCAAGTTTAGAATAGCACAGGATCCTTTGAACAAGCTCGTCATGTTTTCCAAAGCTAAACAATAACAGTACAACACAAGGGACATCCTGCTTTCTTATATTGCTAAATAAAATAGGAGTGACACTTCAGAGAACAGATGAAATCTCTCACAAGCTGTAACTGGAGAAAATGCGTTCATTTTTCGTACTTCAAAGTGGCTCTGCCTGTAGCAGATCACCAGCTCTCACACAGTCCTTTCTGGGCCCAAAGCTGTGAATGGCATCGCCTCTGGGAAAGCAACCCCAACAAGCCAGCGGCAGCACCTGCTTCCACTGCGGCCGCTGTGCAGTGGCCACGTGTTGTGTGAGGCTGTAGAGACGGAGCTCAAGAGAGCAGCCACTCCAAAGGAAAATATTACTGCCTCGCCGCTGCCTGTCATCACACTCTGCCTCCCTCACATCAGCCAGCACAGAACCGGAGTATTCCCCTCAGCTTCCTGCTACACAACATGCAGGTTAAGACGCACACAATACACGCAGCGTGCTTTCAGCTGCTGCAAACAGAAAAGGCAGGCTGTGACAGAGGCTTATGGTCAACGTCCCGTGGGAAACTAGTTCTAACTGCTGCCACACAGACGACCGCATGCTCTTCTCTATCTTCCTAAAGTTCTAGTCCTACTGCCAAGCAAAGAAACAAACAAAACTCTCCCCCCAAAAAACCAAGCCGCTCCATTTGGGAGGTTCACCTCGCTTATTCACTGCAAGCAAGCTCCAAAGAGGCTGTCTGGTACGAGCAACTAGTTCCAGCGGCACCCATGTTAATGAGCAAAGTTTTCTAAAAGACGCGTTTCCTGACTGTAGCTCTGCTCAGAGCTGAAAGCTATAGAAGCTGAACCATATATACGGGCTCTACTGTAGCATTTCTCCAATGCAAAATTCTAACAGTAGATTCTGAAAGAATTTCAGAAAAGGAGACAGTAGTATTTTCTCCTGCTGACTTCAGCGTTGAAGTCACCACTGCTAGAAATAAAGGTCCTTTTCAGGTTCTCAATACATGAAAACACGCAAAACCCAACCCAAACCCCCAAAGCCGTCATAAAAACTGTCACCACATTAATAACCAACACTACTACTACTAGTAAGCTGTCAGTGGGCTCTTTGAAAATTCAACAAGCCCTTCTAAATCAACAATCAGCAAGACAACCCAGTCTCCTCAAATGTAGTTCTCCAAAAGCCACAACAGCAGTCTGCACCAGGTGTGCAAACACAACACTCATAGGCCATTACAAGCTGACTTCTTTCACAAGCTCTATATCCTTACCATACACTGTTTTAAGTGGCATTGGTTAACAACTTACTTCATTTACAACTCTCCATGGAGCAAGAAAACGTTCTTCTTCAGTATTAACAAAATTGAAATGAGACTTACTTTCAGCTGGGTGAGAATTCCCTGTGCTTTCTCCACACCCATCACATGTTGCTCTTCCATGCAAGAACGTCTCGCCCGAGCCACACAGCGTACCCACGAATCTGGAATGACACACAGCTCTTAGGCAGGGATTTTTGTTTCTCTGCCATACAGCATCAGTGAAGTGTCCTGCACCTGGAATGCAGTCTCTCTCTGCAATGACAGACACAGACCCCTTTTTTCCGCTGAGAAATCCCTGACTTGTACTTTCTTTCTGGTAAAAGTCCCTGTTCCATCAAAATTCCAAACTCGGACACAAAAGAAAACCCACCAGAGAAGAAGGCAGGGCAAAACCAGGAAAAAAAAACGACAGTCCTGTTGCCATTACAGCACTGCATGGTAAAACTCCAAGGTAATTTCGGTTAGGAGACACACCCTATCACAGAATCCCAGAATGCGAGGGTTGGAAGGGACCTCTGTGGGTCACCTAGTCCAACCCCCCTGCCGAAGCAGGGTCACCCAGAGCAGGCTGCACAGGACCCCGCCTGCAACCACGTGGACATAAGTCTCCTATTCCACAGGCGACTCTGGACCCACACTGCTGCTGGAAGAACGTTTCCATTTTCTTCCAGAGAACAATCCTGGGTGGACCCACCTTCAGTGAAAGTGATCTTAGGAACATGTTTTTCTGAAGGCTCTTCCTGACTCTCGGCTTCATTTTGGTCTTCCAGAACATTCTTCTCTTTCTTGAACTGAAAATTCCTCCTCTTTGCTGCAATACGGGGCTCAGGCGGGGCTCATTGAGAGGGTTTTAAACTAGGTTCGAAGGGGGAAGGGGATATTGCCCAGCTCACTAGGGATGAGCATAGGCTTGGCGTGCCAAGGCCAGGGGTGAGATTGACAGCCCAGCTCAAGTGTGTTTACACCAATGCACGTAGCATGGGCAATAAACAGGAGGAGCTGGAAGCCATTATACAGCAGGACTGCTACGACTTGGTCGCCATCACAGAAACGTGGTGGGACAACTTGCATGACTGGCATGCTGTCATAGATGGCTACAGACTCTTTAGGAAAGACAGACCAACAAGGAGAGGTGGGGGAGTTGCTCTATATGTGAGGGAGCAAGCAGAATGCATTGAGCTTGGCGTGGGGGCAAATGAGGAACAAGTTGAAAGCTTGTGGGTTAGAATTAAGGGACAGGCTCATAAGGGTGACATTACAGTGGGTGTGTACTACAGGCCACCTGAGCAGGAGGAGGAGGTTGATGAGGCCTTCTACAGGCAGCTGCAAGCAGCCTCACAGTCACAGGCCCTGGTTCTCATGGGGGACTTCAACCACCCTGACATCAGCTGGGAAGACCATACAGCTAGGCAGGCGCAATCCAGGAGGTTCCTACAGAGCATCGATGATAACTTTCTGATGCAAGTGGTGGAGGAACCAACAAGGAAAGGCGCGCTGCTGGACCTTGTGTTAACAAACAAGGAGGGACTGGTGGAGGATGTGAAGGTTGGAGGTAGACTCAGCTGCAGTGACCATGAAATGCTCGAGTTCAGGATCCTGCGTGGAGGAAGCAGGGCAATAAGCAGGATCAAAACGCTGGACCTCAGCAGGGCTGACTTTGCCCTCTTCAAGGAGCTACTGGGAGGAATCCCGTGGTCCAGGGCTCTCGAAGGCAGGGGTGTCCATGAGTACTGGTCGCTCTTTAAACAACACTTCTTCCATGCACAGGAGCAATGCATCCGCCTGAGAAAGAAATCTAGCAAAGGAGGCAGGAGACCTGCATGGTTAAACAAGGAGCTTCTAGCAGAGATCAGGCAGAAGAGAAAGGTCCATGGAATGTGGAAAGAGGGGCAGGCCACTTGGGAAGAGTACAGAAACGTGGTGAGAGCATGCAGGGATGCGACGAGGAAGGCCAAGGCCCACCTGGAATTGAAGCTGGCAAGGGATGTCAAAAACAACAAGAAGGGCTTCTTCAACTACATCAGCAGCAAAAGGAAGACTAGGGACAATGTGTGGCCACTGCTGAATGAGGCGGGTGTCCTGGTGACGGAGGATGCGGAGAAGGCAGAGCTACTGAATGCCTTCTTTGCTTCAGTCTTCAGTGCTAAGACTGGCCCTCAGGAATCCCAGGCCCCGGAGGTAAGAGAAGAAGCCTACAAAGAGGATGACTTTCCCTTGGTCGAGGAGGACTGTGTGAGGGATCGCTTAAGCGATCTGGATGTCCACAAATCCATGGGCCCCGATGGAATGCACCCACGAGTGCTGAGAGAGCTGGCGGATGTCATGGATTCACCAAGGGGAAATCATGCCTGACCAATCTAATAGCTTTCTACGATGACATGACTGGCTGTGTAGACGAAGGGAGAGCCGTGGATGTTGTCTACCTGGACTTCAGCAAGGCTTTCGACACAGTCTCCCATGATATCCTCCTAGGGAAGCTGAGGAAGTGTGGGCTGGATGAGTGGTCGGTGAAGTGGATAGAGAACTGGCTGAATGGCAGAACTCAGAGGGTTGTCATCAGCGGCGCTGAGTCTAGTTGGAGGCTGGTAACAAGTGGTGTCCCCCAGGGGTCAGTACTGGGCCCAGTCTTGTTTAACTTCTTCATCAACAACCTGGATGAAGAGTTAGAATGTAACCTCAGCAGGTTTGCTGATGACACCAAACTGGGAGGTGTGGTAGACACACCGGAAGGCTGTGCTGCCATTCAGCGTGACCTGTGATAGGCTGGAAAGCTGGGCAGAGAGGAACCTGATGAGGTTCAACAAAGGCAAACGCAGGGTCCTGCACCTGGGGAGGAACAACCTCATGCACCAGTACAGGCTTGGGACGGACCTGCTGGAGTGCAGCTCTGCGGAGAGGGACCTGGGTATCCTGGTGGACGACAGGTTAACCATGAGCCAGCAGTGTGACCTGGCTGCCAAGAAAGCCAATGGAATCCTGGGGTGCATCAAGAAGAGTGTGGCCAGCAGGACGAGGGAGGTTCTCCTTCCCCTCTACACTGCCCTGGTGAGGCCCGATCTGGAGTACTGTGTTCAGTTCTGGGCTCCCCAGTTCAAGAAAGATGAAGAGCTACTGGAGAGAGTCCAGCGGAAGGCTACGAGGATGATGAGGGGACTGGAACATCTCCCCTACGAGGAGAGGCTGAGGGAGCTGGGCTTGTTCAGCCTGAAGAAGAGAAGGCTGCGAGGGGACCTAATAAATGCTTATAAATATCTGAAGGGTGGGTGTCAGGAGGATGGGGCCAAGCTCTTTTCAGTGGTGCCCAGTGACAGGACAAGGGGCAATGGGCACAAACTGAGGCACAGGAAGTTCCGTCTGAAGATGAGGAAGAACTTCTTCCCTCTGAGGGTGACAGAGCACTGGAACAGGCTGCCCAGGGAGGTTGTGGAGTCTCCTTCTCTAGAGATATTCAAGACCCGCCTGGACGAGGTCCTGTGCAGCCTGCTGCAGGTGACCCTGCTTCAGCAGGAGGGTTGGACTAGATGACCCACAGAGGTCCCTTCCAACCCCTACTATTCTGTGATTCTGTGATTCTGTGATTCTGTAATACCTGAAGATGTTTTGTTCATTCTGCGCTTTCTTTTTGACCTATCTACAAAGAGATGTCAGAAAAAGTAAGCCATCATATTACGAAAACAGTCCTTCCTTCAAAATCCACCATCCTCATCCATGGTAGCAATTTAGAAGCCTTTAAAAGTCAGCTAGGCCGTCAAGGCCAGGGTCTCACACCGTAAAGCAACCACGGCACTTGAACTTCATAACCATCTGGAATGAATCCCCTCTGGCTTTACCTCACATTTTGAAACTTTTAGTCAACTTACGGTACTCAGACACAAGCATATGAAAAAGTATTGATTACCACCAAAGCATGTACTTTCTAGCTGTTAAGTCACCATTAGCAAAGTTTTATACGTGGAATAACCTCACCTGCGTTGCTTTTTGACGCAGGACTTTTAGCAGCTTGATTGATAATGATGTCCTCAAAAAACATTCTTCTTTCTTCCTTGGTAGGCAGCTGGATTTTGAAAACTTGTCCATAAGCATTCATAAACAATTCTTTGATCTAAAGCATGAGGAGAAAATGTATTTCAGATAGAAGGCCACACAAATTCATATTCTATTCCAAAAAGATCAGTATCTCTCTACGTTAAGCTGAATAAACATCTGGATAAGACAAACTGGGAACAGTTATCTTCTTGGCCTCAAAAGGTGAATTAAAATATCTTCTCAAAGGAACACCTCAAGAGAACACGCTGCTCTGAGAAGGGACCTTATCATACACTGAGGAAGTGGTGACAGTCACCACACCTCCAAGACTGCTTATTTTGTGTTTACCTGCCTCGCTGTCCTTTCGTTTCAATCGTTATGGCGGCTACAGAGGGAAGAGGCAGGCTTCAAACAAGTGCCAGGGCCTTTTGGTAAGGTGGCTTTTTGGTCTGGGCTTTGTTTTTTCTTTTTTCAATGCATTACTTCAAATGATGTGTCTGAAGTTGCATACTTCCAAGTTTTACTCCCATTTTTCAGTCTCTACTACCATCAGGTCTGGAAGGAATTCCAGTACTTAGTTGAGAAGGCATTTATTAGCAGCATGAAAAACTTCTGCAGAAAGTTAAGCTAACATATCTTTCACTTTTCAGAAACAATGTTTTCGGTCCAAATAGCTTTTTCCCATTTCCATTTCAAGCACCGTGTATTCCTGACTAAGTACATACCGAACCACCTTGAGGTCACTGCAATTACTGTCTCAAGTCAATTTAGACATTTCTCTCCGAAGCATGACGGTGTGAGAAGGGGAGAAAGTTGGGTCAAAGCCAATCTCTTGACTCAGAAAACACTTCAGACACACGCTTTCAGCACTCTTTTGGTTAAGGAAATTTGAAGAGACCTGGTGAGGGTGCTTGAGTAATACCAGCATGAATTTGCTGAAGAGTGCACCGTACTCCAATGCTTAAAGGATTTCTCCACTAACAGGAAGTCGAAGAAAAAAGCAAGAAAAGTATCGACAGAAATACCTCTTCTGGGAGATCTGCGTGACACACATCAGATGTTGCAAGCAGCAAAACTGGAGCAGAAGTCGGGATGTTCTGCAGTAGTGTCCTAAAAGTAAGTCTGAGTGGAATTCCAGCAGCCTCCCACCACAAATGGATATGGGGGATGTAAATTATGCTTGGTGTCGTTCTTTGAGCCTCTCGCATCATCTGGGAAAGTGAAAGCTTGGATCAGAACACTAAACCGTGTAGAACAGGACCTACGTATCGGTCAGATCTGAATCTCTGCCTGGTTTCAAAACTGCTTAGGAGGAAGATAACTCCTGGAGAGCCTCACAACTCAGCCGGTGTGGTGGTCTGCCTGAAAGGACAAGACTGACCCTTCAGCAAGACCTAGACGTGGTAGTTACGTGACCGCAGATGCAAGCATCACAGAACAGAAAAGGGATTACTCCTCTGTGTGACAGAAAGAGTATCCAGCCATGTCATGTGTCTGTCCTTACTCGTACAGCTCTCAAATGCTGCTACAACAGGTCAAAATATTTGAATACAGTGATGCCATCCAGGGAAATGCATTTCCTGCCTAACAGGAAAAAAGAAGACAGCACTAATTCTGCTTCGATTTCCTTTTCCTAGTTAAGAAAAACACACCCGTGTACAAAAGGTCCATCAGTTTTAATGCATTTACTGCATATACTGCAGCAATACCAGCTGTACATTGTTCAGATAAGAAACACTTCTTTTCCCCAGAACCTTGATTGCCTTAGAAATACAACAAAAAAGAAGGCTACCAGAAGTGCCTGACCCGCAGTCAGGCTGATGCACAGCCATCTACTGGGAGCACAGAGCCTTAAAAAGCAAGGAAAACAACCTGCTGGGTCCCACCAGGATGGGCAGCATTTCTTGCCCATGAAGAGCGGATTATCAGCAGCACCTCCCAGCTTCCTGAGCTGCTAGCAGCATCCTCACCGTTTCATTTGGAATGGAAAAAATGCGCATGTAAAGCATCCTTACTGGGTGTCATTCAGTCTAGAAGATAAGCGGATTCCCAGGACTAAACCTAACAGCACACTCAAACCAGGCCAACTCCATGAACAATGACTTTTCCTTACTCTACAGACAGTTCATTCATCCCATGACATTAAAGAGAGAAAAAAAGATACCTGTGCACATGTTTCTTCCGGTGATGTGGTGCTAGCAAACAAAATGGATAGGTCTAGCGTATAAACGGGGAACTTCTCCAGGGCATGTATTACTGCAGGTGCCAGATGAGACGCTTGCCCATATCCTGCCTCTCCAACTAGTAAGAACCGTGGCTTCCAGGACATTGGCTGGTAATAAGCGTTTCTAGAACAACAACAAGAAAATACGTCTAAAAATGAAGTGGAAGTGATCAATAGGCACACAGATCTTCAAATGTTTTTCCTATCTATCTATCTATCTATCTATTGAAATACTCTCCATATTCCAGCACCATATTAATATCCAGACGACTCTCAGAGCCCATTTTGTTACAAACTTGTACCATACCTCCCCGAAGAAATCCTGCCTGGGTGAAGTAACAGCTCTCAAATCACACAGGGGGATTGTCCAGCTAAACACACACACGACAAGCGGTCAGGAGCCTGAGATGGGCAAGAATAACCACTCTCTCTCTCTCTCTCTCAACACACACCAATCTGGATCTCTTCAGCGCCCGTACACACCAATTTTCAGTAGGTCGTGAGCTGAAGTAACTGTGAGATCTCTACACCTGTCAAGTGTAGCTCAAATTTGGCCATGGAGCTAGTGGGAAGAAAGGAGCAGAACAACATTTCTAGAGAAAAATCACCGTGGGCACTGAAACACGCTTGCTGTATCTGAAGAAGTACACAAATGGATTGGTTGAATTTGAGCAGTACTCTAAATAGGCAGAAGATTTATATCTATTCAGTCAGAAATTCTAACTGCTTAATCTTTGAAGCGTGTATTCATTTCCTACTCCTCTTGCTTGACTAGCATGAAACACATTTGTGAAGAGCACTTGTTTTTTCCACCACAATACTGTTGGACATTTGCTGGCTGAAATCCAAGATCCTACAGGCCTATTGAAGCTCCGCACGTCAGAAGATTTTCTGGACAGCACAGCAATAGATACTGAGAAAAAGAACTGACCCAACAGTGATGACAACATTCTATTTCTTCAACCCTTGGCTTATATGACTTCCACAGTAAAACGTCAAAAGATTAACATCAGCTTAGGAGGCTAAAGGCACAAACCACAGACATGGTTTAGGTTTTTCTCACGCTGTTGTAACAAACCATTTCTCTATTTTGTTTCTGCTACAGAATTGACGAATGCTTCAACGATCTTGGGAGGCAGAAGGGCAAAAGATGGCTACACAAATCCATACAGCTTTTATCGTTAAAAGGACAGACAGCGCACTTCTTTGGTCTTGAGTCTTTCAAGGAATACCATGGATCAAATCAACACGCTAGAATGGTCTGTGGACCACTCTGACTTCGGAGGAGAGGGCTGGGCCGTTCACTTGGATGGTTTCTGGCCATGTACTCCATTAGAACGTTAGCACCCAGCTGGATCTCCACACTTACTTCTTACAAATAGTGATCAACGCACACGCACACATTTTACTCCTTCAGCTACCACCCATCACACCAAAACTGCTTTCAGACCCAGCCATCTTTCAAATGGAAACATACAGCTGACAAATCTTTACCTGCTAAAATGGAGGCATGTTTTCTGCTGTGTACCAGGCACTTGATGTGTTGCCTGATCTTCAAAGATTGATGGTGATTCCTCATCACTGTCAACCGCACCGTTTCTTAAAACATCATGGAAAGTGTCTGAAAGACAAGAGAGGTTGGTTAACTTTCCTCAATAGTCTGTATCTGGCTCCTGCATTAATACAGCTTCTCAGTAGGTGCTGGAGACCCCTTAGCTTGTAGTTCTTCATTTGAGTGCACATGTTGATTGCTGAAGAGTTCATCCTACCACAGATCTAAGGAGACTGCACAAGTCTCTACAAAGCTGTCCTGCATCCCGTGATTTGCTTAAGGTGTATCTCGCTGGCGGTGAAAACTTGGAGGATTCTTCCTTAGAATAAAAATGACTGCGGACAAGGTCTGTAGTTCCTAGACACCTGAAAAACTCCACAAGGCCACTTCCTTCTGGAGCAGGCTCGCCCACTGGAAGTCGGGGAATTAAGTGAAGGTGATGGCCGCAGACTTCCATTTGTCTGCGACTGGCGAGTCAGAACATACAGACCAACCCATCTTCTAAAGAAGGCTCCTCAAAGATCACCGGGCAGGGAGATAACGGAAGGCGGACAGCGGAGAGGGGACACAGTTACCAATCCGCCGGCCTCTCTGCTTTTATTTTGCTGGTGGATTTCTGCCTCTCTTTTACCAACGCAAACCTGTCTCCCAGCTCTACTGCGGTTGACACTGGTAGGATATTCTCAAGGGATCAGCATCCGAACTCCTCAGGGATCTCCACTAATCAGCAGTGGAGTGAGCTAAACAATTTATTTGCTCTCACCAACAGACAGACTAAATTTGATCCCAGCTGATGCAGTTAGGAGCGTGAACTCACATGTGCTATGCAAGCCAAGCCCCAGAGTACGCACTACTAAAACATTCGGAGCTCACATGCAAGTGCACAGTGTGATCCACAAACATCTAAACGATGAGAACGTGGTTAAAAATCATGAGAGCTAAAACAGTATTTAGCTGAAGCCATTTAGATTTGTATTGTGGTCCTGACATTCTCCAGACAGGAATTAGAAGCATTCCTGGGAAGACGCCCTTCTCCCCCCCGATTTAGGTATTTGTTTTGAAGGAGGTGCCTCTCCTACATGAAGCCTTAAATCCCTCTCTACAAATGATACATCTCAGCTGCTGTCAGAAACAGGGTGCTCTAGCACAGAACGCATCCTTCTCTGCTGCTTTTTGCGAGGCATGCACAGCTCCCACCCAGCACTTCAGTGCAGAATCCAGCATAAAAACTACGCACGGTATTCCTGAAATAAAGGCGTGCACATGCACGCGATAGAATTCTACTGTCATCGCGCCTGGGAGGTTTGTGTATGTCAGTTGCACCAGTCAGAAGTTTTTGCTCTGGCAGAATTTGAAAGAAGTGGATGTTACTGGTCTACCTTGCTGTTGGTTCTTCTCTAGCGCAAGCTCTGCGTGAGGAAATACTTCCTGCAAGGCTTCTAAAATTCTTGCTAGTGTGTTTTCCAGCAGTGGTTTTGACATAGGTGGTAGCGCTCGCCCAGCTGAAGCCACAGCCCTCTGTGAAGCTGGAACAATCTTCTGCATCGCCACCACAAAATCCTTTGCTCTTATTTCAATAGAAGCGACATCTAACTGCAGTTTCTCACGACTTTGGTAGATCTGAGGATAGTGCCGGCGCAAAGCACACAGGGCAGCTTCAGCACACAAGGCTTTAATATCAGCGCCACAGTATCCTAATAAACAAAACAAGAATCAAAGGTTACGTTGGTCTCAGGCAACACAGAAGCCAAGGTTGCCCAAGTGCAACACTGAAAGATTTTGTATGCAGCCACAAATTGAGAGGTTCAGAGAGAACTGACAGAGTTACTGCACTGCAGAGAAGTTCTGTTACGGGGCTCGCAGCCTGAGACCCAGCACCTTGGAAGCAGCCTCCTAAGCAAAGCTCTGCTCCTGAGGAAGATGCCCAAAACCCATTCAATGTTCTGAGAGACAAAGAAAATGAAAAGAAAAGAAGCATCTGACTTTGTCTGCCCGCAGGGCGAGCCAGCTGCCTCACTGCCTCGCCCTGCGGCAAGGCACAAGAGCTCGGGGGCTGCCCGGTAGAAGCTCAGGTTCCCGAGGACTCCAGTCACGCGCAGCAACTCACTTGGTTTTCCAACTTACCAACGCATTCTTCAGCTAGCTCTTCCAGAAACGTGTCCAATGGTTTAGGGGTCCACTCTCGTGTGTGAATCTTGAAAATCTCTTTTCTAGCCTGGAAACAAAATGGTTGCCTTTGAGCTTGTCCTAAGTTTTCTCTTCAAATCCAATCATTCTCAACTTGTTACATTCAACTTTTTTCCTGGGGAGCCTGCAGCCAAATAAAAGGCATTTATAGCTTCCATAAAAAGTTCGTTTCCACAGGTATCAAACTTAATGATCCTGAGGAAAAAAAACTGTAGTCCAAAGCTTCTCTGCAATCAGCGATTTTTCCTCACAGAAAATTCTCTCACATTTCTCTGATCTTAACAAGACTTTCACTGAAGGATTTCTTGCTACACAGAATAATTATGGCAGATTTCTAGAATTCTTCCCCAGCAGGGAATCGCACTACTACATCTGTTTCATGGCACCTCCTCTGCTGTCCCGGAAACCAGATAAAGCCGGAGACAAAGGTTTGTGTTAAATACCCTCCTTGGTGCACTTCTACTGGCCTTCAACCCAACAAGCGGTAGTAAAAAAAGTAGCAGTGACAGCCAGAGAAAAACCACAAAAACAGGGTTCCGGTTTCGCACAGTATCTTCTCCCCCACACGTATTTTTTGCTTGCTTGATACATATTTTTTCATTGCTTAGCTGTCGCCATTGAACTAGAAGCTTCCCAAACCCTGCACCTGGGCAGTGTACCACATCCTTCTCCAACTCCCTGTTAGGAAGTGCCAGTGAGAAGGTCAGATCCGACAATACGTGATTGGGGAATGAAAAATTTGAATTTGCTCCAGCTGGACCAGCCTCAAGAAGAGTTTTTTGTCAGCAAAAAGGAATTCTTGTGCACGCACCACGCCTTTCATTTTCAAGATGAGACTGCAGTAATTGATAGCTAATTCAGACATTCATCCTTACTTACACATTTCAGGGACTAGCAGCATCCCATTTTCCTGGCTGGTCCCAGTCAAACCAAAACTAGTTCTAAAACCAAATCCCTGTTGAAATCAGCTGAATCCTACATACTCAGTACCAGATCTGCCCTCCACAGTACGACACCATCTCTCCAGATAGCCCTCCTTTGCCCAAGTTGCGCAACACTGATTGTGACTTTAACTGCTCCATGATACTGCATTGTCAGGTAGCTCTAGCATAAAGGTGGACTCGGCCACGTCAGCATTAAGGCTGAGCTGAAGTTCTGACCTCTTTATTCGGCAAGCTGAAGAGGAGCTCTCGATCAAAGCGTCCGGGTCTTCGCAAAGCCGGATCTATAGAATCCAGTCTGTTGGTGGCTCCGATGACCACAATTTCTCCTCTGCTGTCTAAGCCATCCATAAGTGTCAGAAGTGTTGATACAATAGAGCTAACAGAAAAATTACTAGTTTAGTAAATTTTGTTCTGTTCTACACACCACCTTCTCCAGTGATCTCACAAAAATGACAAGCTTTTGTTGATGAGACGCTGATTAGTGAAAGATTCATTTTAGCACTTGAAAAAAACAGACAAGGTAACACAGACCGCATGCTGTTATCAAGCTTAGTGAATTGTGTTCGATTATTGCTTAAAAATCATCTGACATTTTGTAGCACTCAGTTACTAGTTTTCAGGAGAAACGAGTGGGTCACATTAAGCTAAATAGGTTGGGGGCTTCTTTTCACAAAGATCAAGCAGCTTCTGTGTAGATACATAAAATGTACTACCTGTGAATGTGGTCTTGTCTACTGGACCGCACCGGAGCAAGACCATCTATCTCATCAAAGAAAATAATGGAAGGTTGCATCTGGTAGGCCTAGAAGGAAAACACAGGAATATCGACTCCAGTAAAACAGCGCCATTTGAAAGAGAAAATGCATGGAATACATGATGGTTGGAAAGTCATTGGAGCTAGATTTTTCACACTAGCATCAGGGATCTCTACTCATTGAGCTAATGCAGTAAGTGGCACGAGTAACACAAGACAGCAGCCTCTGTCAGCCCGCTGAGACGGGGTGACAGGGAGCAAATCACACCAGCAGTTCTTACAGCCATTTGGCAACCGCCGAGAACAGAGCCGGGACTTCATTCAATTACAGCTTCTGGAAGCAACCAAACAACCCTGCTTTCAGCCTGCATCTCTTTCCCTCTGATCTAAGGCCACCATCTCCTGCCTCCTGCAGCCTTTTTTGTGGCTGGACTGTTGTTTTTGGGTTATTTTTAAGGCTGGGGGAGGGGCTTGCTTTGCGAGGTTTTCTCATTGGTTTTATTAACCTTTCCCAATACATCTGGAGATTTCAAGCCCCTAAGAACCCACTGAAAAACAAAACCCTGACAATCCCCTTTCAGTGACAAGAACTGGTGAAACACAAAAAATGAGTGAGTTCTCCTTAAAAACACTGACCGCAGAAAAGGACAGTTACAACTTGGACAGAACACACAGCGCATTTTGGCCTTACCTGATCAAATAATAAATGAAGCTGTCGTTCAGATTCTCCCACCCATTCACTCAGGTAGTCGGCACCATTTCTCATAAAAAAGGCTATTCTCCTGGCACCTTGGCTACATTCATTAGCAAGGGCACGAGCAACCAGTGTCTTTCCAGTTCCTGGTGGACCATGGAATAGAAAGCGTCTGCAATTGAAAGAAAAAAGATTCACCTAGGAAAAAAGCCTCGTGGAAAAGTAGCTCTTACTACCTCCACCCCTAAAACACCCAACTCTTCTCTCCTAACCGAAGCACTTCATGCATTAGACAGTGGTAGCAGCTCAAGTGTGAGAAAAGTCAAAACAGATGGAGGTTTTTGTTCCTACACAATTCAAGAAGGCAGCAAACAAAAAGAGCACAGAGGACAAGGCAGACGTAGAAAAACTCGAGAATAGATGGCAGTGTCCCAGAAGGACCCTTCCAGAGCTGCTGACAAACTAACAGGGGTGCTTACAGCACCGCGGAGCCAAACAGGAACAAACGGCAGCACAGAATCGGAGACTGGGCTAACTCGCGAATCAGCAGCTCACTCTTCAGCGAGACACTGCCCATTCATTTGGGTGTCACAAAAGGCAAGATCTGATATTGAAGCATTGAATTCTCCCTTGAAAAGCTTGAAGTTGCTGGATTTGGTTTCCGGGGAATTCTAAAGCTGGGAAGGTATTCTGCATTTCCAGATAAATATAGCCATAAACTGGAAAAGCCAATGCACTGCTGTTTCAAAGAGCATTTCAACAAATAACGGAGCAAAACACAGATTTCATTTTGTTATTGGCAATACTTTGAACGTTACTGAAAGCAAAGAACTTAAAGTTGCACCTCAATATACCGTGATTGAGTTTTGCTGAGCAAGAACCTATCAAGTCAAGTATTAAATCTCTAAAAATTGCATTTCATAATGCACAACGAGTTTAGCTGGGTAAGGAGCAGATCGATTCCTACTCAGCCCAAGCACAACAAACACTACAAGGTCCTATCCATTGGAAAACTGATACTTCCGCACTTCAAAAACAGAGTTGGTGGGAGAGCCAAGTGGACTTCGAAGAAACCAATTACAGTTGACTAGCAGGAGATAATTCCAATTAGAATTTTTAGGTTTAAACAATCTCTGTTACCTTGGCGGCTGAATTTTGAATCTCTCAAAGACTTCCGGGTAAAGCAAGGGAAAAACGACCGTCTCTTTTAGAGATGAAATGTGGTCAGAAAGGCCACCCACGCCATCAAATCGTACCTAAAGATAAATTCAACAGAACACATTGGATAAGTTAAAGAAAGCTGCAACCTCGATAAGGTTCCATCAGAAATTATCTGTCAGCACAAAGGAAATGTCCTGGGCAATTTTCAAATTGCTCCAGAGAAAACTGTAAACCAAGGCATCTGTAGGCAGCACGCTACTGAAGGCTTTCACCAACACTGACACAATGAACTAGAAATACTTACCGAACAATCTATTTTCATTGGATCCACATCAGCCAGACTTGCTCCGATTTCCATTTGATCCTGGTGAATTCCCTTTAACTCCTCTTCCCCAAAGTTAAGTGGAAGACACCTGATTTCAATGAAGGACAAAGAGAAAGGCACTTTCTAACTTCAGATTTTTGCTTTCAGCATCATGGCAAGGGAATGCGGAAGACCTTATAAATGAGCATAAACTTCCCAAATAGTTAAATATACCTTCAGACTCTCTTGCATTTGATGTCCATGAGTAAATGCAAGAAAATAAAATTGCTCCAGACATTAAACTGAGTTAATGATTTTAACACGAATAGCCATGCTAGTCAGCACAGCACACGCATGAATGCAAGCTTAGAACAAGTTCTTCCGGATGCGGAGACCGTGAACTGACATTGCTTTGTGTGATGGAAGAACCCCCCCTCAAAACACATCGACATCTTTTAAAGATTTTTTGCTCCTCCATTCAAAAAGTTACAGCCCGAGTGGATACTTCTTTCATGCGGATTAACATCGTACAGGCTGCCAAGCACTGCTGGTGCGTCCTGAGAACTCTGGGGTGTGTGTGCCAGGGGACACACGTCAGAGACATCAGCCTGAAAGCTTCTGTGTTAAGTCTGTTATCAACATACTTTTTATAGAGCATTTGTTAAGTAACAAAACCTCCATCATTTCCTCTATCACATTTTCTGTTATGGTGGTCTTCTTTCTGAACAAACTCAATCTAAAGCACAGGAGCAGTAGAATTTCACATTAAAAAACTACATAAACGTTTTCCTCCCCCTATTGCCACTTATCAATCAAACTGCTGATTATCAATCAATTCTAAAAATCCAATTGTAAAGAGTCCAGTTACAGCTGTCAGTGCTGACAGGTATGATTATATATTGCCACAATGTAGAAAGTGTACAAGAGGAAAGTGTACAAGAGGAAGAGAATAACACACAGGGTTAGGCAGATGCAAGCTCCTCCCAGGTAGACCCCTCCCTCCCCTGTTCTCCAGTTTCATGAACCTCCTCAAAGCTCTGCTGCGGCTGCGCTTCCTGCGCCTCTCCAAATGCTCTTCATCATCACATGAGGGAGAGGATGTGGAGCCACTCTTGTGGACTCTGTGTCTCTGACCGCAAACATTTAAACAAACAAAACTTAATTTTTCTTAGGAAGGTAGAACGCTTCACTGTTTCCCAAAGAAATTTCACAAAAATACCTACTCATTTTGTCCCATCCCTTCCTCTCACACACACACACAAATACAGAACCACAGAATCACAGAATGGTCGGGGTTGGAAGGGACCTCTGTCGGTCATCTAGTCCAACCCTCCTGCCGAAGCAGGGTCACCTACAGCAGGCTGCACAGGACCGCGCCCAGGGGGGGGTCTTGAATGTCTCCAGAGAAGGAGACTCCACAACCTCCCTAGGCAGCCTGTGCCAGGGCTCCGTCAGCCTCAGAGGGAAGAAGTTCCTCCTCATGTTCAGACGGAACTTCCTCTGCTTCAGTTTGTGCCCGTTGCCCCTTGTCCTGTCACTGGGCACCACTGAAAAGAGCTTGGCCCCATCCTCCTGACACCCACCCTTTAGATATTGATAAGCATATATTACGTCCCCTCGCAGCCTTCTCTTCTTCGGGCTGAACAAGCCCACCTCCCTCAGCCTTTCCTCGTAGGAGAGATGCTCCAGTCCCCTCACCATCCTCGTAGCCCTCCGCTGGACTCTCTCCAGTAGCTCCGCATCTTTCTTGAAGTGGGGAGCCCAGAACTGGACAGAGTACTCTAGATGGGGCCTCACTAGGGCAGTGTAGAGGGGAAGGAGAGCCTCCCTCGACCTGCTGGCCACACTCCTCCTAATGCATCCCTCGCCCACCCCAGCCTCCCCCCGGACGCATACTCACTGCTGGCCAAGACTGTACTGGGGCAGTGCTGTTGGCTGGTGCCCTTCTATATCCACCCCCATTGTGACGCGTCCCCTGTGATGTCACGGGTGTCTTAGCGCATCACAGTCTCGCCCGCCGGCCATTGGCCCCACCCCGGCTCAGCGACCCACAGCTGCCCTGGTGTACTGGTTGAGGCTGGCCTGCAGATCATGTTCTTCACAGGAGCTTGCACCATGCTTCATTCTGGAGATGTTATCACCTGCCTGCCACTCGGAATCTCCTAATCATACAATATCCTGAGTTGGAAGGGACCCACGAGGATTCCGAGTCCAACCCCTGAGTCCACACCGGGCAACCTTAAGTTTGATCATCGAATCGTAGAACCATCGAATCATTTAGGTTGGAAAAGATCCTTCAGATCATCGAGTCCAACCGCAAACCCGACACTGCCAACTCCATCACCATACCGTGTCCCAAAGCGCCACGTCCACACAACTTTCAAATACCTGCAGGCATGCTGCCTCAAGCACTTCCCTGGGCAGCCTGTTCCAATGCTTGGCAACCCTTTCAGGGAAGACAGTTTTCCTAATAGCCAACTGGAAAAAGTCTCCTTCTCTGGAGATATTCAAGACCCGCCTGGAGAAGGTCCTCTACAGCCTGCTGTAGGTGACCCTGCTTCGGCAGGAGGGTTGGACTAGATGACCCACAGAGGTGCCTTCCAACCCCAACCATTCTGTGGTTCTGTGATTCTGTGTGAAACCTCCCCTTGCAGGAGTCGGCTGGGCCGAGGGCGGCCTTGATGGTCTTGATGGAATAGAGTCATATCTCTGAGCTAATTATTTTGCGCACCTGTGGTTGAAAAGCAGGAGGAAAGGAGCGAAGAAACAGGATGGGAAAATCCACCTCTTTGATAAGCGTGAAGGTCATGTGAACGGACACATGATGACCAATCAGAAGAACAAAGGAGTGTGACATGCCAAAAGACCCTCACCAGTGAGACTCTGGGGGTGGGGAACAAGGGGATATAAAAATGTTATGATTAACCATTACAGTGCTTCTGCTGCTGCTTCTGTTTGCTTTTGCTTGCCTTGTGACTGCCGTAACTTCTTGTGGCGTGTCGCCACAACTAACGATGACACGAAGTTTGGGCTCAGCAAGTAACGATTTGCATTGTGCAATTAGGACTTGAATTACAGGACACAAGCTGCGTTTCAGGCCCCTTCCCGCATCCAGCCCGTGGCTGGCAGGATGCTGCCTGGAAGCAGGAATGAAGGGGTTTTCCCGGCCGACAGCAAGCGGCCCCGTGGCACCAAGCCTGCCTGCGTACTCCGCACGGCGATTTGGCTCCAAGGCAAGCCACAGAACTCCCGCGACACCTCCCCAGCCTCCGCGCATCTCACTACTGAATTACCTTTTAACTCACATACAATGTAGTTTGTAATGCTGCAGTATCACCTCCTGTTTCCAAAACAACATTTTCAATTTTCTTGTGTCCTGCACACTCCAGAAAGTCCACGTCACGACGAAACCTGACGTAAGGAGCAGGTTTTCTTGTGCTTATGAGCAGGCTGTAACTCACACTGCCTTCTCCTCAAACCTGCAAGGAATTCATAGCCTAGCCTGCTATTCGCACCGACCTCTTTTCACAAAACTCGCGGGAAATTCACTACCTTGGTGAAGATCCTCTCTTCTCACCACTTCAGCTGATTTTGGCTGATGAGGTCAGCAGTTTTGGGGGCCAAGTTAAACACACAGTGACCAAACGCAGCCCTTCTCAGAAACCAGGTTAAAAAGGCAATCCCTAAGGAATTACCAGTACTTACCTTCTCGATAGTCTTCTTTTTCTTGGCCTGATTTCAGCTTTGCCAACTGCCTCCATGAAGAAAGAGGACAGATGAAAGGAGAAAAGAATTCTTGTACAGAAGTATTCTATCGCATCATGCTGTATTGCATTGCATAGTCCCCCCTTAAGGCTGGGAACTTCACCAAGTTTACAACCCGGTGCTCCAGGTCATCCCAAGAAAAGCCTGGAGACAACAAAGAGGGTTCAGATCCCAAGTCTGCTGCGTACCACACACACAAAGTTTTCTCAGGACAGACATTCCCCAACCTGCGTGTCTTCAAGTCTCAGCAGGGCAAGTAATATCTCTGTACCCAAAGTGGTGGAGAGATCTCCAAGCAGTTGGGAGAAGATGCATGTTTTTTATACAAGCACAAGATTTTGATGAAGAACAGTGATTCTCGTTCCGAGACACTGGCACTGATATTAACATAATCGTACTCCCCTGCAGATTTTTAGCTGTAGATTTATCACCATGTGACTCCTTGGGCACGCTTTCGCTTTTCCTTTTCATTCTA
Organism: Opisthocomus hoazin; assembly: GCF_030867145.1. Lineage (NCBI taxonomy): Eukaryota > Metazoa > Chordata > Aves > Opisthocomiformes > Opisthocomidae > Opisthocomus > Opisthocomus hoazin. The sequence continues at coordinate 6,502,483 of NC_134454.1, read as the reverse complement.
TAAATCCAACAGAGATTAAACACTTAGAAATACCTTGTAAAGTGTCTTTGCTGGACATTTTCACTTAATATTTCCATGCTTTTGTCAAAGCTAGAGTCTGTACAGGGTGGCATGTTTTTTCTCATTGATCTTAAACAGCGTCCATTGAAACATTCAGTTTTGACAACGAATGTTTGGACAAACACATGAGGCAGAAGCAAAGAAAACGGAAACACACCTCCAAAACCAAGCCCACACGGAGGGATTGCACAGTTTGGCATTCAGCGTCACCGCACCTTGCGTATGGGAGGTGGCCTAACGCAACAGCCATGGATCCTGCCACACAGTTTATGGCAACTGAAAGAAAATTTGATTCTCGTAAAATTCAACTTTGCTTATGCTGTTATCAATTTAAAAAAAAAAATAACTGTCAAAGGAACTGAGAGACATTTTCTCTGCTCAAGAGGCATGCAGACATCTTCAAAACAGGGTACTGCTTTGCTTTGACTTAAATATAGTTATCACGATCCTCCAGCATCAAGAAGATTGTCACCGTTACAAGCCAGACTCAACTTTATCTCAGAAAGTTACAGCAGTCAGTCTCGCTTTGTTTCAAGTCTGGTTGCTTTGACAGGCAAAAATATGCCATCACAAAAGCTCTTCTGTTGGTGGAAAAAGGGTTTCTCCGAGATCTCGTCTTGAGATGGTGGATTCTGTGAAAGCCACCTGAGGTGCTACCAGGTCATTAAAAGAAATCACCTCTGAACTGCATGAAGAGGTTTCTAAAGCATTTACTTGTCACAAGCCTAAACGAGATTGCTTGAAAACTTTGATTTAATATGCAGTGGACTGTCCAGCACCACAGACCACTTCAGAAAACTCTATCGCCACAAGCTGAAAACAATGATAAAAGTTCATCAAGTCTTCCATCGTCTCCTTCTAAAGAGAGGCACTGAAACGTCTGGGAGATGTTCAGGTCTGCAGCGTTCCAAAGGCAATCACAGAGGGATGTCTCATAAAAATATGTACCTAGCTGTTGGGCAAAAATATCAAATAAATGCAGCCAAACGTCTACAGCTTTCTTAATAAATTTTAATGTATATTTGGTATCTGTATAAATAAATATGTAGCAGTAATCTATTGAATTCTGCAGACAACAAACAGCGCGTCACGAAAAGAACACCTTCCAGAGCTGAAGTCAAGTCTGCTGAAATCCAGTGTCACTGTGTGCGCGTGAAGGCTGCAATTTCTTTCTTCATTTCCTAGTAAGAAAAACAGACAAGCCAGCAGTCAGCATGAAGAAAAGCTCAAGCACCCTGTTTATTTCTTCATCAAAAGAATAGAGAGTCTGTACATACATACAACTGTTAGAAGCATTTAGCAAATACATGTACTCCCACCACCAGCACAGTGTCCTTCCAGCGTCTCTCTAGCTTCAAACGCATCCTTACGCATCCAAACTAGAGAGCAGGCCAGAGGGAGTGGAGGGATCTGTATCAGCAGTGGCTTCAACAATTGGAAAGAGGAGCCAGTTCCTGAAAAGCCACAGCTAAAAGCTGGAAATTCTGTTTTCTGCATTCTGAATAATAATAAGAGAGACTTGTTCAAGTCTCTCTCTTTGTACGCTACAGCTTGCCCCTGAGCGACTTGCGCAGCCAAGGATCTGAGGATCCTGAATCGGAAGGCCGAAGATCCATCCCATCTAAATCGACTCAGTACTGGGAATGCCTGACTGGGACCACGGGTGCCTCTGCAAGATTTCTGCCACGTTCTGACAACTCAGAAAACCTCTCTTAGAGGAAGAGATCCGAGCATTTGACTCATCAGCATTAAAGCGGCATGGTTTTGCAATAGGGACCAACTTCTTCCAGACTGAAATGAGAAAGTCTTGAAACACAGGCACCTGAGCAGTACAGAGGAACGCTACATAGGCGTGACGTCCGGAGCGCACGCGTACATACCCGTAACACACACATGCGTCACAGTGATGGAAAGGGCTAGAAGACAAAAAAAATTTACCTTCACCAATTCGGTTTTGTCATCATCTTCCCGATGGCGGTAAATGCACTGACTGAGAATAGCGTACAGTCTTTCCAACTGAACTAGAGTGAAGTTGTTTGTTGTCTCAGTGACAAAATGCAGCAGTTGCTGAAGAAAGAAAAATGGAAACTGCAAGTTTAGAATAGCACAGGATCCTTTGAACAAGCTCGTCATGTTTTCCAAAGCTAAACAATAACAGTACAACACAAGGGACATCCTGCTTTCTTATATTGCTAAATAAAATAGGAGTGACACTTCAGAGAACAGATGAAATCTCTCACAAGCTGTAACTGGAGAAAATGCGTTCATTTTTCGTACTTCAAAGTGGCTCTGCCTGTAGCAGATCACCAGCTCTCACACAGTCCTTTCTGGGCCCAAAGCTGTGAATGGCATCGCCTCTGGGAAAGCAACCCCAACAAGCCAGCGGCAGCACCTGCTTCCACTGCGGCCGCTGTGCAGTGGCCACGTGTTGTGTGAGGCTGTAGAGACGGAGCTCAAGAGAGCAGCCACTCCAAAGGAAAATATTACTGCCTCGCCGCTGCCTGTCATCACACTCTGCCTCCCTCACATCAGCCAGCACAGAACCGGAGTATTCCCCTCAGCTTCCTGCTACACAACATGCAGGTTAAGACGCACACAATACACGCAGCGTGCTTTCAGCTGCTGCAAACAGAAAAGGCAGGCTGTGACAGAGGCTTATGGTCAACGTCCCGTGGGAAACTAGTTCTAACTGCTGCCACACAGACGACCGCATGCTCTTCTCTATCTTCCTAAAGTTCTAGTCCTACTGCCAAGCAAAGAAACAAACAAAACTCTCCCCCCAAAAAACCAAGCCGCTCCATTTGGGAGGTTCACCTCGCTTATTCACTGCAAGCAAGCTCCAAAGAGGCTGTCTGGTACGAGCAACTAGTTCCAGCGGCACCCATGTTAATGAGCAAAGTTTTCTAAAAGACGCGTTTCCTGACTGTAGCTCTGCTCAGAGCTGAAAGCTATAGAAGCTGAACCATATATACGGGCTCTACTGTAGCATTTCTCCAATGCAAAATTCTAACAGTAGATTCTGAAAGAATTTCAGAAAAGGAGACAGTAGTATTTTCTCCTGCTGACTTCAGCGTTGAAGTCACCACTGCTAGAAATAAAGGTCCTTTTCAGGTTCTCAATACATGAAAACACGCAAAACCCAACCCAAACCCCCAAAGCCGTCATAAAAACTGTCACCACATTAATAACCAACACTACTACTACTAGTAAGCTGTCAGTGGGCTCTTTGAAAATTCAACAAGCCCTTCTAAATCAACAATCAGCAAGACAACCCAGTCTCCTCAAATGTAGTTCTCCAAAAGCCACAACAGCAGTCTGCACCAGGTGTGCAAACACAACACTCATAGGCCATTACAAGCTGACTTCTTTCACAAGCTCTATATCCTTACCATACACTGTTTTAAGTGGCATTGGTTAACAACTTACTTCATTTACAACTCTCCATGGAGCAAGAAAACGTTCTTCTTCAGTATTAACAAAATTGAAATGAGACTTACTTTCAGCTGGGTGAGAATTCCCTGTGCTTTCTCCACACCCATCACATGTTGCTCTTCCATGCAAGAACGTCTCGCCCGAGCCACACAGCGTACCCACGAATCTGGAATGACACACAGCTCTTAGGCAGGGATTTTTGTTTCTCTGCCATACAGCATCAGTGAAGTGTCCTGCACCTGGAATGCAGTCTCTCTCTGCAATGACAGACACAGACCCCTTTTTTCCGCTGAGAAATCCCTGACTTGTACTTTCTTTCTGGTAAAAGTCCCTGTTCCATCAAAATTCCAAACTCGGACACAAAAGAAAACCCACCAGAGAAGAAGGCAGGGCAAAACCAGGAAAAAAAAACGACAGTCCTGTTGCCATTACAGCACTGCATGGTAAAACTCCAAGGTAATTTCGGTTAGGAGACACACCCTATCACAGAATCCCAGAATGCGAGGGTTGGAAGGGACCTCTGTGGGTCACCTAGTCCAACCCCCCTGCCGAAGCAGGGTCACCCAGAGCAGGCTGCACAGGACCCCGCCTGCAACCACGTGGACATAAGTCTCCTATTCCACAGGCGACTCTGGACCCACACTGCTGCTGGAAGAACGTTTCCATTTTCTTCCAGAGAAGAATCCTGGGTGGACCCACCTTCAGTGAAAGTGATCTTAGGAACATGTTTTTCTGAAGGCTCTTCCTGACTCTCGGCTTCATTTTGGTCTTCCAGAACATTCTTCTCTTTCTTGAACTGAAAATTCCTCCTCTTTGCTGCAATACGGGGCTCAGGCGGGGCTCATTGAGAGGGTTTTAAACTAGGTTCGAAGGGGGAAGGGGATATTGCCCAGCTCACTAGGGATGAGCATAGGCTTGGCGTGCCAAGGCCAGGGGTGAGATTGACAGCCCAGCTCAAGTGTGTTTACACCAATGCATGTAGCATGGGCAATAAACAGGAGGAGCTGGAAGCCATTATACAGCAGGACTGCTACGACTTGGTCGCCATCACAGAAACGTGGTGGGACAACTTGCATGACTGGCATGCTGTCATAGATGGCTACAGACTCTTTAGGAAAGACAGACCAACAAGGAGAGGTGGGGGAGTTGCTCTATATGTGAGGGAGCAAGCAGAATGCATTGAGCTTGGCGTGGGGGCAAATGAGGAACAAGTTGAAAGCTTGTGGGTTAGAATTAAGGGACAGGCTCATAAGGGTGACATTACAGTGGGTGTGTACTACAGGCCACCTGAGCAGGAGGAGGAGGTTGATGAGGCCTTCTACAGGCAGCTGCAAGCAGCCTCACAGTCACAGGCCCTGGTTCTCATGGGGGACTTCAACCACCCTGACATCAGCTGGGAAGACCATACAGCTAGGCAGGCGCAATCCAGGAGGTTCCTACAGAGCATCGATGATAACTTTCTGATGCAAGTGGTGGAGGAACCAACAAGGAAAGGCGCGCTGCTGGACCTTGTGTTAACAAACAAGGAGGGACTGGTGGAGGATGTGAAGGTTGGAGGTAGACTCAGCTGCAGTGACCATGAAATGCTCGAGTTCAGGATCCTGCGTGGAGGAAGCAGGGCAATAAGCAGGATCAAAATGCTGGACCTCAGCAGGGCTGACTTTGCCCTCTTCAAGGAGCTACTGGGAGGAATCCCGTGGTCCAGGGCTCTCGAAGGCAGGGGTGTCCATGAGTACTGGTCGCTCTTTAAACAACACTTCTTCCATGCGCAGGAGCAATGCATCCGCCTGAGAAAGAAATCTAGCAAAGGAGGCAGGAGACCTGCATGGTTAAACAAGGAGCTTCTAGCAGAGATCAGGCAGAAGAGAAAGGTCCATGGAATGTGGAAAGAGGGGCAGGCCACTTGGGAAGAGTACAGAAACGTGGTGAGAGCATGCAGGGATGCGACGAGGAAGGCCAAGGCCCACCTGGAATTGAAGCTGGCAAGGGATGTCAAAAACAACAAGAAGGGCTTCTTCAACTACATCAGTAGCAAAAGGAAGACTAGGGACAATGTGTGGCCACTGCTGAATGAGGCGGGTGTCCTGGTGACGGAGGATGCGGAGAAGGCAGAGCTACTGAATGCCTTCTTTGCTTCAGTCTTCAGTGCTAAGACTGGCCCTCAGGAATCCCAGGCCCCGGAGGTAAGAGAAGAAGCCTACAAAGAGGATGACTTTCCCTTGGTCGAGGAGGACTGTGTGAGGGATCGCTTAAGCGATCTGGATGTCCACAAATCCATGGGCCCCGATGGAATGCACCCACGAGTGCTGAGAGAGCTGGCGGATGTCATGGATTCACCAAGGGGAAATCATGCCTGACCAATCTAATAGCTTTCTACGATGACATGACTGGCTGTGTAGACGAAGGGAGAGCCGTGGATGTTGTCTACCTGGACTTCAGCAAGGCTTTCGACACAGTCTCCCATGATATCCTCCTAGGGAAGCTGAGGAAGTGTGGGCTGGATGAGTGGTCGGTGAAGTGGATAGAGAACTGGCTGAATGGCAGAACTCAGAGGGTTGTCATCAGCGGCGCTGAGTCTAGTTGGAGGCTGGTAACAAGTGGTGTCCCCCAGGGGTCAGTACTGGGCCCAGTCTTGTTTAACTTCTTCATCAACAACCTGGATGAAGAGTTAGAATGTAACCTCAGCAGGTTTGCTGATGACACCAAACTGGGAGGTGTGGTAGACACACCGGAAGGCTGTGCTGCCATTCAGCGTGACCTGTGATAGGCTGGAAAGCTGGGCAGAGAGGAACCTGATGAGGTTCAACAAAGGCAAACGCAGGGTCCTGCACCTGGGGAGGAACAACCTCATGCACCAGTACAGGCTTGGGACGGACCTGCTGGAGTGCAGCTCTGCGGAGAGGGACCTGGGTATCCTGGTGGACGACAGGTTAACCATGAGCCAGCAGTGTGACCTGGCTGCCAAGAAAGCCAATGGAATCCTGGGGTGCATCAAGAAGAGTGTGGCCAGCAGGACGAGGGAGGTTCTCCTTCCCCTCTACACTGCCCTGGTGAGGCCCCATCTGGAGTACTGTGTCCAGTTCTGGGCTCCCCAGTTCAAGAAAGATGAAGAGCTACTGGAGAGAGTCCAGCGGAAGGCTACGAGGATGATGAGGGGACTGGAACATCTCCCCTACGAGGAGAGGCTGAGGGAGCTGGGCTTGTTCAGCCTGAAGAAGAGAAGGCTGCGAGGGGACCTAATAAATGCTTATAAATATCTGAAGGGTGGGTGTCAGGAGGATGGGGCCAAGCTCTTTTCAGTGGTGCCCAGTGACAGGACAAGGGGCAATGGGCACAAACTGAGGCACAGGAAGTTCCGTCTGAAGATGAGGAAGAACTTCTTCCCTCTGAGGGTGACAGAGCACTGGAACAGGCTGCCCAGGGAGGTTGTGGAGTCTCCTTCTCTAGAGATATTCAAGACCCGCCTGGACGAGGTCCTGTGCAGCCTGCTGCAGGTGACCCTGCTTCAGCAGGAGGGTTGGACTAGATGACCCACAGAGGTCCCTTCCAACCCCTACTATTCTGTGATTCTGTGATTCTGTGATTCTGTAATACCTGAAGATGTTTTGTTCGTTCTGCGCTTTCTTTTTGACCTATCTACAAAGAGATATCAGAAAAAGTAAGCCATCACATTACGAAAACAGTCCTTCCTTCAAAATCCACCATCCTCATCCATGGTAGCAATTTAGAAGCCTTTAAAAGTCAGCTAGGCCGTCAAGGCCAGGGTCTCACACCGTAAAGCAACCACGGCACTTGAACTTCATAACCATCTGGAATGAATCCCCTCTGGCTTTACCTCACATTTTGAAACTTTTAGTCAACTTACGGTACTCAGACACAAGCATATGAAAAAGTATTGATTACCACCAAAGCATGTACTTTCTAGCTGTTAAGTCACCATTAGCAAAGTTTTATACGTGGAATAACCTCACCTGCGTTGCTTTTTGACGCAGGACTTTTAGCAGCTTGATTGATAATGATGTCCTCAAAAAACATTCTTCTTTCTTCCTTGGTAGGCAGCTGGATTTTGAAAACTTGTCCATAAGCATTCATAAACAATTCTTTGATCTAAAGCATGAGGAGAAAATGTATTTCAGATAGAAGGCCACACAAATTCATATTCTATTCCAAAAAGATCAGTATCTCTCTACGTTAAGCTGAATAAACATCTGGATAAGACAAACTGGGAACAGTTATCTTCTTGGCCTCAAAAGGTGAATTAAAATATCTTCTCAAAGGAACACCTCAAGAGAACACGCTGCTCTGAGAAGGGACCTTATCATACACTGAGGAAGTGGTGACAGTCACCACCTCCAAGACTGCTTATTTTGTGTTTACCTGCCTCACTGTCCTTTCGTTTCAATCGTTATGGCGGCTACAGAGGGAAGAGGCAGGCTTCAAACAAGTGCCAGGGCCTTTTGGTAAGGTGGCTTTTTGGTCTGGGCTTTGTTTTTTCTTTTTTCAATGAATTACTTCAAATGATGTGTCTGAAGTTGCATACTTCCAAGTTTTACTCCCATTTTTCAGTCTCTACTACCATCAGGTCTGGAAGGAATTCCAGTACTTAGTTGAGAAGGCATTTATTAGCAGCATGAAAAACTTCTGCAGAAAGTTAAGCTAACATATCTTTCACTTTTCAGAAACAATGTTTTCGGTCCAAATAGCTTTTTCCCATTTCCATTTCAAGCACCGTGTATTCCTGACTAAGTACATACCGAACCACCTTGAGGTCACTGCAATTACTGTCTCAAGTCAATTTAGACATTTCTCTCCGAAGCATGACGGTGTGAGAAGGGGAGAAAGTTGGGTCAAAGCCAATCTCTTGACTCAGAAAACACTTCAGACACACGCTTTCAGCACTCTTTTGGTTAAGGAAATTTGAAGAGACCTGGTGAGGGTGCTTGAGTAATACCAGCATGAATTTGCTGAAGAGTGCACCGCACTCCAATGCTTAAAGGATTTCTCCACTAACAGGAAGTCGAAGAAAAAAGCAAGAAAAGTATCGACAGAAATACCTCTTCTGGGAGATCTGCGTGACACACATCAGATGTTGCAAGCAGCAAAACTGGAGCAGAAGTCGGGATGTTCTGCAGTAGTGTCCTAAAAGTAAGTCTGAGTGGAATTCCAGCAGCCTCCCACCACAAATGGATACGGGGGATGTAAATTATGCTTGAAGTCGTTCTTTGAGCGTCTCGCATCATCTGGGAAAGTGAAAGCTTGGATCAGAACACTAAACCGTGTAGAACAGGACCTACGTATCGGTCAGATCTGAATCTCTGCCTGGTTTCAAAACTGCTTAGGAGGAAGATAACTCCTGGAGAGCCTCACAACTCAGCCGGTGTGGTGGTCTGCCTGAAAGGACAAGACTGACCCTTCAGCAAGACCTAGACGTGGTAGTTACGTGACCGCAGATGCAAGCATCACAGAACAGAAAAGGGATTACTCCTCTGTGTGACAGAAAGAGTATCCAGCCATGTCATGTGTCTGTCCTTACTCGTACAGCTCTCAAATGCTGCTACAACAGGTCAAAATATTTGAATACAGTGATGCCATCCAGGGAAATGCATTTCCTGCCTAACAGGAAAAAAGAAGACAGCACTAATTCTGCTTCGATTTCCTTTTCCTAGTTAAGAAAAACACACCCGTGTACAAAAGGTCCATCAGTTTTAATGCATTTACTGCATATACTGCAGCAATACCAGCTGTACATTGTTCAGATAAGAAACACTTCTTTTCCCCAGAACCTTGATTGCCTTAGAAATACAACAAAAAAGAAGGCTACCAGAAGTGCCTGACCCGCAGTCAGGCTGATGCACAGCCATCTACTGGGAGCACAGAGCCTTAAAAAGCAAGGAAAACAACCTGCTGGGTCCCACCAGGATGGGCAGCATTTCTTGCCCATGAAGAGCGGATTATCAGCAGCACCTCCCAGCTTCCTGAGCTGCTAGCAGCATCCTCACCGTTTCATTTGGAATGGAAAAAATGCGCATGTAAAGCATCCTTACTGGGTGTCATTCAGTCTAGAAGATAAGCGGGTTCCCAGGACTAAACCTAACAGCACACTCAAACCAGGCCAACTCCATGAACAATGACTTTTCCTTACTCTACAGACAGTTCATTCATCCCATGACATTAAAGAGAGAAAAAAAGATACCTGTGCACATGTTTCTTCCGGTGATGTGGTGCTAGCAAACAAAATGGATAGGTCTAGCGTATAAACGGGGAACTTCTCCAGGGCATGTATTACTGCAGGTGCCAGATGAGACGCTTGCCCATATCCTGCCTCTCCAACTAGTAAGAACCGTGGCTTCCAGGACATTGGCTGGTAATAAGCGTTTCTAGAACAACAACAAGAAAATACGTCTAAAAATGAAGTGGAAGTGATCAATAGGCACACAGATCTTCAAATGTTTTTCCTATCTATCTATCTATCTATCTATTGAAATACTCTCCATATTCCAGCACCATATTAATATCCAGACGACTCTCAGAGCCCATTTTGTTACAAACTTGTACCATACCTCCCCGAAGAAATCCTGCCTGGGTGAAGTAACAGCTCTCCAATCACACAGGGGGATTGTCCAGCTAAACACACACACGACAAGCGGTCAGGAGCCTGAGATGGGCAAGAATAACCACTCTCTCTCTCTCTCTCTCAACACACACCAATCTGGATCTCTTCAGCGCCCGTACACACCAATTTTCAGTAGGTCGTGAGCTGAAGTAACTGTGAGATCTCTACACCTGTCAAGTGTAGCTCAAATTTGGCCATGGAGCTAGTGGGAAGAAAGGAGCAGAACAACATTTCTAGAGAAAAATCACCGTGGGCACTGAAACACGCTTGCTGTATCTGAAGAAGTACACAAATGGATTGGTTGAATTTGAGCAGTACTCTAAATAGGCAGAAGATTTATATCTATTCAGTCAGAAATTCTAACTGCTTAATCTTTGAAGCGTGTATTCATTTCCTACTCCTCTTGCTTGACTAGCATGAAACACATTTGTGAAGAGCACTTGTTTTTTCCACCACAATACTGTTGGACATTTGCTGGCTGAAATCCAAGATCCTACAGACCTATTCAAGCTCCGCACGTCAGAAGATTTTCTGGACAGCACAGCAATAGATACTGAGAAAAAGAACTGACCCAACAGTGATGACAACATTCTATTTCTTCAACCCTTGGCTTATATGACTTCCACAGTAAAATGTCAAAAGATTAACATCAGCTTAGGAGGCTAAAGGCACAAACCACAGACATGGTTTAGGTTTTTCTCACGCTGTTGTAACAAACCATTTCTCTATTTTGTTTCTGCTACAGAATTGACGAATGCTTCAACGATCTTGGGAGGCAGAAGGGCAAAAGATGGCTACACAAATCCATACAGCTTTTATCGTTAAAAGGACAGACAGCGCACTTCTTTGGTCTTGAGTCTTTCAAGGAATACCATGGATCAAATCAACACGCTAGAATGGTCTGTGGACCACTCTGACTTCGGAGGAGAGGGCTGGGCCGTTCACTTGGATGGTTTCTGGCCATGTACTCCATTAGAACGTTAGCACCCAGCTGGATCTCCACACTTACTTCTTACAAATAGTGATCAACGCACACGCACACATTTTACTCCTTCAGCTACCACCCATCACACCAAAACTGCTTTCAGACCCAGCCATCTTTCAAATGGAAACATACAGCTGACAAATCTTTACCTGCTAAAATGGAGGCATGTTTTCTGCTGTGTACCAGGCACTTGATGTGTTGCCTGATCTTCAAAGATTGATGGTGATTCCTCATCACTGTCAACTGCACCGTTTCTTAAAACATCATGGAAAGTGTCTGAAAGACAAGAGAGGTTGGTTAACTTTCCTCAATAGTCTGTATCTGGCTCCTGCATTAATACAGCTTCTCAGTAGGTGCTGGAGACCCCTTAGCTTGTAGTTCTTCATTTGAGGGCACATGTTGATTGCTGAAGAGTTCATCCTACCACAGATTTAGGGAGACTGCACAAGTCTCTACAAAGCTGTCCTGCATCCCGTGATTTGCTTAAGGTGTATCTCGCTGGCGGTGAAAACTTGGAGGATTCTTCCTTAGAATAAAAATGACTGCGGACAAGGTCTGTAGTTCCTAGACACCTGAAAAACTCCACAAGGCCACTTCCTTCTGGAGCAGGCTCGCCCACTGGAAGTCGGGGAATTAAGTGAAGGTGATGGCCGCAGACTTCCATTTGTCTGCGACTGGCGAGTCAGAACATACAGACCAACCCATCTTCTAAAGAAGGCTCCTCAAAGATCACCGGGCAGGGAGATAACGGAAGGCGGACAGCGGAGAGGGGACACAGTTACCAATCCGCCGGCCTCTCTGCTTTTATTTTGCTGGTGGATTTCTGCCTCTCTTTTACCAACGCAAACCTGTCTCCCAGCTCTACTGCGGTTGACACTGGTAGGATATTCTCAAGGGATCAGCATCCGAACTCCTCAGGGATCTCCACTAATCAGCAGTGGAGTGAGCTAAACAATTTATTTGCTCTCACCAACAGACAGACTAAATTTGATCCCAGCTGATGCAGTTAGGAGCGTGAACTCACATGTGCTACGCAAGCCAAGCCCCAGAGTACGCACTACTAAAACATTCGGAGCTCACATGCAAGTGCACAGTGTGATCCACAAACATCTAAACGATGAGAACGTGGTTAAAAATCATGAGAGCTAAAACAGTATTTAGCTGAAGCCATTTAGATTTGTATTGTGGTCCTGACATTCTCCAGACAGGAATTAGAAGCATTCCTGGGAAGACGCCCTTCTCCCCCCCGATTTAGGTATTTGTTTTGAAGGAGGTGCCTCTCCTACATGAAGCCTTAAATCCCTCTCTACAAATGATACATCTCAGCTGCTGTCAGAAACAGGGTGCTCTAGCACAGAACGCATCCTTCTCTGCTGCTTTTTGCGAGGCATGCACAGCTCCCACCCAGCACTTCAGTGCAGAATCCAGCATAAAAACTACGCACGGTATTCCTGAAATAAAGGCGTGCACATGCACGCGATAGAATTCTACTGTCATCGCGCCTGGGAGGTTTGTGTATGTCAGTTGCACCAGTCAGAAGTTTTTGCTCTGGCAGAATTTGAAAGAAGTGGATGTTACTGGTCTACCTTGCTGTTGGTTCTTCTCTAGCGCAAGCTCTGCGTGAGGAAATACTTCCTGCAAGGCTTCTAAAATTCTTGCTAGTGTGTTTTCCAGCAGTGGTTTTGACATAGGTGGTAGCGCTCGCCCAGCTGAAGCCACAGCCCTCTGTGAAGCTGGAACAATCTTCTGCATCGCCACCACAAAATCCTTTGCTCTTATTTCAATAGAAGCGACATCTAACTGCAGTTTCTCACGACTTTGGTAGATCTGAGGATAGTGCCGGCGCAAAGCACACAGGGCAGCTTCAGCACACAAGGCTTTAATATCAGCGCCACAGTATCCTAATAAACAAAACAAGAATCAAAGGTTACGTTGGTCTCAGGCAACACAGAAGCCAAGGTTGCCCAAGTGCAACACTGAAAGATTTTGTATGCAGCCACAAATTGAGAGGTTCAGAGAGAACTGACAGAGTTACTGCACTGCAGAGAAGTTCTGTTACGGGGCTCGCAGCCTGAGACCCAGCACCTTGGAAGCAGCCTCCTAAGCAAAGCTCTGCTCCTGAGGAAGATGCCCAAAACCCATTCAATGTTCTGAGAGACAAAGAAAATGAAAAGAAAAGAAGCATCTGACTTTGTCTGCCCGCAGGGCGAGCCAGCTGCCTCACTGCCTCGCCCTGCGGCAAGGCACAAGAGCTCGGGGGCTGCCCGGTAGAAGCTCAGGTTCCCGAGGACTCCAGTCACGCGCAGCAACTCACTTGGTTTTCCAACTTACCAACGCATTCTTCAGCTAGCTCTTCCAGAAACGTGTCCAATGGTTTAGGGGTCCACTCTCGTGTGTGAATCTTGAAAATCTCTTTTCTAGCCTGGAAACAAAATGGTTGCCTTTGAGCTTGTCCTAAGTTTTCTCTTCAAATCCAATCATTCTCAACTTGTTACATTCAACTTTTTTCCTGGGGAGCCTGCAGCCAAATAAAAGGCATTTATAGCTTCCATAAAAAGTTCGTTTCCACAGTGTGGATAGTTAGGGCCTGGCGGTCGGAAGATGTCGTGCTGTATGGAAAGGTAGGCCCCCCCCTCCTCTCCTGATAACCAGTAGCGTTTAGCCCATAGGTGTAAGCAGACGGAAGTGACGCTGTAAACCTAAGCTATATAATACTGTGCTACCCGTCAATAAACGCCATTTGCCGTCCACCACATTGGTGTCTGCGAGCTGATGGCCCGAGCGGCCTGGGGTTGGTCGCCGTGCCGTTCCTGAACCAGGTCGCCACGCCAACAAAGGCAACAAGTGGTGCCGAAACCCGGGAAAGACTCGCCTGGAGTCGGGTGAACGGCGGCCGGAGCGGCAGGACCAGCCCGGCGGGGAGGACGCTCCCGGACCAACAAGGAGGATGGAAGCCCTTGTGAAGGTCGTATCGCAATTACATAAGCAGTGGGGGATTGATTGTAAGCCCAAAGATTTTACGCTCGCAGTTGCGAGGCTTTTGCAAATTGGGGTCATTGACCAGCTGGCGGATATTCTCCACCCTGAGGTGTGGGATAAGTGCACTAAAGCGTTAGCCGAGGAAACAATGTCCTCGGGTTGTGGGAAAAAGCTTAAGTCGTGGGGGAAAGTCGTGCAGGCCCTGCAGAAAGCTATACAAGAGCAGGAGACCTGGAAGGCGGCAAAGAACTGTTTGTTAGCTACCCCAAAATTGGGAATCGGGGCAGCTACACAGACTTCGCACCCCCCAGACGATAACGGTTCTGCTGAGCCTAAAAATCAGCAAGAGGGCGACACGTCCCCTCAACTCCCGGACCCCGATCCGCTTACGGAGGGAGAGAAACAAGCTAAATCCTTCTGGGGCGGGTTAGCCGAGGAGGCTAGGGGCGCCGCGAAAGAAACAGAGTCTAATAAAGTCTGGGCCACACCACCGCCCTATGCGCCCCAAGATGGCACCGAGCACAAAGGGGAAAGGCGGGACGAAAATTCCTTTGGTGATAACAGGGAGGAAGCGCTAAAGTTATCAAGCGCACACAAAGGGGAGGCGGAGGAGAACAGGGGGGAGAGGAGCGGTAGGAGCGACCTAGAAGGGGAAAGGGGGGCCAGCGGGGGGCAGAGAGCCAACCGGCGCGTGCATTTCAAAAGATGCGCCTGTGAGGTGGGCACCCCGCCGAGCAGAGGGCGGGGCGGGCCCAGGCGGGGGGAGGAGCGGCCCGCCCATAGGGGAGGGGGCCAGAGCTCAGCAAAAAGGTACTGGAGACCGGAAGTAACCAGTCAGTCGAGTTCCGACTCCGAGTCAAACACTAGCGGGGATGAGTGGCTCGTAACTAATTTAAGTTTAGAAGAGAAGAAAACAAAGATAAATAAAGTCAAGAGCCAAAATATCCCCATCCAAATTAAAGAGAAACCGCGAGGGGGAGAAATCCCTCTCACGGACTGGAGGAAAATAAAGATTACGTGCGCCGACTGGACCCCATCGGCCGCACTAGCGTTCCCGGTCCGGGTGACGGACGGGGGACAGAGGGTCCACACACCGATAAACCCTAAGGATATACAAGCGATTGTTAAGGCAATCGCAGATAAAGACCTTAATTCTGCCATTGTCTCCGCCCTCATAGATGGTGTCTTCGGGGGAGACAATATGCTCCCGTTCGATATAAAACAAACTTGTAGATTGATCTTTGACGGGGCAGGGATGATCGTTTTTAAACAAGAATGGGAGGACATCTGTGCGAGGCAATTGGCCCAAGTAACTGGGGCAGACCATCCACTGCATGGCTCCAGCCTGCAGCGGTTAATGGGCACAGATCCCACAATGATTACTCCCCAGGCACAAGCCCAGGGCCTGCGGGCCCATGAAGTCATTACAACTACTCGTGCGGCCAGAGAAGCTATTCGCATAGCCTCTAGAGTCATTGCCAAACCATCGCCATGGTCCACAATTAAGCAAAGTGAGAGTGAGAGTTTCACAACATTTGTGGATCGTCTCCAAGCAGCGGTCGATTCATCAGCCTTGCCTGTGGAGGCAAAAGGCCCAGTCGTCGCAGAATGTTTACGTCAGCAGTGTAATTCGACAACCAAAGAAATCCTGCGATCACTATCAGCGGGGTCGTGTATCGCAGACATGATTAAGCATGTCGCGAAGGAAGAGCATCTAAACCCGATCCAGGTGGCTGTTCGCACCATACTAGCCAGAATAAAACTAATGAAAACTGTGAGTTTTTGTTCACAGGACCGGATCATCGGACACCCCCGTAACCCGTATACCCCGGTGACCAAAGAAGATGACAAGTCAGCAAACGTTCTGTCCAAGCCTGGAAGTTCCTCACTATCAGAAGTTGTGTTACAAAATAGGAGGGGAATGGATATTCTTTTCTTGCGACAGGGAGGCCTCTGCGCTGCATTAGGGGAAGAGTGCTGTTTTTATGCTGATCACACCGGAGTAGTCAGAGATACCATGGCCAAACTTAGAGAAGGTCTAGAAAAAAGAAAAAGAGACAAAGAAGCCCAACAAGGATGGTTTGAGTCGTGGTTTAACCATTCGCCATGGTTAACCACCCTGATATCCACCTTGATAGGGCCGATTGCGATGATCGTAATGACACTAATTTTTGGACCCTGTATACTGAACAAGATCGTGTCATTCGTCAAGAGTCGGCTAGAGAAAGTTAACATCTTATTCGTAGAACACCAACAACTGCTTTAAAAATGTACCTACCCAGTGTTACCCTCAATCGTCCCTAAAAGTTAACTTCTACCTGTTTACTGTGCCTTATGTTTTCTATTCAAGTTTATAGCATATACTTTTTAACACTACTGTACAATATAGAATAAGAATAACAATAGAATTTTTAAGATTATATTTTAGCTAATTTACAAATGCATTTGTCTAAGGTACCTTATCTTTCTAATCGTAAGATTTTAATATTTACATTTTTTAAATTGTAGTTAAGGTTAAGTAAGGTTAAGTCTGGCCAGATATTAAGTTTAAGTCTTAAGGTTAAGTATTAACACTTTTATATTTTATATTAACCTATTTAGTTAAGCATAAGGAGGGGGGAAATGTGGATAGTTAGGGCCTGGCGGTCGGAAGATGTCGTGCTGTATGGAAAGGTAGGCCCCCCCCTCCTCTCCTGATAACCAGTAGCGTTTAGCCCATAGGTGTAAGCAGACGGAAGTGACGCTGTAAACCTAAGCTATATAATACTGTGCTACCCGTCAATAAACGCCATTTGCCGTCCACCACATTGGTGTCTGCGAGCTGATGGCCCGAGCGGCCTGGGGTTGGTCGCCGTGCCGTTCCTGAACCAGGTCGCCACGCCAACAAAGGCAACACCACAGGTATCAAACTTAATGATCCTGAGGAAAAAAAACTGTAGTCCAAAGCTTCTCTGCAATCAGCGATTTTTCCTCACAGAAAATTCTCTCACATTTCTCTGATCTTAACAAGACTTTCACTGAAGGATTTCTTGCTACACAGAATAATTATGGCAGATTTCTAGAATTCTTCCCCAGCAGGGAATCGCACTACTACATCTGTTTCATGGCACCTCCTCTGCTGTCCCGGAAACCAGATAAAGCCGGAGACAAAGGTTTGTGTTAAATACCCTCCTTGGTGCACTTCTACTGGCCTTCAACCCAACAAGCGGTAGTAAAACAAGTAGCAGTGACAGCCAGAGAAAAACCACAAAAACAGGGTTCCGGTTTCGCACAGTATCTTCTCCCCCACACGTATTTTTTGCTTGCTTGATACATATTTTTTCATTGCTTAGCTGTCGCCATTGAACTAGAAGCTTCCCAAACCCTGCACCTGGGCAGTGTACCACATCCTTCTCCAACTCCCTGTTAGGAAGTGCCAGTGAGAAGGTCAGATCCGACAATACGTGATTGGGGAATGAAAAATTTGAATTTGCTCCAGCTGGACCAGCCTCAAGAAGAGTTTTTTGTCAGCAAAAAGGAATTCTTGTGCACGCACCACGCCTTTCATTTTCAAGATGAGACTGCAGTAATTGATAGCTAATTCAGACATTCATCCTTACTTACACATTTCAGGGACTAGCAGCATCCCATTTTCCTGGCTGGTCCCAGTCAAACCAAAACTAGTTCTAAAACCAAATCCCTGTTGAAATCAGCTGAATCCTACATACTCAGTACCAGATCTGCCCTCCACAGTACGACACCATCTCTCCAGATAGCCCTCCTTTGCCCAAGTTGCGCAACACTGATTGTGACTTTAACTGCTCCATGATACTGCATTGTCAGGTAGCTCTAGCATAAAGGTGGACTTGGCCACGTCAGCATTAAGGCTGAGCTGAAGTTCTGACCTCTTTATTCGGCAAGCTGAAGAGGAGCTCTCGATCAAAGCGTCCGGGTCTTCGCAAAGCCGGATCTATAGAATCCAGTCTGTTGGTGGCTCCGATGACCACAATTTCTCCTCTGCTGTCTAAGCCATCCATAAGTGTCAGAAGTGTTGATACAATAGAGCTAACAGAAAAATTACTAGTTTAGTAAATTTTGTTCTGTTCTACACACCACCTTCTCCAGTGATCTCACAAAAATGACAAGCTTTTGTTGATGAGACGCTGATTAGTGAAAGATTCATTTTAGCACTTGAAAAAAACAGACAAGGTAACACAGACCGCATGCTGTTATCAAGCTTAGTGAATTGTGTTCGATTACTGCTTAAAAATCATCTGACATTTTGTAGCACTCAGTTACTAGTTTTCAGGAGAAACGAGTGGGTCACATTAAGCTAAATAGGTTGGGGGCTTCTTTTCACAAAGATCAAGCAGCTTCTGTGTAGATACATAAAATGTACTACCTGTGAATGTGGTCTTGTCTACTGGACCGCACCGGAGCAAGACCATCTATCTCATCAAAGAAAATAATGGAAGGTTGCATCTGGTAGGCCTAGAAGGAAAACACAGGAATATCGACTCCAGTAAAACAGCGCCATTTGAAAGAGAAAATGCATGGAATACATGATGGTTGGAAAGTCATTGGAGCTAGATTTTTCACACTAGCATCAGGGATCTCTACTCATTGAGCTAATGCAGTAAGTGGCACGAGTAACACAAGACAGCAGCCTCTGTCAGCCCGCTGAGACGGGGTGACAGGGAGCAAATCACACCAGCAGTTCTTACAGCCATTTGGCAACCGCCGAGAACAGAGCCGGGACTTCATTCAATTACAGCTTCTGGAAGCAACCAAACAACCCTGCTTTCAGCCTGCATCTCTTTCCCTCTGATCTAAGGCCACCATCTCCTGCCTCCTGCAGCCTTTTTTGTGGCTGGACTGTTGTTTTTGGGTTATTTTTAAGGCTGGGGGAGGGGCTTGCTTTGCGAGGTTTTCTCATTGGTTTTATTAACCTTTCCCAATACATCTGGAGATTTCAAGCCCCTAAGAACCCACTGAAAAACAAAACCCTGACAATCCCCTTTCAGTGACAAGAACTGGTGAAACACAAAAAATGAGTGAGTTCTCCTTAAAAACACTGACCGCAGAAAAGGACAGTTACAACTTGGACAGAACACACAGCGCATTTTGGCCTTACCTGATCAAATAATAAATGAAGCTGTCGTTCAGATTCTCCCACCCATTCACTCAGGTAGTCGGCACCATTTCTCATAAAAAAGGCTATTCTCCTGGCACCTTGGCTACATTCATTAGCAAGGGCACGAGCAACCAGTGTCTTTCCAGTTCCTGGTGGACCATGGAATAGAAAGCGTCTGCAATTGAAAGAAAAAAGATTCACCTAGGAAAAAAGCCTCGTGGAAAAGTAGCTCTTACTACCTCCACCCCTAAAACACCCAACTCTTCTCTCCTAACCGAAGCACTTCATGCATTAGACAGTGGTAGCAGCTCAAGTGTGAGAAAAGTCAAAACAGATGGAGGTTTTTGTTCCTACACAATTCAAGAAGGCAGCAAACAAAAAGAGCACAGAGGACAAGGCAGACGTAGAAAAACTCGAGAATAGATGGCAGTGTCCCAGAAGGACCCTTCCAGAGCTGCTGACAAACTAACAGGGGTGCTTACAGCACCGCGGAGCCAAACAGGAACAAACGGCAGCACAGAATCGGAGACTGGGCTAACTCGCGAATCAGCAGCTCACTCTTCAGCGAGACACTGCCCATTCATTTGGGTGTCACAAAAGGCAAGATCTGATATTGAAGCATTGAATTCTCCCTTGAAAAGCTTGAAGTTGCTGGATTTGGTTTCCGGGGAATTCTAAAGCTGGGAAGGTATTCTGCATTTCCAGATAAATATAGCCATAAACTGGAAAAGCCAATGCACTGCTGTTTCAAAGAGCATTTCAACAAATAACGGAGCAAAACACAGATTTCATTTTGTTATTGGCAATACTTTGAACGTTACTGAAAGCAAAGAACTTAAAGTTGCACCTCAATATACCGTGATTGAGTTTTGCTGAGCAAGAACCTATCAAGTCAAGTATTAAATCTCTAAAAATTGCATTTCATAATGCACAACGAGTTTAGCTGGGTAAGGAGCAGATCGATTCCTACTCAGCCCAAGCACAACAAACACTACAAGGTCCTATCCATTGGAAAACTGATACTTCCGCACTTCAAAAACAGAGTTGGTGGGAGAGCCAAGTGGACTTCGAAGAAACCAATTACAGTTGACTAGCAGGAGATAATTCCAATTAGAATTTTTAGGTTTAAACAATCTCTGTTACCTTGGCGGCTGAATTTTGAATCTCTCAAAGACTTCCGGGTAAAGCAAGGGAAAAACGACCGTCTCTTTTAGAGATGAAATGTGGTCAGAAAGGCCACCCACGCCATCAAATCGTACCTAAAGATAAATTCAACAGAACACATTGGATAAGTTAAAGAAAGCTGCAACCTCGATAAGGTTCCATCAGAAATTATCTGTCAGCACAAAGGAAATGTCCTGGGCAATTTTCAAATTGCTCCAGAGAAAACTGTAAACCAAGGCATCTGTAGGCAGCACGCTACTGAAGGCTTTCACCAACACTGACACAATGAACTAGAAATACTTACCGAACAATCTATTTTCATTGGATCCACATCAGCCAGACTTGCTCCGATTTCCATTTGATCCTGGTGAATTCCCTTTAACTCCTCTTCCCCAAAGTTAAGTGGAAGACACCTGATTTCAATGAAGGACAAAGAGAAAGGCACTTTCTAACTTCAGATTTTTGCTTTCAGCATCATGGCAAGGGAATGCGGAAGACCTTATAAATGAGCATAAACTTCCCAAATAGTTAAATCTGCCTTCAGACTCTCTTGCATTTAATGTCCATGAGTAAATGCAAGAAAATAAAATTGCTCCAGACATTAAACTGAGTTAATGATTTTAACACGAATAGCCATGCTAGTCAGCACAGCACACGCATGAATGCAAGCTTAGAACAAGTTCTTCCGGATGCGGAGACCGTGAACTGACATTGCTTTGTGTGATGGAAGAACCCCCCCTCAAAACACATCGACATCTTTTAAAGATTTTTTGCTCCTCCATTCAAACAGTTACAGCCCGAGTGGATACTTCTTTCATGCGGATTAACATCGTACAGGCTGCCAAGCACTGCTGGTGCGTCCTGAGAACTCTGGGGTGTGTGTGCCAGGGGACACACGTCAGAGACATCAGCCTGAAAGCTTCTGTGTTAAGTCTGTTATCAACATACTTTTTCTAGAGCATTTGTTAAGTAACAAAACCTCCATCATTTCCTCTATCACATTTTCTGTTATGGTGGTCTTCTTTCTGAACAAACTCAATCTAAAGCACAGGAGCAGTAGAATTTCACATTAAAAAACTACATAAACGTTTTCCTCCCCCTATTGCCACTTATCAATCAAACTGCTGATTATCAATCAATTCTAAAAATCCAATTGTAAAGAGTCCAGTTACAGCTGTCAGTGCTGACAGGTATGATTATATATTGCCACAATGTAGAAAGTGTACAAGAGGAAAGTGTACAAGAGGAAGAGAATAACACACAGGGTTAGGCAGATGCAAGCTCCTCCCAGGTAGACCCCTCCCTCCCCTGTTCTCCAGTTTCATGAACCTCCTCAAAGCTCTGCTGCGGCTGCGCTTCCTGCGCCTCTCCAAATGCTCTTCATCATCACATGAGGGAGAGGATGTGGAGCCACTCTTGTGGACTCTGTGTCTCTGACCGCAAACATTTAAACAAACAAAACTTAATTTTTCTTAGGAAGGTAGAACGCTTCACTGTTTCCCAAAGAAATTTCACAAAAATACCTACTCATTTTGTCCCATCCCTTCCTCTCACACACACACACAAATACAGAACCACAGAATCACAGAATGGTCGGGGTTGGAAGGGACCTCTGTGGGTCATCTAGTCCAACCCTCCTGCCAAAGCAGGGTCACCTACAGCAGGCTGCACAGGACCGCGTCCAGGGGGGGGTCTTGAATGTCTCCAGAGAAGGAGACTCCACAACCTCCCTAGGCAGCCTGTGCCAGGGCTCCGTCAGCCTCAGAGGGAAGAAGTTCTTCCTCATCTTCAGACGGAACTTCCTCTGCTTCAGTTTGTGCCCGTTGCCCCTTGTCCTGTCACTGGGCACCACTGAAAAGAGCTTGGCCCCATCCTCCTGACACCCACCCTTTAGATATTGATAAGCATATATTACGTCCCCTCGCAGCCTTCTCTTCTTCGGGCTGAACAAGCCCACCTCCCTCAGCCTTTCCTCGTAGGAGAGATGCTCCAGTCCCCTCACCATCCTCGTAGCCCTCCGCTGGACTCTCTCCAGTAGCTCCGCATCTTTCTTGAAGTGGGGAGCCCAGAACTGGACAGAGTACTCTAGATGGGGCCTCACTAGGGCAGTGTAGAGGGGAAGGAGAGCCTCCCTCGACCTGCTGGCCACACTCCTCCTAATGCATCCCTCGCCCACCCCAGCCTCCCCCCGGATGCATACTCACTGCTGGCCAAGACTGTACTGGGGCAGTGCTGTTGGCTGGTGCCCTTCTATATCCACCCCCATTGTGACGCGTCCCCTGTGATGTCACGGGTGTCTTAGCGCATCACAGTCTCGCCCGCCGGCCATTGGCCCCACCCCGGCTCAGCGACCCACAGCTGCCCTGGTGTACTGGTTGAGGCTGGCCTGCAGATCATGTTCTTCACAGGAGCTTGCACCATGCTTCATTCTGGAGATGTTATCACCTGCCTGCCACTCGGAATCTCCTAATCATACAATATCCTGAGTTGGAAGGGACCCACGAGGATTCCGAGTCCAACCCCTGAGTCCACACCGGGCATCCTTAAGTTTGATCATCGAATCGTAGAACCATCGAGTCATTTAGGTTGGAAAAGATCCTTCAGATCATTGAGTCCAACCGCAAACCCGACACTGCCAACTCCATCACCATACCGTGTCCCAAAGCGCCACGTCCACACAACTTTCAAATACCTGCAGGCATGCTGCCTCAAGCACTTCCCTGGGCAGCCTGTTCCAATGCTCGGCAACCCTTTCAGGGAAGACAGTTTTCCTAATAGCCAACTGGAAAAAGTCTCCTTCTCTGGAGATATTCAAGACCCGCCTGGAGAAGGTCCTCTACAGCCTGCTGTAGGTGACCCTGCTTCGGCAGGAGGGTTGGACTAGATGACCCACAGAGGTGCCTTCCAACCCCTACTATTCTGTGATTCTGTGTGAAACCTCCCCTTGCGGGAGTCGGTTGGGCCGAGGGCGGCCTTGATGGTCTTGATGGAATAGAGTCATATCTCTGAGCTAATTATTTTGCGCACCTGTGGTTGAAAAACAGGAGGAAAGGAGCGAAGAAACAGGATGGGAAAATCCACCTCTTTGATAAGCGTGAAGGTCGTGTGAACGGACACATGATGACCAATCAGAAGAACAAAGGAGCGACATTGCAAAAGACCCTCACCAGTGAGACTCTGGGGGTGGGGAACAAGGGGATATAAAAATGTTATGATTAACCATTACAGTGCTTCTGCTGCTGCTTCTGTTTGCTTTTGCTTGCCTTGTGACTGCCGTAACTTCTTGTGGCGTGTCGCCACAACTAACGATGACACGAAGTTTGGGCTCAGCAAGTAACGATTTGCATTGTGCAATTAGGACTTGAATTACAGGACACAAGCTGCGTTTCAGGCCCCTTCCCGCGTCCAGCGCATGGCTGGCAGGATGCTGCCTGGAAGCAGGAATGAAGGGGTTTTCCCGGCCGACAGCAAGCGGCCCCGTGGCACCAAGCCTGCCTGCGTACTCCGCACGGCGATTTGGCTCCAAGGCAAGCTACAGAACTCCCGCGACACCTCCCCAGCCTCCGCGCATCTCACTACTGAATTACCTTTTAGCTCACATACAGTGTAGTTTGTAATGCTGCAGTATCACCTCCTGTTTCCAAAACAACATTTTCAATTTTCTTGTGTCCTGCACACTCCAGAAAGTCCACGTCACGACGAAACCCGACGTAAGGAGCAGGTTTTCTTGTGCTTATGAGCAGGCTCAAACTCACACTGCCTTCTCCTCAAGCCTGCAAGGAATTCATAGCCTAGCCTGCTATTCGCACCGACCTCTTTTCACAAAACTCGTGGGAAATTCACTACCTTGGTGAAGATCCTCTCTTCTCACCACTTCAGCTGATTTTGGCTGATGAGGTCAGCAGTTTTGGGGGCCAAGTTAAACACACAGTGACCAAACGCAGCCCTTCTCAGAAACCAGGTTAAAAAGGCAATCCCTAAGGAATTACCAGTACTTACCTTCTCGATAGTCTTCTTTTTCTTGGCCTGATTTCAGCTTTGCCAACTGCCTCCATGAAGAAAGAGGACAGAGGAAAGGAGAAAAGAATTCTTGTACAGAAGTATTCTATCGCATCATGCTGTATTGCATTGCATAGTCCCCCCTTAAGGCTGGGAACTTCACCAAGTTTACAACCCGGTGCTCCAGGTCATCCCAAGAAAAGCCTGGAGACAACAAAGAGGGTTCAGATCCCAAGCCTGCTGCGTACCACACACACAAAGTTTTCTCAGGACAGACATTCCCCAACCTGCGTGTCTTCAAGTCTCAACAGGGCAAGTAATATCTCTCTACCCAAAGTGGTGGAGAGATCTCCAAGCAGTTGGGAGAAGATGCATGTTTTTTATACAAGCACAAGATTTTGATGAAGAACAGTGATTCTCGTTCCGAGACACTGGCACTGATATTAACATAATCGTACTCCCCTGCAGATTTTTAGCTGTAGATTTATCACCATGTGACTCCTTGGGCACGCTTTCGCTTTTCCTTTTCATTCTATAAATCCAACAGAGATTAAACACTTAGAAATACCTTGTAAAGTGTCTTTGCTGGACATTTTCACTTAATATTTCCATGCTTTTGTCAAAGCTAGAGTCTGTACAGGGTGGCATGTTTTTTCTCATTGATCTTAAACAGCGTCCATTGAAACATTCAGTTTTGACAACGAATGTTTGGACAAACACATGAGGCAGAAGCAAAGAAAACGGAAACACACCTCCAAAACCAAGCCCACATGGAGGGATTGCACAGTTTGGCATTCAGCGTCACCGCACCTTGCGTATGGGAGGTGGCCTAACGCAACAGCCATGGATCCTGCCACACAGTTTATGGCAACTGAAAGAAAATTTGATTCTCGTAAAATTCAACTTTGCTTATGCTGTTATCAATTTAAAAAAAAAAATAACTGTCAAAGGAACTGAGAGACATTTTCTCTGCTCAAGAGGCATGCAGACATCTTCAAAACAGGGTACTGCTTTGCTTTGACTTAAATATAGTTATCACGATCCTCCAGCATCAAGAAGATTGTCACCGTTACAAGCCAGACTCAACTTTATCTCAGAAAGTTACAGCAGTCAGTCTCGCTTTGTTTCAAGTCTGGTTGCTTTGACAGGCAAAAATATGCCATCACAAAAGCTCTTCTGTTGGTGGAAAAAGGGTTTCTCCGAGATCTCGTCTTGAGATGGTGGATTCTGTGAAAGCCACCTGAGGTGCTACCAGGTCATTAAAAGAAATCACCTCTGAACTGCATGAAGAGGTTTCTAAAGCATTTACTTGTCACAAGCCTAAACGAGATTGCTTGAAAACTTTGATTTAATATGCAGTGGACTGTCCAGCACCACAGACCACTTCAGAAAACTCTATCGCCACAAGCTGAAAACAATGATAAAAGTTCATCAAGTTTTCCATCGTCTCCTTCTAAAGAGAGGCACTGAAACGTCTGGGAGATGTTCAGGTCTGCAGCGTTCCAAAGGCAATCACAGAGGGATGTCTCATAAAAATATGTACCTAGCTGTTGGGCAAAAATATCAAATAAATGCAGCCAAACGTCTACAGCTTTCTTAATAAATTTTAATGTATATTTGGTATCTGTATAAATAAATATGTAGCAGTAATCTATTGAATTCTGCAGACAACAAACAGCGCGTCACGAAAAGAACACCTTCCAGAGCTGAAGTCAAGTCTGCTGAAATCCAGTGTCACTGTGTGCGCGTGAAGGCTGCAATTTCTTTCTTCATTTCCTAGTAAGAAAAACAGACAAGCCAGCAGTCAGCGTGAAGAAAAGCTCAAGCACCCTGTTTATTTCTTCATCAAAAGAATAGAGAGTCTGTACATACATACAACTGTTAGAAGCATTTAGCAAATACATGTACTCCCACCACCAGCACAGTGTCCTTCCAGCGTCTCTCTAGCTTCAAACGCGTCCTTACGCATCCAAACTAGAGAGCAGGCCAGAGGGAGTGGAGGGATCTGTATCAGCAGTGGCTTCAACAATTGGAAAGAGGAGCCAGTTCCTGAAAAGCCACAGCTAAAAGCTGGAAATTCTGTTTTCTGCATTCTGAATAATAATAAGAGAGACTTGTTCAAGTCTCTCTCTTTGTACGCTACAGCTTGCCCCTGAGCGACTTGCGCAGCCAAGGATCTGAGGATCCTGAATCGGAAGGCCGAAGATCCATCCCATCTAAATCGACTCAGTACTGGGAATGCCTGACTGGGACCACGGGTGCCTCTGCAAGATTTCTGCCACGTTCTGACAACTCAGAAAACCTCTCTTAGAGGAAGAGATCCGAGCATTTGACTCATCAGCATTAAAGCGGCATGGTTTTGCAATAGGGACCAACTTCTTCCAGACTGAAATGAGAAAGTCTTGAAACACAGGCACCTGAGCAGTACAGAGGAACGCTACATAGGCGTGACGTCCGGAGCGCACGCGTACATACCCGTAACACACACATGCGTCACAGTGATGGAAAGGGCTAGAAGACAAAAAAAATTTACCTTCACCAATTCAGTTTTGTCATCATCTTCCCGATGGCGGTAAATGCACTGACTGAGAATAGCGTACAGTCTTTCCAACTGAACTAGAGTGAAGTTGTTTGTTGTCTCAGTGACAAAATGCAGCAGTTTCTGAAGAAAGAAAAATGGAAACTGCAAGTTTAGAATAGCACAGGATCCTTTGAACAAGCTCGTCATGTTTTCCAAAGCTAAACAATAACAGTACAACACAAGGGACATCCTGCTTTCTTATATTGCTAAATAAAATAGGAGTGACACTTCAGAGAACAGATGAAATCTCTCACAAGCTGTAACTGGAGAAAATGCGTTCATTTTTCGTACTTCAAAGTGGCTCTGCCTGTAGCAGATCACCAGCTCTCACACAGTCCTTTCTGGGCCCAAAGCTGTGAATGGCATCGCCTCTGGGAAAGCAACCCCAACAAGCCAGCGGCAGCACCTGCTTCCACTGCGGCCGCTGTGCAGTGGCCACGTGTTGTGTGAGGCTGTAGAGACGGAGCTCAAGAGAGCAGCCACTCCAAAGGAAAATATTACTGCCTTGCCGCTGCCTGTCATCACACTCTGCCTCCCTCACATCAGCCAGCACAGAACCGGAGTATTCCCCTCAGCTTCCTGCTACACAACATGCAGGTTAAGACGCACACAATACACGCAGCGTGCTTTCAGCTGCTGCAGACAGAAAAGGCAGGCTGTGACAGAGGCTTATGGTCAACGTCCCGTGGGAAACTAGTTCTAACTGCTGCCACACAGACGACCGCATGCTCTTCTCTATCTTCCTAAAGTTCTAGTCCTACTGCCAAGCAAAGAAACAAACAAAACTCTCCCCCCAAAAAACCAA
Organism: Opisthocomus hoazin; assembly: GCF_030867145.1. Classification (NCBI taxonomy): domain Eukaryota; kingdom Metazoa; phylum Chordata; class Aves; order Opisthocomiformes; family Opisthocomidae; genus Opisthocomus; species Opisthocomus hoazin. The sequence continues at coordinate 6,474,752 of NC_134454.1, read as the reverse complement.
GCCGCTCCATTTGGGAGGTTCACCTCGCTTATTCACTGCAAGCAAGCTCCAAAGAGGCTGTCTGGTACGAGCAACTAGTTCCAGCGGCACCCATGTTAATGAGCAAAGTTTTCTAAAAGACGCGTTTCCTGACTGTAGCTCTGCTCAGAGCTGAAAGCTATAGAAGCTGAACCATATATACGGGCTCTACTGTAGCATTTCTCCAATGCAAAATTCTAACAGTAGATTCTGAAAGAATTTCAGAAAAGGAGACAGTAGTATTTTCTCCTGCTGACTTCAGCGTTGAAGTCACCACTGCTAGAAATAAAGGTCCTTTTCAGGTTCTCAATACATGAAAACACGCAAAACCCAACCCAAACCCCCAAAGCCGTCATAAAAACTGTCACCACATTAATAACCAACACTACTACTACTAGTAGGCTGTCAGTGGGCTCTTTGAAAATTCAACAAGCCCTTCTAAATCAACAATCAGCAAGACAACCCAGTCTCCTCAAATGTAGTTCTCCAAAAGCCACAACAGCAGTCTGCACCAGGTGTGCAAACACAACACTCATAGGCCATTACAAGCTGACTTCTTTCACAAGCTCTATATCCTTACCATACACTGTTTTAAGTGGCATTGGTTAACAACTAACTTCATTTACAACTCTCCATGGAGCAAGAAAACGTTCTTCTTCAGTATTAACAAAATTGAAATGAGACTTACTTTCAGCTGGGTGAGAATTCCCTGTGCTTTCTCCACACCCATCACATGTTGCTCTTCCATGCAAGAACGTCTCGCCCGAGCCACACAGCGTACCCACGAATCTGGAATGACACACAGCTCTTAGGCAGGGATTTTTGTTTCTCTGCCATACAGCATCAGTGAAGTGTCCTGCACCTGGAATGCAGTCTCTCTCTGCAATGACAGACACAGACCCCTTTTTTCCGCTGAGAAATCCCTGACTTGTACTTTCTTTCTGGTAAAAGTCCCTGTTCCATCAAAATTCCAAACTCGGACACAAAAGAAAACCCACCAGAGAAGAAGGCAGGGCAAAACCAGGAAAAAAAAAACGACAGTCCTGTTGCCATTACAGCACTGCATGGTAAAACTCCAAGGTAATTTCGGTTAGGAGACACACCCTATCACAGAATCCCAGAATGCGAGGGTTGGAAGGGACCTCTGTGGGTCACCTAGTCCAACCCCCCTGCCGAAGCAGGGTCACCCAGAGCAGGCTGCACAGGACCCCGCCTGCAACCACGTGGACATAAGTCTCCTATTCCACAGGCGACTCTGGACCCACACTGCTGCTGGAAGAACGTTTCCATTTTCTTCCAGAGAACAATCCTGGGTGGACCCACCTTCAGTGAAAGTGATCTTAGGAACATGTTTTTCTGAAGGCTCTTCCTGACTCTCGGCTTCATTTTGGTCTTCCAGAACATTCTTCTCTTTCTTGAACTGAAAATTCCTCCTCTTTGCTGCAATACGGGGCTCAGGCGGGGCTCATTGAGAGGGTTTTAAACTAGGTTCAAAGGGGGAAGGGGATATTGCCCAGCTCACTAGGGATGAGCATAGGCTTGGCGTGCCAAGGCCAGGGGTGAGATTGACAGCCCAGCTCAAGTGTGTTTACACCAATGCACGTAGCATGGGCAATAAACAGGAGGAGCTGGAAGCCATTATACAGCAGGACTGCTACGACTTGGTCGCCATCACAGAAACGTGGTGGGACAACTTGCATGACTGGCATGCTGTCATAGATGGCTACAGACTCTTTAGGAAAGACAGACCAACAAGGAGAGGTGGGGGAGTTGCTCTATATGTGAGGGAGCAAGCAGAATGCATTGAGCTTGGCGTGGGGGCAAATGAGGAACAAGTTGAAAGCTTGTGGGTTAGAATTAAGGGACAGGCTCATAAGGGTGACATTACAGTGGGTGTGTACTACAGGCCACCTGAGCAGGAGGAGGAGGTTGATGAGGCCTTCTACAGGCAGCTGCAAGCAGCCTCACAGTCACAGGCCCTGGTTCTCATGGGGGACTTCAACCACCCTGACATCAGCTGGGAAGACCATACAGCTAGGCAGGCGCAATCCAGGAGGTTCCTACAGAGCATCGATGATAACTTTCTGATGCAAGTGGTGGAGGAACCAACAAGGAAAGGCGCGCTGCTGGACCTTGTGTTAACAAACAAGGAGGGACTGGTGGAGGATGTGAAGGTTGGAGGTAGACTCAGCTGCAGTGACCATGAAATGCTCGAGTTCAGGATCCTGCGTGGAGGAAGCAGGGCAATAAGCAGGATCAAAACGCTGGACCTCAGCAGGGCTGACTTTGCCCTCTTCAAGGAGCTACTGGGAGGAATCCCGTGGTCCAGGGCTCTCGAAGGCAGGGGTGTCCATGAGTACTGGTCGCTCTTTAAACAACACTTCTTCCATGCACAGGAGCAATGCATCCGCCTGAGAAAGAAATCTAGCAAAGGAGGCAGGAGACCTGCATGGTTAAACAAGGAGCTTCTAGCAGAGATCAGGCAGAAGAGAAAGGTCCATGGAATGTGGAAAGAGGGGCAGGCCACTTGGGAAGAGTACAGAAACGTGGTGAGAGCATGCAGGGATGCGACGAGGAAGGCCAAGGCCCACCTGGAATTGAAGCTGGCAAGGGATGTTAAAAACAACAAGAAGGGCTTCTTCAACTACATCAGCAGCAAAAGGAAGACTAGGGACAATGTGTGGCCACTGCTGAATGAGGCGGGTGTCCTGGTGACGGAGGATGCGGAGAAGGCAGAGCTACTGAATGCCTTCTTTGCTTCAGTCTTCAGTGCTAAGACTGGCCCTCAGGAATCCCAGGCCCCGGAGGTAAGAGAAGAAGCCTACAAAGAGGATGACTTTCCCTTGGTCGAGGAGGACTGTGTGAGGGATCGCTTAAGCGATCTGGATGTCCACAAATCCATGGGCCCCGATGGAATGCACCCACGAGTGCTGAGAGAGCTGGCGGATGTCATGGATTCACCAAGGGGAAATCATGCCTGACCAATCTAATAGCTTTCTACGATGACATGACTGGCTGTGTAGACGAAGGGAGAGCCGTGGATGTTGTCTACCTGGACTTCAGCAAGGCTTTCGACACAGTCTCCCATGATATCCTCCTAGGGAAGCTGAGGAAGTGTGGGCTGGATGAGTGGTCGGTGAAGTGGATAGAGAACTGGCTGAATGGCAGAACTCAGAGGGTTGTCATCAGCGGCGCTGAGTCTAGTTGGAGGCTGGTAACAAGTGGTGTCCCCCAGGGGTCAGTACTGGGCCCAGTCTTGTTTAACTTCTTCATCAACAACCTGGATGAAGAGTTAGAATGTAACCTCAGCAGGTTTGCTGATGACACCAAACTGGGAGGTGTGGTAGACACACCGGAAGGCTGTGCTGCCATTCAGCGTGACCTGTGATAGGCTGGAAAGCTGGGCAGAGAGGAACCTGATGAGGTTCAACAAAGGCAAACGCAGGGTCCTGCACCTGGGGAGGAACAACCTCATGCACCAGTACAGGCTTGGGACGGACCTGCTGGAGTGCAGCTCTGCGGAGAGGGGCCTGGGTATCCTGGTGGACGACAGGTTAACCATGAGCCAGCAGTGTGACCTGGCTGCCAAGAAAGCCAATGGAATCCTGGGGTGCATCAAGAAGAGTGTGGCCAGCAGGACGAGGGAGGTTCTCCTTCCCCTCTACACTGCCCTGGTGAGGCCCGATCTGGAGTACTGTGTCCAGTTCTGGGCTCCCCAGTTCAAGAAAGATGAAGAGCTACTGGAGAGAGTCCAGCGGAAGGCTACGAGGATGATGAGGGGACTGGAACATCTCCCCTACGAGGAGAGGCTGAGGGAGGTGGGCTTGTTCAGCCTGAAGAAGAGAAGGCTGCGAGGGGACCTAATAAATGCTTATAAATATCTGAAGGGTGGGTGTCAGGAGGATGGGGCCAAGCTCTTTTCAGTGGTGCCCAGTGACAGGACAAGGGGCAATGGGCACAAACTGAGGCACAGGAAGTTCCGTCTGAAGATGAGGAAGAACTTCTTCCCTCTGAGGGTGACAGAGCACTGGAACAGGCTGCCCAGGGAGGTTGTGGAGTCTCCTTCTCTAGAGATATTCAAGACCCGCCTGGACGAGGTCCTGTGCAGCCTGCTGCAGGTGACCCTGCTTCAGCAGGAGGGTTGGACTAGATGACCCACAGAGGTCCCTTCCAACCCCTACTATTCTGTGATTCTGTGATTCTGTGATTCTGTAATACCTGAAGATGTTTTGTTCATTCTGCGCTTTCTTTTTGACCTATCTACAAAGAGATATCAGAAAAAGTAAGCCATCACATTACGAAAACAGTCCTTCCTTCAAAATCCACCATCCTCATCCATGGTAGCAATTTAGAAGCCTTTAAAAGTCAGCTAGGCCGTCAAGGCCAGGGTCTCACACCGTAAAGCAACCACGGCACTTGAACTTCATAACCATCTGGAATGAATCCCCTCTGGCTTTACCTCACATTTTGAAACTTTTAGTCAACTTACGGTACTCAGACACAAGCATATGAAAAAGTATTGATTACCACCAAAGCATGTACTTTCTAGCTGTTAAGTCACCATTAGCAAAGTTTTATACGTGGAATAACCTCACCTGCGTTGCTTTTTGACGCAGGACTTTTAGCAGCTTGATTGATAATGATGTCCTCAAAAAACATTCTTCTTTCTTCCTTGGTAGGCAGCTGGATTTTGAAAACTTGTCCATAAGCATTCATAAACAATTCTTTGATCTAAAGCATGAGGAGAAAATGTATTTCAGATAGAAGTCCACACAAATTCATATTCTATTCCAAAAAGATCAGTATCTCTCTACGTTAAGCTGAATAAACATCTGGATAAGACAAACTGGGAACAGTTATCTTCTTGGCCTCAAAAGGTGAATTAAAATATCTTCTCAAAGGAACACCTCAAGAGAACACGCTGCTCTGAGAAGGGACCTTATCATACACTGAGGAAGTGGTGACAGTCACCACCTCCAAGACTGCTTATTTTGTGTTTACCTGCCTCACTGTCCTTTCGTTTCAATCGTTATGGCGGCTACAGAGGGAAGAGGCAGGCTTCAAACAAGTGCCAGGGCCTTTTGGTAAGGTGGCTTTTTGGTCTGGGCTTTGTTTTTTCTTTTTTCAATGCATTACTTCAAATGATGTGTCTGAAGTTGCATACTTCCAAGTTTTACTCCCATTTTTCAGTCTCTACTACCATCAGGTCTGGAAGGAATTCCAGTACTTAGTTGAGAAGGCATTTATTAGCAGCATGAAAAACTTCTGCAGAAAGTTAAGCTAACATATCTTTCACTTTTCAGAAACAATGTTTTCGGTCCAAATAGCTTTTTCCCATTTCCATTTCAAGCACCGTGTATTCCTGACTAAGTACATACCGAACCACCTTGAGGTCACTGCAATTACTGTCTCAAGTCAATTTAGACATTTCTCTCCGAAGCATGACGGTGTGAGAAGGGGAGAAAGTTGGGTCAAAGCCAATCTCTTGACTCAGAAAACACTTCAGACACACGCTTTCAGCACTCTTTTGGTTAAGGAAATTTGAAGAGACCTGGTGAGGGTGCTTGAGTAATACCAGCATGAATTTGCTGAAGAGTGCACCGTACTCCAATGCTTAAAGGATTTCTCCACTAACAGGAAGTCGAAGAAAAAAGCAAGAAAAGTATCGACAGAAATACCTCTTCTGGGAGATCTGCGTGACACACATCAGATGTTGCAAGCAGCAAAACTGGAGCAGAAGTCGGGATGTTCTGCAGTAGTGTCCTAAAAGTAAGTCTGAGTGGAATTCCAGCAGCCTCCCACCACAAATGGATATGGGGGATGTAAATTATGCTTGGTGTCGTTCTTTGAGCCTCTCGCATCATCTGGGAAAGTGAAAGCTTGGATCAGAACACTAAACCGTGTAGAACAGGACCTACGTATCGGTCAGATCTGAATCTCTGCCTGGTTTCAAAACTGCTTAGGAGGAAGATAACTCCTGGAGAGCCTCAAAACTCAGCCGGTGTGGTGGTCTGCCTGAAAGGACAAGACTGACCCTTCAGCAAGACCTAGACGTGGTAGTTACGTGACCGCAGATGCAAGCATCACAGAACAGAAAAGGGATTACTCCTCTGTGTGACAGAAAGAGTATCCAGCCATGTCATGTGTCTGTCCTTACTCGTACAGCTCTCAAATGCTGCTACAACAGGTCAAAATATTTGAATACAGTGATGCCATCCAGGGAAATGCATTTCCTGCCTAACAGGAAAAAAGAAGACAGCACTAATTCTGCTTCGATTTCCTTTTCCTAGTTAAGAAAAACACACCCGTGTACAAAAGGTCCATCAGTTTTAATGCATTTACTGCATATACTGCAGCAATACCAGCTGTACATTGTTCAGATAAGAAACACTTCTTTTCCCCAGAACCTTGATTGCCTTAGAAATACAACAAAAAAGAAGGCTACCAGAAGTGCCTGACCCGCAGTCAGGCTGATGCACAGCCATCTACTGGGAGCACAGAGCCTTAAAAAGCAAGGAAAACAACCTGCTGGGTCCCACCAGGATGGGCAGCATTTCTTGCCCATGAAGAGCGGATTATCAGCAGCACCTCCCAGCTTCCTGAGCTGCTAGCAGCATCCTCACCGTTTCATTTGGAATGGAAAAAATGCGCATGTAAAGCATCCTTACTGGGTGTCATTCAGTCTAGAAGATAAGCGGATTCCCAGGACTAAACCTAACAGCACACTCAAACCAGGCCAACTCCATGAACAATGACTTTTCCTTACTCTACAGACAGTTCATTCATCCCATGACATTAAAGAGAGAAAAAAAGATACCTGTGCACATGTTTCTTCCGGTGATGTGGTGCTAGCAAACAAAATGGATAGGTCTAGCGTATAAACGGGGAACTTCTCCAGGGCATGTATTACTGCAGGTGCCAGATGAGACGCTTGCCCATATCCTGCCTCTCCAACTAGTAAGAACCGTGGCTTCCAGGACATTGGCTGGTAATAAGCATTTCTAGAACAACAACAAGAAAATACGTCTAAAAATGAAGTGGAAGTGATCAATAGGCACACAGATCTTCAAATGTTTTTCCTATCTATCTATCTATCTATCTATCTATTGAAATACTCTCCATATTCCAGCACCATATTAATATCCAGATGACTCTCAGAGCCCATTTTGTTACAAACTTGTACCATACCTCCCCGAAGAAATCCTGCCTGGGTGAAGTAACAGCTCTCAAATCACACAGGGGGATTGTCCAGCTAAACACACACACGACAAGCGGTCAGGAGCCTGAGATGGGCAAGAATAACCACTCTCTCTCTCTCTCTCTCAACACACACCAATCTGGATCTCTTCAGCGCCCGTACACACCAATTTTCAGTAGGTCGTGAGCTGAAGTAACTGTGAGATCTCTACACCTGTCAAGTGTAGCTCAAATTTGGTCATGGAGCTAGTGGGAAGAAAGGAGCAGAACAACATTTCTAGAGAAAAATCACCGTGGGCACTGAAACACGCTTGCTGTATCTGAAGAAGTACACAAATGGATTGGTTGAATTTGAGCAGTACTCTAAATAGGCAGAAGATTTATATCTATTCAGTCAGAAATTCTAACTGCTTAATCTTTGAAGCGTGTATTCATTTCCTACTCCTCTTGCTTGACTAGCATGAAACACATTTGGGAAGAGCACTTGTTTTTTCCACCACAATACTGTTGGACATTTGCTGGCTGAAATCCAAGATCCTACAGACCTATTCAAGCTCCGCACGTCAGAAGATTTTCTGGACAGCACAGCAATAGATACTGAGAAAAAGAACTGACCCAACAGTGATGACAACATTCTATTTCTTCAACCCTTGGCTTATATGACTTCCACAGTAAAATGTCAAAAGATTAACATCAGCTTAGGAGGCTAAAGGCACAAACCACAGACATGGTTTAGGTTTTTCTCACGCTGTTGTAACAAACCATTTCTCTATTTTGTTTCTGCTACAGAATTGACGAATGCTTCAACGATCTTGGGAGGCAGAAGGGCAAAAGATGGCTACACAAATCCATACAGCTTTTATCGTTAAAAGGACAGACAGCGCACTTCTTTGGTCTTGAGTCTTTCAAGGAATACCATGGATCAAATCAACACGCTAGAATGGTCTGTGGACCACTCTGACTTCGGAGGAGAGGGCTGGGCCGTTCACTTGGATGGTTTCTGGCCATGTACTCCATTAGAACGTTAGCACCCAGCTGGATCTCCACACTTACTTCTTACAAATAGTGATCAACGCACACGCACACATTTTACTCCTTCAGCTACCACCCATCACACCAAAACTGCTTTCAGACCCAGCCATCTTTCAAATGGAAACATACAGCTGACAAATCTTTACCTGCTAAAATGGAGGCATGTTTTCTGCTGTGTACCAGGCACTTGATGTGTTGCCTGATCTTCAAAGATTGATGGTGATTCCTCATCACTGTCAACTGCACCGTTTCTTAAAACATCATGGAAAGTGTCTGAAAGACAAGAGAGGTTGGTTAACTTTCCTCAATAGTCTGTATCTGGCTCCTGCATTAATACAGCTTCTCAGTAGGTGCTGGAGACCCCTTAGCTTGTAGTTCTTCATTTGAGGGCACATGTTGATTGCTGAAGAGTTCATCCTACCACAGATCTAAGGAGACTGCACAAGTCTCTACAAAGCTGTCCTGCATCCCGTGATTTGCTTAAGGTGTATCTCGCTGGCGGTGAAAACTTGGAGGATTCTTCCTTAGAATAAAAATGACTGCGGACAAGGTCTGTAGTTCCTAGACACCTGAAAAACTCCACAAGGCCACTTCCTTCTGGAGCAGGCTTGCCCACTGGAAGTCGGGGAATTAAGTGAAGGTGATGGCCGCAGACTTCCATTTGTCTGCGACTGGCGAGTCAGAACATACAGACCAACCCATCTTCTAAAGAAGGCTCCTCAAAGATCACCGGGCAGGGAGATAACGGAAGGCGGACAGCGGAGAGGGGACACAGTTACCAATCCGCCGGCCTCTCTGCTTTTATTTTGCTGGTGGATTTCTGCCTCTCTTTTACCAACGCAAACCTGTCTCCCAGCTCTACTGCGGTTGACACTGGTAGGATATTCTCAAGGGATCAGCATCCGAACTCCTCAGGGATCTCCACTAATCAGCAGTGGAGTGAGCTAAACAATTTATTTGCTCTCACCAACAGACAGACTAAATTTGATCCCAGCTGATGCAGTTAGGAGCGTGAACTCACATGTGCTATGCAAGCCAAGCCCCAGAGTACGCACTACTAAAACATTCGGAGCTCACATGCAAGTGCACAGTGTGATCCACAAACATCTAAACGATGAGAACGTGGTTAAAAATCATGAGAGCTAAAACAGTATTTAGCTGAAGCCATTTAGATTTGTATTGTGGTCCTGACATTCTCCAGACAGGAATTAGAAGCATTCCTGGGAAGACGCCCTTCTCCCCCCCGATTTAGGTATTTGTTTTGAAGGAGGTGCCTCTCCTACATGAAGCCTTAAATCCCTCTCTACAAATGATACATCTCAGCTGCTGTCAGAAACAGGGTGCTCTAGCACAGAACGCATCCTTCTCTGCTGCTTTTTGCGAGGCATGCACAGCTCCCACCCAGCACTTCAGTGCAGAATCCAGCATAAAAACTACGCACGGTATTCCTGAAATAAAGGCGTGCACATGCACGCGATAGAATTCTACTGTCATCGCGCCTGGGAGGTTTGTGTATGTCAGTTGCACCAGTCAGAAGTTTTTGCTCTGGCAGAATTTGAAAGAAGTGGATGTTACTGGTCTACCTTGCTGTTGGTTCTTCTCTAGCGCAAGCTCTGCGTGAGGAAATACTTCCTGCAAGGCTTCTAAAATTCTTGCTAGTGTGTTTTCCAGCAGTGGTTTTGACATAGGTGGTAGCGCTCGCCCAGCTGAAGCCACAGCCCTCTGTGAAGCTGGAACAATCTTCTGCATCGCCACCACAAAATCCTTTGCTCTTATTTCAATAGAAGCGACATCTAACTGCAGTTTCTCACAACTTTGGTAGATCTGAGGATAGTGCCGGCGCAAAGCACACAGGGCAGCTTCAGCACACAAGGCTTTAATATCAGCGCCACAGTATCCTAATAAACAAAACAAGAATCAAAGGTTACGTTGGTCTCAGGCAACACAGAAGCCAAGGTTGCCCAAGTGCAACACTGAAAGGTTTTGTATGCAGCCACAAATTGAGAGGTTCAGAGAGAACTGACAGAGTTACTGCACTGCAGAGAAGTTCTGTTACGGGGCTCGCAGCCTGAGACCCAGCACCTTGGAAGCAGCCTCCTAAGCAAAGCTCTGCTCCTGAGGAAGATGCCCAAAACCCATTCAATGTTCTGAGAGACAAAGAAAATGAAAAGAAAAGAAGCATCTGACTTTGTCTGCCCGCAGGGCGAGCCAGCTGCCTCACTGCCTTGCCCTGCGGCAAGGCACAAGAGCTCGGGGGCTGCCCGGTAGAAGCTCAGGTTCCCGAGGACTCCAGTCACGCGCAGCAACTCACTTGGTTTTCCAACTTACCAACGCATTTTTCAGCTAGCTCTTCCAGAAACGTGTCCAATGGTTTAGGGGTCCACTCTCGTGTGTGAATCTTGAAAATCTTTTTTCTAGCCTGGAAACAAAATGGTTGCCTTTGAGCTTGTCCTAAGTTTTCTCTTCAAATCCAATCATTCTCAACTTGTTACATTCAACTTTTTTCCTGGGGGCCTGCAGCCAAATAAAAGGCATTTATAGCTTCCATAAAAAGTTCGTTTCCACAGGTATCAAACTTAATGATCCTGAGGAAAAAAAACTGTAGTCCAAAGCTTCTCTGCAATCAGCGATTTTTCCTCACAGAAAATTCTCTCACATTTCTCTGATCTTAACAAGACTTTCACTGAAGGATTTCTTGCTACACAGAATAATTATGGCAGATTTCTAGAATTCTTCCCCAGCAGGGAATCGCACTACTACATCTGTTTCATGGCACCTCCTCTGCTGTCCCGGAAACCAGATAAAGCCAGAGACAAAGGTTTGTGTTAAATACCCTCCTTGGTGCACTTCTACTGGCCTTCAACCCAACAAGCGGTAGTAGAACAAGTAGCAGTGACAGCCAGAGAAAAACCACAAAAACAGGGTTCCGGTTTCGCACAGTATCTTCTCCCCCACACGTATTTTTTGCTTGCTTGATACATATTTTTTCATTGCTTAGCTGTCGCCATTGAACTAGAAGCTTCCCAAACCCTGCACCTGGGCAGTGTACCACATCCTTCTCCAACTCCCTGTTAGGAAGTGCCAGTGAGAAGGTCAGATCCGACAATACGTGATTGGGGAATGAAAAATCTGAATTTGCTCCAGCTGGACCAGCCTCAAGAAGAGTTTTTTGTCAGCAAAAAGGAATTCTTGTGCACGCACCACGCCTTTCATTTTCAAGATGAGACTGCAGTAATTGATAGCTAATTCAGACATTCATCCTTACTTACACATTTCAGGGACTAGCAGCATCCCATTTTCCTGGCTGGTCCCAGTCAAACCAAAACTAGTTCTAAAACCAAATCCCTGTTGAAATCAGCTGAATCCTACATACTCAGTACCAGATCTGCCCTCCACAGTACGACACCATCTCTCCAGATAGCCCTCCTTTGCCCAAGTTGCACAACACTGATTGTGACTTTAACTGCTCCATGATACTGCATTGTCAGGTAGCTCTAGCATAAAGGTGGACTTGGCCACGTCAGCATTAAGGCTGAGCTGAAGTTCTGACCTCTTTATTCGGCAAGCTGAAGAGGAGCTCTCGATCAAAGCGTCCGGGTCTTCGCAAAGCCGGATCTATAGAATCCAGTCTGTTGGTGGCTCCGATGACCACAATTTCTCCTCTGCTGTCTAAGCCATCCATAAGTGTCAGAAGTGTTGATACAATAGAGCTAACAGAAAAATTACTAGTTTAGTAAATTTTGTTCTGTTCTACACACCACCTTCTCCAGTGATCTCACAAAAATGACAAGCTTTTGTTGATGAGACGCTGATTAGTGAAAGATTCATTTTAGCACTTGAAAAAAACAGACAAGGTAACACAGACCGCATGCTGTTATCAAGCTTAGTGAATTGTGTTCGATTATTGCTTAAAAATCATCTGACATTTTGTAGCACTCAGTTACTAGTTTTCAGGAGAAACGAGTGGGTCACATTAAGCTAAATAGGTTGGGGGCTTCTTTTCACAAAGATCAAGCAGCTTCTGTGTAGATACATAAAATGTACTACCTGTGAATGTGGTCTTGTCTACTGGACCGCACCGGAGCAAGACCATCTATCTCATCAAAGAAAATAATGGAAGGTTGCATCTGGTAGGCCTAGAAGGAAAACACAGGAATATCGACTCCAGTAAAACAGCGCCATTTGAAAGAGAAAATGCATGGAATACATGATGGTTGGAAAGTCATTGGAGCTAGATGTTTCACACTAGCATCAGGGATCTCTACTCATTGAGCTAATGCAGTAAGTGGCACGAGTAACACAAGACAGCAGCCTCTGTCAGCCCGCTGAGACGGGGTGACAGGGAGCAAATCACACCAGCAGTTCTTACAGCCATTTGGCAA